>NC_134356.1:512256777-514656777 GCF_048569485.1 Anomaloglossus baeobatrachus
CTCAAACCGGATGTGTGAAAGTAGCCTTAGGGAAGCCCGGTAGCGGTGGTAAGGCAGCAAGATGTTTAACCCCTTCGTGGGTAGGTTTTTTTTTGCCTCGTGAGTCCGGTGATGGTGGTGAAGGGGTGCCGTTGGGAAGGAAAAAGTTTTTGCGTACTCACTCAGTCCAAGAATACTGACACCGACAGCTTGTAAACCAGAATTCTGAGCACCGCTGCAGCAAGGAGGGAGCACACTTGGATCTGTGCCCTTGGTGTTGCTTGTTAGCCTGTGACCTTTTCCGTGGCACCTTCTTCACTAGTTGGACCCTGTAGTGTGGAACTAGTCGGGTCCCGCTCACCCATATGGCTAACGAAGTGAGCTTGCTCTCAGGGTTCACGCTCCGGATTTTCTCGACTGTGTTTGGGAAAGTCCTATCCCATCGGTGCGCTAGTACCCCGATTTGGAGCGGGTGAGGGATGAATCCTGAAGACTTCACCACCGTCGGGTAAATTACCGGGCTGCGTGAAGCTACTTCCGGCCTAGGGTCCACGTACCCCGTCGTGCCCTGGCCTCTGCTCAGAGATGGCTCAAGGCCGCCGGCTGCCCTCCTTGGCAGATCCGTGTACGTTGACACAATCCCCTGCGACTGGGGTTCCAGCTCCTACCAGGCCCAGACCAACGTCTGCCACCTAATATTCTACAAGGAGCCCAGCTCCTGACCTCCTCTCTCCTCTCCTTTCTCTCTCTCTCCCTTTTGACACTTCTCACTTCCCCTTACCAACCCCATATGGGTGGCCCTATTCCCTTCAGGCCCCCCAATGGCGTGTCTGGTGGGTGTGGTGCAAAGTGTTCCTAGGATTTTGACTGGCTCTGATCTTAGCAACACCAAAGAACAGGGATCCGTAACCAAGGAGGATGCGGATACTGTGCAGAAGGGCAGATTGCACAATACCCTGTGACGACCTGATAGGCCAGGGTGTCACACACACAGATAGCTCCCAGTGGACCATTAAATTCAGGATGTGGACCATGCAAGGAGCATGAGTTACTTTGCCTTACAGTAAGGCAGCCACAATGTTCTGGAAATTTCCAGCTGCAGTTCACAAACAGCCAGCCAGTTTGAGATTTGCTGCTTTTGCAGAAGAGCAACTTGGCAGTTGTATGACTTTCATACAAGCTTTCATATGGATAAAACCGCTTGGTAGTGCTTTACCTTGCATGAGCAGAATGAATGAGGTCAGTGTGTAGAATCAACACTATACCCTGTGACTATCATGGATGGACTTATGCCTTTAGAGTAAAATCTGAAGGTTGTGTAAGAGGCACTGGCGGACACAGACAGAAAAGGGCCCCTGTGCAGTAACAATTAATGGGCCCTTTGCAGTGTATAAACTCTTAAAAATGCACCATTCCACCTGCTTTTGAAGTAAAAATGGGCCCCATGACCTCCTGGGGCCCCTGTGCGGTTGCACAGGCTGCACCAATGATGTGTCCGTCCTTGGTAAGAGGACACTGATAACTGATGCTTGGGGGTGAAATAAACATAGGTTCAAGCAGTAAAGGCTTCACCACTAGCTATGGGCGAGTGCATTCTGCACAGCTGAGTTCATCATTGGGTGCTCGATACACTCGATACTCAATCGAGTATCCTGGCACTCGGTTGTCTTGCTCCAGTCCCCACCCTGCATGTTTTGCGCCTTTTTTTCAGCCACTAAAAATGCAGGGATTGCTTGCCAATTATGGTAATGCGGGAGCCATGTTGGCTACTGGTATTACTGTGACTGGAAGGCCGCATAGCGTCATCGGGTCTATATAAGACCAAGTGACACTATGCTTGTCGCAGTGTAACCAGAAATAGTGTAGGTACTAGATAAAGATTCTGCTGGAGAAGGGACATTTTGTTATAGGAAGACAGTGCCTGCAGGTGCAACATTAAACCAGCAATCCTTTCCAGGGCTAAATCAAATAGATTCTGTTCTATACTAATACCGCTCTTAGTGTAAACTTACAAAATATCATCCCATCCTTGACGGGACCAGGTTGGGATCAGAAAACCAAACATTTGACCCAAAAGTCAGAAATGTTTGGTTTGCTGAATCCATCCTCTCATGGCCCCATCATAGACATATCAAGTATTGGCATGGCTGTCATTGGCTAGGGAAATCCACTGTAAAAAAAGGAAGCAAAATATGGCTTTAACGCTACTTCTGGGTCCGCTAATTATAACTCATACATATTCACTGCTTTCCCACCAGCGCCTTTGATTGGCTGCAGTCAGACCGTGCCCCCACCCTCTCTGACCAGCATTATACTGGTGTAAAATAAATAAATAAATTTTAAAAAATACAGTGCGGTCTCCCTATATACCAGCAGAGATAAAGCCCACGGCTACAGGCTGCAGCCCCCAGCCATGTGCTTATCTTAGCTTTGTATCAAATTAAGTGGAATCGCATGCGGCTTTTTTATTTTTTATATTTAAATAAATAATTTAAAAAATGACGTGTGGTCTCCCCCAATTTTGACACCCAGTTATGAATAAGTCCAACAGCTGGGGGCTGGTATTATCAGCTTGGGGAGTCCCATGGTTATTGGGACCACCCAAACTAAGCATAGCAGCCTACAGCTGCCCCGGAATTGTCGCATCCATTAGATGAGACAATCCCAGCACTTTACCCGGCTCTTCCCGATTGCCCTGGTAAGACCCCCATCACTAATTCTATTAGTAAAAAGAAATAAACACAAACACAGAGAAAAATCCTTTATTTGGAATAAAATACAGCACCCTCTTTCCCCTTTGTATTAACCCAAAAAGACCTTTGAAGTTCCCGCTAATCCACACGATGTCCCATGACGGTCCTGGCTGTGCTACATCCGAGCCTGGAGAGACCAAAAATATGTCCCATCTCTCTAGGCTCCAGGAAACACTTACAAGAGGGACCCGGCTGGCAGCTATGATGTCACTCATTTCATTGAAGGTGATACCCGGATTCCCACGGTATGACCCCTGGTGACCTGAAGCACTCTGGCTTAAAGTGGTATCAATAGGGAAAATAATAGATGTAGGCCTGAAAAGGACTTTTAGTTTTAGGTTGCAGCAGCAAGGTCTGTAAGGCTAGAATCCTTGGCTACAAGTCTCTAATACACTATTCCATCTCTTAGCTGCATTTAGTGTAGAGCAAGCTAAGAGTGGTATTATTAGAGAAAAGAATAGATTTTTTTATGTGCCAACAGCAGGGTCTGTAACGCTATAAACCTTGCATAAAGGTCTCTAATGCAGTATTCCTTCTCCAGAAACTTCCCCTACACTAAATGCAGGGAAGAGCGGGCTTATTACAGAATAGAATAGATCTTTTCGGTTGCAACAGCAAGGTCTGTAAAGCCATGAGCTTTATCTGTGCTGGGTATCATAATATGGGGGCCTACGCCAAATATTTTACTTTTTTTATTTATTTTACTATACGCTATAGCCTCAAAGACAGCACCTGTGATTGGAAGTGTCAGACACGCTGTTACACAAGCTGGGGGCACATCTGACTGCAACTGTGGTGCCCATGAGGCTTCAGTTGCCACAGGGTACTGCACCTCACTTAAGGTGCTTTACTCATCCTGGATCCAGAGTAGGTCGGTACCGGTTTCACAACACACCACCTCATACACACAACCAGGTTGGCCTCCACACTGGGGATCGGCTAGGGTTGGGTCTTAAGGCAGTCACCAATCATGGGGGTCTGACAGTCACTAGCGACAGGGAACCGGGGGAGGAACAGCCACCAGGCAGAGTTAGGCACAACACAGAGTAAGGAGTTCTCCAGCAGGAGAGGAAGAGAGCAGTCAGGTTTTACCAGTGGCTCTGGTGGGACGCAGGAGTAATACGGTCGCAGAGGGGAGAGCTTCATAGCTCCCTCGGGACCAGCGCAGTGAAGGGTGCAGAATCCTAGGGTGGATTATACTTCAGCTTGTGCACCAAAATCTGCAGGCCAGGGGGATTGCATGACCCTCCAGCCCCCACAGTACCTGGAGCACAGTGCTACATAGGGACCAGAATCGTGTTTAAAGGCAGGCCCCACAACGGACCCGCGGCACCTGCATACGGGACGGGAGTGAAACACTTTTCAAGAACTGGGGTCCCCAAGAAGCTTCAGGCCACGGGGATCCACCTCAAGAAGCGCAACCAGGAAGGGCCCACTGTCTACTATACCGGTTCTGACCTGCAACGGATCCGGGATCAACTGGGACCCATCACAGCGGTGACCGTCATCTCATGGGTAAACCAAGACTGTGAGTAAAGAAAACCTTGAACCCGCAGAGACTGGGTCCGCTTGTCCTTGCCGTCGCCGTTGCCCAGCACTTCGGCGCCCGCCATTACCACAACCCCCATCATCCTCCCGGGGCTCGCTCCACCTGTGGGGAGCAGAAACATCTTAGCTGCTATAACCATCTGCTCCGGAGGACAGTGACAGCAGCGGCGGCTATTCCCCGTCACAACATAATTCCTCCACCATCATCACCCTTTCCTAAACCTTCTTTATTGTACACCTCGGGGCCACGAAATGGGCAGGGTCACCCGTGACATCTTTTTTGGCAAAAAATTGCAATTTTTCGAGCCACCCCGCCAACGTCACGGCAAATCTCCTGGGGCAGTCCTAACACTAAAATATTTTTATTTAAAGTGTGCCATGTGGCCTCACATATGCAAAATTAGGACTGCACAGCACGTACCTTGTGCTTTTCAGTCACCGTCTCCATGACTGATTCATGGTTGTGGGCGGGACAGGCCCGAGCACATGCTGCTTAGAATAAATAGCCATCCAATTCACACTTGCCATCCAACCCTGTCCACTGGCTATTTATTCTAAGCAGCATGTGCTCGGGCCTGTCCCGCCCACAACCATGAATCAGTCATGGAGACGGTGACTGAAAAGCACAAGGTACGTGCTGTGCAGTCCTAATTTTGCATATGTGAGGCCACATGGCACACTTTAAATAAAAATATTTTAGTGTTAGGACTGCCCCAGGAGATTTGCCGTGACGTTGGCGGGGTGGCTCGAAAAATTGCAATTTTTTGCCAAAAATCTCATTTTTTCAATAGTACAGCTTGGAATGTTGGTACTGTGCACACTTTGCAATACATAATATTTTTGAGTGGAGGTTGTTTTTATGCTGTTTTTTCTTGTTATATAGGGTCCCAGTTGGTTCTCATCTTGCAGTGCACCTCATGTTTATTTTTCCATCTGTCCTGATTTTTGGCGGTTGGTGGCTGTTCACACTTGCCATCCAACCCTGTCCACTGGCTATTTATTCTAAGCAGCATGTGCTCGGGCCTGTCCCGCCCACAACCATGAATCAGTCATGGAGACGGTGACTGAAAAGCACAAGGTACGTGCTGTGCAGTCCTAATTTTGCATATGTGAGGCCACATGGCACACTTTAAATAAAAATATTTTAGTGTTAGGACTGCCCCAGGAGATTTGCCGTGACGTTGGCGGGGTGGCTCGAAAAATTGCAATTTTTTGCCAAAAATCTCATTTTTTCAATAGTACAGCTTGGAATGTTGGTACTGTGCACACCTTGCAATACATAATATTTTTGAGTGGAGGTTGTTTTTATGCTGTTTTTTCTTGTTATATAGGGTCCCAGTTGGTTCTCATCTTGCAGTGCACCTCATGTTTATTTTTCCATCTGTCCTGATTTTTGGCGGTTGGTGGCTGTTCACACTTGCCATCCAACCCTGTCCACTGGCTATTTATTCTAAGCAGCATGTGCTCGGGCCTGTCCCGCCCACAACCATGAATCAGTCATGGAGACGGTGACTGAAAAGCACAAGGTACGTGCTGTGCAGTCCTAATTTTGCATATGTGAGGCCACATGGCACACTTTAAATAAAAATATTTTAGTGTTAGGACTGCCCCAGGAGATTTGCCGTGACGTTGGCGGGGTGGCTCGAAAAATTGCAATTTTTTGCCAAAAATCTCATTTTTTCAATAGTACAGCTTGGAATGTTGGTACTGTGCACACTTTGCAATACATAATATTTTTGAGTGGAGGTTGTTTTTATGCTGTTTTTTCTTGTTATATAGGGTCCCAGTTGGTTCTCATCTTGCAGTGCACCTCATGTTTATTTTTCCATCTGTCCTGATTTTTGGCGGTTGGTGGCTGTTCACACTTGCCATCCAACCCTGTCCACTGGCTATTTATTCTAAGCAGCATGTGCTCGGGCCTGTCCCGCCCACAACCATGAATCAGTCATGGAGACGGTGACTGAAAAGCACAAGGTACGTGCTGTGCAGTCCTAATTTTGCATATGTGAGGCCACATGGCACACTTTAAATAAAAATATTTTAGTGTTAGGACTGCCCCAGGAGATTTGCCGTGACGTTGGCGGGGTGGCTCGAAAAATTGCAATTTTTTGCCAAAAATCTCATTTTTTCAATAGTACAGCTTGGAATGTTGGTACTGTGCACACCTTGCAATACATAATATTTTTGAGTGGAGGTTGTTTTTATGCTGTTTTTTCTTGTTATATAGGGTCCCAGTTGGTTCTCATCTTGCAGTGCACCTCATGTTTATTTTTCCATCTGTCCTGATTTTTGGCGGTTGGTGGCTGTTCACACTTGCCATCCAACCCTGTCCACTGGCTATTTATTCTAAGCAGCATGTGCTCGGGCCTGTCCCGCCCACAACCATGAATCAGTCATGGAGACGGTGACTGAAAAGCACAAGGTACGTGCTGTGCAGTCCTAATTTTGCATATGTGAGGCCACATGGCACACTTTAAATAAAAATATTTTAGTGTTAGGACTGCCCCAGGAGATTTGCCGTGACGTTGGCGGGGTGGCTCGAAAAATTGCAATTTTTTGCCAAAAATCTCATTTTTTCAATAGTACAGCTTGGAATGTTGGTACTGTGCACACTTTGCAATACATAATATTTTTGAGTGGAGGTTGTTTTTATGCTGTTTTTTCTTGTTATATAGGGTCCCAGTTGGTTCTCATCTTGCAGTGCACCTCATGTTTATTTTTCCATCTGTCCTGATTTTTGGCGGTTGGTGGCTGTTCACACTTGCCATCCAACCCTGTCCACTGGCTATTTATTCTAAGCAGCATGTGCTCGGGCCTGTCCCGCCCACAACCATGAATCAGTCATGGAGACGGTGACTGAAAAGCACAAGGTACGTGCTGTGCAGTCCTAATTTTGCATATGTGAGGCCACATGGCACACTTTAAATAAAAATATTTTAGTGTTAGGACTGCCCCAGGAGATTTGCCGTGACGTTGGCGGGGTGGCTCGAAAAATTGCAATTTTTTGCCAAAAATCTCATTTTTTCAATAGTACAGCTTGGAATGTTGGTACTGTGCACACTTTGCAATACATAATATTTTTGAGTGGAGGTTGTTTTTATGCTGTTTTTTCTTGTTATATAGGGTCCCAGTTGGTTCTCATCTTGCAGTGCACCTCATGTTTATTTTTCCATCTGTCCTGATTTTTGGCGGTTGGTGGCTGTTCACACTTGCCATCCAACCCTGTCCACTGGCTATTTATTCTAAGCAGCATGTGCTCGGGCCTGTCCCGCCCACAACCATGAATCAGTCATGGAGACGGTGACTGAAAAGCACAAGGTACGTGCTGTGCAGTCCTAATTTTGCATATGTGAGGCCACATGGCACACTTTAAATAAAAATATTTTAGTGTTAGGACTGCCCCAGGAGATTTGCCGTGACGTTGGCGGGGTGGCTCGAAAAATTGCAATTTTTTGCCAAAAATCTCATTTTTTCAATAGTACAGCTTGGAATGTTGGTACTGTGCACACTTTGCAATACATAATATTTTTGAGTGGAGGTTGTTTTTATGCTGTTTTTTCTTGTTATATAGGGTCCCAGTTGGTTCTCATCTTGCAGTGCACCTCATGTTTATTTTTCCATCTGTCCTGATTTTTGGCGGTTGGTGGCTGTTCACACTTGCCATCCAACCCTGTCCACTGGCTATTTATTCTAAGCAGCATGTGCTCGGGCCTGTCCCGCCCACAACCATGAATCAGTCATGGAGACGGTGACTGAAAAGCACAAGGTACGTGCTGTGCAGTCCTAATTTTGCATATGTGAGGCCACATGGCACACTTTAAATAAAAATATTTTAGTGTTAGGACTGCCCCAGGAGATTTGCCGTGACGTTGGCGGGGTGGCTCGAAAAATTGCAATTTTTTGCCAAAAATCTCATTTTTTCAATAGTACAGCTTGGAATGTTGGTACTGTGCACACTTTGCAATACATAATATTTTTGAGTGGAGGTTGTTTTTATGCTGTTTTTTCTTGTTATATAGGGTCCCAGTTGGTTCTCATCTTGCAGTGCACCTCATGTTTATTTTTCCATCTGTCCTGATTTTTGGCGGTTGGTGGCTGTTCACACTTGCCATCCAACCCTGTCCACTGGCTATTTATTCTAAGCAGCATGTGCTCGGGCCTGTCCCGCCCACAACCATGAATCAGTCATGGAGACGGTGACTGAAAAGCACAAGGTACGTGCTGTGCAGTCCTAATTTTGCATATGTGAGGCCACATGGCACACTTTAAATAAAAATATTTTAGTGTTAGGACTGCCCCAGGAGATTTGCCGTGACGTTGGCGGGGTGGCTCGAAAAATTGCAATTTTTTGCCAAAAATCTCATTTTTTCAATAGTACAGCTTGGAATGTTGGTACTGTGCACACTTTGCAATACATAATATTTTTGAGTGGAGGTTGTTTTTATGCTGTTTTTTCTTGTTATATAGGGTCCCAGTTGGTTCTCATCTTGCAGTGCACCTCATGTTTATTTTTCCATCTGTCCTGATTTTTGGCGGTTGGTGGCTGTTCACACTTGCCATCCAACCCTGTCCACTGGCTATTTATTCTAAGCAGCATGTGCTCGGGCCTGTCCCGCCCACAACCATGAATCAGTCATGGAGACGGTGACTGAAAAGCACAAGGTACGTGCTGTGCAGTCCTAATTTTGCATATGTGAGGCCACATGGCACACTTTAAATAAAAATATTTTAGTGTTAGGACTGCCCCAGGAGATTTGCCGTGACGTTGGCGGGGTGGCTCGAAAAATTGCAATTTTTTGCCAAAAATCTCATTTTTTCAATAGTACAGCTTGGAATGTTGGTACTGTGCACACTTTGCAATACATAATATTTTTGAGTGGAGGTTGTTTTTATGCTGTTTTTTCTTGTTATATAGGGTCCCAGTTGGTTCTCATCTTGCAGTGCACCTCATGTTTATTTTTCCATCTGTCCTGATTTTTGGCGGTTGGTGGCTGTTCACACTTGCCATCCAACCCTGTCCACTGGCTATTTATTCTAAGCAGCATGTGCTCGGGCCTGTCCCGCCCACAACCATGAATCAGTCATGGAGACGGTGACTGAAAAGCACAAGGTACGTGCTGTGCAGTCCTAATTTTGCATATGTGAGGCCACATGGCACACTTTAAATAAAAATATTTTAGTGTTAGGACTGCCCCAGGAGATTTGCCGTGACGTTGGCGGGGTGGCTCGAAAAATTGCAATTTTTTGCCAAAAATCTCATTTTTTCAATAGTACAGCTTGGAATGTTGGTACTGTGCACACTTTGCAATACATAATATTTTTGAGTGGAGGTTGTTTTCACCCGTGACATCCCCTGACCCAACATCACCGAACCCGGCGACGAGTAAGGTTGACCCCTTCCCTTACCCCGTGGGTGCTACACAACCAATATGCAATGAAGGTAAACTATCAGCCCTGGAAATGAATACTCGGCCTGGAAGCAGTGTACAGCTGACCCGGGGCCTTGGTAAGTACAGCACGCTTGCTCCCATCCCCCTATCTCTTCTACAAACATTTTTAATCCCCAGATTCTGGTCTCCATAGACTTATATGGGGACTGGAATCTGGCCCGCAACCAAATTTTAAAAAACACCTGTCCCATTATCTGCGTGTCTGCTCATCACTAAACATAACCCAATTTGCCTTTTTTTCTCTCCCCATGTGAAAAGAGTTGTGCTCTCTAACCTCTTATTGCAACTCTGTAAAACCATAAAATGGAGCTACTTGGTGAGCCCTCATCCATTAAAGTGCCTATGATAGTTTTTCTTGATTGGCTGCATTAGACTATATAATGCAATAGCTGCAGGGTATTATGGATCCGCCTGGCTGCATTTGACATCGTTAGCCCTCTCTGTGACTCTACAGCAGTGTGTGAAATGGCGCTGGGCACTGTTCAAATTTGTGAGGACCTGTGAATTTCAGGATATTTGACTTGAAGTCAATCTTCCATGGAATAATTAAATCATCTGTAATTCAAAGGATAGGTAATCAATATCAAATAGATGGGGATCCAACACACAGCACTGTCAATAATTAGACATTGACGTTAAACAAACGTAAACAGTGCACAGATCTGGAATGCAACAGCTCCATACACCATGTAGTGGCTATTCTGAGGTACTGCAGCTCAGCTCCCATTCACTTCAAAAGGAGCTGAATGATGCACAGGCAAATTGCACTACATGGATCTGTGCTGTTCTGGCTCTGTACACAATTTACAGTGGGATGCAAAAGTTTGGGCACCCCTGGTCAAAATTACTTTTATTAGGAACAGTTAAGCAAGTTGAAAATGAAATGATCTCTAAATCGCATAACGATAAAGATGACACACTTTTAGGCATTGTACATTTTAAAAATTACAAAAAGTAAAAATGGGACGATGCAAAAGTTTGAACACCCTTGGAGATTTGTTTGCTCAGATAACTTTGACCAAGATTTCAGACCTTAATTAGCCTGTTAGGTTTATGGCTTGTTCACTATCATCGTAAAGAAAGGCCAGGTGATGCAAATTTCACAGCTTTATAAAAAGTCAGCTTCCTCTAACCTTGAGCCAAAAAACAGCAGCCATGGGTTCTTCTAAGCAGCTGCCTAGCACTCTGAAAGTAAAAATGGTGGAGGCCCACAAAGCAGGAGAAGGCAAAGTGTTTTCAAGTTGCCCTTTCCCCAGTTTGAAATGTAATTAAAAATAGCATTTAAAGTATCTGTACTTCTGGCTGGAGCGGTCTACATTTTACAATTCCATTTTGTTATAACAGTCTCCCCAAAAGAAGCTGATCACAGCATACATCACTGCTATGACTGCCAATTTTGATTTGATGGTTGGATCAAAATCAGCAATGTAAGTCTATGAGTTCGTGAAAAAATCAGACTGCACTTGAATGGCACCCGATTGCAGTCCAATTTACACATACTTTCAGAATGTACAGTAGAAGGGGACAAACTTATTTTCATGTACTGGAAAAACTGATGTCACTAAGGGGTACTTTACACTCTGCGATATCGGTATCGATATTGCTAGCGAGCGTACCCGCCCCCGCTCGGTTGTGCGTCACGGGCAAATCGCTGCCCATGGCGCACAACATCGCTAACATCCGTCATACAGACTTACCTTCCCTGCGACGTCGCTCTGGCCGGCGATCCGCCTCCTTTCTAAGAGGGCGGTTCGTGCGGCGTCACAGCGACGTCACACGGCAGCCGTCCAATAGCAGAGGAGGCAGGAGATGAGCGGCCGGATCATGCCACCCACCTCCTTTCTTCCTCATTGCCGGTGGACGCAGGTAAAGAGATGGTAGTCGTTCATGCGGTGTCACACATAGCGATGTATGCTGCCGCAGGAATGACAAACAACATCGTACCTGTCGCAACAACGATATTTGGAAAATGAGCGACGTGTCAATAAGCAACGATTTTTCACGTTTTTGTGCTCGTTGATCGTCGCTCCTTGGTGTCACACGCTGCGATGTCGCTAATGACGCCGGATGTGCGTCACTAACGACGTGACCCCAACAATATATCGTTAGCGATATCGCAGCGTGTAAAGCACCCTTTAGACCAAACTCTGATCAAACACTGATCAAAGTCCAATCCCAAAAATCTTCTCGTACATGGGAAAAATTGGACATTTGAATGAGGCCTAATACAGGGGTCACAAACGAAAAAATCCTTTCTATTATATCAGAAAGACCTTATGTTGTAAATTGAAAAATTGGTTTAGTAAACTACACAATCTCTTTTAGCTGGCCATGGAGAGGTGAGTACGAAAAGCTGTCTGCGTGCAAAATGTTACTAGATTTATTCTACCCCAATGCAAAAAATATGAGAAATGTTTTAAAGACAGACATTAACCCAGGAACCAGCTTATTTGCTTTATACAAGGTATTATAAAGATGATAATGATACAAGTCATCAGGACGAGCGTCAGAAAGTTATTGATAAACTAACACATTGTCATTTTGCTGCTCACAACTCATGGAGCCGCCTGATTCTGCAGCTGAAATCTATTGTATGTGTTTTTACCATTTCATTCAGTTTAGCAGTAAGAAAAATGAGATAAACCCCTTTTAGTGAGAAAAAAGAATTATCCAGTGTATAATGCTAACATAATGTCAGAAGAGTTAATGGCAGATGTGGTTGTAAAAATGTTCTGTATTTTCAGACAACCTTTAATTAAGATACTTTGTGTGTCGTACCGACCAAATAATATGCTGTCACTTGGATGCTGTCAGAGGGAATAAAGTGCACAAAGCTTCCAAAATCAGCCTCTTATTTTTGTCTTCAGCTGAATTGGGAAGCTGAGGCTGTCACAAGAAATGTCTATAGCAAAACAACCAAATTAACAATATGCACAGAAGAATGTTTCCAGATTCATGAGAAAACCTACAAACCAGATGTTCCAGTAAAGACATGTGAGGGTAAATATTGTCTTACCCAGTGGCGGAGCTCATATTTGGAACTGATGGGTTAATAGGGTGTCTTGAGAGATTAACGTCATGAAGGACTTCTTTTGTTATGTTTTCATACATAGTACCAGGAAAAGACACATTGCATTCTAGATTGCAATGTACAGTACACACACCAAATTCAGCTGTGTATCACTGTCGAAGTGTGGTCAACGATAAACAGACTGTCTGTGGATCTGCTGATTCCAACTTGACTGCCTCATATATGTCTGAGGCTTTCAAGTTTAGGTTAGGAAACCCACAGCCAGTCCACACATTGCTGTCCATACTTCAACAGTGATACATGGATGTCTGAATTTGTCATTAAATTTATGAAAATTGAAAGCTAATATTACTTCTCAGCATTGGTCTGGCCCACATGGACACTGAATTATGCGGTAGGCCCCCGAGCTGGGCGTAAAGGGGGCCCACCGGTAGCTGTTGGTCGGTCGATAAAAATCGTCATCGCCCTTAGGGCCAGCAGGAGATGCCAGAGAATGGCACATGGCAGTCATGTCATTGCTATGCGCCAAATGATGTCGGCAGCTACCAGCCTCTAATAAGCCAGTGGCCATTTTAACGACCTGGCCGGATTTGAACCAGCATGAAAATGTCGCTCGGGAACAGGAGCAAGGTTAATGTGTGTTGTTTTTATTTTCCATATATTTTTTTCTACGTGTTCTGGTATATAGGAGGGTATGTGAGGGTGCATATTGTCTGTAGGAGGGCTATGTGGGGGCTCATGCTTTTTATAGATGCTATATAGTAGCTAATACTGTCTATAAGGGACTATATGGTTCTAAGTGTGGGCTCATACTGTATATAGGAGGGTGTTGGGGCTAATGCTATATATAGAGAGGCTATGTGTCGGCTCATCCTATATGTAGGGGGCTATATTAAGGCTCATCCTGTTATATATGGTCTCATGCTGTTTATAGGGTGCTCTGTATGGTCTCATGTTGTTTATAGGAGACTTTGTGTTGGCTTATACTTTATATAGGGGGCTATGTGAAGGCTGATACTGTCTTTAGGGGACTATACTTGTCTTGAGTGATGTTGCATCCACTAGTCGGGTTCTGGACAGGAGTATACATATTGAATATTTGGCTGCCGTTCCTGACTCTGCCATTGATGAATCCTTGCATCGCACAGTGGGGGATTCACAAGTCTGCAGTCACATAGAATGGCACACATAGTGACCGCAGAGTTTTCATTATTGACTAGAGAACTGCTTTAACATTATTACAGGATAGGGGGTATTATTAAAAAAAGGGGCCCAGGATGAGTTACATACAGTGCCTTGCGAAAGTTTTCAGCATTCTTGATATTTTCAACCTTTTCCCACATTTCAGGCTTCAAACATAAAGGTAAAATTTTAATATTATGGTGAAGAATCAACAACAAGTGGGACATAATTGTGAAGTTGAATGAAATTTATTGCTTATTTTAAACTTTTACAAAAAATAATAAACTGAAAAGTGGGGCGTGCCATATTATTCGGCCCCTTTACTTTCAATGCAGCAAACTCACTCCAGGAGTTCATTGAGGATCTCTGAATGATCTAATGTTGTCCTAAATGACTGATGATGATAAATATAAGCCACCTGTGTGTAATCAAGTCTCCGTATAAATGCACCTGCTCTGTGATAGTCTCAGTGCTCTGTTTAAAGCACAGAAAGCATCATGAAGACTAAGGAACACAACAGGCAGGTCCGTGATACTGTTGTGGAGAAGTTTAAAGCCAGATTTGGTTACAAAAAGATTTCCACAACTTTAAACATCCCAAGAAGCACTGTGCAAGCGATCATATTGAAATGGAAGGAGCATCATACCACTGCAAATCTACCAAGACCCGGCCGTCCCTCAAAAATGTCATCTCAAACAAGGAGAAAACTGATCAGAGATGCAGCCAAGAGGCCCATGATCACTCTGGATGAACTGCAGAGATCTACAGCTGAGGTGGGAGAGTCTGTCCATAGGACAACAATCAGTCGTATATATATTATATATATTATCTAAAGTATAAAGTGTAAATGCTGCATCAAATTAGATAATATTAAATATATAGTAGAGTACAGATGCAGTATTCGAGTGGCACATGTCTAATGTAATTCAATTAAACATAAGTATGATTTGTATATGTTTGTATACCAAAAAGAATCTATAAGAATACTATTTTTGAATCAGAGTAAACTAACGGTACTGGAAGACTGACCTGGAATGACAGTGTTTGAGGACCTGTGCTCCGATGCGCGTTTCACTCCCGCTTCTTCAGAGGCATGGGTCCTCACACACTCTATCATTCCAGGACAGTCTTCCAATACAGAAAACTCCCAAAAGTGACAGCATTTTAATAACTGCACCCCTCAAAGAGCTCAAAATCACATTTAGGAAATATATTAACCCTTTAGGTGCTTCACAGAAATTAAAGCAATGTGGAAAGAAACAATTACTTTTAATTTAATTTTACTTTTACCCCATAAAAATGTTGCATTTTCACAAAGGCAACAGGAGAAAATGGACTATAGATTTTATTGTGCAATTTCTCTTGAGTACATGGATACCCCATATTCAGTGGTAAACTACTGTTTGAGCGCACAGCAGCGCTTAGAAGGGAAGGAGTGCTATATGACTTTTGGAACACAAATTTGGTTGGAATAGAAAACATATGCCATGTGTTTGCAGAGTCCCTGATGTGCCAAAACAGTGGAACCCCCCTACAAGTGAACAGATACCACGTGTTTTCAGAGCTCCTGATGAAACCCCCCCATAAGTATCCCCATTTTGGAAACTACACTCCTCAAGAAATTTGTTAAGAGGTGTGGTGAGCACTTTGAACCTTAAGGTTTTTATAACACTGAGCCATGAAAATAAAAAAAAGTCAATTTTTCACAAAAATGTTGCTTTGGCCCCAAATCTAAAATTTTTACAACAGTAACAAGAGAAAATGGACCCACATTTACTTGTGGAATTTCTCCTGAGTACACCAATACCCATATGTGGTGGAAACTACTGTTTGGATACATAGGCCACTCAAAGGCACTTGAAATGTGATGTGGTCTTTTGAAAACATTGGTTTTGAAAATTTTGTTGGTAAAAGGAGAAATTGCTGATAAACTTTGAACCATTTTAACTTCCTAACAAAAATAATGATATGTCAAAAATTGTGCTGATGTAAAGTAGACATGTGGGAAATGTTATTTATCAACTATTTTGTGTGGTATAACTATCTGGTTTAAGGCCAAGTTTTCTGCCAAATTTTTGATAGTTTCATAGATAAATGCAAATAATATCTTTAAAAATGTATCACTAACATGAAGTACAACATGTAACAGAAAAACAGTCTCAGAATCACTGGGATATGTTGACGCGTTCAGGAGTTATTACCTCATAAAGTGACACTGGTCAGATTTGAAAAATGATGCCCCTTATCTATTGTTTAATTCTGCACACACCATGCAGACTTGCGGATGTAGCCTTTTAACAAATCTCCCCAGTCTCCTGATGAATCCTATCTAACAAGGAGGAAACGCGTCAGGAGGGTAAAGTTTGGGGCTGACACAGTACCATACACTGGTGCTGCCCTTGTTAGTGAGGTAGTTTTTTTGCATGGGGCACTACAGGGTAAAGTAGTTAAATCCCTTCCCCCTGGAACTGAATACTGCCCCGCCTGATCCGTTTTAGAGTGATCTCCTGGTCTGTATCAAATGGGTGAGATCAACTCTATTTTATGCACTTTTGTGAATGGTTTGTACATTGCACTTGCACAGCACATAGTCACTTTAGTTTGGGACATATTAATATTATCTAATAAAAGTTGTATTTTACTACTCAATGTTATATTCTAACTGCTGAGCTACTAACCCCTACCAATGCAAGCATAAAAAGTGTTCTTTAGCCCCCTGCCTGTGACAGCCCGAGCTGCTGCGCCATACGGCATTAGCGCATTCTCTGATTCTGCAGCATATCTTACATGGCACTGGGCCTTTTTTTTGGCTGGTCTTCACGAATCAAATCGCAGATGTTTGACTTTGCGTGGAACCATGGATTTTAACAAGCTAAACTGGAATTCAATCCTCCACTAACTGATCCGCTCATCTCTATTTGGGAAAAACATATACAGTATACAAAAAAATAGAGCTCATGTACTTTTAGTTTTAACTTAATGTACAGGTGCACAAATACACTATGTGGCATATATACAAATATAACTACAAAAGATGTATAGCTGCACACTAAAATGCTAACAATGAATAAGTGACCTTTGGCAATACATTACTGCTATAGGAATATTTGAAAAAAAGAGATATTTAGCTTATGTATTGGCCAATGCATGTGAGCCCAGTAACCCGATAATTGGCCAATACATAAGCTAAATATTTCTTTTCTTCAAATATTCCTATAGCAATAATGCAATACCAGAGTTCCCTTATTCATTGTTAGCATTTTAGATGTATATATATATATATATATATATACATACACATACACTGTGTGTCACTACAGTGCAATTAATGAGTTAATGAGTTTATGAACTACACTATTGTTGTAAATGTTAAAAAGCATAAGGTACCTAATTGGCAATTTGATCAAAGAGCACAAAAGCCATTCAACCAGGTCAAGGTGTAGCTAAATATGGATGTCCTTGTGATTAATGTCCTACCTCTCCATGTGCCAAACGACGTGCCGACGCATAGGGTATGTATGTTTATGTTTGTATATTGGCCACATAGCGCCTGTACATAAATAGAATACCAAAATGTGTGTGGTCCCTTTTTTTCCCATTTTTGTAGAACTTTGGATGCTGTGGCCCCCTCCAGGACTCAGCACCTTATCTACAGATCCCTCCAAAACAAGGTTTTAATTGAGAGCTAAAGTTTCCCTTTCACTTTCCCAGTTCAGATGAGGCCTCAATTGGCAAATGGAGAGGAAGAACATTAGTGATAGGGACTATCTATATTTAGGTGCACCTTGATGATTTTTTGAATATAAATTGTTAACTAACCTTACGTTTTTAACGTTTAAAAAATTGCGCAGTTTGTGTATTCATTAATCACAGGGTGCTGACTCATAGTGTATGTCTAGTATACATACAGTCATATGAAAACGTTTGGGCACCCCTATTAATGTTAACCTTTTTTCTTTATAACAATTTGGGGTTTTGCAACAGCTATTTCAGTTTCATATATCTAATAACTGATGGACTCAGTAATATTTCTGGATTGAAATGAGGTTTATTGTACTAACAGAAAATGTGCAATGCGCATTTAAACAAAATTTGACTGGTGCAAAAGTATGGGCACCCTTATCAATTTCTTGATTTGAACACGCCTAACTACTTTCTACTGACTTACTAAAGCACTAAATTGGTTTTGTAACCTCAGTGAGCTTTGAACTTCATAGGCAGGTGTATCCAATCATGAGAAAAGGTATTTAAGGTGGCCACTTGCAAGTTGTTCTCCTATTTGAATCTCCTATGAAGACTGGCATCATGGACTCCTCAAAACAACTCTCAAATGATCTGAAAACAAAGATTATTCAACATAGTTGTTCATGGGAAGTATACAAAAAGTTGTCTCAGAGATTTAAACTGTCCGTTTCCACTGTGAGGAACATAGTAAGGAAATGGAAGAACACAGGTACAGTTCTTGTTAAGCCCAGAAGTGGCAGGCCAAGAAAAATATCAGAAAGGCAGAGAAGAAGAATGGTGAGAACAGTCAAGTACAATCCACAGACCACCTCCAAAGACCTGCAGCTTCATCTTGCTGCAGATGGTGTCAATGTGCATTGGTCAACAATAAAGCGCACATTGCACAAGGAGAAGCTGTATGGGAGAGTGATGCGAAAGAAGCCGTTTCTGCAAGCACGCCACAAACAGAGTCGCCTGAGGTATGCAAAAGCACATTTGGACAAGCCAGTTACATTTTGGAAGAAGGTCCTGTGGACTGATGAAACAAAGATTGAGTTGTTTGGTCATACAAAAAGGCATTATGCATGGAGACAAAAAAACACGGCATTCCAAGAAAAGCACTTGCTACCCACAGTAAAATTTGGTGGAGGTTCCATCATGCTTTGGGGCTGTGTGGCCAATGCCTGCACCGGGAATCTTGTTAAAGTTGAGGGTCGCATGGATTCAACTCAGTATCAGCAGAGTCTTGACAATAATGTGCAAGAATCAGTGACGAAGTTGAAGTTACGCAGGGGATGGATATTTCAGCAAGACAATGATCCAAAACACCGCTCCAAATCTACTCAGGCATTCATGCAGAGGAACAATTACAATGTTCTGGAATGGCCATCCCAGTCCCCAGACCTGAATATCATTGAAAATCTGTGGGATGATTTGAAGCGTGCTGTCCATGCTCGGCGACCATCAAACTTAACTGAACTGGAATTGTTTTGTAAACAAGAATGGCCAAATATACCTTCATCCAGGATCCAGGAACTCATTAAAAGCTACAGGAAGCGACTAGAGGCTGTTATTTTTGCAAAAGGAGGATCTACAAAATATTAATGTCACTTTTATGTTGAGGTGCCCATACTTTTGCACCGGTCAAATTTTGTTTAAATGCGGATTGCACATTTTCTATTAGTACAATAAACCTCATTTCAATCCAGAAATTCTACTGAGTCCATCAGTTATTAGATATATGAAACTGAAATAGCTGTTGCAAAAACCAAAATTGTTATAAAGAAAAAAGGTTAACATTAATAGGGGTGCCCAAACTTTTTCATATGACTGTACAGTGCCTTGCAAAAGTATTCGGCCCACTTGAATTTTTCAACCTTTTCCCACATTTCAGGCTTCAAAAATAAAAGATAAAAAATTTAATTGATTGTGAAGAGTCAACAACAATTGGGACACAATTTTGAAGAATGAAATTTATTGCTTATTTTAAAACTTTTGTAAAAAATAATAAACTGAAAATTGGGGCGTGCAATATTATTCATCCCCTTACTTTCAGTGCAGCAAACTCAATCCATCCAGAAGTTCATTGAGGATCTCCAATGTTATTCTAAATGACTGATGATGATAAATATAATCCATCTGTGTGAAATCTAGTCTCCGTATAAATGCACCAGCTTTGTGATAGTCTCAGTGTTCTGTTTAAAGCACAGATAGCATCATGAAGACCAAGGAACACAACAGGCAGGTCTGTAACACTGGTGTAGAGAAGTTTAAAGCTTCATTTGGTTACAAAAAGATTTCCACAACTTTAAACATCCCAAGAAGCATTGTGCAAGTGATCATATTGAAATGGAAAGAGTATCATACCACTGCAAATCTACCAAGACCCAGTCGTCCCTCAAAAATTTCATCTCAAACAAGAAGACTGATCAGAGATGCAGCCAAGAGGCCCATGATCACTCTGGATGAACTGCAGAGATCTACAGCTGAGGTGGGAGAGTCTGTCCATAGGACAACAATCAGTTGTACACTGCACAAATCTGGCCTTTATGGAAGAATGGCAAGAAGAAAGCCATTTCTCAAAGATATCCATAAAAAGTGTTGTTTAAGGTTTGCCACAAGCCACCTGGGAGACACATCAAACATGTGGAATAAGGTGCTCTGGTCAAATGAAACCAAAATCAAACTTTTTGGGCACAATGACAAACTATATGTTTGGCGTAAAAGCAACATAGCTTATTACCCTGAACACACCATCCCCACTGTCAAACATGGTGGTGGCAGCATCATGGTTTGGGCCTCCTTTTCTTCAGCATTGACAGGGAAGATGGTTAAAATTTATGGGATGATGGAAGGAGCCAAATACAGGACCATTCTTGAAGAAAACCTGCTGGAGTCTGCAAAAGACCTGAGAGTGGGACGGAGATTTATCTTTCAACAAGACAATGATCCAAAACATAAAGCAAAATCTACAATGAAATGGTTCACAAATAAACATATCCAGGTGTTAGAATGGCCAAGTCATAGTCCAGACCTGAATCCAATCAAGAATCTGTGGAAAGAGCTGAAAACTGCGGTTCACAAACGCTCTCCATCCAACCTCACTCAGCTCGAACTGTTTGCAAAAGAAGAATGGGCAAGAATTTCAGTTTCTCAATGTGCAAAACCGATAGACACATACCCCAAGTGACTTGCAGCTTTAATCACAACAAAAGGTGGCACTACAAAGTATTAACTTAAAGGGGACGAAAAATATTGCACGCCCCAATTCTCAGTTTATTATTTTTTATAAAAGTTTAAAATAAGCAATACATTTCGTTCAACTTCACAATTGTGTCCCACTTGTTGATTCTTCACCAGAACATTTACATTTTTTATCTTTATGTTTGAAGCCTGAAATGTGGAAAAAGGTTGAAAAATTCAAGGGGGCCGAATACTTTCGCAAGGCACTGTACTTATACAACATACAAACATACACATCAAGGTTATTTTCATACTAAGCCAATTAATCTATCAGTATGCTTTAAGGGGCACTTTGCACACAACGACTTCGCAAGTCGATGCTTGCGATGCCGAGCACGATAGTCCCCGCCCCCGTCGCAGCAGCGATATCTTGTGTTAGCAGCCGTAGCGAACATTATCGCTACGGCAGCTTCACATGGACTCACCTGCCTTGCGACGTCAATCTGGCCGGCGACCCGCCTCCTTATTAAGGGGGCGGGTCGTGCGGCGTCATAGCGACATCACACGGCAGGCGGCCGATAGAAGCGGAGGGGTGGAGATGAGCGGGACGTAAACATCCCGCCCACCTCTGTCCTTCCGCATAGCCGGCGTGAGCTGCAGGACACAGGTAGGAGATGTTCCTCGCTCCTGCGGCTTCACACACAGCGATGTGTACTGCCACAGGAACGAGGAACAACATCGTATCTGTCGCAGTCGCGTAATTATGGAATTCCCAGACACTACACCGATGGTATGATTACGACGATTTTGCGCTTGTTAATCGTATCATCTAGGATTTACACACTACGATGTCGAGTGCGACACCGGAAATGCGTCACTTTCAACATGACCTCTCCGACATCGCACCTGCGATGTCGTAGTGTGCAAAGTGCCCCTTAGAGTGTGGATGTGAACAATCAGGAGGAAACAGTTAGGGTATGTGCACACAATCAGGACCTGCTGCATCCTGGACGCAGCGGGTCCTGACCTTCAGGGCCACGAGTCTCCTCCGCAGGAGACCAAAGCTGCTTATGCCCAAGATCCGGGCTTGGACAGTTGCGGTCCCTTGTTGTGTTCTCTCTGCAGAGAACTCTCGTGTCTCCGCAGCAAAGAATTGACATGCTGCGGCTCGGGAAGCTGCACCGCAGGTCAGTTTTCGCTGCGGGAAAATCAAGCACAGTGGGCAGGATATTTCTATAAAAACACCACGCACACGTAATCTTTCACATAATTTCATGTGCAAATGTATTTCTACAGTTTAGAGCTGTTTCCTTATTATATTTCCTTTACTCAGTTTCCTAATTTATTTTAGGATGTAATTGCATTGCAAATTTGTGAATTTAAGTGAATAGTATGGTATGTTAAGATACTATCTTATATCCTAGAGGCAGAGTAATTGCAACCCTGACATACAGTATCACTTGACAGTGGTCATATTCATTCCGTGCCATCCCTTTTGTAAGTCCAGTCTATAAAACTGAGTTAGAGGTTATAAATCTGAAGGCTACAATTATGCTAAATAGAAACGGATGGTCTATTAGTATTTGTGTGACATTGTGCTGTCAGTACCATGCTAGCAATATATTCATCTGGAGTGTCAAAGAAACATTTGTGGAGAACTTCTGCGAGATGAACAAGACTCTGCTGTCTGGACCGCTTTACTCCATAGCTCTGCTCTCCCATGTGATCTCTTTTATTCCAATACACACCCTGTCTGTTTCTTATTAGCTTTAGATAGGATGAATGAGTATGTTCACTTGCAGGCTACATTTTGTTTTTAGTTTTACTTAGGTTTTCTGTATTTGGATTTCATTTAATGTTTTTTTTACAAATTAATATTTGGCAAAACAAAGACAATGTAATAAAACAATAGAAAACATATACTCACATATACAGTATATCACAAAAGTGAGTACAGCCATTTATTTTTGTAAATATTTTATATCTATTCATGGTACAACACTGTAGATATGACACTGATACAATGCAAAGTAGTCATTTACAGCTTGTGTAAGGCCTGCGACACACATCCGTGCCGCCGGCACGTGTTTATCATTTTTTACACGTACCAGCGGCACGGAGACACGTACAGCAATGCTACCCTATTGTAGCAGGCACACACACGTAAAACCACACGGAACGTGTGTCCGTGTGCGTTTGTACGTGTGTGCGTTTTTCAAAGCGCTGACATGTCAGTGTTTTCTCCCGCAGCACGGGTGTCACACGGCCCGCACCCGTACCGCACGGGTGTAGTGTGGATGCGGTCCTGTGTGACACGCGCCGGAGAAAACACACGTGTCAGTGAAAAAAAAACAAAACATTAACTCACCTTCTCCAGCCCTCCTGTCTCTGCCGCTGCTGCCTCTTGCTGCCGACCGCCGCTCATTATTCTCATTTAATATTCACTTCACTGCCTGGCAGCAGCAGCGGGGAGACGGGAGGGCTGGAGACCGAGGATCAGCACCACGGACAGCAGCGCGGACAGCAGGAAGGACCACGTGAGTATGTAAATTACCGGTTCTACGTGTGCTATCGCGGATAGCACACGTAGAACACACGTGGCCCGCACGTACCAGAGACACGTACTTACCTGCACGCAACACGCAGGGGAAATACGTGTCTCTCAGCACGTGCGTGAATTTCACATGAGTGTGGCAGAGGCCTAACAGTGTAAATTTGGTGTGTACTCTTAATAAGTGAGTACCCCCTAAGTGAAAATGGACAAATTGTGCACAAAGCGTCAATATTTTGTCTGACCACCATTATTTTCAAACGCTGCCTTAACTCTCTTGGGTATGGAGCTCACTAGAGCTTCACAGGAGCCACTGGATCCTCGGTGGATGTTAGAGACCTTGCGCTCCTCCACCTTCTATGTGTGAATGCCCAACAGACGCTCATTAGAGATTAGGTCTGGAGACATGCTTGGACTGTCCATCATCTTTGCTCTCAGTTTCTTTAGCAAGGCAGTGGTCATCTTGGAGGTGTGTTTGGGGTATTTATAATTTTGGAATACTGCCCTTTGGCCCAGTTTCCAAAGGATGGGGATCATGCTCTGCTTCAGTATGTCACAGTACATATTGGCATTCATGGTTCATGGTTCCCTCAATGAACTGTAGCTCCCCACAGCCGGCAGCACTCACGCAGCAACAAACCATGACACTCCCACCACCATGCTTGACTGTATGCAAGACCCACTTACCTTTGTACTTCTCACCTGGTTGCCGCCACATACGCTTTGCTCCATTTGAACCTAATATGTTTATTTTGGTCTCATCAGAGCACATGACATGGTTCCAGTAATCAATGTCCTTAGTCTGCTTGTTTTCAGCAAACTGTTTGTGCGCTTTCTTATTCATCATCTTTAGAAGAGTCTTCCTTCAGCGATGACAGCCATTCAGAAAAAATGTATGCAGTGTGCGGCATATTGTCTGAGCCCTGACAGGATGACCCCCATCCCTTTTAACCTCTGTAGCAATGCTGGCACCACCCAAACATCTATTTTGAAAAGACAACCTCTGGATATGACGCTGAGCATGTGCACTTAACTTCTCTAGTTGACTTGACCATGACGAGGCCTGTTCTGAGTGGAATCTGTCTTGTTAAACCACTGAATGGTCTTTGCCATTATGCTACAGCTCAGTTTCAGGGTGTTGGCAATGTTCTTATTGCCTAGGCCATGTTTATGTAGAGCAGCAATTCTTTTTTTCAGATCCTCATAGAATTCATTGCAATGAGGTGCCATGTTGAACTTCCAGTGACCAGTATGAGAGAGAGTCTGTGAGCAATAACATAAAATGTAATAATGAGTCACATGACACTGAGAGAGGGTAAATGGCTAATTGGGCACTAATTTTCACTTAGGGTGTACTCACTTTTATTGTCAGTGGCGGTTTAGACATTAATGTTATTTAGAGGGCACCCCAAATTTACACAGTTATACAAGCTGTACACTGACTACTTTACATTAGGCAAAATTTTGTTCAGGCACATATTCTCAGAATTTGTGATATGCCTATCATTGTTAATTTACATATAGCCACTCCATAATCAGATTGGAATAAGGAGGACAAAAGGAGGGTTTTTTTTAGGCTTAAACAATATCCAATTTTTATTTATAACAAAGGATCAATAAAACCAAGTACTTCAAGTGTCTATAAAAATACAACAAATACAAAAAATACAATAAGACAAGGTACACATTGATGGTACAAGAAACAGGGGGGAGTCAAGACCCCAGTGTGCATACTGTATATCTGAGTGTTTTATGAGAAAGGGACCCTAAACCTAATCCTCCAAAAAAAGGCACATATAGTCCCTGCACAATGTCCATAAAATATGGCGTGTATACCTAATGGGTAAGTTCCATATCACTTAAGTCCACATAGTGTGAGGGACGAAAAGATCAGCTTTTGTGACGCCCCGTTTTTTGTACCATCTATGTGCACCTTGTGTTTATTATGTTTTTTGTATTTTTTTAGATACTTGAAGTACTTGGCTTTATTGAACCTTTGTTATAAATAAAATTTGGATATTTTTTTAAGTGTAAAATGACTACTTTACATTGTATCAAAATTTCATGTCTGCAGTGTTGTCCCATGAAAAGATATATTAAAATATTTACTAGCCTCAAGAGAACTAATATTGCTGACAATGATAGCAACTTCCTTTTCCAGAAAGTGAAGGTATAACCCATCCCTCACCCCCCCAAAAAAAAAAAAATCACATCCCGGATATCTAAGCTTGGAACCAACCAGGCGTCACATTTCAACAATAGCACCCCAGTTTTCAACAACGTTTACAATCTTTGCCTGGCCCAATCACATTAGTACATAGCGCTAGCCTGCTAAATTACTGTACTATGTAACAATTTTACATATTTATTTTTATCAGGAGTTAAGTGTTTTACTAATTCTTTGTGCCTAATATTAATAGAAAAAAGTTATTATGCTTCATTAACTTTGCATTTGTGATCAGCATAATTATATTTTGAATAGTATCTATTTTGAAGAATATTCGCATAATATTCAGCACTGAGTATAGACTTTTGGAGCTGTGAGAACTATCAAGAAGTTTTTAGAACTGTCCTGAAGTGAACATAGCAGCATAAATTAACAAATGTATTTATTAGGGATGATCGAATACCTCAAATATTCGGCTTCGCGAATATCTAACGACTAGGTCGCCACTATGCTAATATATGATGCGCAATGTAAGTCTATGGAAAGCCCAAATAGTTACGAATAGTTCTTGTTCAGGTTTCCCATAGACTTACATTGTGCATCGAATATTCACGAATAGTCGAATAGCAGCGACCTATTCGGTAAATATTCGCGAACCCGAATATTTGAGGTATTCGATCATCCCTAGTATTTATCTTAAACAATTTCATCTTCTGTTCTGCTGAGTAAGTGAACTTGTGCAGACAGCTACAGTTAGTTTAGATGGCATCAAGAAGTTGCATACGCAACGGCAGACGCATTTTCCTACGTCTGTGGCCAATTTACAAAGACCATAACGAAACAGTACTATGTGAACGCATCTGCTAATATGTGTGAGGCCTACAAAACATACTTTGGTGTACCTGAGTGGGAATCAAGACAAACTTTGGGCACCCTTCTTCACGTTGTGAGCACTGCAATAAAGCTCTTGAAGGTAAGTAGATGACTGCGGCACTCTTAGATGGTAGATTTTTATTTTGCAAAATTTTAAACTTTAAAAGAACTGTCATTAAGACCTTTTTTACAAATGTCAGTATTTAGGAAAATATACAATCTGTATATATAATTGCCTTATTCTGTCTGTCGCTCTTGCTCCAAAATGACGTAATTACAGTGACAACCGTCGCCACAGCGCATGCGCTAAAGAGCCTGTGACCAACGGCTCAGCTAAGGCTCCCTGCACATGTAACAAGGGTACACATCAGGTTACTAAGCAAAGCGCTTTGCTTAGTTACCCGATATTTACCCTGGCTATGTGTGCAGGGAGCCTAACTGAACAGGCTGAACTACGGGCCGACAGCATGTATACATTGAACACACACACACACACACACACACACACACACACACACACGTCCCCAGCCATGCAGTCCCCGGCACTGACGTCCTCAGCGCCATGGGCCCGCTCGGCTCCACCCACTCTGCACTCCACTCCCCGCACATATTAGGCTGCTTTCACATTTGCGTTGTGAGGCATCCGTCACAATGCGTTGTGGGACGCATCTGATGGATGCGTTGCAAATAGTGAGCTAATAAAGTAACGGATTCCTGTAAAAGAACGTTTTTTTTTTTAAATGTTTCGCCGTGAAAAGGAGATTTGCGGTCGGGAGAGAGAGAGAGAGAGAGGTAAACGCAAATCCCCAGAGTGACTGCAGTGAGCCGTGCGATCAGCTGTGTGATCGCTCAGGTGACCCGGCCACAGCTGCAGTCCTCCACCCGAGACCTGTGTCCACGGCTCACCTGAATGAGGGCACAGCTAATCGCGCAGCTCACTTCAGTTGCTGCGTGGAGCTGATGGAGAGCGATTGTGTTCTACTGCCGCTCCTGTAAGCTTCATGTAGCAGAGCTGGATGCGTCGTGGGACCTCTGTGGATTACGTTGGACCTGGAGGGGTATTTGGGGGTTTAATAAAGTGGTGAAAGAGGGTCTTTTTTGAATTTTATTCCAAATAAAGGATTTTTTCGGGTGTATGTGTTTATTTTCTTTAACCTACAGGTTAATCATGGAAGGTATCTCGGGCAAATGCCTGCCATGATTAACCTAGGACTTAGTGGCAGCTATGGGCTTCTGCCATTAACTCCTTATTACCTCGATTGAGACCGCACCAGGACAATTTGGGATGAGCCGGGTAGAGTCCTGGGACTGTCGCATCTAATGGATGCGGCAATTCTGGGCGGCTGCTGGCGATATTGTTAGGCTGGGGGGCTCCTCATTATGTGGGGCTTCCCTTCCTGAGAATACCAGCCTTCAGCCATGTGGCTTTATCTTGGCTGGTATCAAAATTGGGGGGGACCGCAGGTAGTTTGTTTTTTTAATTATTTATTTATTTATTTTACTGCACGATATAGACCCACCCACTAGCGGCTGTGATTGGTTGCAGTGAGACAGCTGTCACTCAGCGTGGGGGTGGGTCATAGGCGCTGGTGGGCATGGGAAGCAGGAAATACGAGATTGAATAATGAGCGGCCGGCATTTTCAAAAGAGGAAAAGCCGCTGGAGCTTTGTGCCAGCCGTGCAGCGCCGCGCCCGTGATCGGTGAGTATGAGAGTGGGGGGGAGAGGGGGGAGAGAGACCATGAGTGATTTTAAACGATATAGATTGTTCTGCTGGACATGCTGAGCATGGTCAGTAGAATGTGACGGAATTTGTCAGCGGATTCCGCCGCTTAGCGCATAGCGGTGGAATCCGCCACCATAGACAATTATTAGACACCTTGGCGGATTCCAACGGAATCTGTCAATGTGCGTTATTTTAATGACCCAAAAAATGCTACATGCAGCGTTCGCTCCACCTGACGCTGCGTCAAAAAAACGACTCAGCGTCGTGCAGTGGATGCAACGCAGACACTTGCGTTACAGTAAGTCATCAATACAAGTCTATGGAGAATAGCGCAGTGCGTTAATGGACTGCGCTATTCTCCATAGTGGCGGATTGCGCTGAACGCAAGTGTAAAAGCGCCCTTACCCCGCAGGATGGGGGCACATGTCAGGATGGTGGCTGCACCACGATGGGGGCACATACCAGCATTGGGCCACATCACAGCATCAGCATATTTTTACTTAAAGGAGTTGTCCGACATTAGCTTAACAAAAATGTTTGAGTTTATCTGTGCTGTATTGTCATATAAATCCCACCTACATTGTTATTTTTTGTTTTCTAACTTTTGTTCCTCTTGAATTATCCCTTTATTCTCTGCAGCTCTTGTTTACATTCAGATCCAGCAAACATGACCACTTCTTGTGCAAAACCTCAGTCAGAGCTGTCACCACCCACCCCAGTGTCCAGCCCCACCCCCTGCCCGCCCCCTGCACACATATTGCCTGTCAGTATTCTTCCCCAGCACCTGACCTGGTGTCACTACAGCATTGCAAATAACAGCCCCACATCGGGCTCTGCACCGCACATGCACACATATGGCTCTGCACCGCACACATATGGCTCTGTACCGCACACATATGGCTCTGTACCGCACACGCACACATATGGCTCTGCACACGCACACATATGGCTCTGCACCGCACACGCACACTTATGGCTCTGTACCGCACACGCACACATATGGCTCTGCACCGCACACGCACACATATGGCTCTGCACACGCACACATATGGCTCTGCACCGCACACATATGGCTCTGTACCGCACACGCACACATATGGCTCTGCACCGCACACGCACACATATGGCTCTGCACACGCACACATATGGCTCTGCACACGCACACATATGGCTCTGTACCGCACACGCACACATATGGCTCTGCACTGCACACGTACACATATGGCTCTGCACACGCACACATATGGCTCTGCACCGCACACATATGGCTCTGTACCGCACACGCACACATATGGCTCTGCACCGCACATGCACACATATGGCTCTGCACCGCACACATATGGCTCTGCACCGCACACGCACACATATGGCTCTGCACACGCACACATATGGCTCTGCACCGCACACATATGGCTCTGTACCGCACACACACACATATGGCTCTGCACACGCACACATATGGCTCTGCACCGCACACGCACACATATGGCTCTGCACACGCACACATATGGCTCTGCACCGCACACGCACACATATGGCTCTGCACACGCACACATATGGCTCTGCACCGCACACACACACATATGGCTCTGTACATGCACACATATGGCTCTGCACACGCCCCCCCATAGGGAACACATGTAGGGAGTACATACTTACCCGTCCTCGGTCCCCGCCGCTCCTGCACGTTCGCCAGCTGTCTGTGCTCTGGACATATCAGCACAGTAGTGACGTCACCGGTGTGCTGAAGAGAGCACAGACAGCCGGAGGAACAGTGATGAGAAGCAGCGCTGCGCTGCTTCTCATCAGCACTTTCAAATGTACCAGCATCTGTGATCTGTGATGCCGGTACATTTGAATGTGTGATCCTGAGCAGGGGGCCCGGTGCTGGCGCTGACACCACGGCAGCTGCCGCCAGGCCCCGCCCCCAGGTCACGGACCCCACAGCAGTGCAGGGGGAGGTTACTGGAGAGTAAAAGAGGTGCTGGGGAATGTGTGGGAGGGTGCAGGGAAGGGGGCGGGGCTCATCGCACTGTACAGCCCAGCAGGGAGGCGACATGCTGTTCCACATTTGCATGTCAACATGGCCCTGCCCATGTTGACATGAAATGACCGGAAGCAGCAAAATCGCGGCAGGAGCGGTCACATGACCGCTCTGAGCCGGGGGAGAGGGGCTGACAGCAGCGCAGGTAAGTGGTCTCTATCTACTTACCTGCCCCAATGTAGCCCAATAGGGGAATAAAAAAAAAAGTTAAAGAAGCCGGATAACCCCTTTAACTTTACATTGTTCATGGCCTTCTTTCATTACAAGCCATGGACATCATTAAACATTAGACTCATCTATTAAAACTGTTGCTTCTGTTGTTTGTCATTTTAAAACCAATAAACAATCATAAGAATACTAAATTAAACCTAACCCATCCCGTCCATTCATAACTTATTAATTCTTATTATTCAATCTGCTAACCTACATACACATTCTAGACTACCCAATACATTAGAATCGGGCCACCTTCTAGTATAATATATATACTTTGTGAATATCTTACATATCGCTAGTAATTAGAGATGAGCAGACCCATGGAAGTTCGAATTCGCCTGGTTCGATCAGACTTTAGTTAAAAGTTCGGTTCAGGACCTGGATTTGACCCAAATTCCATAAAAGTCAATGGACACACGAATGTCTGTGCTGTAAAATGATGGTAGTAATGGCTAGGGGGCTGCAAAAGGAAGCAACATGGGGCACTTGACCTGAAAACATATGGATATAGAATGAATAAAAAAAAATGATGTGGGCTCCCACCTTCCAGCACAGCTAAAACAGACAGCTTGCAACCCTCATGTGTCTGCTTTACCTTGGGTGTATATCAAAAATAGAGGGAATCGCACGGCATTTTTAAAATTCGTTAAATCAATAACTTTTTAAAAATGGCATGGACTCTGCCCTATTTTTAATAACCAGTCAAGGTAAAGCAGACAGCTGTGGGCTGGTATTATTGGGTGGGAAGTGCCATGGTTTTGTTGCCCTTCCCAGCCTAAAAACAGCAGCCTCCACTGCCCCCAGAAGTGGCACATCCATTAGTTGTGCTGGCACTTTACCTGGCTAGTTCTCACATTTTACCTGGTTAGTTCTGACACTTTACCTGACTCTTCCAGATTGCCCTGGTGCGGTGGCAATTGGAGTAATACTTGTGTGGTTAATGTTAGCTGTGAATTGACAGCTGACATCATGCTTCGGATAAGTAATGGATAGGCTTCTATCAGATATCTCCTTTATTAACCCTACAAGTATAGAGTTAAAAATGACACAGACACAGGAAAAAGAAAAACATTTATTTGAATAAAGACTCCCCCACATGCCCTCGTTCACCAATTTATTACTTCAAAATAAATCTTGGAAGTTCCGACGTAATCCAAAGTTTAATATCCCATGATGTCCATCAATTCCTATGGAGCTTCATTCTGAGAATGATTAACCTCAGTGAACACAGTTGTCTGTGGGGAATAACAAAGTAAAGTGGGAGCCACTTGTGGATCTCTGTAAGCTGCTGATGCCACTACTACACATCAAGTTATGGTTCGTAAATCAGTTTGTCAAGGCTCTTGATAAGGAGTCAACAGCTTTAAAGTACCTCCAAGAACTTTTTCCAAAGGTGTCTGAGGCAAAGTTCATGCTGGTGTCTTCGTCAGACCACATCTCAGGAAGATCATAGAGTGCATCGAATTTCCAAAGAAGCAAATTGAAAGCAGAAAGTGTCTTCAAACAGTTTTTTTTGCAGTGGTTCATGTCTTCCTCAACAATTACATACAAGTAAAATATTTCTTTGTACCGTGTTAGCCAGTAGAGATAAAAAAAATTGTTTAAAAGAACTGAGAGTCCTCAGTGGTCGATACCTTTTAATGGCTAACTGAAAAGATGGTAATAATTGCAAGCTTTCGAGACTACTCAGGTCTCTTCATCAGGCATGGTATCATCAGGCATCAACAATTACAGGGATGAAAACTATGCACAGGCGGTACAGACTCTAATAAAGAACTATGCTGCAAGGGGCTGCAGGATGTCACTCCATATCCTTGATGGTCATCTCGATATATTCAATGAGAACATTCGAGCTTTTTCAGAAGACCAAGGCAAGCACTTTCACGAGGACACAATGAACTTTGAACGCTGTTACCAAGGATAGTATGATGAGTAAATGATAGGCGAGTATATTTGGGGACTGATTACTGAAGGTGATATACAATACAGTCACAAATCCTGAAAATATACCTTATTTTTCAGCTATTACACACAGCATTGATCTAGTTTTCTAATAATTTCATTAAATAATGAAATTATGATTGTTTCTATGATAAAACATAAGCACAAGTCAAAATTTTGTATTTTATTTCAATAAATACAAAAGAAGAGTAGGTCATTGTCACAAAATCAAAGTTCACCAATAATGTTAGTGATTTCTCATCATGTTTATATGTGAGCAGTTGAAATATAACAGGACTTGGGAATAAAAATTTTGCTACATAGGCAGTTAGTGTGGAGGTTATGGTTCATTAACACAGATAGTAAGGAGGCCATATACCGTAGGAGGCTTATTTAGGGCATAGTATGAACAGCTGTTTTTTGCAGAGGGCATTTTCATAACACTTTTATTTTTAAGAGCACCGTGTTGGGATGTGCCGCAGAAGACCGAAGAAGAAGGAAGTCTGCAGAGACAAGCTATGGATGTGAAAAGTCAGCATGGAGTCCGGACAACATGGAGATGAAAACAAAGAGAACAACTCAATTAGAGAAGATGTCATCTATAAGGAACCTAGATGTAAATGTTTAAGTATGCTGCTGCCTGCTTGTCATCAGTTCTGTGGTTCCTATATGGTCCACAGTCTGATGAAGCCTGTTAACAACTCCCAGTATCTCCTTATCATTGTTAAGGACATACAGGGAGTTGTAGGTTTATGCAATACAAATGTGTATGGAGCTGACTGGACATTGAAGGTGATTTCTGTACTAAGCTTGGCTGTATTCAGTAAAGATTGAGATAGGAGTTGGCAGTTGTTACTGATGACATTCTATGATAACGGAAGGAGGGAGGAGCTAGATGCAGTGGGAGAATATAAATGCAGAGGGAGGAGCTATAGCCAGAGGGAGGAGCTACAGGCAAACCTCCACCCCCCTCCTGCTTCTTCTATCTCTGATCCACCTGTGCCTGTTAGCCACACATGTCTGCTGATCAGATCAGCAGGTGTACCGCCCCGCGCTCGGCTACCTGCCGAGCCGCTCGGATCTGGGCTCGTTTGGTGGGTGTCTCGAGCGCCTCCGGACCCAGGGGTCACATCGCTCTGAAAAGGGTTTGGCGCTACATGTAGGGATTTCGGTGGGGAGGTTCATGGCCGGAGCCGTGGTGTTTTTAAGGATTAAAGTTTGTGACGCCACCCACGGGTTGAGGTGAATATAGACACCACCGCTGCCATTAACTAGGCTCCCGGGGACGGTGTTATGCAGCCTGGTGTTGACCCCTCCGTGGGCAGGGGGTGATGGTCCCGGGGCCTGATGGTTTGTGAGGTGCGGGAACGATGGTGTGGTGCGGTGCATGGCCCAAGGGCACTGTTGTACTCACTATGACAGATACACCAGAGTCTCTGGTAAACCAAAAAGGATGGTGGTCGGTGCCCGCAGCTGGCTACGCCGTGCCCCTTTATCGGGTTGGTGGTTCCCGCCTTTCTCCTGCACCTCTTTAGTAGAATTTGACTGCCTATGCTTCAGCAACGTTAGTCCGCTCCCCAGCTTGATGTGTGTCGGGGAACTCGTTTGCCCGCAGGCGCTGGCCCGAGGGATCTCTTTGCCTGGGCGGTGGCTTTCTATCCCCCTCGGTGGGCTGTTGCCGTCTTTCGGGTCTTGGGATGGGAAAGGACCTAAGGTCCAGACCTCAATCAGTGAATTCGACATGGTCCAGTGTCTTCTGGACCTCGTTCTGGGTCTGAGTACCCCTCCTGGTGCTCCGGTTTCCAGTTAGCTCCCTGTTTGGTTCCGGCGGGCCACTACCCTGTCCCGGTCCCTTACAGTTCCACCAGCCGTCTTCCCGGCTCCTGCAGGCGACAACCACCATCTGCCTTCTTGCCAGAGGTGACTGGGCTCCAACCCAGACACCTGGTGTTAGACTGTGGCAGACCTGGACACAGGTCTGCACTTGAACTCCACTGCACTTCATTGTCAAAACTAATCTAATCTGTTTTTCCTGCCTCAAGGCTTGTGAACTCCTCGGTGGGCATGGCCAACCGCCTGGCTCTGCCCCATGGTGTGAATATCAAACCCAGAGGGAGGTGACAAGGGTTTTGTAGGTTGGCTGCTGTCACCTTATTAGGGGCTGGTGTCTGTGCACGGGGTCTACCTGTGACTACCTGGCTTTCCATGGCGTCACACAGGCATGGGCGGGGATTACCGCGGGTTCACCGCCGGAGCCCGCAGTAGCGGGAGGGAGGCAACCAAAGAAGTACCAGTAAGTCCTTAATTGTAAAGGGTTTAAAAATATTTGCAGCCACAGTCCTTGAAACATATACATAAGTGGGCTTTACATGCTGCAACATCGCTAGCATCGGCTAGTGATGTCGAGCGCGATAGCACCCTTCCCCGTTGAACGGCCGATATGTGGTGATCGCTGCCATAGCGAACATTATCGCTATGGCAGCGTCACACGCACATACCTGCTGTACGACGTTGCTCTGGTTGGCGAACCGTCTCCTTTCTAAGGGGGCGGTTTGTGCGGCGTTACAGTGACGTCACACGGCAGGCGTCCAATAGAAGCGGAGGGGCGGAGATGAGCCGGACGTAACATCCCGCCTACCTCCTTCCTTCCGCATTGCCGGTGGATGGAGGTAAGGAGATGTTCGTCGCTCCTGCGGTGTCACACACAGCGATTTTTGCCGCAGGAACGAGGAACAACATCGCTAATAATCATTAAATGATGTTTTGTTTCAGGACGACCTCTCCGCGGCAAACGATTTTGACCGCTTTTGCGATCGTTTAAGGTCACTCATAAGTGTCATACGCTGCGATCTCGTTAATGAAGCTGGATGTGCGTCACAAACAACGTGACCTCGACGATAATTCATCAACGATATCGTAGCGTGTAAAGCCCACTATACTCTTAAAAACGAGCTGTCCAATCAGGTATGTAGGAAGAAAAAACACACAAAATGAAAAAAGAAAACAAATTAATGTTTTTAAAAAGTATGCAAAACTACTTGAAACAGGGCATCATAATTCTTCCTGATAGTGGTCAGTTTTACAGTGCTGAATCCGTAAGAGAAAGACCTCGCCTCACCTCGCGTAGGTGCTCTGGAGAAAACAGTCAGTAAATAGAGTGGGGTAACTCCGGCACACTACTAATTTCCCATAAGAACCAAAGAGACATAGTAAATTGAAAAAATCTTTTTCTTTTTATTTTGCTCGTGAAATGGTGAAAACAGTGCTATACAAAGGTCCGCCATGGCGGACCTCTGTATAGCACTGTTTTCACCATTTCACGAGCAAAATAAAAAGAAAAAGATTTTTTCAATTTACTATGTCTCTGGTTCTTATGAGAAATTAGTAGTGTGCCGGAGTTACCCCACTCTAGTTTTACAGTGCTGGTCTGCAATACCAAGGATCTACCTCAATTGATAGAAGGATGAATCAATATCCTACAAAAAAAAGAACCAAATGTCCATACATAAGAAGATAAATCTAGTGTGATCTACTCGTCGTGCGGGATCATCTTTCCTGGGTGAAAAGTATAGGTTTGTCAGCTTGTAACCAACATTGGGGGCTCTGGAAGCTGCAACCTGTTGAAACAGGTGTATGTGTCAGTTTATTTTCACTGGTTGCACAGCACAGCAAAACAAAACACAAACATAAAGTCCCTAGCCTACTGGCTACTCAGATACGCCTGGGCTACTTATAAAAATGGGAATTGTCTATAGCAACCAGTCGTAATTGCAATTCGCTGTGCAAAGTCTGGGCAGGCTCATCTCAGAGAGATGTCTCTTTTCTTCCTCCTCAGGCTGAGGGACTCTGGTGAATACCTAGCCAGCTTATATGCCCAGGTACCATGTGCACTTAGTTAATGCTGTTGTTCTAGGATTTAACGCCATCCTACCCAGCTTTCCTCAGAATACAGAAAGATTTTGAGAGAAACTTAGATCCCTTTAATAACTTCACATGCAATACACTGCAGTTTCCCCCTTTTTGTGAAAGCCTATCAGGTTGAGTACTATAGTTAAAGGGAACCAAACACCAGTATTTTCACATATAACCAGATATTATACCATTGATTTAAATTTTGACTTGCAGGACCTGTACTGAGTTCATACCTATGTGGCACATTCTCTCTCCCCTGAGGAAGCCACATATGTAGTGGCGATACGCGTGGGGTTTTCACGCCAAGACCTTCCTTCCTTAACCCCCCCCCTCTGGTATACCTGCCGTCCCACTTAGTGTGAGTATGGGCCCAACTCTTCTCCCAGTGCTTAGGCTGTTTCTGTATCCCTCCCTTGCTGCCCTGTTATGTACAGTTATGTGGTACCCAGGGCCAGATTAAGGTTGGTGGGGGCCCCTGGGCAGAAAATCTGGTGGGGGCCCCATAACGTTAACATTTTTAGCCATAAGAGTAGAGCACGAACTGTAGCATTTAGATATAAATCCAATGAAGATTTATCTGATCCTGTTCTGCCACATTCAGATTTACAGTACTACAATACAGACACAGTCCAGGATCACTCACAGCCGTCACTTATACACACAGTGCAATACAGATACAGTCCAGGATAACTCACAGCTGTCACTTATACACACAGTACAATACAGATACAGTCCAGGATAACTCACAGCCGTCACTTATACACACAGTACAATACAGATACAGTCCAGGATAACTCACAGCCGTCACTTATACACACAGTACAATACAGATACAGTCCAGGATCACTCACAGCCGTCACTTATACACACAGTACAATACAGATACAGTCCAGGATCACTCACAGCCGTCACTTATACACACAGTACAATACAGATACAGTCCAGGATCACTCACAGCCGTCACTTATACACACAGTACAATACAGATACAGTCCAGAATAACTCACAGCCGTCATTTATACACATAGTACAAAACAGATACAGTCCAGGATCACTCACAGCCGTCATTTATACACACAGTACAATACAGACACAGTTCAGGATAACTCACAGCCGTCACTTATACACAGAAAGGAGAGTTAAGGCTGCTTTACATGTTTCAATTACACATTTCGATCTCGTATGCGATCGCACACGCCCCCATCGTATGTGCGGAGCAGGCAATTTGTTGCCCGTGTTGCACAAACGATTAACTCCCGTCACACACACTTACCTTCCAAACGACCTCGCTGTGGGCGGCGAACATCCACTTTCTGAAGTGGGAGGGACGTTCGGCGTCACAGCGACGTCACACAGCGGCCGGCCAATAGAAGCGGAGGGGTGGAGATGAGCGGGACGTAAACATCCCGCCCACCTCCTTCCTTCCGCATTGCCGGCGGGACGCAGGTAAGCTGCGTTCATCGTTCCCGGGGTGTCACACGGTGCGATGTGTTCTGCCTCAAGAACGATGAACAACCAGACGTTCAATTTTTAGAAAATGAACGACGTGTATGCGATCAACGTTTTAACACACAATTAGGGTCGCTCGTAGCTGTCACACACTACAATATCACTAACGATGCCGGATGTGCGTCACTTACGTGACCCAGCCGACACATCGTTAGATATATTGTAGCGTGTAAAGCACGCTTTACTCACATATTTTTTATTGATCCCAATGTTAAGGCTGCCAGGGCCGGCTCCAGGTTTCTGTGGCCTCCGGGTGAAAGAGTCTCAGTGGACCCCATCCACACACAGACACATACAGGCATAGGTACATATACATATTTGAAGACAAATTCAGAAAAATACATATAAACAGACAAATATATGCACGGTCATATACACTGACATACATGCAGACACAGACGCATTAGGGCTCGTGCGCACGTTGCGTCATTCCATGCATTTACGCTGCGTATAGCACTGCAGTGTAAATGCATGCGTCCCCTGCACAATCTATGTAGATTGTGCATGAGACGTGCACACGTTGCTTTTATGAACGCAGCGATATGGGTGCTAAAATGTTGACCCAAATCTGTGCGTTCATAAAATGAGCATGTCAATTATTCCGTGCGCTATGGATACAGCTCCCACTCTGTCTATGGTGGGGGAAGCAGCCAGAGCGCAGGAAATCGGCTTTTTTTTGTACAGAAAAACTGCATCCATTATGCAGTGTTTCTGCAGCGATTTGACATGCATATGTGCTGTCAAATCGCTGCAGAATATTCAGCAGTTACGTGCGCATGAGCCCTTACAGGTATTAATATGGGGGAAGTCGCCAGCAGTCTCACTCACCTCTCCTGCTTGTTTCCGTCCAGCTCCTTCAGGACGTGTGGCTGTGTTTCACGATGGCTGTCACTAACAGACATGACTGCACTGCTGTATATACATCACAGGAGGGGCTGGGGGCTACAATATATACATTACAGTAGGGGAAGGGGGCATAGACGTTACTGGAGTGGCAAACAGCTCTGGTGGTGTACTCATTACTGGGATGGGTGACATAGCGCTCTGGGGAACCCATATAGTTCTGGGGGGGCGCACAGACTGCTCTAATTCATATATACACACACAGTACTGCTTCTTACACACACAGCTCTGACACACACACACACACACACACACACACACACACACACACACTAGAATGCACCCCCTATCACCCCCTACACACACACACACACACACACACACACACACAATACAATGCACCCCCTATCACCCCCTACACACACACACACACACACAATACAATGCACCCCCCATTACCCCTCCCCCACACACAATACAATGCACCCCCCATTATCCCTCCCCCACACACAATACAATGCACCCCCCATTACCCCTCCCCCATACACAATACAATGCACCCCTCATTACCCCTCCCCACACACCCAATACAATGCACTCCTCATTACCTCTCCCCCCCACACACAATACACCCTCCATTACTCCTCCCCCCACATACAATACAGTGCACCCTCCATTACCCCTCCCCCCACACAATACAATGCACCCTCCACTACCCCTCCCCCCACACACAATACAATGCACCCTCCATTACCCCTCCCCCCACACACAATACAACCCTCATCACCCCCTACACACACAAATTACACTGCCCCATCCCTACACACTCCTGCCTCCCCCCCTCCCTCGGAATACAGTACTCCTCCTCTTCCTGTTACAGAGCTGTGGTCCTTCACAAATGTTCCCCGTTATGTGTCCTCAGCCCCTCCTCACTCATCCCCATTAATTAAACCTGTCTCTTCAGCTCCTTCATGGAGCGCTGGCTTCCTCATGTCCCCTGTGTGGCGCGCGCCCGCAGCACTGTGATGACGTCAGCAAGGTGCTGATCTCATCACGTTGCTGCACGTCGGGGGCGGGGCCCAGTCCCGGCGCGCTGTTCAAATGTATTTACGTCTGAAAGACGCAAATACATTTCAATTGGAACGGAAAGAGGAAGCTGCGGTCATCGGCTCTGCTGCGCTCCTCTGCAGTGTACATGCCGGCACACAGCAGAGTCGGCACAGCGCGCTGCCTCCTGCTCCTGCTAGTGTGCCTGGCATGTACACACTGTAGAGGAGCGCAGCGGGGACAGCAGATACAGCGGCCCACCACACCATGCCCCTGCTTCTAGCTGCCCCCGCCCCTCACTGGGTACGGCCGCAGCACATAGCAGGGAGCATTAGCACACCTCTGACTCCGGAAGTGCAAGAGGCCGCTGGTACTTCTGGGGTCAATCAGCGTCCTGTGCCGGCAGTTTGTTTTTGCGTCTTAAAGACGCAGATTCAAATTGCGGTGCTCCCCCCCCCCCCCCCCCGAAAACACAGCTGATTTATTAGACTGTCTTTACGGAGGGGGAGAGGGTGTGAAGAAAAAAAAATGCTGACAGGTGCTTAGTGCCAAGTATGTTGGGGGGCCCCTTAGAAGCTCTTTTGGTGGGGGCCCCTGGGCTGGAGCCCCGCCTGCCCCGCCTATAATTCGGCCCTGGTGGTACCAATTGCTTAAGGACTAGGAGATATAACATTTAACTCAGCATGGTGGTTGGGCATTAGGATCTGGATGGTGTAACCCTGCTCCTAAATATATATGCTTGACTGGTTTTGTGGGAATGTGAGGTGATTACATCTCTTTGTATTCAGGTTAGGCTTTTTATTAAGGAGTGTTGTCAATGATCTCTATATGTATATTTATTCTATGTATTTGAATGTATTAGCTTCATACAATTGAGACAATTTTTCACTTGAGCACACTCTTGTACATTATTATATGTTTGATATTGCATGCCAACCTGTTATACCCCTGTTTATTTGATTTTGTCTATATCAGCTTGAGGGGAGGACAATTCTGTACTTATTACACATGCCAGGTATTTTCTAATGATTGTTTACATATCTGAATAGGAGGTCGGTGTGTTGGGGATTCATGCCTCTTTTGGCTTTTTAATTGGTTTTAAATGTGTCTGTGTGTGTGCTCCTGGTGCTCTCTGAGCCAGAATATGTTCACATTCTTACTACAATAAAGTGTTTTCACTTTCTTACATTGTTTGGTGATTCCTGTATGGTATAACTCTCTTTTCCTTTTTAATGTTCCTAATTTGTATACCGGGAGATCCCAATGGGTGGTGCCCTTCACATATCTAAATTTAGACTCAGGGGTAGGCGCCAAGCCCAGGCTACGTTTGTCATGTGGGGACCAGTGGTTAGCCAGCTGGGACCTAGGGACATGGCAAACAGGTAGTTTTGAACCTATACAGGGTTACAGCTCAGCGACAGGGTTAGGTGCCAAGGCCAGGATACGATTACCGTGTGGGAACCAGTGGTTAACCGGCTGGGACCTAGGAACACGGCAAACAGGTGCTTTTGGATCTTTTTAGGGTTAGAGCATAGCCGTTCTGTTAGGCTTCCTGGTCCTCACCCAATAGAGCCTATTGAAGAGGGTGTGACAAGAGCTCTCTTGCTCTAGTCTTATTGATACTGTGTATGATCTATTTCTACCTGTCTCTGTGAGGCAACAGAGGTTCAGATTGTATTCGTTACCTGGCTCTGTGAAGTACCACAGCTTCATGTTCTATTAGCTATATAGCTATTGTGTGACATTGAACACGATCGCTGTACTCTTAGGTTAGGAGTTTCGCTGAGTCTCTGCTTAGCCTTAGTGCTTCCAGCTGCAGTTTACACCACTGCACGGTGGACCCTGACTGTTGGATTGGAGTTCATCTGTTATCCTATCTGACAGCCCTACCGTAACACACTCCTTATTTAATAAGGACAAAATGTCTGCCTGTGCTATTACATGGGATGTTCTTTACAACCGGCTTACCATCAGTTTCTATGGTTAGGTTATTTTGATATCACTAAGGCCTGTTTCACACGTCAGTGAAAAACACAGACGTTTTTCACTGATGTGTTAAAAATGCATATGTCCCTCCATGTGCCGTGATTCATGGCACACGTGTGTTCTCCATGTGCAATCTGCCATCCATGATAGCAGATGGAGATCAGGTATTCCAAACTCACCTGTCCCAGCTCCTGCTGTCCGTGGTGCTGAATCTCCGGCTCTCCTGTGTCCGGCCTCTGTGTCTCTCACTGCTGCTGCTACTTCCGTATCGGCTGGGCACTGCATAACTGCATATGCATGAGAATAATTAGCCGGGTTGGAAGAAGGGACAGCAGCGGCTGAAGACAACATCGCTGGAGACGGGTGAGTTTACAAAGCTTTTTATTTTAAATGTACGTGTTTTTCTGGTACGTGTTTCACGCAACACACCACTATTTGTTCCGTGGGACATCAGTGATGCCAGAAGAAAACAGACATGTCTCTGTGTGGAAATCACGGACACGCGTGTACGCCGCACAGAGACACGGTCAATGAGAAATCACTGATGTGTGCGCAGGCCCATTGCTTTTAATGGGTCTGTGTATGCCCATGATTCTGGTATGTATAAAAACTGCAACATATGTACCAGAATCACTGACGTGTGAAAGAGGCCTAAAGGGTGCTTTACACGCTGCAACATCGCTACCGATATATCGTCGGGGCCATGTCGTTAGTGACACACATCCGGCGCCGGTAGCGACATCGCACCGCGTGACACCAATGAGCGATGATCAACGATCGCAAAATCGGTAAAAAATGGTGATCGTTGACACGTCGCTCATTTTCCTTAAGATGTTGTTCGTCATTCCTGCGGCATCACACATCACTATGTGTGACACCGCAGGAGCGACGAACATCTCCTTACCTGCATTCACCGGCAATGCGTAAGGAAGGAGGTGGGTGGGATGTTACGTCCCGCTCATCTCCGCCCCTCCGATTCTATTGGCCGGCCGCTTAGTGACGCCGCAGTGACATCGCTATGACACCGAATGCACCTCTCCCGTGAGGGAGGGATTGTTCGGCGGTCACAGCAACGTCACTGACAAGGTATGTGCGTGTGACGCTGCCGAAGCGATAATGATGATGATGATGATGATGTTCGCTACGGCAGCGAGCACCAAATATCGCATGAACGACAGGGGCGGGTGCTATCGCGCTCGACATCGCTAGCAATCGCAAGTGATGTCGCAGCGTGTAAAGCACCCTTAAGGCTATGTTTGTATTAAAAATCTTAAATGGGATTAATTACAGTCCTACAGAATCTTCGAGCGTTGCACATGTCTTTGAAAGACAATTGGAGGCTTTATAGTATTGCGATTATGGATCAATTGATTCTCTGCAAATCAAAACATTTTTGGAAACATTCACCATTTCTGGGGAATTCAAATTTGAAAGAAATAATCTCTGGTCATTAAATAATAATTCTTTTAGGAACTATGAGTTATTTCTTAGATGCCATAATATTAGTTTCATAACTTATAGCGTAGAATCGCTATTTTGAAAGATGAACTTTTTTTTTTACAGTTGAGTTCATTTGCTTATTGAGAAGGAGCTTGATTTAGTTACAGGTGAATCCAAGGCATGTAGTAATGAATATAACTGGCAGAAAAATAAGTGGCGCGTCTGCCGTTAATTAAAACATGCTGAGCTCTTGTGCTGTAATCTCAGGTTTGCTGGCTCCTAAGAGCAGGGCTTCATAGAGCTATTCATCTTTATTTTCTAAGACTATCCCACTGTGCAATACCATATATTGCAGTGATGAGGTCATAGGCATCTCCAAGGGAATCCAAGCAACATGAACATTACATTTAAAAGAGTAAATGATTTGGATGCATCTATTTTTTTTATAATTAAACCTTAAATGTTTTCCAAGATTTTATCAGGTGTGCTGTAAGCTCTAGTAGAGTTTCAGTTACTCTCCAATATACCTTTTGTAACAATTCCTCATGGTTTTTAAGATCTCTACTTGCAGTCATTCAATTGAAACAGCAAGGGTATAAAATCTGTTTTGGTCATGTAGTGATCACACAAATGCTAGACTTAATAGAAATCTAAGAAACAGACTGATGACACATCCTATCTTTCTAATGTGAACAGGTGCAAACCAAATATGAAACATAGTAACAAAGAGGAGACAGTTGCACTCTGCAGTGCTAAGATATGTGTAACAATGAATATGAGAAGATAGACATGCATTATTGCTATGAAAAAACATTACAAAATTGAGATACTTAGAACACAAAAATGGCCAGTTTTATGTGAGCCCAACAGCCAGCGGCAAGGTGACCTCATTTTTGTTAAGTACCTATGAAACTAATGCCTCTGTTTGGGTTTAAAAAACCTACAATTTATGGCTGGACAGGGACAAAAATTAAAATCACCTGAGGCTGAAGAGCAGGAGTGCTCAATCAGAAGGCATAACCCTGCAATCTATGAAAAAGACTGTGGCACTTTCTAACTTTCTAATGTGAACAGGTGCAAACTGAATATGAAACATAGTAACAAAAAGCAGACATTTACACACTGCAGTGCTAAGATATGTGTAACAATGAATATAGGAATATAGACATGCATTACTGCTATGAAAAAACATGGAAACAGTGAGATACTTAGCACACATTTGCTGTTGGGCTCACATAAAATCTGACCAATTTTGTGTGCTAAGTATCTAACTTTTTACATGTTTTTTCATAGCAGTAAATCATGTATATTCCCATATTCATTGTTTCACATATCTTAGCACTGCAGTGTGCAACTGTCTCCTTTTAGACTTAATAGGAACACTTTATAGTGAGTCCTGCACATTTGTATCCATTACCATTGCATAACCAACTATTTTGGATAATTGTTTACTAATCTATTATATTAATTTTCAGAAACCATAATAATTGAAATTTGACGTGGGACATTAATGCCTCATTTCAGTGGTGTAAATACAGTGTGATGGGCTCCAGTGCAAAGTTTGAACCTGCCCCTCACGACATGTTGGTCAGATGTATGGGCCGTTGTAACATTCTAAATCCTATAAAGATATACGAGTTATCCCTCCTCCCCTTCATTGTGTACTAAGGACCCTCATCCTATACAAATGTTCCACATCCTGGGCCACTTCCTGGTAAATATGTCCCACATGTTGGTATATGTCCCAACTATTAACTCATCTTAATATATGTCCCTATCAAGGCCCCATTTTGGTACATGTCCCCATCATGACCCATCATGCTATATATCCCCATCATGGGCCCCATCCTGGTGTATGATACTCATCATAACTATATCCTGGTGTTTATAGCTGCATCCTGGTATTTCTGTGCCCATCATAGCCCAATCTTGGTATATGTCTCCATCATGGTATATGTCCCCATCATAGCCCCATCCTGGGATATATGTCCCCATCATGACCCCATCCAGGTATATGTTTCCATAATGGTCCTATCCTGATATATGTCCCCATCATGGCCCCAATCTGGTGTATGATCCCCATCATGGCTATATCCTGGTATACATGGCCCCATCCTGGTATTTATGTCTCCATCATAACCCCAACCTGGTATGTGTCTCCATCCTGTCATATGTCCCCATCCTGTCCGGATCCTAGTACATTGATGGGTGCAGGTTGTAAAATGGGGTCACTTATAGGGGCTTTCTGCTGTTCTTGCTTTTTCCAGCACCTTAGGGGCTCTGCCAATGTAACAAAGTTCTCAGTGGAGTGGATATTCGGACATGTTGAGGCAGAAAAATCCAGAGGATGGGAGATACTCGGGCAAGATCTTGTAGGTGACTGGGTGAGGAACGTATACATTTAGAGAAAAGATCTTGGGAGGACCAGAGATTACGCGTTGGAAGATTAGTTTGGAGATATACGAAGGAACAGATTATGGATGCCTTTGTAGGTTAATGTTAGTAGTTTGAATTTGTTCTGTTGGGACCAGGGAGCCAATGAAGGGATTTTCAGTGATGAGAAGTGGAGGAGTTGTGAGGTGGATTAGTGGGGAAGCAAAATTAAGGATGCAAAATATAAACAAGGCACTTCTAGATCCAGTGAAAAAATATTTTTTATTTTTTATTAAATACTCAGTGTAGTTAGACGTTGCGGCCCACACATGGCCTTCATCAGTAACTGAAACAAATTAACAAAATATACAAAATTACCACAAAGTAAATAAAATAAATGTATATATAGTGTCATTTATATATATAACAAGCTATGAAGAAAAAGACATGGATCGCACATCCCAAAAATACAATGATCTAAAGCCGCTAGGCAAAAAATTAAATAGAACATGAGGTTCTTTTGTTACCATTCTGATCAGATTGTATTAAGCCCACTGCCACGTCACGGCAAACCTCTTGAGTGGGTCCCTAACCTGACCCTTTTTGTGCGGCACCGTGCACCAACAACCGCTGCAGCGACAAAGCGCGAACAGGGCGGGCGACCTGGTGCCTCACAGCACCCATGCTGCAAGGCGAAGCCCCCAAGGCTCCAGGCCGCGCCGCCCCACTTACACGACACCACCACAACGGCAGCCACCACACAGCACCAGCACACAGTGAGAGGAGCTGTACACTCACCTCCCACTGGCTCCCATATGTGAACTCCCAGTCCACAGCGGTGGTTGGTGCACGGTGCCGCACAAAAAGGGTCAGGTTAGGGACCCACTCAAGAGGTTTGCCGTGACGTGGCAGTGGGCTTAATACAATCTGATCAGAATGGTAACAAAACAACCTCATGTTCGATTTAAATTTTTGCCTAGCGGCTTTAGATCATTGTATTTTTGGGATGTGCGATCCATGTCTTTTTCTTCATAGCGTGTTATATTACATTCTATCCCCCTCCTTTTTTTTGCTTGGATCTGCACTCTCCCCATTTGGCACAGGTGATTTTAACCAGCAGGAGACTGCAAGAGGGGTCAGCCTTCTTTTTGCTCCCAGTCCACATATGGGAGCCAGTGGGAGGTGAGTGTACAGCTCCTCTCACTGTGTGCTGGTGCTGTGTGGTGGCTGCCGGTGTGGTGGTGTCGTGTCAGTGGGGCGGCGCGGCCTGGAGCCTTGGGGGCTTCGCCTTGCAGCATGGGTGCTGTGAGGCACCAGGTCGCCCGCCCTGTTGGCGCTTTGTCGCTGCAGCGGTGGTTGGTGCACGGTGCTGCACAAAAAGGGTCAGGTTAGGGACCCACTCAAGAGGTTTGCCGTGACGTGGCAGTGGGCTTAATACAATCTGATCAGAATGGTAACAAAAGAACCTCATGTTCGATTTAAATTTTTGCCTAGCGGCTTTAGATCATTGTATTTTTGGGATGTGCGATCCATGTCTTTTTCTTCATAGCGTGTTATATTACATTCTATCCCCCTCCTTTTTTTTGCTTGGATCTGCACTCTCCCTATTTGGCACAGGTGATTTTAACCAGCAGGAGACTGCAAGAGGGGTCAGCCGTCTTTTTGCTCCCAGTCCACATATGGGAGCCAGTGGGAGGTGAGTGTACAGCTCCTCTCACTGTGTGCTGGCTGCCGGTGTGGTGGTGTCGTGTCAGTGGGGCGGCGCGGCCTGGACCCTTGGGGGCTTCGCCTTGCAGCATGAGTGCTGTGAGGCACCAGGTCGCCCGCCCTGTTGGCGCTTTGTCGCTGCAGCGGTGGTTAGTGCACGGTGCCGCACAAAAAGGGTCAGGTTAGGGACCCACTCAAGAGGTTTGCCGTGACGTGGCAGTGGGCTTAATACAATCTGATCAGAATGGTAACAAAAGAACCTCATGTTCGATTTAAATTTTTGCCTAGCGGCTTTAGATCATTATATTTTTGGGATGTGCGATCCATGTCTTTTTCTTCATAGCGTGTCATTTATATATATAGACAGTTGTTCTGCTATGGATAAATGACACTATATATACACATTTATTTTATTTACTTTGTGATAATTTTGTATATTTTGTTAATTTGTATTCAGTTACTGATGAAGGCCATGTGTGGGCCGCAACGTCTAACTACATTGAGTATTTAATAAAAAATAAAAAATATTTTTTCACTGGATCTAGGAGTGCCTTGTTTATATTTTGCTACATATGGTTCAGAAACCTACCTGAGCACCCTAGCAATTATTTTTGGGTAGAAGTGCCTTATCCTATTGCAAAATTAAGGATGGACTGTAGAGGTGTGAAAGTGTTAGCAGGCAGGCAACAGAGGAGGATAGTACAGTAACCGAATGTGGAAATGATGAGGGCATGCACTAACATCTTAGTAGATTCAGGATTGAGGAAAGGATGGATTCTGTAAATATTTTTAAGTTGGAGGTGGCAGAAGGTGGCACCAGTTTAAATATGTGGTTTGAAGGACAGGGCAGAGTCAAGGGTCACTCTGCAGCAGTGGACGTTTGGTACAAGGGAAAGTGTGATGTCATTTAATGTGATAGATTGGGTAGGGGAGCTAGGTGAGATGGAGGAAAGATGAGGAGTTCAGTTTGTCCACATTGAGCCTAGGAAAGATAATGAGAAGAAAGAGGATATGGCCAATAGACATTCTGGACAGTAGGGAGGTGACATCTGGGCTAGAGAGGAAGATCTTAAAGAAGTTGTCAAGTTACCAAAACTGATTTTTTTTTCTCTCATAAATCTTGCTAATATGTGCCTCTCCACACATCTATTATGTTATTTCAGCAATATTACCTTTTATTGTGCACTAGCAGCACATCCTCATTGCTGGCTCCAGCTCTGATGGGGTTAATCTCTCTTCTGACTTCCTGGGTTCATTTCCTACAACTCCCATAATTCTATGTGGCTCTAGGGCAGCATCTAACTTATCTAACACACCCACTTTGTCTAACACACCTACTCTCCTCTCCACCCAAAGACTCCTCCCTGCCTCTTTCCAGTGTGGATGCACTGAGAGCAATCACACAGAGACAGACGAAGCTCCCAGCTCTGCACAACCAGGGGAAGAAAGCGTCTATCTTCTGCTTGTTCTCATATAGTTCATAGTGTGTGTGTGTGTGTGTGTGTGTACAGAAATTATGATTATTAGCCGGCGCAACATGTGAAAAAAATAATTGGGGAAAAAAAAATGAAGGGGTCATGAGATTGCTTTTTTCCCTCTTGCCTAGTCTGTGTGTCGTCCGTATCATGCGTGTGGCATGCATTTTGCAGGCTACTTTCACATCAGCGTTTTTTTTGCCTGTAGGCAAAGAACCGCAAACCGCATATGACTGGATCCTGTGGATTAAATGTGCAGCGCATGCAACCGCTATTTTACCGGATCCTTCTGCAGAGGGACACAGAATTTATCGGCTGGCACTGGAGTCAGCTGTCTCCTGATCTCACAGCCCGCACACGCTGCAATAGCTGCAGGTGGGCTCATTCACATGACCGTTCCGTTTGTCCTGGTCAGTTCCTGTTTTTTTTGCGGACCCACGGATAGGACCATCTTTTCAATGTCTTTTGTGTAGGATCGGATGGCACACGGTAGCACTTCCATGGGCATCTGATCCTACAAAAAAACACATCGGATGCCGTATGTCCGCTCCGTTACTATGGAACATGTCCTATTCTGTTCCGTAATAACGAACCGTGACTCAATACAAGTCAATGGGTCCGCAAAATTCCCAGAAGCAACACGGAAGCACTTCCGTGTGACTTCCGTCGGGTGCCCGTGCAGTCTGTGTCCCACTCTAGCCCCAGCCCCGCGGCTGCCCACACAGCAGTGTCAGCAGCTGCCCGCACTGCAGTGTCAGCAGCCGCGGGGATGACAAACGCTACCGTCAGGAGGTTAATAAGTTCATTACCTGCGGTGATGAAGTCCTGCACTCCTGACGTCAGTGGTCGTCACTGCCTTCTATGCCCGCCGCTTGTCACATCACCTCTCGCTGTCGACCCGAGACTGTGACTAGTGGTGACGTCAGGGGCCGCTCGCGATACTTGGTTTGTGAAGGCGGCGGTCATTGAACTCAGTGACAGCACTGCTGTCAGGAGTTCAGCGATCATCGCAGGTAATGTACCTCGCTAACCTCCTGACAGCAGCACTGGTCAAGCCCTGCAGTGACCTGGGCTGACCTATTGATGTTAGCTCAGGTCACTGCACGGCTCTCCCAGCCAATAGGGAACATTCTGTTCTTCGTTGACTGGGACATTGACTATGGTATGGATCATCGTGGGACCCCCTTGGATTACACCGGACCTGGATTTGTTTTTCTTTCTAATAAATTGGTGAAAGAGGGAATGTGTTGGGGAGTGTTTTTTCAAATAAAAATGTGTTTGTTGTCTATTTTTTTTTTTATTACTGACTGGGTTGGTGATGTCGGGTATCTGATACACACCTGACATCACTAACCCCAGGGCTTGATGCCAGGTGACATTACACATCTGATATCAACCCCATATATTACCCCGTTTGCCACCGCACCAGGGCAACGGGATGAGCAGGGGGGAAGCACCAGGATTGGCGCATCTAATGGATGCGCCACTTCTGGGGTGGCTGCGGCCTGCTATTTTTAGGCTTGGGAGTGTCCAATAACGGTGGACCTCCCTAGTCTGAGAATACCAGACTACAGCTGTCCGCTTTACCTTGGCTGGTGATACAATTTGAAGGGGGACCCCGTGTTTTTTGTTTTAATTTATTTATTTAATTTAAAATAACAGCATAGGGTGCCCTCTGTTTTGGATTACCAGCGAAGGTGAAGCTGCCAGGTGTGATTTGCCGGCTGCAGCCATCTGCTTTACCCTAGCTGGCTACAAAAGATAGGGGGACCTCATGTCATTTTTTTTATTATTTATTTATTTTTTTGCTAAATACAAGGCTAAGCACCTTAGTGGTACATGAAAGTCACAAAAGGGTGCCAGCTTAGAATATGCAGGGAGGTGGTGACATTATATATGTCTTTCTCATCTATCTATCTATCTATCTATCCATCCCTCTATTCATTCATTCATCTATCTCTCTGTCTCTATATCTATCTATTCATCTCTATATCTACTCATCTATTTATCTTTCTTGCTGCCTCCATTTTTTGCGGTCTGCAAAAAAACCGAAAGCCACACGGATGCATCCGTGAAAGAAAAGGACCGTTTTTTGCGGCCCGCAAAAACGGAATGGTCATGTGAATGTAGCCTTAACAGCAGTCACTGCCTGCTGCCGATCACATGTGACCGTGTGTGGGCTGTGTGTACAGGAGTTCAGCTGAGTTCAGATCAGCTGACAGAAGTGTCGGCCGATTAGGCTGGGGCCACAAGGGGATTACTGCGATTCCCTCGCATTACACTCGGCTCATGCTCAGTACAGCAGAGCTGAGTGTCATGCGTGTGTCCCTGCGACTGAGGTCCGACTGTGCGAGCAGACCTCAGCTGCGGGGGGGCAGTCCGGCACTCAGGAGGGATGGGAGGGATTTCTCTCCCTCTCTCCTCCGTAGTCAGCTATTGCGATTCTCGCTCTGCACTTGCGTTACACCGATGTACCGCAAGTGCAGTGCGATTTTTCTCTCAGCCCATACACTTGAATGGGTAAAAGAGAAAGAGTCTTGCATTACAATTGCAGCATGCTGCGATTGTTTTCTCAGTCCAATTAGGGCTAAGAAAATAATTGCTCATGTGCGCTGACACACAGGCTAATATTGCTCCAAATGGAATGCGATGGTTTATCGCACTCCACTAGCACTGTTTTTCTCGCCGTGTGGCGTAGACCTTACTTGTTCTGTGTCCCCCTGTATCCATTGCAGTGTGTGCGGGCTGGAGTTCAGCTGAGTTCAGATCAGCTGACTCCAGTGCTGGACTGAACTCAGGTGACCTCACAGCCCGTACATGCTGCGATGGATGTAGGGGGACACAGAACAAGTAATCGGCCAACACTGGAGTCATCTGATTACTTGTTTTGCTGGCTGTGTGGTCAGGAGTAGGGATGAATGAGCAGTAAAATGCTCTGGTGCTCGATGGGCGAAGTCCATGTTGATTTTTTTTTTTTAAAAATTCATTAAAAATAAAATAAAAAAAAACAAAACAATCACATAACCCTAACCCTAGGGTTAGGGGTAAAAAAAAAGTGTGGGCTCCCGCTGCATTTTCTATTGCTTAGGGTAACCCAAGCAGCTACTGGCTGCTAACCCCCGCTGCTTGGTATTACCTTCACTGGCAATGGAAAATCCAGGGAAGCCTTTTTTTTATTATTATAAAGGTTTTTGCCTAAAAACCTTTTTTAAAAAAAAATGACATGGGCTTCGCCATATTTTTTGTACGCTAGCCAGGTACAGCAGGAAGCTACGAGCTTCCCCCAACCCCCAGCTACCTATTTGTACCCAGCTGGGAACCAAAAGGCTACACTCCAGTAGCCGAAACGAGTCGCTGTTGTGTCAACATCCACGGAGGACTATGTCAATTGTTTTTGCCATTTGGGTTTTGTACTGCAAAGCTGAGTTTTTGACCAAAGTTCTGCAACAAAAAGGCTGCAGTTTGAACTGCATAGTGCGGTTTAGAAAACCAAATTCCCATAGACTTTGCTTGAAAAGCAGAACACAACCATTTTGGCATTAAACGCTGCAGTTGAAAAAGCAGGTAAAAAGCAAAGTGTGTTCTTACCCTAATAATGTCAAGTGTAGTTAAATTACAGAAAAAAACCCCAGTATTTCTGTTTTTATTTTTTTTTTATGTCCTTAGTTATGCAGGAAAAGTCCCCTAGCACCATAATTCTTCTGGCCAGTACAATTAGAGAGATCCCAAATGTATCTGATTATTTTTGTTATTTTAGTGGTAAAAAAAAACCCCTCTGAAATTTGTTTAAAAAAAATTAATTTGTCGCCATTTTCTCAGATCTGTAACTTTCATCTAGTGCTCTAAGAGGGTTTGATTTTTTTTGTGCACTGAGCTAATATTTTAACAATACTATTTTGGGGCACATATTACAATTTAATCACTTTTTATTTTATTTTTTGGGGGGGGATTTGTAATGATCTTCAAAACCTTTTTTTTCTATTTAGCATTTAGCATTTTGTTTCAATAATTTTATATTTGTGTCCCATTTGGACAGAAGTGTATATAGAAATCATGAGAACCCATAGCTGAAGTCCTAATTGGGCTTCCCCACACAAAAAAAAAAAAATATTCTACGGGATCACAGAAGAACATATCTAAAAACTTTGCAGGCCATAGAAATTAATTTTGCTACTATTGAAACCTTCATATTACCACACACTAAGATACCCCTTTCATGGCCCCAATAAAGTATGATGCAAACAAAATTGTTCCCCAAACACAGTATGATACCCCACAGTGAATTGCTCCACAGTACCCTCTACACGCACAGTATGATGACCCCACTATACCCCCCTCTGCAAAGTATGATACCCACACTGTTTCTACACACAATATGATACTTCCACAGTAAGGGTATGTGCGCACGTTGCTTTTTACCTGCTTTTTACCTGCTTTTTTGCTGCTTTTTCTTCTGCGCTGTTTAATGCCAAAATGGATGTGTTCTTCTATTCAAGCAAAGTCTATGGGAATTTGGGTTTCTTGTTCACACTATGTTGTTCAAAATGCTACCTTTTTGTGGCAGAACTTTGGTCAAAAACTCAGCTTTGCAGTGCAAAACCCAAATGGCAAAAACAATTGACATGTTGCTTCTTTGAAAAGCTGAGTTTTTGACCAAAGTTCTGCCTCAAAAAGGCAGCATTTTGAACAACATAGTGTGAACAAGAAACCCAAATTCCCATAGACTTTGCTTGAATAGAAGAGCACATCCATTTTGGCATTAAACAGCGCAGAAGAAAAAGCAGCAAAAAAGCAGGTAAAAAGCAGGTAAAAAGCAACGTGCGCACATACCCTCACTCCAACACAATATAATGGGCCCCACAGCCCTCTACACAGTATAATTGCCAACACATCTCTCCACACAATTACAGCACTGACACAGCTTTCCACACAGTATGATGGCCCCCATAAAACCCTCCACACAGTATAATGGCCGCCATACAGTATAGTGGCCCCCACACAGTATAAAGACCCACCTACAACTCTCCACACAGTATTATGGCGACACAGAGCTTGCCACACAATATAGTGGCCCCGAAACTTAGTATAATTTTAGGATTAACCTAACTTTGTCCAACAGTCGCAATAACAGTTGCCTTACAGGGGCTTACCACTTTTTTGATAACCTTTCTTAAAAACTATATTCACCAATGTAAAAGAAACATAAGAGATATGCTGACTTGCTGCAGCACTCATGTTTTATAACAATATAACGCGAGCACCATTTTATGAAGATAAACACTCTCACACATGGGTAGTGGAAAAGGGGAGGGCAAGATAAAAAGGGATAAAAACGGCCTACACCCAGCTGGTTCCTGTACAGACTAGAAGGACCCTAGCTGCATATCTAAAACCACCACCTCTGACCTGACTCCATAAAATGCTGTTGAAGAGTTTCTTGTGCCTTCTGAAGGACCAGAAGACACCAATACCCAGAGTGAGAAAACACATTCATATAAGATGAAGGTGCTAAGAGGGAAAACAAACTGACTCACAGCAGGAGCTGAACTGACCCAAAAGTAATCCCCTAATCTAACGGGCTGGAACTCCAAAACACAAGTTCACCTAGAGGTATAGCTAGCAAGGAAGTGTTACGAACCGGCGCCGCCATAGCTGCAAGCAGCCTGCTGCGGTTCCTGGTTGCCGTTCTTGGCCGTGCCTCAGGTCGTCCAGTTGGCTGCTCCTTCCACCACGTCTAAGTGTGGAGAGGCGGCTAGTGCACATGCGTGCGCCGATTTACCCCAGCCAGAGTCTAAGCCTGGTGTTTTGCCTAATGAGCATGCTCAGCCTGATTGTGTTATGTCTGAGACTAAGTCCTCAGTTCAGGCTACTGAGCATGCTCCCACAATTAACCCTTACAGCCTCTTTGCACACGTACTTGGACTTCGTGCTGTGTCTAAGTTCTGGGATGTGCCTACTGAGCATGCTCAAACTGAGTCTGCTTTCTGAGCCTGTTGCTCAGGCTACTGAGCATGCTCAGGCACTTAGTGCATCAGAGGCTAGGTCCGGTAAGGACCTCACTGAGCATGTCCGTGAGGTGGCAGGCCCTGATAGGGCAGGGGTTGTCAGGTGTCCTGATGACGTGGCAACTCCGGACTGGCTCACAGAGGCCGCCCCTATGATCTGGCACCTCACCATTGGTCGTCAGACGATGACTGGTGAAGTGTTTGGGGCGTGGCTACCATGAGGTCATCAATGACGTGGCGGTTCCGGATAGGTCGCATGTGACGTCACTGATGACATGGCACTCTGCTATTGGACCTTGGTGGTTCCACCCTGGGTTTGGGGCAGACCCAGGTTATAAAAGGGGCTGGAGACAACATGGCGGGGCGCAGTCTTCATTTAGAGTTCTTGGTGGCATAAGCCTTGTTGGAAGCGGTAGGTAGGGCTAGGCGAACGGTGCCTGTCACGCCAAGATTCGTGGCTCAGCATATGAGGGGCAGGCTCCGTGCTTCCTTGCTACCGTTCCTGTTGTGCTAGAGCAGTCCAGTGGCGTTAACTGGGCTGCGGCTGCTGCGTCACCTGTTCAGTTGTGCCTCCTACGCACACGGACAGAATACCTGTTGCGTCACCTGTCCGAGAGTGCCCTCTACGCACACGGACAGTGTTAATGCTTCGCCACCTGTCCGGTTGTGCCCTCTACGCGCACGGACAGCGCACCCCAGAACCCCTGTGAAGTTAACAGGGTGTTCCTGGATTGGGTGTGTGAACCCTATTATCCTCTTCAGCTTCCCAGTCAAATGCTACTGGTGTGACTACCTGGTCTGACGTGTCCTTTACACACGTGGCCAGCCGAGTGGTGGCCAGAAACGCTAATCGGAGGACCGCTCGGCCTGACGTGTCTTACACACGTGGCCGACAGGGCGCTGTTGCAGCGGTCTTCTCGGTCAACGCTAACTGGTTACCATCCGGCCTGACGTGTTCCAACACACGTGGTCGGAGTAGCGTCCGCTCCACCGAAACGCTAACTGGATTGTCGTCCGGTCTGACGTGTCCCTACACACGTGACCGGTTTCTTGAGTTAGCTCAGAGCCATCCAGCTCTATAGTCTCCGCCTAACCCACAGGGTGCCAGCAGCTCCATTACCATCTGGAGCACGGTGGGCCCCGACTGGCAATTGGGATATATACCCCTGCTCCTAATCTGCCGGTCCCCCCGTAACAGGAAGTGCAGTGAAAGGTGAACATACAGTGACTAGAGTTGAGCGCGGTTCGCGGTTCTCCAGTTCGCGGTTCGAGTGATTTTGGGGGGTGTTCTAGATCGAACTAGAACTCGAGCTTTTTGCTAAAATTCGATAGTTCTAGATACGTTCGAGAACGGTTCTAGCAGCAAAAAGCAGGGCTTTTTACAGCTACAGTGTGCAGGGAGCAATCCTGTCAGCCTGCCAGAAGCTGGTAACCAAGATAAACATCGGGTATCCAAGCAAAGCGCTTTGGTTAGTAACCCGATGTTTATCCTAGTTACGTGCAGGAAGCCCACACTTCTCCGCTCAGCTCCCTCCGCCCCCTCCTGCCCGCGGCATGTACACACACACACACACACATACACACACACACATACACACATACACACACACACACACACACACACACACACTCTGCACACATGGCCCCGCTCGGCTTACCTGCGGTGATGAAGTCCTGCCATCCCGACCTCAGCGCTGTCATTGTCCTCCATGGCCGCTTGTCACATCACCTTCTCTCGCTTCCGACCCGAGACTGACTAGCGGTGGCGTCACGGGCCTCTCGCGATACTTGGCTGTGAAGGCGGCGGTCATTGAACTCAGTGACAGGGGCTGTCAGTGTGCTGGAGATCAGCGCAGGTAATGTACCTCGCTGACAGCAGCACTTGTCATGCCCTGCAGTGACCTGGGCTGACCCATTGATGTTAGCTCAGGTCACTGCATTGCTCTCCCAGCCAATGGGGAACATTCTGCTCTTCATTGACTGGGACAGTGTGGATCGTCATGGCAACCCCTTGGATTACACCAGACCTGGATTTGTTTTTCTTTCTAATAAATTGGTTAAAGAGGGAATGTTTTGGGGAGTGTTTTTTCAAATAAAAATGTGTTTGTCGTCTATTTTTTTTTATTACTGACTGGGTTGGTGATGTCGGGTATCTGATAGACGCCTGACCTCACCAACCCCAGGGCTTGATGCCAGGTGACATTACACATCTGGTATTAACCCCATATATTACCCCGTTTGCCACCGCACCAGGGCGCGGGATGAGCTGGGGCGAAGCACCAGGATTGGCGCATCTAATGGATGCGCCACTTCTGTGGCGGCTGCGGCCTGCTATTTTTAGGCTGGGGAGAGTCCAATAACCATGGACCGCCCTAGTCTGAGAATATCAGACCCCAGCTGTCTGCTTTACCTTGGCTGGTGATCCAATTTTGGGGGGACCCCTACGTGGTTTTTTTTTTAATTATTTATTTAATTTAAAATAACAGCGTGGGGTGCCCTCAGTTTTGGATTACCAGCCAAGGTGAGGTTGCCAGCTGTGGTCTGCAGGCTGCAGCCATCTGCTTTACCCTAGCTGGCTACAAAACTAGGGGGAACCCTACGTCATTTTTTTTTCCATTTTTTTGGCTAAATACAAAGCTAAGCACCCCTTAGTGCCACATGAAAGGCACCAAAGGGTGCTCCACTTTTTCTCCACTTTTTCTCCATTTTTTCTCCATTTTTTCTCCATTTTTTCTCCACTTTTTCTCCACTTTTTCTCCACTTTTTCTCCACCTTGTCTCCACCTTTTCTCCACTTTTTCTCCATTTTTTCTCCAGTTTTTCTCCATTTTTTCTCCACTTTTTATCCCATTTTTTCTCCACTTTTTCTCCACTTTTTCTCCATTTTTTATCCACTTTTTATCCACTTTTTATCCACTTTTTATCCACTTTTTATCCACTTTTTATCCACTTTTTCTCTGTTCTTTTTCTATGGTCAGTCTACCCATTAGCTCTGCCATGCATAGTGTAGCTCTACACTTACTGCACATGTTACTTTATGATTGACATCTCTTTCGTACCAGAGCTGTCTAAGCCTACTCTTACCCCATATTTGTCATTACTATATTGTCCTTGTACTGTATTATGACATTTGTATCATGTGTTTCATTTCTTGCTGTGTTGCAATTTTTTTTGCTGCATCCCAATTGTACCTCTACATTGTTCGAGTTTATGTTATTGTTCTCTCACTCTTATGTGATACTGATTATTGTCATTTTTCAGGATTACATGCAGATAAGTCCAATCTGACGAAGGCTCAGGCCGAAACGTCATTTGTAACTTGTTTTGGACAAAAACATATATGCTTATGAAAAAAATTTTTTTCTTAATACGGACCAATAAAGAGTGATTTTGCATTACTATCCGTTGTGATTTACTGACTTAGTCTGGGAGATTTAAAATGCCGAGGTTACTCACTAATTTTATCTATTATTACCTCTGAGCACCTATATACCAGTGAGCAGAGCTTCCTCTACAGTAGTTCTCCTGATTAGGCTTGCCCTTACCTCATGAGCAGGGCATTGCAGCTTTGGTAGCAACCATTACGACATGGACTCTGCTGCTGTGGACCCAAGAAGAGTGAGTGCAGATTCATTGCACCCACACTCCTCACATGAAGGGTCCGCACTCCTAGAAAATGGGGGATACGTTCCCTGAGTGTCTCCCCCCCATATTCTAGACGGTCCAGAGTCGTCATGGGACCCCTTTATTTTTTTTCTTACAATAAATTGGTGAAAGAGGAAATGTTTTGGGGACTGTTTTTTCAAATAAATTTCTTTTGTCGATTTTTTTTTATTTTTTTTTTGTTAGTACTGACAGTTTATGATGTTGGGTATCTAATAGACGCCATGACATCACAAACTGCTGGGCTTGATCTCAGGTGACTTTACAGCTAGTATCAACCCGATTTATTACCCCGTTTGCCACTGCACCAGGGCACGGGAAGAGCTGGGGTGAAGCGCCAGGATTGGCGCATCTAGTGGATACGCCACGTCTGGGGTGCCTGCGGCCTGCTATTTTTAGGCTGTGAAGGCCCAATAACTATGGACCTTCCCACCCTGAGAATACCAGACCACAGCTTTCCGCTTTACCTTGGCTGGTGATCCAATTTGGGGGGGACCCTACTTTTTTTGTGTAATTATTAATATTTATAAAATAATTATAAAAAAGAGCCTGAGGGGACCTCCACATTGGATCCCCAACCACGGTAAAGCTGCCAGCTGTGGTTTTCAGGCTACAGCCGTCTGCTTTACCCTAGCTGGCTATCAAAAATGGGGGGACCCAACGTCATTTTTTTTTTTAACTATTTTTTAAATAGAAAAAATTAATGGGCTTCCCTGTATTTTGATTGCCAACCAAGTTAACGGCAGGCAGATGGGGGTGGCAACCCATAGCTGTCTGCTTTATCTGCGCTGAGAATCAAAAATACCGCGGAGCGCTACGTCCTTTTTTTTAAAGATTTATTTTTACAGCACTGTGATGTCCAGCAATCAAAATACAGGGAAGCCCATTTTATTTTTAGTTATTTAAATAAATAATTAAAAAAAATATATATGGGCTCCCGCTGCATTTTTTGTATTGCTAGCTAAGGGTAATCCAAGCAGCTACTGGCTGCTAACCCCCACTGCTTGGTGTTACCTTCACTGGCAATGGAAAATCCAAGGAAGCATTTTTTATTTTTTTTGCCAAAAACTACAAAAAAAGGACGTGAGCTTCGCCATATTTTTGTATGCTAGCCAGGTATAGCAGGCAGGTGATGGATAAGTTGGATACTGTCACGGCCAGGTGTACGGGCAGGCCCAGGAGGTGGATCCACTGGACCGAACTCCTAGATGGTAGGAAAGAGTCCGGCAGCTGGAACACTAGAAACAACAGAACAGTCCTTGCACACGGGAATAGCGGAGAAGTCCCTGGGACCACGGAGTTACGGGTGGTAGTCCGGGTGACGCAGCTCAGGTTCGGAAGCCGAGATGATGTCAGGCGGGGTCCGGAACCTTGGGAGCAAGATGACGGGTCACCGCAGGGATCCGAGATGGTGCGGACTGTCAGGATGGCAGATGGACAGCGTTCGGGGTTCAGGATACGGCAGACTGGATGGCGAGGCAAGCACGGCTCTACAAAGAGAGATAGGTGAGTACATGCACTGAAACACCAGGAGACCTGACTCCTAGCTTAGGGAACACGAAGATCAGGCCCCGCCCCCTTGGACAATACACCCCTTTATACCCTGTACCTGATTAGCCTCATTACCTGTTAATGGACGCTGGCCCTTTAAGAAAGGGTCAGTGACCGCGCGCGCGCCCTAATGCGCATGCGCGCAGCCCGGGTGCCAGAAGCCAGGGAAGGAGGCTGAGAAGAGGACGCAGGGGAGCCGGCCAGGGCCTGGGAAGCCGTCGGGCGCCGCGATCGGGGACCAGGGGGCCTGGAAAGGACGAGGACCGGAGGCTGGAGAGCGGGGAGCGTGGCAGGTGAGCCGGGGAGCGGGGCTGAGGACCCGGGGAGCGGAGCAGAGGACCCGGGGAGCGTGACAGTACCCCCCCCCACGCCCCCCTCCCCGCAACCGGGACATGAAGGCACGGATCAGAGGAGTGCCCACGTTCTCCCTGGGCTCCCAGGACCTATCCTCAGGACCATACCCTTCCCAGTCCACCAGGAAGAACTGTCGACCTCGTACGGTCTTCATGGCCACGATATCCCTTACCGCATAGATGTCGTCATCGGCAATAGGTGGAGGAGCCGGACTGGCAGCAGCGGAGAAGGGACCAAGGACAACCGGCTTGAGCAGGGAGACGTGGAACGAGTTGGGTATCCTCATCGTGGCCGGGAGCTGCAGTTTGTAGGAGACCTCATTGATCTTGCTGAGGACCTTAAACGGCCCGATGTAGCGAGGACCCAGCTTGTAGGAAGGTATCTTCAATCGGATGTACTGGGAAGCAAGCCAGACCAGGTCACCAGGAGAGAAACACGGAGGGTCCAGACGCCTCTTGTCAGCGTGTTTCTTCATCCGCTGGGAAGCGCGTCCAAGGGACGCCTTGACAGAGTCCCAAATGGTAGCGAAGTCACGGGCTACAGTATCAGCCGCAGGGACATCCGAAGAAGGGGATATAGGCAATGGAACGGAGGGCTGAAGTCCGTAAACGACATGGAAGGGAGATTTGGAGGACGACTCACTGATATGGTGGTTATGTGAGAATTCAGCCCAAGGCAGAAGCGTGGACCAGTCGTCGTGATGGGCGTTGACATAGTGACGTAAAAAAGAGGTCAAGATTTGATTGACCCTCTCCACTTGGCCATTAGACTGAGGATGGTAAGCAGAAGAAAAGTCTAGAGTCACTCCCAGATGCTTGCAGAGCGCCCTCCAGAAGCGGGAGGTGAACTGAGTTCCTCTGTCGGACACGATGTGGGATGGAAAGCCATGCAAGCGGAAGATGTGATGTATATAGGCTTCCGCGAGTTCCTGAGCAGAGGGCAGTCCGGCCATAGGGACGAAGTGAGCCATTTTGGAGAACCGGTCCACCACGACCCATATGACTGTGTGTCCGGAGGATAATGGCAAGTCCGTAATAAAATCCATCGCTATGTGTTGCCACGGAACTGAGGGTATAGGCAGAGGCAGGTGTTTGGGCGTCTTGTTCCTGGCACAAGAGGAGCAGGCAGAGACATAAGCAGCGACGTCCGTGCGAAGGGATGGCCACCAGTAATGGCGTACAATCGCACCCCATGTTCTCTTCTGGCCTGCATGACCGGCTGTTTTGGAGGCATGACCCCAGTGTAACACTTTTTGCCTGTCAGTTTCAGAGACGTAGGTCTTTCCGGGCGGTATCTGTGCCAGAGTGACAGGGGCCACCGGAATAATCTTGCTAGGAGGGATGATAGGTTGGGTAGTCTCTTCCTCCTGCTCCATGGGCACGAAAGACCTAGACAAGGCATCAGCGCGTACATTCTTGTCCGCGGGTCTGAAATGGAGCTGGAAGTCAAACCTGGCAAAGAATAAGGACCACCTGGCTTGCCGTGGGTTCAGTCGCTGGGCGGACCGCAGGTATTCCAGGTTCTTGTGGTCCGTGTAGATAATCACGGGGTACACTGCTCCTTCCAGGAGGTAGCGCCACTCCTCCAGAGCCAGTTTGACCGCCAATAGTTCTCGGTCACCGATGGTGTAATTACGTTCCGGCGCTGAGAAGCTCTTGGAGAAGAAACCGCAAGTCACCATCTTGCCGGAGGAGGATTTCTGCATGAGCACTGCTCCAGCTCCCGAGGAGGAGGCATCCACTTCCAAGGTGAACTGGCGGTTTAACTCCGGACGGTGGAGTACAGGAGCGGAGGCAAATGCTCGCTTCAGGGAGCAAAACGCGGCGTCGGCCGCAGGTGACCAGTCCTTTGGATTAGCCTCCTTTTTGGTCAAAGCGGAGAGAGGAGCAGTCAGGGCAGAGAAGCGAGGGATAAACTGGCGGTAGTAGTTGGCGAATCCCAGGAACCGTTGGATTGCCTTCAGTCCAGAAGGAGGAGGCCAGTTGAGTATGGAGGAGACCTTCTTGGGATCCATCTGCAGTCCAGTGCCCGAGATGATGTATCCCAGGAAAGGGAGAGAAGACTGCTCAAAGACGCACTTCTCATATTTGGCGTAAAGACGATTCTCCCTCAGTCTTTGCAGAACCAGCTGTACGTTCTCTCTATGGGTCTGGAGGTCCGGAGAGAAGATAAGGATGTCATCCAGATAAACTACGACACAGACGTAGAGGAGGTCCCGGAATATGTCGTTCACCAATTCTTGGAAGACTGCTGGTGCGTTACACAGGCCGAAGGGCATCACGCAGTATTCATAGTGCCCATCGCGAGTATTAAACGCGGTCTTCCATTCGTCCCCAGAGCGGATACGAACTAGGTTGTAGGCACCCCGAAGATCCAGCTTGGTGAACACACGGGCTCCTCTGAGCCGATCGAACAATTCGGGGATGAGCGGCAGAGGATATTTGTTTTTGACGGTGATCTGATTCAGACCCCGGTAGTCGATGCATGGGCGTAGGTCACCCTCTTTCTTCTTCACGAAGAAGAAGCCTGCTCCCGCAGGAGAGGAGGATCTCCGGATGAATCCTTTTGCCAGGCTCTCTGTGATGTAGGTAGACATGGCCCTGGTTTCGGCCGGAGACAACGGATATATCCGTCCTCGAGGCGGTGTTGTTCCTGGGAGCAGGTCGATGGCACAATCGTAGGGACGGTGTGGCGGAAGTACCTCAGACTCCTTCTTGTCAAAAACGTCTGCGAAGGACCAATAGGCCGAGGGCAGTTCCGGTAGGTTCTCTGGAACCGGAGGTCGTCGGATGGGTTGTATGGACTTCAGACACTTCTCATGACAAGCAGAACCCCATCGGGTGATTTCGCCAGTACCCCAGCTGACTGATGGTTCGTGTGTCCGCAACCAGGGAAGTCCCAGCAGGATGTGATGGGACATGTGTGGAAGGACGTAGAGAGTTATGTTCTCGGTGTGCAGGGCACCGATACGCAGTTCGACCGGTCTGGTGACCCAGGAGATGGTGTCAGAGAGGGGTCTCCCATCCACAGAGGCAATCACTAGGGGCTTCTCGAGTGGAGTAACAGGCAGCTGGTACTTGTCCACCGTGGCCTGCTGGATGAAATTGCCTGCTGCTCCAGAGTCGAGGTATGCCTCAGCCGTGAAGCGCGTCTCTCCCGTTGACACTTGCACAGTCCACATAACCGGGTCTGAGAGAGTCCCAGCACCTAGGGTGGCCTCTCCTACCAACCCTAGGCTTTGGAGTTTCCCGGCCTTTCCGGACAGGAGCGTAGGAGGTGAGTGCCCTCTCCGCAGTAAAAGCAGAGGCCCTTGGCGAGCCGCTCTGCTCGACGTTGTTCAGATTGCCGTACACGGTCGATCTGCATGGGCTCGTGGACGGGAATCCCAGCTGTTGATGACTGCGATACGGAGGGCTTCTGTGGAGGAGGGGAATGCCGTACCGGACGTCTCTCCCGAGACAGCTCTTTGGAGCGCTCCTGAAAACGAATGTCCACTCGAGTTGCTAGGGCAATCAGGGCATCTAGGGTGGAGGGCACGTCACGACCCGCCAACTCATCTTTGATGCGACTCGAGAGTCCTTCCCAGAAGGCGGCTGTTAGGGCCTCATTATTCCACCCGAGTTCAGAAGCCAACGTGCGGAAACGGATGGCGTATTGGCCCACCGTCAGTGTTCCTTGACGTAAGCGGAGGAGAGATGAAGCAGACGCAGAGGCGCGTCCCGGCTCGTCAAAGGTGCTGCGGAAGGCCTGCAGGAACTCTTGAAGATCCTTGGTCATAGGGTCCTCCTTCTCCCACAACGGGTTCATCCACGCCAGTGCCTCGCCCTCCAAGTGAGACATGATGAAGGCGACCTTGGCTTGGTCGGAGGCAAACAGATGTGGCAGCTGCGTGAAGTGGAGGGAGCATTGGTTTATAAACCCCCTGCAGGTCTTGGGATCTCTGGCGTACCGGGGTGGTGAGGCCAAACGCAGTCTGGAAGCATCCGAAGAAGCGGCCACGGGAGCGGGGGACGTGGCTTGACTAGTGGCGGCTTGGGATGTTGTAGACGTGACTGCCGCTTGTAGCGTGGTCAGGCGGGTGTCCACGGAAGTCATGAAGTTTAGCATGCGGGTCTGGACTTCACGCTGGCGTTGGAGTTCCTCTTGCAAGGCCGCTAGTGCTGCAGCGGGATCCATGGCCTGATCTTACTGTCACGGCCAGGTGTACGGGCAGGCCCAGGAGGTGGATCCACTGGACCGAACTCCTAGATGGTAGGAAAGAGTCCGGCAGCTGGAACACTAGAAACAACAGAACAGTCCTTGCACACGGGAATAGCGGAGAAGTCCCTGGGACCACGGAGTTACGGGTGGTAGTCCGGGTGACGCAGCTCAGGTTCGGAAGCCGAGATGATGTCAGGCGGGGTCCGGAACCTTGGGAGCAAGATGACGGGTCACCGCAGGGATCCGAGATGGTGCGGACTGTCAGGATGGCAGATGGACAGCGTTCGGGGTTCAGGATACGGCAGACTGGATGGCGAGGCAAGCACGGCTCTACAAAGAGAGATAGGTGAGTACATGCACTGAAACACCAGGAGACCTGACTCCTAGCTTAGGGAACACGAAGATCAGGCCCCGCCCCCTTGGACAATACACCCCTTTATACCCTGTACCTGATTAGCCTCATTACCTGTTAATGGACGCTGGCCCTTTAAGAAAGGGTCAGTGACCGCGCGCGCGCCCTAATGCGCATGCGCGCAGCCCGGGTGCCAGAAGCCAGGGAAGGAGGCTGAGAAGAGGACGCAGGGGAGCCGGCCAGGGCCTGGGAAGCCGTCGGGCGCCGCGATCGGGGACCAGGGGGCCTGGAAAGGACGAGGACCGGAGGCTGGAGAGCGGGGAGCGTGGCAGGTGAGCCGGGGAGCGGGGCTGAGGACCCGGGGAGCGGAGCAGAGGACCCGGGGAGCGTGACAGATACAGCACCAGAAGATGGCGCTTCTATGAAAATGCCATTTTCTGAGGCGGCTGCAGACTGCAATTTTCAGCAGTGGGGCCCAGAAAGCTCAGGCCAACCTGTGCTGCGGATTCCAATCCCCAGCTGCCTAGTTGTACCTGACTGGACACAAAAATGGGGGCGAAGCCTACGTCATTTGTTTTCTAATTATTTCATGAAATTCATGAAATAATACAAAAAGGGCTTCCCTTTATTTTTGGTTCCCAGCCGGGTACAAATAGGCAACTGGGGGTTGGGGGCAGCCGTACCTGCCTGCTGTACCCGGCTAGCATACAAAAATATGGCGAAGCCCACATAATCTTTTCAGGGGGCAAAAAACTTCTGCATACAGTCCTGGATGGAGTATGCTGAGCCTTGTAGTTCTGCAGCTGCTGTCTGTCTGTATGGAGAAGAGCAGACAGCACATGCAGAACTACAAGGCTCAGCATACTCCATCCAGGACTGTATGCAGAAGTTTTTTGCCCACCAAAAAAATGACGTGGGCTTCACCATATTTTTGTATGCTAGCCAGGTACAGCAGGCAGCCACGGGCTGCCTCCCACCCCCAGTTGCCTATTTGTACCCGGCTGGGAACCAAAAATTAAAGGAAAGCCCGTTTTTTTAAATTATTTCACTTATTTCATGAAATAATTAAAAAAAAACCGACGTGAGCTTCGCCCCATTTTTGTGTCCAGCCGGGTACAACTAGGCAGCTGGGGATTGGAATCCGCAGCACAGGTTAGCCCGAGGTTTCTGGGCGCCTCTGCTGCGAATTGCAGTCCGCAGCCGTCCCAGAAAATGGCGCTTTCATAGAAGCGCCATCATCTGGCGCTGTATCCAACTCTTCCAACAGCCGGGTGGCTTGTTGGGTAATCATGAGTTAATACTGGCTTTGTTTTACTAGCCAGTATTAAGCCAGAGATTCTTAATGTCAGGCACGTTTGACCCGGCCATTAAGAATCTCCAATAAAGGGTTAAAAAAAAGACACCACACAGAGAAAAAATACTTTAATAGAAATAAATACACAGACACATTAGAGACTCCATCTTTATTACCCCCTGTCAGCCCTCCACGATCCTGCTCTTCTGTCTTTCTCGTTCAACAAATGCAGCTCTGCTACATCACTGCTGCATGGGGGAAGACGCTGCTTCCTGTGGAGCATTCACTCCGTGAAAGCTGCACGAGAAGCAGCGTGCAGCCTTCACTCCATGAGTGATCAGTGCTGCTAGCGGTAACGCTGACAGACGTGTTACCATAGCAACGGTGCTCCCGGAGCCGCGGTTAGCGGTGACGTCACCGCTAACTGCGTTGCTATAGCAACGGTAATCTCCGTTAATGACCGGCTGTGTCAGCCGGTCCCTAACGGAACGGGGAGTCGACCGTGTGCTAGAGCATGTCACCGGTACACGGCGATACACAAATGTGCACCGTGTACCGGAGAGATGCACTCGCAGGTCCTACATGACGCGTCATAGTCATGTGACCAGTCTGTAGCCAATGAGATAATAGCCACGTGATTGGTCACATGGCTATTTTGACGTCACGATAGGTCCTGCATCTCTGCTGGCAGTGCCGGTCACCGGGAGGATTCAGCGATCATCGGATGGAATAGCGACAGGAGACAGAGTGCAGAAGGGATCGCGGGGACCGGTAAGTGTTATGGCAATGTTTATTAACTGTTTGTGTACATTTATAATGCATTTTTATGTGTTTGTGATTACCCCCCATTATAGCCTATTGGTTCTAGTTCGGTTCGTCGAACGTTCGACGAACCGAACTCGAACGGGAGCTCCGTTCGGTGAACCGACCTCGAGCCGAACCGCGACCGGTTCGCTCATCTCTAACAGTGACAAGAAAAAGGGTAACAATTAGTGATGAGCGAGTATGCTTATTACTACTCGGTACTCGCACGAGTATCACTGTACACGGGCTACTCGGCGGGGACCGAGTAATCTCGCGATACTCGTGCTGTACTCGTGGTCTTCATCCCTGCATGTTGGCGCTCTTTTGAGAGCCAGCCCTCATGCAGGGATTGGCTGGCAGACCACTGCAATGCCACAGCCCTGTTAGTTGTGGAATTGCAGTGATTGGCCGGCCTGCACAGCGTGACCGAGCCTTTATACCGGCGGGCGCGCTGTGCTCTGCACACAGCCATCCAGACAGTCAGTGCAGGGAGAGTGTTGCTGCTTCAGGGAAAGGTTTGCGGCCCTTTATAGTTATTTCCGTAGCAGGGCTGCAAACAGTGTGACCAGAAGTCCTTCTCAGGACTATTATAGTTGTATACAGGCAGGCAGGGTATAGCCAGGTCGGAGTACAGTAGCAGAGTCCTTCTCAGGACTATTGTTGCTGTATACAGGCAGGGTATAGCCAGGTCGGAATACAGGCTAGTGACCAGGAGAGTCCTTGTCAGGACTATTGTAGCAGTATACAGGCAGGCAGGCAGGCAGGCAGGGTATATAGCCATTCCTAGTGGTGACCGTATACCAGCCTTCATCATATCTGGGGCTGGTGTACACAGTCTAAAACAGTCTTGATAGTGTCAGACTTCTCAGTAATTGTCGCTCCTAAAAACCTGTTAGGTTCTTAGTGCGTCCGTGCTTGCATTTAAAAACCGCACGTGTGTGCCTGTCGGTGGCAGCGTACAGGTGCACGTTTTGCACAAACTATTATATAACGCACAAGTCTAGTGTATAATACACGTCAGTCAGCAGTGTCTGATAGTGTCAGAGTTCTCAGTAATTGTCGCTCCTAAAAACCTGTTAGATTCTTAGTGCGTCCGTGCTTGCATTTAAAAACGTCGGTGGAAGCGTACAGGTGCACTTGTGTGCGTTTTGCACAAACTTGGATATAACGCACAAGTCTAGTGAATACACATCAGCACAGCATTGCAAAATGCGCAAGGGTGTTGGCAACGAACAAGGAAGTGGACATGATGGTGGTGCAGGCAGAGGCCGAGGTCGTGGGCAAGCTCTAATTTCGCCACAACAAAGGGCCACTATTTCTCCCGGTGTGCCGTCCCCGCATTGCATAACCACGTGTCACAAAACATGACACGTGCCCTGAACAACGCTGTTTCACCCAAAGTCCACCTAACCACAGACACGTGGACAAGTGCTTGTGGGCAAGGCCGCTACATCTCGTTGACGGCACACTGGGTTAATATTGTGGAAGCTGGGACCCAGTCTGAGCGAGGGACGGAACACGTCCTTCCCACACCAAGGTTTGCAGGTCCTACCTCAGTCACGGTTTCACCCACACTCTACAGCTCCGGAATGTCATGCTCTTCAGCCTCCTCCTCCTGCGCATCCTCATCCACTTTACCCTCTACACCAGTCCCAAGCTGGAAGCACTGCAGCACTGCCTCGGCGAAGCGGCAACAGGCTGTGCTGAAGCTAATCTGCATAGGTGACAAACCCCACAATGCAGAAGAGGTGTGGACAGCTCTGAAACAGCAGGCAGATCACTGGCTCACACCTCTGAACCTAAAGCCAGTAAAGGTCGTGTGTGACAATGGCCGGAACCTGGTGGCGGCTTTGAGGCGAGGCCAGCTGACACATGTTCCATGCGTGGCCCATGTGCTCAACCTCGTGGTTCAGCGGTTTCTAAAGTCATACCCAGACCTGTCTGATCTGCTGGTAAAAGTTCACCGCCTGTCTGCACATTTTCGAAAGTCACCTACTGCTTCAGCCGGCCTTGCCGGCTTTCAGCGCCGTTTGCATCTTCCGGCTCACAGACTGGTGTGTGATGTCCCCACGCGTTGGAATTCAACTCTGCACATGTTGGTCAGGATATGTGAGCAGAAGAGGGCAGTTGTTGAGTACCTGCATCACCTAAGCCATCGGGAAATGGGTCAAACTCCACACATAACACCTGAGGAGTGGAGATGAATGTCCAACCTATGTACCATCCTCCAAAACTTTGAGGACTCCACCAAGATGGTGAGTGGTGATGACGCCATTATTAGCGTCACCATACCGCTTCTCTGCCTTCTAAAACGGTCTCTGCTCAAAAACAAACATGATGCATTGCAGGCGGAGCGCGATGAGTTGGAGCAAGAAACAGTAGTGGGTGTGGGTGATAACACACAGCCCAGCCTCGTCTCATCACTATGTGCAGTGGAGGACTATGACAAGGAGGAGGATGAAGACATGGAGCAACTCTCCGGCCAAATTGAGGATATGACATGCACACCAGTCATATCCTCGGTTCAGCGTGGCTGGCCAGAGGACAGGATAGATGAGGAGGAGGAGGAGGACAGCATGTTCAGTCATCGTGTTGGTCAGGATACTGAAGTACTGGCTGTTAAGAGTCTGGCGCACATGGCTGACTTTATGGTAAGCTGCCTGTCTCGTGACCCTCACGTTAAGAACATCTTGGCCGACAATCATTACTGGTTGGTAACACTGTTAGACCCACGCTACAAGGAGAACTTTATGTCTCTTATTCCCGAGGCGGAGAGGTCAGCCAAAATGCAGCAGTTCCGGAAGGCCATAGTCACGGAAGTAGGCAAAGCATTCCCCTCACAAAACGCTAGCGGCATAGGTCAGGAATCAGTGGACAACCAAGGCGTACAGCCGAGAGGGGCACAAGTCCAATCCGCCAGAGGTAGGGGAACAGTCTTTAAGATGTGGGACAGTTTTCTCAGCCCCTCACGTACCACAGCCCCTGAGGTGCGGGGTAGTGCCTCAAGAAATCCTAAGTTTGCCCAGATGCTCAAGGAGTACCTTGCAGATCGAACAACTATACTCCGACATTCCTCTGTGCCTTACAATTATTGGGTATCCAAGGTGGACACGTGGCATGAATTGGCTCTCTACGCCTTGGAAGTCCTGGCCTGCCCTGCCGCTAGCGTTTTGTCAGGGCGTGTTTTTAGTGCCGCAGGTGGAATCATTACAGATAAACGCACCCGCCTGTCAACTGAAAATGCTGACAGGCTGACTCTGATCAAGATGAACAAGGGTTGGATTGGGCCAGACTTCACCACACCACCAGCAAATGAGAGCGGAATTTAAAGTTTGTAACGGGAATTTGCCATGTACCTCCACTCACCCATGGGTACACACTTCTGGACTTTGGATAATCGCTGGACTGCTCCTCCTTCTCCTTATGCGCCACCATGATGACCGTTACAATAGTTAGGCCTTTGTTTCAGGTATACCCCCAGTGGTAAATTTTTTCGCCCATTCTTTCAGAATGGACATTACAACGACAGGAGACCCGCTCCTTTGCAATGGGAACAATGTTTTGAGGCCCTCATGCACGTCTCTATCCAGGGACAATGTGGAGCCTCCCAATTTTTGGCTGCCCTGCCAAAGGGCTATACTACAATAGACCCACTTCCTTACAATGGGCACTTCAGGTTTACAGGCCCTCATGCACGTCTCTATCCAGGGACAATGTGGAGCCTCCCAATTTTTGGCTGCCCTGCCAAAGGGCTATACTACAATAGACCCACTTCCTTACAATGGGCACTTCAGGTTTACAGGCCCTCATGCACGTCTCTATCCAGGGACAATGTGGAGCCTCCCAATTTTTGGCTGCCCTGCCAAAGGGCTATACTACAATAGACCCACTTCCTTACAATGGGCACTTAAGGTTTACAGGCCCTCATGCACGTCTCTATCCAGGGACAACGTGGAGCCTCCCAATTTTTGGCTGCCCTGCCAAAGGGATATACTACAATAGACCCACTTCCTTACAATGGGCACTTCAGGTTTATAGGCCCTCATGCACGTCTCTATCCAGGGACAACATGGAGCCTCCCAATTTTTGGCTGCCCTGCCAAAGGGCTATACTACAATAGACCCACTTCCTCAAAATGGGCACATTAGACTCAAGAGGCCTTCATGTACGTCTCTTCTCAGGGACATCGAAGTGCCACACAATGTTTTCACGTAAAATCTTTCATGTAATCTCCAAAAGTAACATACACCAGCTCTATCTCACTATTGGGTATGTGCCCTTAACATTTCCGCCATGAAAATTCATTTTGGTGTAATTTTGGAAGGTTTTCTGGTGAGTCCGTAAAAATGGCGTAAAACGCGGACAAAATTGTTCACAGCTGTGACTTTTGAGTGATAAATGCTTCAAGGGATCTTCCCCATGCTGTTGCCATGTCATTTGAGCACTCTTCTGAGACTTTTGTGACATTTTTAGGGTTTCTTCATGCTGCCGGGGGTTATTTCATAAAAATACTCGGGTCTCCCATAGGATAACATTGGGCTCGGTGCTCGAGCCGAGTACACGAGTATCTTTGGATGCTCGGCCCGAGCCTCGAGCACCCGAGCTTTTTAGTACTCGCTCATCACTAGTAACAATGTTTTGAACTTTTCACTTTCAGGCTCCATAAATCACTATCCACTACATCTTTCAGAGTGAAAATACCATCATCTTATAGGCAATCTCATGCATTAGACTGGCAACTATTTAGGATATGATTAGTTATGCAAATTCTTGTCATGTTGAGGAGCCTACCTCTGCACCGGTCGCCTCAGGGACACCGCTTCACCTCCAGGGACGCCGCAGGGACTTCTCTTTGGGGATCCTCCTGGCAACAGGTATGTCAGGTTATGTAGATCTGAGTCGTGACGCCACTCTCGGTTTGCGGTCAAGGTTATGGGTGACCGCCATTGCATTTTTCTCGAGCGTCTTCGGCGCATGGAATCTGCAGCTGGATGGTGTGGCCTCCCGAGAGTGAGGCTGGCCCCAGGGGCTCGGGTGTATGTGTAGAACAACAGATTCCAAAATAACTCAGTCTCAGTCCAAAGTGTCTTTCAACTTGTTTACTCACTTTCAGATGGTTTGTGAGGTAACCCGGGCGATGCTGAGATAAACCAGGTGGAACCAGATATCCTTCAGGCTAGTCTAGGGGTAACTGTTAACTCGCCTTCCTATCACTTCTTGTTTCGGATAACCCCTGACTTGAAGTACCGTGGGATTCATCCAGGGAAGCCGCAAATGCCTTTTCTCCCCTTTTTGGCCCGTTTGCTGGCAGCATGGACCAAGGAAGATGGCTCCAGGCTTGATCCTCCTTATGGGCCCCATCGTTGCTGCTGATGCTCGGACTCTAGTTGGTTGGTGTGGGACTCGTGGTTCCCCCCACCGGCAGGTTTAGCAGACCAAATAAATGGACATCTACTCTAGGGACATGTTCCCTGTGCATGCCTAGTCACCAGAAGTCTCCGTACATGACCAGCTGACTTCCTCAGCATCTTTCTGTCCAACTTCTGGTAACCGTTCTCCCCCACCAATGGCCACTACATGTGCAGGGTCTGACTAGTGTGTCCGCTTTCCCCCGCGTCTCCACTATCAGACTGGCTACCTCCTCTTACTTTTCCGACTGCCACTGCAACCTAGCTTCCAGGCTCTCTACCGCACCCCTTGATTGGATGTGGGTCTGGCCAGGGGTCCCCTCAAAGGTGTGAGAGACTTGGTCACTATGTGTCTGTGCATACACACCCTATTTCAGCCTTCAGGATTACCTGCTTGCACTCACCCAGCATGGGTGCAGTATTCAGTGGCGCCTGACTAGGTTAGGGGCGCCACATTCCCCCTTGGTTATCAACCGCACGTCCTCAGGCTGCAAAGACAATAACATTTTTAATACAACTTTTCCCACACAGGGGAGGCATTCCCTTTGGTGACCAGGTCTGTGCCATCTGCATCCCAGACCTTTCCTCCAATCTTCCTCTCCTGAGAATGGTGGCGCAGGGTAGGCCCCATAAACAGGCGTACCGGCTTCCGTGTGTTGGAGAGCGGGCCCCTTAAACAGGCGTGCACCCTGGTGGTGCAGAGCCAGGCCCCATAAACAGGCGTGCTCTGAGGTTGGTACCACTGGGGTAACTTTTTACAATGCGAGAGTTTGTGGCTATAGCCAGTTCATAGCCTGTGGTCCATATTTAGATAGATGAACATAACCAGGCACTAAAAGGAAAGAAAGGCATACACAACAGTTTGCGGAAAAGTCATTGCGGGCACATTATCTTAAACGTTACTTAACTTTAAAACATTTTTAAACTTTGCTTTTCAAACTACACAGACTTGCTTCTCTCAAGATCAGGCCTCTTGCTTTCAGTGCTCTGACTTTGGGAAATGGCAGCATGAGTGTCCTCTAGTGGTGATGACTCTTGAGGACCTGGTAGGAACAGTGGGGTTGGAGCTTGGACTTGCCACGGTTTCCTTAGGGCACTGTAGCACATCCAAGGCAAACCAGCCTCTTTCTCCCTTATGCCTGGTGAACTCGATCACATCCCCCATATGCAAATCATGACCAGGGTGACCCCTTGGCAGATGTGACTGCACGTCCCGCTGAGACACGAAGATGCCTTCCTTAACCCCGGCCTCTACAATGAACCCATACCCCGTTCGGCAGTTGAATTCTTCTACTTCCCCACGGTGGAGGAGACCTCTGGCCTGGAACCCGGTCCGCCGCAGTGACTGCTTTTCCTGCAAGCCTCTGGCCTCCACTTGCTCTCTCTCTGGGGTGGGCTTCTCAAGGGGGTGTCTGGGTCTCATACGCAACTGTCCTCTGCGGGCTGGGCTCCGCATCACCATCACTTGGTCATCAGCAGGTAACCAGGTCACTTACATGCTGGGGTTATATGCAGCAAGCTCTTCATCCTCAGCAGGGGGTGCTGCAACCTCCTCCGGTCGTTGGGGGAACATCAGCGCGGCCTCCGGGCCTCCCTCTCTTTCTAAGGGTGCTGCGACCTCCTCTGGTCGGTTGGGGAATAGCAGCGGTGGTAGCTGAGTCTCTTCTCCCTCCCTGGCGGAGGGTGCTGCGACCTCTTCCAATCGTCGGGGGAACAGCAGTGCAACCTCCAGTCCTCCCTTTCTCTTTAAGGGTGCTATGTCCTCCTCCGGTCGATCTGGTAACAGCTCTGGGGACGAGCCTTCAGCAGCCGGGCAGGATGATGAATCCCTCTCCAGCGGAGAGGGTGCTGGGACCGCTTCAGGTCGAGATGGCAGCTTAGGAACCAGGTACATGTCTACCAGGTGTGCTGGGAAACGAGACTCCAGTCCTTTCTTTTAGCCGAGCCATTTCCTTGTCCGCTTCATGCCGGAGCACTAGGACGGGACCCCCAGTCAGTGACTTGGGCGCTGTGACCACCTCTGGTCGGGCAACTGGGACAGGAGGTGTTGCGGTGTGGTCTGGTCTGGCCGGGACAGGAGGCGTTGTGGCCTGGTCTGGTCTGGTCTGGCCTCGACAAGAGTCATTGTGGCCTGGTCTGGTCTGACCGCGGGCGGCGCATCAGGTGTCACCTCGGGGGTTGCACCGGACATCGCATCGGGCACTGGCAACAATGCCGGTGGGGTCGGCATACCCAGTGAAACAGGGGCAGTCTTGGACTCACTCAGGCTCCGGCTAGAGACATCCCACAGCAGGGTCGCTATCGCCGGTGATGACTCCAGTTGGGCGGGGGTGGCACCCCACGAGGGCCTCGCTGCACCGATGTTTGCAGGTTTCTTATTGCCAATATCATCTCCTTTTTCCAAGCGGCTATCTTTCACCTGCTCTGCTCCTCTCTACTGTCGGCAATTCTTCCTACTTCTGCCTCCAGCTCAGCAGCAGTCATGGGCCTGGTCCATCCCAGCTCCTCGCGGTCGCCTCCCGCTGACACCATCTTGCCTCTCTCACTGCTCAACAGGTTCTACTCACACTTTTCGCTTAGTTTAGTTTCTTGTTGTTTTCCTCCCACAGGACTGGGACGTCCCCGCAGTCCAGGGACAGATCCGCCCCCATCTTCTGCTCTCGCGGGGCCAGAGCGTTCCAGGGAGCCTGAGATAGCCACATGTCTTCATGGGCGGTACTCTTCTTCTGTGCGGGCTGCAGTCTTCAAAATCACGCGCTTTTACTGGTGCCAATATGGCAGCAGTTCAAATTTTCTGATCGGACCGCTAAGGCACATGGTCACCTGTCTAAACAGGTCTAGTCCTTATCCTGTTCATGACACCAGATGAGAAGCCCACCGCTGCAGCAGTTGCCTCAGAGACACCGCTCCACCTCCAGGGACCCCACAGGGACTTCTCTTTGGGGATCCTTCTGGCAACAGGTATGTCAGGTTATGTAGATCTGAGTCGTGACGCCACTCTCGGTTTGCGGTCAAGGTTATGGGTGACCGCCACTGCATTTTTCTCGAGCGTCTTTGGCGCATGGAATCTGCAGCCGGATGGTGTGGCCTCCCGAGAGTGAGGCTGGCCCCAGGGGCTCGGGTGTATGTGTAGAACAACAGGTTCCAAAATAACTCAGTCTCAGTCCAAAGTGTCTTTCAACTTGTTTACTCACTTTCAGATGGTTTTGTGAGGTAACCCGGGCGATGCTGAGATAAACAAGGTGGAACCAGATATCCTTCAGGCTGGTCTAAGTGTAACCGTTAACTCGCCTTCCTAGCACTTCTTGTTTCGGATAACCCCTGACTTGAAGTACTGTGGGATTCATTCAGGGAAGTCACAACTGCCTTTTCTCCCCTTTTTAGCCCGTTTGCTGGCAGCGTGGACCAAGGATTATGTCTCCAAGCTTGATCCTCCTTCTGGGCCCCATCGTTGCTGCTGATGCTTGGACTCTAGTTGGTTGGTGTGGGACTTGTGGTTCCCCCCACCGGCAGGTTTAGCAGACCAAATAAATGGACATCTACTCTAGGGACCTGTTCCCCGTGCGTGCCTAGTCACCAGAAGTCTCCGTACATGACCAGCTGACTTCCTCAACGTCTTTCTGTCCAACTTCTGGTAACCGTTCTCCCCCGCCAACGGCCACTACACGTGCAGGGTCTGACTAGCGTGTCCGCTCTCCCGCGTCTCCACTATCAGACTGGCTACCTCCTCTTACTTTTCCGACTGCCACTGCAACCTAGCTTCCAGCCTCTCTACCGCACCCCTTGATTGGATGTGGAGCACGCCCCCTCCTGGGTCTGCCCAGGGGTCCCCTCAAAGGTGTGGGAGACCTGGTCACTATGTGTCTGTGCGTACACACCCTATTCCAGCCATCAGGATTACCTGTTTGCACTCACCCAGCATGGGTGCAGTAATCAGTGGCGCCTGACTAGGTCAGGGGCGCCACAATGTCACTGCAATGTTACTGTTTTGCTGCTATAAAACTAAGTATTAATTTTATTTTTTATTAGTGTTTGTAAATAAACCTTTGGCTTTTAGCACTGCCTAAATCTTTTTGGGCATGCTCTCAATAAGATTCAAGCATGTCTAGACTAAAATCTAATTCCAGGTCTCTTCTACATGTATTCAATGTTCTTGCATGCTGGTAGACTCACTTGGGTCTGTATACAGATTTTTCTTTGACTCCACTTACAAGTGTTCAGGTGAGTTGAGGTTGGGCGCCAATTCAACAACTCTACTTCATTGTCATTGAACCATTTCTTTGCCCAACCTGAAGTATGCTTTGGGTTATTGTCCGGCTGGACCATACATTGCTCTTATTATACCGATAGTACTCAAGTGTACCAAGTAACTCAGTAATACATTACTTATATACAGCTCAGCATTGAGATCACCATTGATCCTGGTCAAGTATCCAACGCCAAAGAGCTGTGAAACAACCCCATGTCATCAGGCTTCCTCCACCAAAGTTGACAGTTCATTTAATTTCTTGATTCATTAGTTCATTTTTTGCTTGTTTCTTCCAGACTTATTTGCATTTATCTGAGCCTAGTCTATTAACTTTTGTTTCCAATCTTCCACTGTCCACTTATTGTACTTCTTTGCAAACTCAAGCCAACTCTTCTTATGATGATATTGGAGTTGAAACTTTTTCACCTTTTTGGGGGGCACCATTCCAGATGTGTATAAGATGCAAAGCAAAGTACTTTCATGGACATCTGTGATCTCAGTATTAAGAAGCATATGAGCATATTCCACTGCCGTGTTTGTCATGCCGGAACTGATGGAGCTTGTGATGAGCTGACCTGTTGACTCCAATATTTTCCCTGGACGTCCACCCCATGGCTGAATGGATGGATGGACTTTATTTCATATTCTTCCAACTGTCATGGAATTCACATGATAGAGTTTGGCAATTTTCTTGGCCGAGAGACCGCTGCTGATATTGATGAATTGGATGATGCTGTTTCTACTTTCTTGAGAAATCTTCTTCATGGCTGCTCCTCGATTGAAACCAGTGACTTGTCATTTTAGAATCAACCTAATAAAACATTGAGCTTTTAGGGAATTTAAGAATAGGTTGTATCTTGGTATATAGGAAGAAAGAGTTTTCAAAACCAGAAGCAAAATAGTAACATTGCAGTGAAATTACAAAAATCTGCATAACTAATTATATGCTAAACAGTTGCAAGTCAAATTTATGTATGACATAGCCAAGATGATTGTCTATAAAACAAAGGTAGCCTGACCGGATTGAATCCTTGAACCAAATTGAATCCACCAAGCCATGACACATCGGTAGACCTGGCGCTGATATTGGTGGAATGGCACCAGTACCGGAGGTGAGTATCTGTTATTCTTATTTTACAAAGGGGAATATATATATATATATATATATATATATATATATATATATATATATATATATATATAGTGTACAAATAATTTAATACCTACCATTGGGACACTCATATTTAACCAATTAGAGTAATTATAATCTAGCAGTTTTTTTCAGCTTTTTCATTGTCTGGTACCTTTTTGATGACAAAATTATTCACTTGCAATGTAAACTGGCATTTTAAAAATTAGAAATGTATGTAGACTGCCTTAGATGATGCAATAGATTATTAATTACTTTTCGATGTCTCATATCTGTCTTGATTTGAGCAGAACACACAGTCTTTTGTTCTGTAATGAGTTTGACATTTATGCAGAAATATGACATTAACTTGCTAAGCTGATCTCTATATCATCGCATAGCCGCACAGCTCCTCCTGTATTGTCTAAATCCACAAATACATCATGCAGACTTCAAATATTACTGTGCAGTGTAGAATCACAATATCTTCATAAATCTAAATTGTAAATGTGAAGTTGTCAGGTGACTGAGAATGGCACCAATTTATTTCCTAGCATATGCCACGCTATGTTGAGCTACAAATGAACTAGCTGTGAAGAGGAACTTGCATGCCGAACCTCTCAGATTGTGATCAGAAGCCGATCTTGTTAAAATGCGACATGAAATATAACACAATGGAAGTGCATTGATTAAAATATCTAATGTTTCACATTGCAAGGCATAGACCACAAAAAAAAAATCATTAAGCACAGTGTGAAACATTAATTTAATGGGCACGACATGTAACTCCATATTTGTTCTTGTCAAAAAAGCTAATCAAATGGTATCCTACTAATGTACCCATTATTAGATGAGCAAAGCAAACATAGTTGAAAATGCCAAATACAAGTAACCCCAACAACATAACAAAATCCCAAACAAGACAGAGAGGGTATGATATAAGCATTACTTTAAAAATCCGTTAGCCAAGATGATTGTCTATTGGGCCGGTTTCAGACGTCCGTGTTTAATCAGGTACAAGTCACACGCATGGTTATGGTCATACATGTGTCATACGTGTAACATCCGTGTTTGCATACGTGTCACACGTACCGGAGAAAACACAGGTCTTTTACATAAAAATATTTTATATATTTACCTGTATCCAGCGGTGCTGTCTTTGGCTATGCTCCCTCCCGCTCCTGACCGCCGCTCATTATATTCATTGATTATTCACCGCAGTGAGGAGCTGGAAGCCGGAGCATCGCGGGGACAGCGGTGATGACAGTGCTGCCAAGGACAACATCGCGGGGACAAGTGAGTATTCACAAATCAAGCAGTGTGTGTGCTTGATGTCCAGGAGGTCAGTGGAGTTCCCAATGAACTCTGATGACATCCTGATGTGATGACATCACCGCAACACCCACGCTACAGTTGGTGTCAGGACGGTGACTTCACGGTTCATTAGATTTCATTGGGAACTCTGATGAGTCCTTGATGCGGTCCCCCCGATGTTCCAGCTTCCAGGTCCTCACCACACACACACACACACACACACACACACACACACACACATAACACACACGCACACACACACTCCTGGATACTCACCTATCCCCGGCACTGAAGTCCCTAGCGCTGCTGCTGCTTCCAGCTCCTCAGTGGAGTGAATATTAAGTGAGTATAATGAGCGGGGGTCAGGAGCGGGAGGCAGCAGAGCTGAAGACAGCATTGCTGGATACAGGTGAGTATAGAAAATGTTTTTATGTAAAAGACCCGTTTTTTCCTCCGGTACGTGTCACACTGATGTCACATGGATCACACCAGTGTGTGATCCGTGTGACACACGTGCTGCCAGAGAAAAAAACGACATGTCTGTTTGTGTGCATGCGGGGTCATGAGGGGTTACACGGTCCGTGTGAAAACACAGCCGTGTAAGTACCAGTATAGAATAACAGAGGTACGTGTGGCATTCGTGTTAAAAATGGATGTCACACATACCTGAAACACGGACGTCTGAAACCAGCCTAAGATGAAGGTAGTCTCACATTTGAAGCTGTAGTGGATGGTGAGATAAGGAGCCTGAAAGTCAAAAGATCAAAACATTGTTACCCTGTTGCTTGTTATTGTATATGGAACACACAAGAAATACAAAATCTTCCAAAAATAATGCAAAATTTAATGACTTTATCTCAAAATACATGTTCATATATAGACATTTAAAAACAATTAAAAGTGCACAAAGAGGTAAAAAAATCTCCAAGCCCCTTGATAAGTTCTGAACACTACTCCCCTCTTCCATTCAATGAGTGCAATATAAAGAGAAGGTTTCAAAATAATATATAATGTATATGTATAGTGTACTAATAAGAACAGAAGACAAAGCCACCAACAGTGTCTCCCTAGGGGTAAAAGCTGAACTTAAATAGTTGTAAGCATAGACATCTTATGCCTTTGTAGGAGGTAGTCGAGGTCCCCTATAATGTAATGAGTATGGTTATGTTAAGTGTAATGTGGTATGTGCCTTAAATGTGTTAACAATGTGTATTTGTCACAGGCGTGTACGGTTGGAACAGGGGTTTCTAGGCGGTCAGCCTAGGCTGGGACCCCTGTGCTGTCCCTTATCTCGGAGGTAGTCGTGATGGTAGTCACGTTCGAGCCTGCAACGTGGCCCTATCTCTTGTCCAAGGCCTGATACTACTGATACTACTTCCACCACCCAGGGAGCGGGCCGGAAACCCAGTTACCAAAACCCCACAAATAATCACAGACAAGTGTAAACAAAAACTCATGCACACTGCACTCAAACACAAAGGAGGTATGTGAACTGGGTAGTAGGAAATAAATACACAACTGGAGGACTCACATATAGAGATGAGCGAACCGGTCCCGGTTCGGCTCGAGGTCGGCTCGCCGAACGGAGGTCCCGTTTGAGTTCGGCTCGTCGAACGTTCGACGAACCGAACTCGAACTGCATAGGAAACAATGGCAGGCAATCACAAACACATAAAAACACCTAGAAAACACCCTCAAAAGTGTCCAAAAGGTGACAAACAACTCACAACACAACACAAACACATGGGAAAGTGACAAGGACATTGTTACGGTTGCTGCGAGCACTGGAGACTATGTCCAGATTTCTTGCTACTGCACATGTGCGAGCGCTGGAGACTAAGTCCAGATTTCTTGCTACTGCACATGTGCGAGCGCTGGAGACTAAGTCCAGATTTCTTTCTTGCTACTGCACATGTGCGAGCGCTGGAGACTAAGTCCTATCTTGGAGCCATTGCACATGTGCGGGTGACATCATCGCTGACACGAGGTCACATGTCTCTGACACCTTCTATGCCGATTGGTCGCTGGTCATGTGCTTGTGACGCCTTGCTCGGTGATAGGCCAGCATGACGTCACTCTTGTCGTTCTGGCAGCCAATTGGCTCTGGTGTCCTCCATCTTGGATGGGGCACAGAGTCTATATAAGACCCTGACACACGCCGCATGGCGCTCAGTCCTCTTGGTTCATGCATGAGGGTAGACGCCCTGTGCACGTTCCTCTAGGCATTCCTCTGTCTATGCAAGGTGAGCGCTACCGGCAGGGTAGCGTTCTTATACCTTACAGCTTCGGCTGCTGTCCGTATCCTTACCTCTTAGGGGAGCGGACATAGGCAGGTGCCTAAGGCACATGGTCTGGCTGGGCCTTGTGATTCGACTCGTAGGTGGACGTTGCCGCTAGGGTAACGTTCCTTATACTGCGTCTGGCAGTTGTTCGTATCCTCGCACACTAGGGGAGCGAACAGAGGTAGGAGCTTTGTGCGGCTTACGCTGCTGTTCGTCTCTTTTGCACCACTAGAAGAGCGGACCTAGGCAGGTGCCATATCTAGTGGTTCGTGTCCTCGCACACTAGTGGAGAGAACGCAGGTAGGAGCTTTGTGCGGCTTACGCTGCTGTTCGTCTCTTTTGCACCACTAGAAGAGCGGACCTAGGTAGGTGCCATTTCGCACACATTGCCTTTGTCTCTGTGATTATTAACAGAGATCATTCCACACACCCTCCAAGTAAGGGAGGAATTGCTTTACTTACTTATTATATCCTTCTGTGAGTTAACAGAGGTATTGCACTCTGCCATAGTCTGCAGCAGAGTCTTTGCACGGTGGACCCTGACTGTCTGATACTCCTTTAAGTTATTATCAGACAGCCCCCCGTAACAGACATATACTCATGCGAAAACAAAACAGCTGGACAAGGAAAAAGAGGAGGACACACAGATATATGAGTATATGCAAGGAAACATCGATTCCATTATTGTGCAACTTGAGCCCTGCTCATTTTAGGCTTCCAATCTGGATAAATTGCCTGAGCTCGCCACGTACGCCTTGGGGATCTTGTCGTGTCCTGCAGCCAGCGTTCTCTCGGAACATGTCTTCAGTGCTGCTGGGGGTCTGCTGGCAGATAAGCACACGTGTCTGTCCACTGACAATGTGGACATGGCTCTCAGAGGACTTTTCTTCCCCTGGGTCAGCCAGGGGAGGCGAAAGGCACGCGTATTTTTGAGAGTGCTTCATGCAAAGCATCTGTTACATTTTGAAAAGGGGGGTCAACTGATGCCAGTCAAGTGGGGTGTGTGTGGCCCAATTAGTGGCAACGAGGGAGACTGTGGTTGGAGTCCCCTCGCTGTGTTTCTAAAAGAACCAAGATGAACAAGTCATGGCTCTCAGAGGACTTTTCTTCCCCTGGGTCAGCCAGGGGACGGGAAAGGCACGCGTATTTTTGAGAGTGCTTCATGCAAAGCATCTTTTTCATCTTGAAAATTGGGTCAACTGATGCCAGTCAAGTGGGGTGTGTGTGGCCCAATTAGTGGCAACGAGGGAGACTGTGTTTGGAGTCCCCTCGCTGTGTTTCTAAAAGAACCAAAATGAACAAATCATGGCTCTCAGAGGACTTTTCTTCCCCTGGGTCAGCCAGGGGATGGGAAAGGCACGCGTATTTTTGAGAGTGCTTCATGCAAAGCATCTTTTTCTTTTTCAAAAGGGGGCTCAACCGATGCCAGTCAAGTGGGGTGTGTGTGGCCGAATTAGTGGCAACGAGGGAGACTGTGGTTGGAGTCCCCTCGCTGTGTTTCTAAAAGAACCAAAATGAACAAATCATGGCTCTCAGAGGACTTTTCTTCCCCTGGGTCAGCCAGGGGACGGGAAAGGCACGCGTATTTTTGAGAGTGCTTCATGCAAAGCATCTTTTTCTTTTTCAAAAGGGGGCTCAACCGATGCCAGTCAAGTGGGGTGTGTGTGGCCCAATTAGTGGCAACGAGGGAGACTGTGGTTGGAGTCCCCTCGCTGTGTTTCTAAAAGAACCAAGAGGAACAAGTCATGGCTCTCAGAGGACTTTTCTTCCCCTGGGTCAGCCAGGGGACGGGAAAGGCACGCGTATTTTTGAGAGTGCTTCATGCAAAGCATCTTTTTCTTTTTCAAAAGGGGGCTCAACCGATGCCAGTCAAGTGGGGTGTGTGTGGCCCAATTAGTGGCAACGAGGGAGACTGTGGTTGGAGTCCCCTCGCTGTGTTTCTAAAAGAACCAAGATGAACAAGTCATGGCTCTCAGAGGACTTTTCTTCCCCTGGGTCAGCCAGGGGACGGGAAAGGCACGCGTATTTTTGAGAGTGCTTCATGCAAAGCATCTTTTTCATCTTGAAAATTGGGTCAACTGATGCCAGTCAAGTGGGGTGTGTGTGGCCCAGTTAGTGGCAACGAGGGAGACTGTGGTTGGAGTCCCCTCGCTGTGTTTCTAAAAGAACCAAGATGAACAAGTCATGGCTCTCAGAGGACTTTTCTTCCCCTGGGTCAGCCAGGGGACGGGAAAGGCACGCGTATTTTTGAGAGTGCTTCATGCAAAGCATCTTTTTCTTTTTCAAAAGGGGGCTCAACCGATGCCAGTCAAGTGGGGTGTGTGTGGCCCAATTAGTGGCAACGAGGGAGACTGTGGTTGGAGTCCCCTCGCTGTGTTTCTAAAAGAACCAAGATGAACAAGTCATGGCTCTCAGAGGACTTTTCTTCCCCTGGGTCAGCCAGGGGACGGGAAAGGCACGCGTATTTTTGAGAGTGCTTCATGCAAAGCATCTTTTTCTTTTTCAAAAGGGGGCTCAACCGATGCCAGTCAAGTGGGGTGTGTGTGGCCCAGTTAGTGGCAACGAGGGAGACTGTGGTTGGAGTCCCCTCGCTGTGTTTCTAAAAGAACCAAGATGAACAAGTCATGGCTCTCAGAGGACTTTTCTTCCCCTGGGTCAGCCAGGGGACGGGAAAGGCACGCGTATTTTTGAGAGTGCTTCATGCAAAGCATCTTTTTCTTTTTCAAAAGGGGGCTCAACCGATGCCAGTCAAGTGGGGTGTGTGTGGCCCAGTTAGTGGCAACGAGGGAGACTGTGGTTGGAGTCCCCTCGCTGTGTTTCTAAAAGAACCAAGATGAACAAGTCATGGCTCTCAGAGGACTTTTCTTCCCCTGGGTCAGCCAGGGGACGGGAAAGGCACGCGTATTTTTGAGAGTGCTTCATGCAAAGCATCTTTTTCTTTTTCAAAAGGGGGCTCAACCGATGCCAGTCACGTGGGGTGTGTGTGGCCCAATTAGTGGCAACGAGGGAGACTGTGGTTGGAGTCCCCTCACTGTGTTTCTAAAAGAACCAAGATGAACAAGTCATGGCTCTCAGAGGACTTTTCTTCCCCTGGGTCAGCCAGGGGACGGGAAAGGCACGCGTATTTTTGAGAGTGCTTCATGCAAAGCATCTTTTTCATCTTGAAAATTGGGTCAACTGATGCCAGTCAAGTGGGGTGTGTGTGGCCCAGTTAGTGGCAACGAGGGAGACTGTGGTTGGAGTCCCCTCGCTGTGTTTCTAAAAGAACCAAGATGAACAAGTCATGGCTCTCAGAGGACTTTTCTTCCCCTGGGTCAGCCAGGGGACGGGAAAGGCACGCGTATTTTTGAGAGTGCTTCATGCAAAGCATCTTTTTCTTTTTCAAAAGGGGGCTCAACCGATGCCAGTCAAGTGGGGTGTGTATGGCCCAATTAGTGGCAACGAGGGAGACTGTGGTTGGAGTCCCCTCGCTGTGTTTCTAAAAGAACCAAGATGAACAAGTCATGGCTCTCAGAGGACTTTTCTTCCCCTGGGTCAGCCAGGGGACGGGAAAGGCACGCGTATTTTTGAGAGTGCTTCATGCAAAGCATCTTTGTCTTTTTCAAAAGGGGGCTCAACCGATGCCAGTCAAGTGGGGTGTGTGTGGCCCAGTTAGTGGCAACGAGGGAGACTGTGGTTGGAGTCCCCTCGCTGTGTTTCTAAAAGAACCAAGATGAACAAGTCATGGCTCTCAGAGGACTTTTCTTCCCCTGGGTCAGCCAGGGGACGGGAAAGGCACGCGTATTTTTGAGAGTGCTTCATGCAAAGCATCTTTTTCTTTTTCAAAAGGGGGCTCAACCGATGCCAGTCAAGTGGGGTGTGTGTGGCCCAATTAGTGGCAACGAGGGAGACTGTGGTTGGAGTCCCCTCGCTGTGTTTCTAAAAGAACCAAGATGAACAAGTCATGGCTCTCAGAGGACTTTTCTTCCCCTGGGTCAGCCAGGGGACGGGAAAGGCACGCGTATTTTTGAGAGTGCTTCATGCAAAGCATCTTTTTCTTTTTCAAAAGGGGGCTCAACCGATGCCAGTCAAGTGGGGTGTGTGTGGCCCAGTTAGTGGCAACGAGGGAGACTGTGGTTGGATTCCCCTCGCTGTGTTTCTAAAAGAACCAAGATGAACAAGTCATGGCTCTCAGAGGACTTTTCTTCCCCTGGGTCAGCCAGGGGACGGGAAAGGCACGCGTATTTTTGAGAGTGCTTCATGCAAAGCATCTTTTTCTTTTTCAAAAGGGGGCTCAACCGATGCCAGTCAAGTGGGGTGTGTGTGGCCCAATTAGTGGCAACGAGGGAGACTGTGGTTGGAGTCCCCTCGCTGTGTTTCTAAAAGAACCAAGATGAACAAGTCATGGCTCTCAGAGGACTTTTCTTCCCCTGGGTCAGCCAGGGGACGGGAAAGGCACGCGTATTTTTGAGAGTGCTTCATGCAAAGCATCTTTTTCTTTTTCAAAAGGGGGCTCAACCGATGCCAGTCAAGTGGGGTGTGTGTGGCCCAGTTAGTGGCAACGAGGGAGACTGTGGTTGGAGTCCCCTCGCTGTGTTTCTAAATGAACCAAGATGAACAAGTCATGGCTCTCAGAGGACTTTTCTTTTCCTGGGTCAGCCAGGGGACGGGAAAGGCACGCGTATTTTTGAGAGTGCTTCATGCAAAGCATCTTTTTCTTTTTCAAAAGGGGGCTCAACCGATGCCAGTCAAGTGGGGTGTGTGTGGCCCAATTAGTGGCAACGAGGGAGACTGTGGTTGGAGTCCCCTCGCTGTGTTTCTAAAAGAACCAAGATGAACAAGTCATGGCTCTCAGAGGACTTTTCTTCCCCTGGGTCAGCCAGGGGACGGGAAAGGCACGCGTATTTTTGAGAGTGCTTCATGCAAAGCATCTTTTTCATCTTGAAAATTGGGTCAACTGATGCCAGTCAAGTGGGGTGTGTGTGGCCCAGTTAGTGGCAACGAGAGAGACTGTGGTTGGAGTCCCCTCGCTGTGTTTCTAAAAGAACCAAGATGAACAAGTCATGGCTCTCAGAGGACTTTTCTTCCCCTGGGTCAGCCAGGGGACGGGAAAGGCACGCGTATTTTTGAGAGTGCTTCATGCAAAGCATCTTTTTCTTTTTCAAAAGGGGGCTAAACCGATGCCAGTCAAGTGGGGTGTGTGCTGCCCAATTAGTGGCAACGAGGGAGACTGTGGTTGGAGTCCCCTCGCTGTGTTTCTAAAAGAACCAAGATGAACAAGTCATGGCTCTCAGAGGACTTTTCTTCCCCTGGGTCAGCCAGGGGACGGGAAAGGCACGCGTATTTTTGAGAGTGCTTCATGCAAAGCATCTTTTTCTTTTTCAAAAGGGGGCTCAACCGAATCCAGTCAAGTGGGGTGTGTGTGGCCCAGTTAGTGGCAACGAGGGAGACTGTGGTTGGAGTCCCCTCGCTGTGTTTCTAAAAGAACCAAGATGAACAAGTCATGGCTCTCAGAGGACTTTTCTTCCCCTGGGTCAGCCAGGGGACGGGAAAGGCACGCGTATTTTTGAGAGTGCTTCATGCAAAGCATCTTTTTCTTTTTCAAAAGGGGGCTCAACCGATGCCAGTCACGTGGGGTGTGTGTGGCCCAATTAGTGGCAACGAGGGAGACTGTGGTTGGAGTCCCCTCGCTGTGTTTCTAAAAGAACCAAGATGAACAAGTCATGGCTCTCAGAGGACTTTTCTTCCCCTGGGTCAGCCAGGGGACGGGAAAGGCACGCGTATTTTTGAGAGTGCTTCATGCAAAGCATCTTTTTCATCTTGAAAATTGGGTCAACTGATGCCAGTCAAGTGGGGTGTGTGTGGCCCAGTTAGTGGCAACGAGGGAGACTGTGGTTGGAGTCCCCTCGCTGTGTTTCTAAAAGAACCAAGATGAACAAGTCATGGCTCTCAGAGGACTTTTCTTCCCCTGGGTCAGCCAGGGGACGGGAAAGGCACGCGTATTTTTGAGAGTGCTTCATGCAAAGCATCTTTTTCTTTTTCAAAAGGGGGCTCAACCGATGCCAGTCAAGTGGGGTGTGTGTGGCCCAATTAGTGGCAACGAGGGAGACTGTGGTTGGAGTCCCCTCGCTGTGTTTCTAAAAGAACCAAGATGAACAAGTCATGGCTCTCAGAGGACTTTTCTTCCCCTGGGTCAGCCAGGGGACGGGAAAGGCACGCGTATTTTTGAGAGTGCTTCATGCAAAGCATCTTTGTCTTTTTCAAAAGGGGGCTCAACCGATGCCAGTCAAGTGGGGTGTGTGTGGCCCAGTTAGTGGCAACGAGGGAGACTGTGGTTGGAGTCCCCTCGCTGTGTTTCTAAAAGAACCAAGATGAACAAGTCATGGCTCTCAGAGGACTTTTCTTTCCCTGGGTCAGCCAGGGGACGGGAAAGGCACGCGTATTTTTGAGAGTGCTTCATGCAAAGCATCTTTTTCTTTTTCAAAAGGGGGCTCAACCGATGCCAGTCAAGTGGGGTGTGTGTGGCCCAGTTAGTGGCAACGAGGGAGACTTTGGTTGGAGTCCCCTCGCTGTGTTTCTAAAAGAACCAAGATGAACAAGTCATGGCTCTCAGAGGACTTTTCTTCCCCTGGGTCAGCCTGGGGACGGGAAAGGCACGCGTATTTTTGAGAGTGGTTCATGCAAAGCATCTTTTTCTTTTTCAAAAGGGGGCTCAACCGATGCCAGTCAAGTGGGGTGTGTGTGGCCCAGTTAGTGGCAACGAGGGAGACTGTGGTTGGAGTCCCCTCGCTGTGTTTCTAAAAGAACCAAGATGAACAAGTCATGGCTCTCAGAGGACTTTTCTTTCCCTGGGTCAGCCAGGGGACGGGAAAGGCACGCGTATTTTTGAGAGTGCTTCATGCAAAGCATCTTTTTCTTTTTCAAAAGGGGGCTCAACCGATGCCAGTCAAGTGGGGTGTGTGTGGCCCAGTTAGTGGCAACGAGGGAGACTGTGGTTGGAGTCCCCTCGCTGTGTTTCTAAAAGAACCAAGATGAACAAGTCATGGCTCTCAGAGGACTTTTCTTCCCCTGGGTCAGCCAGGGTACGGGAAAGGCACGCGTATTTTTGAGAGTGCTTCATGCAAAGCATCTTTTTCTTTTTCAAAAGGGGGCTCAACCGATGCCAGTCAAGTGGGGTGTGTGTGGCCCAGTTAGTGGCAACGAGGGAGACTGTGGTTGGAGTCCCCTCGCTGTGTTTCTAAAAGAACCAAGATGAACAAGTCATGGCTCTCAGAGGACTTTTCTTTCCCTGGGTCAACCAGGGGACGGGAAAGGCACGCGTATTTTTGAGAGTGCTTCATGCAAAGCATCTTTTTCTTTTTCAAAAGGGGGCTCAACCGATGCCAGTCAAGTGGGGTGTGTGTGGCCCAGTTAGTGGCAACGAGGGAGACTGTGGTTGGAGTCCCCTCGCTGTGTTTCTAAAAGAACCAAAATGAACAAATCATGGCTCTCAGAGGACTTTTCTTCCCCTGGGTTAGCCAGGGGACGGGAAAGGCACGCGTATTTTTGAGAGTGCTTCATGCAAAGCATCTTTTTCATCTTGAAAATTGGGTCAACTGATGCCAGTCAAGTGGGGTGTGTGTGGCCCAATTAGTGGCAACGAGGGAGACTGTGGTTGGAGTCCCCTCGCTATGTTTTACATGATTTTCGAAGGGCATGACATGCCTAAGAGGTTGAGTTTTATCATCTGCAACCTGTTAGCAACAGAAAGGCTGCCTTTACACCCTTTTGAGACCGAGGATTTTCGAGACCTTATGCCCATTGCAGTGCCCCAAGAGCCGATGGCCAGTCGTCACTCCTTCTCCAAGAAAGGCGTGCCCGCGCTACCACAGTAGGTCCCACACAACCTCATTGATTCCTTGAGAAACTCTGTGTGCGACAGGGTGCATTTCAATACAGATACTTGGACCAGTAAGCATGGACAGGGGAGTTACATGTTGCTGACTGGGCACTGGGTAACTATGGTGAGAGATGGAGAAGGGTTTGCTGTACAAGTCTTGCCGTCCCCACGACTTGTGTGTCAATCCTTCCTCTGTATGTACAAGTTCCTCCACTGCTTCTGCCTCCTCAACCTCGTGTGGGTCCTCCACCTCGGCCCAAACCCTGTGTGGTCAGGCCACCCTTCCTTGTAACTGCGCCCAAGGAATCCCACACACCTCCTTACTATGCTGGCAGCAGAGCTCAAGGCCATCATGCGGTCAAATGTTTACTTTGAAATGTAGGGGAAATGTGAGACACCGCTGAGGAATTGTGGACGGTTAGCTCTGGAGAATGAGACCGAGTTTCATCAATGGTTGTCTACAGTGAACCAGCAGTCAGGGAAGGTCTGGTGCGACAATGATGCAAACCAGTCTGCGACCCTTCTTCAGGGCAATGTGACACACGTGCCTTGTATGGCTCACGTGTTGAACCTGGTTGTCCAGCAATTTTTAAAACACTATCCCTGCCTACATGGCCTTCTGCAGAGGGCACGGTGTAACGCCTGCCTGGATTGACACACTCAGATGGGCTGTAAAGGATAGGCTAGAGGCAAGCCACTCACCAAGCTGGACACCCAGAACCCTGAAACCCTTTAACCCCTATACAGTGATTTGGAATTACACAGGGCCCATGTTGATCAATACCTGTGGAAGGCTGCAGTTCCAGAGAATAGTAGTCATGCAGGTTCAAAAAAATTAATTGAGGAAGAGGAACAGAATGGCATGGCCAGGACTTAATCAGAAAACAAGCAGAGGTGAAATGCGGATCGGCCAACGAGGTACATAAACAGCAAGCAGGAAACGTAGTCAGGTAACAAGCACACAAACTCATAAAACTGAACTGGGGGTAACAGTAACAAGAGGTTCATAGCTTTGTCTGGCAGTGGTCTGCAGACAGGAGGGGCCTAAAAAAGGGTGTGGTGTCTTCCCATTGGGACCAGAGTACAAATTGATTGAGTGGACTACGTTGTTGACTTAAAAGCCGTGTGCGGCAATGATGCAAACCTGTCTGCGGCCCTTCGTCAGGGCAATGTGACACACGGGCCTTGTATGGCTCACGTGTTGAATCAGATTCTCCAGCAATTTTTAAAATACCATCCCGGCCTACATGGCCTTGTGCAGCGGGCACGCTGCTATGTGGTCACTTTCATCCTTCGCACCCAGCAGCTCAACAACTTTCATCGCTCCGGAAGTCTTAGGGTCTGGCAGTTAAACGCCGGAAATGCGATGTTCCGACACGCAGGAATTGGAATCTGCACATGTTGCAGCGTGTGTGGCAGCACCGCAGAGCCCTGCTGAAATACGGATGACGTATACCCTGGGCTAACTTGATCCAGAGGTGGTGCAGGTCACGCTGCTGGAGTGGTGTCAGATCAAGGACCTATGCACCCTTCTACACAGTTTACAAATGTCGACGAAGATGTTTAGCACTGGCAATGCCATTCTCAGCGTGACAATTCTGGTCACCTACATGATGGAGCACACTGTAAGCATTATTCGGAGTCAGGTATTGGTCCAAGAGGAAGGTGAGGAAGTACAGGAGGAGTCATATGCAGAAGGGATAATAAGATCTACAAGGTCCATACGGTAAGCGGCACCTATGCAGCAGTTATGGTGGGGGATAGGGATTAACAAGGGCGCATAGTATCAGCAAAAATTGTTGAGGAAGGTGCAGGAGCCATGAAGAAATGGAGGACGAACTTGCGATGGGCATGGAAGACTCAGCAGATGAGTGAGAGCTTGCTCACATTTCGGTTGTGCGAGGTTGGGGGGAGAGGGCAGAGGAAGGAGGCACGATTCTCACCTCTCTGCCACCAACACACCAAGGACTTGGTCCTCCTGGATGCACAAGACACATGAGCGTCCTCTTGCTGCACTACCTACAACATGACCCTCGGATTGTACGAATTCGAAGTAATGCTAACTACTGGGTTGCCACACTGTTAGATCCCCGGTACAAGACAAAATTTGGCGAAATAATTCCTGCCATAGAAAGGGACGCACGTGTACAGGAGTATCTTCAGAAGGTGTTACGCAATCTTAGATCTGCTTTACCACTAAACACCAGTGCTGCACAGAGTGAATCTCAACGGTTTGTCATGGATAGGAGGAAATGGTCTTTTACTTGTCCACATCTGAGGGACCGAGGGGTGGCTGTTGTGCTGAGATGCCATTGAGTACGGTGTCCCTGCAGAGTTGCACTTTTGGTCATATACAAAATGAGTTGAAAAAGGACAGATGCGGGTGAAAAGGGGAACAGGTGTGTTGGAAAGGGGAAAAAAGTTTTGGTCCGTGGGTTTGGTGGTTAAGCAAAAGTAACATTTGATGAAGAAACACCATCTGTTACGGTGGGACTGGCAGATTTGGATAAGGTGGTATATACTATGTTACCGCTATATAACGAAAATTAATAAGAAAAGAAAGATAAAGGTATATATCCCCATCAGCAGTCAGTGTCCACCGTGCTCCCAGATGGAAAAGGAGAGGTTGGCAACTGGAAGGTTCGGTGGAGGATACAGAGCTGTGTGGCTATGAAACTAATAGTAGCCTGAACCAAGTTAGACGCCACTCGGATCTTGAGACTGGGAGCCCTGTTAGCGTCACAGGGTCCACACGCCCACCCAGCCCAGGAACTCCCTGTTAACATCACAGGGGCCATTCAGTACGCTGACCGTGTGCATTGGGGCCACACCTGTGAACAGCAGGCGCATCAGCAGCAGCAGGCCTGTTAATGCCACTGGGCTGCACAAGCAGGACTTGTAGGACAGGAGCTGGTCTTAACCGTTCTGCGTTACCAACTGTGGTGGCGGCCTGCATCAACGCCCTATCCCTGCCTACCTCTGGCCTAAAGCCACAATGAGTTCAACACATGGAGGTGTGCTCTTTCGGAGCATAATAGAAGACTGCGCACCTCCTTGTTGTCTCCAGCACCTTCTATAACCTGGGTCCGCCCCAAACCAGGGTGGACCACAATGCACCTCCTGGAGACAAAAGCAGAGTGACACGTCATGAGTGGCATAACTAGCGTCCTATTTGGAACCGCAACTTCAATGATGACCTCATGGCTGTCATGACCCAAACACCTCACCAGTCATCGTCTGACCATCAATAATGAGGTGACAAGTCATAGGGGCGGGCCTCTGCAAGCCATTTGGGAGTGGCCTGGCCACATCGTCAGGACACCTGATGCCCTGTGGTCTATATGGGCCCCCCCACATCAGGGGCAGGGCCAAAGAGTTCATTACCGGACCTAGTCTCTGATGCAGTAAGTGCCTGAGCATGGTCAGTTGCATGAAATAGAGTCTCTGAAAAAAGACTATCAGCTTTAGCATGGTGTCTAGGCACAAAACAGGACTTAGACCCGGCACGGAATGCAAGTACCTGTGCAAAGAGGGTTTTCACACCAAGTGTGGGAGCATGCGCTGTATCCCGAAATGAAGACTTAGCGTCACAAATGGCACAGTCAGGCTGAGCATACTCACTAGGCGAAACACTGTAGTTAGGCTGCAGCTGGGGTAAATCGGCACACGCATGCGCACTAGCTGCCTCTCCACACTTAAACATGGAGGAGAAATTGCTCTTCGGGTGTGGACTTGGAGATGCTGTCTATGAACAGAAGGAAAAGCTAAAGAAAGCCTCACTTTCTATCCCTCCGAATTATCAAATGCAGCAATGAATTCGCGGAGTTTTCTATAACATTAGCGTAGCAAAATCTGCATGAGGGTGTCCTGCACAGGTGCTAGAAATAGCTTGGCACCAGTGGGACAATAATGAAATACAACATCCAGTTCTATGATGCCACTAAATGGCAGTATTTTTTGCTATCATTATAGCTTATTAAAAACAGAGCAGGAGGGTGTCATGCAGAGGTGCTGCACATAGCTTGGCACCATTGGGGCACTAATGGAATACAACAGACAGTTCTATGATGCCACTAAATGGCAGTTTTTTTTGCAATCATTATAGCTTATTAAAAACAGAGCATGAGGGTGTCCTGCACAGGTGCTAGAAATAGCTTGGCACCAGTGGGACAATAATGAAATACAACATCCAGTTCTATGATGCCACTAAATGGCAGTATTTTGTGCTATTATTATAGCTTATTAAAAACAGAGCAGGAGGGTGTCATGCAGAGGTGCTGCACATAGATTTGCACCAGTGGGGCATTAATGGAGTACAACAGCCACTTCTTGTATGCCACTAAGTTTACTCAATTTTTGGTATTATAATGTATTAGTAACAATGAGTTTGAGTGTGCAATGCAGGCTGACGTGCTGCAAATATCTTTGCACTAGTGTGACTAGACAAAAGTACAATAGCCACGTTTAGGATGCCACTAGGTACACTGACTGTTTGCTAGTATAATAGCTTAGTTAAAAAGAGTTTGAGTGTGCAATGCAGGCAGACGTGCTGCAAATATCTTTCCACTAGTGTGACTACACAAAAGTCCAATAGCCACGTTTAGGATGCCACTAGGTACACTGACTGTTTGCTAGTATAATGGCTTAGTTAAAAAGAGTTTGAGTGTGCAATGCAGGCAGACGTGCTGCAAATATCTTTGCACTAGTGTGACTAGACAAAAGTACAATAGCCACGTTTAGGATGCCACTAGGTACACTGACTGTTTGCTAGTATAATGGCTTAGTTAAAAAGAGTTTAAGTGTGCAATGCAGGCAGACGTGCTGCAAATATCTTTCCACTAGTGTGACTACACAAAAGTCCAATAGCCACGTTTAGGATGCCACTAGGTACACTGACTGTTTGCTAGTATAATGGCTTAGTTAAAAAGAGTTTGAGTGTGCAATGCAGGCAGACGTGCTGCAAATATCTTTGCACTAGTGTGACTAGACAAAAGTCCAATAGCCATGTCGCGGGCGGGGAGGAGGGTGTCGGCACACTACGCTCACCCCTTCTGCTCGGGTCCGGCAGCTGCTCAGTGGTGGCTCGAGCTGTGGGCCGGATCCCGGGGTTCCTCGAGCGACACTCCTCGCCCGTGAGTGAAAGGGGTTTGTTGGGTGCGGGAATTGTTATAGTTCGTGACGCCACCCACGGTTGTGGTGATTGCACCACCGCTGCTCTGGGTGGGGATCCCGGGGATGGTGATGGGGAGCAGCCAGGTGTTGTGTTGCCCCTCCGTGGGTAGGGGTTGGTGATCCCGGGGCCCGGTGATGGGTGGAGAGGTGCGGGGCCTGATGGGCGCAGGGACGCGGGGGCAGCGCTGTGCCTTGCGGCACTGTGGTACTCACTCAGCCTGAGACATGGACACAGTTTGTACGGTAAACCAAACGGCTGGTAGGACGGTCCCACAGACGGCTGCACCTGCACTCCCGGTAGGTGACGGTGATGCCCCTCTTCCTTGCACCTAAGTTTGACTGATGGTAGCGGTGGATTCCCTCCGGTTACCCGCTCCCCGACTGCAATCTGGGCCGGAGGAGCTCTACACTTTGCCCGCAGGCGCTGGCCCTGAGAAACTGGTGCCTTGGCGGTGGTGGTGTCTCTCTGCTTCAGGTTGGGCTGTTGCCGTCAATCGGGACTTGGTTGCTGGGGGATCTACGTCCCCTTCACTGACGGATTCGGCAAATTTGGCGACTCCTAGCCTTGCCGGGGTCCGAGAGGCCCCTGCCCTGGTGCTGACTGTCCTTCGGAACACTGCTCCAGACCACCGGGCACACAGCCAACGGGGTCCTTCCAGGAACTTCCAAACGGTCCCCCTCCAGACAGTCACCGCCGTCGCTGACCTTGCTGTTCTGGCCCTCCACAAAGCTGGACCCTTCAGGTTTTGCACACTCTCTGCTCTGTCACCACTTCTTGCTTTCCTCCTTTTCTACTTTCACTTTTCTTACTGTCACTTGCTGTTTACTTTAGCCCAGCCTGGGCTACTCCTCCATTCCTTCCACTTCCTCCTCCCTGACTGTTCTGCCTGGTTTCTCCCGCCTCCAGAGCTGTGATCTCCTTGGTGGGCGGAGCCAAACGCCTGGCCCACCCCCTGGTGTGAATCATCAGCCTCTGAAGGAAGGCAACAAGGATTTCTGGTTAGCTGTGATGTGCCTACCTGGAGTGTGGGGTGTGGTGGTGTGCGACCTGTGACCCCTGGCTTGCCCAGGGCGACACATTCCCCCTTAGCAAAATGCAGACCGTCCGCGGGCTGCCGTCCTACACCGGTTTTATTTTTCTGTAAAAAGGGGATAACAAGGTTAAGCAAACAATAATAACATTTTTAATAACTTCTTCCCAAGACGGGAGGCACATTTTCTTTAACGTTGCAATGGTTTACGGTTACGGTTTCCGCTCTCTCCCACCCAAGTAACCTGGCCCTGATGCTGCCCCTAAAACCCAGGCAGCACCCCTTGACCCACAGTCCAGCACACGGTACCCGAGCGGGATCTGTCCTGCCCTCCAGAGGGTAGCCACCGGTTCCTTTGGCGGCTGGGCCCTGGCCTGCTCTGCTCAGGGCCCTCCCTCCAACCTGCCTCTCCGGAGGCGGCCTGCGGAAAACGGTAACGGTAACCAACATATTTACAAGCCACTAACGTCTGTGGTTGCCCTGCAAGTTCACGGGCTTGTCCATGGATAGTTCCCATGCATTTTTAAACGGTCCCCACGGGGACAACGGTGCCGGCTCCGGCCGGTTGCAAATCACAGCAGACAATCAGGTGAACTTCGGATCATTTTCATTTTCATCATTTCTCAAACTTTTCAATCAAACAACCAAGTGGTCCCAACGGGGACGGTGCTACGGGCATCTGCTGCCCTACTCCGGACTTCCAGTCTCCAGTGCTTCTTCCAAGGGAGGGGGCGCGGCGCTTGCTGGGGCCTCTGGGCTGCCCCTCAATCTAGCGTCCAGCGCAAACCACCCTCGCTCCCCAAAGAACCGAGTGTACTGGACGATATCACCCGGCATCAGATTGCGGCCGGGATGCTCCTCGGGCAGGTGGGCATTCACATCCCGCCGGGCTACAAAAACTTCGGCCTCCAGGCCCGGTTCGTATATGAATCCGTAGCCCCGGCGGACATCAAACCGCCTCACCTGCCCCACGTACAACGGTCCTCGGGCACGGGAGGTTGCCTGCCGGAGGTGTTCCTTCTCCCGGATCGCTCTGGCCACCAGTTCGGCCTTCTTCCGCTCCCTCTCGGCGATCTCCAGGCCCAGCGGTACCGGCTCCCTATCCCAGTATGGCGCTGCTGCCAGCGCCGGCGCACGGGTCGGGCCCCGCGGGACATCCTTGACGTTACCCACTGTCAGGACTACGGGTGGCATGTCCCGCGGTGTCTTGGCCTTGGGCGCTGCCTTGCAGCAACAACCCGGCGCTACCTCAGCCGAGGTGTGGGGGATGGGCATAGGGGCTTTCCGCTGCCGGGCCTTCGGCTCGGAACGGGTCATCGGCTCCGGCTCGGGGAGTCTTTCAAGGGATGCCTCCGGTTCTACTTTCGGCGTCTTCCACGGTAACACCTCCGGTGTGCCGCGGGCTCCGGTTACAGGTCGGCCCGCTTGGGCGGGGACGCTGGGTACTGCTACCGGTTGCGGTGGTAGCAGGCCTAGTGGCGGGGTCACGGCCTCCGGGACGGGTGGCGAGGGAGGCAACGGGGGGAGAGGGCTTGGACCGGGCCCCACAGCCGCGATGACCGGCCCTTCAAGGGCATCGGGACGTGGGTCACTCACCCTCCCTTTCTCCGCCTCCTCCTCGCGTCTCCGCACGGTGGCTACAACGTCCGCCATGTCGGCCTCCCACTCCTCCATGAGGAGCTGCATCCTGACCTGCAGCCTTTGGTAGAGCTGCGCGGTTCGGATTTCCACCCACGCCGCGGTTCCAGGCGCGGGGGCTACGGTGTCGCGGGACGGCATCCACATGATGGCTTTCTCTCTTTCTTCCAGGAACGGGATGTTTGCAGGGTCCTGGCGTCCCTGCTTTTATAGCCGCGACTACATGCGGCCAGCCGCCATCGCGTCCCCCTTAGCTCTTTCCGGCCCCTCCTCTCTCGGGGCGGGGTTTTGGCCTTCGCGCCTCTACTGCTCGAGAAGACGCTCGAGCGGGAACTCTTCGCGCCAAAGATGGCGGCTTCTGAAATTTTTCTGCCGGATACCTCCGGCGGTAACAAGGCGCACCTCTACCAGATGGCAGAGCGGTAAGATCCTGTTCGTGACGCCAAGTTGTCGCGGGCGGGGAGGAGGGTGTCGGCACACTACGCTCACCCCTTCTGCTCGGGTCCGGCAGCTGCTCAGTGGTGGCTCGAGCTGTGGGCCGGATCCCGGGGTTCCTCGAGCGACACTCCTCGCCCGTGAGTGAAAGGGGTTTGTTGGGTGCGGGGATTGTTATAGTTCGTGACGCCACCCATGGTTGTGGTGATTGCACCACCGCTGCTCTGGGTGGGGATCCCGGGGATGGTGATGGGGAGCAGCCAGGTGTTGTGTTGCCCCTCCGTGGGTAGGGGTTGGTGATCCCGGGGCCCGGTGATGGGTGGAGAGGTGCGGGGCCTGATGGGCGCAGGGACGCGGGGGCAGCGCTGTGCCTTGCGGCACTGTGGTACTCACTCAGCCTGAGACATGGACACAGTTTGTACGGTAAACCAAACGGCTGGTAGGATGGTCCCACAGACGGCTGCACCTGCACTCCCGGTAGGTGACGGTGATGCCCCTCTTCCTTGCACCTAAGTTTGACTGATGGTAGCGGTGGATTCCCTCCGGTTACCCGCTCCCCGACTGCAATCTGGGCCGGAGGAGCTCTACACTTTGCCCGCAGGCGCTGGCCCTGAGAAACTGGTGCCTTGGCGGTGGCGGTGTCTCTCTGCTTCAGGTTGGGCTGTTGCCGTCAATCGGGACTTGGTTGCTGGGGGATCTACGTCCCCTTCACTGACGGATTCGGCAAATTTGGCGACTCCTAGCTTTGCCGGGGTCCGAGAGGCCCCTGCCCTGGTGCTGACTGTCCTTCGGAACACTGCTCCAGACCACCGGGCACACAGCCAACGGGGTCCTTCCAGGAACTTCCAAACGGTCCCCCTCCAGACAGTCACCGCCGTCGCTGACCTTGCTGTTCTGGCCCTCCACAAAGCTGGACCCTTCAGGCTTTGCACACTCTCTGCTCTGTCACCACTTCTTGCTTTCCTCCTTTTCTACTTTCACTTTTCTTACTGTCACTTGCTGTTTACTTTAGCCCAGCCTGGGCTACTCCTCTACTCCTTCCACTTCCTCCTCCCTGACTGTTCTGCCTGGTTTCTCCCGCCTCCAGAGCTGTGATCTCCTTGGTGGGCGGAGCCAACCGCCTGGCCCACCCCCTGGTGTGAATCATCAGCCTCTGAAGGAAGGCAACAAGGATTTCTGGTTAGCTGTGATGTGCCTACCTGGAGTGTGGGGTGTGGTGGTGTGCGACCTGTGACCCCTGGCTTGCCCAGGGCGACACAGCCACGTTTAGGATGCCACTAGGTACACTGACTGTTTGCTAGTATAATGGCTTAGTTAAAAAGAGTTTGAGTGTGCAATGCAGGCAGACGTGCTGCAAATATCTTTCCACTAGTGTGACTACACAAAAGTCCAATAGCCACGTTTAGGATGCCACTAGGTACACTGACTGTTTGCTAGTATAATGGCTTAGTTAAAAAGAGTTTGAGTGTGCAATGCAGGCAGACGTGCTGCAAATATCTTTGCACTAGTGTGACTAGACAAAAGTCCAATAGCCACGTTTAGGATGCCACTAGGTACACTGACTGTTTGCTAGTATAATGGCTTAGTTAAAAAGAGTTTGAGTGTGCAATGCAGGCAGACGTGCTGCAAATATCTTTGCACTAGTGTGACTAGACAAAAGTACAATAGCCACGTTTAGGATGCCACTAGGTACACTGAGTGTTTGCTAGTATAATGGCTTAGTTCTAATGAGTTGGAGTGTGCAGAGGACAGGAGGGTACAGTGCCAGGATTGTGGGGCTCTGGGTAGAGGAATGGAAGCCTGCCTTTCTATTCCCTCCTAATGGGGAAATGCAGCGACGAAATCCCTGACCTACTCTGTTTTCAGGACCTGTCACCTATGGCTCTGACCCTGCCGGTATGAGCCCTTAAAAGGACTTATAGAAAGTGCTCTCCCTAAGCTGTCCAGCGCTGTGTATACAGCAGTATCGGCGATAGGACTCAGTCAGGACGGAGCTGCGCCAGTGATGTCTGACACCAAGGACGCAGAAGAGATAATGGCGTGCTGGAGGAAAATGTCCGGTTTTATAATGCAGGGACATGTGACATGGACATCCTATCACACATGCCGTTGCTTCTCTGGCTAAAAGTCCACTTAGCTGTGTGTGTGTCTGGGATTGGCTGACATGCTGGCCCTCCCCACTACATGCGCGCGCTTAGGGAAGGAAGACAAGGGAAAAAAAAAAAAAATGGCGATCGCCATTATACAAACAGCAGTGATCTGAAGGCGCTGTTCACCCACACTATACACTGAAATGTCATAATAGTGTGAGTCACAGAGTGACTTACACTATTACAGCGGAAAGCCAGCTAGGAATTAGCTGTTTTTTGGCTGCTAGAACCGTTCTCGAACGTTTCTAGAACTATCGAGCTTTTGCAAAAAGCTCGAGTTCTAGTTCGATCTAGAACAGGCCCCAAAATCACTCGAGCCTAGAACTGGAGAACCTCGAACCGCGAACCGCGCTCAACTCTACTCACATATTACTCTGAACCGCAACTTGAAGATCACCATACAACTGCATAACAACAGGAACCAGGAAGCAAAGAGATATATCTGGGAAACAGCCCCAGAATCCAGAACCTTATAAAGGCTGGAGATGATGATCAGCAGCTTGAACTCCCAGTTGTTGATCATAGACCAGCAGAAATTAACTCCCACTGTACTAGAGAGCAGTGAGGCTAGAACCAGCCGATGCCCATGACAGGCCGCACAACTAAAGAATCCCCAGCAGTTTGTCGGACTCTGCAGTGTGAACAGAGTCCGAAGTCGCCATGACACCCCGTGAGTGCACCGCACAACACCGCACAACATATTAGTCAAATATAGCAGAGTGGAGAATGTAAAGTAGGATGTAGTGTGAGGTAAAGGTTTAGGATGATATTTATAAGAAGTAATATAAAGCATGGGAATGTTAGTTAGATAGGTTTTAGATTTTGTTAGTAATAGAAACAGTTAATGTCAGGTTCAGCTTACTGGGTGGTGGAACTAGTGTTGAGCAGAGAGTGACTTATAGAGTGAGCTGAGAGTCAGGTCTGTATGAGGGTTCAAGAACTAAACATGCTGCATTGAGTAACGGCCGGTAAGGGACCCCGGAGGTATCCTCGTAAGGTCTGGAGCCCATGGTTCACCTCGAGGGTTTAGAAAGTCAAGCAACTAGAGAGCCGTCAGGGCAGAGAAGTGGACAGCACTGAGACTAGAGTGAGGGAACGGAGGCAGAGGCCAGCAGCTTGCGGACGAGTGGTCCAAGATAGCGGGGATAGGCTGAGAGGGAGTACCCCAGAGAATAACAGAAGCAGACCTGTAGGAGTTAGGCCATGACTGTCATATCGGAGAGAAGGAGAATAAACTGTTCAAGTTATGTTTGCCAAAAGAACTCCAGTGTCAAGTGTTTCACTACTGTGTCTTCAACGTGAATCAGCAATGGGGTGATCGAAGAGAATATTAAGTGTTGCATAACCCGCCAAAAGTGATCCACACACATGGACTGTTTCTGGGGAAGGAGTACAGAGCCCTCACGGTAAGATGTCCATACCATCCTTCACCTTAACGCGTAATAATATGTAGATACTGAGCTTTCTCCACATGTAGTGTAAGCTAATTATTTTACATAGCTAGCATCTGAACTCCAATTGCTGCTGTTAAACATTTAAATGCAACTGTTATTCTCTGACAGCTGTATTAAAATGGAGCATTTGCCTGTGCTCACTCACGTCAGAACCCAATGGCCCAATGGCTCAATATGTTAACCGATCAACTCCTGAAGGCCACTCTGACCTATAAAAGGAAACTGTAATTTTCACTATTTATTACAATATTGTTGTATTATAAAAATCCAAATATCCCTTTAATAACTTCATACGAAGAGGATAAGTGACAATTTTCAAAATATTTTTTTTAAATAAATAACTTTATTCCTTATTAATCCAACATTTGTAGATAGATGATACTACATACAATTAAAATAAAATAGGTGCCTCCATAGCAATGAGGGGCTGGAGGGATGCAGGGCATTCACTTCAATATCACTGGTATGTTCTATTTGGTAATTTGACTTGTCATACTATATTCATATAAAATATGTTATCTGTGGCCACTTTACCAGATCTCCTGTAACTTTAGTTAGAGAGTCATTTTTTAATTTTTTAAAATAATATGAGCACATGTAAGTTATTAATACACTTAATAAAGATATGTAAATTTATCTCAGCTATGTAATTGCAGTGGAGACACTTATTTATTTTAATTGTATGTATGTCAAGAGCGGGGGCCGGTTTCCCCATCGCGGGGGCTGCTCGGGGAGATCGTGCTCGGATCCAGTGCCTACTCCTCGGTGGCTCGAGCGGGCCAGACCCGGGGCTCGAGCAGCGCTCCTCACCCATGAGTGAAAAGGGGGGAATTTGGATTTGGGGTTGGTTTTAGAGTTCGTGACGCCACCCACGGGTTGTGGTGATGGTGGGCACCACTGCTGCTGGTGACGGGTTTCCCGGAAGCGATGGCAGGGAGCAGCTAGGTGTTGACCCCTCCGTGGGTAGAGGCTGTTGGTCCCGGGGCCCGGTGGCTAATTGCTTTCCAGTAGGATGGGGCTCGCAGGGTGCAGGGTCGCGGTGCAGCGCAGCGTGGTACCGGATGGCACTGGTGTACTCACTCAGATACAGATGGACAGAGTCTCTGGTAAACCAAATGGCTGGATGGGTGGGGCCCGCAGCTGGCTGCAGTGTTTCCCTGGATGGGTTGATGGTGGCTGTCGGTTCCCTGCACCTGTGTTTGAATGTTGACTCCAATGCCTGGGCACCGGTAGTCCACTTCCCAACGTATATGTGCTGGAGGAGCCCCTTTGCCCATAGACGCTGGCCCTTTGGATCTCTGGCCCTTGGCGGTGGCGCTTATCCGTACTGGTTGGGCTGTGGCCTTCAATCGGGACTTGGTTGGGAATGAACCCCTGAGGTCCAGACCGCAATCAGAGAATTTGACTAGAGGTTGGCTTTAAGCCTAGTCGGGGTCTGAGTACGCTGCCTGGTGCTTGGCTCCAATCGGCTCCCAGATTCGGTACCGGCGGGCCACCACCCGACCCCAGTCCTACGGTTCCGCTGACCGTCGCCAACTCCTCCAGACAGCCACCACCGTCTGCCGACCTTGCTGTATGTGCCCGGGTTCAAACCCAGACACCAACAGTTTTCGCCCCTCTCTCACTACTGCCCACAACTGGACTCGACTGTTGTTAGAACTTAACTTAACTGTGTGTTTTTCCCGCCTCCAGCCTGTGAACTCCTTGGTGGGCGGGGCCAACTGCTTGGCTCCGCCCCACCTGGTGTGAACATCAGCCCTGGAGGGTGGCAACAAGGATTTAAAGTTTGACTGGTGTGACCTGTCCAGGGAAGGGTGTGTGTGTGTGTGTAGTGACCTGTGAACCCTGGGGTCCAGGGCGTCTCATGTAGTATTGTCACTTTATCCTCTTCTTAAGAAGCTATTAAGTGGATATTTGGATTTTTGCTAGTTAAGTGCCCAATTATGAGAGTTATGATAAATTGTTGTATTTTCTTATGTGTTCAGATGAGGTTCAAGTACCCTAAGGCCTTGTGCGCACGCTGCATTTTTTGCTGCGTTTTTCGGGTGCAGTTTTGGTCCCAAAACTGCATGCATTTTCTTCCCCATCAAAGTCTATGAGATTTCATTTTTGCTGTGTGCATGTTGCAGATATTTTGGAGGCATCTTTGTGGTGACCACAAAGATGCAGCATGTAAATTATTTTTGCATTTTGTCCCTGCATTTTGGAGGACTGGTAGATCAATCCCCCACTGACTCGGGTCAGTGGGGGATTGATCTCTGGTATCTGGCCAAATGCCAGTCCCCATATAATCTATGGAGACCAGAATCCAGTGTAAAGGGGTAAGAGCAAGCGCTTCATACTTATCGATCACGGGCGCGACTGTCACACTGCTCCCGCAGCCCCTCATTCTTCTTCCTGGGCCACTCATTAGGCTCATACATATTCACTGTTTCCCCACCCACTGGAATCTGTGATTGGTTGCTGTCAGATGAGCCCCCATATTGAGTGACAGCGTGTCAGAGGATTCCAATCACAGACACAGGTGGGCAGGTCTATATCGTACAGTAAAATAAATAAATTTAAAAAAATTGGCTTAGGATCCCCCCATACTATGATACCAGCACAGATAAAACCCGACAGCTGGAGGCTGCTATTCTCAGGCTGGGGATACCCATGCCTAAAAATATCAGCCTGCAGCCCCCATAATTGCCATATTCATTAGATGCGACAGTCCTGCCAATCTCTCCTATTGCTCTTGTGGCAATGGGGGTACTCTGTAAGTAAAAGTAAATAAAAACAAACACTCAAAAAAATCTTTTATTTGAATTAAAAGACAGAAAAGCCACCCTCTTTCACCACTTTATTAACCCCCCAAAGACGACTGTAGGTCCGATGTAATCCACACGAGTTCCCATGGAAATTCAGTTCTGCTACATCTCAGTCACACCGAGTTTCCATAGAGCATGACTGCCCACTGTGAGCTCCACGCAGCGACTAAAGTGAGCTGCGCGAGCAGCGGTGATGTCACCCAAGTTAGTCGCAGCCACAGCTGGAGTCCACGCAGCTCACTTCTGTCACTCGGGTGTCACAGGTGGAGGACTCTAGCTGTGGCTGCGGCTAACCTGAGTAACATCACCGCTGATTGCGTGGCTCACTTAAGTCACTACGTGGAGCTCGCAGCGGGCAGTCATGTTCTATGGCGCTCGCTGTGAGCTTCAGATGTAGCAGTTTTGGAAGTGTCGTGGGACCTTGTGTGGATTACATCGGACCTGCAGGGTGTTTTTGGGGTTAATGAAGTGGTGAAAAACGTTGGCATTTCTGTCTTTTATTTCAAATAAAGATTTTTTTTGGTGTTTGTTATCATTTACCTTCACTTACAGATTAGTGATGGGGGAGTCTCAAAGACACCTACCATTACAAAATCTAGGACTTAGTGGCAGCTGTGGGCTGCCATTAACTCCCTCATTACCCTGATTTCCACTGCACAAGGGCAATCAAGAAGAGCCAGTTCCAGCACCAGAATTGATGCTGGACCACTCCTGGGGCAGGTGCAGGCTGCTATTGTTAGGCTGGAAAGGGGCAAATAACAATGGACCTTCCCACCTAAAAAATATCAGCCCCCAGTTGTGTGCTGTACCTTGGCTGGTTTTAGAAAAATAGGGGGGACCCCACGTCATTTATTTTTTTTTTAAATCAAACAATTTTAAAAAAAGCATGGGATCCCCTCTATTTCTCATAACCAGCCAAGGTACAGCAAACAGCTGAGGATTGCAACAAGAAAAATGGGAGGGGGGCACCACGTAATATTTTCCCAAAAAATAATTAAAAAACAGCTGGCCAAGCTAGCTATTGTTCTATTTATCGAGCTATTCTGTTATTGCATTCTATCTGTTCTTTATTATTATCTATTCTATATGTACTTTCTATCTATTCTTTCTCTCTATCAATAGATTTGACTTAAAAAACGCATTGGACAAAAACACGGTAAAAAACTCGTCAAAAAATGTGGCAAAATGCATGCGTGATTTGGATGCGTTTTTGCCGCGGGTGCGTTTTTTTGGGGGCCAAAAACATTTATCTTTGTGGTCACCACAAAAATGTAGCATGCGTGCATAGCCTAAGGATACATTCCCGTTATGAGGTTTTGCTGTTGCATATTTTCCGCAGCATTTTTGCACCTAATATATAAATTAGGTTAGTTATATTTTTTCATTGCATTTTTGTGTGCGTTTTTTTAATGCATTTTTATTTTCATTTTGAAATTGTGTTTTTTGTTTCTTTTTGGTATGTCATACTTTAAACAAAGCGGTTTTTTTTTTGGTGCATCCTGAAATTTAGGTTGGAAATGTATTAAAACAGTCATGTGCAGATTACATGTATTTTTAGTGTATTTCCGCAGCCAAAATGCACTAAAATCGCATATGTATTTTTGACCTGCTGATTTTCTGCATCTAATGCAAGGCTATGGAGAAAATCTGCACACTCAGTGTACCCGAAGCAGAAACTAACATATTGCAGATTGGAAACACGCATAACAGGTCAGTTTATGTAGAGTTAGGCCCGTTTCACACGTCCATGAAAAACACTGACGTTCTTCACTGACATGTAAAACACGCACATGTCCCTCCGTGTTCCGTGATTCACGGCACACGTGGGTTGTCCATGTGCAATCCGTGATCCATGATCCCATATGGACATTACTCACCTGCCTTCGTTCCTGCTGTCCATGGTGCTGAACTCCTCGGGTCTCAAGTGTCTGCCCACCGCTCTCAGCACCTACTTCCTGGTCGGCTATTCCTGCTCTCATGAATATTCATGAGCCAGGCAGGAGCTGCCGAGAGCAGAGGCTGCACAGCGAATCGCAGGCAAGGTAAGTTAAAAATCTTTAATATTTAATATGTTCTTGATTTTCTGGTGCGTGTTTCACGGATCACACCATAGTGTGGTCCGTGGGTCATCAGTGATGCCAGAAAAAAACTTGTGCAGAATCACGGCCACGGGTGTACGATGCACAGAGACACATTCAGTGAAAAATCACTGATGTGTGAGCAGACCCATTGATTATAATGGGTCTGCGTATGTCAGTGATTCTGGTATGTATAAAAAAAAAGCACATACGTACCAGAATCACTGACGTGTGAAGGAGGCCTAAAAAAAGAAGCACAGTAAGGCCCCTTTCACACGTCAGTGATTCTGGTACGTTTGTGCTTTTTTTAAACGTACCAGAATCACTGACATACGCAGACCCATTATAATTGAAGGGGTCTGCTCACACATCAGTGATTTTTCACTGCACGTGTCTCCGTGCAGCATACCCGCGTGTGCGTGATTGCCGCACGGAGACATGTCCATTTTTTTCTGGCATCACTGATGTCCCATGGACCACGCAGTGGTGTGATCCGTGAGACACGTGCCAGAAAAAAACGTGCTTTTAAAATAAAAATCATTTTTACTCACCCGGCTCCAGCGACGCTCTTTGCAGCCCGTTCTGCCGGCTGCTTCTGAGCCGGCTCATTACTGTCGCGCATATTCATTATGCACGACACAGCCAACCCGGAAGCAGCTGCTGCGGGGGTCAGCGCCGGCCGGATGCTGCACCGCGGGAGCGATCAGCACCATGGAGAGCGGGAGCGGGCACAGGTGAGTTGATTTCTAAATGCAATCACGGGCCACGGAGAACAGAGCCCGGATTGCACTTAGACAACCCACGTGTGCCGTAATTCACGGCACACGGAGGGACATGTGCGTGTTTTACACGCCAGTGAAAAACGTCAGTGTTTTTCACTGACGTGTGAAACGGGCCTAAGCATGAGATTTCAATAAATCATATCCACCATCCTAGAACTAAAAGATGCTGTATTTTTGACGCAGTGAAATAAGCGGCATAAAAAAATCATCTTGGTCACATAGCCTAAGGCTATGTGTCCACGATGCGTCGAGCTAGGTGCAGCTCTAAACGCACCCTCTGGCGTTAATTGATTTAGCCAAAGTTGCTTTTTGCCATTAAATTGCGCTAAAAACGCATGCGTATTTACCGCGTTTTAGGTGCGTTTTTAGCGCTTTTTACATGCTTTTCAATAGCGTTTTGACAGATGCGTTTTAACATAAAGACACTGCTAAATAAAGATTAAACATTCAAACATAATGAAAAAAGAGAAAAAAAAAGACAACATATATAATTTATTTTATAAAAAAAATAGTTATATTTCTATAATTCTAGCGGTTATATGCTATTTAGCGGTAAAATAGCAATATATTGATATTTTTCATTACTTTAATTGTCGGACTATGTGTGTGTGTAAAGGGACATATCAAATCTTTATTTTGATGTCCAAAAAGCATGCGTTTTGTTAGTCCAAAACGCATGTTTTATGCACCTAAAAAGCATGAATTTTGATGTTGTCTGCTTTTTGCAACTTCTCATTGACTTCAATGTTATCAAAACGCAGCCCAAATGGCAAAAACAATTACATGCTGCTTCTTTAAACGTTGAGTTTTTGCCCTAAATTATGCAAATTTAACGCAGCGTTTTAAACTGCATGGTGGGCACAAAAAATCCCTATTTCCCATAGACTTTGCTGGGAAATCACAACGCATGCATTTTGGCATTAAAAAGGTGCAGTTCAAAACATTGCAGAAAAGCATGTAAAAACGCATCGTGGACACATAGCCTTAAGGGGCTAAAAAACAAAATATAGAAATTTTAATAATATAGAAATTCTAACCACCCCATTTTTCCTCTATTTAAAAAAAAACAACTTTTAGCTCATACCACTTTATTGTGTCAAAAGATGAAAGTCCTAAGTGTCAAACCTCATACTCCAGCTGTCATGGAATTACTATCCTAGCATTCCTTTATAGCCATAAACTGTCAGACATGTTGGGATTATGAGTTTCCAAATACTTGGAGTGCCGTTTACTGTTCCCTGCAGTAAATGATTACATGTGACTGCGCTGACCTTTCTTGTACCACCTATAGTTGACCTTCTTATTCTCTGGTATCAGGCATGATCATTTCTTACAGTAACAATTTTCTTGATATTGAGTAAGAAATAAGTTGAGGAATCCATTGACAACAAACAATCTCAATGCATATTTGATTTGGTGGGAAATGAAAGACTTCAGTGCTTACTAGGGATGAGTAGACCTGTGGATAGAGATGAACAAACCCGTGGAAGTTCAGTTTGGCGGGTCTAGTCGGAATTTAGATTAAGTTCGGTTTGGGGCCCAGACTTGACCTGAACCCCAATGGAAGTAACTAATTGGTCAGTTTGGGTCTCTGCCCACATGCAGCCAGCCATAAACAGGTCACTTCTGGGGTAAGGTGGTCTGTGTTTTTCCTTTTTATTAGTCGGGTGAACACTCCATCTGATCACACTGTTGTTACTTCCAGTGTGAGCCGATCAAACACTGGGCTGAGCACCAAGTGTACCTAAGCACAGAGATGCTCATGGGAGTGGTGTTCATACATAAAGCACTCGAACTCTGAATCCAAACAATATTTTTTTGTAAATTCTGTGTTTGGTATTAACACTGAACCTCAGGTTCGCTCATCTCTACCATGGATGTTCGGGTTCTCTGGGTTTGGATGGCTTTTAGTTAAAAGTTCGGTTTTCAAACTTGAACCAAAATTGACTCCAAACCCTGAACCAAATAAAAGTCAATGTTGACAGAAATTTCTGTGCTGTAAATTGGCTGTAAAATGGTTGTAGTAAGGGCTAGGGGGCTGCAAAAGATAGCAAATGGGGTAAGAGCAGGAAAATTGCCCCGCAAACAAATGTGGATAGGAAAATTACTTAACTCCTTCACCTCCAGCCACTAAAACACCCTAATGACCGGGCCATTTTTTGCAATTCTGACCAGTGTCACTTTGACAGGTTATAACTCTGGAACACTTCAACGGATCATGGCGATTCTCCCCCTAAACAGTGGAGCTCCCCCAGAAATGACCCCATTTTGGAACTAGACCCCTCAAGGAATTTATCTAGATGTTTGGTGAGGCCTTTATACCTCCAGGGACTCCACAGAAGTTGATAACGTTGAACCGTGAAAATTATTATTTTTTTTTTTACCACAAAATTTTTGCTTCAACCAGGTAGCTTTTTTTTTACAACGGTATCAGGAAAAAATGCACCATAAAACATATTGTGCAATTTTTCCTGAGTACGCTGATACCTCATATGTGGTGTAAATCAATTGTTTGGGTGCACATCAGGGCTTGGAAGAGAAGGAGCGCCATTTGACTTTTCAAATGCACAGACACCTCGCATCATCGATCGGCCGCTTCAGGACGCACAGTCGGATGAGATACAAAAAGCGTCGGGGATACGGAAAAAAAAATCATGCCGAAAATTGAGGAAGGATGCCCATCCATTATGTGCATACTTGATCAACGCTCGGCCGCTGCAGGATGCACACATGGATGAGGTGCAAAAAAAATGGACAAAAAAAAAAGTCCCACCGAAAATTGACTACGGATGCAGATACGTTATCTGCATCACTGATCAGCGCTCGGCGGGACGCATGGATGGATGAGGTGTAAAAATGGACAGGGGATACAAAAAAAAAAATTGTACTCACAGTACCCAGAGGATTAGCAGGAGGATCACTGACCAGAGGAACTGCAGGAGGAATCGAAGGAAGCAAGTGGACAGCTTCTTACAGGAGCAGCAGGCAGGAAGTTGGATAGCTTATCAGAAGACCCAGGAAGGACCCAGGAAGGACCCAGCGATGGAGGCAGATGTGATCGGACCAGTGAGGACCTCGGACGACTCTGTGAAGGCAGGTAGGCGACGTCGGAGGGAGAGCAGATGGAGATTGGGAGGGTGACACCGAAGAAGCAGAGGCAGGAGAATTGGAGCAGAATAGAGATCGTGGGGGGGGGTGGGGCAGATCGGCAGAGGTGCACATTGGCAGGGGGCAAGGGCATAACAGGAGTGCGCAGGGGCCATCACGGGAGCACGCAGGGGCGATCACAGGAGCGCGCAGGGACCATCTATGGGAGCACAATACTCACGTGGAGCAGGAGCGGCGATCGGATGACGGCATCAGCAGCGGCGGTGGCAGCAGAGCCAGCGTGGTACTACAAGTACCAGCCAGTGCACATCGCAGACATGCTGGGGGAGGGCTTCTTAGACCAACACAAGCCTGGGGAGGACGGTCACCTCCAGATCAGACCACCCCACTGCCCGCTGATTGGAGCGATTGCACGTCATAGCATGATCGCTCCAATCAGTGCTGCAGAGGCTGGGGGGCGCCATGTTTGAGCTCCAGCTATTATTTGGTGCAGCTGCTGTAGCACCTCATAACAGGATCTCACAGTATCGCACTAGTTCAGGCATTGTTTTAGCCGAAACGAGTGCGATCGATGTGGTTGGCAGTTCAGATTTTAACAGCCAATCACAACGATCGTTAATGGGGGGTGGTGATGCCACCCCCCCCTGGGGTCAAGCAAAGGTCTCCTGCTGTAAGAAACAGCAGGGGACATCATTTGAAAGCTGTTGCTAAGGCCACGGCAATCAAATGAATTTTAGGCAGTAAAGTTACGTCCCTGGTCGTTAAGTCACATAAAAAGACGTAACTTTACTGCTCGCGGTCGAAAAGGGTTTAAAGGGGTTCTGTCACCATTGCAATCATGGTTACATTGAAAAGTAAATGAATTAACTAAAAATTTTAAGATTGCACCCACAGAGACTGATTTTAGAGTTCTCCCACAAAGCAACAATAAAAAAGGCCCCTACAGAGACTTTTTCACATTTGACCCACAAAACCAAGAATGGAAAAGTTTGCCCACAGAGCAAAAATGTTTTAAAAAAAGGCCCCTACAGAGTCTGCTTTCACAGTTTACACACACAAAGCCAAAATTGTAAGAGTGCCCCACAAAGCCTGTTTTTACAGTTTTCCCTACAGAGCCTACATTTTAGTTCCAGCAGTGTAGTTTACAGCTCCTACAGTTAAAAATCTCGTAGTTGGATTTGGAATCCAGCTAGCGCTCCACAAGGTAGCCTTGCTACTGCCAGTACAAGCCACTTTGCCTTTGGGTGCCATCTCGATGCTTTTGGCTGAGTGTCCCAGTGGCCTGAAGCTATTAATTTGAAAACAATTATTGTTCAAAGGAGGCAGCCACACCTAAATGCTATAGCTAGGTATAATGGAAAAGGAATGCATTTTTATTTGCTTTGTGTTCAGTACTGGGGCCATTATTAAGGGGGGACCCAGTGGAGGACAAAGTAAAGGAGCTGGAACTACATGGGGCAGACACATGAGTCAGTATGTGGAGATGTGTGGACACATACTCTCCCACATGTTGTTGAAATGCTGCCTTCTGCTAATACAAAGCGTATCAGATGGTGGTGCTGGATGTTGTAGTATGCTGAAGAGCATCCTGTCACCTACATGCACCAGAGCAAGGTGTTTCATTTGTATGCGTAACAGGCACAGTTCGTCCACGTCCTCTCCCTGCAGAAATGCCACCTCCACCTCGGCCACTTCCCCTATTTGATGCTCTCAATATTCTTGGCATCCCAAAAAGGTGCAGAGTATTACATTGCCTGCATACAGAGAGAGAGAGAGTACCAATCAGATTACTACACTGCCTGTTTTTACAGTTCTCTGACAGAACCAAAATGTCAGCTCCAGTACTGTACACTCTAATGGTTGAAGTTAAAAAGCTGGTCAATGGATTTGGGATCAAGCTGGTGGTGCACCACAAGACTTGGAAGAATTCTCACACAGAGCAACAATTTTAAAAAAGGCCCCTACAGAGCCAGTTTTAATAGTTGACCCACACAGCCAAGATTGGAAGAGGTCAGACATAGAGCAACAAATTTAAAAAAGGCCCCTACAGAGCATTTTTTCACAGTTGATCAACACAGCTAATATTGGAAAAGTTGCCCCTCAGAGTAACAATTTAAAAAAGTCCCCTACAGAACCTCTTTTCACATTTGACCCACAGAAAGCCAAAATTGTAAGAATGCTGCCACAGAGACTGTTTTCACAGTTCACCCTACAGAGCCTAAATTTCAGGTCCAGTAGCACAGACTGCAGCTGCTGCAGTTAAAAAGCTCATAGTTGGCTTTGGTATCAAACTGGTGGTCTGCCAAGATAACCTAGCTACCGCCAGTCCCAGCCTCTTTGGCTTCACATGATTTCTCGATGCTGTTGACTGAGTAGCCCAGGGGCCCGAAGTGTTTAGTTTGAAAAAATGTTGTTCAAAGTGTGCCGCCCCCACGTCAGCAGCCGGGCTGCTCGGATCCGGATCCGCGGGGGCTTGAGGGGTCTCCAGACCTGGGGGTCATGCGGTTCATCAAATGAAGGGGGTTATTTACAGGGGATGTGTTAGACTTCGTGACGCCACCCGTAGTTTGCGGTAATTTGGGGAGTACCACCGCTGCCGATGGGAGTACCTGGGGGCGATGGAATGGGGCAGCCAGGTGTTGGGACCCTCCACGGGTAGGAGGGATGCCCCGTTTTTCAGTGATGGCATTGGAGGTATGCCGTGGGGAGTGCAGAGGCCACTTTCGTACTCACTCAGTCCATAAAGCTGACACCAACAACCGGATAAACCAAAGTTCTGGACATCGCTGCCACTGAAGGGAGCTAGTTTGGGTTCCGTCCCCTAAATTTCAGCTCCAGTAGCACAGACTGCAGCTGCTGCAGTTAAAAAGCTCATAGTTGGATTTGGTATCAAACTGGTGGTCTGCCAAGATAACCTAGCTACCGCCAGTCCCAGCCTCTTTGCTTTTACATGCTTTCTCGATGCTGTTGACTGAGTATCCCAGGGGCCCGAAGTGTTTAGTTTGAAAAAATGTTGTTCAAAGTGTGCCGCCCCCACGTCAGCGGATCCGGATCCGCGGGGGCTCGAGGGGTCTCCAGACCTGGGGGTCGTGCGGTTCATCAAATGAAGGGGGTTATTTACAGGGGATGTGTTAGACTTCGTGACGCCACCCGTAGTTTGCGGTAATTTGGGGAGTACCACCGCTGCCGATGGGAGTACCTGGGGGCGATGGAATGGGGCAGCCAGGTGTTGGGACCCTCCACGGGTAGGAGGGATGCCCCGTTTCTCAGTGATGGCATTGGAGGGATGCCGTGGGGAGTACAGAGGCCACTTTCGTACTCACTCAGTCCATAAAGCTGACACCAACAACTGGATAAACCAAAGTTCTGGACATCGCTGCCACTGAAGGGAGCTAGTTTGGGTTCCGTCCCCGATGGTGTTGCCTGGTGATCTGTGACCTGCCTCCTGGCACTAAGTTACTTCTCTGTTGGTCCCGGTAGTGTGGAATTAGCCGGGTCCCGCTCCCTAGTATGGCTAACTGTGGGAGCTTGCTCTCAGGGTTCACGCTTGGGATTTTCTGGATCGTATATGTGGAATGTCCTATCCCCCTCGTTGCGCTAGTACCCCGATTTTGGAGTGGGTGAATAACGGATCTTGAAGGCTCCGTTTTCATCGGGTCAATTGTCAGGTTACCTGAAGATACTCCCTGACCTAGGGTGCACGTACTCCGTTGTGCCCTGGTCCCAGCCCGGTGATGGTGCAAGGCCGCCGGTTGTCCTCCTCGACAGTTCCATGCCCCTTGTCACTATCCCCTGTGACCGGGGGTCCAGCTCCTACTAGGTCCAGACCACCGTTTGTCACCTAGTTTCTTCAAGGAGCTCGGCTCCTGTCCTCCTCTCTCAAACTCCAAACTCTCACTGAACTGCTCCTGACACTCCTGACCCCCCCTTAAACAACCCCCCCAAGTGGGCGGCCTTATTCCACTCAGGCCGTCCACTGGTGTGTGTGGTGGGTGTGGTGCAGAGTGTACCTAGGACTTTGATTGACTGTTGTTGGCAACACCGTTAGTTGGGGACCCATAACCAAGGAGGAGGTGGATATTGCACAGAAGGGCAGATTGCACATTACCCTGTGACGACCTAATAGGCCAGGACGTCACAAAAGCAGCCAGCCAGCCAGGCCTGAATACTACAGCTAGAAATAATGGAAGAGGACTCTGTTTTTATTTTGTTTGTTGTTGCTGCTGGGGCCATGAGGGGACCTGGTGGAATACAAAGCAAAGAAATTGAAACTAAATGGGGCAGACCCATCACTCAGTATGTGGAGATGTGTGGCCACATACTATTATACCATGTTAAAATGCTGCCTATGGCTAATACGGATCATATCAGATGTTGGTGCTGGATGCTGTGGCGTGGTAAGGAATGTACTGTCATCGGCATGCACCAGAGGAAGGTGTTTCATTTGGGTGCATAGAAGGCACAGATCGACCACGTCCTCTCCCTGCAGCAGCTCCACCTCCACCACCAGCAGCCGCACGTCCCCATTTGATGCTCTCCACATTCCTTGCACCCAAAATAAGTGCAAAATATAACATGACCTGTATACAGACAGAGTGCCCATCAGATTATTACACTGTCTATTTTCACAGTTCCCCAGAGAGCCAAACTTTCAGCTCCAGTACCATACACTATAGCTGTTGCAGTTAAAAGCTGGTCATTGCATTTGGGATCGAGCTGGCGGTCCATGTGACACTTGGGAATTTCAAATAGAGTATACCAATGGCTGGGTATGGCTGGTATAGTTGTTTAGTCATCCAAAGGTACAGACAAGTACTATGTGATCCATGCCTGGTTCATTTTAATAAATGTTAGCTTGCCTACGTTGGCTGTGGACAGGCGTATGCACCTGTCTGCGATCACACCCCCTGCTGTGCTAAACAAACGTTCCAACAATTCACTTACCACAGGGCAGGCCAGTACCTCCAGGGTGGAGGGAGAGGAGGAGCCTCAGATATTTCCTTTTGTTTGGGGTGTGTACTCCACTGCAGCTTGTTCTTCGAATTTAGATGCCCCATCATGCAGCTGGTGCTGAGGTTCAGAACATTTATGCCTTGCTTCAGGCTCTGATAACACAGCAGGCAAACCACCTATCACTTGTCATCAGCACAAAACAATGCCATGCCAGGGAGGTCCATAGAGCTGGCTTTGGTGTACTCATTTCTTCAATGCGGTGGGCAGTAACAGCCAATGTATTGGCTATGAGCTGGCTGCTGTTTTACGCCCTGTTCCCACTTTTGCTGTGATGCTAGGTCAGCATGACCACCTTCTCTTGCTCCGAACTGCAAACATCACTAGGATGGTCTTCGTTCCATTTAGGGTCTAGTAGCTCATCATCCCTACATCATCTTCCACCCAGTCCTCATGACCTACCAATTTTTCCAGTCTGCACACTGCCAAAAGCCATAGCAGTTAGAACCTGTGTTCCGTCATGCTCAGAGATGTGCTGTGGTGGTCCCCTGACAATGTGAACTAGCTCTCCCACTAGCCCTCTCAATAAAAATTTAATTTTATCGTTGTAAAATGGCTATACTCTGGAATATATGTAGAGGATGACCTCAGAATTATTTTTCCCCCCATTTGAAAGGAGTGGGACTCCTAGACTGGAAAAGCATATGCAATATGTACAAGGGCTGCCAAAAATTATAAGGAGGAAATCCAATACACCTTGGAACACATGTAGAAAAGGGTCTCAGAAAACATATACATTTAGAAGGAATGTTCTGCCACTATTCAGTGTACAAGTGGCAGAACAAGGACCTTCAGATATTAGACTCCGAATTTGCTCCAGCTAAGGTGGTTGGCAGTTGCTTCTGTACAGGCAGCTCCGAGGCTTTAAAAAGATTGAAGCAGGGGTTCCAAACTTTTTTTCATCTCCTCTGAGACCTTTGCCAATGAATATTCATGAATCATATGAGGAAACTTCTCCAATCAATTCCGTAGGAAAGAACACCACAAGTTCTTTGCACATTTATTCACACAAGAGGTGCATGTGGGCCTTTTGTTTACATGGTGTTGAGGCAAATCTGAGGCTTGCAGGTTTCAGTCACAGTTCCTTCCCTGTTTAAGTTAATTCCATGGGTTTTTAGTGCCACGGGGGCATAATAACGAATATGCGCAACCGTCTGTCAAATTAAAATGCTGACAGGCTGACTGTTCTCAAAATGAACAAGACCTGGATTGTCCCCAACTCATCAACACCTGCGGTTGATATTAGTGGAACATAAAGCCAAATCCGAAAATCACTTTTTCCTGTTGTAATCCCATGCACCTCTTCCCACCTCAAAAAGAATATTTGTCTCATGTTTTTTTTGTGGTCCTTCTTCCCTTACACCATATCAACAGAGTTATCATCCTGGGACTACAGACAAAACACAACTTGGAGACCCATCTTGGAGTCTTGATATTTAAAAACATTGCAGGCAGTCAGCAGGACAGCAAAACAGCGGCATCCACTGCCTACCCCTACTCATTTCCCCTCATTTCCATAACAGTGACGGGCTTTCACTCACCCGGGGTCACTTCGCTCTGAAAGGGATTGCTGGCACTTTTGGTGGGGTTTAGGTAGGTGCACGGCCGGAGCCGCGCTTGAGTTAGTGACACCACCCATGGGATGGGGTGAAGGTGTAGACACCACCGCTGCAGTTACGGGGCACCCGGGGGAGATGGTAGTGCAGCAAGATGTTAACCCCTCCATGGGCAGGGGTAATGGTCCCCGGGACCCATTGGGGGGTAGCTGGGCGGTGCACGGCTGGGTGGCACTGTTGTACTCACTGTTATTGACACACACAAGTCTCTGGTAAACAAAGTTGATGGTGGTCAGTGCCCGCAGCCGGCTGCGTCTGGTTCCCCACCCGGTTCGGTGGTCTTTGCCTTTCTCCTGCACCGTGTAGTGTATGTGTAGACTGCCTGCGCTTCAGCGACGGGAGTCCGCTCCCCGGCTGTGTGTATGTCGGGAGAGCCCGTTTGCCCACAAACGCTGGCCCGTGGGATCTCTCTGCCTGTGCGGTGGCTTTCTATCCCCCTCGGTGGGTGGTTGTCTTCAGTCGGGACTTGGGTGGGAAAGGACCTATAGTCCAGACCACAATCAGTTAATTAACTCAGTCCAGTGGATACCCCCCTGTGTGCTCCAGTTTCCAGTCGGTTACCTGGGTCGGTACCGGTGGGCCACAACCCTGTCCCGGTCCACCACAGTTCCACCGAGCCGTCTTCCCGGCTCCTGCAGGCTAAGGCCACCGTTTGCCTCCTAGCCAAAGGTGCCCGGGCTCCAACCTCGCCACCTGTCAGACTCCTTCACTCCTCACTCCACTGAACTCCACTCCTCCTCTGCACTGACTGAACTGAACTCTTTTCCTGCTTCAGGCCCTCTGAACTCCTCGGTGGGCGTGCCCAACCACCTGGCTCTGCCCCCTGGTGTGTTCATCAAGCACAGAGGGAGGTGACTATGTTTTTATGGTTGGCTGATGTTACCTTATTGGGGGACAGGTGTAGTGCGGCGGTCTACCTGTGACTACCTGGCTAGTCCAGGGCATCACATTTACACCAGTATATCTTTGTATGGGAATTGCCAACATAACCACCTCAGCTTCCTCCTCCACCTTCTACTCCTCATCTGCTGAGCTACACAGCTGCATGCCTCTGGGTTCACATCAAGTGGGATATACACCTTCATAGTCAGGCTCTATGCTGTCCCACTCCTCTTCCTGACTTGACATCACATAACAGTACACATGAAACTCAGGTATCTGAGTCTCATCATCATCACCTCCATTCCCTGGGGTTAATGTCAGTTGACGAGGGTTGGGATCCTGCTTGGACCCTATTTCGTCTGGGCCAAGATCCAGCTGACAAATATTTTGGGCATTGGTGCAGATGCTTTCTTCGTCTTGAGTGTGGGTATTTTTGAAGTAGACCTCTGATGCCCATGGGATACAATATGTGAGAAGAGGCCACTTGATGCAGCAGTTGCCATCCACTCTAGCACATGCTGTTTATCAGCTTCATTTGAAAGTTGAAACAATGTGTGGCTGCTAAAGAAATCTAGTGGAGTAGGCTGTCCAGTAATGGAAGTTGTTCTCATTTCTCATTTCTCTTGAGATGATTCGGTGTTTACTCACTAGAGCTTTGATTAACAGAACTTCCCACACATACACCTACAACAGCCCACTTATTCACTCTTCCACCACAATCTCTACGTGATTTACCACCCATGCTTGATGTACCCTTTCAAACAGATGTTTCACAACCCTACGGCCACACTTGTCAGACCCCTGACATAAAAGATAAATTATTTATTTCCTGCCTGAGTTGGCAATATTGTGAAAGCACTAAAATGTACCTATAACTCGATATGTGGTTCACTGCGTAATTTTGAGCAGACACTGAAAAGTGCCAAGATCTTTTTAGCTATCTGACTAGCAAATTTACAGCAGGCAGTACTAAGAATACCTAGAAATATGGTTGACTGCGGAATTTTAGCAGGCAATGAAAACTGCCAAGATTTTTTAGTTAGTTCACTAGGAAATTTACAACAGGCAGTACTAACTAACAATAACAAATATGTTTCACTGGCTAATTGGGAATATGCCATAATAGGTAGCAATACCTAGAAATTTTTTTTTTTAATGCCTAATTTGAAGCAGGCCATAATACGTAGCAATATCTAGAAATGTGTTTCATTGGCTAATTGGGAGCAGGCTGTAATATGTAGCAATACCTAGAAATGTGTTTCACTCGCTAATTGGGAGCATGCCGTAATACGTAGGTATACCTAGAAATGTATTTTACTGCCTAATTGGGAGCAGGCAGTAATACGTAGCAGTACCTAGAAATGTGCTTCAGTGGTTAATTTAGGGCAGCCAGTAATACATAGTAATTATGGCTGAGCGGATTTGGATTGTAAAACTCCGGATCAGAGCGGTTTCAAATATTTGCCAGATCCGCATCCGGAATTCTGTGTGCACGTTTCATGCTTACCGAGACTTAAGGCCACTTTACACACTGCGATATTGGTACCGATATCGCTAGCATGGGTACCCGCCCCCATCTGTTGTGCGACCCGGGAAAATCGCTGCCCGTGCCACACAACATCGCCCAGACCCATCACACTACTTAAATGCCCGGCGACGTCGCTGTGACCAGCGATCCGCCTCCTTTCTAAGGGGGGCGGTTCGTTTAGCGTCACAGCGACGTCACAGCTGCGTCACTGAACTGCCGCCCAATAGAAGCGGAGGGGCGGAGATGAGCGGGACGTAACATCCCGCCCACCTCCTTCCTTCCGCATAGCGGCCAGGAGGCAGGTAAGGAGAGGTTCCTCGTTCCTGCGGTGTCACACGGAGCGATGTGTGCTGCCGCAGGAATGAGTAACAACTTTGTTACTGCTGCAGTAACGATTTTTGAGAATGGACCCCCTTGTCACCGATGAGCGATTTTGCACGTTTTTGCAACGATGCAAAATCGCTCATAGGTGTCACACGCAACGGCATCGCTAATGCGGCCGGATGTGCGTCACCAATTCCGTGACTCCAACGAGTTTGCATTAGCGATGTCGAAGCGTGTAAAGCCCCCTTTAGTGTCATGGCAGCACACTGCGTCCGAGGCACGCATTCACGTACTGCACTGTGCTTCTATACACACAGATTTCCATGTTTTCCCCGCCCACCGGCCGTCCTCTCGTCTGTGATTGGTTGCAGGTAGACCGTACCCCCAGCCTGTGACAGTATGTGCCGTACAGTCATCGCGGCTGTCATTGTCTGCATAGCCCGTGGTCGTGCTTTATGGCCGCTGGCTATGTAGCAAAGCTGAAGTGTTGTGGGACCTCGTGTGGATTACGCCGGACCTGTAGGGTGTTGGGGGTTAATAAAGAGGTGAAGTAGGGTGCATTTCGTATTTTATTCCAAATAAAGGATTTTTCTCTGTGTCTTGTTTATTTACATTCACTTACAAGTTAGTGTTATGCAGGTATCTCATAGATGCCTATGCCATTACTAGGATCAAAAACATCTGATACACCATTATAAATTTCAAATTATAAATGGAAACTGCAAACCATATAGAATCTCAGAAAAACTGAGTCATATTCCAATTTTTGTGAATATAAAATATCTTTTATTGAACATTCATAAAATCCAAATTTATACAAGTAACAATTATATGAAAAGGGGAAGATAAAGTGCAGGAAAGAGGGCAAGCATGTACCACGGAATATAAAAGTAATCTGGGAGCACAGATCAAGTATATATTGCACAAGCCCAAAGGGTGGTTGAAAAAATTAAGTGCAGATATAGGTATGTTAGTTAAGTGATATTGCACTATGCCACATATGTTTAGGGGATGCCTTATATCTGTATATCTAACATGTACCAAGTATATACTTTTGTATAGGCACACACCCTAACCAGGGTAAAGATATAATATAATATCCGATGGGATATCCAATATCAGGTATAGGAGACATAAGTATATAGTGGATAAAGTAGTATCAACCACAGGGGGCAGTTTACATGCAGTAACATAACAATACATCATGCTCACCCATAGTGACAATTCCGGCTGGTAAATACTGTCCAGGGGTCCCGACGCGCGTTTCGCGTTGGGCTTCCTCGGGGGGCCATGGGCACTTAATTTTTTCAACCACCCTTTGGGCTTGTGCAATATATACTTGATCTGTTCTACCAGATTACTTTTATATTCCGTGGTACATGCTTGCCCTCTTTCCTGCACTTTATCTTCCCCTTTTCATATAATTGTTACTTGTATAAATTTGGATTTTATCAATGTTCAATAAAACATTATATTTTATATTCACAAAAATTGGAATATGACTCTGTGCCATTACTAACCTAGGATTTAGTAGCAGCTGTGCGCTGCTATTAAACCCTTATTACCCCGATTACTACCACTCCAGGGCAATCGAGAAGAGCTGGTATTGCACCGGGATTGTCACATCTAATAAATGCGGCAATACTGGGTGGCTGCGGGCAGAGAATATCAGCCCCCAGCTGGCATTATCATGGCTGGGTATCAAAATTAGGGGGGACCGCACATCAGGTTTTTTTAAATTATTTATTTAAATAATAAAAAAAAAGAAAAAAAAGCCACATTACCGGAACAGCCGCACACTCTGACAGGAGCATGCATGTGTTTCATTGTACATGCATGCTCATGTTTAGAGAGCGGCAGGCTGTGCCGGCTGATGTCATGTCAGACTTGTACGAGTCTGACAGCTCATCACCTGCACAGCCTCGCACTTCTGACTATAGCGTGCATGTGTTTCTGTGTATGTGGTGCCAAAGGAGCTGGGAGAGAAGGGGCTACCATGATGGGAGCCATCTCAGCTGGCCATGGGGCCGCTTCCGGGATGTCGGACGCCGGGGGTTGCAGAGCTTTGATTGCCCGTTCTTTCAGCACGGCAAAGTCCACGTTAGGGTGTTCTAGGGCCCACAGCCGGACCTGCTTGCGGTCCTCCAGGGACCCCATCCCCTGCACAAACTGCTCGACTAACATTTTGTTGCTGTCCGCATCATTAATGGCATCCACCCGCTTCAGTGGGCGGAGGGAAGTTTGCAGTCGCAAGGCATAGTCTCTAATACTATCTGCAGGCCGCTGTCGGCATTGGTAAAACTGCATCCGCAGCTCGGCTTCGGTGTGGGTCTCAAAGGCAATCTAGCTTTTCAAAGATGGTGGCCACGGAGGACCGGTCCCCTTCGGTCCAGGTCTCCGTCTCCTGCTCAGCCGTGCCGGTTAGCTGCCCTAGCACTACCGCTGCACGTTGCTTATCGGTCAGGGGGTACAGTTCTAGGACCGGGTTAAGCTTTATCCGGAAGACCTGTAAAGCGTCAGGTTTCCCGTCGTACTGCGGCAGCCAGGTAGCTCCGGGCACATAGGGCAAGGAGAACGGCATCACCTGAGCAATGGCGGGGGCCGCGGCCTCCCCTGCTCGTGCGGCCCATTTTCATTCATGGGCGCCGCTGCGGCTCTGACCGCCGCTCCTCCAGCGGCCTCGTCGGGCACAGACATCTTGTTTCCGCCCCCCTTGGTCTTTTCTCAGCACCTCCTCTTCAGGGGTGGGGCTTCGGCTTTCGCGCCTCTACTGCTCGAGAAGACGCTCGAGCGGGAAAATCTTCGCGCCCAAGATGGCGGATTTTTTCGGCCGGATACCGCCGATGGGACACAAGGCGCTCCTCTGGATGGTGAATGGTAAGATCCTATTCGTGACGCCAAGTTGTCGCGGGCGGGGAGGGCGCTGCGCTCACTACGCTCGGGTCCGGCGCTGCGGCTGCCGCTGCTGCTCGGTGGCTCGAGTAGTGGGCCGGATCCGGGGACTCGAGCGGCACTCCTTGCCCGTGAGTGAAAGGGGGTAGTGTGGTTTGGGGGATTTGGTCCGTGACGCCACCCACGGTTTGTGGTGAGGTTGGGGCACCACCGCTGCTGTTGACGGGGATCCCGGGAGCGATGGCAGGGAGCAGCTGGGATGTTTCTCTCCCCTCCGTGGGTAGGGGGGTTGGTGGTCCCGGGGCCCGGTGAGGTGACAGGGAGGCCGGGTCGTGCAAGGTGCAGGGTCGCTTGGACTGCGTAGCGCGGTGCCGGACGGCACGGTAGTACTCACTCAGCCACAAATGGATGCAAAGTCTCTGGTAAAACAAACGGCTGGATGGACGGGTCCCGCAGCCGGCTGCTGTGGTTTCTCCCGGACGGTTGGTGGTGGCTGCCTTTCCCTGCACCTTTTGTGTATCTTCGGTCCCGATGGCTTCCCACCGGTAACCCACTCCCCAGCGTGTATATGGGCTGGAAGAGCCCTTTTGCCCGCAGGCTCTGGCCCTGGGAACTCTAGCTGTGGCGGTAGCTGTATTTCCCTTTTGCTGGTTGGACGGTTGCCTTCAATCGGGTTTTGGCTGTTTGGAAACCCCTGGGATTCCGGTCACTAACGGATTTGACCTGTTTAACAGCGACTCCAAGACTGGTCGGGGTCCGCAGGCCCTGCCGGTTTGTGCTGGCTTCACTTCGCTCCCCGGTTCGGTACCGGCGGGCCACCGCCCATCCCCGGTCCTATGCTTCCGCGTTGATCTGCCTCTCCTGCAGACGGCCACCACCGTCTGCCAACCTAGCTCTCGGTGCCCGGGCCACGTACCCGGACACAGTCAGTTTTCTCCTCTACTACTACTTCACTCCTCTCACTTTGACTTCCCTAATTGATCTCGAGCTCTGCCCGAGCTTAACTGACTTCCTTTCCCGCCTCCAGGACTGTGAACTCCTCAGTGGGTGGGGCCAACCGCCTGGCTCCACCCCACCTGGTGTGGACATCAGCCCCTGGAGGAAGGCAACAAGGATTTTGTGTCTGGCTGATGTGCCTATCTTGGGGTGGGGGTGTCGTGTTGTAGTCCCTGTGATGACCTGGCTAGTCCAGGGCGCCACATGTACATGCATGGAAATGTTCAGAGTGTGGCAGGCTATGCCGGCTGATGTCATGTCAGACTTGTACGAGTCTGACAGCTCATCACCGGCACAGCCACGCACACTTCTGCAGGAACGTGCATGTGTTTTTGAAAAACATGCATGTTTACCATACTGACCCGTAGACACTTGCACTGCTTTCCCCACCCAGTGGCCGTTCTGCCGCATGTGATTGGTTGCAGTCAGCTGACACGCTGACACTCAGAGTGGGGGAGCATCTAACTGCAACCAATTACACGCACTGGTGGGCGGGCAAAACAATGAATATTGAATTGTCCGCTCCGGAAGGGAAATGCGTGACCTGGAAGGAGTTTTCTGCCATGACACAGCCTCGGGTGAGTACACCGCGTATGCTCCTTACCCCCTATCCCTTCCACCACCATTTTTAATCTCTGGATTCTGGTCCCCATAGACTTATATGGGCACCGGAATCCGGAGCGGATCCGGATTTTTATGTTCAATCCGGCAGGGATCTGCCAGTCCGGATTTTGGCATATTCGATCAGCCCTAATAGTAATACCTTGGAAAGTGTTTCACTGGCTAATTAGGAGTAGACCATAATACGCAGCAATACCTAGAAATGTGTTTCACTGCATAATTTGGAGCATGCTGTAATTAGTAGCAATACCTAGAAATGTGTTTCATTCGCTAATTGGGAACAGGTAGTAATACATAGCAAAACCTAGCAATGTGTTTCACTGGCTAATTGGAAGCATGCGGTAATGTGGCATACAGCTTTCCCTACACTGCATGTCCCTATTCTACACTATCGCTCTCCTATCTATCTCAACTACATATCATTAAACCCCTAGCTAAGTAGCACATTCCCTAACATTTCACATTCACAAAATGGCGCACACGCCACATGTTCACATTTTATATGCAGACGGACATGTGACTTATTCAGCCAATGACACAAGTTCATGTGTCTGAACCTTGTGGATGTTTGCTGCTCTGTGATTGGCTGCAGGAATATCCACAAATAAAGTTAAGAAGAAAAAAAAATGGTGCCGTATGCATCTGGCTGCTCCTGTGTCCCCACCCCCTCTACTCATTAAATACATACCGCCATTCATGATACAGCACCACAATCCTATCCAAAATCATAACATGTTATTAGAAAAGCATTTTTTAAAAACACGATCAGTGATTGAACAAAATCGATCATTGCCGACAGGCTAAGACTTATACTGACTTTGAAATTGGGAAACCGTTATCAAACAGGTTCACCCAGCTCTACTTTTTTTGTGATGTAACCTATTACTAGCATTCTCCTATTTTTTGTACTTAGAGTTTTGAAAATAAGTATTTGATACAATGCCCATTTTGCATGTTTTCCCCTCTTACAGAGAATAGAGAGGTCTTTAATTGTAGGTACACTTCAACTGTGACAACAAGAATCCAAAACAAAAATCCAGAAAAAAATGTAGGATTTTTAAAAAATTAATTTGCATTTTCTTGTGTGAAATAAGTATTTGATGACCTACGAACCAGCAAGAATTCTGTTTCTCACAGACCTGTTTTTTTTTCTTTAAGACATCCTTCTACTCTGCACTCATTACCTGTATTAATTGCATGTGTTTGAACTTGTTATCTGAATAAAAGACACCTGTCCACACACTCAATCATTCACACTCTAACCTCTCCAGGATGGCCAAGAACAAAGAGCTATCTAAGGACACCAGGGACAAAATTGTAGATCTGCAGAAGGCTGGGATGGGCTACAGCACAATAGGCAAGCAGCTTGGTGAGAAGGCATCAACTGTTGGTGCAATTATTAGACATTGGAGGAAACACAAAATTACTGTCAATTTTTCACGATCTGGGGCTCCATGCAAGATTTTGCATTGTGGGGTAAGCAAGTTTCTGAAAGCACCATGGTCCCCCTGCTCATGCTAACATTTATTCAGGCTTGTTTGAAGTTCACCTATGACCATCTGGATGATCTATAGAAGGCAAGAGAGAAGGTTATGTGGTCAGAGGAAACCAAACTAGACCTTTATGGTATCAACTCTATGCATCGTGTTTGGAGGAAGAAGAAGGATAAATACAACTCCAAGAACACCGTTCCAGCTATGAAACATGGGGGTGGAAAAATAATACTTTGGGGATGCTTTTTTGAAAAGGGGACAGGATGACTGCACCGTATTGAAAGGATTATGGATGGGGTCATGTTTCACGAGATTTTGAACAACAACCTCCTTCCTTCAGTAAGAGCATTGAAGATGGAACATGGCTGGATCTCCCAGCATGGCAATGGCCAAAAACTCACAGATAGGGCATCTAAGATGTGGCTCCTTAAGAAGCAATTCAGAATTCTGGAGTGGCCTTGCCAGTCCCCAGATCTGAACCCAAAAGAAAATGTTTGGAGGGAACTGAAACACAATGTTGCCCAGCGACAACCCCGAAACCTGAAACATCTGGAGAAGATCTGTACATATATCCCCCATTTCTTTGAGATGTCTGCACCCCTACGTCACCCCATTTTAGATTGTAAGCTCTTTCAAGCAGGGTTGTCTTTATTTTTGCTTTAATTGTTGTATGTTCGTAATTTTTGTATTATTTCATGCAATAAAATGCAAACTAATTATTTAAAAATCATACAAAGTGATTTTGTGGATTTTTTTTATTCTGTCTGTCACAGTTGAAGTGTAGCTACGACAAAAGTTGCAGACCTATTCATTCTTTGTAATTGAAAAAACTTGCAAAATTAGCACTGTATTTATCGATATTGATATTTTTTATTACTTTGATCAATTTCTGCCAGTATCGCTGTAGATGTTCCTGTTATAGTTAGCAGGGTATCGTTAAAGGGAACCAGTTACCAGATTTGGTGACTATAAGCTGCGGCAGTCACTAGTGCACTTTTATATACACCATTCTAACATGCTGTATATAGGAGCCCAGACCACTGTGTAGAACATAAAAATGACTTTATAATACTTACCTAAACGGTCGCTGCAGTGGAGTTGGGTCATATGGGCATCTCCGTTTTTTGGTGTCGATGCCTTCTCTTTCGGCCATCTTTGTCATCTTCTTCTGAAGCCTAGGTGCATGACATGTCTTACGTCATACACACTCGCTGGCATTTAGGTCCTGATCAAAGTATTGTAGTGCGCCTGCGCGGGACCAGCGAGTGTGTATGACGTAGGACGCATCATACATCCTGGCTTCAGAAGGATGACGAAGATGACTTAAAGAGGTTGCGCTGGCACCGGAGAACGGAGACGCCCATATGACCCAACTCCACCGCAGCGACTGTTTAAGTAAGTATTATAAGGTCAGTTTTTCATTCTACACAGCAGCCTGGGCTCTTATATACAGCATGTTACAATTCTGTATATAAGAGCCCACTGGTGGTGGCCGCAGCTTATAGGCCCCAAATCTGCTAACAGGTTTCCTTTAACATTTAAGGAGGCGACCTTTATGCCTTTTAAATAATATCTGTTTTCACCACACACAAGATTATAGAGAAAATCATGTTAAAGCAGCTTACCAGAAGAAAGCTATGATATCACATTCCCAGGCATCTTATGAAATACTCATGCCCCCTAAAATCTCATCAATCTTAGCCTCAATACACGAAATTGCCACTTATTCCACCGTTTTACCCATCACTACTTCATGGACTTTGGTAAGTGCATGGTACTCAGGTCTCCTGTCTAATCTCCTATTTTCTCCATGTTTTAATGGCTTCATATACCTGACGTAATTGCTCCATTAAAGCTGTATCCTACAGGCATCAACATCTTAGCGAGGAAAGGTTTGAACAACACTTCATGGCCACTTTGCTGTTGCTTATTAGATAACAATGTGCTTCAAATTCTACAGAGATGTTTTTGATATTTACCGTCTGTATCTAAAATTCACTTTCTAGGCAGTGTGAAGTTATTGAAATTGACTTCAAGGAACATGGGAAAATTCATTTGCTAAACCTTCTTAGAGGATTTCCAAAATGCACTTTCAATTCACCATTGAAGCTCGGTAGTATTCTTAGTTTGCTGACAGGGAAAACATCTTCTGTAGTTGCTTTCAATCCTTCACAAAGTGTCAATGCTGAAGCGGAAATGGCTCCTTGTGATAGTGAAATTTCAGTTGACAAAAGAAGAAACACATCTTGGTTCTCGAGATTTACAGAATACTACAATGGTTGATTCTGCTAGAAATGTGATAGTGACTTGGAAAGCAAGCTGTCAGAGCAAGCCGCAAATCAGGAAAACAATCTGTGTGACTGTCTTCAGATTGCCATTTATTCTTGAAATCAGGGATGGACGGGGACTAATATTCAGCCCTTGTATTGAAAAATTATCATCAGGCACTCCAATTTGTGTGAAAAAAGAATACATTTTATTATAGCTTCAAGAAAGTTCAACGTTTCGGTCGCTATTTGGACTTCTATGTGAATTTCTTCCCAAACTATTCTCACAACAGACTAAAGCCTGCTTTACACGGTACGACCGATTGTGCGATTTCACAATCGATCGTACCCGCCCCCGTCCTTTTTGCGTCACGGGCAAATCGCTGCCCGTGTCGCACAAAGTTAGTAACCCCCGTCACACATACTTACCTCTCGTGCGACCTCGCTGTGGGCGGCGAACGTCCACTTCCTGGAGTGGGAGGGACGTTCGGCGTCACAGCGACGTCACACGGCCGCCGGCCAATAGAAGCGGAGGGGCGGAGATGAGCGGGACGTAAACATCCCGCCCACCTCCTTCCTTCCACATAGAGCCGGCGGCGGACGCGGGAGGCAGGTGAGCTGCTCATCGTTCCCGTGGTGTCACACGGAGCGGCGTGTGCTACCACGGAAACGATGGTCAACTAAATTAAACGATATTATGGAACCTAGCGAGCAGTACCCGACTCACGATTTGTGAGCGATACTGCGTCGCTAGGAGGTGTCACACAGGCCGGCATCGCCAGCGATGCCGGATGTGCGTCACAAAAACCGTGACCCCGACGATCTATCGCACGATAGATTGTCTAGTGTAAAGCAGCCTTTAGGGGTACTTTGCACACTACGACATCGCAGGTGCGATGTCGGTGGGGTCAAATCGAAAGTGACGCACTTCCGGTGTCGGTCTCGACATCGTAGTGTGTAAAGCATTTTTGATACGATTAACGAGCACAAAAGCGTCGTAATCGTATCATCGGTGTATAGCGTCGGTCATTTCCATGAATTGGGAAAGACCGACTGATGTTATGATGTTGTTCCTCGTTCCTGCGGCAGTACACATCGCTGTGTGTGAAGCCGCAGGAGCGAGGAACATCTCCAACCTGCGTCCCGGCCGGCTATGCGGAAGGAAGGAGGTGGGCAGGATGTTTACGTCCCGCTCATCTCCGCCGCTCCGCTTCTATTGGCCACCTGCCGTGTGATGTCGTTATGACGCCGCACGACCCGCCCCCTTAGGAAGGAGGCAGTTCGCCGGCCAGAGCGACGTCGCAGGGCAGGTGAGTGCATGTGAAGCTGCCGTAGCGATAATGTTCGCTACGGCAGCTATCACCATGATATCGCAGCTGCGACGGGGGCGGGGACTATCGCGCTCGGCATCGCAGCATCGGCTTGCAATGTCGTAGTGTGGAAAGTGCCCCTAAGGGTTGTACTTCCATATAACATCACAACTGGTTATCTAATAATATATTAATACATTAGATAGCTCATGTTCTGTATTCGTTATCTCCGTTATCCTTTATTTATGATTACTAATATTTTCTCTTTAAAGCCTGCTTTACACGTTGCAATTTCGCATACGATATTGTATGCGATTTGCAATGCCCCCATCGTATGTGCGGCACGTTCAATTTGTTGAACGTGCCGCACATACGATTAATCCCCGTCACACGTACTTACCCGTCCATACGACCTCGATGTGGGCGGCGAACGTCCACTTCCTGGAGTGGGAGGGACGTTTGGCGTCACATCGACGTCACGCGACAACCGGCCAATAGAAGCGGAGGGGCGGAGCTGAGCGGGATGTAAACATCCCGCCCACTTCCTTCCTTCAGCATTGTCGGCGGGAGCCGCGGACGGAGGTAAGCTGTCGTTCAATGATCCCGGGGTGTCACACACTGCGATGTGTGCTGCCTCGGGAACATTGCACAACCTCACGTTCATTTTTTGAGGAATGAACGACGTGCATGCGATGAACGGATTTTCGTTCAATCGCAATTGCACGGAGGTTTTACACACTACAATCATACTTACGATGCCGGATGTGCGTCACTTATGACGTGACCCCTCCGACACATCGTAAGATTTATTGTAGCATGTAAATCGGGCTTTAGTCTACATCTTGTCTGGTTTCTTATTTGACGTCTGAACATTTCTTGTTTAACTCCCAATAATCATAAGACAGTGTGAGCAACTGTCTTTATTCTTTTTTTCCCCTTTACAGATTTGTGACATGTTTTTTTGCCTGTTTAACATTATTCACTCATTGCATAGTTTATATTTTTTCTATACTCACCTCGGCGTAGTTCTTGCACGTCTTTATAGCTGGGTAAGCACATAATTCATTTTTTTCACATATATCATGTTTCTTTACAATCATGGTTTTTTATTACAAAAAAAGTTTTAATTTTTTTTTCTCAAATATATTGTTTTCATTTATCTCACTCACTCGGATCTCCTCTCCTTTCTCCCTCATTCCTCCTACATTCCTTCCCCTTCCTCCTCTTGTTTGTTACACATTGTAATTATATTTGATCATTAGGAAAACTGTATATTGTACTCTTCTAAATAAAAAAGTATTTGTTTTATTTGTCAGTTCTTGAAGAAGCAATAAAAAGAGGAAAATATTCTCCAAAAATTAGCTATATCCTAGTAGAATACTAGTGTTTGGCCTGGGCGATGTACACACTGCAGCCCAACTTGCTGTAAGTAGTTCTTGAAGAATGTCCAAGTCGCGACCGAAACGTTAAACGTGAAGCTATAATAAAATTGATTCTTTTTTCACACATATTGGAGTGCCTGGTGCTAATTTTTTAATATATGGACTTGGACCCTACCTGAGCACCCAAACTAAAAACAGAAGTGCCGTGACAATTTTTCCTTAATATTTAGCCCTGGCATTTGAAAGTTTACAGGCCCATGCCAAATTCATCCTCTTCTCCAGATTGGGGTCTCTACTTAATTTACCTTGCTTGCGAGAAATCAAGAATTACTACCAGCTATTTTTACAATAATACCGCTATAATAATATTGCAGTATAACACCAGCATATATAGTTGTAATAATACTACCATACTATACATTAAAGAAGACTCATATATGTACAGTATATGTGTGTATATGTGTATATATATATATATATATATATATATATATATATATATATATATATATATATATATGTATATATATATATATATATATATATATACAGTTAGGTCCAGAAATATTTGGACAGTGACACAATTTTCGCGAGTTGGGCTCTGCATGCCTCCACATTGGATTTGAAATGAAACCTCTACAACAGAATTCAAGTGCAGATTGTAACGTTTAATTTGAAGGTTTGAACAAAAATATCTGATAGAAGTTGTAGGAATTGTACACATTTCTTTACAAACACTCCACATTTTAGGAGGTCAAAAGTAATTGGACAAATAAACCAAACCCAAAAAAAATTTTTTATTTTCAATATTTTGTTGCGAATCCTTTGGAGGCAATCACTGCCTTAAGTCTGGAACCCATGGACATCACCAAACGCTGGGTTTCCTCCTTCTTAATGCTTTGCCAGGCCTTTACAGCCGCAGCCTTCAGGTCTTGCTTGTTTGTGGGTCTTTCCGTCTTAAGTCTGGATTTGAGCAAGTGAAATACATGCTCAATTGGGTTAAGATGTGGTGATTGACTTGGCCATTGCAGAATGTTCCACTTTTTTGCACTCATGAACTCCTGGGTAGCTTTGGCTGTATGCTTGGGGTCATTGTCCATCTGTACTATGAAGCGCCATCCGATCAACTTTGCGGCATTTGGCTGAATCTGGGCTGAAAGTATATCCCGGTACACTTCAGAATTCATCCGGCTACTCTTGTCTGCTGTTATGTCATCAATAAACACAAGTGACCCAGTGCCATTGAAAGCCATGCATGCCCATGCCATCACGTTGCCTCCACCATGTTTTACAGAGGATGTGGTGTGCCTTGGATCATGTGCCGTTCCCTTTCTTCTCCAAACTTTTTTCTTCCCATCATTCTGGTACAGGTTGATCTTTGTCTCATCTGTCCATAGAATACTTTTCCAGAACTGAGCTGGCTTCATGAGGTGTTTTTCAGCAAATTTAACTCTGGCCTGTCTATTTTTGGAATTGATGAATGGTTTGCATCTAGATGTGAACCCTTTGTATTTACTTTCATGGAGTCTTCTCTTTACTGTTGACTTAGAGACAGATACACCTACTTCACTGAGAGTGTTCTGGACTTCAGTTGATGTTGTGAACGGGTTCTTCTTCACCAAAGATAGTATGCGGCGATCATCCACCACTGTTGTCATCCGTGGACGCCCAGGCCTTTTTGAGTTCCCAAGCTCACCAGTCAATTCCTTTTTTCTCAGAATGTACCCGACTGTTGAGTTTGCTACTCCAAGCATGTCTGCTATCTCTCTGATGGATTTTTTCTTTTTTTTCAGCCTCAGGATGTTCTGCTTCACCTCAATTGAGAGTTCCTTAGACCGCATGTTGTCTGGTCACAGCAACAGCTTCCAAATGCAAAACCACACACCTGTAATCAACCCCAGACCTTTTAACTACTTCATTGATTACAAGTTAACGAGGGAGACGCCTTCAGAGTTAATTGCAGCCCTTAGAGTCTCTTGTCCAATTACTTTTGGTCCCTTGAAAAAGAGGAGGCTATGCATTACAGAGCTATGATTCCTAAACCCTTTCTCCGATTTGGATGTGAAAACTCTCATATTGCAGCTGGGAGTGTGCACTTTCAGCCCATATTATATATATAATTGTATTTCTGAACATGTTTTTGTAAAGAGCTAAAATAACAAAACTTGTGTCACTGTCCAAATATTTCTGGACCTGACTGTATATATGTATATATATATATATATATATATATATATATATATATATATATATATATATATATATATATATATATGTAATATATAAAGGTGTGTGTGTGTTTGTGTGTGTATGTCCGGGATTGGCATCTGCACCGTTGCAGCTACAGCGACAAAATTTTGCACACTTACACATCTGGACCCCGAAAGCGTCAAAGGCTATGTTGTGAGGCGAAATTTTAACCACGCACGTTCCAATTTACCAATCAATTTTTCCCCTATCTACATAATGGGGAAAAAGTGAAACGAAAAGTGTATCCGCACCGTTGCATTTACAATCACAAAATTTTGCACACTCACACGTCTGGACCCCAAGAGCATCATAGGCTATGTTGTGAGGGGACATTTTAACCCCGCGCGTTCCAATTTACTAATCAATTTTGCCCCTATCTACATAATGGGGAAAAAGTGAAACGAAAAGTGTATCCGCACCGTCGCATTTACAATCACAAAATCTTGCACAGACACCTCATGTGACCCAGGGAACGTCGTAGACAATGTTTTGACTTGAAAATTTAACCCCGCGCTTTACAGTTACTCTCCAAAAACATGCCTTCATTAAAGTAAATGGAGCCTAGAACTACAGGCTATTAGTAGGAGCTGTGAGTGGTTGCTATAGGAACAAAAGACATTCATAATATAAGGTGGGGAGATGGATAGAGAGAGACAGAGAGAGAAAGAGAGAGACAGACAGACAGACAGAGACAGACAGGGAAAGAGACAGAGAGATAGAGACAGACAGGGAAAGAGACAGACAGAGACAAACGGTGAAAGAGACAGACAGAGACAGACGGTGAAAAAGAGAGACAGACCTGGAAAGAGACAGACCTGGAAAGAGAAAGATGGGGAAAGAGACAGACAGACATGCAGACAGGGACAGAGACAGGCAGACAGGGAAGGAGTAGACAGCCAGAGATACAGACGAAGATAGATGAGGAAAGACACAGACCTTGATAAAAACAGACGGGGAAAGAGACAGAGAAATAGAGACAGACAAAGACAGGCAGACAGGGAAAGAGACAGACAGGAAAAGACACAGACAAACAGACGGGGAGACAGAACGGGAAAGAGACGGACCTGGGAAAAAGACAGACCTGGGAAGAGACAGATGGGGAAAGAAACAGAGAGATAGAGACAGACAAAGAAAGAGACAGAGACAGGCAGACCTGGAAAGAGACAGACCTGGAAAGAGACAGACCTGGAAAGAGACAGACGGGAAAAGAGACAGACAGAGACAGATGGGGAAAGAGACAGACGGGGAAAGAGACAGATCTGGAAAGAGACAGATGGAGCACATTACTTGGCCAATTTAGTTAAATCTGTGTGGAATATCTGTGGTGTTGAAATATATGTTGTGAAATGCTTCTATTAGCTTAGTTTTTGCCTTTTAATAATTACATTTCTATCTAATTGTTTTGTGGTTTTTGTGTGCAGAATACATTTTTGTTAATACATTCTATTTTGTTAACAGCATTTATTAACCTGGGCGAAGCCGGGTAGTACAGCTAGTATATAAATATATATATATATATATATATAAAAAAAATAATTTTTGAACTGTATATATATATATATATATATATATATATATATATGCACTACAGTTTAAAAGTTTAGGTTCACTTAGATATTTACTTATTTTTTACATATTTTTTCAATGTAGCTAATATTAAATTAAGCAGAAATGCGCTCTATACATTGTTAATGTGATAAATGACTATTCTAGTTGCAAACGTCTGGTTTTGAATGCAATATCTACATAGGTGTATAGAGGCCCATTTCTAACAACCACCACTCCAGTGTTCTAATGGTACATTGTGTTTGCTAACTGTGTTAGAAGGCTTATGGATGTTTAGAAATCCCTTGAAAACCCTTGTACAAGCATGTTAGCATAGCTGAAAGCAGTTAAAAAAAACTGACCTTCCTTTGAGCTAGTTGAGAATCTGGATTATTACATTTGTTGGTTCCATTAAACTCTCCAAATGGCCAGAAAAAGAGAACTTTCATGTGAAACTCAAAAATCTATTCTTTTTCTTAGAAATGAAGGATATTCCATGCGAAAAATTGCCAAGAAACTGAAGATTTCCTACAACGATCTGTACTACTCCCTTCAGAGGAGAGCACAAACAGGCTCTAACCAGAGTAGAAGGAGAAGCGGGAGGGCCCGCTGCACAACTGAGCAACAAGACAAGCACAATAGAGTCTCTAGTTTGAGAAATCGAAGCCTCAAAGGTCCTCAACTGGCAGCTTCTTTAAATAGTACCCGCAAAACGCCAGTGTCAACATCTACAGTGAAGAGGCGACTCTGTGATGCTGGCCTTCAAGGCAGAGTGGCAAAGAAAAAGCCATATCTGAGACTGGCTAATAAAAGGAAAAGATTAATATGGGCAAAAGAACACAGACATTGGACATTGGACAGAGGAATATTAGACAAAATGTGATGGGCAGACTAATCAAATTTTGAGGTGTTTGGATCACACAGAAGAACATTTGTGAGACACAGAACTACTGAAAAGATGCTGGAAGAGTGCCTGACGCCATCTGTCAAGCATGGTGGAGGTAATGTGATGGTCTGGGGTTCCTTTGGTGCTGGTAAAGTGGGAGATTTGTACAATGTAAAAGGGATTTTGAATAAGGCAGGCTTAAACTCCATTTTGCAATGCCATGCCATACTCTGTTGACAGCGTTTGATTGGAGCCAATTTCTTCCTACAACAGAACAATGACCCAAAGCACACCTTAAATTATGCATGAACTATTTAGAGAAGAAGCAGGCAGCTGGAATTCTCTCTGTAATAGAGTGGCCAGCCCAGTCAGCAGATCTCAACCCTATTGAGCTGTTGTGGGAGCAGCTTGACCGTATGGTACGCAAAAAGTGCCAATCAAGCCAATCCAACTTATGGGAGGGGCTTCTTGAAGCACGGGGTGAAATATTTCCAGATTACCTCAGCAAATTATTGAATGCCAAGGGTCTGCAAAGCTGTAAGTGCTGCAAAGGTAGCAGACAAAATTGTCTGGGTGACGCAAAACTTTTGAACTGTAGTATATATATAAATGTGTGTATATATATATATATATATATATATATATAGTACAGACCAAACGTTTGGACACACCTTCTCATCTCTAGAACAACTGTTAAGAGGAGACTTTGTGCAGCAGGCCTTCATGGTAAAATAGCTGCTAGGAAACCCCTGCTAAGGACAGGCAACAAGCAGAAGAGACTTGTTTGGGCTAAAGAACGCAAGGATTGGACATTAGACCAGTGGAAATCTGTGCTTTGGTCTGATGAGTCCAAATTTGAGATCTTTGGATCCAACCACCGTGTCTTTGTAGAAAAGGTGAACGGATGAACTCTACATCTCTGGTTCCCACAGTGAAGCATGGAGGAGGAGGTGTGATGGTGTGGAGGTGCTTTGCTGGGGACACTGTTGGGGATTTATTCAAAATTGAAAGCATGCAGAACCAGCATGGCTACAACAGCATCTTGCAGCGACGTGCTATTCCATCCAGTTTGTGTTTAGTTGGACCATCATTTATTTTTCAACAGGACAATGACCCCAAACACACCTCCAGGCTGTGTAAGTGCTATTTGACTAAGAAGGAGAGTGATGGGGTGCTACGCCAGATGACCTGGTCTCCACAGTCACCAGACCTGAATTCAATCGAAATGGTTTGGGGTGAGCTGGACCGCAGAGTGAAGGCAAAAGGGCCAACAAGTGCTAAGCATCTCTGGGAACTCCTTCAAGACTGTTGGAAAACCATTTCCGGTGACTACCTCTTGAAGCTCTTCAAGAAAATGCCAAGAGTGTGCAAAGTAGTAATGAAAGCAAAAGGTGGCTACTTTGAAGAATCTAGAATATAAGACATATTTTCAGTTGTTTCCCACTTTTTAAGTATTTCATTCCACATATTTTAATTCATAGTTTTGATGCCTTCAATGTGAATCTACAATTTTCAGTCATTAAAATAAAGAAAACTCTTTGAATTAGGTGTGTCCAAACTTTTGGTCTGTACTGTATATATAAAATTGAATATAGTTAAACAAAAAGTTTACAGACACCAGTTAAAAATACACATACATGTTTTTCTCACTATCTCACATAAAATCAGAATAAACCTTTCCCATTGTAGGTCAATTAGGATTATCAAAACTAATTATATTTGCCAAATGACAAAATAATGAGAGAGAATGTTTTAAATCCTTTTTATTACTTTCTGCAAAATCAAAAGTTTACAAACACTAAGAGTACTATGCCTTGAAACAATATGGGTCAGCCCATATAATGATGTCATGCCTTTGGAAGCTTCTGATAGGTCTATTGGCAACATCAGAGTTAATTAGAGTCACACCTGTGGATGTATTTTAAAGCACACCTGTAACACACTGCTTCTTTGGGTAGCAGCATGGGAAATTTAAAAGAAATCAGCCAAGATCTCAGGAAGAGAATTGTGGACTTGCACAATTTGATACAATAGAAAAACAGAACTTAATATTTGGTACAGAAACCTTTGTTTTCAATTACAGAGGTCAAACGTTTCCTGTTGTTCATGACCAAGTTTGCACACACTGCAGAAGGGATTTTGGGCCACTCCTCCATACAAATCTTCTCCATAACTTTCAGGTTTCCGTGCTGTCACTGGGCAACATTGAGTTTCAGCTCCTTCCAAAGATTTTCAGGGTTCAGGTATAAAGACAGCCCAAGTCACTCTAGGATCTAGAAAAGCTTGTTATAAAGCCACTAGTTGCCCTATGTGCCTCACGTTATTGTCATACTGTAAGACCCAGCCACAACCCATCTTCAATGCTCATACTGAGGGAAAGAAGTTGTTTGCAAAAATCTCATAATACATGGTTAAATACATATGTTTGACCACTAGTGGGATAAACAAGGAAGCAGTGATGAGTCTGGCCCTCGGAGCATGGATTGTTGGTCGAGCCTTCCAATACTGGGAGGCTGCAGGCAGCTTTTTTTTAGGCTGAGGGGGGGGGTCAAGAAGCATGGGTCTCCCCAGCCTGAGAATACCAGCCTCCAGCTGTCGGGCTTTATCATGACTGGGTATCAAAATTGGGGGAGACCATACTCTAGTTTTTTTAAATTATTTTATTTAAAAAAAAAAAGAGAAGCCGTGTGCGGTTCCTCTTATTTTGATGCACAGCCAAGATAAGAGCACGGCCAGGGGCTGCAGCCTGTAGCTGTATGCTTTATTTGTTCTGAGTATCATAATATGGGGAGACCCTACACCAATTTATTTATTTAGTAATTTATTTTTACACCAATAGACCCACAGACAGGGTCTGTGCATGTAAGCAGTCAGACACGCTGTAACACAGGCTGCGGGCACGTCTGACTGCAACCAATCACAGACATCAGGACTACCGGTCGGTGGGGGAGGCAGTGAATATGCATGAAGGTAAATGAGTGGCCCCGGAAGTAGCGTTAGAACCATGCCAGAGACTGGCAAGTATAACACACTTGCTCCAATTCTCATATCCTATCTACCACCATTTTTAAGCACTGGATTCTGGTCCCCATAGACTTATATGGAGACCGGTGTCTGGACAGATTTCAGTATCAATTCTAGACGGGACCTGTTTTGTTTTTGTTTATTTTTTTAAAAAAATGTAAAAATCTGGTTAGACCTGCCGATCCCGGATATCTGTGAGTCCGCCCATCACTATTCAACACATAAACATTAATGTCAAACCAGCTTGCAACAAAAGTTTGTACAACCCTAAGGGCATATAGCCAAATGTGCCAAAATTACAATATTTTTTGTGACCACCATTATTTTCAAGAACTGCCTTAATTCTCTTGAGCAGGTTGCCACTGGAGTCTTCTTCCATTCTTACATGACAACATCACAATACTGGTGTAATACTATTGTATGAACTGAGGATTTCAATCGCTTTAGGGCAATGACAACCAGAGATGGGTTCTTGGTGCAAAGAAGTTTTATAATATGCAACCAACAATATGTACACAGAAAAGAACATACACACAGCATATACCTGCCAGGTTCGGAGCAAGAAGGAATTCCCGGGACCGCGTACCGGACTCCCCCAGGGAGGCCACCAGGAGCGAACCCCTATACAGGGACTGTCTGGCGATCACCCCAGAAGGCTAGATGCACAGCAGCCGGGACACGAAATGACAACAGGTTATCATCCAAAAATGTCCATATGGAATGTGGAATGCGGGTCCTAGGGTTGATATGGATCGGAAGGGATCGGGCACAAGCGCAGACCAGAGACGGCAGACGGAGTCCGGGACCAGCGAGGGCACAGCTCAATGAGACCAGGTGTAGTCCAGGGCCTGTGTCGGGTGATTCACCAGGATCCAAAAAACAACCAGGAAAGAAGAGCAGCGCAGCAGGAGTAGACAGGAAGCAGTATACTCAAGCAACTAGACTAAGCTTAGGGACAGGCTTTTAAACAGATGAACAGGAAGTAGGGCAACAGAACAGAAAACTCCATGTCAACAAAGGGCAAGATCCTTCAGAAGCAACCTGGAAATCCCGGAACACTGACAACTGGTGGATGTTAGAGACCTTGCGATCTGCCACCTTCCCTTTGAGGTTGATCTACAGATGTTTAATAGGTTTGGAGACATGTTTGCCAGTTCATCACGTTTACCCTCAGTTTCTTTAGCAAGGCAATGTTTGTCTTGGAGATGTGTTTGGTATCATAATCACGTTCGAATACTTCCCAGCTGCCAAGTTTCCAAAGGGAGGGGATCATGTTGTTATTATTATTATTATTATTTATTTATAGAACATCATTGATTCCATGTTCTGCTTTAGTATGTCACAGTAAATGTTAACATTCATGGTTACCTTAATGAACTGTAGCTCCCCACAGCCGGCAGCACTCACGTAGCCCCAAACCATGACACTCCACCACCACGCTTGACTGTTGACAACCACACTTGTCTTTGTACTCCTCACCTCATTGCCACCACACTCGCTTGACACTGTCTGAACCAAATAAGTTTATATTGGTCTCATTTGTGGTAAAAAATTGTTTTTTCATTTTCACGGCTTAATGTTATAATTCTGTGTTGTACCTGAGGGTTAAGGTGTTCAACAAACATCTATATAAATTCTTTGAGCTGTCTATTTTCCAAAATGTCGTCATTTCCATCTGTTTTACTGTTTGGGCACATCAGGGGCTCTCCAAACACGACATTGTGTCTGCAATTGATTCCAGCCAATTTTGCGTTTAAAAAGTCAAATGGCACTCATTCCCTTCTGAACACTGCCGTGCACTGAAACAGTACATATGGGGTATCGGCATACTCTGGAGACGTTTCTGAACAAATTTTGTGGTGCATTTTCTCCTTTTACCTTCATGAATATGAAAGATTTGGGGTTAAAACAACATTTTTGTAATAAAAATGTATTTTTTCGTTTTCATGGCTCAAAGTTATACATTTCTGTAAAGCACCTGTGAGTTTAAGGTGTGTTCACTAAACATCTAGATAAATTCCTTGAGAGGTCTACAGTCATGGCCAAAAGTTTTGAGAATGCTACAAATATTAATTTTTACAAAGTCTACTGCTTAAGTTTTTCTAATGGCAATTTGCATATACTCCAGAATGTCATAAAGAGTGATCAGATTAACAGCAATTAGTTGCAAAGTCAATATTGGCTAAGAAAATGAACTTTAACCCCCAAAACACATTTCAACATCATTGCATTCCTGCCTTAAAAGGAGCAGCTAACATTGTTTTAGTGATTGTTCCATTAACACAGGTGTGGGTGTTGATGAGGACAGGGCTGGCGATCAATCAGTCATGATTAAGTAAGAATGACACCACTGGACACTTTAAAAGGAGGCTGGTGCTTGGTATCATTGTTTCTCTTCAGTTAACCATGGTTATCTCTAAAGAAACACGTGCAGCTATCATTGCTCTGCACAAAAATGGCCTAACAGGGAAGAGTATCGCAGCTACAAAGATTACACCTCAGTCAACAATCTATCGCATCATCAAGAACTTCAAGGAGAGAGCTTCCATTGTTGCCAAAAAGGCTCCAGGGCACCCAAGAAGAACCAGAAAACGCCAGGACCGTATCTTAAAACTGTTTCAGCTGCAGGATCGGACTACCAGCAGTGCCAAGCTAGCTCAGCAATGGCAGCAGGCTGGTGTGAGTGCTTCTGCACACACTGTGAGGCGGAGACTGCTTGAGCAAGGCCTGGTTTCAAGGAGGGCAGCAAAGAAGCCACTTCTCTCCAGAACAAACATCAGGGACCGACTGATATTCTGCAAAAGGTACAGGGAGTGGACTGCTGAGGACTGGGGAAAAGTCATTTTCTCAGATGAATCCCCTTTTCGATTGTTTGGGACATCTGGAAAACAGCTTATTAGGAGAAGAAGAGGTGAGTGCTATCACCAGTCTTGTCTCATGCCAACTGTTAAGCATCCTGAAACGATTCATGTGTGGGGTTGCTTCTCAGCCAAGGGAATCGGCTCACTCACAGTCTTGCCTAAAATCACTATACAAGAATAAGGCTGCACATCAAACATAGATAATGGTATAATGCCTCAAGCATATGGAAAAATATTGGAATATACAATGAAAAATGCTACTTGCTAATTTGAACATGTGAATAATGAATTGCATACCTGCCATGAATATTAGGAAAAGGAGATATTTAGCAATCGCATTGATCAATGTAACTGAGCCCCAAAACCTCGTCAAGGTATATCTCTATATTGGGGTCCCTAGCTTTGTGACCCTAACTGTGTGTCATCTCATTGCAATTAAAAACTGCTGTGGGTGGAGAGGGGTAACTAAGGACTTTCTTATATAGGAGATGGAAAAAACATGGCCGAAAGGGGCGGAGCTGTGTTCACATTCAGAAAAAAAAAAAACTACATATAACTGAATAGGATAACTGAAGTGAGCACTAATATATATATATATATTATGAGTGCAAGCCAAAAAATACATACTATACAAGAATAAGGCTGCACATCAAACATAGATAATGGTATAATGCCTCAAGCATATGGAAAAATATTGGAATATACAATGAAAAATGCTACTTGCTAATTTGAACATGTGAATAATGAATTGCATACCTGCCATGAATATTAGGAAAAGGAGATATTTAGCAATCGCATTGATCAATGTAACTGAGCCCCAAAACCTCGTCAAGGTATATCTCTATATTGGGGTCCCTAGCTTTGTGACCCTAACTGTGTGTCATCTCATTGCAATTAAAAACTGCTGTGGGTGGAGAGGGGTATAGTATGTATTTTTTGGCTTGCACTCATAATATATATATATTAGTGCTCACTTCAGTTATCCTATTCAGGTTTTGGGGCTCAGTTACATTGATCAAGGCGATTGCTAAATATCTATATATGTATAGCAAGTAGCATTTTTCATTGTATATTCCAATATTTTTCCATATGCTTGAGGCATTATACCATTATCTATGTTTGATGTGCAGCCTTATTCTTGTATAGTATGTATTTTTTGGCTTGCACTCATAATATATATATATTAGTGCTCACTTCAGTTATCCTATTCAGTTATATGTAGTTTTTTTTTCTGAATGTGAACACAGCTCCGCCCCTTTCGGCCATGTTTTTTCCATCTCCTATATAAGAAAGTCCTTAGTTACCCCTCTCCACCCACAGCAGTTTTTAATTGCAATGAGATGACACACAGTTAGGGTCACAAAGCTAGGGACCCCAATATAGAGATATACCTTGACGAGGTTTTGGGGCTCAGTTACATTGATCAATGCGATTGCTAAATATCTCCTTTTCCTAATATTCATGGCAGGTATGCAATTCATTATTCACATGTTCAAATTAGCAAGTAGCATTTTTCATTGTATATTCCAATATTTTTCCATATGCTTGAGGCATTATACCATTATCTATGTTTGATGTGCAGCCTTATTCTTGTATAGTATGTATTTTTTGGCTTGCACTCATAATATATATATATATTAGTGCTCACTTCAGTTATCCTATTCAGTTATATGTAGTTTTTTTTTTTTTTTTTTTTTTTTTCTAAATGTGAACACAGCTCCGCCCCTTTCGGCCATGTTTTTTCCATCTCCTATATAAGAAAGTCCTTAGTTACCCCTCTCCACCCACAGCAGTTTTTAATTGCAATGAGATGACACACAGTTAGGGTCACAAAGCTAGGGACCCCAATATAGAGATATACCTTGACGAGGTTTTGGGGCTCAGTTACATTGATCAATGCGATTGCTAAATATCTCCTTTTCCTAATATTCATGGCAGGTATGCAATTCATTATTCACATGTTCAAATTAGCAAGTAGCATTTTTCATTGTATATTCCAATATTTTTCCATATGCTTGAGGCATTATACCATTATCTATGTTTGATGTGCAGCCTTATTCTTGTATAGTATGTATTTTTTGGCTTGCACTCATAATATATATATATTAGTGCTCACTTCAGTTATCCTATTCAGTTATATGTAGTTTTTTTTCTGAATGTGAACACAGCTCCGCCCCTTTCGGCCATGTTTTTTCCATCTCCTATATAAGAAAGTCCTTAGTTACCCCTCTCCACCCACAGCAGTTTTTAATTGCAATGAGATGACACACAGTTAGGGTCACAAAGCTAGGGACCCCAATATAGAGTTATACCTTGACGAGGTTTTGGGGCTCGGTTACATTGATCAATGCGATTGCTAAATATCTCCTTTTCCTAATATTCATGGCAGGTATGCAATTCATTATTCACATGTTCAAATTAGCAAGTAGCATTTTTCATTGTATATTCCAATATTTTTCCATATGCTTGAGGCATTATACCATTATCTATGTTTGATGTGCAGCCTTATTCTTGTATAGTATGTATTTTTTGGCTTGCACTCATAATATATATATATTAGTGCTCACTTCAGTTATCCTATTCAGTTATATGTAGTTTTTTTTCTGAATGTGAACACAGCTCCGCCCCTTTCGGCCATGTTTTTTCCATCTCCTATATAAGAAAGTCCTTAGTTACCCCTCTCCACCCACAGCAGTTTTTAATTGCAATGAGATGACACACAGTTAGGGTCACAAAGCTAGGGACACCAATATAGAGATATACCTTGACGAGGTTTTGGGGCTCAGTTACATTGATCAATGCGATTGCTAAATATCTCCTTTTCCTAATATTCATGGCAGGTATGCAATTCATTATTCACATGTTCAAATTAGCAAGTAGCATTTTTCATTGTATATTCCAATATTTTTCCATATGCTTGAGGCATTATACCATTATCTATGTTTGATGTGCAGCCTTATTCTTGTATAGTATGTATTTTTTGGCTTGCACTCATAATATATATATATTAGTGCTCACTTCAGTTATCCTATTCAGTTATATGTAGTTTTTTTTTTTCTGAATGTGAACACAGCTCCGCCCCTTTCGGCCATGTTTTTTCCATCTCCTATATAAGAAAGTCCTTAGTTACCCCTCTCCACCCACAGCAGTTTTTAATTGCAATGAGATGACACACAGTTAGGGTCACAAAGCTAGGGACCCCAATATAGAGATATACCTTGACGAGGTTTTGGGGCTCAGTTACATTGATCAATGCGATTGCTAAATATCTCCTTTTCCTAATATTCATGGCAGGTATGCAATTCATTATTCACATGTTCAAATTAGCAAGTAGCATTTTTCATTGTATATTCCAATATTTTTCCATATGCTTGAGGCATTATACCATTATCTATGTTTGATGTGCAGCCTTATTCTTGTATAGTATGTATTTTTTGGCTTGCACTCATAATATATATATATTAGTGCTCACTTCAGTTATCCTATTCAGTTGCCTAAAATCACAGCCATGAATAAAGAATGGTACCAGAATGTCCTCCAAGAGCAACTTCTCCCAACTGTCCAAGAGCAGTTTGGCGCCCAACAATGCCTTTTCCAGCATGATGGAGCACCTTGCCATAAAGCAAAGGTGATCACTAAATGGCTCATGGAACAAAACATAGAGATTTTGGGTCCATGGCCTGGAAACTCCCCAGGTCTTATTCCCATTGAGAACTTGTGGGCAATCATCCAGAGACAGGTGGACAAACAAAAACCAAAAAATTCTGGCAAAATGCAAGCATTGCTTATGCAAGAATGGACAGCTATCAGTCAGGATTTGATCCAGAAGTTGATTGAGAGCATGCCAGGGAGAATTGCAGAGGTCCTGAAGAAGAAGGGTCAACACTGCAAATATTGACTTGCTGCATTAACTCATTCTAACTGTCAATATAACCTTTTGGTACTCATAATATGATTGAAATTATATTTCTGTATGTGATGTAAACATCGGACAAACACAATTAAAAATCAGAGGGCAACAGATCATGTGAAAATATAATTTTGGTGTCATTCTCAAAACTTTTGGCTATGACTGTAGTTTCCAAAATGTGGTCACTTGTGGGGGGGTTACACTGTTTAGGCACATCAGGGTTTCTGCAAACGTTACATGGCGTCCGCTAGCTATTCCAGACAATTTTGCGTTCTAATATTAAAATAGCGAGCCCTACTGTGCTCCCAAACAATACATTCCCACCCCCACATGGGGTATCAGTGTACTAAGGAGAAATTGTATAACAAATTGTAATGAGAATTTTCTTTTTTAATCCCTGTGACACTGCAAAAGTTGGTGCTAAAGTAACATTTTTGTGGGAAAAAGTAATATTTTCATTTTTTTTTTTCACATTGCTTCAGTTCCTCTGAAGCACCTAAATGGTTAATAAACTTCTTGGATGTGGTTCTCAGCAGATTCAGGGGTGCATTTTTTAGATTGATGTCACTTGTTGGTATTTTCTGTCACATAGGTCTCTCAAAGTCACTTGAAAGGTGATGTGGTCTGTAAAAAAATGGTTTTATAAATGTTGGAAAAATGAGAACTTGCTCATAAACTTTGAACCCTTTTAACTTCCTAACAAAAAAAAAGATCTTTCAACAATTGCGCTGATCAAAACTAAACATGTGGTAAATGGTATTTATTAACTATTTTGTGTGACATAACTCTCTGGTTTAAGGGCATAAAAATTAAAGTTTAAAAATTGCAAAATTTTCGAAATGTTTGCCAAATTTCCTGTATTTTCACAAATAAACACAAAAAAGAACATCCTAAATTTACCAATACCATGAAGTACAATATGTCACGGAAAAACAGTCTCTCAATTACTGGGATAATTTGAAGCGTTCCAGAATAGAAATGAGCAGACCCGTGGATGTTCAGGTTCTGCGGGTTCAGTCGATCTTTAAAAAAAGTTTTGTTCTGGACTCAAACTTGATTCAAACCTCATTGGAAGTCCCTGATTGGGCAGTTTGGCTCTCCATCCACGTACAGAGAGCCATACACAGAGCACTTCTGGGGGAGGGAGGGCGGGGTTTGTTCATTCTATTTTGTGCCTACTACATCCGATAATACTGATTTTACCAGCAGTGAAAACCATTCAGACTGAAAGTGACTTGCAGTGGGCTGAGTACCGAGCGTACCTGAGAACAGAACTGCTCGATCGAGTGGTTTGCATACGTAAAGCATCCAAACTCAAACACCGATATTTTTTTTTTGTAAAGTCTCTTGCTCAGTACGAACACCAATTTTTAAACCTATAACTTAACCTATATTCCAGAGTTATTGTTTCATAAAGTTACACTGGTCAGAATTGAAAAAATTGGCCTGGTCATAAAAGTGAAAATAGGCTGAAGGGGTTAAATAGGAAGACTGACTGATTTCAATTTTGTAGAAACCTGTGATGCAAATTACAGGACACATCTTATTTTCATGAGGATAAATTTAAATTATTTTTTAGGGGTACCATTATTTTTGTCCAGGCCTTTTTTCATTTATTTTTTATTGTTTAATTTTCTGTTAAATCACAATTCAAAAGCAATATCTGATTTTCATTAGTTGTTCAGTAAATTTTAATTGAAAATTACTTTTGTCAGTTGCAAGTTATTTCGGTGACTCCTGTTTTTTTTCTTACTTTTACAGAAGGGTACCAACAATTACCGTATATATAAACTGTAGACAGAATGCTCAGCATACATGTATACACCGCCTTGGAAAAGTAAGATATTAATCAATATCTCACAGAATACAAGAAAAATGTTAAACATTTTTGCATGAGAGAATATTTATTTAACTTATAACATGAAAGTAAGGTTAAAAATATAATTTTCATTGTGATATCTTCAGTCTTACTAAAATTTATTCATACAAAAATGAATACACCCACATAAAAATGTACTACATTTAGTATTTTGTATTAGCTCCATGATTTTTAAAGACAGAATCAAGTCTTGCAGGTATGGAATGAACAATTTGGTGACATACTGCAGCATCCATCTTTTTTTCATTCATCAAGAATGACCTCTTTTTAATCCAGGAGGAGGCTGGATGGAGAATAAGGTTGGGATCAGACAGCCGTATACCGTATTTTTCGGACTATAAGATGCACTCTGGTTTTAGAGGAGGAAAATAGGAAAATAAAATTTTAAGCAAAAAATGTGTTCATGACACACTGTTAGCTGCAGATCCTCGCCCCATGACACTGTTATGGGGGTAATGTCCCCAAATTCTCTACTAAGGTACCCCATCTTGGTAATGATCCTCCTGCCTTGTATGTGATCCCCATCCTTGTATATATGTCCATCATCCTGGCATGTGCCCACATTCAGGTATTTGCCCACATCCTGATATGTGCCCCCATCCTGCTATGTACCCCCATCCTGATAAATACCTCCATTCTAGTATGTGCTCCCATCCTGCTATATAACCCCATCCTGGTATATGGCCCACATCCTTATATATATGTGTCCCTCATCCTGATAAATACACCCATCCTGATAAATATCCCCATTTTGGTATGTGCTCCCATCCTGCTATATACCCCCATCCTGGTATATGACCCGCATCCTGTTCTACACAAAAAATAAAAGTTTATACTCACCTTTCCTTACTCCACACAGCATCGCTCGTCTTCCTTTCTGTGCCAGCAAAAGCACCGCTGACTTGTGTGGAGCCATGCACACAGCGATGACGTCATCACTGTGCGCACCACTCTCCACACATATCAGCGGACCGGCAGACAGGAGGACATCGCGATGCTGTAGAGATTGATGGCTGGTGAGTGTACTTATTCACTGCCCCCCACGCTGATGATGTTGTGTGGGGGGCAGTGAATATAGCCACACATAATCACTCCAGGCTGTACTTGCCAGGGATGATCACGCTGGCCAGCTGTTAATTTTGCACGCTCCCCCCCAACCATCATCCCGCCCACCTGTCAGCACCAGCTTCAGCGGGAGGATGCAGTGCATATGAAAAGAGATAATGAGCGAGCCCACATGGACATGGTAGGCACTGCTACAGCCTGCTCATGCCGCTGATGACCCGCCCCACCACCACCACACCCCCCTTCCCCACAGCCATCGGACTATAAGATGCACCCCCCACTTTCCCCCTAACATTTGGGGGGGAAAAAGTGCATCTTATAGTCCAAAAGATACGGTAACTTGTATGAGGATCATATTGCAGTGCACTCACTGGCCATGGCTCTCCTGATCTGATCATGATAGCTTTGTATATTTCTATGCATCTCTCAGGCTCTTGAGTCAGGGGAGCCGTGGCCTTTCTAAGCCCGGCCAAATGCTCAACTTGTCTCTTCTGAATTCCCTGTAGGTGTGTTGGTTGGGTTCAGGTCAGGATACATACTTGGCCACTGAAACACTTTCACCCTGTTCTTCTTCAGAAATGTGTTATATAACATTGTCTTGTTGGAAAAGTTCACGTCTACCAAGGTCATGGAGTAATGGTAGCATTTTCTCTTTCAATATAGAGTATTAGAGACTAGGGAAAATCAGTTTTTGGTTCTGGAAGAGAAGTGGTGAGGACACCAGGGAGGACCCAGGTGAAGGAATAACTAGTACTTGTGAAGTTTATGTGTGATGTATAGCTGCGAGTACCGAAGCAGCTATAATCTTAAAGGAACTTTTAGGCAACAGTGATAGTGATCCAGTTCGGCCGGCAAGTCGGGTGAGACCTGTAAGCAGAAAAAAACAATAACGTAGTGAGTCCAGTGTTAGCCAGTAGTGGTGAACCCAGTGAAGTAAGGGTGCTTCTCAGCTGTGAATACAAGAAGAGGGAAGGGGCTCTAAGGCTATGTGCCCACGGGAGATTAAACCTGCGGATTTATCTGCGGAAAATCCGCAGATTTTCTGGATTTTCCAGATAAATCCGCAGGTTTTAGCATGTACAGACACTCCCCATGTCATCCTATGGGACATGGGGAGTGCTGTGTCCATGCTGTGGATATGAGCGGCTGTGGAACATGCTGCGGATGTCCCGCAGCTGCACACGAAATTGCTTGTCAATTATTTCTGTGAAATTACCTGCGGAAATCCCGGCCCTCCACTATGGAGATAGTGTCCGGGACTTCCGCAGGTAAGCCGCATGAATGCCCGCAGGTTTACAGCAGATATTTCGCTGTACTACCGCAGCTAAAAATAGCTGCGGATTCCGGGGAGCAGCTGCGGGAAATCTGCGGATGTACCTGCGAATATATCCTCAGGTACAAACTCCCGTGAGCACATAGCCTAAGGCTCCATGTGCACACTACATTTTTTTGCAGTATTTTTTGGTGCAGTTTGTTACAAAAAACTGCATGTCTTTCTTAATCCAGCAAAGTCTATGAGAATTCAGAATTGCTGTGCGCATGTTGATTTCTTTTTTCGTTTACAGTTTTTGGGTGACAAAAAACAGCAGCATTCTACTCTTTGTGTGTCTTTGATCAGCGTTTTTTATTCCTTCCAGCCATTGATTTCACAAAAAAAAATACATGGGACAAAACGCGGCAAAAGCGTGGAAAAATGCACGAGTTTCTTTGTTGCTTTGTCATGCACAAGGTGCGTTTTTCTGCCAGAAGGTGCAGTTTCAGTTCAGTCCATGAAATGTGCTGCCTGATGTATTATGTACTTAAGAGTTGTGTCAAGTAAAGAGTGCCTTGTTGTTATGAATATGTCTGTGATCCATACCTATACGTCTTATGGACCTGGTGAGGAGTGTAATGGGTCCGGCCTGAAGGTACTTCGAGTAACACCACCAGCACACATATACTTTTAATTTAAGGTAGCATCAAGGGATGCAGAAAATGCAATGCTCACCCATAGCTACCACACCACGCCACGTTACATCTTCACACTAGGCCAGGACTGCTGGCTCTGATGAGGCCCAGGACAGTTCTATGCAAGTATGTTGAATGTCCCAATGCTATGTTGTTGCGGCTTGCGGGCGTCATCAGAGATGGAAGTCCAGTTTACACAGGCATACTGAAGCAAGCAATCTCTACAGTATATTAGCTCTCACAGTGCATATAGATTACCATTGTCATTGGAAGTCCTGATAACATAGGATGATGTACCACTGAGAGCCATGGTCTTTTTGCAGCACAAAAGATTATTTCACCTGATGAACCAGCCTTTATCTCATTCATCAGGTGACTGGCAGTCTGTTTACATGGCAAGATAATCATCAAACAGTTTTATCAATGCCTGATCATGATTATCTTGCAATGTTTTTCCCCCTATTTCATAGAATAATGCTACATTGAAACAGAGCTTTTTGTAGTCGGAAGAATGTGACTTTTTTTCAGGAGGAAACCACTTTTTGATGTTTTTTTCTTCTAATAATTTTCTAATATTATTTTACAGGGTTTTTTGAAGCATTTTTTTCACATGGTATCTTGTAGCCTTTTTATTTAACAGTGTGAATGAAGTATGGACTGGATTTTATGAGGACTACACCTAAAATAAGTGACGAGAGACTTTTTTCCACTTAGAGGTTTAAAAAATGTATCAAAAACAAAAACTTAGATCTCCTTGCATAAACAGCAAAGTTGCTTTTCCAGTGACTTGAGTTTTAAGATTATTCAATAAGTAATTAAAATGGCGCATAGAGAGGATTTTGTAGCAGATTCATTTCAAAATCCTCCTTTTAAAAAGATATGGTAAATCTAGCCTAAAAAACTAAAATAATAGAAAAAACACCACTGATATGACTATATGAGAGTTTTTTTTCTAAATATACATGCATTGGACATTGCATTGAGAGGGAAGATGAAGAAGGAGCTGAATTGTCTGGATTACATGTTGTCATCCAATTGTAGGATTAGTGCATGCAATCCGTAATGGCCGAGAAAAAAAAATAAAAAGTACCTATATACTGTATAGCTGAACCCAATATTTTAGAGCCATAATGCATTTTTAAACTGGTTGTTCACTTTATCTTTATTTTAGAAAATGCATTGGGCTAATATAAAAGTGTCACAGGTTCTCCTCCAGCACTTTGTTAATGGCTTCTTCTTTATCGGCTTTCCTCTTCTTAAAATGGCAGTTAATGGAGGAGCATATGATTGAGTAGACAACCCCTTTAATAATCAATAAGTTTCACTGCAAACTTTTTTGTCAGATTTAAATTAGTGTATAGGGAGGAAATAGTGGATTGATTAAAATTGAATTGAGTATTCGTGGTGAATTATCTACATTATTCCATTGTGGTATTAGAGATAGGCATATCCTTTTTTTTCTTAACTTATTCTTAACATATACTCGGATCTTGAGGAATCAGTGCTATCATTCTACTTGCGATTTGAATTATAATTGAATATTATTTTATTCTTTATATAGCTTATTACCTTTACTGAATTGCATGTGAATAGCACGTTTCAATTTCTTGCAAGTTACTTAATGATGTAAAGTTCAGCAGAAGAACAGCAAAGGGGGAGTATATATGGAGTATAGCTTCCAAGATGACATAGTGTGTAAATATAAGAAGGGGTAAAGATCAAATCTGGTGTGTGATCTAAAGTGAGAAAATGCAGCTAACTGCAGAAGGAATCCATAATCCTCAAGCTTTCAACAGTATGAAATCCATTTACTGCTAACTGTGCTTATGATGAAAATCTGCCCACACCCTTGTCTGGAGTACAAAGACATAGAATTGAACAGATGGAAAGACTATTAAAATTCAGCTCGCCTACAAATGTGCAAACACTTGGTTAAATATAATCATATTTTTTATTTATGTGGGTCAAATATGACAAGGGGCCATTATTGAAGCCATTATCAACTGAAATACCACTATATAGAGTTAATATTAAATTTGAAGCATTTGTATATAAAATATTTGAAGGCCTTGGGAAGGTAAAATTGATGTTATTTAGTGTTGAGCGAGTAGTTGACTATTCGTACTCGCTATGCTGTTAGCGAGTACTGTGTGCTCTCGCATATATATATATGGGAAGTACTCGCTAAGTAGCGAGTAACCCGAAAGCCGTACTTTTGCGTGCAAGTAGCGAATAGTACTGCTTTCGAGTTACTCTCTACTTAGCGAGTATTTCCCATTGACTTACATTGTGCCCGCTACTCGTAACGAATATGAGAGTAGCGGACATTACTCGCTAACAGCATAGCGAGTACGAATAGTTAACTACTTTCTTAACACTAATGTTATTATAAAAGTATGGTACATTAAAAAGATAACAAACTAATGAAAGCAGAGGTAATGCTATAGTAGTTACCTGGATTATGGACATTGACAGACACCAAAGGTCTTCCTGTGTCACTAATATCATAAGTGGCACATGATTCAGGGCGGCCGTGTAACAGATTTTGCATTAATGCCGATATATATACATTGCAAACATTAATTTGAATTGTAGAATTGTGTTATTCTTTAGCAATAATGTAACTTAAACCCCACTCTTCTTTGCTTTGCTATATATGTCTAATATATAAAGCTGAATGTGTGTATGTATGTATATGTGTGTGTGTGTGTGTGTGTGTGTGTGTGTGTTTGTGTGTGTATGTCTGGGATTGGCATCTGCACCGTCGCAACTACAGCCACAAAATTTTGCACACTCACACTTCTGGACCCATAGCCTATGTTTTGAGGGGAAATTTTAACCCCGCACTTTACAGTTATTCACCAAAAAACCTGCCTCCATTAAAGCCAATGGAGCTGGGAGCCACAGTGCAGCCAGAACTTCAGAAGAATGCGCAGCCACGCCCTTAAATGGAATGTTGGCATGTCACAAGGGAAAGAGACAGACACAGACAGGGAAAGAGGCAGACACAGACAGGGTAAGAAACAGACATAGACAGCGTAATAGACAGACACAAAGAAACAGACACAGACAAAGAGACAGACTGACAGGGAAATAGACAGACAGGGAAAGAGAGGGAAAAAGAGAGACAGGTTAAGAGACAGACACAGACAGGTAAAGAGACAGACACAGACAAAGAGACAGAGACAGACACAGGGAAACAGACAGACAGGGAAAGAGAGGGAAAGAGACAGACAGGGTAAGAGACAGACAAAGACAGGTAAAGAGACAGACAAAGAGACAGACACAGGGAAAGAGACAGAGGGAAAGAGGGAAAGAGACAGACAGGGAAAGAGAGAGAAAGAGAGGGAAAGAGACAGACAGGGAAAGAGACAGACAGGTAAAGTGACAGAGATAGATAGATAGATAGACAGACAGGGAAAGATATAGATAGACAGACAGGGAAAGAGATTGAGACAGACGGAGAAAGAGACAGAGACAGTCAGAGACAGACAGGGAAAGAGATAGAGAGAGAGACAGGGAGATATATACAGAGGGGGAGACAGACATTATAATTACATTTATATCTATTTGTTTTGTGGTTCATGTGTGCAGAATACATTTTTGTTATTACATCCTATTTTGTTAACAGCAGTTATTAACCCGGGCGAAGTAGGGTAGCACAGCTAGTATATATATATATATATATATATATATATATATACAGTTAGGTCCAGAAATATTTGGACAGTGACACAATTTTCGCGAGTTGGGCTCTGCATGCCACCACATTGGATTTGAAATGAAATCTCTACAACAGAATTCAAGTGTAGATTGTAACATTTAATTTGAAGGTTTGAACAAAAATATCTGATAGAAATTGTAGGAATTGTACACATTTCTTTACAAACACTCCACATTTTAGGAGGTCAAAAGTAAATGGACAAATAAACCAAACCCAAACAAAATATTTTTATTTTTCAATATTTTGTTGCGAATCCTTGGGAGGCAATCACTGCCTTAAGTCTGGAACCCATGGACATCACCAAACGCTGGGTTTCCTTCTTCTTAATGCTTTGCCAGGCCTTTACAGCCGCAGCCTTCAGGTCTTGCTTGTTTGTGGGTCTTTCCGTCTTAAGTCTGGATTTGAGCAAGTGAAATGCATGCTCAATTGGGTTAAGATCTGGTGATTGACTTGGCCATTGCAGAATGTTCCACTTTTTTGCACTCATGAACTCCTGGGTAGCTTTGGCTGTATGCTTGGGGTCATTGTCCATCTGTACTATGAAGCGCCGTCCGATCAACTTTGCGGCATTTGGCTGAATTTGGGCTGAAAGTATATCCCGGTACACTTCAGAATTCATCCGGCTACTCTTGTCTGCTGTTATGTCATCAATAAACACAAGTGACCCAGTGCCATTGAAAGCCATGCATGCCCATGCCATCACGTTGCCTCCACCATGTTTTACAGAGGATGTGGTGTGCCTTGGATCATGTGCCGTTCCCTTTCTTCTCCAAACTTTTTTCTTCCCATCATTCTGGTACAGGTTGATCTTGGTCTCATCTGTCCATAGAATACTTTTCCAGAACTGAGCTGGCTTCATGAGGTGTTTTTCAGCAAATTTAACTCTGGCCTGTCTATTTTTGGAATTGATGAATGGTTTGCATCTAGATGTGAACCCTTTGTATTTACTTTCATGGAGTCTTCTCTTTACTGTTGACTTAGAGACAGATACACCTACTTCACTGAGAGTGTTCTGGACTTCAGTTGATGTTGTGAACGGGTTCTTCTTCACCAAAGAAAGTATGCGGCGATCATCCACCACTGTTGTCATCCGTGGACACCCAGGCCTTTTTGAGTTCCCAAGCTCACCAGTCAATTCCTTTTTTCTCAGAATGTACCCGACTGTTGATTTTGCTACTCCAAGCATGTCTGCTATCTCTCTGATGGATTTTTTCTTTTTTTTTAGCCTCAGGATGTTCTGCTTCACCTCAATTGAGAGTTCCTTAGACCGCATGTTGTCTGGTCACAGAAACAGCTTCCAAATGCAAAACCACACACCTGTAATCAACCCCAGACCTTTTAACTACTTCATTGATTACAGGTTAACGAGGGAGACGCCTTCAGAGTTAATTGCAGCCCTTAGAGACCCTTGTCCAATTACTTTTGGTCCCTTGAAAAAGAGGAGGCTATGCATTACAGAGCTATGATTCCTAAACCCTTTCTCCGATTTGGATGTGAAAACTCTCATATTGCAGCTGGGAGTGTGCACTTTCAGCCCATATTATATATATAATTGTATTTCTGAACATGTTTTTGTAAACAGCTAAAATAACAAAACTTGTGTCACTGTCCAAATATTTCTGGACCTAACTGTACATACATACATACATATGTATATATATATAAATAAATATATATATATATATATATATTTATATATAAATATATATATGTATATGTATATGTGGCACCCTGGACAAGCCAGGACGTCACAGATACAGCAACAACGAACCCCACACCCCGGTTAGGAACATCAGAGTCACACACAAATCCTTGTTGCCTCCCTCCAGGGGCTGATGTCCACACCAGGTGGGGCGGAGCCAGGCGGTTGGCTCCACCCACCGAGGAGTTCACAGTCCTGGAGGCGGGAAAAGGAAAGGAGAACAGGGAGAGTTGAGTTGGAGAGAGAGGGAAGTGGTGGTGGAGCAGACTGGCCGTGTCCGGGTACGTGGCCCAGGCACAAACGGCAAGGTTGGCAGACGGTGGTGACCGTCTGCAGGCGAGGCCGATTGACGCACAACCATAAGGACCGGGGACGGGCGGTGTCCCACTGGTACCGAACCGGGGAGCGAAGAGAAGCCAGCACCACTCGGCAGGGCCTACGGACCCCGACCAGGCTTGGAGTCGCCGTTAAACCGGTCAAATCCGTCAGCGACGGGAACCTCCGGGGTTTCCCAGCAGCAAAGACCCGACTGAAGGCAACCGCTCAACCGTGAATGGAAATACAGCTACCGCCACAGCTAGAGTTCCCAGGGCCAGAGCCTGTGGGCAAAAGGGGCTCCTCTGGTAATTACACCGCTGGGGAGCGGGTCACCGGTGGGAAGCCATCGGGGCCGAAAACACATCAAAGGTGCAGGGAGAGACAGTCACCGCCAACCTACCGGGAGTGACCACCGCAGCCGTCTGTGGGACCCGTCCATCCAGCCATTTGTTTTACCAGAGACTCCGTGTACGTTACTGGCTGAGTGAGTACCACCGTGCCGTCTGGCATTGCGCTGCCCCCGCGACCCTGCACCTCCCCAACTCCTGCCATCCACCCTCCAGTCGCTATCACCGGGCCCCGGGACCACCAAACCCCCCCTACCCACGGAGGGGGGAGAAACACCTTAGCTGCTCCCTGTCATCGCTCCCGGGATCCCCATTCAGAGCAGCGGTGGTGTCCCATTATCACCACAAACCGTGGGTGGCGTCACGGACTGACTTCCCAAACCCAAAAATCATCCCCTTTCACTCACGGGCGAGGAGCGCCGCTCGAGTCCCCGGATCCGGCCCACCGCTCGAGCCACCGAGCAGCAGCAGCGCCGGACCCGATCGTGGTGAGCGCAGCATCCCCTCCCCGCCCGCGACATGTATATATGCATTTTGAAATTGATGAGAGATGCATGTTACCTTACTACTTATTATTAATTATGCAATGGTTTCACATTGCAGGGTATTAGATCAGTCAATCACACACAGGCTCAAGATAGGACCTTACAGGTCAGTGTACCTGGATAATTCTGCAGCCATTTTTCAGCCTGAGGTCATCAAGGAGACCATCGGCATCACAGAGTAGTATTGTGATGATTAAAGTGTAGCGCCCCTGTGGTCATGCTACTAAGATCTTCAATCTGGTTCCTGGAGTCCTAGCTCTGGCTAAACCCGCACACACCTAAACACTCACAAAAAAAACCACCCTGGACCACAAGAGGGCATGATCAGAGGGTTGCCCATCCTATGGTGTAAAGCCTGCCCAGGAAGTGGAGATTTTCTAGGAGGTGTAAATCCCACCCTCCTGTAGTTAGGTCCTGAGAGGCAGGGGGAGGAGTTGGTGAGTGAGAGTGAGGAGTCCAGTCAGAGTGAGGAGAAGGAGGGAGGAGGACACTCGGCTGGGAGTCAGGTCTGGGTGCGAGGCCTGAGGATCGATCACACGATGCTCAGGGAAGAAGCAGGTGGCTGTGGAGTCTCCAAGGGACTCTGACAGAGCTGTGCACACAACAGGGTGCAGAACCCGAGGGGAGAAGTAGGAAAGCTTTACGCCTTCTACCAGAATCTGCATGATGAGGGGTCTTCCAGAGCTCCTCACCACCCCTTAAGTGGCCCTTCAAGTGTTCCAAGCCAGGAAGCAGCCACGCCACAAGAGAAGTGCACTGAGGGGGCCATAGCCTGGCTACACGGACAGAGCCGGGACAAAGGGAACCAGGAATCTGTCCCCAGCACCAGGGATGTGTAACCTGTGAGTAAATCATCAGTAAAGACTCCCTGTTTTACTCGGACTTTGCCTGTTTGCATTCCTTTCAGCCTGCACCTCATCCAGCACCTAGAGGGCACTGGGGTTTACCCTACCTGCGGAGGGGGTTAACACACTCGCCGCTGATTCTATCAGCACCAGTCTCTCACAAGCAGCAGCGGCGGCGGCATCTATTCCCTTGCTGCACTATCACAGGTGGCGTAACGGACACTAACTTTCATCCCTACTGTAAATACCCCCTTTTTACAAAAGAAGCCCAAGGGCATGGCACTGGGCAACGGCCACTAGAGTGACATTCCCATTTGTAACCGCCCGGGACCGAGTACTCCCTTCCCTGGGCGACACAGAAACTCCCACCCTTTTGGTGTTGACAGCGGCATCAGAGAGGTTAAACGCCCGCAATCAGTTCTAGAACTGATTGTGGGCATTACTGCAGGAAGTCAGCTATGATATATAGGTGAAACCCGCTGATGATTTTATCCGCTGATACAAGTGCGGCATACAATTTGGGGTTGTAGGAATTGTCTGGTCTAGATTTGAAAGTCTGCAGTCACCCTGGGTGACTGCATACTTGAGAATCCTCTCAGCGTAAACAGTGTGTGCTGCAAGCATTTCTTGGTGTTCATGCGGAACTGCAGTCAAGTATGCGATATATATATAATACCATCAAGAACCTGACTAATGGGCATGGCCTCACTCAATACGATTTTATAGTACCTCATGTCAGCAGAGCAGCTCTTTCACTTCAGGGCAGCTTTATCGATGGGGCATGACTGCTGACATCATGCCGATTGACAGCAGGCTCCCCACTTTAATGCAGCAGGGGAGCCGCTGTTAACTAGTTTGGCATCACCAGTCATGCTTCATCAATAGAACTGGGTGGATGAGAAGCTGCTGCTCTTTCTACGTGAATTCACTAGAAGCTACAGAATTGCTGGTTGGAGCAGTCTCTGCTGGAAGAGATTTGCATCGGGTAAAACAGACAAAAAGCAACTCACTGTCTCTTAGTTCTTAGGCCCAAAATAAAAATATAAAATAGTCCCGGATAACCCCTTTTAACTTTAGTTTACATCGTAAGAGCGGTTATTGATTGGTAACTGCTTAGAAAGAAATGTAGCAACGCCTGCAAGGTGGGCTGTGGAGGGTTGTGGGATTACAATATGCATGCTGTTATCTCCTAACCTGGAAGATTTACAAGAAAGCCAGGTCCTTAGGAGGCCACTAGGGATTCTTGTCAGCATTTATGGTAATGGGTGTTATTTAGTTAAATTATCGGTCTGTGGCTGCCCATTGTTTCCTTACATGAAAAGAGACTCAAAAGTAGTGAAAGGTCTCTTTAAAATTCTCAAAGTCCAGCTTAATAATACAATCCATCCCATGATCTTAAAATTTAGAGATGAGCTGATATTTTGAAATTCAAATTTGATGACTTCTTCGAATTTTCACCAAAAAGTTGATTTGCGGCAAATACATTTGTGTGAATCTCAATACTGAAAACTTGTAATTGCTTATAAAATGCAGATGGGGAGAGGATAGAGAAAGGGACAACCCTGCTCACCATAAGAGCATACAGATTACAGGAAAGAGTAATCAGACCCCACTGACCATAACACCTTACACTCTACAGGAGAGAGAGCGAGGACCCCACTGACCATAAGTGATTACACTCTATAGCAGAGAAAGAGAAACCCACTAACCAAAAGAGCTTACACTCTACAGAAGGGAGAGAGAAGGATAGGAACTTGTTGACCATAAGAGCTTAAACACTACACAAGAGATAAATAGCGATGGGTGGACCTGGACTGTAAAAGGTTCAAAAGTATCCGGGTGCTGGCCCAGAGTTCTTAGGAAACTCTGGCTAATGATCAGGGTCCAGCAACTCGGGAAATAAAAAAGAAAAAGGAAGAATAAAAATAAAGCAAGCCCACTATACTTACCAAGTCTCCGGCACGGCTGTAACTGCTTCCGGGCCCCTCACTTTTCTTCTGGCGCTGCTTATTAGCCACCTACATATTTACTGCTTCCCCCGCCCACTGGTAGTCCTGGCGTCTGTGATTGGTTGCAATCACACGTGCCACCACCCTTTGTGACAGAGCGTCTGACTGCTTGCAATCGCAGACCCTGTCTGCAGATTGGAGTAAATTAAATTAAAAAAAAAATTGGCATAAGGTCCCCCCATATTATGATACCCAGAACAGATAAAGCTTATGGCTACAGGCTACAGCCCCCAGCTGTGCGCTTATCTTGGATGTGTATCAAAATAAGAGGAACCACATGCCTCATTTTTAAAATTCTTTAAATAATTTAAAAAAATGGCATGCAGTCTCCCTCAATTTTGATATTCAGCTATGATAAAGCTCAACAGCTGTGGGCTGGTATCTCAGGCTCAGGGAGACCTATGCTTATTGGTACTCCCCAGCCTAAAAACAGCAGCCTGCAGCCACCCAGGATTGTGGTAGCCATTAGATGTGCCAATCCCTGCCCTTTACCTGTCTCTTCCCAATTGCCCTGGTGGTGTGACAATTGGGGTAATAGGGGTTAATAACAACTCACAGCTGCCTCTAAGCCCTAGATTAGTAATGGGAGACATCTATGAGACCCCCATTACTAATTTGTCAGTGAAAAGAAATAAACACATACGCCAAAAAAACTTTATTTGAAATATAATAAAAATACTCTCTTTCACTAGTTTATACACCTCCAAAAACATCCAGGTCTAACGTAATCCACATGAGGCCCCACAATGAGTCCAGCTCTGCTACATCTAAAGTAACAGCGGGCGGCCTGCTGTGAGCTTCAGGCTGAGACTGAGCCAGGCGATCAGTAGTGACGTCACTCAGGTTATTTGCGGTCACTGCTGGAGGTTCCCATGATCCTAGACCTGTGATCACAGGTAACTTGACCTCAGGTGACTTCAGTGACCTCACCTTAGTTCACAGACCTGCATTTCTTGGCAAAAAAACGTGTTTTTTAGCTCAGAGATGCAGACTTGGTTCTGAAATTTCAACAGCATATTCTTGCACCCAATCTACATCTCCTGGCAAAAAAAGCATCACTAACGTATGCGGTATGATGCGGTAGTGATGCGATTTTTTGGAGGTGTAGATTGGGTGCAAGAATATGGTGTAAAAATTTAATCACCAAATTTGCATCTCTTGGCCTAAATATGAAAAAAAAAAAAAAAAGTTTCTTATGCTGTTTCAGTTTGTTTTTCTACCAGGAGGTGCAAATTTGGTGCTGAAATCTGGTGTAGACAGTTCAGCACCAAATTTGCACCTCCTGGCAGAAAACCGCACTGAAACGGCGTGAAAACCGTTTTTTTTGCATTTGTGTGCCAAGAGATGCACATTTGGTGCTGAAATGTTTGCACCATATTCAAATTGTCTCTCCAGTAAAGGAGACAAACTCTAGCACAGCGCCACCTATTGGAAGTAGCGATCCTAAAAGTCACAAGTGGATTTTTGACAATCCTTTGCAATATGACTCAGGATATATAAGCCAGATCAGAATCCCAATTTGCACCATATTCATACACCCAATCTACTCCTCTTGGAAAAAATGAATCAAAACAGCATGCGGTATGATGCAGTTGTTATGCAACGTTTTGCCAGGAGGTGTAGATTGGGTGCAAGAATATGGTGTCAAAGTTTCAGCACCAAATCTGCATCTCTTGCCAAAAAACAGCAGTTTTCTGCCAGGCGATGCACTTCCGGGAACTCAGTAACTTCACGTCAGGTGAAGTCACTGAGTTTAATGAGGTTACCTGAGGTCAGATTATCTGCAGTCACAGGTGTGGGGCTGTGGGAACCTCTAACTTTGACCGCAAGTAGCATGAGTGACGTCACCACTCATGGCATGGCTCATTCATTCTCTGCCAGAAGCCCACCACAGTGACTGGTCATGTTCTATGGCTCCGCGCTGAGCCTTCAGATGTAGCAGAGCTGAAATCGTCATGGGACCTCGTGTGGATTATGTCGGACCCAGGTGTTTTTGGGGTTAATAAATTGGTGAAAAAGGGTGGGTTTCTTGTATTTTATTTCAAATAAAGGATTTTTTTGGTGTTTGTGTTTCTTTTTACATACAGATTAGTAATGGGTGGGTCTCGTAGACGCCTCCCATTACTAATCTAGGGCTTAATGGCAGCTATGAGCTGTTATTAACCACTTATTACCTCGATTGCCAATGCACCAGGGCAATCAGGAAGAACCTGTTAAAGTGTTGGGATTCTCACATCTAATGGATGCAACAATCTGCAGGGTGCTAGTTTTAGGCTGGGGGTGTTGTTGGACTGCAACCAGTCACAGACGCCAGGACTGCCAGTGGGCGAGGGAAGCAATAAATATGCATGAATGATAATTAGCGGCTCGGAAGTAGAATAAGTGGCCTGGAAGCAGTTACAGCTGCGCCAGACACTTGGTAAGCATAGCGTGCTGGCTCTAATCCCCATATCCTTTCTACCACCATTTTCAAGAGCCAGATACTGGTCCTCATAGATTTATATGGGGATGGGCATCTGGCCAGATATCCGGAATTAATTTGGGGCCCAAACCGATTTTTTTTAAATCCGATTAGTCCCGCCAATCCTGGATATTTGCAAGTTCGCCCATCATTAATAATAACCTGATTTCCACAAGCTGGTATCACTACAAGCTCTTGGAAATCTTGAGCATATGTGCGGCTCATTTTGGCTACATCAGTATGCTTTTGAAGCCAGGTGTATGCTTCCTGGCTTCATTAGGCGCACTGCATATGGTTAGAAGTTCAGAGGACAGCACAAGTACGCGTTTTCTGAACTTCCAGTTATGCGCAGTGTGCCTACTGAAGCCAGGAAGCATCCACCCTGCCTAGGCCTACGCACTGACTAGGCCGAACTGAGCCACGTGGATTAGGCCCCTTTCACATTGCGTTTTTCTCTACGTCCACAGGTCCCGTCGGGGCATCCACCCGGACCGCCCCTCCCCCACTCTGCAAAACGTGCTCCGGACGCATGCGCCCGACAGGGCCATTCACTGTTATGGAGCGCACTGCGTTAGCGTGTGCTCTGTTTTGTGCAATTTTGTGCATATATACGTTTCTGCAGACGGACACCTGAACGTAACGTAGAGGGGTACGTTCGGGTGTCCATCTGCAGAAACGTATATGTGCACAAAATTGCACAAAACAGAGCACACGCTAACACAGTGCGCTCCATAACAGTGAATGGCCCTGTCGGGCGCATTTGCAGAGTGGGGGAGGGGCGGTCCGGACGGATGCCCCGACGGGACCTGTGGACGTAGAGAAAAACGCAATGTGAAAGGGGCCTAAGTGAGCTTTCTTCGAGCTGGCGGTGACACGGACTCATGTAAATCATGTTATCACGCTTACAGGGGTGTGATAACACGGAATGACAGCCAGCTGGTCAGGGGAACTAACACCTCTGTGACTAGTCACAGGCTCTAATTAGCATTGGGACAGCAAGGGTTATAAGTTGTTGTTTTAAATATTGATATTAATGAATAGCGTTATACAGAGCTGGTTTGGCAGGGAATTAGGGTATCAATGCTGCTGGGTTGGAGGGCATAGGAGAGCTGACAGGTTCTATTTAAAATGTTAAATAAAATAGAAAAAAAATAAAAAAAACAAAACAAAGGTAAGCTTGCTGGAATTTAATTAGAATGATTTTTCCAATGCTCATACCATTTTTATTGCCAACGAATAACGTTTCCAGCTAATTATTCAATATATGCTCTATTGTAGAAGGGGACAATTATCTTCATATAACAGGAGGTCGATGAATCTCACATTTGGTGATGCAGATTTCCATGAGAATGGCTTCTTTATAATCACAGTTCACTAGTAGAAAATCTTATTGGTTGTGTTATCGGTAAGACTATGCACATTGTAACATTTCAAATTATGTAAGGTACTTATTTTATGACCCCTGAATCAGTTGATATTACACTTTAATTACTGAGCCAAGTAAGAGTTAATTTAAGCAGCTGAAAATGCTGATATATTTCCACTAGAGTCTTTGAGACACTGAAACTGCTAATGACTTTCCTCTATAGACCAAAACCTCAGGCTGTCATCAGCTCCAGAGGAACCTGTGGATCAAAGACAAATCCTGTGCACTCTGTCCTGAAGGCTGCCATTGTATTCTGCTGAAGTCTCCAGCATTGTCTTGTATAGTGTATGACCATTTCATTACAGATTAACCAGGACAGAAGAAGGTTTGTCTAATTGGTCTTGCCATGCAGTAATATGATATGGCGGCTAAACGACAGGTATATAAATTACTTTCCCCCCTTTCACACAGTTGGAGCCAGCAAATCTTATCATCAGATCAGTGATCCATGTGGCTTCTCTAGGATGAGCAAACATGTATTTATTCATTTCCTATCAAGTAACTTTGAATTTACATTTATTTTAAAATCCCGAGGCAGAGTAAATACAATCTCAGACTCTAGATATAAGAAAATTAGTCCAGCTGCCAGGAATTAATTTCAGGTTCAAATTAATGTATTATATTTTAATTCTTAAAGGGAGCCTCTCAGATCCAATATGCACCCAGAAAAAGGAGCAGTTCTGGGTGCATATTGCCAATCCCTGCCTAACCATCCCTGTATACACTAGTATAGATAAAGGGATCTTTAGAAAAAGTATTTCTAAAGATCTTATATCGTATGCTAATGAACGCAAGGACTAGTGCCAAAGGCGTTAGTTCCCCTTGCCAGTCGGCTCCATTAGCATGTTAGCACACCCCTGTGGATATGCTAATGTGGCGCCCCTGGGCTTCAGGCGCCACAGGTTATTACACCACTTTTCAGGGGTAATATCTATCCTGGGTCAGGAGGGGGTTAAACTGCCGGTGCCTTCACAAAACACACACATACAACAGTAAGGTGCTTAATCACAGGGGGTTGGACTAGGGCAGACAGGGGAGTTAGCCATCACGAAGCATGGGACTTTCCCAGTCGCTAGGACAACCACTGGGGGTGGGCACCACATTGAGTAGAAGTAGACGCAACCAACAGACTTACAGGAGAACCTTCCTAGGCATAGCTTGGGATAACACCTAGCACTGACAACTGGAGTTAGTGTTCCTCTCTTTTGTGGGCCCGAGGCTTGGAGCAGGAGGCTCAGCCTGGGTTCTGTATAGCAATCGAGGGACACTTCACTAACAGACTTTCACATGCACCGGCGGTGACCGCTGACGGATCCGGGATCGGCTGGACCACATTGTGGCAAAGGACGGTACTCTGGGTCAGACCCTGAACAACCTGTGAGTAAAAAGACTTGGAACCGCAGCCCCTGTCTCTGCCTCTCCTTTAACCAGCACCAACGGCCAGTGCTGCGGCGCCAACGGGGACTACCACCACCCCTGTCCTCTGTCATCCTCCCCAGGGTAATCCCATTCTGCCTGTGGGGAGTGACACCATCCCTGCTGCACTCCAACATCTGCCCCGGTGAGAGACCCTGCAGCGGCGGCTTATCCCTGGCCGCGTACCACAGATGGCATCACGATCATCCTAAAAAGACTTTCCTAACCGTCACTACCACCCCCATCCTGCATTCCTGCCTCCCGTCTACTGCCATCCTTCCCTTCCTGTTTGACTTGGGGCAACGGAACCGAGCCAAGCCACCCCGTGACGACGCAGAGGATCTGCACCCCCGGCCCGGTTACGAGTAGTTTAGAACACCTTCCCCGTGGGGTGCTACATTTGGCGTCACAAACAGAATATACTTTCCTAACCTCCAACTACTACCTCCATCCTCCCTACCAACCTCCAACCCTCCTTCCTGTACGCCTAGGTGTAACAGAAGCGGGCCTAGCCACCCCATGACAACGCAGAGGATCTGCACCCCCAGCCCGGCGATGAGTAGGTTCAAACACCTGCCCCTTGGGGCGCTACACTAGCATGCTAATGAATATGCAGCGTCAGAGGATGATCTCACTCACCTCTTCGAAGCCATCGCGTCTGATGCTGGATTTCGGCTCAGTGTGCATAATCCTTGACTTTCAGTCATGCGCACTACTTGAGTTTGAACCCAGGACGTGTACACCCGGCTTCATAGTGCGCATGACTGAAACTCCAGGGTCATGAGCACTGAGCCGAAATCCAGCGTCGGACGTGATGGCAGCGGAGAGGTGAGTGAGATTATCCTCTGACGCTGCGCATTCATTAGCATGTTAGCACACCCACAGGGGCGTACTAACATGCTAATTTAGCCTACTAGCCAGGGGAACTAACGCCCAGGGGACTAGTCCCTGTGTTATTAGCCTACTGTAAAAGATCTTTAAAAATACTTTTTCTAAAGATCTCTTTATCTATACTAGTGTATACAGGGACAGTTAGGCAGGGATTAGCAATATACACCCAGAACTGCTTGGTGTTCTGGGTGCATATTGGACCTGACAGGTTCCCTTTCAGCTGCACTATTTGACACTACTAATTAAGGCTAGTTTCTAAATAATTAAAAATGTACCTGGAGCTGATATATAAAATGTTGGCAGAATGGTGTAACATTGTAGTGTAGTAAAGGTTAAATTTCCAAGAAATTCCTGATTTTTGGGATGAATAACAATCTTGAATACAGATGAGCAGATCAAGCAAAAATTCAAATTATATGTGTTTATTCCCAAAAATGTGATTTGTAGAGAAGTTGAATGTTCCTTATTATGATCTGGGGTCCCTATCTTATACTTATCTTACTGCTCTCCCATTCCCTCGCTCCTCACTATCACGCATTTAATCCTTGCCACATCTTCAGATTTTTGGCACTCACGCTGAAATCTTGGAGCCTCTCATATTAGGCTGGAACTTCAGCCTTTGATGAAGCCTGGGAGGCAGAAAAATTGTATAAAACACTTGAACATTTTATTGACAGAGTTTTTTTTAATAAAAGGTGGGCCAAACAGAAAGTTAGATACATCATAGCACCTTAACATAAATACAAACATGCAGAGTCCATACATATCACTTAGGCTTATGTGTACGTTTTATATATGTTTTTAAAATTGTCAGAGTTGTCAAATATCTGGCTTTACACTGGAAATGTAAAATCTGGCATTCGTTATGTTACGTAACAATACATTTTGAATTTAGGTCAATATGTTTTGAATTGATTTAACTCCCCCCAGACCTGTACAAAACGTGTACTTGTACAATGTGTACACATTGAGTATTTAGTGAGCTTTTTACCTCAGTATTTGTAGCCAAGACCAGGAGTGGGCAAAAAATGCAGAAGCGGTGACGTGTTTCTATTATACTTTTCCTCTGATTGTTCCACTCCTGGTTTAGCCTTACAGATACTGCGATAAAAAACCTCACCAAATACTTAATGTCCGCATGTGGCTTTAATGCAGGGATATCTAGGATACACCATATTGTATATTAGAACTGTGGGGGTCATCATACTTTATAAGGGTGGCTGTGGGGCCATTATACTGTGTATGGGTGGCTGTGGGGCCATCTTAATGTGTGAGTGCAACCATACCTTGTATAAGGGGCTAAGGTGGCAATCATACTGTCTATGGGGAGATGTGGGGAATCATAATCAGAAGGCACATTGAAGGATTGTTATCATTCTAGGTAGGTACATTTGCTCCTTTATAACTGTAAGGGGGCACAGGGGAGAATTATTACTATGAGGAACTCTAGAGGGAACATAATTGCTGTGTAGGGGCACAAAGGGGCACTGTTATTGTGTGGGACATAAAAGGAGGGCATTATTTTTGTGCAGGGTTCTGATTTGGCATTATTACTATCTAGGATACTGGTTTAATGGTTTATGTAGAGGTGGAGGAATATGAGGAGGATGCTGGAAAAGCAGTAAGCCAAACATGTATGCGTGTAGCATTTTGCGAAGGCAAGTTATAGTGAAAGAAGAATGAGGTTTTTGGAGTACAAAGTGAGTGTAAACTCTCCAAATCCTCCTTAAAACTCACAAATCCTCATAAATATGTAGTCTTTAATCAGTTTCCACTTAAAAAATGTAAATGTTAATCATCCACATGCCATCCTTTAGTATGTTCTGTACATCCATATAACATCCATATTTTACATGAACTATTTAATAAATAATAAAAAGTCAAATATAGTTTTCTATCATAATAATTGTAATTTATCCTTGGTAAAATACATACACAGGGTAACCCGTATGTAATCCACTTTTTGTCCATCCATTGAATTAAATTGGTTGAGTCTAATGCAAATATCGATCAAAGCAGTTCATGCTGCGATTGTTTTTTCACGCAGTCCATTCATTTATGTTTATAAACATAGTTGTGATGTACTGCTTTGACTTGCATTGGTCAGTGTGCTATCCATATGGCATCAGTTTTTCATACTGACAGCACATGGACCAAATATACGTCTGTCTAATCGGGTCCTTACAATGAGCACTGTAGCTGCTACAGTGCCTTGCGAAAGTATTCGGCTCCCTTGAATTTTTCAAACTTTTCCCACATTTCAAGCTTCAAACATAAAGATAAAAAATTTAAAATTAATGGTGAAGAATCAACAGCAAGTGGGACACAATTATGAAGTTGAACGAAATGTATTGCTTATTTTAAGCTTTTATAAAAAATAATAAACTGAAAATTGGGGTGTACAATATTATTCGGCCCCTTTAAGTTAATACGTTGTAGCGCCACGTTTTGCTGCGATTACAGCTGCAAGTCTCTTGGGGTATGTCTCTATCAGTTTTGCACATCGAGAGACTGAAATTCTTGCCCATTCTTCCTTTGCAAATAGCTCGAGCTGAGTGAGGTTGGATGGAGAGCGTTTGTTAACAGCAGTTTTCAGCTCTTTCCACAGATTCTCGATTGGATTCAGGTCTGGTCTTTGGCTTGGCCATTCTAACACCTGGATACGTTTATTTGTGAACCATTCCATTGTAGATTTTGCTTTATGTTTGGGATCATTGTCTTGTTGGAAGACAAATCTCCATCCCAGTCTCAGGTCTTTTGCAGACTCCAACAGGTTTTCTTCAAGAATGGTCCTGTATTTGGCTCCATCCATCTTCCCATCAATTTTAACCATTTTCCTTGTCTCTGCTGAAGAAAAGCAGGCCCAAACCATGATGCTGCCACCACCATGTTTGACAGTGGGGATGGTGTGTTAAGGGTGATGAGCTGTGTTGCTTTTACACCAAGCATATCGTTTGGCATTGTGGCCAAATAGTTTGATTTTGGTTTAATCTGACCTGACCTTGTTCCACATGTTTGGTGTGTCTCCTAGGTGGCTTGTAGCAAACTTTAAACAAAACTTTTTATGGATATCTTTGAGAAATGGCTTTCTTCTTGCCACTCTTCCATAAAGGCCATATTTGTGTAGTGTACGACTTATTGTTGTCCTATGGACAGTCTCTCCCACCTCAGCTGCAGATCTCTGCAGTTCATCCAGAGTGATCATGAGCCTCTTGGCTGCATCTCTGATCAGTCTTCTCCTTGTTTGAGATTAAATTTTCGAGGGACGGTCGGGTCTTGGTAGATTTGCAGTGGTATGATACTCCTTCCATTTCAATATGATCGCTTGCACAGCGCTTCTTGGGATGTTTAAAGTTGTGGAAATTTTTTTGTAACCAAAACCGGCTTTAAATTTATCCACAACAGTATCATGGACCTGCCTGTTGTGTTCCTTGGTCTTCATGATGCTATCTGTGCTTTAAACAGAACACTGAGACTATCACAGAGAAGGTGCATTTACACGGAGACTTGATTACACACAAGTGGTTATATTCATCATCGTCAGTCATTTAGGACAACATTGGATCATTCAGAGATCCTCAATGAACTTCAGGAGTGAGTTTGCTGCACTGAAAGTAAAGGAGCCGAATAATATTGCTCGCCCCAATTTTCAGTTTATTATTTTTTACAAAAGTTTAAATTAAGCAATAAATTTCATTCAACTTCACAATTGTGTCCCACTTGTTGATTCTTCACCATAACATTAAAATTCTTTATCTTTATGTTTGAAGCTTGAAATGTGGGAAAAGGTTGAAAAATTCAAGGGGGCCGAATACTTTTGCAAGGCACTGTATCTATATGGATGAGATTATTGCACATCAAATGGCTACTTTCTAAAAAAAAACCATGAAATAGTGATCATGGGAGATTTCAACTACCCAGACATTTATTGGGAAACCTTCATAGGTAAGAGTAAAGGCTCTATTCAATTTTTATCCTCCCTTGCAGACAACTTAATCTCCCAGCTGGTAGAAGAAAGTACGAGGGGATCAACCATCTTGGACCTAGTACTAATAAACAACGAGGATATGGTTAAGGGACTAAGGGTAGCAGGAACACTTGGACTCAGAGATCATGGTATCGTTTATTTGGGGTTGCAAGATGGGGAGCACCTGAGAAGACACAGACTTCAAGGCTTGACTTTAGCAGAGCAGACTTCAAGGGGTAAGGCATGTGTTCATAGAATTCCATGGCACATAATTCTTAAGCACAAAACTGCACACGAAGGAAGGGAAATCTTCTGTAAGGAAATCCTTAAAGCACAAGAACTAACAATACCTAAATGGAAGAAAAATGGGAAAGTCCTAAAGAAACCAGGATGGATGAACAAAAAATGACATCACCTGCTTAAAAAGGAAACATACAAGTGGAAGATGGGGGTTATACCTAGGGAAGAATACATGGCAGTTTGCAGGCTCTGCAAGACAAGCTTCAAAGGACCTAAGGCCAAACACAAACTGAGACATACAAAAGAGTAAAGTAAAAGGATTTTGGGGGTATGTTAAAAGCAAAAGAAAAGTGAAAGAGATGATTGGAGTCCTGCAAAATCAAAAACGTGAAACAGTCAACAAGGTGGAACAGCAGGTGAAGATACTAAATCCATATTTTGTATCTGTCTTCTCCCAAAAAACTAATGCAAGCATCAACAATAATGATAGAAGTGATGGTCAGGAAAAGTCCAAGTCGACACTAAGCAAAGAATTGATATTAGAACACTTAGCCAAGTTAAAGGAAACCAAGTCCCCAGGTCCAGACGATTTACACCCTAGAGTCCTGAAAGAGATAGCTGAGGAAATAATAGTACCGCTTGCAATAATCTTCAATAAGTCATGGAAAACAGGAGAGGTCCCTCTAGATTGGAAAAGGGCAAATGTGGTTCCTATCTACTAAAAGGGGGAAAATGAGGATCCAGGGAATTACAGGCCAGTCAGCCTGACCTCTATTGCAGGAAAAATCTTCAAGCAAATTGTCAAAGAACATTTACTTAGGTACCTGGATGGGAAGGCATTAATCAACCAAAAACCAGCACGGCTTTATGACCAATAAATCTTGTCAGACCAACCTGATTTCATTCTATAACAAAGTCACTGAATGGTTGGACCAGGGGAATGCTGTGGATATAGTATACCTTGACTTCAGTAAGGCATTCGATAAAGTATTATTTTTATTATTTATTATTATAGCGCCATCAAATCCATGGCACTTTACATGTGAAAGGAGTATACATAATAGGAACAAGTACAATAATTAGAAACAATACAGTTAGGTCCAGAAATATTTGGACAGTGACACAATTTTCGCGAGTTGGACTCTGCATGCCACCACATTGGATTTGAAATGAAACCTCTACAACAGAATTCAAGTGCAGATTGTAACATTTAATTTGAAGGTTTGAACAAAAATATCTGATAGAAATTGTAGGAATTGTACACATTTCTTTACAAACACTCCACATTTTAGGAGGTCAAAAGTAATTGGACAAATAAACCAAACCCAAACAAAATATTTTTATTTTCAATATTTTGCTGCGAATCCTTTGGAGGCAATCACTGCCTTAAGTCTGGAACCCATGTACATCACCAAACGCTGGGTTTCCTCCTTCTTAATGCTTTGCCAGGCCTTTAAAGCCGCAGCCTTCAGGTCTTGCTTGTTTGTGGGTCTTTCCGTCTTAAGTCTGGATTTGAGCAAGTGAAATGCATGCTCAATTGGGTTAAGATCTGGCTATTGACTTGGCCATTGCAGAATGTTCCACGTTTTTGCACTCATGAACTCCTGGGTAGCTTTGGCTGTATGCTTGGGGTCATTGTCCATCTATACTATGAAGCGCCGTCCGATCAACTTTGCGGCATTTGGCTGAATCTGGGCTGAAAGTATATCCCGGTACACTTCAGAATTCATCCGGCTACTCTTGTCTGCTGTTATGTCATCAATAAACACAAGTGACCCAGTGCCATTGAAAGCCATGCATGCCCATGCCATCACGTTGCCTCCACCATGTTTTACAGAGGATGTGGTGTGCCTTGGATCATGTGCCGTTCCCTTTCTTCTCCAAACTTTTTTCTTCCCATCATTCTGGTACAGGTTGATCTTTGTCTCATCTGTCCATAGAATACTTTTCCAGAACTGAGCTGGCTTCATGAGGTGTTTTTCAGCAAATTTAACTCTGGCCTGTCTATTTTTGGAATTGATGAATGGTTTGCATCTAGATGTGAACCCTTTGTATTTACTTTCATGGAGTCTTCTCTTTACTGTTGACTTAGAGACAGATACACCTACTTCACTGAGAGTGTTCTGGACTTCAGTTGATGTTGTGAACGGGTTCTTCTTCACCAAAGAAAGTATGCGGCGATCATCCACCACTGTTGTCATCCGTGGACGCCCAGGCCTTTTTGAGTTCCCAAGCTCACCAGTCAATTCCTTTTTTCTCAGAATGTACCCGACTGTTGATTTTGCTACTCCAAGCATGTCTGCTATCTCTCTGATGGATTTTTTCTTTTTTTTCAGCCTCAGGATGTTCTGCTTCCCCTCAATTGAGAGTTCCTTAGACCGCATGTTGTCTGGTCACAGCAACAGCTTCCAAATGCAAAACCACACACCTGTAATCAACCCCAGACCTTTTAACTACTTCATTGATTACAGGTTAACGAGGGAGACGCCTTCAGAGTTAATTGCAGCCCTTAGAGTCCCTTGTCCAATTACTTTTGGTCCCTTGAAAAAGAGAAGGCTATGCATTACAGAGCTATGATTCCTAAACCCTTTCTCCGATTTGGATGTGAAAACTCTCATATTGCAGCTGGGAATGCGCACTTTCAGCCCATATTATATATATAATTGTATTTCTGAACATGTTTTTGTAAACAGCTAAAATAAAACTTGTGTCACTGTCCAAATATTTCTGGACCTAACTGTACAAGGCACAGACTGGTACAGGAGGATAGAGGTCCCTGCCCGCGAGGGCTCACAGTCTACAAGGGATAGGTGAGGATACAGTAAGTTAGGGTAGAGCTGGTTGTGCGGCGCCATATCAGACTGAGGGTTACGGCAGGTTGTAGGCTTGTCAGAAGAGGTGGGTCTTCAGGTTCCAGTATAATGATCAAGTATAGAATTGACAAAAAATCAGTTAGCTTAATGATCGTGCACAACGTGTAATACTAAATTGCTACACATCAAACTGGAGGAAAGTTAAAGTGGGGTGCCGTAAGGATCTGTCCTGCGCCCAGTGCTGTTAAATATCTTTATAAATGATCTGGATAACAGAATTATTGGGAAACTCATAAAATGTGCAGATGATACTAAGATAGGAGGAGTAGCCAACACTAGAGAGGAAAGAGATCATATTCAAAAGGATCTAGACATAGTTGAACAATTGGCCGAGGAGAACAGTATGGTGTTTATCAGAGAAAAATGCAAAGTCCTACATCTCGGTAAAAGAAATGTTAAAAGCATATATAGTATGGGAGGAATAGAACTAGGTGATAGCACCAGGGAAAAGGACGTGGGCATAATAGTAAATCTTAGATTCAACATGAGACAACAATGTGGAGCTGCAGCTAAAAAGGCCAAAAAAATTCTGGGATGTATCAAGACAAACACTGAATCTAGATCAAGAGAGGTCATTATTCCCCTATACTCTGCCCTGGTCACACCCCACCTGGAATACTGTGTACAGTTCTGGGCGCCCCAATTCAAGAAAGACAATGATATATTGGAGCAAGTTCAGAGAAGAGCAACCAAGATGATAGAAAATCATATGAAGACTAAAGAACTAGGACTGTTTAGTTTGCAAAAGAGAAACCTGAGAGGAGATTTAATTGCGGTCTACAAATATCTGAAAGGAAGTCACAGTGCAGAGAGAACCACCCTATTCTCATTAGTACAAGGAAGTACAAGAAGCAATGGGATGAAACTAAATAGAAGGAGATACAGATTAGACATTAGGAAAAACTTTCTGACAATGAGGGCAGTCAGAGAGTGGAACAGGCGACCACGGGAGGTAGTGAGCTCTCCATCAATAGAAATCTTCAAGCGGAAGCTGGATAAACATATAGCTGGGATGATTTAGGAAAACCTGCACTCACAAGGGGTTGGACCCGATGGCGCTTGAGGTCCCTTACAACTCTACCATTCTAGGATTCTATGATTCTATCTAGAATGATATGGCTATTACTAGCCTGGATGTATCTCACACATTCTTGACTCCTGCGTTTCAAGTCTAAATGAATGCATGGTATACTGCCTGTGTAAGGGAAGGATTATTAAATGTTCCATATGGCATGTGCACCAGAATTCTGGTTCCATTTGAGACAGAATTATGGCACTTTTTAGTTTGTAAATATCCCTCAGTGTGTCTCAGCTTGCTCTGTTTGTATGTTTTATGGGTATTCGAAAATATAATCAAATGTATGGAGGAAGCTTTAAAGCACCACTCCAATGGGGTTTTTTTCAGTGCTGGAGAGGCGATTTAAATCTAAGCCTCCTGACATATACCAGTACTCACCTTCTTAGGTCTTCACTTTTTACTGACACCACTCAAGTCCCGCTGGTCATCTTCTAACAGTAACTGCTGATTGGCTGGAAGTCACAAGATACATCACAAGTTCCCAATACAAGTCTATGAGAGCCAGAACAAGGCCAGAATGAGGCTCTCAAAGAGCTGCATTGATTTGTGACTTCTGGGGCTCCATGAAACACTGGAGTGTGATGGCAGGTCACAAATCACCAAGACCGACCAGAGTTGCGGCAATAGAAGGTGGAGCTGCCCTAAGGTGAGTATTTCACAAGCATGACTTAGATTTAAAGCACCACTCTAGCAGTTCAATAAATAAAAAACACTGGATAAGTGTTTTATTAGATTATACAGTTTGGGTAACATATAAAATATATACAGCAAGCAGAAGTTGAGAAACCTTTACTAGTGTAATGTACAGTCAGGGGTTTTCCATAAGGAAAGGTAAATTCCACATGAATCAATGCCAAGTTAAAGGGAACCTGTCAGGTGCAATATGCACAAAGGCCCATGAGCAGTTCTGGGTGCATATTTCTAATCCCTGCCTAACTGTCTCTGTATCTAGCAGCATACATAAAGTGATCTTTAGAAAGAGTATTTCTAAAGATCTTTTATGATAGGCTAATGGTGCAGGGACTAGTCGCAAGGGCGTTAGTTCCTGCGCTCATTCCACCCTCTTAGCATGTTAGCACGCCCACTGGGCTAACATGTTATTCAATGAATCATCAGCGGTGACGCACGTACCTGTGTCCGCTGTCAGCACTGATCATAAGTCCCAGCACTTCCGGTCATGAGCACTAAACCTCTCTGAAACCAGGACACGTACACCTGACTTCATAGTACGCATGACTGAAAGTGAGGGACATTCTGGTCAGCGGTGAGAGCGAAAACAGGTACTGACGTCATCTCTGGTGATGGTACATTGAATTGCAGGTTAGCACACCACTGGGGGTGTACTAACATGCTAAGAGGGTGGAGTGAGTGCAGGAACTAACACCCTTGGGACTAGTCCCCTTGCTCATTAGCATATCATAGAGAATCTTTAGATATACTTTTTCTAAAGCTCTCCTTATCTATGTTAGTGTATACAGGGACGGTTAGGCAGGACTAGCAATATGCACCCAGAACTGCTCGTGGTTCTGGGTGCATACTGCTCCGAGTTCTGACAGGTTCATTTTAAGTCACCTTTGAGGAACTCAGGAGCTCTCTTAAGCAGGCTTAATTCTTAAAAAAAACCTTATTTCTCTGTTTGTAGATTTAATCTAGATTTACATTTTACATTATACTGTTTGTGCTCTTATTTATTTCTGTGTAATATACTTCACAATTCTATAAATAATACCCCTTGAGGAGCTTCTAAACATTTTAAAAAGATTTTCATGGGATTGGGAGCAAGATTTCCCCCCTCCTGTAATCTGTCCTGACAGCGCAGAATGTATGCTGATTGTAACTTGTGGCATGGGTGTGTGGGGGTTGTTCAGCCCTATTTAATTGAAATGGAAAGAATACGCTATTGAGCTGTATTGAATAAACCTGAACACATCGATTTCTCCTGCAGAGACAGCTAAGTATAGTGGCTGACACAGCACATATAGCATGCCACAGACGCAAGGGCTAAGGTCCAGAATCTGAAACGTTGGGGGTAGTTTAATGAAAGATAGCTATCTAGAAAATGACAGTCTGTGTATGCTAAAAACACTGGCATTCATCAAGAACTGTACCCTACTTATCTGTTGTACATAAAAAAAATTAGCACAAACCACTTTTGTGTCAAAACATACAATATTTAGCTGTTTTCCACTCCTTATGTCACTTTATACAAGTAATGAGAAAAAAAATGGATAGTATGAGTCATGGAATATATTGCATATTTACCTCAATTAACATCAAAAGATGACTACCTAGATGACACCTTTTGAATGAAGAAGTTTCCCTTGTAAACTAATAAAGAGTATATTCACCTCCTAATTAAGCATTGTTCCATGGGGTCTGCCAGGGTCATGCCATTGTAGTCCTGCAGCCAACCAACAGCTGCTATTGGGCTGCTGCACTCTTACTTCTTTATTTAGAGCAGAGACTAAAGGTTCCGTTACACGTAGCGATGTTCCAGCGATCCCGACAACGATACGACCTGGTCAGGATCACTGGTACGTCGCTACATGGTCGCTAGTGAGCTGTCAAACAGGCAGAACTAAGTAACAACGCAGCAAGGATACGGCGATTCTTAGGACCCTGTCACACAGCAGCTATTCTGACGGGCGTTGAAAAGACAAAGCAAAAGCACAGCAATGCATGCTACCCAGCGGGACACCAGCGATCAAAAAATGAACCAGGACATTCAGGTGCGATCAGCGATATTGCAGCGGGGGGGGGGGGCGTTGCTGACATGTGTCACACATAGCGAGATCGATAGCGAGGTCGCTGTTGCGTCACAAAACCTGTGACGTTTCAGTGAACTCGCTAACGACATTGCTATGTGTGACGGGGGCTTTAGTGTCTCCTATGTGATACATGCAGCAGAATCAAAGTGTATCTTATGTGATGTATATTCAGCAATCTCAGTGTAGCCTATGTAATGTATGCAGCAGAGTCTGTTTAGCCTATGTGATGTATATAGCAGAGTCTCAGTGTATCCAACGTGATGTATATACAGCAGTTTCAGTGTATCCTATGTGATGTACATACAGTACAGACCAAAGGTTTGGACACACCTTCTTATTCAATGAGTTTTCTTTATTTTCATGACTCGGAAAATTGTAGATTCACATTGAAGGCATCAAAACTATGAATTATAACATGTGGAATGAAATACTTAAAGTGTGAAACAACTGAAAATATGTCTTATATTCTAGGTTCTTCAAAGTAGCCACCTTTTGTTTTCATTACTACTTTGCACACTCTTGGCATTCTCTTGATGAGCTTCAAGAGGTAGTCACAGGAAATGGTTTTCCAACAGTCTTGAAGGAATTCCCAGAGATGCATAGCACTTGTTGGCCGTTTTGCCTTCACTCTGCGGTCCAGCTCACCCCAAACCATCTTGATTGGGTTCAGGTCTGGAGACTGTGGAGACCAGGTCATCTGGCGTAGCACCCTATCACTCTCCTTTTAGTCAAATAGCCCTTACCCAGCCTGGAGGTGTGTTTGGGGTCATTGTCCTGTTGAAAAATAAATCATGGTCCAGCTAAACGGAAACCAGATGGAATAGCATGCCGCTGCAAGATGCTGTGGTAACCATGCTGGTTCTGTATGCCTTCAATTTTGAATAAATCCCCAACAGTGTCACCAGAAAAGCACCCCAACACCATCACACCTCCTCCTCCATGCTTCACGGTGGGAACTAGCGATGTAGAGTCCATCCGTTCACCTTTTCTACAAAGACACGGTGGTTGGATTCAAAGATCTCAAATTTGGACTCATCAGACCAAAGCACAGATTTTCACTGGTCTAATGTCCATTCCTTGTGTTCTTTAGCCCAAACAAGTCTCTTCTGCTTGTTGCCTGTCCTTAGCAGTGGTTTCCTAGCAGCTACTTTACCATGAAGGCCTGCTGCACAAAGTCTCCTCTTAACAGTTGTTCTAGAGATGAGAAGGTGTGTCCAAACTTTTGGTTTGTTCTGTATACATTAGTCTCAGTGTATCTTAAGTGATGTATATAGACTCAGTGTATCCTTCGATGAATACGGTATTGTTTTAGTGTATCCTATGTGATGTATTTCAGCAGTCTCAGTGTATCCTTTGTGATGTATATGTCGCGGGCGGGGAGGAGGGTGTCAGCACACTACGCTCACCCCTTCTGCTCGGGTCCGGCGGTTGCTGCTCAATGGTGGCTCGAGCTGTGGGCCGGATCCCGGGGGTCTCTCGAGCGGCACTCTCCGCCCGTGAGTGAAAGGGGTTTGTTGGGTGTGGGAAATGTTTATTGTCCGTGACGCCACCCACGGTTGTGGTGATTTCACCACCGCTGCTCGGTACAGGGGTCCCGGGGATGGTGATGTGGAGCAGCCAGGTGTTGTGTCGCCCCTCCGTGGGTAGGGGTTGGTGATCCCGGGGCCCGGTGATGGCTTGGGAGGTGCAGGGCCTGGTGGGCGCAGGGACGCGGGGGCAGCGCTGTGCCTTGCGGCACTGTGGTACTCACTCAGCCTGAGACGTTGACACAGTTTTTACGGTAAACCAAACGGCTGGATAGACGGTCCCACGGACGGCTGCACTTGCTCTCCCAGTAGGTGACGGTGATGTCCCTCTTCCTTGCACCTTTGTGTACTTGTTGGTTGCGATGGGTCCCCACCGGTAACCCGCTCCCCGGCTTCAAGCTGGACCAGGGGAGCTCTACTCTTTGCCCGCAGGCGCTGGCCCTAAGAAACTGGTGCCTTGGCGGTGGCGGTGTCTCTTCTACTCTGGTTGGGCTGTTGCCTTCAATCGGGACTTAGTTGTTGGGGGATCTACGTCCCCGTCACTGACGGATTTGGCAAATTATGGCGACTCCTAGCCTTGCCGGGGTCCGAGAGGCCCCTGCCCTGGTGCTGACTGTCCTTCGGAACACTGCTCCAGACCGCCGGGCACACAGCCTACGGGGTCCTTCCAGGAACTTCCAAACGGTCCCCCTCCAGACAGTCACCGCCGTTGCTGACCTTGCTGACCTGGTCCTACACACAGCTGGACCCTTCAGGCTTTCTTTCTTTCTTGTCACCTCACTTGCTTTCCTCCTTTACCACTTTTCTACTTTCACTACTTGTTTACTCCTCCACTTACCTCCTCACTCCTGCTCCTCCCTGAGCTTTCTCCGTTGTTTACTCCTTCATGTCCCTCACTGGACTCCACTTCACTCTTGCCCTGCCTGGGCTCAACTTCTACTTCTTCCACTTCCTCCTCCAAACTCTATCTGCCTGGTTTCTCCCGCCTCCAGAGCTGTGTCCTCCTCGGTGGGTGGAGCCAACCGCCTGGCCCACCCCCTGGTGTGAATCATCAGCCTCTGGAGGAAGGCAACAAGGATTTTTGGTTGGCTGTGGTGTTCCTAACTGGGATGTAGGGTGTGGTGGTGTGTGACCTGTGTCCCCTGGCTTGCCCAGGGCGACACATTCCCCCTTAGCAAAATGCAGACCGTCCGCGGGCTGCCGTCCAACACCGGTTTTTATTTTTTTCTGAAAAAGATAACATTGTGAAATAACATATATACATTTTTAATAACTCTTCCCTTAACGGGAGGCACATTTCTTTTAACGTTGCATACGGTTTACGGTTACGGTTTCCGCTCTCTCCCACCCAAGCAACCTGGCCCTGATGCTGCCGCTAAAGCCCAGGCAGCACCCCTTGACCCACAGTCCAGCACACGGTACCCGAGCGGGATCTGTCCTTCCCTCCAGAGGGTAGCCACCGGTTCCTTTGGTGGCTGGGCCCCAGCCTGCTCTGCTCAGGGCCCTCCCTCCAACCTGCCTCTCCGGAGGCGGCATTGCGGAAACGGTAACGGCAAACAACATATTTACAAGCCACTAACGTTTGTGGTTGCCCTGCAAGTTCACGGGCTTGTCCATGGATAGTCCTCCATGCAAAACTTTAAACGGTCCCCACGGGGACAACGGTGCCGGCTCCAGCCGGTTGCAAATCACACAGACAATCAGGTGAAACTTCGGTAATCATTTTCATCATTTTTCAAAACTTTTTCAAACAACAAACAAAGTGGTGGTCCCAACGGGGACTGGACAACGGTGCTCCGCTGCCCTACTCCAGGCCTTCAGCTTCATCCGAGGGAGGGGGTGCAGGACTCACTCTGCTCTCCTGGCTGCTCCGCAGCTTCACATCCAGGGCAAACCACCCCCTCTCTCCGCAGTGTCGGGTGTACCGAACAAGGTCTCCCGGCATTAGGTTGCGGCCGGGATGCTCCTCAGGCAGGTGGGCATTCACATCCCGCCGGGCTGCAAACACTTCGGCCTCCAGGCCCGGCTCGTAGATGAACCCGTAGCCCCGGCGGACATCAAACCGCCTCACCTGCCCCTCGTACAACGGGCCCCGGACACGGAACGTGGCCTGGCGGAGATTTTCTTTTTCTCGGATAGCTCGGGCCACCAGCTCGGCCTTCTTCCGCTCCCTCTCGGCGATCTCCAGGCCCAGCGGTATCGGCTCCCTATCCCAATACGGCGCTGCCGCCAGCGCCGGTGCACAGGTCGGGCCCTGCGGGACATCCTGGACGTTGCCCACTGTCAGGAATCTGGGCGGCATGTCCCGCGGTGTCTTGGCCTTGGGCGCTGCCTTGCAGCAACAACCCGGCGCTACCTCAGCCGAGGTGTGGGGGATGGGCATAGGGGCTTTCCGCTGCTGGGCCTTCGGCGCGGAGCGGGTCATCGGCTCCGGCTCGGGGAACTTCTCAGGGGATGCCTCCGGTTCAACCTTCGGGATCTTCCACGGTAACACCTCCGGTGTGCCGCGGGCTCTGGCTACAGGTCGGCCCGCCTGGGCGCGGACGCTGGGTACTGCTACCGGTTGCGGTGGTAGCAGGCCTAGTGGCGGGGTCACGGCCTCCGGGACGGGTGGCGAGGGAGGCAGCGGGGGGAGAGGGCTTGGACCGGGCCCCACAGCCGCGATGACCGGCCCTTCAAGGGCATCGGGACGTGGGTCACTCACCCTCCCTTTCTCCGTTTCCTCCTCGCGTCTCCGCACGGTGGCTATAACGTCCGCCATGTCGGCCTCCCACTCCTCCATGAGGAGCTGCATCCTGACCTGCAGCCTTTGGTAGAGCTGCGCGGTTCGGATCTCCACCCACGCCGCGGTTCCAGGCGCGGGGGCTACGGTGTCGCGGGGCGGCATCCACATGATGGCTTCTTCTCTACTTCCAGGAACGGTATATTTGTAGAGTCCTGGCGTCCCTGCTTTTATAGCCGCAGCTACATGTGTCCAGCCGCCATCGCGTCCCCTCTAGCTCTTTCCGGCCCCTCCTCTCTCGGGGCTGGGTTTTGGCCTTCGCGCCTCTACTGCTCGAGAAGACGCTCGAGCGGGAACTTTTTGCGCCAAAGATGGCGGCTTCTGAAATTTTTCTGCCGGACACCTCCGGCAGTAACAAGGCGCACCTCTACCAGACGGCAGAGCGGTAAGATCCTGTTCGTGACGCCAAGTTGTCGCGGGCGGGGAGGAGGGTGTCAGCACACTACGCTCACCCCTTCTGCTCGGGTCCGGCGGTTGCTGCTCAGTGGTGGCTCGAGCTGTGGGCCGGATCCCGGGGGTCTCTCGAGCGGCACTCCTCGTCCGTGAGTGAAAGGGGTTTGTTGGGTGTGGGAAATGTTTATTGTCCGTGACGCCACCTACGGTTGTGGTGATTTCACCACCGCTGCTCGGTACAGGGGTCCCGGGGATGGTGATGCGGAGCAGCCAGGTGTTGTGTCGCCCCTCCGTGGGTAGGGGTTGGTGATCCCGGGGCCCGGTGATGGCTTGGGAGGTGCAGGGCCTGGTGGGCGCAGGGACGTGGGGGCAGCGCTGTGCCTTGCGGCACTGTGGTACTCACTCAGCCTGAGACGTTAACACAGTTTTTACGGTAAACCAAACGACTGGATAGACGGTCCCACGGACGGCTGCACTTGCTCTCCCAGTAGGTGACGGTGATGTCCCTCTTCCTTGCACCTTTGTGTACTTGTTGGTTGCGATGGGTCCCCACCGGTAACCCGCTCCCCGGCTTCAAGCTGGACCGGGGGAGCTCTACTCTTTGCCCGCAGGCGCTGGCCCTAAGAAACTGGTGCCTTGGCGGTGGCGGTGTCTCTTCTACTCTGGTTGGGCTGTTGCCTTCAATCGGGACTTGGTTGTTGGGGGATCTACGTCCCCGTCACTGACGGATTTGGCAAATTATGGCGACTCCTAGCCTTGCCGGGGTCCGAGAGGCCCCTGCCCTGGTGCTGACTGTCCTTCGGAACACTGCTCCAGACCGCCGGGCACACAGCCTACGGGGTCCTTCCAGGAACTTCCAAACGGTCCCCCTCCAGACAGTCACCGCCGTTGCTGACCTTGCTGACCTGGTCCTACACACAGCTGGACCCTTCAGGCTTTCTTTCTTTCTTGTCACCTCACTTGCTTTCCTCCTTTACCACTTTTCTACTTTCACTACTTGTTTACTCCTCCACTTAGCTCCTCACTCCTGCTCCTCCATGAGCTTTCTCCGTTGTTTACTCCTTCATGTCCCTCACTGGACTCCACTTCACTCTTGCCCTGCCTGGGCTCAACTTCTACTCCTTCCACTTCCTCCTCCAAACTCTATCTGCCTGGTTTCTCCCGCCTCCAGAGCTGTGTCCTCCTCGGTGGGCGGAGCCAACCGCCTGGCCCACCCCCTGGTGTGAATCATCAGCCTCTGGAGGAAGGCAACAAGGATTTTTGGTTAGCTGTGGTGTTCCTAACTGGGATGTAGGGTGTGGTGGTGTGTGACCTGTGTCCCCTGGCTTGCCCAGGGCTACACATATACAGCATGGGCCTCAGTGTATAATATGTGAGGTGCACTGCAGTCTAAGGGTATCCTATTGAAAAATAGAGAACTTCAGCACACATAGACAATGGAAAAAAAGGACAAGATGTATATCACTGATTTTGCTTTTTATTGAGGTATGTACAAAGACATGTATTCTGTCCAACGTTTCAGCTCAGATACGAGCCTTTATCAAGTATATTGGATCCATCTGAACAGAGAGGAATACACATTGTAGCATATATAAGGTAATATTGAATCTAATACTTGCCTTTCTCTGAATGCAGTGAAAAAGTCAAGTAGGGTAATACTCCGATATAAAGCCTGCTTTACACGTTGCAATTAGTTGTACAATCGCATTTGCGATGTGACACGCCCAGGTTGCATACGGGATCTTATGAGATTGCACGTAGGTCGTTCATTTGCTGTCACACGAGTGTTAGTAGTCTATGTTAAATTGATCAATTTTGTGTGCGATCCTTTAGATCATGTGTTCTGTGACGTATGCATTGGGCACCCTTTTTTTTATTTTTATTTATTGACTTGCCAAGCGTGTGTAATGTGTAGGGATGCGTTTTTACTATGTCATCTGCCATTCAGCTCTGCTACATGGCCGCTGACAGCAGACACAGACAGCCATGTAGCAGAGCTAAATGGCAGATGACAGCAGACACAGACAGAGCCGCACGATCAGAATGAACTCGGGTGAACTTCACCCGACTTCATTGTCATGCTGCGGCTCTGTCTGTGTCGCGCCCTGATTAGCGGTCAGCTGTGAAGGACTCACCGGTGACCGCTAAACTCCTGAGTGACTGAATTGAGCAGCCCTCTCTCATATACTCACCGATCCCCGATCCCCGGCGCGGCGCTGCACGGCATTCACACTGCTCCGGCGGCTTTTACTATTTTGAAAAAGCCGGCCGCCCATTAAACAATCTCGTATTCCCTGCTTACCCCGCCCAAAGGCGCCTATGATTGGTTGCAGAGAGACACGCCCCCACACTGAGTGACAGGTGTCACACTGCACCCAATCACAGCAGCCGGTGGGTGTGTCTATACTGTGTAGTGAAATAAATAATTAAATAATTAAAAAAAACGGCGTGCGGTCCCCCCCAATTTTAAAACCAGCCAGATAAAGCCATACGGCTGAAGGCTGGTATTCTCAGGATGGGGAGCTCCACATTATGGGGAGCCCCCCAGCCTAACAATATCAGCCAACAGCCGCCCAGAATTGCCGCATACATTATATGCGACAGTTCTGGGACTGTACCCGGCTCTTCCCGATTTGCCCTGGTGCGTTGGCAAATCGGGGTAATAAGGAGTTATTGGCAGCCCATAGCTGCCAATAAGTCCTAGACTAATCATGTCAGGCGTCTATGAGACACCCTCCATGATTAATCTGTACATTACAGTAAATAAACACACACACCCGAAAAAATCCTTTATTAGAAATAAAAAACACAAACATATACCCTGGTTAACCACTTTAATCAGCCCATAAAAGCCCTCCATGTCCGGCGTAATCCAGGATGGTCCAGCGTCGCTTCCAGCGCTGCTGCATGGAGGTGACCGGAGCTGCAGCAGACACAGCCGCTATTGTCACCTCCACACAGCAACTGAAGACAGCCGCGCGATCAGCTGAGCTGTCACTGAGGTTATCCGCGGCCACTGCTGTATCCAGTGACAGCGGGTAACCTCAGTGACAGCTCAGCTGATCGCGCTATTCCCTTCATTAGCTGTGTGGAGGTGACAGGAGTGGCGGTGTCTGCTGCAGCTCCAGTCACCTCCATGCAGCAGCGCTGGATGCGACGCTGGACCATCCTGGATTCCGCCGGACATGGAGGGCTTTTTTGGGCTGATTAAAGTGGTGAACCAGGGTATATGCTTGTGTTTTTTATTTCTAATAAAGGATTTTTTCGGGTGTGTGTGTTTATTTACTGTAATGTACAGATTAATCATGGAAGGTATCTCATAGACGCCTGACATGATTAGTCTAGGACTTATTGGCAGCTATGGGCTGCCAATAACTCCTTATCACCCCGATTTGCCAACGCACCAGGGCAAATCGGGAAGAGTCGGGTACAGTCCCAGAACTGTCGCATATAATGTATGCGGCAATTCTGGGTGGCTGTTGGCTGATATTGTTAGGCTGGGGGGCTCCCCATAACGTGGGGCTCCCCATCCTGAGAATACCAGCCTTCAGCCGTATGGCTTTATTTGGCTGGTTTTAAAATGGGGGGGGACCGCACGCCGGTTTTTTAAATTATTTAATTATTTATTTCACTGCACAGTATAGACCCGCCCACCGGCTGCTGTGATTGGGTGCAGTGTGACACCAGTCACTCAGCGTGGGGGCGTGTCTCACTGTAACCAATCATAGGCGCCGGTGGGCGGGGAAAGCAGGGAATACGAGATTGTTTAATGGGCGGCCGGCTTTTTCAAAATAGTAAAAGCCGCCGGAGCAGTGTGAATGCCGTGCAGCGCCGCGCCGGAGATCGGGGATCGGTGAGTATGAGAGATGGGGATAGACTGACATGGACAGAGAGTGAGGGACAGAGATAGTGACGGACTGACAGAGATTAGTGAATGACAGACGTTGTGAGGCGCTTCAGAACGCAGCTTTTCAGCTGCGCTCTGAAGCGGACCTTTTTTAAGCTGCGGTGCAGAGCGCACACCTGCGCACATAGCCTCAGACACCAAAATCGTATGAGGGATGTCACACGTTACAATTGAGTAGGTTTGTGCAACAAAACGCTCAATTCTAGACAAAGATACGATGTGTTTGCGATCAACGGTTTTGCGTTCAATCCTGATTGCACGTAGATGTCACACGCAGATACCTCACAAACGATGCCGGATGTGCGTCACTTACAACTTGACCCCAACGACAGATTGTGAGATATATTGAAGCGTGTGTTGGGGGCTTAAGGGAGTGCACCTATATGTAGTCTTTTCCCAAAAAAGGGTTGTAATTAGATATTTAAGGGATACTTTGTTATGGTCCAATTTAGATGTCAATTTAAGAAAATTCAGGGATCAAGGAAGTTCCTGGTTGTGGTATATGCTTGCTAGATTAATTGGCGGACCCTGTTGCGGAGTGGGATGAGGTATCCCTGTGTGAAATTCAGGTATTGCTTGGGGTCTGTCTGGATAAATCTCTATTCTCAACGGCAACAGCCCAACATGATGAGAGATAAGTGAAATGATAAATTGTCCTGAAACAACAGGAATGAGGAAAATATATAGATGATGAGCCAAGAAAAGAAAGCACAGGGTGCCCAATTGCATGCCTGCAGTGGTGGCTCACATGGCCCACCACCTCCTCCATGTGAGCCACCACTACTAATGTAAGATGAGATCCAGTGCAGATAAATGCACCACTATAAATGGGTGCAATCCCTTATATCGAAGTAGTATCCTACTTGACTTTTCCACTGCATTCAGATAAAGGTATGTATTACATTCAAATTTTTCCCCCAATTCACCTTTTGTGCTTCTCCTATTCCCTCATAGACTATAAGCTTATGAGCAGGGCCATCACTCCTCTTGGTATCTGAATTTTGTTATTTTGTAATGTCTCATATTGTCTGTACATGTTCCCTCTGAATTGTAAAGTGCTGCGGAATATGTTGGCGCTATATAAATACAAATTATTATTATTATTGTCACCTTATACATATGCAACAACGTGCATCCTCTCTGTTCACATAAATTCAATATCCTCGATAAAACTTTGTATCTGAGCTGAAACGTTGGGCGGAATACATGTCTTTGTGCATACCTCAATAAAAAGCAAATTCAATGATATACTGTACATCTCTTTTTTTTCCATTTTCTATGTGTGCCGAAGTTTGCTATTTTTCTACTGGACTTAAGTTTTTACTTCTGAGCACCATATTATACGATTGAGCCAGGTTTTACCCTTATTTAAATGTATCCTACATGATGCATCTTCAGCCAGTCTCCTTTGCTATAACACTGCTCTCTTATATAAAGAAGAAAAAATAGATTTATGAAGTTGTGTTCCAAAAACACAAATCAATTATATTGCAGCTTTTATTTTTTAAGAACCGAATACAAATTAAAAGCTGCTCTATGATTGGATACTATGTGCAGCAAAGATATTTTTTCTTTTAATTTTTTATAAAGTGGGCTTTACATGCTGCGACATCGCTAATGCGGAGTCGTTGGGGTCACGGATTTTGTGACGCACATCCGGCCGCATTAGCGATGCCGTTGCGTGTGACACCGATAAGCGATTTTGCATCGTTGCAAAACCGTGCAAAATCGCTAATCGGCGACACGGGGGTCCATTCTCAATTATCGTTACTGCAGCAGTAACGAGGTTGTTCCTCGTTCCTGCGGCAGCACACATCGCTGCGTGTGACGCCGCAGGAGCGAGGAAGCTCTCCCTACCTGCCTCCCGGCCGCTATGAGGAAGGAAGGAGGTGGGCGGGATGTTACGTCCCGCTCATCTCCGCCCCTCCGCTGCTATTGGGCGGCGGTTCAGTGACGTCGCTGTGACGCCGCACGGACCGCCCCCTTAGAAAGGAGGCGGTTCGCCCGTCACAGCGACGTCGCCGGACAGGTAAGTATGTGTGACGGCTCTGGGCGATGTTGTGCGGCACGGGCAGCGATATGCCCGTGTCGCGCAACAGATGGGGGCGGGTACCCACACTAGCGATATCGGGACCGATATCGCAGTGTGTAAAGTAGCCTTAAGTCTTCACCATTATCTTTGGCTGCATGGGAGGACAGACAGGGTGACAGGAGGCTAAAGCTGTGGGGATGGAAGGCGTCACAGCTGCACGGAAAACAAAAATACATTGCAGGGATAGGAGTGAGGGACAGTGATAGGTGCATTTAATTGTAAATCAAATACAGCGCTGCATTCGGCAGTTTTGCATCGCGGTCAACAACAGTAGTATACAGGTAGTGTAATCTATTAGCTCAATTTAGCCAAAAGCAGAGTTTTTCACAGCATGTCTTACTGTGGCAATAGCTCTGCAACCTTATACTGTGTTACATCCCACAGCTTTGCGTAGAGTTACCAAACAGCGTACAGGCGGTGTACTCTATTACCTTAATCTAGGCTAAAACAGCAGAGTACAGGCAGTATAATCAATTAGCTCAATGTAGCCAAAACCAGAGTTTTTCCACAACGTGCCTTGCTGTGGCAATAGCTCGGCAACCTTATACTCTGTTGCATCACGGAGCTCTACGTAACGATGCAAAACAGCTACATACTAGCTTTGTTGTAATCGTTCTCAGTATACAGGCCATGTATTAATCTGAACTAGTTGTTGTGCCAAACAATGAGAAGAATATGTAATAGGGGTCGTGGCAGTGGTGGTGGTGCTCATTGTGTAACTGCTTCAGTCTTAGCACATGGTAGATGTGTGCCTGTTATGCTCCAAACTGAAATACCTTCCTTCTTTGCACTCAGGCTGCAGGCTGGTCATCATTTCTTAGGCCCGAGTACCGCTGCGCTAATGGTGAGGCCAGAACATGTTGAGGCGTTTTAGATTAACCAATGCTTCCAGTTCCAGAACAATGTTTTCCACTTGGTCCATATCTGAAAGAGTCGTCTCCTAAGTTCCAAGGTCATCTTCCTTCCTTTTCAACCCATTCAAAACCAGCAAAGAAGTGTGAGCCACAAGTAATGTAGCAGTCACTTATAGTTTTGATGACTCTGCTGGCTGGTGGGTGGGACATCCACCTGGCCCTGCCCCAGAGGTGGAAGAGACTGATAGCCAACCACTTGTGTGGAAGCACGAGTCTGGTGGACACGATCTGCGTATCATCGCACCACAGCTCAGAGAATGATGAAACACAGGTGCCAAGTGCTGCAGCTTTTGTCTTTGTGCAGACTGGGAAGAAGGGAAGGACTGAGGAGTGGGTGGAAGACGATGCAAGGGCTGACGACAAGGTGCTTGACCACGCCTGAAACAAAGGCCTTGATAGTGATGTGTGCAGTTCCCATGAAGAGGAGGTGTTCAGCCAGACAACCAGCAGCACACCAAAAGGGGAAGCATGGGGCAAAAGCTCTATGGACAGCCCAAAGGCAGTAAGTTGGCTGCTACTGCTCATCGCACCAGTGAAAACCTCTAAGCAAAGCCAACTCAAAAGGCTTCCGTGGCGTGGCATTTCTTCTGGGAATGTGCTGATGACAAGAGACTGGTGGTTTGCAAGATGTGCTGTCAGAGCCTGAAGCGAGGGAAAAATCTTCTTAACCTGAGCACCACCTGCATGATGCATCACTGGACTTCCAAGCATGAGGTGCAATGGAGTAGCTGCCTGAGAAATCAGGAAACAACTCTGGCTCCTCCTGTTCCCTCTTCTGCTGCCATGATGGCCTCTTCAGCTGCGGTGTTGGCATCTTGCATCTGCTCACAATCACCATGCCCACCTTCCTCCCCACACCCACATGATGTGGCCGCAACAGCACTACCACCATGACCACCACCAGCATCACCTACTAGATCCACACCGTCCCATAGTAGTCTGCAGCTCTCCATCTCCCAAACTCTTGGTAGAAAGTGGAAATACCCCTCTAGCCACCCCGCGAATGCTGACCTTGAATGACATCATTTTGAAAATGTTTGCCTTTGAAATGCTTTCAGGCTGATGGAGATGGACAGTTTCTGACAAATGAGGTCTGTGGCTGTACTGCAGTATGTTGTTCCCAGCTGCCACTATTTTTGCAGGCATGCCATCCCTGCCCTGCACACACATGCGGTGGAACAAATCCGTTGTTCACTTTTCAATGCCATAAGTGGAAAGGTCCATGTAACTATAGATACTTGGACCAGTAAATATGGGCAGGGATGGTATATCTCTCTTACTACACGCTGGGTAAATGTAGTGATGACTGGGCATGAGGCTCCTGGATTTCAAGCGCATTTCCAACCACCACCTTGGATTGCTAGATCTGTGTACAGTGCCTACAAGTAGTATTCAACCCCCTGCAGATTTAGCAGGTTTGATAAGATGCAAATAAGTTAAGCTGGGTTTACACACTGCAACATCGCAAAGGACATCGCTGTAACGTCACCGGTTTTGTGACGTAACAGCGACCTCCCTAAGTCTCTGCTAAGTCGCTGGTGAGCAGTCAAACAGGCAAACCTGGCCAACAATGCAACAGCGATCCGGACCTCCAGAGCGACCTAGCTGGTTGTTGGGGACGTTGATAAGCAGCCTTTTGAAAGGGAAGTTGCTAACAAAGTCGCTGCAAAGTCTTTCACACACGGAAACTTTCCAGCGATGCTTGCTGCACAGCGGGAAACAAAGGACCTAGGAATGGTCCTGAACGATTTGTAACGATTACAACTTCACAGCAGGGGCCGGGTCGCTGATAGGTTTCACACACTGCAACATCGCAAACAACATTGCTATTGCGTCACAAAACCGGTGACGTTACAGCGATGTCGTTTGAGATGTTGCAGTGTGTAAACCCAGCTTTAGAGCCTGCAAACTTCAAACAAGAGCAGGATTTATTAACAGATGCACAAATCTTACAAAACCAACAAGTTATGTTGCTCAGTTAAATTTTAATAAATTTTCAACATAAAAGTGTGGGTCAATTATTATTCAACCCCTAGGTTTAATATTTTGTGGAATAACCCTTGTTTGCAATTACAGCTAATAATCGTCTTTTATAACACCTGATCAGGCCGGCACAGGTCTCTGGAGTTATCTTGGCCCACTCCTCCATGCAGATCTCCAAGTTATCTAGGTTCTTTGGGTGTCTCATGTGGACTTTAATCTTGAGCTCCTTCCACAAGTTTTCAATTGGGTTAAGGTCAGGAGACTGACTAGGCCACTGCAACACCTTGATTTTTTCCCTCTTGAACCAGGCCTTGGTTTTCTTGGCTGTGTGCTTTGGGTCGTTGTCTTGTTGGAAGATGAAATGACGACCCATCTTAAGATCCTTGAGGGCGGAGCGGAGGTTCTTGGCCAAAATCTCCAGGTAGGCCGTGCTATCCATCTTCCCATGGATGCGGACCAGATGGCCAGGCCCTTTGGCTGAGAAACAGCCCCACAGCATAATGCTGCCACCACCATGCTTGACTGTAGGGATGGTATTCTTGGGGTCGTATGCAGTGCCATCCAGTCTCCAAACGTCACGTGTGTGGTTGGCACCAAAGATCTCGATCTTGGTCTCATCAGACCAGAGAACCTTGAACCAGTCTGTCTCAGAGTCCTCCAAGTGATCATGAGCAAACTGTAGACGAGCCTTGACATGACGCTTTGAAAGTAAAGGTACCTTACGGGCTCGTCTGGAACGGAGACCATTGCGGTGGAGTACGTTACTTATGGTATTGACTGAAACCAATGTCCCCACTGCCATGAGATCTTCCCGGAGCTCCTTCCTTGTTGTCCTTGGGTTAGCCTTGACTCTTCGGACAAGCCTGGCCTCGGCATGGGTGGAAACTTTCAAAGACTGTCCAGGCCGTGGAAGGCTAACAGTAGTTCCATAAGCCTTCCACTTCCGGATGATGCTCCCAACAGTGGAGACAGGTAGGCCCAACTCCTTGGAAAGGGTTTTGTACCCCTTGCCAGCCTTGTGACCCTCCACGATCTTGTCTCTGATGGTCTTGGAATGCTCCTTTGTCTTTCCCATGTTTACCAAGTATGAGTGCTGTTCACAAGTTTGGGGAGGGTCTTAATTAGTAAGAAAAGGCTGGAAAAAGAGATAATTAATCCAAACATGTGAAGCTCATTGTTCTTTGTGCCTGAAATACTTCTTAATACTTTAGGGGAACCAAACAGAATTCTTGTGGTTTGAGGGGTTGAATAATAAATGACCCTCTGAATAAACTTTTCACAATTTAAAAAAAAAAAAAAAAAAAGAAATAACATTCTTTTTTGCTGCAGTGCATTTCACACTTCCAGGCTGATCTACAGTCCAAATGTCACAATGCCACGTTAATTCCGAATGTGTAAACCTGCTAAATCTGCAGGGGGTTGAATACTACTTGTAGGCACTGTATGTGTGTTGGTCAGTGTTATTTCCACCTCCTACTCCGCTTCCTCCACCTCCTTCTCATCTGGTCAAAGTAAGACCTGCACCATAAACTTCACTACATCCAGGGGTAAACAACAGTAGGCCATTCTTAAACTCATCTACCTGGGAACAAATCTTACACCATGCAGGAATTGTAGATAAGTATAAAATAAGAAACAGATGAGTGGCTGTTGAAAGTGAACCTACAGTTCAGCCTGGTGGTGTGCGATAACGGCTGAAATCGTATTGCATCTCTTGGCCTAGGCAGCTTGACACACATCCCTTGCCTGGTGAGTGTGCTGAATTTGGTGGTGCAGAGCTTCCTCAAAAATTACCCACATATGTTAGAGCTTCTGTTGAAAGTGCGAGCAGTATGTGTTCATTATCGTCGATCTCACCCTAATGCTGCTCACCTGTCTGTGCTGCAAAGTCCCTTCAGCTTTCCAGCTCACTGCCTCATATGCAGCATGCCAATAAAGTGGAACTCCACGTTTCATATGGTGGAGAGACTGTGCAAGCAGCAGCAGGCAATTGTGGAGTTTCAGCTGCAGCGGCAGAATAGCTTTATGGACCAACACCACTTCACTACCAATGAGTGGGCCTCCATGTGTCGCGGGCGGTGGGGGAACGCCGCTCGCCTGGGAATCGCTAGCGCTCGGGTCCGGTGCTTCTGCTCCTCGGTGGCTCGAGCACGAGGCCGAACCCGGAGGCTCGAGCAGTGCGTCCTCGCCCACGAGTGAAAAGGGGGGGGAGGTTTGGTGGTGGGATGTCGGTTGTGATGCCATTCACGGGGTTGTGGTGATGGTGGGCACCACCGCTGCTGATGACGGGGATCCCGGGAGCGATGGTAGGGAGCAGCTAGGATATTGGAAACAGAAAACAGCCCAACAATTTATTTACAAGGCCACAAGTTCGTGGTTGGCCTGCAAGTTCTCAGCCTTGTCTCTTAAAGGGCTTGTAGAAACACATAAAGTCCCTACGGGGACAATGTCAACGGACGGTGAAATCAACTTGTTGATAATCAGGTTATAAACTCGGATGATTGGTGTTCATTCATTCAGCTATTTGAAACAGGAACAAAGTACTGAGGGTCCCAACGGGGACAACTGGGTTGCAATGGAGGACCGCTGCCATTACTGCTCATTTCCGTACTCCTCACCCGGCTCCAGGCGAAGAAACACAGGCTCCATCCCTTCCAGCACACGGCATGCGCGACGGGGAAGGGCAGCCCGGCATCCATTGTTTCCACTCCGAGGGATGTAGGTAGCCTCCATACCACACAAGCCGAAGACTCCTTCTTCCTCTGAGACAGGCTCCGTGTCAGCCCCTGAGCCGCTCTCATCTGACTCCAGGGGGCTGATGGTGGGATCTGGCAGGACAGACACGGTTTCCAGCTGAGCCCAGACCTGTGGCTCCTCACCGGCAGCCAATTCGTCGTCGGTCGATGCACTGGGGGCCGCCATCGGTTCTTCTGAGTTAACCACTCCGGCATTTGGTTGGCCGGCGTCCGCTCGGGCCTCCGGGCCCTGGCGGGGCATCAGCGCGGACTCCGCCGTCCCCATCAGGAGCGGTGGGCTGAGCCGGGCAGTAAGGGCGGCCAGTACGGACGGTGGAGCAGGCCCTGCAGGGGCCGTGGGTAGACACAAGGGCGTGGGTCACTCACCAGCTCCTCCAGCCTGGCCTCTATTTCATGCGCCTGCACGACCGCAGTCAGCTCCTCCAGTTCAGCCGTCCAGCGATCCAGCAGGTCACGCACCTGGGCCCGATTACGACAGCACAGCAGCATCACTTGGGCATTCAGCCACGCCGCTGTCCCAGGCGCATGCTCTGGTGACTCGGGGCTCTCAGATGGGGTGGACATACTGGCGCATCTGCTTCCAGGAACCGGATATGTAGCAGAGTCCTGGCGTCCCTGCTTCTTATGCCTTCGGTTACATGAGGCAGGCCTTCACCCGCCCCCCCCCCTTGGTTCTTTCTAGCACTTCCTCTTTGGGGGCGGGGCTTCACTTTCGCGCCTTCCCTGCTTGGGGAAGACGCTCGAGCGGGAAATCTTCGCGCCAAAGATGGCGGAACTTCACATTTTTCGTCCGGACGCCACCGGCGTGGACTGCAAGGCACACTTCTACCGGTAGGTAGAATGGTTCTATCCTGTTCGCAGATGCCAAATTGTCGTGGGCAGAGGGGTTCCGGGAACGCCGCTTGCCTGGGAATCGCTGGCGCTTGGGTCCGGTGCTTCTGCTCCTCGGTGGCTCGAGCATGGGGCCGGACCCGGGGGCTCGAGCAGCGCCTCCTCGCCCACGAGTGAAAAGGGGGGGGAGGTTTGGTGGTGGGATGTCGGTTGTGATGCCACCCACGGGGTTGTGGTGATGGTGGGCACCACCGCTGCTGATGACGGGGATCCCGGGAGCGATGGTAGGGAGCAGCTAGGATGTTGGTTCCTCCTCCGTGGGTAGGGGTTGGTGATCCCGGGGCCCGATGGTGATGCGGGGAGGCAAGGTAGCTGGGGTGCAGGGTTGCAGGGGCAGCGCGGCGTGGTGCTGGATGGCACTGTTGTACTCACTCAGAAACAGATGCACAGAGTCTCTGTTAAACCAAATGGCTGGATGGACGGGTTCCGCAGCCGGCTGCAGTATTTTGCTCTCCCCGGACGAGGTGATGGTGGCTGTCTTTCCCTGCACCTGGTTAGAATGTTCTGACTCCTGTGGTTGCCCACCGGTAGTCCGCTCCTCGGCGTATATGTACCGGAGGAGCCCATGTTGCCCGCAGGCGCTGGCCCTTGGATCTCTAGCCTATGGCGGTGGCTTTCTATCCTCACGGTGTGGACCGTTGCCTTCTGTCGGGTTTTGGTTGTTAGGAAACCCCTGGGGTTCCGGTCGCACTCGGATTTGACCGTTGTCAGCGGCTCCAAGCCTAGTCAGGGTCCGATGGCCCTGCCTTGTTGTGCTTAGCTTCACTCCACTCCCCAATTCGGTACCGGCGGGCCACCGCCCAAGCCCGGTCCTACAGTTCCGCAGATATCCACTAACTCCTGCAGACAGCCACCACCATCTGCCAACCTTGCTGTCGGTGCCTGGGCTCCGACCCAGACACTTGCAGTTTTTCTGCTGTCACTTCTCAACTCCTCCACTACTCAACTCCAAACTCAACTCAACTAACTGCTTTTCCCGCCTCCAGGCCTGTGAACTCCTCGGTGGATGGGGCCAACCACCTGGCTCCGCCCCACCTGGTGTAGACATCAGACCCTGGAGGGAGGCAACAAGGGTTTTTGTTTGACTGGTGTTGACTGTCCAGGGGAGGGGGTGTGTATGGTGTTATAGCTGTGACTACCTGTCTAGTCCAGGGCATCACACATGCAGGACCTGTGTGCTGTGTTGCGCTGCTTTGAATACTCTGAAAACATTGCTAGCACTCATGGTGCCATAATCAAAATCACTATACCAATTTTATGCGTGCTGGAAAAAACGCTGCAGGCTATGATGGACAAGGTGGTGGCACCAGAGGAATAGGAGGAGGACGAAACATTGACTCATTCATCTGGGGCGTAGTCCACACAGGGCTTGAGGTACGGTTTATTGTCCATAAGCAGCCATGTCCCAAACTTTTCAGCAAGTGGACAGATTCAGAGGAAGAGGAACCGTCTGCCCAGCTGGATGGTCGGGAAGTAAGCTCAGGGGCATCACAGCAGCATGGCTGGGTGGATACAGAGGAGCAAGTACATACCTACGACTGAGGACAGCTTGTTGTTACCTCTGGGAATCCTTGCACACATGAGCCAATACATGCTATTGTGCTGCGCAATGACCTTCGAGTTGCAAGGATTCTGACCAGTGGTGATTACTGGGTAGCGACCCTGCTGGACCCTTGCTACAAAGACCACTTAGCAATTCTACTTTTGCCACAAGATCAGGATTAGAGATGAGCGAACCGGTCGCGGTTCGGCTCGAGCTCGGTTCGCCGAACCGAGGTCTGGTTCGAGTTCGGTTCAGCGAACCGGTTCAGCGAACCACTCGAACCCATAGGAAACAATGGAAGGAAATCACAAACACATAAAAACGCATTATAAATGTACACCTACAGTTAATAAACAATGCCATAACACTTACCTCTCCCCGGGATGCGTCCTGCACTCTGTCTCTAGCAACTTTTCCATGGGTAATCGCTGCGTCCTCCGGGAACTCCAGCAGTGATGCAGGACCTATTGTGACGTCAAAATAGCCATGTGACCAGTCACGTGTCTATTATCTCATTGGCTACAGACTGGTCACATGAGAGAGAGAGGAGCCAGCACGATCTGAAAATGGCATGCATCATATAAAAAGTGCAAATTCACAGATTTATTCCAACTGTACTGTAATATAAATGAGATTTTTAGCAAATAATTGATCAATTCTTTGAGCCACCCCTGTCAACGTCACGGCAAATCTCAATAGGGGGGTCCTACTCTATATTCTGTATTTCATGTGCCATGCGGCCTCCTAGATAAAGTTAAAAGCAGAACCATAATGGAGCACACATACCTGTAACCTGTATATATAACCGCTTCTATGTTGCAAAAGAGGCAATTGTGGATAGAGGCCAGCCCATGTCCCAGCATGTGGAGCAAGCTCTACACATACCAGGACTATATCAGAACTGACCCTCCCAGTGCCAGACAGCAACCATTGATAAAGGCGGACCAGATCCAAGTATGGTGCTTAATTAGCAATGCCTGTGGAAAGGGTGAGGCAACTGAATTTGAACAGCTACCAACAGGAGGAATATATTGCAAACCAAGATCAGGCGTGCATAGCATGGTGGTGACCAGCCACCAGACATTTGTAGCATAATGTCAGGGCCAGGTGGACGGGCAGACCCAGGAGGTGGATCCACTGGGCCGAACTCCTAGATGTTGGTAAGGGGTCCGGTAGCTGGAGCACTATAGACAGCAGAACAGTTCGTGCACACGAGGATAACGGAGAAGTCCCTGGGACCACGGAGTCACTGGTGGTAGTCCGGGTGACGCAGCTCAGGTTCGGAAGCCGAGATGATGTCAAGCGGGGTCCGGAACCTTTGGAGCGAGATGACGGGTCACCGCAGGGATCCGAGATGGTACGGACTGTCAGGATGGCAGATGGACAGCGTTCGGGGTTCGGGATTCGGTCAGGACCGGATGGCGAGGCAGGCACGGCTCTACAAGAGAGATAGGTGAGTATATCACAAAAACACCAGGAGACCTGACTCCTAGCTTAGGAAACACGAAGATCAGGCCCCGCCCCCTTGGACAATAAACCCCTTTATACCCTGTACCTGTTTTGCATCATTTCCTGTTAATGGACGCTGGCCCTTTAAGAAAGGGTCAGTGACCGCGCGCGCGCCCTAATGCGCATGCGCGCGGCCCGGGTGCCAGAAGCCAGGGAAGGAAGCTGAGAGGAGGACGCAGGGGAGCCGGCCAGGACCTGGGAAGCCGTCGGGCGCCGGGATCGGAGACCAGGGGGCCTGGGAAGGACGGGCACCGGAGGCTGGAGAGCGGGGAGCGTGGCAGGTGAGCCGGGGAGCGGAGCTGAGGACCCGGGGAGCGGAGCAGAGGACCCGGGGAGGGGAGCCGAGGACCCGGGGAGCGTGACAGTACCCCCCCCACGCCCCCCTCCCCGCAACCGGGACATGAAGGCACGGATCAGAGGAGTGCCCACGTTCTCCCTGGGCTCCCAGGACCTATCCTCAGGACCATACCCCTCCCAGTTCACCAGGAAGAACTGTCGACCCCGTACGGTCTTCATGGCCACGATATCCCTTACCGCATAGATGTCGTCATCGGCAATAGGTGGAGGAGCCGGACTGGCAGCAGCGGAGAAGGGACCAAGGACAACCGGCTTGAGCAGGGAGACGTGGAATGAGTTGGGTATCCTCATCGTGGCCGGGAGCTGTAGCTTGTAGGAGACCTCATTGATCTTGTTGAGGACTTTAAACGGCCCGATGTAGCGAGGACCCAGCTTGTATGATGGTATCTTCAAGCGGACGTACTTGGAAGCAAGCCAGACGAGATCTCCAGGAGAGAAACACGGAGGGTCCAGACGTCTCTTGTCTGCGTGTCGTTTCATCCGTAGGGAAGCACGCCCAAGGGACGCCTTGACAGAGTCCCAAATGGTTGCAAAGTCACGGGCTACAGTATCAGCAGCAGGGACATCCGAAGAAGGGGATACCGGCAATGGGACGGAGGGCTGGAGTCCGTAAACGACATGGAAGGGAGAGCTGGAGGACGACTCACTGATGTGGTGGTTATGGGAGAATTCAGCCCAAGGAAGAAGCGTGGACCAGTCGTCGTGATGGGCGTTGACATAGTGACGTAAAAAAGAGGTCAAGATTTGATTGACCCTCTCCACTTGGCCATTAGACTGAGGATGGTATGCAGATGAAAAGTCCAGAGTCACTCCCAGATGTTTGCAGAGAGCCCTCCAGAAGCGGGAGGTGAACTGAGTTCCTCTGTCGGATACGATGTGTAATGGAAAGCCATGCAAGCGGAAGATGTGATGTATATAGGCATCCGCGAGTTCTTGAGCAGAGGGCAGTCCTGCCATAGGGACGAAATGAGCCATTTTAGAGAACCGATCCACCACGACCCATATGACTGTGTGCCCGGAGGACAATGGCAAGTCCGTAATAAAGTCCATCGCTATGTGTTGCCACGGAACTGAGGGTATCAGCAGAGGCAGAAGACGGCCATATGGCAGGTGTTTGGGCGTCTTGTTCCTGGCACAAGAGGAGCAGGCAGAGACAAAAGCAGCGACGTCCATGCGAAGGGATGGCCACCAGTAGTGACGTACAATCGCACTCCAAGTTCTCTTCTGACCAGCATGACCGGCTGTTTTCGAGGCATGACCCCAGTGTAACACTTTTTGCCTGTCTGTCTCAGAGACATAGGTCTTCCCGGGCGGTATCTGGGCCAGGGTGACAGGGGCCATCGGAATGATTTTGCTAGGACAGATGATGGGTTGGGTAGTCTCTTCCTCCTGCTCCATGGGCATGAAAGACCTGGACAAGGCATCAGCGCGTACATTCTTGTCCGCGGGTCGGAAATGGAGCTGGAAATCAAACCTGGCAAAGAATAAGGACCACCTGGCTTGCCGTGGGTTCAGTCGCTGAGCAGACCGCAGGTATTCCAGGTTCTTGTGGTCCGTGTAAATGATCACGGGGTACACTGCTCCCTCTAGAAGGTAGCGCCATTCCTCCAGAGCCAGTTTGACTGCCAAGAGCTCTCGGTCACCGATGGTGTAGTTGCGTTCAGGCGCTGAGAAGCTCTTGGAGAAGAATCCGCAAGTCACCATCTTCCCGGAGGAGGACTTCTGCATGAGCACTGCTCCGGCTCCTGAGGAGGAGGCATCCACCTCCAGGGTGAACTGGCGGTTTAACTCCGGACGGTGGAGTACAGGAGAGGAGGCAAATGCCCGCTTCAGAGAGCCAAACGCGGCGTCGGCCGCCGGGGACCAGTCCTTGGGATTAGCCTCTTTCCTGGTCAAAGCGGAGAGAGGAGCAGTCAGAGCAGAGAAGTGAGGGATGAACTGGCGGTAGTAGTTGGCGAATCCCAGGAAGCGTTGGATTGCCTTCAGTCCAGAAGGAGGAGGCCAGTTGAGAATGGAGGAGACCTTCTTTGGATCCATCTGCAGTCCAGTATCAGAGATGATGTACCCCAGGAAGGGGAGAGAAGACTGCTCAAAGACACACTTCTCGTACTTGGCGTACAGGCGATTCTCTCTCAGTCTTTGTAGAATCAGTTGTACGTTCTCTCTGTGGGTCTGGAGGTCCGGTGAGAAGACAAGGATGTCATCCAGATACACTACTACACAGACGTAAAGAAGGTCCCGGAAAACGTCGTTCACCAGTTCTTGAAAGACGGCTGGGGCGTTACACAGGCCGAAGGGCATCACGCAGTATTCATAGTGCCCATCGCGCGTATTGAACGCGGTCTTCCATTCGTCCCCAGAGCGGATGCGTACCAGATTGTAAGCACCCCGAAGATCCAGCTTGGTGAACACACGAGCTCCTCTAAGCCGGTCAAACAATTCGGGGATGAGCGGCAGAGGGTACTTGTTTTTTACGGTGATTTGATTCAAACCCCGGTAGTCTATGCATGGGCGTAAGTCGCCCTCTTTCTTCTTGACGAAGAAGAAACCTGCTCCAGCAGGAGAGGAGGATCTCCGAATGAATCCCCTTGCCAGGCTCTCTGTTATGTAAGTAGACATGGCCCTTGTTTCGGCTGGAGACAATGGATATATCCGTCCTCGAGGTGGTGTTGTTCCAGGGAGCAGGTCGATGGCACAATCGTAAGGACGATGTGGCGGAAGTACCTCGGATTCCTTTTTATCAAAGACGTCTGCAAAGGACCAATAGGCCGAGGGCAGCCCCGGTAGGTTCTCTGGAACCGGAGGTCGTCGGATGGGTTGTATAGTCTTCAGGCACTTCTCATGGCACGAAGAGCCCCATCGGGTGATTTCGCCAGTGCCCCAGCTGACTGACGGTTCGTGTGTCCGTAACCAGGGAAGTCCCAGCAGGATCTGATGGGACATGTGTGGGAGGACGTAGAAAGCGATGTTCTCAGTGTGCAGGGCACCGATACGCAGTTCCACCGGCTTGGTGATCCAGGAGATGGTGTCAGAGAGGGGTCTCCCATCCACAGAGGCAATCACGAGGGGCTTGTCGAGTGGAGTAACAGGCACCTGGTACTTGTCCACCGTGGCCTGCTGGATGAAATTGCCTGCTGCCCCGGAATCGAGGTATGCCTCAGCCGTGAACCGCGTCTCTCCCGTTGTCACTTGCACAGTCCACGTAACCGGGTCTGAGAGAGTCCCAGCACCTAGGGTGGCCTCTCCTACCAACCCTAGGCTTTGGAGTTTCCCGGCCTCTCTGGACAGGAGCGTAGCAGGTGTGTGTCCTCTCCGCAGTAAAAGCAGAGGCCCTTGGCGAGCCGCTCAGCTCGACGTAGTTCAGACTGCCGCACTCTGTCGATCTGCATGGGCTCGTGAATGGGAAGCCCAGCTGTCGCTGACTGAAGTACGGCGGGCTTCTGCGGAGGAGAGGAATGCCGTACCGGACGTCTCTCACGGGACACTTCCTTGGATCGCTCCTGAAAACGAATGTCCACTCGAGTCGCTAGGGCGATCAGGGCATCCAGGGTGGTCGGTACGTCACGACCCGCCAGCTCGTCTTTAATTCGCCCCGAGAGTCCTTCCCAGAAGGCGGCGGTTAGGGCCTCGTTGTTCCACCCGAGTTCCGAAGCCAAGGTGCGAAACCGGATGGCGTATTGGCCCACCGTCAGAGTCCCCTGACGTAACCGGAGAAGACAATAAATGTAAGGGCAAGGCTGCACTGCTATTTCCAATGGCAAAATAGCACAACAAACGAGGGTGCAAAGCCTACGAAAAGCAATGTAAGAGAGAAAAAAGAGTAGGCAAGGAGCACTCAACTCATCAAATAGAATCAAAGGTAAATGTAGAAAAATTTATTGAAAACATGATAGTGCAAAAACACCATTAAAACCACTTAAAAACATGCAAGGACATGGGACAGGTGTCCTTGCATGTTTTTAAGTGGTTTTAATGGTGTTTTTGCACTATCATGTTTTCAATAAATTTTTCTACATTTACCTTTGATTCTATTTGATGAGTTGAGTGCTCCTTGCCTACTCTTTTTTCTCTCTTACGTAACCGGAGAAGAGACGAAGCGGACGCGGAGGCGCGTCCGGGCTCATCAAAGGTGCCACGGAATGCCTGCAGGAACTCCTGGATGTTCGTGGTCACAGGATCCCCCTTCTCCCACAAGGGGTTCATCCACGACAGTGCCTCACCCTCTAGATGGGACATGATGAAGGCGACCTTGGCTTGATCGGAGGCAAACAAATGCGGCAGCTGCGTGAAATGAAGGGAGCATTGGTTTAAGAATCCCCTGCAGGTCTTGGGGTCTCCGGCGTACCGGGGTGGTGAGGCCAAACGAAGTCTGGAAGTATCTGAAGATGTCGCCACGGGAGCTGGAGCCGTGGACTGACTAGTGGAAGCCCGGGATGCTGAAGACGTAACTGCCGCTTGTAGCGTGTTCAGGCGGGCGTCCACAGAAGACATGAATTGCAGCATGCGGGTCTGAGTCTCACGCTGGCGTTGGAGTTCCTCCTGTACGGCTGCTAGTGCTGCAGCGGGATCCATGGCCTGATCTTACTGTCAGGGCCAGGTGGACGGGCAGACCCAGGAGGTGGATCCACTGGGCCGAACTCCTAGATGTTGGTAAGGGGTCCGGTAGCTGGAGCACTATAGACAGCAGAACAGTCCGTGCACACGAGGATAACGGAGAAGTCCCTGGGACCACGGAGTCACTGGTGGTAGTCCGGGTGACGCAGCTCAGGTTCGGAAGCCGAGATGATGTCAAGCGGGGTCCGGAACCTTTGGAGCGAGATGACGGGTCACCGCAGGGATCCGAGATGGTACGGACTGTCAGGATGGCAGATGGACAGCGTTTGGGGTTCGGGATTCGGTCAGGACCGGATGGCGAGGCAGGCACGGCTCTACAAGAGAGATAGGTGAGCATATCACAAAAACACCAGGAGACCTGACTCCTAGCTTAGGAAACACGAAGATCAGGCCCCGCCCCCTTGGACAATAAACCCCTTTATACCCTGTACCTGTTTTGCATCATTTCCTGTTAATGGACGCTGGCCCTTTAAGAAAGGGTCAGTGACCGCGCGCGCGCCCTAATGCGCATGCGCGCGGCCCGGGTGCCAGAAGCCAGGGAAGGAAGCTGAGAGGAGGACGCAGGGGAGCCGGCCAGGACCTGGGAAGCCGTCGGGCGCCGGGATCGGAGACCAGGGGGCCTGGGAAGGACGGGCACCGGAGGCTGGAGAGCGGGGAGCGTGGCAGGTGAGCCGGGGAGCGGAGCTGAGGACCCGGGGAGCGGAGCAGAGGACCCGGGGAGGGGAGCCGAGGACCCGGGGAGCGTGACACATAACTACAACCAAACAGAGAGAGGGGAGCCAGCACGATCTGAAAATGGCATGCATCATATAAAAAGTGCAAATTCACAGATTTATTCCAACTGTACTGTAATATAAATGAGATTTTTAGCAAATAATTGATCAATTCTTTGAGCCACCCCTGTCAACGTCACGGCAAATCTCAATAGGGGGGTCCTACTCTATATTCTGTATTTCATGTTCCATGCGGCCTCCTAGATAAAGTTAAAAGCAGAACCATAATGGAGCACACATACCTGTAACCTGTATATATAACTGCTTCTATGTTGCAAAAGAGGCAATTGTGGATAGAGGCCAGCCCAGGTCCCAGCATGTGGAGCAAGCTCTACATATACCAGGACTATATCAGAACTGACCCTCCCAGTGCCAGACAGCAACCATTGATAAAGGCGGACCAGATCCAAGTATGGTGCTTAATTAGCAATGCCTGTGGAAAGGGTGAGGCAACTGAATTTGAACAGCTACCAACAGGAGGAATATATTGCAAACCAAGATCAGGCGTGCAAAGCATGGTGGTGACCAGCCACCAGACACAGGTCACATGACTATGACGCGTCATGCTAGGACCTGTCATTGCATCTCTCTCTTACACAGTGCACGTTTGTGTATCGCCGTGTACCGGCAACATGCTCTAGCACACGGTTGACTCCCCGCTCTGCTTCACCGTTCCCTTAAGGTACCGTCACGCTACGCAACGCTCCAGCGATCCCACCAGCAACCTGACCTGGCAGGGATCGCTGGAGAGTCGCTACACGGGTTGCTGGTGAGCTGTCACACAGGCAGATCTCACCAGCAACCAGTGACCAGCCCCCAGCCAGCAGCATGCGTGGAAGCGATGCTGCGCCTGGTAACTAAGGTAAATATCGGATAACCAACCCGATATTTACCTTGGTTACCAGCGCACACCGCTTAGCGCTGGCTCCCTGCACTCCTAGCCAGAGTACACATCGGGTTAATTACCCGATGTGTAGTCTGGCTACGTGTGCAGGGAGCAGGGAGCCGTCACTGACAGCGTGAGAGCGGCGGACGCTGGTAACGAAGGTAAATATCGGGTAACCAAGGAAAGGGCTTCTTGGTTACCCGATGTTTACCGTAGTTGCCAGCGTCCGCAGAAGCCGGTTCCATAGCAACATGCTTGGTAGCGGTGATAGTGACGTCCCGCTACCAGCACGCAGCGGCACTGGAATCACGTGATGGGAGCAGCTTTGCTATGGCAACCCGTGCCACCGCTTACAGCCGGGAGCCTGTGGTCACTCTCACAGAGTGATTTCTGCACGGAGCACAGCGTCCTTTCTCCCATGCAGTTGTGCTGTCTGATGGAGCAGAGCTGCATGTGTTGAAGGAGAAAGAAGAGAGAAGAGCAGGATCGTGGAGGGGTGACAGGGGGTAATAAAGATGGAGTCTCTAATGTGTCTGTGTATTTATTTCTATTAAAGTATTTTTTCTGTGTGGTGTTTTTTTTTAACCCTTAATTGGAGATTCTTAATGGCCGGGTCAAACTTGCCTGACATTAAGAATCTCTGACTTAATACTAGCTAGTAAAACAAAGCTAGTATTAACTCATTATTACCCAGCAAACCACCTGGCTTCAGGGCTGCTGGCAGAGTTGGATACAGCGCCAGATGATGGTGCTTCTATTAGAGCGACATTTTCTGGGGCGGCTGCAGACTGCAATTCTCAGCAGAGGGGCCCAGAAACCTTGGGCTAACCTGTGCTGCGGATCCAATCCCCAGCTGCCTAGTTGTACATGGCTGGACACAAAAATGGGGCGAAGCTCACGTTGTTTTGTTTTTTTTAATTATTTCATAAAATTCATGAATTAAGTAAAAAAAGGGCTTCCCTATATTTGTAGTTCCCAGCCAGGTACAAATAGGCAGATGGGGGTTGGGGGCAGCCCGTACCTGCCTGCTGTACCTGGCTAGCATTCAAAAATATGGCGAAGCTCACGTCATTTTTTTTGTAGTTTTTTGGCAAAAAAAATAAAACATGCTTCCCTGGATTTTCCATTGCCAGTGAAGGTAACACCAAGCAGTGGGGGTTAGCAGCCAGTAGCTGCTTGGATTACCCTTAGCTAGCAATACAAAAAATGCAGCGGGAGCCCATATATATTTTTTTTAATTATTTATTTAAAAAACTAAAAACAAAAAGGGCTTCCCTGTATTTTGATTGCCTGACATCACAGTGCTGTAAAAATAAATCTTTAAAAAAAATGACGTAGCGCTCCGCGGTATTTTTGATTCTCAGCGCAGATAAAGCAGACAGCTATGGGTTGCCACCCCCATCTGCCTGGCATTACCTTGGCTTGCAATCAAAATACAGGGAAGCCTATTAATTTTTTTTATTTAAAAAAATAGTTAAAAAAAAATTACGTTGGGTCCCCCCATTTTTGATAGCCAGTTAGGGTAAAGCAGAAGTCTGTAGCCTGAAAACCACAGCTGGCAGCTTTACCGTGTTTGGGGATCCAATGTGGAGGTCACTCCAGGCTTTTTTTTTATAATTATTTTATAAATATTAATATTTACAAAAAAAAAAGGGTCTCCCCCCAAATTGGATCACCAGCCAAGGTAAAGCGGACAGCTGTGGTCTGGTATTCTCAGGGTGGGAAGGTCCACTAGATGCGCCAATCCTGGCGCTTCACCCCAGCTCATCCCGTGCCCAGGTGCAGCGGCAAACGGGGTAATAAATGGGGTTGATACTAGCTGTAAGGTCACCTGACATCAAGCCCAGCAGTTTGTGATGTCATGGCGTCTGTCAGATACCCGACATCACAAACTGTCAGTACTGTCAGTACTAACAAAAAAAATAGACAAAAAAAATTTATTTGAAAAAACACTCCCCAAAACATTTCCTCTTTCACCAATTTATTGTAAGGAAAAGAAATAAGGGGGTCCCATGATGACTCTGGACCGTCTAGAAAATGAGGGGACACGCTCAGGGAACGTATCCCCCATTTTCTAGGAGTGCAGAACCTCCATGTGAGGAGTGTTGGTGCAATGAATCTGCACCCACTCTCCCCGGGTCCACAGCAGCAGAGTCCATTTTGTAAGTGTTGCTACCAAAGCTGCAATGCCCTGCTCATGAGGTAAGGGCATGCCTAATCAGGAGAACTATTCTACATTTCCAAATATTGGTATTTGCTGATATTATTGCTATTCCACCTATTCTATATTGGGGATAGGATCTTGGAGATGGAATACCCCTTTAAGTCCAGTTATCCAGCTGAATGAATACTAAACAACAGAGCTCGCTATTTAGACATGTTTTCCTGTGGCGTATAACGGTCTCTCATGTTTGGTAGTCGTTCAGCAGGGCAACTATAAAATCAAATACCTCCATTTGGAAATGTAGTATAGCTCTCCTGATCAACTATGTTCCTTACCTCATGAGAAGGGCATTGCAGTAGCTTACAGATGCATGGTTACCACCACTCACTGTGTCTGAACACAGGAAGCTGAGCTGACAGCCGCTCTGTGCATTCGGCAGCGTCTATTGTGAAGGAGGGGGCCGCAGGGGATCAACGCTGCACAGGTACCGTGGGACACCGGGGAACACTGGTGGGGTTATAGGGGGTGACCTGGCAGGGCCTGGGGAGGAGTTTTTGACACATGCGACAGAAATCAGAGGAGTCGGGTGAATGCGGCCGGCGCGCTGCTGTGCGCGTGCCCATCTTAGAGTTTTGGGGGTGGTCGGGGGGGGCACTTTGGCGACTCGGGGGGACTGGAGGGGACTGGGTAGGAGATTTATCTCTCATCTGACATGTTTTTTCATGCCAGATAAATAATTTTTTTACCGGCGCTGTCATTTACTGTAACATGATCACTGGTGTACGGTGTATACTGGTGATCACGTGAGCGGGGACCGGAAAAACCCGCCTAAATCATGATCTCCAGGGTCTCAGCTACCCCTAAAACTCCGGAGATTTTCTGACGCTGGGGGGCGCTATTCACTTATTTCTGCCTGCTGTTTATAAACGGCAGATTAGAATAAGGCTACATTCACACGACCGATCCGTTTTTGGGGGCCGCAAAAAACGATCTGTTTTTTTCACGGGTGCATCCGTGTGGCATCCGTTTCCGTTCTGTATTGTTAGGTCCGGGTTGTGGATCCACTGGGCCGTGAACCCCACCGGAGGCCTGGGTGAACGGTAGCCGGAGCACTAGCGTGGCAAGGACTGCGTCCCACAAGGGACGGGTAGAACAGTCACTGGGGCTTCAGAGTTCCTGGAGACAGTGCAGGAATCCGGCACAGGTGCCGGGTAGGAATGTCAGGCAATAGTATTGATCACAGGACATGGCACAAGGGGGACCTGAGCACCTAGCTTTCAAGACAAGGCTTACAAGACACATTGATCAGGCCCCGCACACATGGCAAGGCCAGTCTTATATACCCAGCACAGCCTCATGTCATATCCTGATGCAGCAGTGCTGGGCCCATAAGACCAGGTGAGTGGGCGCGGCCCGACCCTATACAGAAGCATGAGTCAGACACATGAAACTGGGGACAGGACACAGGAAAGCACAAGCGGGAGCGGCAGCCGTGACCGGTGGACACGTGGACCGGATCAGTGGGTAAGTAGCGATGCCGTGCAGGTGCGACCGGATCAGTGGGTAAGGAGTGGTGCCAGGATGGTGCGACCAGATAAGTGGGTAAGGAGCAGTGCTGAGGCATCGGGAGCGTGACACGTATACGGTCCGTATGTGATCCGTTTGTCATCCGTGTGCCTTCCGTTTTTTTGGCGTACTGCCAAAAAACTGAAGGAGGGAAAATACATAAATTTACCCAGGATCCATAGCTTCATCCTACATGAGGCGGTCACATGTTCACTCCAGTGCCATTTTCTACTGCTTTTCACAGCGTAGAGCGCTCTGGTGATTTTCTTGTGCTTGTACACTTCTTATCAGTCTTTTCTGTCATTATAATGGCAGAAAGACACATAATGTCCCACTCTCCTGCATTTTGTAATTTTGCACCCTTTGGTGCCTTTCATGTGGCACTAAGGGGTGCTTAGCCTTGTATTTACCAAAATAAATAAATAAATTAAAAAAAAAATGACGTGGGGTTCCCCCTGTTTTTGTAGCCAGCTAGGGTAAAGTAGACGGCTGCAGCCTGCAGACCACAGCTGGCAGCTTCACCTTGGCTGGTAATCCAAAACTGAAGGAACCCCACGCTGTTATTTTAAATTAAATAAATAATTTAAAAAAAAAACACGTAGGGGTCCCCCCAAAATTGGACCACCAGCCAAGGTAAAGCAGACAGCTGGGGTCTGATATTCTTAGACTAGGGAGGTCCATGGTTATTGGACTCTCCCCAGCCTAAAAATAGCAGGCCACAGCCGCCCCAGAAGTGGCGCATCCATTAGATGTGCCAATCCTGGTATTTCGCCCCAGCTCATCCCGTGCCCTGGTGCGGTGGGAAACGGGGTAATATATGGGGTTAATAACAGATGTGTAATGTCACCTGGCATCAAGCCCTGGGGTTTGTGATGTCACGCGTCTATCAGATACCCGACATCCCCAACCCAGTCAGTAATAAAAAAAAATAGACGACAAACACATTTTTATTTGAAAAAACACTGCCCAATACATTCCCTCTTTCACCAATTTATTAGAAAGAAAAACAAATCCAGGTCTGCTGTAATCGAAGCGGTTACCATGACGATCCATACCATAGTCATTGTCCCAGCCAATGAAGAACAGAATGTTCCCCATTGGCTGGGAGAGCAATGCAGTGACCTAAGCTAACATCAATAGGTCAGCCCAGGTCACTGCAGGGCATGACAAGTGCTGCTGTCAGCGAGGTACATTACCTGGGGTGACGATCTCCTGCACTGCTGATAGCAGACCTTTCACTGACTTCAATGACCTTTACAGCCAAGTATCGCGAGAGCCTGCGATGTCACCGATAGTAACAGTCTCGGGCCGCAGTGAGAGGAGATGTGACAAGCGGCGGCCATGGAGGACAGTGACAGCGGGAGGGCGGGACTTCATCACCGCAGGTAAGCCGAGCGGGGTAATGCGTGCTGATTCCGAGGTGGGCGGAGCCTAGCGGGGTAATGTGTGCAGAGTGCCAGGTGGGCGGAGCCTAGCGGGGCCATGTGTGCAGAGTGCCAGGTGGGCGGAGCCTAGCGGGGTAATGTGTGCAGAGTGCCAGGTAGGCGGAGCCTAGCGGGGCCATGTGTGCAGAGTGCCAAGTGGGCAGAGCCTAGCAGGGCCATGTGTGCAGAGTGCCAGGTGGGCGGTGCCTAGCGGGGTAATGTGTGCAGAGTGCCAGGTGGGTGGAGCCTAGCGGGGCCATGTGTGCAGAGTGCCAGGTGGGCGGAGCCTAGCGGGACCATGTGTGCGGGCAGCGGAGTGCGAAGTGGGTGGAGCCTAGCGGGGCCATGTGTGCAGGCAGCGGAGTGCAAAGTGGGTGGAGCTTAGCGGGGCCATGTGTACGGGCAGCGGAGTGCAAAGTGGTGGGAGCCTAGCGGGGCCATGTGGCGCTGAAGACGTCAGTGTTGTGGACTGCATGGCTGGGGACAGGTGAGTGTGAGAGTGTGTACATGCCGCGTGCAGGAGGGGGCGGAGCGAGCTGAGCGGGGAAGTGTCGCTTCCCTGCACACGTAACCAGGGTAAATATCGGGTTACTAACCAAAGCGCTTTGCTTGGATACCCGATGTTTATCTTGGTTACCAGCTTACCGCAGGCTGCCAGCGATGGCTCCCTGCACACTGTAGCTGTAAAAAGCCACACTTTTGCTGATAGAACCATTCTCGAATGTAACTCGAACTGTCGAGCTTTTAGCAAAAAGCTCGAGTTCCAGTTTTAACTAGAACACCCCCCCAAAAACACTGGAACCGCGAACTAGCTAACCGCGAACCATGAACCACGCTCAACTCTAATCAGGATATAAAAATGCATGAATATAAGTCCAAGCTGCGTAACACTGTACTGATGGCATTCCCACCAGACATCGGGGGCTCGTTGGAACAAAAAGTTCGGGATAAGAGAAGAAGTAAGAGGAGGAGGAGGAAGTGAACAACACAGCGATTGCTCCTGCCAGACCTTCAGAGGGAGGGTCAGCATGTCTGTGTGACGCCCTGGCACACCAGGTAGTCACAGAAAGAGTTAATCCTCCTTGGTACCACCTGATCTCACATCGGTGCAGTATGGCAGCCGCACCCTCCCCCCAGTGTAGCAACTGAAAAGAGCAGGAGGGGAGGAGTTGAGGGTCAGTCGGAGAAGGGATTGAGAGGAGAGCAGACAGGGGTTGTAGCTCCTGGGCTGCTGGGGAAGTGAAGAAAGGATAAAGCCGAGTTGTAAGTGCTGAAGTGGTGAGTAGGCTCAAGGAAACCTGTGGTGGACCGGGGCAGGGTAGTGGCCCGCAGGTAGTGTGCATGGGAACCCGGATTTGTGCAGAAAAAGGACTTCCCCATCCGAAACCGAGGAGGAAAAGGTGACTGTCAGCTGGAGTGCAGGAGAGAGAGGGCCCTGCTTCTTGTACCGGGTGTGGGATCCGAACACTCCCGCACCAAAGGCCTACGGACACCGGCAATTTTTGGTTAAGTACTGGACTCTGAGTATTTCTTCCATCTGTGTTTACTGACCTGCCACATCAATACAGTCTCATCCAGCACCACGACGACCAATTGTAAGTGCTCTACTTCCTGCCTCCTAAAGAATGCTCCCTGCAACCTCTCACATTACCCTGAGCCCCGGGACCACACCTCTCCTACCCGTGGAGGGGATACCACCTTGCTGCCCAGATACATCAGCCCCGGGTACCCCATATACTGGCAGCAGCGTGCCATCTATCATCACCGCGTCCCATGGGTGGCGTCACAGACATTCTACAACCAATCCCGTATAAATACGTCCCCTTTTATTCGGAGTGTCTGCGCGACCCTCGGGTCCGGAGAACCCCTCCAGCCGCACCATAGATCCGGATCCAAGCAGCATCGGCTGCTGGCACGGGGGCGGCACACTCCGAAACTTGGCGTCACACATAGGATTCTTACCCATTCACTTACCCGGTGAAAGTGCGCCTTGTTCTGGACTGTCAGCAGTGCTCCGCTGCAAAATTTTTGAAAACCGCCATCTTTGCCGCCATTTTTGGGTGCGAAAACAACAACAACCCAGCGTCTTCATCCCTGAGAAAGGGCACAAAGCTGAAGCCCCGCCCCATGGGAACACAGCCGGAAGGAAAACCCTGAGGCCAAAATCGAAACTAGCAAGCCGCATCAGAGGACTGCTCCCGAAAGACCAAGGGGGGCGGGCGGAGAAGTTGTGGCATGTAACCAGAACTGTAAAGTACAGGGACGCCAGGACTCTGCAGAATTCCGTTCCTGGACACAAGAGTGGCAAGATGTCACAGCAGGCTGCAACCCCGACGACATCCAATCCGTACGAGCCAGACCGCAGCCCCGATGACATCATCCCCAGCCCCGGCAGTCCGCACGGCCGCAACAAAGATGACGTTGGCCCCGGCAGTCCGCCCGGTCGCAACAGAGATGACGTTGGCTCCAGCAGTCTGCCCGGCCGCAACAGAGATGATGTCGGCTCCGGCAGTCCGCTCGGCCGCAATGACGGTAGCACCCATCCTGAAATTTCCCCCAGCTGCAGTGCCAGCTGCTCCCAAATGCCCTGTCCTGGCTGTGGAACAGCGGGAGTGCACTTGCCGAGAGGAGGAGCAGGCCACTGAGCGTTGGGGCTCTCGGCAGTTAGCGAGGCTGGTTGTAGCCGGTGCCGAGGGCATCCGAGTGGGCCTGGCTCCTGAGCAGGAGGCGGAGCACGGAACCTGTGCTCTGTATGGGGAGCGGCAGCAGTTGTAAAAATGTTGCTTTATGGACTGGCGGGAAGGACAGTTTCGTAATGTTTAAAGTGATGTGCCTCCCCTTAGGGGGATGAGATGTTTTATGTTTTGTATCTTTTAAACTTTCACATTTTTCCCGTTACAGTTTCCTGTAAAATAAATCGTCGGTGTCTGGACAGCCCGCCGATGGGCTGTGTTTTACCAAGGGGGAATGTGATGCCCTGGCACACCAGGTAGTCACAGAAAGAGTTAATCCTCCTTGGTACTACCTGATCCCACATTGGTGCAGTGAGGCAGCCGCACCCTCCCTCCAGTGTAGCAACTAAAAAAAGCAGGAGGGGAGGAGTTGAGGGTCAGTCGGAGAAGGGAGTGAGAGGAGAGCAGACAGGGGTGGTAGATCCTGGGCTGCTGGGGAATTGAAGAAAGGTGAAAGCCGAGTTCTAGGAGCTGAAGTGGAGAGTAGGCTCAGGGAACCCGTGGTGGACCGGGGCAGGGTAGTGGCCCGCAGGTAGTGTGCATGGGAACCCAGACTTGTGCAGTGAAAGGACTTCCCCCGTCCGAAACCGAGGAGGAAAAGGTGACTGTCAGCGTGAGTTCAGGAGAGAGAGGGCCCTGCTTCTTGTACCGGGTGTGGGATCCGAACACCCCCGCACCAAAGGCCTACGGACATCGGCAATTTCTGGTTAAGTACTGGACTCTGAGTATTTCTTCCATCTGTGTTTACTGACCCTCCACATCAATACAGCCTCATCCAGCACCACGACGACCAACTGTAAGTGCTCTACTTCCTGCCTCCTAAAGACTGCTCCCTGCAACCTCTCACATTACCCTGGGCCCCGGGACTACACCTCCCCTACCCGTGGAGGGGATACCACCTTGCTGCCCAGATACATCAGCCCTGGGCACCCCATATATCGGCAGCGGCGGTGCCATCTATCATCACCGCGTCCCACGGGTGGCGTCATAAACATTCTACAACCAATCCCGTATAAATACGTCCCCCTTTTTTTGGAGTGTCCGCGTGACCCCTGGGTCCGGAGAACCCCTCGAGCCGCACTGTAGATCCGGATCCGAGCAGCAACAGCTGCTGGCATGGGGGCGGCACATCTGCAGTTTGTCAACAATTAATATGCAGCCCTCCCCACCATCCAGTAACACTATCTACTATGGTGTGTATGTCAAGGAGTCAGTGCTATCTGTTGGTTGGTTATACATAATTTAATTTCAGGATGGCAAATATATGGCCTGAGCTTGCACAATACACTGTTTTGGCCTCCTCTACCACAAGCGTACTGTCTGAATGTATGTTCAGCACGGCAGGGTTGTCATCACACACTTGCGCATCCGCCTGTCCTCAGCTAATGTGGACAAGATGACTTTCATTAAAATGAATATAGTGGATTGCACCAGACATGTCTAAACCTTTTGAATGAGTAGACAACTTGACCTCCCACAAATAGACATTGGTATACTCTATTTGCCATACCCAGTATTTTGGAGACTCCAAAAATACGGTAACTCTTAAATATAATATCACATTGAAAACCCAATAAATAAATAGTTTGATGCCTCTTCCTTCTCCTCCAAAATTCTACCTCTCACCAGTGTGCAGCCAGGTTTTGGGCTTTCAGTTTTAAAAAAACTACTGTGCCGCCCCCGTGCCAGCAGCCGCTGCTGCTCGGATCCGGACCTTCTAAGGGGGGTAGCTCAAGGGTCTCCGGACCCGGGGGTCTCGCGGACACGCCGAATAAAAGGGGGACGTAGATGTACGGGCTAGGTCATATTAAGTTTGTGATGCCACCCACGGTGTGTGGTGAGGTGGGACAACACCGCTGCTGTTATGGGGCACCCGGGGGAGGTGTAGTGGCAGCTGGATGTTAACCCCTCTGTGGGTAGGGATGGTTGCCCCGGGACTCAGTGTCTTTGTGCAGGGTATGGCGATGGCAAGGGTCGGTGCGCCTGAGCAAGCAGGGGGATGTTTGGTTACTCACAGTAAATGAATCACACGAGTCTTTTGGTAAACCAAAGGTGCTGGTGGCCGGCCGCCGCGGCCGGTTGCATTCAGGTCCCCCACCCAGGCTGGTGGTCACTTTGTGGATGGTGGACTGCCTGCTCTGGAACTCAGGAGTTCGCTCCTGGCTGGATGTGGCCTAAGGATCCGTGCCCGCAGACGCTGGCCCATGGGATCTATGGGCCCTGGCGGTGGCCATCTATCCCTATCGGCGGGCTGTTGTCTTCTATTAGGGACTTTGGGTGGGACAGGACCTATAATCCTGGCCTCAATCGGTTAATTAGCTAGGCCGCTGGTTTTGGTCTTGGCTTCAGGGTCTGAGTACCCCCTCTGTGCTACGGTGTTCGGGTCAGTTCTCCATGTCGGTACCAACGGGCTACAACCCTGTCCCAGTCCACCTCGGATCTGCCGAGCCGTCTTCCCGTCTCCTGCTGACAAAGACCACCGTCTGCCACCTAGCCAAAGGCACCAGGGCTTCGACCCTGGCACCGTTCAACTTGAACTTCCTCTGCTGGAGCTACACCTAGCTCCAGGCCACAGTCCTCTCCACTTGAACTACAAGAACTATCTGCTCGTTTTTCCCGCCCCGGGCTGTCTAGAACCATAGGTGGGTGTGTCCAACCGCCTGGTCCCACCCACTGGTGTCTCTATCTTTCACTAAGGGGGGGGTGATTAGGGTTTCAGGTCAGTTGTGTGTTTCCTAAGTGAGGGAAGGGTGTTATGCGGGGGCCTATCTGTTGTGTGTTTCCTAAGTGAGGGAAGGGTGTTATGCGGGGGCCTATCTGTGACTACCTGGTTTTGCAAGGGTGTCACACTACCTCTTGCCATTTCTCAGCAGGGTGTGTGCCCTTAATTTTTTGTAAAAACTAATTATCGCCACGGTCGGTACCCTTAGTTTTGGGTAAAAACTACCTCTTGCCACTTCTCACCAGGGTATATGGCCTTAAGATTTGGTAACAACTACCTCTTGTCACTTCTTACCAGGGTATGTAACCTTTGTTTTTAAACTTCTACTTTTTGGCAGTATAAAACTAGGTCTGTGAAATTAGTTAAAAAAAAAATAAAAAAAAAAATAAGTCACTGTGCACCAGATATTTTAGGCTTAATCTGTCACAAACCTGTAACTGCACTGTAGTGGTCATTTTAAAATGGGTTTTCTGCAGGGTGGGGAATGTGTAATTTTTAAACTGCAATACACCTCCAAGCGATGACAGCTTGTTGTTACCTCTGGTAAGCGTGGCTAACGTGAGCAAATCCTTGCTGCAGTGACTGCCAAGTGACTGACAAGTTCCCCTGACTGTTACCAGTGCTGATTACTGGGTGGCCAAATTTACCGTGTAAACACAAATCCCTTTAAAACATTATCTTTATTTAACTATAAATATTAAAAAAAAAAATTTGCCCAGGTGAACACCCGCACACACACACATATTCATGAAGGGGAGTAGAAATATTTCAAAGATAAATATATATTTGTATCACAAAAAAAGGGGATCAGCAGGATAGCCCTATTTAGATGCCTGAAGCTGACCCCTACCTGTCAACGGAGGGCATGACATCCAGCCCAGCATCAAAAGGAAGCCCAGCCCAGCCCACTATCATGGAAGACATCAGCATATGAAGAGCTTCCTTTTCCCTTTTTTCTACCCTAGGCCTCCTGATGATCCAGAAAACAGGCGGAGAAATGTGTTGAGGCGGTGCAGTATGCACAATGTTTAAGGGAAGTGATTTATTTTATTAATATATGCATCTCTAATCCTTTGTATGGTGCTAAAGTGATTTATTTCATTATTGTATGCATCTTTAATTGCTTGTATGATGTTGGACTGGTTTTGGACCAGTATATCGTGTACGCCCAATGCATATGGCTATTGTTTGGATTGAATTTCAGCCAATGTTGAATATCGGTTTGTGAATAAGGGGGGATGTTCAATACATATCTTGTTCACTCCTTAATTGACTGGTAGCCGTATGGATTGGTTATCAATATAAAGTGTGATTTATATACATTGGCTGTGGCACAAGTAGTCCGTTGCATTTTGCATCAATATATCAAGGGGTGTTATGTAGTCTTCTCATGATAGGGTAAGTGAAGGGTGAGTGAGGGCAAGTCGATGTGGAATCGGGGCGCCCGGCTAATTTAGGGTGGCATACCCTCCATTGACAGGTAGGGGTCAGCTTCAGGCATCTAAATAGGGCTATCCTGCTGATCCCCCTTTTTTAGATACAAATATATATTTATCTTTGAAATATTTCTACTCCACCTGATGAATATATGTGTGTGCGGGTGTTCACCTGGGCAAAAAAAAAAAAATAATATTTATATTTAAATAAAGATAATGTTTTAAAGGCATTTGTGTTTGCATGGTAAATTTGAGTTTTGTGACTATCCCAATACTATTTTGATTTTGGTAAGCTAAGTGTGAGTTACTGGGTGGCCACCCTGCTGGATGCTCGCTACTACGTCAAGGTGCCATAGTTACTTTCATCACTGAATCGTGGCCAAGTCACCTCTTCATCATGGCCATGGTACCACCAAACTCCAAAATGGAAACAGAGTGTTAGGCTATGTGCGCACGTTGCGTACTAGCCCTGCAGAAATTTCTGCAGCAATCTGAAGAGCACACGTGCGCTTCAAATCGCTGCAGAAAATGTCCGTAGAGAAAAAAAAAAAGCCGATTCCATGCGCTATGCCTGCAGCTCCTGCCATAGACAGAGCAGGAGCTGCCGGCAAAGCGCACGGAAGAAGTGACATGTCACTTCTTAGAACGCAGCGCTTCGGGCAGCAGCCGAAGCGCTGCGCTCTAAAACGCCACGTGCGCACGGCCCCTACACAATCTCCATAGACTGTGCAGGGGACGCAGGACGCATGCAGTTACGCTGCGCTACAAAGCGCAGCGTAACTGCATGTATTTACGCAACGTGCGCACATAGCCTTAGTCCATTATTCAAATCTGTCATATTCAGACAGAGCTGCCTGTTTTGACCAATATATTTTTCAAAAGAAAGGTGGAGCTCTGTGTCTAGCTCCTCCCTCTGCCACTAGCTCCTCCCTTTGCCTCTAGCTTCTCCCTCTGCCTCTAGCTCCTCCCTCTGCCTCTAGCTCCTCCCTCTGCCTCTAGCTCCTCTCTCTGCCTCTAGCTCCTCTCTCTGCCTCTAGCTTCTCTCTCTGCCTCTAGCTCCTCTCTCTGCCTCTAGCTCCTCTCTCTGCCTTTAGCTCCTCTCTCTGCCACTAGCTCCTCCCTCTGCCTCTAGCTCCTCCCTCTGCCTCTAGCTCCTCCCTCTGCCTCTAGCTCCTCCCTCTGCCTCTAGCTCTTCTCTCTGCCTCTAGCTCCTCCCTCTGCCTCTAGCACCTCCCTCTGTCTTTAGCACCTCCCTCTGCCTCTAGCTCCTCTCTCTGCCTCTAGCTCCACTCTCTGCCTTTAGCTCCTCTCTCTGCCTCTAGCTCCACTCTCTGCCTCTAGCTCCTCCCTCTTCTATCTACATAGAATCCCATCAGTAACAGCTGCCATCTCCTATCTCAGTAATGGGAAAGTCTTCACTGAACACAGATTTTACCTCAGAATTGAGAATTTTGGTAGTGAATGATCAATTATGGAGGAGAAAGAAGCAAATTTGTCTGATAAGAAATATTACAGAGTTGCCTAATTTCATGTGTACTAATAATACTGTATATTAAATTAAAAATAAAAGAATGGTTCTGCTTTAAGGACTAAACTAAATCTAATATGTTAAAGGGAACCTATCACACCTTTATATATACAGTGCCTACAAGTAGTATTCAACCCCCTGCAGATTTAGCAGGTTTACACATTCAGAATTAACTTAGCATTGAGACATTTGGACTGTAGATCAGCCTGGAGGTGTGAAATGCACTGCAGCAAAAAAGAATGTTATTTCTTTTTTTATTTTTTTTTTTTAAATTGTGAAAAGTTTATTCAGAGGGTCATTTATTATTCAACCCCTCAAACCACCAGAATTCTGTTTGGTTCCCCTAAAGTATTAAGAAGTATTTCAGGCACAAAGAACAATGAGCTTCACATGTTTGGATTAATTATCTCTTTTTCCAGCCTTTTCTGACTAATTAAGACCCTACCCAAACTTGTGAACAGCACTCATACTTGGTCAACATGGGAAAGACAAAGGAGCATTCCAAGGCCATCAGAGACAAGATCGTGGAGGGTCACAAAGCTGGCAAGGGGTACAAAACCCTTTCCAAGGAGTTGGGCCTACCTGTCTCCACTGTTGGGAGCATCATCCGGAAGTGGAAGGCTTATGGAACTACTGTTAGCCTTCCACGGCCTGGACAGCCTTTGAAAGTTTCCACCCGTGCCGAGGCTAGGCGTGTCCAAAGAGTCAAGGCTAACCCAAGGACAACAAGGAAGGAGCTCCGGGAAGATCTCATGGCAGTGGGGACATTGGTTTCAGTCAATACCATAAGTAACGTACTCCACCGCAATGGTCTCCGTTCCAGACGAGCCCGTAAGGTACCTTTACTTTCAAAGCGTCATGTCAAGGCTCGTCTACAGTTTGCTCATGATCACTTGGAGGACTCTGAGACAGACTGGTTCAAGGTTCTCTGGTCTGATGAGACCAAGATCGAGATCTTTGGTGCCAGCCACACACGTGACGTTTGGAGACTGGATGGCACTGCATACGACCCCAAGAATACCATCCCTACAGTCAATCATGGTGGTGGCAGCATCATGTTGTGGGGCTGTTTCTCAGCCAAGGGGCCTGGCCATCTGGTCCGCATCCATGGGAAGATGGATAGCACGGCCTACCTGGAGATTTTGGCCAAGAACCTCCGCTCCTCCATCAAGGATCTTAAGACGGGTCGTCATTTCATCTTCCAACAAGACAACGACCCAAAGCACACAGCCAAGAAAACCAAGGCCTGGTTCAAGAGGGAAAAAATCAAGGTGTTGCAGTGGCCTAGTCAGTCTCCTGACCTTAACCCAATTGAAAACTTGTGGAAGGAGCTCAAGATTAAAGTCCACATGAGACACCCAAAGAACCTAGATAACTTGGAGAAGATCTGCATGGAGGAGTGGGCCAAGATAACTCCAGAGACCTGTGCTGGCCTGATCAGGTGTTATAAAAGACGATTATTAGCTGTAATTGCAAACAAGGGTTATTCCACAAAATATTAAACCTAGGGGTTGAATAATAATTGACCCACACATTTATGTTGAAAATTTATTAAAATTTAACTGAGCAACATAACTTGTTGGTTTGTAAGATTTATGCATCTGTTAATAAATCCTGCTCTTGTTTGAAGTTTGCAGGCTCTAACTTATTTGCATCTTATCAAACCTGCTAAATCTGCAGGGGGTTGAATACTACTTGTAGGCACTGTATATATCTATATATATCTATATATATCTATATATATCTATATATATATATATATATATATATATATATATATATATATATATATATATATATATATATAATCCACTTCCAATGTGTTTTAAATGTTGCAATGTCCATCAGTAACATAGGTAGCATTGAAGAAGTGGTGGTGAAGGACCTGTGCTGATGTCATGACCATAATGAGCGGAGCTTAGCATAGAAGTGATGTTGAATGACATGTCTGACATGTGGTAATCAGCAGAAGAGAGGCTGTTCTGCAGGACCTGTGCTGATGTCACAATCATGTGGCCGTAATGGGTGGAGCTCAGCAGAGAAGTGTTGTTGATGGACCTGTAGTAATCAATTACAATGTTGGGGTGCGACTAAATAAAAAAAAGAATCATGCCTGAACCTGAGTGACAGTGACTGATCCCAGCAAAAGCTTAAATTTCATGACTGAAACCTAAGGCATTTACTGCATTCATCTAAGCACATAAAGTCTTTTTTTAAGATAAATACATGGAATTTCTTTTGAAAACCATATTAGTGATGCACAACGCATCATTTAAAACACATTGAGGGCAGTTTAATATAAAAAAGAACATGACAGGTTCCCTTTAAAAGAAAGCTTTCCTGTATCAGACCTGTATGTGATTGGTTTGTCTGTGTTTCTTTAATATAGATAGTCTTTAAAACTGCAGCAGTTGCCATTATTTTCCTTTACTAATTCAAACCTTTAATTGTTTCATCATTTGAGCTAGTCTAATCTGTTCTATTTAAAATGCTTTTATATTTACTGTTCAAGTTTCTGCCACATATTCTTTGAACAACATAATGCAAAGATAAGACCCTGATTCCAGTGATGTGTCACTTGCTGCAGGTTTGATAAAATCCCTTTTATCAGCAGATTATCACTTTAGTGCTAGTAAACCTGCTGCAAACATAATCCTTCATGTTAACAAATTTTATGTAATCCAGCCCCCACCACTAATTGGCAACTTTTTGCCTATGCACAGCATACATAGAAAGCTGTCAATCAGTGGAGTAGGCGAGTTTTACTGAGTTGAGTAATCAGAGAATTGATGGATCTGAAGCAGATAAACTGTGATTTTATCACAGCTACAGCAAGCAGCCCAGTAACTGATAAACTGCTGGAATCAGAATCTCAGCTCTTAAGCCAGCTTTACACCTAAGGGTACCTTCACACTTTAGCGATGCAGCAGCGATCCGACCAGCGATCTGACCTGGTCAGGATCGCTGCTGCATCGCTACATGGTCACTGGTGAGCTGTCAAACAGGCAGATCTCACCAACAACCAGTGACCAGCCCCCAGCCAGCAGCGACGTGCAAGCGACGCTGCGCTTGCACGGAGCCGGCGTCTGGAAGCTGCGGACACTGGTAACTAAGGTAAACATCGGGTATGGTTACCTGATGTTTACATTAGTTACCAGCGCACACCGCTTAGCTTAGCGCTGGCTCCTTGCTCTCCTAGCTACAGTACACATCGGGTTAATTAACCCGATGTGTAATGCAGCTACATGTGCAGAGAGCAGGGAGCCGCGCACACTGCTTAGCGCTGGCTCCTTGCTCTCCTAGCTACAGTACACATCGGGTTAATTAACCCGATGTGTACAGCAGCTACATGTGCAGAGAGCCGGAGCCGGCAGCACAGGCAGCGTGAGAGCTGCGGAGGCTGGTAACTAAGGTAAATATCGGGTAACCACCTTGGTTACCCGATGTTTATCTTGGTTACAGCTTACCGCAGCTGCCAGATGCCGGCTCCTGCTCCCTGCTCGCTTCATTTCGTCGCTCTCTCGCTGTCACACACAGCGATCTGTCTGTCACAGTGGGAGAGCGCCTTTGAAGAAAACGAACCAGGGCTGTGTGTAACGAGCAGCGATCTCGCAGCAGGGGCCAGATCGCTGCTCAGTGTCACACACAGCGAGATCGCTAATAAGGTCACTGCTGCGTCACAAAAAGCGTGACTCAGCAGCGATCTCGGCAGCGAGCTCGCTGTGTGTGAAGCACCCCTTACAATTAGGTGTGCGATCTCGTATGCGATGTGACACGCCCAGGTCGCATATGCGATTGAATGAGATTGCACGTAGGTCGTTCATTTGCTGTCACACGTGCGTTAGTAGTGTATGTTAAATTGATCAATTTTGTGTGCGATCCTTTAGATCATGTGCGCATTGGGCACCCTTTTTTTTTTTTGATTTATTGACTTGCCAAGCGTGTGTAATGTGTAGGGATGTGTTTTTACTATGTCATCTGCCATTCAGCTCTGCTACATGGCCGCTGACAGCAGCCACAGACAGCCATGTAGCAGAGCTGAATGGCAGATGACAGCAGACACAGACAGAGCCGCACTGTCAGAATGAACTCGGGTGAACCTCACCCGACTTCATTGTCATGCTGCGGCTCTGTCTGTGTCGCGTCCCGATTAGCGGTCACCAGTGAAGGACTCACCGGTGACCGCTAAACTCCTGAGTAAGTGAATTGAGCAGCCCTCTCTCATACTCACCGATCCCCGATCTCCGGCGCTGCACGGCATTCACACTGCTCCGGTGGCTTTTACTGTTTTGAAAAAGCCGGCCGCCCATTAAACAATCTCGTATTCCCTGTTTTCCCCGCCCACCGGCGCCTATGATTGGTTACAGTGAGACACGCCCCCCACGCTGAGTGACAGGTGTCACACTGCACCCAATCACAGCAGCCGGTGGGCGTGTCTATACTGTGCAGTGAAAAAAATAATTAAATAATTAAAACAAATGGCGTGCGGTCCCCCCAATTTTAAAACCAGCCAGATAAAGCCATACGGCTGAAGGCTGGTATTCTCAGGATGGGGAGCTCCACATTATGGGGAGCCCCCCAGCCTAACAATATCAGTCAGCAGCCGCCCAGAATTGCCGCATACATTAGATGCGACAGTTCTGGGACTGTACCCGGCTCTTCCCGATTTGCCCTGGTGCGTTGGCAAATCAGGGTAATAAGGAGTTATTGGCAGCCCATAGCTGCCAATAAGTCCTAGATTAATCATGTCAGGCGTCCATGAGACACCTTCCATGATTAATCTGTAAATTACAGTAAATAAACACACACACGCCCGAAAAAATCCTTTATTATAAATAAAAAACACAAACATATACCCTGGTACGCCACTTTAATCAGCCCCAAAAAGCCCTCCTTGTCCGGCGTACTCCAGGATGATGCAGCGTCGCTTCCAGCGCTGCTGCATTGAGGTGACCGGAGCTGCAGCAGACACAGCCACTCCTGTCACCTCCACACAGCTAATGAAGACAGCCGCGCGATCAGCTGAGCTGTCACTGAGGTTACCCGCTGTCACTGGATCCAGCGGTGGATGCAGCGGTGGCCGCGGGTAACCTCAGTGACAGCTCAGCTGATCGCGCTACTCACCGCTGCTCCTCTCACCTCCACGCAGCAACTGAGGTGACTAGCGCGATCAGCTGAGCTGTCACTGAGGTTACCCGCGGCCACCGCTGCATCCACCGCTGGATCCAGTGACAGCGGGTAACCTCAGTGACAGTTCAGCTGATCGCGCGGCTGTCTTCATTTGCTGTGTGGAGCTGACAGGAGCGGCTGTGTCTGCTGCAGCTCCGGTCACCTCCATGCAGCAGCGCTGGATGCGACGCTGGACCATCCTGGAGTACGCCGGACAAGGAGGGCTTTTTGGGGCTGATTAAAGTGGTGAACCAGGGTATATGTTTGTGTTTTTTATTTCTAATAAAGGATTTTTTGGGTGTGTGTGTTTATTTACTGTAATTTACAGATTAATCATGGAAGGTGTCTCATAGACGCCTGAGATGAATAATCTAGGACTTATTGGCAGCTATGGGCTGCCAATAACTCCTTATTACCCCGATTTGCCAACGCACCAGGGCAAATCGGGAAGAGCCGGGTACAGTCCCAGAACTGTCGCATCTAATGTATGCGGCAATTCTGATCGGCTGTTGGCTGATATTGTTAGGCTGGGGGGCTCCCCATAACGTGGAGCTCCCCATCCTGAGAATACCAGCCTTCAGCCGTATGGCTTTATCTGGCTGGTTTTAAAATTGGGTGGGACCGCATGCCGTTTTTTTAAATTATTTAATTATTTATTTCCCTGCACAGTATAGACCCGCCCACCGGCTGCTGTGATTGGGTGCAGTGTGACACCTGTCACTCAGCGTGGGGGCGTGTCTCACTGTAACCAATCATAGGCGCCGGTGGGCGGGGAAAGCAGGGAATACGAGATTGTTTAATGGGCGGCCGGCTTTTTCAAAACAGTAAAAGCCGCCGGAGCAGTGTGAACGCCGTGCAGAGCCGCGCCGGTGATCGGAGATCGGTGAGTATGAGAGAGGGGGTAAGAGGGATAGACTGACATGGACAGAGAGAGAGGGACAGAGATAGTGACGGACTGACAGAGATTAGTGAATGACAGACATTGTGAGGCGCTTCAGAACGCAGCTTTTCAGCTGCGCTCTGAAGCAGACCTTTTTTAAGCTGCGGTGCAGAGCGCACACCTGCGCACATAGCCTCAGACATCAAAATCGTATGAGGGATGTCACACGTTTCAATTGACTAGGTTCGTGCAACAAAACATCCAATGTATGAGGAATAAACGACGTGTATGCGATCACCGTATTTTCGTTCAATCTTGATTGCACGTAGGTGTCACACGCAAATACGTCACGAACGATGCAGGATGTGCGTCACTTACAACTTGACCCCGACGACGGATTGAAAGATTTATTGAAGCGTGTAAAGCAGGCTTTACAATCATGTTGCTCACAGGGTAGCAAAAATCTGGTTACAAATTCCTTTTAATATCGCTTCCACATTTTTCCTATTCTTGTCCCTAAATATTTGATTTATACTGTTATCCTCATGTAACATTTATTTAAAAATGTCTGTATAGTTGCATCAACAAACTTTTTACAGATGGTGTCATTAAATTAGTTCAAATCAGTAATGAAAACCTTATGCTAATTTCTTTAGGAGACTTTGTCCTAACATTTCAGAGGCTTGTTACATAATCTTACACAGTATAACATGTGGCTGTATTTTCTTTAGATGTACAAATACCAACATGTTCTACCGTATAGAGTTCACAACGGTTCTGGAATCTGCAGGCTTAAAAGCTGTTGACACAAAAACATTTCTGCATAGACATTTACTACTTTTTTTTCCAAAAAAAAGCTGTTAATTACTTTTTTTTTCCAGTAAATGTACACGATAACCTTACATAAATGTTGTGTTTTTTTCTCTACTGACTTCTTTGCAGTTTACACAATACACTTATATACATCTACTAATGTTTTAGACATTTTCATATCTTTTTAAAAATAAAATTATATTGTCTTGAATTGATGTAGTCTCAATAAAATAGTATTTCCATCTCATAAAAGGGGATTGGACTAATTATATCCTATCCACAGGCTAGGTGATAACTTGCTGACTGTGGCTGGTCCTCCATCAATTCTGATAGAACCATTGGAATTGAACAATATGTATAAAATATACAATATTTTAGTAGTATTTTGACTTACTGTATTAGAACAGTTAAATATTAGGGATGCTCGAATACCCTATTATGCGCTTCGATAGATATCCGATGGATACCTCGCTGCTATTCGAGTATTCGCGAATATTCGACCCTCAATGTAAGTCTATGGAAAACCAGAATAATTTTACGTTGGACCTGTCAATGACCTGTGGTAACTGAGGAAAAGGCTGAAATGGATGGGAAAAGGCTGAAACAGTATGGGCACAGCCTGTAGAAGGTGCCTCATTGCATTTCTGGTGTCTTTGAATAACGTGGTCAGAGCAGCATGCGGCGTTTACGTAGTCGCCAGAACAGCTCTCAAACCAATTTAAAAGAGGGGAAATTGCTAAGAAACAGTTTCTAGTGCCTAATCACTGTAATAAAACGTCAAATCAAGCCCCAACCTCCAAAAAAAAAAACACTTTAGCATTTGTTCACACATTTCGTTTTTTACATTTTTCCTTCTTTTTTGATTAGAAAGGGCTGTAACATACAGTATATTGGTGTCTGTCTCACACCTTCTTTTTTGGGACATATTTGACAGCACTTTAAAAGGTCAACTACAATGTGCCCGTTGAGATGTTGACCTTGCCCTTCTCCTCCTCCACCAGCACCACCGGCTCCAGTGGCCCTCTACTCAAATGTTGGAAGGGCCACTGACTGTCCTCAAATCTCAGACTTCTTACGGTTCTCAGGTGGGCCTGTAACATACATTGGGGAGGGATGGCAGTCATTTGTAGTTTTCTGCGTCCCCTATATCATTAGTGTGAAAGTTGGAATACGTACTCCATAACACTTTTCAGTGCTATTGCCAAAGTGTCAATTTGGATGTTGGCCTTGCCCTCCTCCTCCTCCACAAACACCACCGGCTCCAGTGGCCCTCTATTCAAATTCTATTCAAATGATTCAGGAATGTATGTTTTATGGACAAACGAATGCCACGCTGGGACATCGAAGCTGATGTCGTTGATGAGGATTGCATCTGACCAAAAACAGGTTGGGAGCAGGATGCATCATTGCCTGCTTCCTAGACCGCAGTTTGTGAAGCATGCAGCACCGTGGAAGTGGCAGTTGTTTCACTCTGGAACTCAGGCTTTATTCCACTAACTAACACCGAGGATTTAAAAAAAATTCACTTTCCCCAGGGGGGAATGGTTCAAACACCATGTAGCACAGCATCAGAAGGTACTCCCAACAGCTTATTTTAAAAAAAATTGGTAGGATTTGCAAAAGGACATAACATGCCAAGAAGTTTAATAAATTCAGTTTCTAACACCGCCAAAAGGTCGTGGAAAGCCTATGTTCTCAGAAGCCGATACGGCAACATCTCAAGGGCTATCAATCATGCAATGTGTGCAGTTATAGTTTCTGCCCTTGGGTGCGTAACGGGGTATTTTCGCTTCTTTTCAAAGGTCTGTGGTATGGACAACTGAACAGAACGCTGGGACACTGAAGCAGATGTGGTCATTGATGATTGAGTTTAGCCAACATCAGTTTGGAAGAAGGAGGCATCAGCGCCACCTTCTTGCACACCAGTTTGGGAAGCAGGCAGCCGAGGGAAAGTGGTAGTTGTTTCACTCTGGAACTCAGGCTTTATTCCACTAGCTAACACCAAGGATTTAAAAAAATTCAGATTCCCCAGGAGATAATGGTTCAGACACCATGGAGCACTGCATCAATAGGTAGTCCCAAAAGCTTTTTTTTTTTAAAAAAAAGTGTAAGATAAGCAACAAGGCATAACATGCCAAGGAGTTTAATACATTCAGTTCCCCTAGGGTGTAGAGATGAGCGAACCAGCCGTGGTTCGGCTCGAGTTCGGTTCGTCGAACGGAGGTCTCGTTCGAGTTCAGTTCGGCGAACGTTCGACGAACCGAACTCGAACCAATAGGATATAATGGGAGGCAATCACAAACACATAAAAACGCATTAGAAATGTACACATACAGTTAATAAACATTGCCATAACACTTACCGGTCCCCACGATCCCTCCTGCACTCTGTCTCCTGTCGCTATTCCATCCGATGATCGCTGAATCCTCCCGGTAACCAGCACTGCCAGCGGTGATGCAGGACCTATCGTGACGTCAAAATAGCCATGTGACCAGTCACATGGCTATTATCTCATTGGCTACAGACTGGTCACATGACTATGACACGTCATGTAGGACCTGTCATTGCACTCTCCGGTACACGGTGCACATTTGTGGCGACATGCTCTAGCACACGGTCGACTGCCCGTTCCGTTAGGGACCGGCTGACACAGCCGGTCATTAACGGAGATCACCGTTGCCATAGCAACGCAGTTAGCGGTGACGTCACCGCTAACCGCGGCTCCGGGAGCACCGTTGCTATGGTAACGCGTCTGTCAGCGTTACCGCTGTTACCGCTGACAGCCAGCAGCACTGATCACTCACGGAGTGAAGGCTGCATGGGAAGCAGCGTCTTCCCCCATGCAGCAGTGATGTAGCAGAGCTGCATTTGTTGAACGAGAAAGACAGAAGACCATGGATCGTGGAGGGATGACAGGGGGTAATAAAGATGGAGTCTCTAATGTGTCTGTGTATTTATTTCTATTAAAGTATTTTTTCTCTGTGTGGTGTCTTTTTTTTAACCCTTTATTGGAGATTCTTAATGGCCGGGTCAAACGTGCCTGACATTAAGAATCTCTGGCTTAATACTAGCTAGTAAAACAAAGCCAGTATTAACTCATGATTACCCAACAAGCCACCCGGCTCCAGGGCTGTTGGAAGAGTTGGATACAGCGCCAGATGATGGTGCTTCTATGAGAGCGCCATTTTCTGGGGCGGCTGCGGACTGCAATTCGCAGCAGTGGGGCCCATAAAGCTCAGGCCAACTTGTGCTGCGGATTCCAATCCCCAGCTGCCTAGTTGTACCTGGCTGGACACAAAAATGGGGCGAAGCCCACGTCATTTGTTTTTTAATTATTTCATGAAATAAGTGAAATAATTAAAAAAATGGGCTTCCCTATATTTTTGGTTTCCAGCCGGGTACAAATATGCAACTGGGGGTTGGAGGCAGCCCGTGGCTGCCTGCTGTACCTGGCTAGCATACAAAAATATGGCGAAGCCCACGTCATTTTTTTGGTGGGCAAAAAACTTCTGCATACAGTCCTGGATGGAGTATGCTGAGCCTTATAGTTCTGCAGCTGCTGTCTGCTCTTCTCCATACAGACAGCCCCCTGAACAAATTATGTGGGCTTCGCCATATTTCCGCAGCACAGGTTGGCCTGAGCTTTCTGGGCCCCACTGCTGCGATTTGCAGTCTGCAGCCGCCTCAGAAAATGGCACTTTCATAGAACCGCCATCTTCTGGCGCTGTATCCAACTCTTCCAGCACCTGCCTGCTATACCTGGCTAGCATACAAAAATATGGCGAAGCTCACGTCCTTTTTTTGTAGTTTTTTGGCAAAAAAAATAAAAAATGCTTCCCTGGATTTTCCATTGCCAGTGAAGGTAACACCAAGCAGTGGGGGTTAGCAGCCAGTAGCTGCTTGAATTACCCTTAGCTAGCAATACAATTAATGCAGCGGGAGCCCATATATATTTTTTTTAATTATTTATTTAAATAACTAAAAACAAAATGGGCTTCCCTGTATTTTGATTGCTGGACATCACAGTGCTGTAAAAATAAATCTTTAAAAAAAATGACGTAGCGCTCCGCAGTATTTTTGATTCTCAGCGCAGATAAAGCAGACAGCTATGGGTTGCCACCCCCATCTGCCTGCCGTTACCTTGGTTGGCAATCAAAATACAGGGAAGCTCATTAATTTATTCTATTTAAAAAATAGTTAAAAAAAATGACGTTGGGTCCCCCCATTTTTGATAGCCAGCTAGGGTAAAGCAGACGGCTGTAGCCTGAAAACCACAGCTGGCAGCTTTACCGTGGTTGGGGATCCAATGTGGAGGTCCCCCCAGGCTCTTTTTTTATAATTATTTTATAAATATTAATAATTACACAAAAAAAGTAGGGTCGCCCCCAAATTGGATTACCAGCCAAGGTAAAGTGGACAGCTGTGGTCTGGTATTCTCAGGGTGGGAAGGTCCATAGTTATTGGGCCTTCACAGCCTAAAAATAGCAGGCCGCAGGCACCCCAGACATGGCGCATCCACTAGATGCGCCAATCCTGGCGCTTCACCCCAGCTCATCCCGTGCCCTGGTGCAGTGGCAAATGGGGTAATAAATCGGGTTGATACTAGCTGTAAAGTCACCTGAGATCAAGCCCAGCAGTTTGTGATGTCATGGCGTCTATTAGATACCCAACATCATAAACTGTCAGTACTAACAAAAAAAATCTACAAAAGAAATTTATTTGAAAAAACAGTCCCCAAAACATTTCCTCTTTCACCAATTTATTGTAAGAAAAAAAATAAAGGGGACCCACGACGACTCTGGACCGTCTAGAATATGGGGGGGAGACACTCAGGGAACGTGTCCCCCATTTTCTAGGAGTGCGGACCCTTCATGTGAGGAGTGTGGGTGCAATGAATCTGCACTCACTCTCCCCGGGTCCACAGCAGCAGAGTCCATGTCGTAATGGTTGCTACCAAAGCTGCAATGCCCTGCTCATGAGGTAAGGGCATGCCTAATCAGGAGAACTATTCTACATTTCCAAATATTGGTATTTGCTGATATTATTGCTATTCCACCTACTATATATTGGGGATAGGATCTTGGAGATGGAATACCCCTTTAAGTCCAGTTATCCAGCTGAATGAATACTTAACAACAGAGCTCGCTATTTAGATGTGTTTTCTTGTGGCGTATAACGGACTCTGATGTTTGGTAGTCGTTCAGCAGGGAAACTATAAAAGCAAATCCCTCCATTTGGAAATGTAGTATATAGCTCTCCTGATCAATTATGTTCCTTACCTCATGAGCAGGGCATTGCAGTAATAATAATAATTTATTCATTTATATAGCGTTATTAATTCCATAGCGCTGTATGTCTTTGGAGTGTGGGAGGAAACCGAAGTACCCGGAGGAAACCCACACAAACACGGGGAGAACATACAAACTCCTTGCAGATGGTGCCCATGGTGAGAACTAAACCCAGGACCTCAGAGCTGCAAGACTGCAGTGCTAACCACTGAGCCACCGTGCCACCCAATTAGCTTACAGATGCATAACCACCACTCACTGTGTCTGAACACAGGAAGCTGAGCTGACAGCCGCTCTGTGCATGCGGCAGCGTCTATTGTAAAGGAGAGGACCATGGGGGGATCAACGCTGCACAGGTACCGTGGGACACCGGGGAACACCGGTGGGGTTTTAGGGGGTGACCTGGCAGGGCCTGGGGAGGAGTTTGGTACATGGCACATGCGACAGAAATCAGAGGAGTAGGGTGAATGCGGCCGGCGCGCTGCTGTGTGTGCGGCCATCTTGGATTTCTGAGAGGGCATCAGGGGGGGCACTTTGGCGACACCAGGGGACCGGAGGGGACCGGGTAGGAGATTTATGTTTGTTCATGCCAGATGGGAGATAAATAATTTTTTACCGGCGCTGTCATTTACTGTAACGTGATCATCGGTGTACGGTGTAAACCTGTGATCACGTGAGCGGGGACCGGAAAAACCGTCCTTAATCATGATCTCCAGGGTCCCAGCTACCCCCTGAAACCCCAGAGATTTTCTGACGCTGGGGGGCGTTATTCACTTATTTCTGCCTGCTGTTTATAAACGGAAGATCAGAATAAGGTTACATTAACACGACCGATCCATTTTTGCGGTCTGCAAAAAACAGTCCGTTTTTTTTCACGGGTGCATCCGTGTGGCATCCATTTCCGTTCCGTAGACGGTCCGTATGTCATCTGTTTGTCATCCGTGTGCCTTCCGTTTTTTTTGTGTACTGCAAGAAAACTGAAGGAGGGTAAATGAATAAATTTACCCAGGATCCATAGCTTCATCCTACATGAGGCGGTCACATGTTCACTCCAGTGCCATTTTCTACTGCTTTTCACAGCGTAGAGCGCGCTGGTGATTTTCCTGTGCTTGTGCACTTCATATCAGTCTTTTCTGTCATTATAATGGCAGAAAGACACATAATGTCCCACTCTCCTGCATTTTGTAATTTTGCACCCTTTGGTGCCTTTCATGTGGCACTAAGGGGTGCTTAGCTTTGTATTTAGCCAAAAAAATGAAAAAAAAAAAATGACGTAGGGTTCCCCCTATTTTTGTAGCCAGCTAGGGTAAAGCAGACGGCTGCAGCCTGCAGACCACAGCTGGCAACCTCACCTTGGCTGGTAATCCAAAACTGAGGGCACCCCACGCTGTTATTTTAAATTAAATAAATAATTAAAAAAAAAAAAACACGTAGGGGTCCCCCCAAAATTGGATCACCAGCCAAGGTAAAGCAGACAGCTGGGGTCTGATATTCTCAGACTAGGGAAGTCCATGGTTATTGGACTCTCCCCAGCCTAAAAATAGCAGGCCGAAGCCGCCCCAGAAGTGGCGCATCCATTAGATGTGCCAATCCTGGTACTTTGCCCCAGCTCATCCCGTGCCCAGGTGCGGTGGGAAACGGGGTAATATATGGGGTTAATACCAGATGTGTAATGTCACCTGGCACCAAGCCCTGGGGTTGGTGAGGTCAGGCGTCTATCAGATACCCGACATCACCAACCCAGTAAGTAATAAAAAAAAATAGACGACAAACACATTTTTATTTGAAAAAACACTCCCCAATACATTCCCTCTTTAACCAATTTATTAGAAAGAAAAACAAATCCAGGTCTGCTGTAATCCAAGGGGTTGCCATGACGATCCACACTGTCCCAGTCAATGAAGAGCAGGATGTTCCCCATTGGCTGGGAGAGCAATGCAGTGACCTGAGCTAACATCAATGAGTCAGCCCAGGTCACTGCAGGGCATGACAAGTGCGTCTGTCAGCGAGGTACATTACCTGCGCTGATCTCCTGCACTGCTGACAGCATCTGTCACTGAGTTCAATGACTGCCGCCTTCACAGCCAAGTATCGCGAGCGGCCCGTGACGTCACCGCTAGTCAGTCTCGGGTCGGAAGCGAGAGAAGGTGATGTGACAAGCGGCAGCCATGGAGGACAGTGACAGCGCTAAGGTCGGGACTTCATCACCGCAGGTAAGCCGAGCGGGGCCATGTGTGCAGAGTTCCAGGTGGGCGGAGCCTAGCGGGGCAATGTGTGCAGAGTGACAGGTGGGCGGAGCATACCGGGACCATGTGTGCAGAGTGCCAGGTGGGCGGAGCCTAGCAGGACCATGTGTGCAGAGTGACAGGTGGGCGGAGCCTAGCGGGACCATGTGTGCAGAGTGCCAGGTGGCCGGAGCCTAGCGGGGCAATGTCTGCAGAGTACAAGGTGGGTGGAGCCTAGCGGGACCATGTGTGCAGAGTGCTGGGTGAGCGGAGCATACCGGGACCATGTGTGCAGAGTGACAGGTGGGCAGAGCCTAGTGGGGTAATGTGTGAAGAGTGATAGGTGGGCGGAGCCTAGCGGGACCATGTGTGCAGAGTGCCAGGTGGGCGGAGCCTAGTGGGGTAATGTGTGCAGAGTGTCATGTGGGTGGAGCCTAGCGGGACCATGTGTGCAGAGTGACAGGTGGGCGGAGCCTAGCGGGACCATGTGTGCAGAGTGACAGGTGGGCGGAGCCTAGTAGGGTAATGTGTGCAGAGTGACAGGTGGGCGGAGCCTAGCGGGACCATGTGTGCAGAGTGCCAGGTGGGCGGAGCCTAGCGGGGTAATGTGTACAGAGTGACAGGTGGGCAGAGCCTAGCTTGACCATGTGTGCAGAGTGCCAGGTGGGCGGAGCCTAGTGGGGTAATGTGTGCAGAGTGTCAGGTGGGTGGAGCCTAGCGGGACCATGTGTGCAGAGTGATAGGTGGGCGGAGCATAGCGGGACCATGTGTGCAAAGTGACAGGTGGGCGAAGCCTAGTGGGGTAATGTGTGCAGAGTGACAGGTGGGCGGAGCCTAGCGGGACCATGTGTGCAGAGTGCCAGGTGGGCGGAGCCTAGCGGGACCATGTGTGCAGAGTGACAGGTGGGTAGAGCCTAGAGGGACCATGTGTGCAGAGTGCCAGGTTGGTGGAGCCTAGTGGGGTAATGTGTGCAGAGTGTCAGGTGGGCGTAGCCTAGTGGGACCATGTGTGCAGAGTACCAGGTGGGCGGAGCCTAGTGGGGTAATGTGTGCAGAGTGTCAGGTGGGTGGAGTCTAGCGGGACCATGTGTGCAGAGTGCCAGGTGGGCGGAACCTAGCAGGACCATGTGTGCAGAGTGCCAGGTGGGCGGAACCTAGCGGGGTAATGTGTGCAGAGTGACAGGGGGGCGGAGCCTAGCGGGACAATGTGTGCAGAGTGACAGGTGGGCGGAGCATACCAGGACCATGTGTGCAGAGTGACAGGTGGGCGGAGCCTAGTGGGGTAATGTGTGCAGAGTGTCAGGTGGGTGGAGCCTAGCGCAGAGTGACAGGTGGGCGGAGCCTAGTGGGCAATGTGTGCAGAGTGACAGGTGGGCGGAGCCTAGCGGGACATTGTGTGCAGAGTGACAGGTGGGCGGAGCCTAGCGGGACAATGTGTGCAGAGTGCCAGGTGGGCGGAGCCTAGCGGGACCATATGTGCAGAGTGACAGGTGGGCGGAGCCTAGCGGGACCATGAGTGCAGAGTGACAGGTGGGCGGAGCCTAGCGGGACCATGTGTGCAGAGTGCCAGGTGGGCGGAGCCATGGGTGCTGGCGGCGGAGTGCGAAGTGGGTGGAGCCTAGCGGGGTCATGTGGCACTGAGGACATCAGTGTCGTGGACTGCTTGGCTGGGGACAGGTGAGTGTGTGTGTGTGAGTGTGTGTGTACATGCCGCGTGCAGGAGGGGGCGGAGTGAGCTGAGCGGGGAAGTGCGGGCTTAGCCATCGCTGGCAGCCTGCCAGAAGCTGGTAACCAAGATAAACATCGGGTTACTAACCAAAGCGCTTTGCTTGGATACCCGATGTTTATCTTGGTTACCAGCTTCTGGCAGGCTGCCAGCGATGACTCCTGCACACTGTAGCTGTAAAAAGCCCTGCTTTTTGCTGGTAGAACCGTTCTCGAACGTAACTAGAACTATCGAGCTTTAGCAAAAAGCCTGAGTTCTAGTTCGATCTAGAACACCCCCCAAAATTACTCGAACCGCGAACTGGAGAACCGCAAACCGCGAACCGCGCTCAACTCTACTAGGGTGTAGTGGTTCAGACACCATGTAGCAAAGCATCACAAGGTACTCCCAACAGCTCCCAACAGCTTATTTAAAAAAAATGGTAGGATAAGCAACAGGGCATAACATGCCAAGGAGTTTCATACATTCAGTTTCCCCAGGGGATAGGGATTCAGACACCATGGAGCACTTTATCAGTAGGTACTCCCAACAGCTTTTTTTAAAAAAAAATTGGTAGGATAAGTAACAGGGCATAACATGCCAAGGAGTTTAATACATTCAGTTTCCCTAGGGTGTAGTGGTTCAGACACCATGTAGCAAAGCATCACAAGGTATTCCAAACAGCTCCCAACAGCTTATTTTTAAAAAATAAAAATGGTAGGATGAGCAATAGGGCATAACAATGCAAGGAGCTAAAAAAAATTCAGATTTTGCAAGGGGACATGTGTAACACACCGTGGAGCACAGCATCAACAAAGAACACAAATAGAGACTGCCTGACCAATTCTTCTAGACAGTGTAGCCTCAACAGTGCTTGTGCCAGTGCATAATGTACAAAGGCTTGAAAAATATTGCCCTGGGTGAATGGGCCAAACAATTACATTGCAGCAGCATAACAAGTTACATTAGTCATGCGGTCTCATTAGATGATAGAAGACAAAATAGTCTTGAATGAGAAACAGTGGAACTTATTTGAACTTAAGAATATAGTTGAGCGCGGTTCGCGGTTCTCCAGTTCGCGGTTCGAGTGATTTTGGGGGCTGTTCTAGATCGAACTAGAACTCGAGCTTTTTGCTAAAGTTCGATAGTTCTAGATACGTTCGAGAACGGTTCTAGCAGCAAAAAGCAGGGCTTTTTACAGCTACAGTGTGCAGGAGCCATCGCTGGCAGCCTGCCAGATGCTGGTAACCAAGATAAACATCGGGTATCCAACCAAAGTGCTTTGGTTAGTAACCCGATGTTTATCCTAGTTACGTGCAGGAAGCCCACACTTCCCCGCTCAGCTCACTCCGCCCCCTCCTGCACGCGGCATGTACGTGTACACACACACACACACGCACTGCACTCTGCACACATGGTCCCGCTCGGCTTACCTGCGGTGATGAAGTCCCGCCATCCCAACCTCAGCGCTGTCACTGTCCTCCATGGCCACCGCTTGTCACATCACCTTCTCTCGCTTCCGACCCGAGACTGACTAGCGGTGACGTCACGGGCCTCTCGCGTTACTTGGCTGTGAAGGCGGCGGTCATTGAACTCAGTGACAGGTGCTGTCAGTGTGCAGGAGATCAGCGCAGGTAATGTACCTCGCTGACAACAGCACTTGTCATGAACTGCAGTGACCTTAGCTGACCCATTGATGTTAGCTCAGGTCACTGCATTGCTCTCCCAGCCAATGGGGAACATTCTGCTCTTCATTGACTGGGACAGTGTGGATCGTCATGGCAACCCCTTGGATTACAGCAGACCTGGATTTGTTTTTCTTTCTAATAAATTGGTTAAAGAGGGAATGTATTGGGGAGTGTTTTTTCAAATAAAAATGTGTTTGTCGTCTATTTTTTTTTATTACTGACTGGGTTGGTGATGTCGGGTATCTGATAGACGCCTGACCTCACCAACCCCAGGGCTTGATGCCAGGTGACATTACACATCTGGTATTAACCCCATATATTACCCCGTTTGCCACCGCACCAGGGCGCGGGATGAGCTGGGGCGAAGCACCAGGATTGGCGCATCTAATGGATGCGCCACTTCTGGGGCGGCTGCGGCCTGCTATTTTTAGGCTGGGGAGAGTCCAATAACCATGGACCTCCCTAGTCTGAGAATATCAGACCCCAGCTGTCTGCTTTACCTTGGCTGGTGATCCAAGTTTGGGGGGACCCCTACGTGTTTTTCTTTTTTTTTTTTATTATTTATTTAATTTAAAATAACAGCGTGGGGTGCCCTCAGTTTTGGATTACCAGCCAAGGTGAGGTTGCCAGCTGTGGTCTGCAGGCTGCAGCCGTCTGCTTTACCCTAGCTGGCTACAAAAATAGGGGGAACCCTACGTCATTTTTTTCTCATTTTTTTGGCTAAATACAAAGCTAAGCACCCCTTAGTGCCACATGAAAGGCACCAAAGGGTGCAAAATTACAAAATGCAGGAGAATGGGACATTATGTGTCTTTCTGCCATTATAATGACAGAAAAGACTGATATGAAGTGCACAAGCAAAAGAAAATCACCAGAGCGCTCTACGCTGTGAAAAGCAGTAGAAAATGGCACTGGAGTGAACATGTGACCGCCTCATGTAGGATGAAGCTATGGATCCTGGGTAAATTTATTCATTTGCCCTCCTTCAGTTTTTTTGCAGTACACAAAAAAAAACGGAAGGCACACGGATGACAAACAGATGACATACGGACCATCTACGGAACGGAAACGGATGCCACACGGATGCACCCGTGAAAAAAAATGGACTGTTTTTTGCAGACCGCAAAAATGGATCGGTCGTGTTAATGTAGCCTTATTCTGATCTGCCATTTATAAACAGCAGGCAGAAATAAGTGAATAGCGCCCCCCAGCATCATAAAATCTCCGGGGTTTCAGGGCTAGCTGAGACCCTGGAGATCATGATTTAGGACGGTTTTTCCGGTCCCCGCTCACGTGATCACAGGTATACACCGTACACCGATGATCACTTTACAGTAAATGACAGCGCCGGTAAAAAATTATTTATCTCCCATCTGGCATGAACAAACATGATAAATCTCCTCCCCAGTCCCCTCCGATCCCCCGGTGTCGCCAAAGTGCCCCCCCTGATGCCCTCCCAGAAATCCAAGATGGCCACGCGCACAGCAGCGCGCCGGCCGCATTCACCCTACTCCTCTGATTTCTGTCGCATGTGCCATGACACATGCGACAGAAAACTCCTCCCCAGGCCCTGCCAGGTCACCCCCTATAACCCCACCGGTGTTCCCCGGTGTCCCACGGTACCTGTGCAGCGTTGATCCCCCGCAGCCCTCTCCTTCACAATAGACGCTGCCGCATGCACAGAGCGGCTGTCAGCTCAGCTTCCTGTGTTCAGACACAGTGAGTGGTGGTTATGCATCTGTAAGCTAAATGGGTGGCACGGTGGCTCAGTGGTTAGCACTACAGTCTTGCAGCGCTGAGGTCCTGGGTTTAATTCTCACCAAGAACACCATCTGCAAGGAGTTTGTATGTTCTCCCCGTGTTTGCGTGGGTTTACTCCGGGTTCCTCCCACACTCCAAAGACATACAGCGCTATGGAATTAATAACGCTATATAAATGAATAAATTATTATAATTTTTACTGCAATGCCCTGCTCATGAGGTAAGGAACATAATTGATCAGGAGAGCTATACTACATTTCCAAATGGAGGGATTTGCTTTTATAGTTGCCCTGCTGAATGACTACCAAACATGAGAGTCCGTTATACGCCACAAGAAAACACATCTAAATAGCGAGCTCTGTTGTTAAGTATTCATTCAGCTGGATAACTGGACTTAAAGGGGTATTCCATCTCCAAGATCCTATCCCCAATATATAGTAGGTGGAATAGCAATAATATCAGCAAATACCAATATTTGGAAATGTAGAATAGTTCTCCTGATTAGGCATGCCGTTACCTCATGAGCAGGGCATTGCAGCTTTGGTAGCAACCATTACGACATGGACTCTGCTGCTGTGGACCCGGGGCGAGTGAGTGCAGATTCATTGCACCCACACTCCTCACATGAAGGGTCTGCACTCCTAGAAAATGGGGGATACGTTCCCTGAGTGTCTCCCCCCCATATTCTAGACGGTCCAGAGTCGTCGTGGGACCCCTTTATTTTTTTTCTTACAATAAATTGGTGAAAGAGGGAATGTTTTGGGGACTGTTTTTTCAAATAAATTTCTTTTGTCGAATTTTTTTTTGTTGGTACTGACAGTTTATGATGTTGGGTATCTAGTAGACGCCATGACATCACAAACTGCTGGGCTTGATGTCAGGTGACCTTACAGCTAGTATCAACCCGATTTATTACCCCGTTTGCCACTGCACCAGGGCACGGGATGAGCTGGGGTGAAGTGGATGCGCCACGTCTGGGGTGCCTGCGGCCTGCTATTTTTAGGCTGTGAAGGCCCAATAACTATGGACCTTCCCACCCTGAGAATACCAGACCACAGCTGTCCGCTTTACCTTGGCTGGTGATCCAATTTGGGGGGGACCCTACTTTTTCTGTGTAATTATTAATATTTATAAAATAATTATAAAAAATGAGCCTGGGGGGACCTCCACATTGGATCCCCAACCACGGTAAAGCTGCCAGCTGTGGTTTTCAGGCTACAGCCGTCTGCTTTACCCTAGCTGGCTATCAAAAATGGGGGGACCCAACGTCATTTTTTTTAACTATTTTTTAAATAGAAAAAATTAATGGTCTTCCCTGTATTTTGATTGCCAACCAAGGTAACGGCAGGCAGATGGGGGTGGCAACCCATAGCTGTCTGCTTTATCTGCGCTGAGAATCAAAAATACCGCGGAGCGCTACGTCATTTTTTTTAAAGATTTATTTTTACAGCACTGTGATGTCCAGCAATCAAAATACAGGGAAGCCCGTTTTGTTTTTAGTTATTTAAATAAATAATTAAAAATAATATATATGGGCTCCCGCTGCATTTTTTTGTATTGCTAGCTAAGGGTAATCCAAGCAGCTACTGGCTGCTAACCCCCACTGCTTGGTGTTACCTTCACTGGCAATGGAAAATCCAGGGAAGCATTTTTTATTTTTTTTGCCAAAAAACTACAAAAAAAGGACGTGAGCTTCGCCATATTTTTATATGCTAGCCAGGTATAGCAGATAGCTAGTCTGTAGTTCTGCAGCTGCTGTCTGTCTGTATGGAGAAGAGCAGACAGCAGCTGCAGAACTACAAGGCTCAGCATACTCCATCCAGGACTGTATGCAGAAGTTTTTTGCCCACCAAAAAAATGACGTGGGCTTCGCCATATTTTTGTATGCTACCCAGGTACAGCAGGCAGCCACGGGCTGCCTCCAACCCCCAGTTGCCTATTTGTACCTGGCTGGGAACCAAAAATATAGGGAAGCCTGTTTTTTTTAATTATTTCATTTATTTCATGAAATAATTAAAAAAAAACGACGTGAACTTCGCTCCATTTTTGTGTCCAGCCGGGTACAACTAGGCAGCTGGGGATTGGAATCCGCAGCACAGGTTAGCCCGAGGTTTCTGGGCGCCTCTGCTGTGAATTGCAGTCCGCAGCCATCCCAGAAAATGGCGCTCTCATAGAAGCGCCATCATCTGGCGCTGTATCCAACTCTTCCAGCAGCCCTGGAGCCGGGTGGCTTGTTGGGTAATCATGAGTTAATACTGGCTTTGTTTTGCTAGCTAGTATTAAGCCAGAGATTCTTAATGTCAGGCACGTTTGACCCGGCCATTAAGAATCTCCAATAAAGGGTTAAAAAAAAGACACCACACAGAGAAAAAATACTTTAATAGAAATAAATACACAGACTCCATCTTTATTACCCCCTGTCATCCCTCCACGATCCATGGTCTTCTGTCTTTCTCGTTCAACAAATGCAGCTCTGATCCATCACTGCTGCATGGGGGAAGACGCAGCTTCCCGTGCAGAAATCACTCCGTGAAGGCTGCACGGAAAGCAGCGTGCAGCCTTCACGGAGTGAGAGATCAGTGCTGCTGGCTGCTGGCGGTGACAGACGCGTTACCATAGAAATAGGGCTCCGATCATGTGATTCCCGGAGCCGCGGTTAGCGGTGACGTCACCGATAACTGCGTTGCTATGGCAACGGTGATCTCCGTTAATGACCGGTTATGTCAGCCGGTCCCTAACGGAACGTAGAGTCGACCATGTGCTACAGCATGTCGCCGGTACACGGCGATACACAGATGTGCACCGTGTACCGGAGAGATGCACTCGCAGGTCCTACATGACGCGTCATAGTCATGTGACCAGTCTGTAGCCAATGAGATAATAGCCACGTGACTGGTCACATGGCTATTTTGACGTCACGATAGGTCCTGCATCACTGCTGGCAGTGCCGGTCACTGGGAGGATTCAGCGATCATCGGATGGAATAGCGGCAGGAGACAGAGTGCAGGAGGGATCGCGGGGACCGGTAAGTGTTATGGGAATGTTTATTAACTGTATGTGTACATTTATAATGCGTTTTTATGTGTTTGTGATTGCCTCCCATTATAGCCTATTGGTTTGAGTTCGGTTCGTCGAACGTTCGACGAACCGAACTCGAACGAGACCTCCGTTCGGCGAACCGAGCTCGAGCCGAACCACGGCCAGTTCGCTCATCTCTACTTAAAAAAATCCAAATTTTGGGGTTTCACTTATTATTGAGTATTGTTAAGAGGCGGCCTGAGATACTCTGGGGCAATCCATCTATGATTCATTTTGATCATCATCAAACTGTCTGCACTTTCCGTGGATAGTCGTGTGCAACTATCTGTTATTATTGACCCGGCTGAGCTGAAAACACACTCAGACAACACACTCGCAGCAGGGCAAGCTAGCACTTCCAAAGCGTATAACGCGAGGTCTGGCCAACTGTTGAGCTCGGAAACCCAATAGTTAAAGGGAACAGTAGACTTGGAAAGCACGCTGACACGGTCACCTATATAGTCCCTCACCATCTTACTTAACTGTTCCCTCCTTGTCATCGTTCCCCTAACCGGTATCAGATTCGCAGTTGACGGTTTGTGGAAAATGGACCAATTTTGGCACATTAGTCCCCCGCCTGTGTTGCTCCTACTATACGTAGCCCTCTCTTGTAATCCTGTTGCGTGAGATGACATGCTACCTCTGACGCCAGCATGATCTGAGGGTAATTGTTTCATCAACTGCTCCACTACAGCCTTCTTGAATGTTTCCGTAGTACAATCCTTATTTGCCTCCCTCCACAAGTAGTGAAGCAAATTTGTCTTTGTAGTGTGACACCCTGGACTAGCTAGGTAGTCACAGATAGACCCCCGCACTACACCTGTCCCCCAAAAAGGTGTCACCAGCCAACTATTAAAACCCTAGTCACCTCTCTCAGTGCTTGATGGACACACCAGGGGGTGGAGCCAGGTGGTTGGCCACGCCCACCTTGGAGTTCAGAGGGCCTGAGGCAGAAAAACCAGTCAGTTCAGTTTAGTCTAGTCTGACAAGTCAGTCAGTGAGTAGAGAGAGGCGTCTGACAGGTGCCGGGGTTGGAGTCCGGGCACCTTAGGCTAGGAGGCAAACGGTGGCCTTAGCCTGCAAGAGCCGGGAAGACGGCTCGGTGGAACCATGGTGGACCGGGACAGGGTAGTGGCCCTCCGGTACTGACCCGGGGAGCCGACTCGGCAACCGGAGCACACAGGGGCGTACTCAGACCCTGAAACGAGGTCCAGAATCCACTGAACTGAGTTAATTAACTAATTGTGGTCTGGACTATAGGTCCTTTCCCACCCAAGTCCTGACTGAAGACAACAGCCCAACGAGGGGGATAGAAAGCCACCGCACAGGCAGAGAGATCCCACGGGCCAGCGTCTGCGGGCAAAAGGGCTCTCCAGGCATCCACAAAGCCATGGAGTGGACTCCCGTCGCTGAAGCGCAGGCAGCCCAAGTACACAACATGGTGCAGGAGAAAGGCCAAGACCACCGAACCGGGTGGGGGACCAGATGCAGCTGGCTGCGGGCACCGAGCACCATCAACTTGGTTTACCAGAGACTTGTGTGTGTCAATAACAGTGAGTACAACAGTGCCATCCAGCCGCACACCGCTCTGCACCGCCCAGCTACCCCCAACGGGCCCCGGGGCCACCATCCCTGCCCATGGAGGGGTTAACAACTTGCTGCATAACATCTCCCCCGGGTGCCTCGTAACTGCAGCGGTGGTGTCTACCTTCACCACATTCCGTGGGTGGCGTCACGAACTCAAGCGCGGCTGCGGCCGTGCACCTACCTAACCCTTACCAAAAGCGCCAGCATCCCCTTTCAGAGCGAAGTGACCCCGGGTCCGGAGGCGCTCGAGCCTCCCACCAACGAGTCCGGATCCGAGCGGCTCGGCTGCAGCCGAGCGCGGGGCGTTATAATAGCATGGGTCAAGGAAGGTACATAACCAGTATTTGTTGTTTGCCAAAATGTGGACTAGCCGACAGTCATGAGAAAGGCAGTGAGACATGAACTGTGCCATGTGTCCCAGATTCCGAACTGGAAACCTTTGTGTGTCACTGCTAAGAATACATTCTGTCTCCCTAAAACTCCTCTCCTCCTCAGTCTCTCTCTCCTCCTCCTGCTCCTCCTCAGGCCATACATACTGGACAGCCCTGAAGCTTGGGTTGTCAATCCCTTGGTTACCAACTTAAAAGCATTCCTGTTCTTCATCATCCTCCTCATCCTCATCCTCATGATGCTGAGCAAAGGTGGCCTGATCTTGTTGGCCGAGGTTGTGCGGATTACTAGCAACCATTGTGAAGTCTGGATCCACAGACAACTCGGGTGTATGAACACTTTTGACAGTCAGACCATCCAGATAGCGTTTCAATAAACAAATCAGTGGAATAGTAATGCTGATAACAGCATCCTCACTGCTCACAATGTTGGTACAGTAATCAAAATTCTCCAAGACCTGACAAATGTCTGCAATCCACACCCACTCGGCAGTACTTATGTCTGGCATCTGTGTCTAACGGGCATGTTCCAGCTGGAATTGGGATACTGCCCTCTGCTGCTCATGGATCCTGGCCAACATATGATAGGTTGAATTCCATTTCGTAGAGAGGTCACATATTAGTCTGTGACGAGGCAAGTGTAAGCGCTGCTGCAACACTGCCAGGCCAGCAAAAGAGGGAGATGACTTGCAGAAATGTGTGCTAATGTGTCGTAGCTTGGAAAGTAGGTTTGGCATCCCAGGGTATTTCTTCAGAAAGTGCTGAACTACAAAATTTACAACTTGGGCCATAAAAGGAATGTGTATGAGCTTTCAAAGCTTTAAAGCCGCCACCTGATTACGATCATTATCGCACACAACCATCCCTGGACGGAGGTCCAACATCTCAAGCCACTCATCTGTCTGCTCAGTTATTGCTTTCAAAAGCTCAGGTGCTGTGTGCAATTTGTCACCGATACAGATGAGCTTCAGTAGAGCATGTTGCCGCTTAGCCGAGGCAGTACTGCTGAGATCCCAGCTGGTGAATGATGTCGATGGTTGGACACCGGCGGATGTTGAGGAGGATGCAAAGGAGCCAGATGAAGAGTAGGAGAAGGAGGGAGTTGTTGCTGTGTAGGAGGCTACTGAAACTGTGATTGAAGTGGGCCCCGATATTCTGGGTGTGGTAATTATATAGGATGTTGCCGGCTCAGACTCCTTACCAGCTGCCACCAGGTTCACCCAGTGTGCTGTTAGTGAGATGTAGTATCCCTGTCCTCTTCTGCATGTCCACGTGTCTGTGGTTAAGTGGACCTTCCCTGTTATGGCGTTAGTGAGAGCCCGTTTGATGTTTATAGACACGTGATTGTGGAGCGTGGGGATGGCACAACGAGAAAAATAGTGGCGGCTAGGCACAGAGTACCGATGTTCTAACACCGCCAAAAGGTTGCGGAAAGCCTCTGTTCCCACAAGCTGATATGGCAACATCTCAAGGGCTATCAATCGTGCAATGTGTGCAGTTACGGTTTCATCCCTTGGGTGCGTAACGGTGTTTTTTTGCTTCTTTTCAAAGGTCTGTGGTAAGGACAACTGAACGGACCGCTGGGACATCGAAGCTTATGTCGTTGATGATTGAGTTTGGCCAACATCAGGTTGGGAGAAGGAGGCATCAGCGCCACCTTCCTGCACACCAGTTTGGGAAGAAGGCAGCCCAGGGAAAGTGGCAGAGTTTTAAGTCTGGAAATCGTGTTTTTCACCTAGAGCTGTCAACCACCTAGGGGTGTGCTTGGCTAACATATGGTTTCTCATGCTGGAGGTGCCCAAGCTGGAAGTATTTTTGCCTCTGCTAAGCTTGGTCTGACAGATTTGACAAATGGCAACCGTTTGGTCCGAAGGACTCTTGGAAAAAAACTCCCACACAATAGCAACACGGACCCTTGGACTCTGAGATTGCTGAGGTGGTGCACGGACCCTTGGACTCTGAGATGCCACAGATGGTGGTGTCATGTGCACAGTTGATTGACTTCTGGCAGTGATCGAAACCCCATGTCTTACAGACGTTTTGCGGACTATGGGCACATGCTCCTCTGCACTGCTGCTCTCACAATCCATGCCACCTGTCCATGTTGGATCAGTCACCTCATCATCAGCCTGCTTGTCTTCAAATTCCTGAAGGTCAACATCTTTGGGAATGGAGGTTTGAGGCTGACCTGAGGGCAACTGTGTCTCATCATCCTCCAACACTTCCACCTGATTGCCCAGCATGTCATGGGCAACAACATGGCTTTCTTCGGCCTTGGATGCGCAAAGATCTGTGCATCACTGCACACCATGGCCTCACCTACGTTAGTGGTGTTGTGTGGTGAGAGGCAAGAAAGGTCAAAGGGTCCTATAAACAGTTCCTCAGAGAAATCTGCGTTGGTGTCATATGTTTCCTTTTGAATACTGATGTTGTGAGGAACGATGACCAGGCTGAGGATTCAATGGGCCAGCCTCTGGGCTACTCAAGTCTGTCTGTGTGGACCTTTGGGATTTGCTACTCGACAAGTAACTGGAGGCATTTTCTGCTAGCCAACTTGTTACCTGTTCACACTGTTCAGGGTGCAAGAGTGCTTTCCCACATGGACAAGAAAATTGGGATAGGAAGTCAGAGGTAGATAAACCAGGAACCTTTATCTTTGGCTCGATCACACTGCTTGGGCGACCACCACTGTCACTACTACCTCGTCCATGGCCCTTACCCCCTCTTTTTCCCATTTTTTGGTTTGATTATTTGAAGGTGAATACTGTAACGTGACCTTTTCTACAGGCAGTGGAACAACACTTATGCCGGGTTGTTAAACTTGTGTTAATAGTTTCTCATGATAGCTGTTTTGTAAGTCTAAAAACCAAAAGGTACCTGTATTGGACAAACTACCTCTTCGAGGAGTCGACAAAGATGTTGTGACTGTCTTTCAGCCCCAAAAGTAAACAGGGTTTGACAACACTTTTATTTTAGTATTGGTGTTTAGCACTCAGACTGTGTTTTAGTAAGCTCAAGCCACTATGTAGGTTCTGTAAGATATGAAGCCCCCAAAATTACACTAGGTGGCTGATAGGAAGGTACTGGCCTTGAGGCACAAGTAGTGACACTGACACCAAGTATTAATAAAAATTGGGAAACACTAACACTGTGTTTTAATAAGAGCAAGCCACTATGTAGGTTCTGTAAGATATGAAGCCCCCAAAAGTATGCTAGATTGCTGCTATGAAGGTACTGGCCTTGAGGCATAAGTAGTGCCACTGACACCAAGTATAAATAAAAATTGGGTAACACTAAGACTGTGTGTTACTTGCAGCAAGCCACTATGTAGGTTCTGTAAGATATGAAGCCCCCAAAATTACACTAAGTGGTTGCTAGGAAGGTACTGGCCTTGAGGCACAAGTAGTGCCACTGACACCAAGTATTAATAAAAATTGGGTAACAGTGAGACTGTGTTTTAATAAGAGCAAACCACTATGTAGGTTCTGTAAGATAGGAAGCCCCCAAAATTAGGCTAGTTTGGTGCTATGAAGGTATTTTGCTTCAGGCACAAGTTGTGCCACTGACACCTAGTATTAATAAAAATTGGGTATCACTCAGCCTGTGAATTGAGATGGTGGCTGAAAGGCACTACACCACACCTGAACCCGTTGGTTTTACAATTTTGGGACCTTTTTTTTGCAAGTTGTAATACCTATTGCTAGTTTAACACAGAAGAGATCTAGTAGTGCTGAGATTGTTGATTATTAGCAGCAGATGTCAGGACAGCTTTAAATCTCTCCCTGCCTGTGAATAAGCTCTCCCTATATTACACACAGCAGTAACAGACCGTATGCACCACTAATGGGAGGATTTTTTTTTTTTGCAGGTTTAAAACTGGAACAGCTGTCACCAGACTAAGCAATGCAATAACACTGTCCCTATACCTTGTTCTATGATTTACACAGCTGCTAGCACACAGTGGGCACTGTCGTCAGCCCTTATAAGGACTATTTTGGATTTTGCAGCAGGAACACTATCTCATTGAACGCACTGCACTGTCCCTATACCTGTTTCTATGATTTACACAGTCGCTAACAGCTACAGCTAGAAGGACTAGTATTAGTTGGCTGGAAAAACACTGTACAGCACACAGTATAGTCTAGCTACACCAGCAGCTCAGGAATTAATGCGTGCACACAAAATGGCGGCAGCCTTACATAGCCCCTATGACGCTATGCGGTCAAGCCAATCACAGTAACACCACAACAAAGATGGCTGCGGCGTTACTGTGAGGTCAAGCAACATCAAATGTGTTCATTGGCTGGAGAAAGGCGCCAGGAAGTCCAGAAATGAAAATGAAAGAATCGGAGCGAATACCATATTAGCCGTCGGATAGCAAATACCTTGAAAACCCCATTATCCGTCGGATACGGAATAGTGGCGAATACATTCACTCATCCCTAATAAATATGAAACAACTTTGCTTGTTTGGATCAGGTTTAATTTCAACTTTTGAATACTAATTGTTCTAGTATATATTCTTACAATATGCACCATATTTTATTTCCTTCTGACCATCTTTGCTTTTGGGAGACACTGCCTCTCAAAATGCTCTTTTTATTAACTGTCATGTGACTTTGACTTCATTAAGAATTTACTTTTCAGATGTTCTTCCTTAGTACCAATTACTTTTCCAGCCTTTTGCAAACCCTCTAACACCTTTTTTTGAGATTGGTTGCTGCCGTCAATTTCTAAATGAGTAAATGGAAAATGTCTAACTTTTTGATAAGAGTCTTATGTTCGGTTGTGTTTAAAATATGGCTATATGAGATTTCCAAATCACTGCATTCCTGTTTTTTTTTCCATTTTACACAGTGTCCAAACATTCCCCTCTCTCTCCGGCACTGTGGTGGAGCTGCATGCACGGTGCATGTGCGACTCTGGGTGCATACACCCAGCGGTGTCAAAGAAGGGACCGCGTGTGGAGACACGGGGGTCAGTGGGTGCTCTCGTCCGCTGGCCCGGCCGCCCTTTAGAAAGACAGCATGGCCCAGGGCTCTTCCCAACTGAACGCCCAACCTCCTTAACCGTGGGCGGAACACTACTCAGACAACACAGGGTGAGGGAATCACAATATTAAGACTTTATTGGATCCCCAAACAATTAACGGCATATGACACAAAACCAGCAAAACACACAAATGTAACAGGCAACAGAGTCTCACCCTTCTGCTGGCTCACCAGGGATTAGATTGTTCATGCATTGAAGTTTCCAGGGCCAGCTACTCCGAGAAAAGAATAGTGGCAAGAATAGGAAGCTTACCGAGCACAGCAAAGTCTGTAGTCAGGTGACCAAATTGTCCCAACCTGGGTTTCTTCCTTAAGTAGTGTCATGGGGTCCTTCTCCCATATCACACAATCAACAGAGCAAGAGGTGGCTGTACAATCCAAAGAGCATTTACTCCAAGCAAATCAAAACGGTCCATAACATAATCCACATAACACAGAGTACGGTTGGCCAGTAGTGGCATAAATGTCCCGGTCTCTTTGAGAAATCCCAGCTTCTCCCTGAGGATCGATCCTTCTCTCTTGAAGTTCTCAAACAGACTGACTGAATCTCCCAGGTAAGCAGAGAGTTTACATTAGTTGGACTCTAGGCCACACCTAGGGACGGAAGCGCCTCAAGAGGCTATAACCTTGCACTATAGGGGGTGATTACTTGCAAACAATACAATGTATACAGAAGCAGAACAAATAAGACAGTGAACCAAGCTTAATATAGGAATCTGTACAGCAAGATACACCTCCCCCCATATCCCACCATCACAAGTAGTTTCTGGTATGATGATATGATGTAATCCTGGCAGCCAGAGTCAAAATCCCTAGACTGCGGTTATGGTCTCCAATCGGAATCGGAGCCCCTAGATTGAAGCCATGTAGCGAAGTGATCCTCTAGTCGGAGCCAAAGTCCCTACACCGAGTCCACAAGGCATCCTGGTTTTGATCCCCTAGCCAGCTCATAAGAGCTTAGACTGGATCATGCAACATCCATCAACACCTGGTGACTCCAAGAAGTCCCCTTTCATAATCCAAGCCTTCCCTTAGGATACACTGTGCCCTTATCAGATTGGTTGTACAAGATTGCTTCTCTTATTGGATGAATTTCAAGCCGCATGGATAATGTTCATTTAAATGATGTGGACAGAAAGACTGAGGATATTTACATGTAGTCTGCAATCCACAAACTAGACAATGGCCAGTGAGGTAATTTACATTAAATTAGCAAGCATGAGTTAACACACAGAAGAACAATACGTCTGGCTAATGTAAGAAGTTTAACCCACGATACACATTGAAAAAGTCTGTGTCGACACACCGCGCAAGCGTAAATGACATCTAGGAAAGGTTCTTTCCTGCACATGTGTGAGTACCCTGTGACTACTGCCGGTTTATGTGCTTTACATTTCCGGGTTGCGATGGTGGTGTACGCGGATATTAAACTGAACTGCGGGAGGCACCTGGGAATGTCCTTTATAAAGGCGGGTTATTGATGATGCAGACAAGATGTGGTGGCCCTTGAGAAAGGGCACGAAATGCGCGTCGGGCCTGGGCCGTGAATGGTGTAATTTTGCCATCCTATATTTTGGTATGTATAGATTTGCCCTATGCACTGCACTAGGGGAATTACCCTGTTTGACTTATTGACATATGTAGCTGCATAGGTGCGGTATATACCGTAGGGATTCACAATTGAAATCATGAATATGGCAATATTATAGTATGCTGATTATGGTTAGAGTGGGGTTATGTATAATACTAATATGTTGATTGAAGTTGTACTTTGTCCCAATCTAATTACTATTTTTCTAACATCACTGTCCTGGCCCCCACCCCTGTGGCGTTTTCTCACTCCTTGTATTTGTCTTATATATCCCACTGTGACTCATGGTTTGTTTCACAGATGTGGTGTATACAATTTTTAATGTTTTGGATGTTGTATATGTCAAATAAAATTGTGTTGGACATTTAATTACTCTAATGTGTGTTTTTGGACACAAATTTTGAATTGTATGCAGGAGTATGTCCCTTCATTGGGAAATCCTATAATATGGGGGAATTATTCTGTACTAACAATAGTTGAGGTTTAAGATGAGGATGCTGTCCCATGTTTGTTCTATGAATTACATATTAGTGTTCAAACTTTACTGTTAGAGATGAGCGAGTATGCTTGTTACTACTCGGTACTCGCACGAGTATCACTGTACTCGGGCTACTCGGCGGGGACCGAGTAATCTCGCGATACTCGTGCTGTACTCGTGGTCTTCATGTTGGCGCTCTTTTTAGAGCCAGCCCTTATGCAGGGATTGGCTGGCAGACCAATGCAATGCCACAGCCCTGTTGTGGAATTGCAGTGATTGGCCGGCACTCACAGAATGACCGTGCCTTTAGCCCGACACTTCCCCGCTCGGCTACGGCCCCTCCCGCACTCCACTCCGCGTGTATATTTATATGCACGCTTACACACACACGTACGTTTTTTTATTTAATTTACAGTTTTATGGTTTCTACATGCTGCCGGTGGTCATTTCACAAAAATACTCGGGTCTCCCATAGGATAACATTGGGCTCGGTGCTCGGGCCGAGTACACGAGTATCTTGGGAGGCTCGGCCCGAGCCTCGAGCACCCGAGCTTTTTAGTACTCGCTCATCACTATTTACTGTATTAGAATTGGGGTTGTAAAAGACATTATGTATTAGCACAGTGTTCCTAGATGCATTATTAGAAAATCAATAGAAATGTCAATGGAATATTCATTCTTCAATATAAAGGTGCTTTGCTATATTATACAATAATCAGCTTCCTACCTTTTCACACCTACGTAGTATATAACCTCCTCTGGGTTGTGTAGGTGGTGTGGATAGATGTATTTTCCTATATTCTAATTTTAGTATCATTATCTGCTTTGGAAATACTGAAAGCGTGGATTCTTACAGCTCACAACACATATATAAAGTCAGCAGTCGACACAAATATCATCTGCCAGTATATCTATGCATTCAAATGATATTGTTTTTAAGTGTACAAATAGATGGCAATTACATTTATAAAGGATTCTGTTTGTTAAAAAAAAAAATATTAGAGATATTAGCATTAAAAGGATTTACTGTGTTATCAAAAGACTTCTGCCTTTGTCTACAGGTTAGTTCTGGTATTTTAGCTTAGCCCAACTGAAGTGAACGTTTCAGAGTTGCAATACCACATGTAACCTGTAGACAGTGGTGACACTGTCTTGAAAACCTTGATAACACATGCTCTTAGCGTAATCTTTTGTTGTTTCCAATGTTTCGACCCACGCGCTTCTCTATTGCGATTAAGCTATCTCATACATTTTAGATATCTGTCTGCCAAATAATGGTTTGGGTATCTCTTAAAGATCAAAAGGATTGGCAGTCCAAAATTGAGATGCTGGATCTTTATTTCACCCGACATAATTTGGTGGAGGTGATTTGGGGGCCCCATGAACATTAAACTGTGCTCCAAGCCTTTCAATAAATGTGGATTTGGCCATCTTTGGTCTAATGTGTATGGGGGCCTTAAAGTTAAGCTGTAAGGACTTATATTGGTGTTTTTGATTGGACAATTTTATATTTGATCTTGAGCTCTTCCAAGCATCTTATCCAGGAGCGGATTAATGTCTTACCAACATTGAACCTACTGGGTACGTCCTGGTTGTCTGGGCTCTAACGACCAAGGACGTACCCAGTATGTCTTGATGATCACAGGGGTTCCTGCGCACGCTGTAGACCTGCGATCGTCGCCGGGTCTGCAGCTTATCTTGTAGCCAAGACCCAGCTCTCACTGACCGAAGCAGTGCTCGTGCTACTCCCAGCAGTTAAACCCCCTAGATGCTGCGATCAATCATGATCACAGTATGCAGATGGCAGGGAGAGGATCGCTTACCTCTCCCAAATGAGCGGATCTCTGTAATGTGATCACATGGACCGGATTGCTGCTATGGTAACTCTGGGTCGTCACGATGAGAACCCCGAGTCACCCAGCTATGGAGAGCCTCACAGACCATGCCAGATGCGTTGGTGTATGAGGTGAAGTGTCAGAGCTGCGAGTGCAGCTCTGACACTGCAGTGATTATATTAATGATCAGATCACTGAAAGATAGTCTCCCATAAAGAGACTAAGTAAAAAAAGTTAAAATAAAGTTAAAAAAAATGTTAAAGTTTTAAAAAGAATTTGGGAATTTGATTTCATGGAAAGCCACCTCTCCCTCATTGCCAACAAGGACATGCAAGGGAAAATCACCCACCTCCAGATGCGCTGGTTTGTCTTTAAGGGCAAAGCAGGTCTTTTCTGAGTAACTTGGCAACCCCATCTTTTAACTCAAGAATAATGTAAAGTCCCTCCCAGTTTAACCAGGTGTAACAGCTCCATTACTATGCTGACCTCATGGAATTTGGAGCCATAAATGGTTTGTATGACCTCTCTGGCCAGCGGGTAATCCTAAGTGTGGATACAGTGAATGCCCACAATCTTTCTTGGAATCAACTGGTGGGGGGCGTGTGGTGCTAACCAGGGTCACCAAGCTCCCTAAGTCCAATAGTCTAGTCATTGGTACGTCATTTATTGACAAAGGGCATGCCTGTGATCTATCGCTGATTTGACAGTCCACACTGAATGCGTGAGAGGTGTAATATGAACAACGCCACCCTAGGCTGAAGTCCATCCACTCAGTAATCATGAGACCATGGGTGGCTACGTGCCTGAGGCCATGTCACCTCTAACAAATTACTTCATTTGGTGTAGCCTTTGGCAATAGTTCAGCTGCCCCTGGGAACCCTGAATACCCCCCACTTGTGGTTCTAGTTCCCTTTTTGTTGGAGTCGCCCTCCCTCTTGGAACCTCAGTAAGGCAATGCTTTGACCGAGGGTTCCCCATGGACCTTTTGACCATCTGATACCTTTCTACCAAGCCTACCAGGTCATCAGCATTCTGAGGATCTCCTTAGGAAACCCAGGACTGAACTGGCTTTGGAAGGGAGTTAATGAATCATGACAACCAGGTCCTCCATTTGTGTTGAGGTGGAGGACTTCGGCCGCAACTACTTTTATATTAAATGCAACAAGTCAAACATTTGGGAGCTGGGAGGTATGTCACCATGATATGCCAAAGGTTGTACCCATTGCATCCTGACAGTCAGAGTCGCTGCCAATATTTCCATTTTTAATTTAGCATATTCTTTTGCATCCTGCAAGGCCAAGTCATAATAGGCCTTTTAAGGGTCTCCAGTCAGATATGGTGCCAGCAGCTCCTCCCACTGCACTGAAGGCAGTTTCTCCCGGTCTGCAACCCTTTCAAACACTGTCAAAAACACCACAAAATTGTCCCTCAGGGTCATCTTTTGCATGGCTCTCTTTATCGCCTTCCGTATGTTGGAGTCATCACCTTAACTTGGGAGTGGAGCAGTCGCCATGCCATGGACTGCCTCTGCTAGGAGTTGGACCTTTTACAGCAACAGTTTATTGCTGCACTTGCACCTAAGCTTGCTGCTGTTTATTGGCTTATACCAGCTGCTTGATTATCTCCACCATGCTGTCCTACCATACTTCTAAACTTATGGCTACCTTCATGCAAGACATGCAGATTGTCCACAACAGTCACATGTGCTCCCTTGGAATCTTGTGATATCAAAAGAACACTATGAACATATGCCATAAAGCTGTTCACAAAGGTCAAGACCACCAGAAAAAAACCTTGATTAAAATATGTATATTTTATTGTATAAATTCATTAGTAAAGTTTCTAGAATAGAAGTAATCATAATAGTAGGCGGGAACAAACAATAATAATGATATAAACAGGGTTACTCCAAAGGTGACGGAAATGGGACAATAAATAACAGTGGGACCACTAAAAGCAAATTCTACAACTCCATCCAAAAAATGACTAAAAAATATATCTCAAATATTTTTTATATTTAAATGCAGCAAATAGTGAATACCCAAATTACATACGTTTGGGCAGAATACGACACAATATCAAACAATATATAGGTAACTACACCCTAAACTAGAATTTAGATAGCAAGAGAACTGAAGGGTAGCGTAGTCAAGGTCCTATAGGTGACCAGATAATCAAAAACGAATCATAAGCAACTTCTTGCAAGAATATAAAAAATATTTATTACATAAAGTACGAGAAGTGATATGCAGAAACAAAGGATCAATAATATATCAGGGTTTTTTTTTGTTTTTTTCTTGTTTTTTTTTTTACGTATATGCAGCAAAAATATATCTCAATTACAAAAGACAAAAATAAATAATAAACTGCTATTGTGCCTGATGGAATCTTAAAAAAGAAAGCAGCATATAGGTTCAAATACAGCAATAAATACATAAATATATTCCAGTACATCCCAATTCCAAAAAGACCAAAATAAATAATAAAGTGCTGTAGTGCCTAATAGGATTTTGAATGGGAAAGCAGCATGAAGGTTTAGGTATGGCATAATGGAGCAGATGATCGATACCCAGTGCAGGGTCCGTGAAGCTCGTCTGTCCTCAGCCCAACGCACGTTTCGTCTAGCGTTGACTTCCTCGGGGGGGGGGGGATTAGTGTGATGAGTGACAGTTTATTGCTGGACTTGCACCTGAGCTTGCTGCTGTTTATTGGCTTGTACCAACTGCTTTATTATCTCCACAATGCTTTCCTACCATACTTCTAAACTTATGGCTACTTTCATGCAGGACATGCAGTTACACGTGCTCCCTTGGAATCTTGCCTGCATGTTTAGAACCAACTGGGGGATTACAGTTTCCTCGGGTGCATGTTGAGGTAGATACAGAAATCATTTCTATTTACATGTCAGCTGGTTTATTTCATCATCATAAACCGCTTCACAGGATAAACATAAAGGCCTTTTTTCTAGTTATAAAGTAATGAACAGAAAAATAAAATAAAGAGTTCATAGGAACTGTGGGGTCCATTCACTCAGGATAGGGTCTGACTATTTAACAGGATTTACACCACTGGAGTTCTGCACACCTCCACACACAGACAATGACTGAGACTACAGGTATACATTTTACCACACCTCATAGTTGGGATATGTCAGCAGTCATTCCCACCCATCTCTCTGACTGCTTGTAAACTCAGCCCTGTCATGCCATATCAAAGATCTCAGCATTTAACATGCTGGAGCCTGCTTCCAGCCTTACTTCACTAGGGTTATCAACCTTGATGATACATATCTCCCTTCCTGGACACTCCCAGTGACCTTCTTACAAGCATCTAAAGGGTTAATGAACCCTTAGAACTCACTTCTTCTTCAGTGTGGTTTTGAGCACTTTGAGAGGTGCAGTTTTTAAAATGGTGTCAATTTTGGGTATTTTTTGTCACATAGGCCTGTCAATGTTACTTTAAATGTTATGAGGTCCCTAAAAAATTGGCCCTGTACATTTTGTTGGAAAAATTAGAAATTGCTGATAATGTATTAAGTTAACCCTTTTAAGTTCCTAACAAAAAATTGTTTAAAAAATGATGCTGATGTAAAGAAGATATGTGTGAAACATTATTTATTAACTATTTTGTGTGATATAACGCTCTCTTTTAAAGGCATCGAAATTAAAAATTTGAAAATTGCTAAATTTTCTACATTTTTGCCAAAATTATGATATTTTTACAAATAAAGGGAAAACATTTTAACCTAAATTTACCACTAACATGACTAACAAGAAGTGCAATGTGTCACGAATAGAGATGAGCGAACCGGTCGCGGTTCGGCTCGAGGTCGGTTCGCCGAACGGAGCTCCCGTTCGAGTTCGGTTCGTTGAACGTTCGACGAACCGAACTCGAACCAATAGGCTATAATGGGAGGCAATCACAAACACATAAAAATGCATTATAAATGTACACATACAGTTAATAAACATTGCCATAACACTTACCGGTCCCCGCGATCCCTCCTGCACTCTGTCTCCTGCCGCTATTCCATCCGATGATCACTGAATCCTCCCGGTGACCGGCACTGCCAGCAGAGATGCAGGGCCTATCGTGACGTCAAAATAGCCATGTGACCAGTCACGTGGCTATTATCTCATTGGCTACAGACTGGTCACATGACTATGACGCATCATGTAGGACCTGCGAGTGCATCTCTCCGGTACACGGTGCACATTTGTGTATCGCCGTGTACCGGCGACATGCTCTAGCACACGGTCAACTCCCCGTTCCGTTAGGGACCGTCTGACACAGCCGGTCATTAACGGAGATCACCGTTGCCATAACAACGCAGTTAGCGGTGACGTCACCGCTAACCGCGGCTCCGAAGCACCGTTGCTATGGTAACGCGTCTGTCAGCGTTACCGCTGTTACCGCTAGCAGCACTGATCACTCACGGAGTGAAGGCTGCACGCTGCTTCTCGTGCAGCTTTCACGGAGTGAATGCTCCACGGGAAGCAGCGTCTTCCCCCATGCAGCAGTGATGTAGCAGAGCTGCATTTGTTGAACGAGAAAGACAGAAGACCATGGATCGTGGAGGGCTGACAGGGGGTAATAAAGATGGAGTCTCTAATGTGTCTGTGTATTTATTTCTATTAAAGTATTTTTTCTCTGTGTGGGGTCTTTTTTTTAACCCTTTATTGGAGATTCTTAATGGCCGGGTCAAACGTGCCTGGCATTAAGAATCTCTGGTTTAATACTGGCTAGTAAAACAAAGCCAGTATTAACTCATGATTACCCAACAAGCCACCCGGCTCCAGGGCTGTTAGAAGAGTTGGATACAGCGCCAGATGATGGCGCTTCTATGAGAGCGCCATTTTCTGGGACGGCTGCGGACTGAAATTCGCAGCAGAGGCGCCCAGAAACCTCGGGCTAACCTGTGCTGCGGATTCCAATCCCCAGCTGCCTAGTTGTACCTGGCTGGACACAAAAATGGAGCGAAGCCCACGTCATTTGTTTTTTAATTATTTCATGAAATAAGTGAAATTATTAAAAAAAACGGGCTTCCCTATATTTTTGGTTCCCAGCCGGGTACAAATAGGCAACTGGGGGTTGGAGGGAGCCCGTGGCTGCCTGCTGTACCTGGCTAGCATACAAAAATATGGCGAAGCTCACGTCCTTTTTTTGTAGTTTTTTGGCAAAAAAATAAAAAATGCTTCCCTGGATTTTCCATTGCCAGTGAAGGTAACACCAAGCAGTGGGGGTTAGCAGCCAGTAGCTGCATGGATTACCCTTAGCTAGCAATACAAAAAATGCAGCGGGTGCCCATATTTATTTTTTTTAATTATTTATTTAAATAACTAAAAACAAAATGGACTTCCCTGTATTTTGATTGCTGGACATCACAGTGCTGTAAAAATAAATCTTTAAAAAAATGATGTAGCGCTCCGCGGTATTTTTGATTCTCAGCGCAGATAAAGCAGACAGCTATGGGTTGCCACCCCCATCTGCCTGCCGTTACCTTAGTTGGCAATCAAAATACAGGGAAGCCCATTAATTTTTTCTATTTAAAAAATAGTTAAAAAAAAAATGACGTTGGGTCCCCCCATTTTTGATAGCCAGCTAGGGTAAAGCAGACGGCTGTAGCCTGAAAACCACAGCTGGCAGCTTTACCGTGGTTGGGGATCCAATGTGGAGGTCACCTCAGGCTCTTTTTTATAATTATTTTATAAATGTTAATAATTACACAATAAAAGTAGGGTCCCCCCCAAATTGGATTACCAGCCAAGGTAAAGCGGACAGCTGTGGTCTGGTATTCTCAGGGTGGGAAGGTCCATAGTTATTGGGCCTTCACAGCCTAAAAATAGCAGGCCGCAGGCACCCCAGACGTGGCGCATCCACTAGATGCGCCAATCCTGGCGCTTCACCCCAGCTCATCCCGTGCCCTGGTGCAGTGGCAAACGGGGTAATAAATCGCGTTGATACTAGCTGTAAAGTCACCTGAGATCAAGCCCAGTAGTTTGTGATGTCATGGCGTCTATTAGATACCCAACATCATAAACTGTCAGTACTAACAAAAAAAAAAAATCGACAAAAGAAATTTATTTGAAAAAACAGTCCCCAAAACATTTCCTCTTTCACCAATTTATTGTAAGAAAAAAAATAAAGGAGTCCCACGACGACTCTGGACCGTCTAGAATATGGGGGGGAGACACTCAGGGAACGTATCCCCCATTTTCTAGGAGTGCGGACCCTTCATGTGAGGAGTGTGGGTGCAATGAATCTGCACTCACTCTCCCCGGGTCCACAGCAGCAGAGTCCATGTCGTAATGGTTGCTACCAAAGCTGCAATGCCCTGCTCATGAGGTAAGGGCATGCCTAATCAGGAGAACTACTGTAGAGGAAGCTCTGCTCACTGGTATATAGGTGCTCAGAGGTAATAATAGATAAAATTAGTGAGTAACCTCGGCACTCTAAATCTCCCAGACTAAGTCAGTATGTCACAACGGATAGTAATGCAAAATCACTCTTTATTGGTCCGTATTAAGAAAAAAAATTTTTTCATAAGCATATATGTTTTTGTCCAAAACAAGTTACAAATGACGTTTCGGCCTGAGCCTTCATCAGATTGGACTTATCTGCATGTAATCATGAAAAATGACAATAATCAGTATCACATAAGAGTGAGAGAACAATAACATAAACTCGAACAATGTAGAGGTAGAATTGGGATGCAGCAAAAAAATTGCAACACAGCAAGAAATGAAACACATGATACAAATGTCATAATACAGTACAAGGACAATATAGTAATAACAAATATGGGGTCAGAGTAGGCTTAGACAGCTCTGGTACGAAAGAGATGTCAATCATAAAGTAACATGTGCAGTAGGTGTAGAGCTACACTATGCATGGCAGAGCTAATGGGTAGACCAACCATAGAAAAAGAACGGAGAAAAAGTGGAGAAAAAGTGAAGAAAAAAATGGAGAAAAAGTGGAGAAAAAATGGAGAAAAAGTGGAGAAAAAGTGGAGAAAAAGTGGAGAAAAAATGGAGGAAAAGTTGAAAAAAAGTGGAGAAAAAGTGGAGAAAAAATGGAGAAAAAGTGGAGAAAAAATGGAGAAAAAATGGTGAAAAAGTGGAGAAAAAGTGGAGAAAAAGTGGAGAAAAAGTGGAGAAAAAATGGAGAAAAAGTGGAGAAAAAGTGGAGAAAAAGTGGAGAAAAAGTGGAGAAAAAATGGAGAAAAAATGGAGAACAAGTGGAGAAAAAGTGGAGAAAAAGTGAAGAAAAAGTGGAGAAAAAGTGGAGAAAAAATGGAGAACAAGTGGAGAAAAAGTGGAGAAAAAGTGGAGAAGAAGTGGAGAAGAAGTGGAGAAGTGGAGAAGTGGAGAAGAAGTGGAGAAGTGGAGAAGAAGGGGAGAAGTGTTTGTTCATGCCAGATGGGAGATAAATAATTTTTTACCGGCGCTGTCATTTACTGTAACGTGATCATCGGTGTACGGTGTATACCTGTGATCACGTGAGCGGGGACCGGAAAAACCGTCCTGAATCATGATCTCCAGGGTCTCAGCTAGCCCTGAAACCCCGGAGATTTTCTGACGCCGGGGGGCGTTATTCACTTATTTCTGCCTGCTGTTTATAAACGGCAGATCAGAATAAGGCTACATTAACACGACCAATCCATTTTTGCGGTCTGCAAAAAACAGTCCGTTTCTTTTCACGGGTGCATCCGTGTGGCATCCGTTTCCGTTCCGTAGACGTTCCGTATGTCATCTGTTAGAGGAAAAGTTGAAAAAAGTGGAGAAAAAGTGGAGAAAAAATGGAGAAAAAGTGGAGAAAAAGTGGAAAAAAATGGTGAAAAAGTGGAGAAAAAGTGGAGAAAAAGTGGAGAAAAAATGGAGAAAAAGTGGAGAAAAAGTGGAGAAAAAGTGGAGAAAAGTGGAGGAAAAGTGGAGAAAAAGTGGAGAAAAAATGGAGAACAAGTGGAGAAAAAGTGGAGAAAAAGTGGAGAAGAAGTGGAGAAGTGGAGAAGTGGAGAAGAAGTGGAGAAAAAGTGGAGAAAAAGTGGAGAAAAAGTGGAGAAAAAATGGAGAAAAAGTGGAGAAAAAGTGGAGAAAAAGTGGAGAAAAAGTGGAGAAAAAATGGAGAAAAAGTGGAGAAAAAGTGGAGAAAAAGTGGAGAAAAAGTGGAGAAAAAGTGGAGAAAAAGTGGAGAAAAAATGGAGAACAAGTGGAGAAAAAGTGGAGAAAAAGTGGAGAAGAAGTGGAGAAGAAGTGGAGAAGTGGAGAAGTGGAGAAGAAGTGGAGAAGTGGAGAAGAAGTGGAGAAGTGTTTGTTCATGCCAGATGGGAGATAAATTATTTTTTACCGGCGCTGTCATTTACTGTAACGTGATCATCGGTGTACGGTGTATACCTGTGATCACGTGAGCGGGGACCGGAAAAACCGTCCTGAATCATGATCTCCAGGGTCTCAGCTAGCCCTGAAACCCCGGAGATTTTCTGACGCCGGGGGGCGTTATTCACTTATTTCTGCCTGCTGTTTATAAACGGCAGATCAGAATAAGGCTACATTAACACGACCGATCCATTTTTGCGGTCTGCAAAAATGTCCGTTTCTTTTCACGGGTGCATCCGTGTGGCATCCGTTTCCGTTCCGTAGATGTTCCGTATGTCATCTGTTAGAGGAAAAGTTGAAAAAAAGTGGAGAAAAAGTGGAGAAAAAATGGAGAAAAAGTGGAGAAAAAGTGGAGAAAAAATGGTGAAAAAGTGGAGAAAAAGTGGAGAAAAAGTGGAGAAAAAATGGAGAAAAAGTGGAGAAAAAGTGGAGAAAAAGTGGAGAAAAAGTGGAGAAAAGTGGAGGAAAAGTGGAGAAAAAGTGGAGAAAAAATGGAGAACAAGTGGAGAAAAAGTGGAGAAAAAGTGGAGAAAAGTGGAGGAAAAGTGGAGAAAAAGTGGAGAAAAAATGGAGAACAAGTGGAGAAAAAGTGGAGAAAAAGTGGAGAAAAAGTGGAGAAAAAGTGGAGAAGAAGTGGAGAAGAAGTGGAGAAGTGGAGAAGTGGAGAAGAAGTGGAGAAGTGGAGAAGAAGTGGAGAAGTGTTTGTTCATGCCAGATGGGAGATAAATAATTTTTTACCGGCGCTGTCATTTACTGTAACGTGATCATCGGTGTACGGTGTATACCTGTGATCACGTGAGCGGGGACCAGAAAAACCGTCCTGAATCATGATCTCCAGGGTCTCAGCTAGCCCTGAAACCCCGGAGATTTTCTGACGCCGGGGGGCGTTATTCACTTATTTCTGCCTGCTGTTTATAAACGGCAGATCAGAATAAGGCTACATTAACACGACCGATCCATTTTTGCGGTCTGCAAAAAACAGTCCGTTTTTTTTCACGGGTGCATCCGTGTGGCATCCGTTTCCGTTCCGTAGACGGTCCGTATGTCATCTGTTTGTCATCCGTGTGCCTTCCGTTTTTTTTGTGTACTGCAAAAAAACTGAAGGAGGGTATATGCATAAATTTACCCAGGATGCATAGCTTCATCCTACATGAGGCAGTCACATGTTCACTCCAGTGCCATTTTCTATGGCTTTTCACAGCGTAGAGCGCTCTGGTGATTTTCTTGTGCTTGTACACTTCATATCAGTCTTTTCTGTCATTATAATGGCAGAAAGACACATAATGTCCCACTCTCCTGCATTTTGTAATTTTGAACCTTTTGGTGCCTTTCATGTGGCACTAAGGGGTGCCTAGCTTTGTATTTAGCCAATAAAATGAAAAAAAAAAATGACGTAGGGTTCCCCCTAGTTTTGTAGCCAGCTAGGGTAAAGCAGACGGCTGCAGCCTGCAGACCACAGCTGGCAACCTCACCTTGGCTGGTAATCCAAAACTGAGGGCACCCCACGCTGTTATTTTAAATTAAATAAATAATTAAAAAAAAAAACCACGTAGGGGTCCCCCCAAAATTGGATCACCAGCCAAGGTAAAGCAGACAGCTGGGGTCTGATATTCTCAGACTAGGGAGGTCCATGGTTATTGGACTCTCCCCAGCCTAAAAATAGCAGGCCGCAGCCGCCCCAGAAGTGGCGCATCCATTAGATGCGCCAATCCTGGTGTTTCGCCCCAGCTCATCCCGCGCCCTGGTGCGGTGGCAAACGGGGTAATATATGGGGTTAATACCAGATGTGTAATGTCACCTGGCATCAAGCCCTGGGGTTGGTGAGGTCAGGTGTCTATCAGATACCCGACATCACCAACCCAGTCAGTAATAAAAAAAAATAGACGACAAACACATTTTTATTTGAAAAAACACTACCCAAAACATTCCCTCTTTAACCAATTTATTAGAAAGAAAAACAAATCCAGGTCTGGTGTAATCCAAGGGGTTGCCATGACGATCCACACTGTCCCAGTCAATGAAGAGCAGAATGTTCCCCATTGGCTGGGAGAGCAATGCAGTGACCTGAGCTAACATCAATAGGTCAGCCCAGGTCACTGCAGGGCATGACAAGTGCCGCTGTTAGCGAGGTACATTACCTGCGCTGATCTCCAGCACACTGACAGCACCTGTCACTGAGTTCAATGACCGCCGCCTTCACAGCCAAGTATCGCGAGAGGCCCGTGACATCACCGCTAGTCAGTCTCGGGTCGGAAGCGAGAAAAGGTGATGTGACAAGCGGCGGCCATGGAGGACAGTGACAGCGCTGAGGTCGGGATGGCGGGACTTCATCACCGCAGGTAAGCCGAGCGGGGCCATGTGTGCAGAGTGTGTGTAGAGAGTGTGTGTGTGTGTGTACGTGTGTACATGCCGCGGGCAGGAGGGGGCGGAGCGAGCTGAGCGGGGAAGTGTGGGCTTCCTGCACGTAACTAGGATAAATATCGGGTTACTAACCAAAGCGCTTTGCTTGGATACCCGATGTTTATCTTGGTTACCAGCTTGTGGCAGGCTGCCAGCGATGGCTCCTGCACACTGTAGCTGTAAAAAGTCCTGCTTTTTGCTGCTAGAACCGTTCTCGAACGTATCTAGAACTATCGAGCTTTAGCAAAAAAGCTCGAGTTCTAGTTCGATCTAGAGCAGCCCCCAAAATCACTCGAGCCGCGAACTGGAGAACCTCGAACCGCGCTCAACTCTAGTCACGAAAAAAGAACCTCAGAATTGTTGTGATCCCTTGACGTGTTCCAGAGTTATTAAAGCATTGCGGAATATGTTGGCGCTATAGAAATAAAGATTATTATTATTATTACCACATAAAATGACTCTGCTCAGAATTGGCAGAAAACACATTGGTGGTAAGGGGGTTAAAGCACCTATTTTCCTTTGCCCTAAAGCGGGCTTTACACGCTACGATATTTTCAACGAGATGTCGGCGGGGTCACGTCGTAAGTGATGCACATCCGACATCGTTAGTGATATCGTAGCGTGTGACAGCTATGGACGAGCAGAAATACTCACCTTCTCGTTCATCGTTGACATGTTGCTCATTTTCTAAAAATCGAACGTCATGTTGTTCATTGTTCCCGAGGCAGCACACATCACTCCGCGTGACACCCCGGGAACAATTAACTGCAGCTTACCTGCGTCCCGCCGGCAATGCGGAAGGAAGGAGGTGGGCGGGATGTTTACGTCCTGCTCATCACCGCCCCTCCGCTTCTATTGGCCGGCCGCTGTGTGACATCGCTGTGAGGCCGAACGTCCCTCCCCCTTCAGGAAATGGATGTTCGCCGCCCACAGCGAGGTCGTTTGGAAGGTACGTACGTGTGACGGGGGGTTACAGCATTGTGTGACACCGGCAAGAAATTGCCTGTGCCTCACAAACGATGGGGGCGGGTGCGATCGCAAATGTGATCTCACGATTAATTGTAACGTGTAAAGCAGGCTTTAGGATCCAATTATGACTGTGGTTAAACAAGTATTAGAAACTACATAAAACGTGCCATGTGTCACACTATCTTTCACATATTTTTTTGCATCACATATTTGGATTTTCAGTTCTTCTCTTTTTCTAGTCAATAAATCTCTTTAGTATTTTTTCTTGACGTAATATGCCATTTATGATCTCAACAACAGAAGCCTTACAAACCTATTTCTTCTACCGACACTATTAGGCTTCAATAAAATAACATTGCATAGCTGTTTACTAACAATATGAGAAATCCTGTAAGATGGAATGTTCCTCCCACAAATGATTGATCCTATGACTAATCCCAGGCACGTTTTATGGCCATATAGAATTTATACAATTGTTTTCTGCCTCAGTAACAGAGCGAGCTATAAATAGGGCTATTAAGTGTGTTGCAGTTGTCTCATTACTTATAGTTTCAATGCCATCCTCTTGGATCGTGTGAGGAGTCACTGCTGCCAGTGAAGAGCGTTGGTAAACAGGCTGTGCTGGGAGAAATGTGGACTACAGATTTTTTTTATGAATGAATTTGCTTTCTATGCAGCCAACAAATAAATCTTTCACATTCTGCTGCTGTAATGACATGCAGTGATCAATGAAGGCGAGAGCATCTCTACAACCCCATGCCTTCAATAGAGAGCCACCTAAACAATTTATATTAGCTAGTATATATCAGAAAGCTGTAGAAAGTTATAGAGAACCTTACCTGACCTCTAAACAATGCTAAGGATTTCTTCCATTCTTCTATAAATTGTTGTATAAGTCTCAGTGTACATCATGTTTAGAATAGAGTTGAGCGAGTATCTAACTATTCATACTCGCTATACTCATAACAAGTACTGTCTAATAGAGTTGAGCGAGTACCTCTGCTCTACAAATCATGTCATCTAAAGTTGTATATGAGATATGAAGTGTTTTGAATAGTTGAGGTAAAAATTGTCGCAATTCTTGAGATGATATTTCAGTTTCTTAAATTATTACATATGAATCTTCAAGATCAGCAATTTGTACTCGTAACCATTGCACCTCTTTTTTTTGAAGATGGACATGAGCATCTATTAATCTATTGTGGTGTAGACCAATCAATATTCCTCCATTTTACTTATATTTACCACAGTCAATTCTAGGTTTTCTGTACCCTGAGACAAAAATGTAAATAGTCGCCACCCGTAAACATATACCGCTATGTGCAAAATAGTAGCAGTGTGTTTAAAACAACCGAGAATAGCTCAATCGTCATAATAGCATTTATTTCCATATACACAAAGGCACATTCAATTCCAAATGAAAACATGAACAAAATATACATTTTTAGAAAGAAAAGACAACAATAGGCTTTTTAAAAAAAAAAAAAAAATAGCAGTGTCTGCATTTTCATTTACATTTACAATTTAAATTGAAATTTGATTATAGATTTACCTTTTCTATTAATCACGGAAATAATTGTTAGTTATAAAACCTTTCTTACAACTGTTTTACATCTGTATGGAAAGTAATCAACTAACTTCTGACACCTGCAAACCGATATTCCATCCCAAGCTGACTGGACTACATTCCACAGTTCATCTGCATTCTTAGGTTTTGTATCAAAAACAGCATTTTTAATTCCTAGCCTGATAATAGCAATCTTGTTGGTCTGGAACCACGATTCTGCCTTCTTGCTGGTGTGTTTGAGGTTGTTGTCCTACTGAAACTCCCGTTTGAAAGGTCATTTTTCTTCTTCAGCATAAGACATGATGACCTCTTCCATTATTTTGATATATTCAAACTGGTCCATGATGCATGGTGTGCTATAAATGGGTCCAAATCCATAGTATGAGAAACATCCCCATAGCATTATGCACCTCTTTTTTATAGTCTTCATAGTACACTATGATTTGAATTCAGTATTTATGAGTCATCTCCAAACTACCTGTGGCCTTCAGACCCAATAAGAACAATCTTGCTCTCATCTGTCAAGAGAATGTGGTGCCACTTCTCTTCTCATGGTTGCCCATTACTCTCCTACGCCTAGTCATGATTTTTTTCCCATGTTGTATGATCAACTGAAAAACCCCCAAAATAATAATTAAACACAATAGTGATGTTAGACTGCTATTATTTTGCACATAATTACATATATATAATATAATAAATATTATATATATAATAAATCTATATATAAAAAATCTAAAATTGTGTATCCATGTGAAGAGAGTTTGAAAACTCTGAAATTAAAGATGAGCAAATAAATCGATTGTAATATAATTCTAATAGTAATAGCAGGGACTAAAACTTAACATTTAATTATAAATCTTAAAATGGTAATAAAGTGCAGTGCATAATACAAACTAAAGTGCCAAAGAGGAAAAGGAACAATCTCACCCGATCGTTCTCCATAGGTAAGGAAAGGCATCAGTCAGATAGGAGAGGAAACACGGGCCGGAAGAACCAGGGTCAGCAGTCGGGTAGTTATGTAAAAATCTCTGTTGTGCCCCGTAATAGCTTCCGCCCTGACAAGGGCAGCGCCCAAGTAAGCTGTCTGCCCCGCAACCTCATGAAAATTAAAGAAACGCCCTCCCAACGCGTTTCCCCTCTCAATATGGAGAGTTCATCAGGGGCAAAACAAAATATCTCAACCTGCAGTGGCAGGGATTGGTACAGATGGTACACATTCAGAAAATAACCTGTGTATGCAAGGAAAAACGGTGGTACGTCCGTTGTACGGTGTACCACCGTTTATCCTTGCATACACAGGTTTTAAGGCACATGCACTGAAATCTCCCAGGCCTAGCAAACCCGCAAGCCTTGACAATTTAGGACCTGGAGACATCAGCACCAAGATTGCTGATCCAAAAATGCAGCGAGGACCAGACAAATGGTGGTGAGGTTGGAGGAATGAGGCTCCTGTTAGTAAGCTTATCACTGCACGGCACAGCTGTCACACTGCTCCCGCTGCCTCTCATTCTTCTTCTCTACCCGCTCATTAGCCTCATCACATATTCACTGCTTCTCCCTGTGATTGGTTGCAGTCAAACCTGCCCTCAAGCTGAGTGACAGCTGTCTGACTGCAGCCAATCACAGCCGCAGGTGGGAGGGTCCAAATCGTACAGTAAAATAAATAAATAAATAATTGAAAAAAACAGCGTGCAGTCCCTTCAATTTTGATACCCAGCCAAGATAAAGCCTCACAGCTGAGGGTTGGTCTTCTCACGCTGGGGAGACCCGCGTTTTTGGGAGCACCCAAGCCTAAAAATATCAGCCAGCAGCCACCGGACTTGCCGCATCCATTAGATGCGACAATCCCGGAGCTTTACCTTGCTCATCATGAATGCCCTGGTGCGGTGGCAATTGGGGTAATAAGGAGATAATGGCAGCCCATAGCAGCCACTAAGTCCTAGATTAATCATGGCAGGCATCTCTGAGATACCCCCTATCATTAATCTGTGAGTGAAAGAAAATAAACACAAACACCAAAAGAATCCTTTATTTGAAATAAAATACAAAAAATCCCCCTCTTTCACAACTTTATTAACCCCCAAACAGCCCTCCAGGTCCAAGGTAATACACGCGACAGTCCTGGCTCTGCTACATCTGAGGCTGGAGAGACCGCAAACATGTCCAATCTCTCCAGGCTCTGGGAAACAAACAATAAGGACCCAGCTGGCAGCAGTGACGTCACTCAGTTCATCGTCGTATGACCTATGGTGACTGAAGCACTCTGGCCTAAAGTGCTGGACCGTGTCCCACACCCTGCCAGTACTTTAACAGTGACAGTACCGGAATGGAGGTGTGGGCTGCCCTGCACTCCCCGGACTGCATTTTCAGTGTTAGAGTGTGGGGCCTGTCTCGTTCCCCGTCAGCACTTCAACACTGACAATGCCGTCCAGGGAGAGCTGTGACCACAGCCCGCCATCTGCTGTGAGACGGGTGTGTGTCAGCAGCTCCTCCTTCCTGGCAGAGCACACAGCTCTGCTAGGAGGAGCCACCAAGGTCAGTACATGCTGCGGCGAGTGGTGATCACAGCCTGCCATTTCTTGTGATGTGTGTCGGCAGCTCCTCCTGGCAGTGCATACAGCTCTGCCAGGAGGAGCTACTGAAGTCAGTAAATGCTACTGCGAGCAGTGATGCAGGAGGAGGAACAAGCAGCAGACGCATTTGATTTGGTAGGGTAGGACCGGTAGCACACATTTTAGCGCAGTAAGATGTTGCTTGCACATGTGTCGTTTCATACATTTAGTACTCAATTTATTTTAATTTTTTCCTCTACTTAATCGTTGTTTACAACATTGGCAGATAAAGAAAGTTAGGTCATCCTTGGCGCTCTCAAAAAATGCCCAGGCTAGGCAACCCTTCCCCCTAACTGCATACCCTTGACCGCTGCTGTCCACAGCCAGAGTTGAGGCTGAGGATGCAGTGCTTTTCATAGTTGCATCACTACATGTTTGTATGAGAATTGCCAATGTAAACTCCTCGACTTCCTCCTCCTCCTCATCTGCTGAGCTACCCAGCTGCGTGCCTCTGGATTCACACCACGTGGGATCTACAACTTCATTGTCAGGCTCTATTTTGTCTCACTCCTCCTCTTTCTGATCTGATATCACATAACAGTATGCGTGTGTGATGCCCTGGCTGGGCCAGGTAGTCACAAATAGGGCCCCGCATTACACCTGTCCCTCATAGGTAACATACAGCCAAACATTAAAACCCTAGTTACCCCCCTCAGAGCCTGATGGACACACCTGGGGGCGGAACCAGACAGTTGGAAGACGCCCACCGAGGAGTTCAGATAGCCTGAGGCGGGAAAGTAAACAGAAGGAGTCGAGAGTTCAAGTTAGAGAGGTGTGTGGGCTGTAGCTGTGTGCAGCTCCAGCAGAGGAGAGAACCCAATTTGAGCAGGTGCCAGGGTAGGAGCCCTGGTACCTTTGGCTAGGAGGCAGACGGAGGCCTCTGTCGGCAGGAGCCGGGAAGATGGCTCGGTGGACCGGGACAGGGTTGTAGCCCGCCGGTACCGACCCGGGGAACCGACTCGGAAACCGGAGCACAAAGGGGGGTACTCAGACCCTGAAGCTAGGTCCAGAAGCTACTGGGGGCTAGCTAATTAACTGAGTGCGGCCAGGACTTGAGGTCCTGTCCCACCCAAAGTCCCGACTGAAGGCAACAGCCCAATGAGGGGGATAGAAAGCCACCACCATGGCTCAGAGATCCCATGGGCCAGCGTCTGCGGGCAAAGGGCTCCTCAGGCAACCACAAGCCGGGAGCGGACTCCTGAAGTTGTAAGCACAAGTAGTCCACCATCACTAACAGGTGCGGGAGAAAGACAGAGACCACCAGCCGGGTGGGGGACCAGACTGCAGCCGGCTGCAGGCACCAACCACCATCACCTTGGTTTACCAGAGACTCATGTTTACTAATAGTGAGTACATCAGTGCCCTCCGGCCGCCCATCTCCCTGCACTGCCAAACATCCCCCCAACGGGTCCCGGGGCCACCATCCCAGCCCATGGAGGGGTTAACAACTTGCTGCGCAACATCTCCCCCGGGTGCCCCGTAACTGCAGCGGTGGTGTCGATCTTCACCACATCCCGTGGGTGGCGTCACGAACTTAACGCGGCTCCGGCCGTACAACTACATCCCCAAACCACAAACCCCCTTTTGATTGGAGTGACCACAGGCCCCCCGGGTCCGGAGACCCTCGAGCCACCCAGTGAAGGTCCGGATCCGAGCGGCTCGGCTGCCGAGCACGGGGCGGTACACGTGCATCTGAGTCTTAATATCATCACCTCCACCCCCTGGGGTTAACGTCAGTTGATGAGGGAAGGGATCCTAGTTCGACCCTACTTCATCTGGGCTAGGATCTAACTCACAAAGATTTTGGGCATCAATGCAGATGCTTTCCTCCTCTTGAGTATGGGAATTTTTGGAACAGAACTCTGATGTCCATGGAATACAACAGCTCTGCTCTTATGTGTAGTCATCACAGTCAGTTTACCTGTTGGGGATTAGGGACGCGGGGGGGAAACAAGTGTAATTGTGATGGCACCTCTGTTGAATGAACTGTGTGAGATGTTGAGGTGCAGGAAGAGTAGGAGAGGCCATTTGATGCAGCGCTTGCCATCCACTCTAGCACATGCTGTTTATCAGCCTCATTTGGTTGTTGAAATGACATGCAGCTGCCAAAGAAATTTTGTGGAGTAGGCTGTCAAGTAAAGGAAGTTGTTCTCATTTCTCTTGGGAGATAGGAGGAGTCAGTGTTTGCTCATTAGAGCTTTGACTAGCAGAACTTCCCACATGTACAACTAAAACACCCCACCTATTCACTCTTCCACCAGAACCTTATTGTGATTACCACTCCTAGTTGATGTACTCATCTAACTAACTAAAGGCCACTTTATACACAGCGACATTGCTAGCGATGTCACTGGTGAAAGCACCCGGCCCCATCGGTTGTGCATCACGGGCAAATCGCTGCCTGTGGCGAACAATATTGCTAGGACCCGTCACACGTACTTACCTGTCTAGCGATGTCGCTGTGGCCGGCGAAAAGCCTCCTTTCTAAGGGGGAGGTTTGTTTGGCGTCACAGCGGCGTCACTAAGCGGCCGCCCAATAGAAGCGGAGGGGCGGAGATGAGCGCCGGAAAATCCCGCCCACCTCCTTCCTTCCTCTTTGCCGTCGGCCGCAGGTACGATGTTGTTCCTCGTTCCTGCAGTGTCACACATAGCGATGTGTGCTGGCGCAGGTACGACAAACAACCTGCGTCCTGCAACAGCAACGATATTTTAGATTAGAACAACGTGTCAACGATCAACGATAAGGTGAGTATTTTTGATCGTTAGCGGTTGTTCGTACGTTTCACATGCAACGATGTCGCTAACAAGGCCGGATGTGCATCATGAATTCCGTGACCCCAACGACATATCATTGCGTGTAAAGTGGCCTTTACTCTGACTGCTGATCCTTTTATTTGGAGTTTTGAAGATACCATATCTTGAATGTCTATGAGTTTTCCTACATAAATTTTACCTGCTGACTTACCTACCTAATTATACTGAAGACATTATGTTTAAATGCCTGTGAGCTTTCCTGGACTAAATTTAACCTCTGATTTATTATATGATATTATTGAAGATTGTTGCCTAATGTTTTGTCCATGGCTTCGAATGGATACTGGGTGGGCTTATCCACTATTATAAACCTTTCATTGACTTTTTGGTTATTATTTCTTTGACCTTTGTGGATTTTTAGATTTATTGAATTAGATGCGCTTTTTATATTTGCGAGTTTGAACTGCATTTATATTTTTCTGTATTTTATGTGTGTTTTATCAAAAAATTGTTATAAAGATTGTATTTAAATTAATGGCAAATTTCCAAAACAAATTGAATATGGAAAACTAGTCAGCACAAGCTAATTGATTCATATAGAAAAAATGCGCTCAAGACATTGAACAGAATTAAACCACAATTTTATTTAAAAAATCTTCTAAAATCCAAGACTTTAATATATTAAAAATATATTTCCATTACAATATGTCCATAAAATCAAGAAGGAAAAAATTCCGACGCCACATCATAAGGATACAGGCACAGACATGTTTCGGATCAACCTTCTTTCTCAATGAGAAAGGAGGTTCATCCGAAACATGTCTGTGTCTGGATTCTTATGATTTGGTGTAGGGACTTTTTTCCTACTTGATTTTATGCACATATTGTAATGGAAATATATTTTTAATGAATTAAAGTCTTGGATTTTAGAAGATTTTCTCGCTGGAATTTTTCACATTACTCGCACTATATCCCTGGGTGGCTCACCAGTATCCATGCTGGACATAGTCTTCTAGATGAGGTGAGCTGATCCTTGTTAGCTTGTGATTTTTGCAATTTTATTTAAACCATTAAAATTGATGGACAGGTCTACAGTGGAGAAATAATGAAAAAAAGAGGATACACAGTACAACAACCAGGTAAGTAAATTTAGTATATAGCTTATTAAAACCCAGGAGGGTAAGTATCCAATAAAAAAAGTATCTCACTGAATATAAATTAATGGAGGATCTGTAGAAAAATACCATTACATATGACAAATCTTATATATAGTATATAAATTAAATGATATTAAATAGTATATAAATATTTATTTATATAAAGAAGTCATATGGGGTGAAAAGTCAATCCAGGTGCTACAAATGGAATGTGTGCAGCAGAATGAGTCCACAAGGAACTGAAATTATATTAGTAGTAAAGTCAAGGTACATAGCAGTATCTTTAGAATAGGTTTTCTGTACATTATCTCCTTTGAACCACCAAGACTGACTGACGCCATAATTATTTATATTTTAACCCAAACAATAATTGTATCAGTGACCAATACCTGATAATAAGGTGCTGTGCCATCCACACCCGACGCGCGTGTTTCGGCATGCCGCCTTTTTCCAGGGAGATATTACTTGCCAGTTGTAAGTCTGACTGTATGTCCTGCTGCCTTTCCCATGACCCATGCATTATACACATTGGATAACACTGATTACCGGTTGTTCACCCTTCTCAACCCTCATTACAAGGAGAGCTTTTCATCTCTCCTTACTGCAATGGAGAGGGATAGTAAAATGGGGCAATACCAGATGGCCCTAGTTGAACAATTAGTTCAAAAATTCCTATTTGACAATGCTGGCGACAGAGGGACAGAGGTCATATTTCCTTGGCAACCAAGGAGAAGAGATGATGGAGACCTACAGCAGGTCCAACAGAGGCAGGGGAACACTATCAAAGGTCTGGAACAGTTTCACTAGACACTCTCAGCACTAAGGGCCATGATGTGTGGGGTAGTGTGACAAGTAGGGAACAGTTTTTGAACATGGTGAAGTAGTACCTAGCCAACTGTACCAGCATCCTCCGTGATTCCTCTGTGCCATACAACTATTAGGTATTCAAGCTGGATACGAGGCACGAATTGTTCCTCTATGCCTTGAAAGTGCGGGCCTACCCTGCCACTAGCGCTTTGTCAGATTAGTTTTTTAATGCCGTTGAGGGCATAACTGATTGGCGCATCTGCCTGTAAACTGAAAATGCTGATAGGCTGACTCTTATTAAAATGAACACAGCTTGGAATGGCCCAATTTTCTGAACCCCATCAGATGAGAGCAGTGGAACCTAAAGCCAATTGAAATGTTCCTTTATTTTTTGAATATTTCCAAGAACCACTTCCAACCCCAAAAAAGGTATACAGTTAATGTTTACTTCCTTTTCTTGTCCTTCTTTACCATATCAACAGGGTTATCATGCGGGCCCCACTGTAAATTTTTAGAGGGTCATGAGGCAGCCCTTGCTTAAAATTTTTACTGTCATCAGGCAGCTCTTGCTCAAAATTTTGAAGGGTCATCAGTCAGACCTTGCTCCAAATTTTTAGTGTGTCTTGAAGTGGCCCTTGTTTAAAATTTTCAGTGGGTCATCAGGTGGCCCTTGCCTCAAAATTTTAGAGGGTCATCATGTTTCCAGCGTGTGTATGATAGCCTTACTCTTACATTTTTCAGGATGTGTATGAGATCTACCTGTACATGTCCCGGTTGATGTCCAGGTATGGTCAGACATGGCCATTACACAGTACATAGCAGGGATACATTTATTAGATTGTCTCAGCACAGAAACATTTTTTTAAAACACATTCAATTGTGGAACTTATTGTTATTCCAAGATCTATTGAATAAAATCAGTTTTGTTTATGGGAAACCCCTTTAACACTAGAAGTCCCAGAGAGGGGTCAATTAACATTTCTACCTTTGGAACCCAGAGACGGGTCAAATGACCTGAAGGATTTTAGCTAACATCCTATAATCACCGTCTTTTGTTCTGTAATTAAGGCCATTACTGTCGCACCACAGGAGGTTGTTGTTTTCCATTGAGTTTAGCAATTTAGTTATTTAGTTAGTTTATTTTAGTTCTATTCAGTTTATTGTATTTGTCACTTGACCCTCTTTCTGGAATTCAGGGGGTTTGACCCTCTTTCTGGACTTCAGGGGGGAGCTCGAAATTTCTGGGACTTCTAGTGTTAAGTGAAATTGCCATCCGCTTGCCAAGCAACATGATCATCTTGCTATGGCAAATATAACTTCAATACATACCTATTAATATTGCGCTATAGCTGTTAGGCAATTTTGTTAACAACTTTACTTGTATTATTCTAAAGGGATATTACAATTTCTCTTAAGGTATGTTATAGCTCTATGTTGCCATGGATTCTTGAAGCCCCTTGTACTGGCAAGCAATTCTTGAGCAGCAACAAAAAGTGAAATTAGTACAGTATAATGGCTGAGTCTGGGTGAAGTGGTGTTGAAGCTGAAACAGACTGCAGAGGAGATGGCAAAAAATTTTGGAACTGCAGTTGTTGATGAAGATGAGCTGAAATATCAATAGTTGATGTAACAGACCTAGCTGATTTAGCCGAGCCACAACAATGATGATTGATGTAACAGACCTGTAACACATTGGATAATGTAGCAGAGCTGGACCACAAGGGCTGATGTAACAGATTTGGCATAGCAATGACTGATGTAGAATGATATAGCTGAGTTTTAACAATGAAGTAGCAGAGTGGCACAATGATGTATAATAATGGAACTATTATGCTCAATCACTAGGTGTCCATAGATACAACTAGTAAAGGAGTAGTAAAACAAGCCAGCGGTCAGGAGCCAGGAGGTCACGTATGGAACAAAGGGAGAAAGCAGAGCCAAGGTCAGGGTATGAGCCAGAGGTCAGGATCCAGGGGGTAACATTATAGTAAGGGGCACTGGCGAAGAAGGGTAACTAGGGTCTGAGGTTGAGAGACAAGATCAGAACAGTACACTTACGGGAGCCAGAAGCACTTGCTGCAGAACAGGAACTACAACTGGTGTCATTCCGGGTGAGATTGTTCCCTAATGAAGCAGAGCAATAACCCGTAATGAGGCTCCTGTGAGCAGACCCCTCCCAGCATCAACGCAAGATCCAAGGCCGGTAAACAACCCATCCACCGGAGAACAGTACAACAACAGAGCATCGGCTCTGCAGGAGAGCAGAGCACCACAAATCAGAACCATGACAGGAACCATGGTATTAGAAAGCGGGGCTGCAGGAATCTAGCATAGCGTAGCTGGAGAACATCAACTACTGAATACTCGGGCATCATTCTGCCATATGATCCAGTTTAAATGTCCTGGCATTATATAAAAATATATATTTTTTTTATTTCTTCATCTTTTATATATTTCTTCACTCTTTCCTCAACAGGCTTCCCTCCCCCACACACCCACACACTTATTCACTCAGTGTATTCCACTCTTGTGTCCACAGAGTGGTTTATGGGAAACACAGATCCAATGCTTCTATGAACTGTCATTTGTGATTAGAAATGTTGTTGTTGAAGGGCTCATTATGCTATTTATGCCTCTTATAAATTGTATATCTAATTAATTCACTACGGAATACCATATGTTGAAAATGGTAAAGTTAATGACTTAACTAAATTATGCTTAGAAGACTAATATGTACTTTTTTATTCCATACATAAATAGTTTAGTGGAGGTGTTTTAAATGAAGGAACAGATGAAAAGGCTCAAGGATCATCTCAGATTAGCATCTGAGCTGCTTGCCTAATGTCAGTGAATGGCAAAACATCCCTTCAATTCTCATTAGACATAAAATATGAATAAAAAATGTAATACTTTCATCTGTTGCTGAAAGTAGCTTATGATGTAAAATATTTAACAATAATATGCAGCAATAACATGAAAATATTTTTAGGGCGCGAATGTTGCATTTAGATGAGCATTGAAATCACTGTGTCTTGAAAAATTATTGATACCCCATTAACTTTTCCACATTTTTCACGTTACACCCACAAATTTAATGTATTTGAATTTTATTTGATATAAGAACTCAAAGTAGTATGCATTTGTGAAGTGTAAAGGAAATGATACATGGTTTTGTGAATATTTTAAATATATAAATTTGTAAAATATAATGTGAATTTTTATTCAGTACTTTGTAGGACCTCCTTTCGCTGCAAGTGTTTAGGTATATGTGTCTACCAGCAAATCTTGAGGCTGAAATCTTTGCACATTCTGCTTAGCTGTGACTCATTGAGGTTGGATGGAGGCGTCTGTGAACAGCAATTTTCAAGTATTGCCACATATTGTCAATGGGATTTACAGTAGGTCTAGATTTACTTGGCCCATTCAAACACATGAATATGCTTTTGTCTAAACCATTCTATTGTAGCTCTGGCAGTATGTTTAGGGTCGTTGTCCTGCTGGAAGGTGTGCCTACACCTCAATGTCAAAAAATTTGCAGCGTCTAACAGGTTTTCCTCCAGGATTCCTCTGTATTTAGCTCCATCCATCAACTCTACCCAGCTTCTTTGTCACTGCTGAAGAAAAGCATCCCTACATCATGATGCTGCCACCACCATTTTTGACTGTAGGGATGATCTTTTAATGGTATTGTGCAATTTTAAATCTTCTGCCCCACATAGCGATTTGTATTTTGTCTAAAACATTCTGCAGCTCCATCAGAGTGACAATAGGCCTTATGGCTGCTTTTCTTATTAGTGCTCTCATTGTTTGGGATGTCAGTTCAGGTTAACGGCCATATCTTGGTAAGTTTCCAGTTGTGCAATATTCCTGCCATTATTTGAAAATGGATTGAACATGAGACTTTCAGACATTAATCTATTTTTTTATAACCTATGCCTGTTTTACTCTTCTTCACAACTTTATCCCTGACCTGTTTGGTGTGCTCCTTTGTTTTCATGATGCTGTTTGATCCCTAATGTTCTCAAACAAATATCTGAGTTCTTCACAGAACAGCTGTAGTTATACAGAGAATACATTTCACACAGTGTTACGGTTGTTTAACAACGCACAAGCGATATAGGTCACAGTGTAACAGACTAAAATCTGCAACTGACCCTGCTGGTTCCTGTACAGACTAGATATCCCAACCTTGCAGACTCTAGCGGTTCCTGCATGAGTTGGAATAGCCCTGACCACAGTCTAAATGATGGCAACTCGGACCTATTCCACCTGATCAGCTATCAAGTGCTTCCCGTTCCTTCTAAAGAGATGTAGGGTAGAGCAGAGTGAAAATTACCTACAGAAGGAAAGGTATGCTGAAGTAGAAAGTGATCCCAGAGTGAGTAAAACAAACAACAAAATACTAGAGAAGTTGTATATTGTTAAAAAATATGCTAAAAATAATAAAGATGGACACTAGCGCTCCCACAAGATATAGGAAAGGGGCTATACTTAACTCTGGGGGTATGGAGGTGATGCCAGGGAGGGGACACAGGACTGATAATATCTGTAAAATATCAAAAAAGGGGGGAGGGAAGGGATTGAAAGCTGCAGGCAGTTGGCAGGGTCGTAAACCTGTCTAAAAGAAGAAATAATTGAAAAACTACCGCGCTAACTGGATGAGTGGGAAAAGGGAGTGAATGGGTAGACCTAAATTTAGGTATACAAATATGGAGACACAGCAGGGAATTGGTAAAATGTAAACTGATTTCTTGTATAATAATTTAAGATAAAACACAAGTTTTAAAATTATAGACAAAAACAAAACAATTATTTCAATTAAAAAAAATATGCTGCCTACTTACTAACAACAAGCAGAAGATAGTTGCAGAGTAAAGAGCTCTAGCTTGTCTTCCACTGACTGGCATAAACAAGCAGCAATATGGCTGGACATTAAAATGAGAATATTACCAGCAGAAAATACCAACAGTGAAAAGTATTTAAAGCCACACCCGAAATATGATTGGGCAGACAAATGAGTAAATGAATACACCTGTTACCCTAATAGCACTAAAGCAAGGATAACAGATAATAAGATTTTAAGGTGTATAAAAAGAGATATGAGATCCCATGATCGCAACATATTGTTACCCCTCTATAAATCACTTGTAAAGCAACATCTGGAATATGGGATCCAGTTTTGGGCTCCACATTTTAAAAAGGATATTCAGAAGTTAGAGTCAGTTCAAAGGCAGCAACTAGAGTATTGCAATGAATGGAAGGCCTCCCATATGGTGAGAGTATGGAAATTTTAGATTTGTTTAGCTTAGAAAAAAGACATTTTAGAGGAGATCTTATTTATATGTATAAATACATGTGTGGTCAATACCAAGGTCTGGCACATGACTTATTCATTCCAAAGACAATACTAAGGACCAGGGAGCATTCACTGCGAGTGGTAGAAAAGCGATTCCGGCAGCTAAATAAAAAAGGGTTCTTTACAGTTAGAGCAGTCAGACTGTGGAATGCTCTACCACAAGAGGTAGTAATGGCAGATACTATAACAGCTTTTAAAAAAGGGCTGGATGGTTTCCTCAGTACACACAACATTGTTGGTTATAAATAATTTAGTGAAAAAATATATAATTGGTGGAGGAAGGTTGGTGGAATTGGTGGAGGAAGGTTGAACTAGATGGACCTAGGTCTTTTTTCAACCTATGTAACAGAAACTTAACACTCAAAGAAAAGGTGTATCTACTGTAGTCCAGCGGACAGATAAGCTGACCACACAGCATAGACACAAGGGTTCAAAACCAGATGCATGACACACTGGTGAACTCAATTTACTAATTAGAAGACTTTTGGTGGCAATTGGTTGCTCAGAACTTTATTTAGGGGTATCAGATTACAGGGGGGCCAAATACAAATGTACATCACAATTTGTGGATTTATATTTTTTAAATATTTAAAAAACAATGTATCATTTTCTATTTCCTTCACAAATCCTTGCTACTTTTGTGTTGGTATGTCATATAAAAATACACCAAAATAAATTTAAGTTTGTGGATGTAATGTGAAAAAATGTGTAAAAGTTTACAGGTATGAATGCTTTTTTAAGATAATGTATATGTGCCGCCCCCGCGACAGCCGACGGGCTGCTCGGACCCAGATCCGCAGTGGCTCGAGGGGTCTCTGGATCCGAGGCGGCGTCACGTGGCACCCTCGGAAATAACGGGGGGAATCGTTTGTGGTTTTGGAATAATGTTCGTGACTCCAGCGATGATGTGTGGTATAGTGAGGGACCACCGCTGCCAGTTTGGGGAGCCCAGGGACACTGGTGTGTGGTAGCTTAAGTTGTTAACCCCTCCGTGGGCAGGGGAGTGATGTCCCGGGGTCCGGTGATGGATGACGTGGGGAACCCGTCGGGTGCAAGGGGGGTAACGTGAACTTACACTGTCCAAAGTCACTGACGCTGACAAGAGTTAAACCAAACTCTTGAGCATTCTGTGGTCCTTGGGTGGGCACGCTGGGTCCGTGTCCTCTTGGTGTTGCCTATTGACCTGAAGCCTTGTCCCTTGGCACAGTGTGTGCTACGGGTGGATCACTTACACTTGAAGCGTTTCGGGTCCCGCTCACCTGCGGGGCTAGCAGTGTGAGCTTGCTCTCAGGGTTCACGCTTGGGATTTTCTGGACGGTTGTGGGAAGTCCTATCCCCTTCGTTGCGCTAGTACCCCAATTCTGGAGCGGGTGGGGAACGGTTCCTGAAGATTCCATTCCCGTTGGGTGAATTACTGGGCTGCGGGAAGCTACTTCCCAGCCTAGGGTCAGTGTACCCTGTCGTGCCCTGGTCCCTGCCCGGTTATAGCACAAGGCAGCCGGCCTGCTCTCTGTAGCAGCACCGTGCTCCCTGCCACTACCCCCTGTGACCGGGGTTCCAGCTCCTTCTGGCCAGGCCAACGTCTGGCACCTGGGATGGGTAGAGGAGCCCAGCTCCACAGCATTAGAAAATAATAAAGTCTGGCTCACTGTTGGTATGATAGGTGCGCCGAGGAAAAATGTCACAGTATACAAAGAGGTTAACTCGGGCACACTCAAAGATGAAAGTCTGAGACAAAATGATGCTTGAAAATTAATTTGCTTGTTTTTATTGGTACAAAGGTCAAAAAGAATTCAATTCTAACGTTTCGGCCTTAACACATAGGCCTTCATCAGAGATAATCTATAGTGGAAATATACAGAAAGAAAAAACATGTTAGTAAAGACACATTTGTTGTATCGCACATATGTGTTATATGGAGAGATGGTAGAGGATGATCAGATATATACCAAAACAAGATCTACATATTGATATATAAGAAAAGGCAATAAGAAGAAGAGTTTCGTATTCCATATACGCACAACAATAAGGAATGAAAGATGAGCATTTCATATACTGAGGGAAAAATCGCCATTCAGTAAATTGTTGAAACCATACAAAAACGTACCTATATGGTCATAAGAAATATACGCGTGTATTTCCCATATATAGGAGATCCAGATAGAGAATTTTAGTTGCCTAAAAAATAGACATGAATTTAGAAATGGAACCCAACATGTATTTCAAAGAGAGGTATTAGAGAGGAAGAGTTTCTCTGTAGGAAAATGGAAGTGGTTAAAGAGTAGAAGAAGAGGCGGAAGAGAAAGCAGAGGGATGGTAGCAGAGGTGCAGAGGCGGGATCAAAGAAGGTAGAAGGTGGACAACAAAGGGAGAAAAAAGAAAAAAAAAAAAAGAACCAAGAGAAGAACAGAAGAAGAAAAAAGAAGAAAAAGAGGAAAAATAGAGACAAGGAAGAGAAACAAAACAATGAAGAGAGAAGTCAGAAACATAGGTAAGTATAAACAGAAGTACCTTTGCTGTTGACCAATGCTAGTATGCCAAGGGGAGGGAATGAGGGCAAGTAATCCAAAGATGTTATCTGATAACATCTTTAGATTACTTGCCCTCATTCCCTCCCCTTGGCATACTAGCATTGGTCAACAGCAAAGGTACTTCTGTTTATACTTACCTATGTTTCTGACTTCTCTCTTCATTGTTTTGTTTCGCTTCCTTGTCTCTATTTTTCCTCTTTTTCTTCTTTTTTCTTCTTCTGTTCTTCTCTTGGTTCTTTTTTTTTCTTTTTTTCTCCCTTTGTTGTCCACCTTCTACCTTCTTTGATCCCGCCTCTGCACCTCTGCTACCATCCCTCTGCTTTCTCTTCCGCCTCTTCTTCTACTCTTTAACCCCTTCACCCCCGGCCACTAAAACACCCTAATGATCGGGCCATTTTTTGCAATTCTGACCAGTGTCACTTTGACAGGTTATAACTCTGGAACGCTTCAACGGATCCTGGCGATTCCGAGATTGTTTTTTCATGACATATTGTACTTCATGTCAGTGGTAAATTTAAACCGATAATTTTTGCGTTTATTTGTGAAAATTTAGGAAATTTTGCAAAAATTTTGAAAATTTCGCAATTTTCAAACTTTGAAAATGTATGCCCATAAATCTGAGAGATATGTCACACAAAATAGTTACTAAATAACATTTCCCACTTGTGTACTTTACATCAGCGCAATTTTCAAAACAAAATTTTTTTTCGTTAGGAAGTTAGAAGGGGTCAAAGGTCATCAGCGATTTCTCATTTTTCCAACAAAATTTAGAAAATAATTTTTTTTAGGGACCACATCACATTTGAGGTGACTTTGAGAGGCCGAGGTGACAGAAAATACCCAAAAGTGACCCCATTCTAAAAACTGCACCCCTCACTCTGCTCAAAACCACATCCAAAAAGTTTATTAACCCTTTAGGTGCTTCACAGGAACCAAAGCAATGTGGAAGGAAAAAATGAAAATTTTACTTTTTAACACAAAAATGTTACTTTAGCCATAAAATTTTCATTTTCACAAGGGAGAAAAGAGAAAGTGCACCCTACAATTTATTGTGCATTTTCTCCTGAGTACGCTGATACCCCATATGTGGTAAAAATCAATTGTTTGGGCACACAGCAGGACTCGGAAGGCAAGGAGCGCCATTTGAATTTTTGAACGCAAAATTAGCTGCACTCATTAGCGGACGCCATGTCGGGTTTGAAGACCCCCTGAGGTGCCTAAACAATGGAGCTCCCCCACAAGTGACCCCATTTTGGAAACTAGAGTCCTCAAATATTTTTTCTAGATGTTTGGTGAGCACTTTGAACACCTGGGGGCTTCACAGAAGTTTATAACGTTGAGCCGTGAAAAGAAAAAAATTTTTTTTTACTACAAAACGGTTGCTTCAACTAGGTAGCTTTTTTTTCCACAATGCTATCAGGAAAAAATGCACCATAAAACGTATTGTGCATTTTCTCCTGAGTACGCAGATACCTCATATGTGGTGGAAATCAAATGTTTGGACACACGGCAGTGCTCGGAAGGCAAGGAGCTCCATTTGAATTTTTGAGTGCAAAATTAGCTGCACTCATTAGCGGACGCCATGTCGGGTTTGAAGACCCCCTGAGGTGCCTAAACAATGGAGCTCCCCCACAAGTGACCCCATTTTGGAAACTAGAGCCCTCAAATATTTTTTCTAGATGTTTGGTGAGCACTTTGAACACCTGGGGGCTTCACAGAAGTTTATAACGTTGAGCCGTGATAAGAAAACATTTTTTTTTTACCACAAAACGGTTGCTTCAACTAGGTAGCTTTTTTTTCCACAAGGCTATCAGGAAAAAATGCACCATAAAACGTATTGTGCATTTTCTCCTGAGTACGCAGATACCTCATATGTGGTGGAAATCAAATGTTTGGACACACGGCAGTGCTCGGAAGGCAAGGAGCGCCATTTGAATTTTTGAGTGCAAAATTAGCTGCACTCATTAGCGGACGCCATGTCGGGTTTGAAGACCCCCTGAGGTGCCTAAACAATGGAGCTCCCCCACAAGTGACCCCATTTTGGAAACTAGACCCCTCAAATATTTTTTCTAGATGTTTGGTGAGCACTTTGAACACCTGGGGGCTTCACAGAAGTTTATAACGTTGAGCCGTGAAAAGAAAAAAAATTTTTTTTACCACAAAACTGTTGCTTCAACTAGGTAGCTTTTTTTTTCACATGGGTATCAGCAAAAAATTCACCATAAAATTTATAGTGCATTTTTTCCTGAGTACGCAGATACCTCATATGTGGTGGAAAGTAATTGTTTGGGCGCATGGCGGGGCTCAGAAGAGAAGGAGCGCAATTTGACAGCAAAATTGGTTGGAATCATTAGCGGACGCCATGTCACGTTTTGGATACCCCTATGGTGCCTAAACAGTGGAGCTCCCCCACATGTGACCCCATTTTGGAAACTAGACCCCTCAAGGAGTTTATCTAGATGTTTAGCGAGCCCCAAGGGGCACCACAGAAGTTGATAATGTTGAGCCATGAATACAATTTTTTTTTTCTCATTACAAAACTGTTACTTGAACCAGGTAGCTTTTTTTTCACAAGGGTATCAGGAAAAAATGCACCATAAAACGTATTGTGCAATTTCTCCTGAGTACGACGATACCTCATATGTGGTGGAAAGTAATTGTTTGGGTGCATGGCGGGGCTCAGAAGAGAAGGAGCGCCATTTGACAGCAAAATTGGTTGGAATCATTAGCGGACGCCATGTCACGTTTGGAGACCCCCTATGGTGCCTAAACAGTGGAGCTCCCCCACAAATTACCCCATTTCGGAACTAGACCCCTCAAGGAATTTATCTAGATGTTTGGTGAGCCCCTTGTACCCTCTGGGGCTCCACAGAAGTTGATAACGTTGAACCGTGAAAATTATTTTTTTTTTTTTTAACCACAAAATTTTTGTATCAACCAGGTAGCTTTTTTTTTACAACGGTTTCAGGAAAAACTGCGCCATAAAACGTATTGTGCAATTTCTCCTGAGTACGCAGATACCTCATATGTGGTGGAAAGTAATTGTTTGGGCGCACGGTGGGGCTCAGAAGAGAAGGAACGCCATTTAACTTTTCAAACACACAGACGCGGTACAATGATCGGCCGCTGCAGGATGCACGGTCGGATGAGATACAAAAAGCGTTGGGGATACGGAAAAAAAAAAGGTCACGCCAAAAATTGAGCAGGGATGCAGATCCGTTATGTGCATCCCTGATCAGCGCTCGGCGGGACGGACGTGATACAAAAAGCGTCGCAAATACGGAAAAAGTCACGCCAAAAATTGAGCAGGGATGCCGATCCGTTATCTGCATCCCTGATCAGCGCTCGGCGGGACGCACGGACGGACGCGATACAAAAAGCGTCGCAAATACGGAAAAAGTCACGCCAAAAATTGAGCAGGGATGCCGATCCGTTATCTGCATCCCTGATCAGCGCTCGGCGGGACGCACGGACGGACGCGATACAAAAAGCGTCGTGAATACGGAAAAAAATCACGCCAAAAATTGAGCAGGGATGCCGATCCGTTATCTGCATCCCTGATCAGCGCTCGGCGGGACGCACGGACGGACGCGATACAAAAAGCGTCGTGAATACGGAAAAAAGTCACGCCAAAAATTGAGCAGGGATGCCGATCCGTTATCTGCATCCCTGATCAGCGCTCGGCGGGACGCACGGACGGACGCGATACAAAAAGCGTCGTGAATACGGAAAAAAGTCACGCCAAAAATTGAGCAGGGATGCCGATCCGTTATCGGCATCCCTGATCAGCGCTCGGCGGGACGCACGGACGGACGCGATACAAAAAGCGTCGCAAATACGGAAAAAAGTCACGCCAAAAATTGAGCAGGGATGCCGATCCGTTATCGGCATCCCTGATCAGCGCTTGGCGGGACGCACGGACGGATGAGGTGTAAAAATGGACAGGATACAAGAAAAAAAAAAAAAAAAAAAGTTATACTCACAGTACCAGGAGGATCACTGACCAGAAGAGCTGCAGAGGAACAAGAAGGCAGTGAGATGGACAGCTTTACAGGAGCAGCAGGCAGGACGTTGAACAGATCAGCAGAAGGACCCAGCGATGGAGGCAGATGTGATCGGGCCAGTGAAGACCTCGGACGACCCGTGAAGGCAGGTAAGAGGACGTCGGGGGGGAGCAGAGGGGGATGGGGGGGATGGGGAGAGGTGGGGCAGATGGGGGGGGCAGAGGGAGAGCAGAGGGGGCGGAGAAGCAAAAGCAGAAGGAAGGAACCTTGGAAGCAGATGACAGAGGAGGCAGGCAGAGCGCGTGGGGAGCAGATCGGGATGCCGGGGGGCAGATCGGGGCGTAGGGGGGGCAGATCGGGGCGTAGGGGGGCAGATCGGGGGGGCACGGGCAGGGGCCTTCACGGGAGCGCGCAGGGGCCTTCACGGGAGCGCGCAGGGGCCATCGCCGAAGCGCAATACTTACCATTGGAGCAGGCGCGGTGACAGCAGAGGCGGCGTCTGCGGCGGCAGCAGCAGTGGCGTGGTACCAAAAGTACCAGCCACACCACGCTGCAGACATGTTGGGGGAGGGTCCCCAGACCAGGACAGGCCTGGGGAGGGCGGCCACCTCCAGATCAGACCGCCCCACTGCACACTGATTGGAGCGATTGCGCGTCATAGCACGATCGCTCCAATCAGTGCTGCAGGGGCTGGGGGCGACATGTTTGAGGTCCACCTATGATATGCTGCAGCAGCTGCGGCATCTCATAGCTGGATCTCACAGGATCGCACTAATTCCGGCATTATTTTTGCCGAAATTAGTGCGAACGATGTGGTTGGCGGTTCAGATTTGAACAGCCAATCACATCGATCGCCTATGGGGGGTGGCGATGCCACCCCCCCTGGGGTCAAGCAAAGGTCCCCTGCTGTAAGAAACAGCAGGGGACATCATTTGAAAGCCGTTGCTATGGCCACGGCAATCAAATGAAGTTTAGGCAGTAAAATTACGTCCCTGGTCGTTAAGTCACGTTAAAATAGGACGTAATTTTACTGCCCGCGGTCGTGAAGGGGTTAACCACTTCCATTTTCCTACAGAGAAACTCTTCGTCTCTAATACCTCTCTTTGAAATACATGTCGGGTTCCATTTCTAAATTCATGTCTATTTTTTAGGCAACTAAAATTCTCTATCTGGATCTCCTATATATGGGAAATACACACGTATATTTCTTATGACCATATAGGTACGTTTTTGTATGGTTTCAACAATTTACTGTATGGCGATTTTCCCCTCAGTATATGAAATGCTCATCTTTCATTCGTTATTGGTGTGCGTATATGGAATACGAAACTCTTCTTCTTATTGCCTTTTCTTATATATCAATATGTAGATCTTGTTTTGGTATATATCTGATCATCCTCTACCATCTCTCCATATAACGCATATGTGCGATACAACAAATGTGTCTTTACTAACATGTTTTTTCTTTCTGTATATTTCCACTATAGATTATCTCTGACGAAGGCCTATGTGTTAAGGCCGAAACGTTAGAACTGAATTCTTTTTGACCTTTGTACCAATAAAAACAAGCAAATTGATTTTCAAGCATCATTTTGTCTCAGACTTTCACCTTTGAGTGTGCCCGAGTTAACCTCTTTGTATACAGCTCCACAGCATGACCTGCACTGTCACCTCTGTCTCTCCCCAACACCCACTCTCCAACTCCAAATGGACAGGACCCGTAACCAAGGAGGAGCGGGTACCATGCAGAAAGGCATATTGCACGGCACCCTTGTGACGACCTGATAGGCCAGCGCGTCACATATATTTAGCTCGTTGTTTCAGGAGATCTGATTTATACGAAAATTATATAAACTATCTGACAAACTTTTGTCCCCCTTGTGCATTTGTGTAAATTTATACTGTGTGTAAATGAGTATATCTATAGGTAACTGATTTGCATCTGTTGTGATATTACTGTGGTAAAGACTGATGGAGGAACACATTACATATACCAGAGAAAGATAGTGTGAAACCAATATTAAAATCATATTTCTATTTTAGAGCTCTATGCCTCATGATTCATTTTGCTAGAATAGTCACAGACTTCAGATTGACTCAGATGGCAAGATCATGAACTCCAGTCAATAGGTCTTCAAAGGCAAGCATATCGTGCCTGTCAAAACAATCCTTTCCAGCATCACTTTCCTACTTCTTTATTTCTGTTGAGCGGTTTTTTTTTGCAATTATGTACTATGAAATCTACATTTTGCAAATTTTAGCCAAGAATTTTTTTTTAAAAAAGAAATTATAGATTGACCTTAAAAGGAAACTGTCAATAGGTTTATGCTATGTAATCTGATGACAGCAGGAGATAAGCACTGAAACACTGAATTCAGCAATCTGTCACTTATCAGGCTGTGTGCTGTGGTTTACTTGTAATAAACATTTTATCACCAGGAGATTATCACTGCCCTGACTACAAGGCTCGTGAGCGGTCATCTGATGATGCCTCCTCATCTTATAAGCATTTCACTGTCAATAAACAATCTACAGAGAGAGCTGTGGTGTGGGCGGGGTTAGCCTTCTGAGCTATGCTACAGCTAAGAACTCTGATTATGTCACAACTGCTGCACCGAGTAAACTAAGTGACGCATTGCTGAAATCATAGTCTCTTTTAGTACATTATGCTGCTCTCAGATGACACAGCAAAAACCTGATGACAGATTCCCTTTAATAGACCTGTGTTTTTTTTCAAAGTTATAAACTATGAATTTTTTGCTGCTACTATCATAGAGTCTTGACAAAAGTGTTGTATTCCCATGATAATTTCAAGAAAAGCATATAACCACAGCATGTCTATTTGCCTTGTTATAGCACATGGTCCATCTTGTTTGGCTTTTTTAAGTGTGCACTATAACTTAGTATTGACATGACTTGTAATTATCATGGATAGGCTTAAAACCTTAATGTCCTGAAGAGTCAATGAGAAATGATAACGAGACTTAGAAGATTCACAGAATAACAAAATATCTTTTAAAAAAAAATCATAAAGGAATAATTTACTCTATAATTAGAATCTTCACAATTAAATATAATTTCAAATTGAATTGTAATGAACACTTTTATAATAAATTATCTGTACAGTTAATTACAATAATTTGAATTCTAGTACAGGCTCTAAACCAAGATATGTCATGTCCATGCTACTTTAAAGAATAATAGACTTTATGGTTTGTTGCACAAGATATGGTGGACTGAAGTACTATCTCACCAAGAGGACACTGTAATGGAGTGTGTGACAGAGAACAAAGGGACAGTGGACTAATGAACAATTAAACAAAACTTTATTGTATCACTTCTAGTAAATTCCTATAAACATTGATATAATTCCCCACCGTCTGTAACACGGCAATAGGAACAAATTTGAACGTGCTACCCAATAACCCGATGCCAAAGAAAATAAAACACTAAACTTAGAATAGCTCCCCGAATTCAGTGGGGAAAGCGAGACAAATAACAGTAGTACGTGTCAGTTGATTCACAACCTCTAACAGTCCAAGTAGTGGCTCCGAGATCTGATCTCAGCCAAGGATCCTAGCTCCAAAATACAGCACCAGCAGCAACCTAGAAACATGTGCCTTTTCCTTTCTACCTCTCTTGGGTTGGGCATAAGTGCTTACAACCACCCCCGTAAACATCAGTTACGTTTAATTCAAGGCATGGAAGTTGGTCAATGAAATCTTGACTCCAGTCAGTCTGCACTGCTGTATATCAGGAAAGCTCTCTGCAGAGAGCAGAACAAAAACACATATCCCCCAACAAATGCAGTACAGGAGTAATGTAGGGCCTGATTGCATTATGTTCTTTGAGACAGACTAGATGTGAGGCACTGTTACAATCCTTTCCTCCATCAAACTATGTACAAACAAATAAATTACTTCAACAAGTCCCTTGTCAAGGACATCTAAATGTAGCTGACATGATTCATGTCTCTTTTTGCCTGGACAATTCATTAGCACTTTGATACTAGCAATCCTTCATATTGTACACTCCCTGACAGAAGTTCTGTCGCTTATCCATGTTATGTAAATAAAAGCTTATAACCTGAATTTAAATTCATCCATTAGTTTTATAAATTACTCTTTTGAAAGCTGAAACCCTCCCAAATTTGGTTTAGGATATGAAAATAAAGTTGTTGAAAAGCTGAAATATTGATCATTTAATGAACACAGAAAGGTCAGATTTTGGCAAGACAAAAGTTTTGTCGCCTTGTCATATATTGCACCCAATTCTAGTTTACATCCTCACCTGTGCTCACTAAATGATTGGTTAATTAGTGGGTGTGTATAAAAAGAAACCCAGCACCACAGACCTTCACTTGAACTGCAACTTGACCTCTGACAACAATCCACCCTGCGACCAAAGCATTCATTATCAAGAGGCTGAAGACCAGATCCACTGCAGAGGTGGCTGGCACCTTTAATCTGTCTCAGCGTCAAGTACAAAGAATTAAAAAAAGATTTGAAGAGACTAGAGATTTTTTTGACAAGCCCAGGTCCAGCAGACCGTGCAAGACAACTGCTCAGGAGGAACGTTTGTTGGTTAGAAAATCCAAAGCCAGACCCTCTTCCACTGCAGCAGAGCTCCAACCGGCCTGGTCACCTCAAGTCCCTGTGTCAACTAGAACAATTTGTGGGGTTCTGTCTCCAAATGGCCTCCATGGTCGAATCAGTACCCAAAAGCCATCACTAAACAAAAGGCAATTAAAAAACCGTGTGGCATTTGCCAAGTCCCACAGCCTGCTAAACAGATGTATGCTGAAAAAGTGGCAGAAGCTGGATTTCTCTGATAAATCTTCAAGTGAATCACACCACAGCCGCCGCAAATACTGCAGGAGACCTACTGGAGCCCGTATGGATCCAAAATACGCCAAGAAAACAGTTAAGCTTGGTGGTGGAAAGATCATGGTCTGGGGTTACATTCAGTATGGGGGTGTGCGAAACATTTGCAAGGTGGAAGGCAATATCAAAAGCCTAAAATATCAAGAAGTATTAGCTACCTCTTACATTCCCAATCATAAAAGGGGTCAAATTCTGCAGCAGGATGGTATTCTATCTCATACATCCATCTCTACAACAAAGTTCCTCCTGGCAAAGAAGATCAAGGTGCTCAAGGACTGGCCAGCCCAGTCACCAGACATGAATATTGTTAAGCATGTTTGGGGTAGGATGAAAGAGGAAGCTTGGAAGACAAAACCAAAGAATCTAGGTGAACTCTGGGAGGCATGTAAGACTGCATTCTTTCCTATTCCTGATGACTTCATCAATAAAGTGTATGAATCATTGTTGAACCGCATGGATGCAGTCCTTCAAGCTCATGGAAGTCACACAAAATATTAAATATGGCTCTAATATCACCACAACTTCATTCACCAATGGTATGCAACATATCTTTGTATTAGAAGTTAATTATTTGTTTCAATTTCACATTACTTTTTCTGGGCGACAAAACTTTTGTCTTGCTAAAATCTGACCTTTCTGTGTTCATTAAATGATCAATATTTCAGCTTTTCAGCAACTTTATTTTCATAACCTAAACCAAATTCGGGAGGATTTCAGCTTTCAAAAGAATAATTTATAAAACCAATGGATGAATTTAAAGTCAGGTTATAAGCTTTTATTTACATAACATGGAGCGACATAACTTCTGTCAGGGAGTGTATGTTACAGTTGCAAGGTTAATGTTCTGGGCTCTATTTTAGCCTTTCCATTGGCTTAAACTTTGCTTACTGCACCCACAAATTAGCATTGTAAATCTCCCACATAATTTCCTATGAGAATATCTGCCAGAAGGTAACTCCTCACCCAAACCACACTTTGCCTACAGCCAAAGTCCATCTCTACATTCATGCACTGTTCCTGAGGCGGGGTTTGTCGCCTGACTCCAAACCTTTAAGGCTATTAATGTAATGCCCCTCCTGGCATCTCCATACTGTCCTGCTCCCCTACCCTGGCAAGAGCTGGCACTTTCAACTTGTCACCTACACGACCGCTCAGCAGTGGTTGCTCTGTCCTCAGTCCCTGCGTCTCAGAAGTGTGTCTCAGCCTATGGCTTAGAGACATCAGGTATTGAAGGCACCTTTCCCTTAAGGGAGCTGCCTGGGCAATGTGGTCTACACATTGTTAGTTCTCAGGTCTCTGAGTGCCGTTACTGATGTTTAGTGCTGTGTTCCATATTGCTAAGACTGCTCTGTGTTCCAGTGCCTGATGTATCCACTGCTGCATCATACCCTGTTGGGCAAGTCTGCCTTAGTGGCCGCTGGTGCATCATACTCTATTGACTAAGTCTGCTATACCGGCCGCAGCTGCATCATACCCCATCGGCCACGTCTGGTATACGGACTGCTAGTGCATCATACCCTATCAGTCAAGCCTGCTGTTCCAGATGCTGCTGCATCATTCCATATTGATAGAGCTTGATGTACCAGCCATCCCACCTAAACCTACTATATCAGTGACTGTCTGTGTCCATATCCAGGGGCCAGCTGTCACAGCTTAAGCCTTCTTGATTGGCACCTGGTTTCCACCTGCAGCACAACACCTTTACCTTTAAAGGCACTGGGGAAAACCTGGTGAGATTCCATAGTCAAGCCTTTCTAGGTTTTCAGTGTGCTTTGGCCAGTGTGTCCACTCCCTGCTCTTACTAATGAGCGTTAAAATTAAGTAAGGGAACCACTGAGAGGTTTACCGTTATGTGGCTGTGGCCCCGGCGATCCGTGCACATGTCAGCTGATTTGAACAGCTGACATGTGTGCCTGCCAGGCATGAGTGGATGCGCGTTCCACCCGTGCCTATTAACCCCTTACATCTCGCTGTCAAAATCTGACAGCGAGATGTAACAGCAAGCCGCGGTAAGCATTCATTTACCCAGCGCCATCACAAGTCACGTGACGTGATCATGTGACTTCGATGGTTGCCATGGTAGCACAAGGTCATGTGATGACTCCTGTAGCTATCATGAGTCATTTTCCCTCACTGTCAGCAGACTATGGTGTGTGAGAGGAGAGCTGCTTTTGTGCAGATGAGAGCAATGCTGCTCTGATCTACAGAAAGGAACAAACGATTAGACTGCTGATCATTATAGCCCCCTCGGGGACCTAGTAAAATAAAAAAAAAGTTAAAAAAAAGTTTTAAAAAATTAAAAAAACAAACAAAACTAAAAGTTCAAATCACCACTCATTCGACCCATTGAACATTAAAGGCTTAAAAAAATAAAGACACATTTGGTATTGCGGCGATCAGAAACGCCCGATCTATCAAAATATAAAATATAAAATCAATTAATCTAATTGCTGAACAGCGTAGTGGCAAAAAAAATCCAAACTCCAAAATTACATTTTTTGGTTGCCGTAAATTATGCGCACAATGCAATAACAGGCGATCAAATGTAGCATCTGCGCAAAAATGATACTGTTAAAAAATGTCAGCTTGAGATGGTAAAAATAAGCTGTCACTGAGCCATAGATACCAAAAAATGAGAACGCTACGGGTTTTGGACAAAGTGTGCCCTACTTTTTTGGACAAACTTGTGAGTTTTTTTAACCCCTTAGATAAAAGTAAAGCTATGCATATCATCGTCTATCTACGAACTTGTACCGACCTGAGGAATGAAACAGATACATCAGTTTTAATGAACACGGTTAATAAAATATTCCAAAAACTATTGTGCGATCACACTTATTTTGCAGATTTTCAACACTTAATTTTTTTTTCTCTTTTCTAGTACACTATATGGTAAAACTTGTAGTTTAATTTAAAAGTACAACTCGTCTTGCAAAAAACAAGCCCTTAAGGCCCCGTCACACGCTCTGATATATCGCACCTGCCCCCGTCTGTTGTGCGTCACAGGCAATTCATTGCCCATGGCACACAATATCGTTAACCCCTGTCACACGTACTTACCTCCCTAACGATGTTGCTGTGGGCAGCAAACATCCTCTTCCTGAAGGGGGCGGTTTGTTCAGTGTCACAGCGACATCACACAGTAGCCGCCCAATAGAATCGGAAGGGCGGAGATGAGTGGCTGGAACATCCTGCCCTCCTCCTTCCTTCCTCATTGCCGGCAGGACGCAGGTAAGCTGTGTTCGTTGTTCCTGGATTGTCACACTTAGCAATGTGTGCTTCCTCGGGAACGACGAACAACCGGCACACAGAAGGAGGAACGACATTATGAAAATGAACGACGTGTCAATGAGCAACGATAAGGTGAGTATTTTTGCTCGATGACAGTCGTTCGGAGCTGTCACACGCTACGACATCTCTAACGATGCCGGATGTGCGTCACAAATTCCGTGACCCCGGCGATATATTGTTAGATATATCGTAGCATGTGACGGGGCCTTTATAGGGCAAGATTGATGGAAAAATAAAAAAGTTACGGCTCTTGGAAGAAGAGTAGCAAAAAAACCCCCCAAAATAACAGAAAATCGCGCGGGGGTAAATGAGATAATTTTTGCCTAGTAGCATTAGAACAACTGATTATTTTTGGATGTGCGGTCCATGTCTTTTTCTACAGCTATATTGCATTGCATGGTCTGTCCCTGCTGTTTTGTTTTACTTGGACCAACACTCCTCCCATTTGGCACAGGTGTTTTTAATTAGCAGGAGCCTGGAAGAGGGGTTCCAACACTTTTTGCTTTCAGTTCTGAGAGCTTGTGGAATTTGAGTTTTCCAGCTTCTTTCACTAGGGGTTGGTGCTGTGTGTCGACCATTTTTGCTGTGGCTGTGTACCTTGTGGGGCGGTATGACATGGAGTCATGGCCTTGCAGCACCGTGTCACCTGCCCTGCTGATGCATTGTCACTGCCGTTGTGGCAGGCACAAGATGCCTCACCTTTAAGGCTATTAAGTTACTGGGAGGTTCACCGTGACATGGCCATGTGTTTCATACTCTCTGATCAGAATAGTGGCGTAGTAACTGCTTTTGCCGCCCGGGTTGGTCGTGAAATTTGCTGCTAGACAGCGTAACGCATGGGGCTTCCTACGACCTCTTTTATTGAGGCATATTTTGCCTCCCTCCATGGCAGTATTTTTCTCCCTTTCCACCATTTAAATCCGGTCCACATACTTGCCTTACAGCTGGCCACCGCTGAGAAACCGGGCCCGGTTGGTAAATATGTGTGCACTGGGTGGATAGGGGAACTATACTATACCTTTACTGAGTATTTCTTAGCCTCTTAACCCTTTCCTATATTTTCTCACTGATAAGCTGATTGCTAGGACACCCGGATCAGGGTTATGTGTATTGTGTATTATGCCCTATTGGGCTTGATTATATCATTATGGGATTAGGGATTTCATGAAAAATTACAGTATTAATTCATTGAGGTTGATGATTCTCTATTTTGAATTGGAATTCTAATATTTAACCAGGTACATCTATATATGTATGGATACTTGATTTTGGATGTCAATATAAAACAATTCGCATTTACAGTGTTTTTGGGTTATATCTTGCTAATCACTGTATATTTGGTTATTATCAACTACCTGTGATTATTGTATATTTACTCCAACCATATTTACCTTATATATTGGTCCCTGGTCAACTAAGCCATGATTATATTGTATGGAGGTCGTGTTTGTGTATTTATGTGTGGTTTTAAATGTTTTTAATTGTTGGTGTTTTCATGGATTCAATAAAATTTTGATATATTTTTTTCACATAATCCGGATGTGCGCCTATGAATTTGTGTAGCCTTTTCTCTTCCCTATTGAAATATATACATTTGGCTTGCTACTATTTAGCATATGATTAGTTGTGAAGATTCTTGACATGTCACTGCATTGGTACGGTTTTGCTTCTAAAATTCAAAATTTTACTTTTTATTATTTTGTTAGTATTTTGTAAATCCACCTTTGGCTTAAAACACTTCCTGAATCCTTCTGGGCATACTCTCTATCAGATTCAAGTATGCAACCAGAATTTGATCCCAGGTCTCTTCTTCACGTTCCCAATGTTGGTGCATACTGGTTGACTCACTTGGGTATGTATACAGCTTTTTCTTCAACTCTACTCACAAGTGTTCCATTGGGTTGAGGTCTAGGTACTGTGGGGGCCAATCTAGCATCTCTAGTTCATTGTCATTGAACCATTTCTCTTGCAATCTCGACTTAGGCTTTGGGTCATTGTCCTGATAGAACACTATGTCATCCTTTTCATACCCATAGTACTCGAGTGTACGAAGTAACTCATCATGTAGGATACTTACATATAGCTCAGCCTTTCATACACCATTGATCATGGTCAAGTATCCAACACCTTTGGCTGTGAAACAACCCCATATCATCAGGCTTCCTCCACCAAACTTGACAGTTCCTTGAGTTTTTCTGTAAACCCCTTTCCCTTGTTCTTCCAGTCCCATTTGCAACCATGAGAGCCAAGTGTATTGACTTTGGCCTCATCTCTCCAAATCACCCATTTCCAACCTTCTATCTACTATCCACTTATGGAATTTTTTTTAAACCTGAGCTGGTGCTTTTTATGACGATATTGAAGTCGAGGTTTCTTCACCTTTTTCTGGACCACCATTCAAGACTTCTGTAATATGTGTCACACACTGCTTACATGGACATCTATGATTCACTATTACGAAGCATACAAGCTATCTCCACTGCCATGTTTCTCAAGCTAGAACTGATAGGCTTTGTTGACGTTGATATTTTGTCTGGGCATCCACCTTCGGGTTTGGAATAGATGGATGGACTTCATTTCATATTCTTACAACTATCATGGCTCTCATATGATGCAGTTTGGCTATTTTCTTTGCCAAAACATCACTATTGATGAGCTGGATGATGCTGGTTTTCTTTTTTTAGGAAATCTTCTTAATGGCTGCTCCTTGATTCAAACCACTGACCTTTCTCTTGGCAATCAACCTAATAATACTCTGAGCTATTAGGGATTATTATGAGAACAAGTTGTAATTTGTATTATACAGGAAGGAAAATATTTTTCCACCACCAGGAGCAAAGTAGTAAAAATGCAGTGACATGACAAGAATCAGCATACCTTATCATGTTAAATAGTCGGAAGTCAAATCTATGTATGAGATATCCATACATCTATAAAATGATGGTAGTCTCACATTTGAAGCTGTAGTGGATGGTAAGATATGGAGCCTGAAAGCCAAAAGTTGAAAACATTATTACCCTTTTGCTCGTCAGTGTAGATCCCCAGCTATTGGTAGGGTAAACCTCATATTAATTGGTGATATTTTTGCTCTTAACAAGTGTGGCCCAATATTTCCAACAAAAGAACATAGAAATTGTGTGTTTCTCATCTCATTACATATTCTGATTAATGTTCTCTGAGTGTGTAGTTGATGTTTTGGATTCAACAAAAGATTTAAAGCTCTTAAATATTACATGATGACCATTGAATACCTAATAATAAGAGATAATCAGCTTGTTTCTGGTTTAATGCAATGAAGTCATATTCTGCTGCGTGACAGGAGGATATCCATCAAACTTAACTGGAGACTAGACACCCCTAAGTTGTTTAAAGCTTCTTTTGTCATGACAGCTGGTAGTGATTACACCTAGAGAACCTCCAGACTGATACTGCGGGATAGATTCACATGAATTAATTGGGAAGATCTTTCTCAATGTGATAGAAATAACAGTGACAGTAACGGTGACTCATATGACTTTTTACATGAAATTCTCAGGTCACCTAAAGGTGATCTGTTACAAGTTCAGAAGTGGACAGTTTTTGCTCTTTTTATTATTCCTGCTGCTCTTCTGAGTTTTCTGTTTGTTTACCATATAGTTACAGAGATAAGGGTCATTTATATTTCTGCTAATTTTTATGTTCTTTAGTAAGAGATTGTAGTGCAGATAAATCTCTGCATTTTTTTTTTAACTTTTCAGGCTTTTTTTTAGGCTTTTTTGCTTAACCCCTTAATTGATGAAGCCAATTTTGACCTTAATGACAATGCCAAATTTCAGAAATCTGACCAGTAATACTTTATGGCCTCGGTTCCACTAGCGTCTTGAATGGGTCAATGCAGAGTACTCGCTCCCTCTACTCCGCAGATGTGATCCAATCACAAGATCGGATAACAGTCGCATGACCCTCGGCTGACACTTGCAGCAGAGGGTCATTAGCATATCGATTTTGATGCTCTTGCACCATAAGCTATACGCAAGTGGAACCGTACCCTATGAGTTAGTAACTTCATGTTAGTGGTAAGTTTAGGACAATTATTTTTGCATTTATTTTTGAAAAAATCAGAAATTTGACGAAAATTTTGAAAATTTTGCAATTTTCAAACTTTAAATTTTTATGCCTTTTAAACCAGATTGTTAGGTCACACAAAATAGTTAGGAATTAACATTTCATTCATGTCATTTTTGAATCATAATTATTTTTTTTAGGACGTTTGAAGGATTCAAAGTTTATCAGCAATTTCTCACTTTTCCAACAAAATTTACAAAACCATATTTTTAGGGATCACATCACATTTGAAGAGACTATCAGAAAATACCCAAAAGTGACACCATTCTAAAAACTGCACCCCTCACACTGCTCAAAACCATATCCAAGAAGTTCATTATCTCTTCAGGTGCTTCACAAGAATTAAAGCAAGGTGGGATAAAAAAAATATTCAATTTTACCGAAAAAGTTTGCTTTAGTCTCAGTTTATTCACTTTAGGCTGGACTCACACGATCGTATGGAATCCGATACCAGAGCATCAGATGTGATATGTGAATGACCCCTGGCTCAGGCTTTACTGCGAGCGTGATCTGAGTGTCATGCGACTGTAATCCGATCCTGCAATCAGGTCACAGTTGTGAAGCTGAGGGCGGGTGCTGCGGAAGAGAAGGAGTGGTTAATCCCCCCATCTTCTCCATTGTCAGCCTGTGTGTATATCGCACTGCACTGGGATAGCATCCGAGTGCAGTCCGATGTTTCTCTCGCACCCATTCACTTGAATGGATACGAGTGATACGGCTCTAGCAGAAAATTGCAGCATGTTGCGACTTTTCTCGCATCCAGAATCTGGATGCGAGAAAAGCTGACCAACTGCTCTCACTCATTGACTAACATTGGTCAGAGTGCAATGCCAGATTTTCTCGCATTGCACTCGTCCGTTTTTCACGCTCGTGTGAGTGTGCCCTTAAACAAGAAATAACATAAGAAAATGGACCTCAAAATGTGTTACTCTGTTTCTTGTGAGCGCACTTATACCCCACATGTGGTCAGAAACCTTTGTTTGGAGAAAAGGCTGGGCTCAGAAGGGAAGGAGCAATATTTGAATTTTGGAACACAAATTTGGCTGAAATAGATTGCGGGTACCATGTTGCCTTTGCAGGGCCCATATGGTCAGCAGAAACCTCTTACAAGTGACATTATTTTGTAAGCGAGATGCATTAAGGATTTTATCCAGATTTATAGTGAGCAATTTTAAACCCACAAACACTTGACAAAATTTGATAAAATTAGGTTGTCATATTAAAAAATTTCATTTTTGTTCACAAAAATGTTGGTTTAACACCAAATTTCTCACTTTTACAAGAGTCAACACCAAAAAATAGAGCCCACAGTTTGTTAACCACTTTCTTATGAGTGCTGCAATACCCCACATGTAGTAAAAAGTTCTGTTTGGACAAACAGCAGGGTTCAGAATGTAATATTTTTAATTTGGAAAGAAAATTTGGGCACCATGTTGCATTTGCAGGGCCCGTACGCAGAAACCTCTCACAAGTGACCACATTTTGGAAACGAGATGCATTAAGGATTTTGTCTAGAGATATAGTGACTAGGGATGATCAAATACCAAAATATCCGCTTCGACGAATATCCGACGAATAGGTTGGCACTATTCGACTATTCGCGAATAATCGATGCGCAATGTAAGTCTATGGGAAACTCGAATAATTTCACGTTGGACCTAACGGCGAGCTGTGGTGACTGAAGAAAAGGCTGAAGTGGATGGGAAAAGGCTCAAACAGTATGGGCACAGCCTGTAGAAGGCGCGTGACTGCATTTCTGGTGTCTTTGAATAGCCTGCTCAGAGCAGCACGCAGCATTTATACAGTCACCAGAACAGCTCTCAAACCAAAGTAATCGCTTTTTTGACAAACAGAACGCAGGTCTTTCGGTCTCTCTCTCTGTCTGTTGGTCTCTCCCTCTCTCCCACTCTCTCATACTCACCGATTACTGACCGATCACCGGCGTGGCGCTGCACAGCTGTCACACTGCTCCAGCGACTTCTCCAGCTTTTGAAAATGCCGGCTGCTCATTATTCCATCTCGTATTCCCTGCTTCCCCTGCTCACTGGTGCCTATGATTGGTTGCATTCAGATGCGCCCCCACGCTGAGTGACAGCTGTCTCACTGCAACCAATCACAGCCGCCGATAGGCGGGTCTATCTAGTGCAGTAAAATAAGTAAATAAATAATTAAAAAAAAACGTCGTGTTGTCTCCCTAAATTTTGATGCCAGCCAAGATACAGCCACACGGCTGAAGGCTGGTTTTCTCAGGATTGGGAGCCCCACGTTATGGGGAGCCCCCCAGCCTAAAAATATCAGCCAGCAGCCATTAGATGCGACAGCCCCGGGACTCTACCCGGCTCATCCCGAATTGCCCTGGTGCGGTGGCAATCGGGGTAATAAGGAGTTAATGGCAGCCCATAGCTGCCACTATGTCCTAGATTAATCATGGCAGGCGTCTATGAGACAACCTCACTGATTAACCTGTAAGTGAAAGTAAATAAAGACATACACCCGAAAAATCCTTTATTTGGAATAAAAGATGAAAAAAAAACACCCTCTTTCACCACTTTATTAAAATTCCCAAATACTCCTCCAGGTCCAGCGTAATTCTCACGAGGTCCCGCGACGCATCCAGCTCTGCCACATGAAGCTGACAAGAGCGGCCATACAACACCGCCGATCTCTGTCAGCTCCACGCAGCAACTGAAGTGCGCCGTGCATTTAGCGGTGACATCACTCAGGTTACCCTCGACCACAGTTCTCAGGTAGAAGACTGCAGCTGGCCACCGGTCACCTGAGTGACGGCACCGCTGATCGTGCGGCTCACTTCAGTCACTCCGGGGCTTTGCGGTCACCGGTGAGTCCTTCACTTGTGATCGCAAATCAGGCCATGGCACACAGACAGAGCCGTGCGATGAGAATGAAGTCGGGTGAAGTTCATCAGAGTTCATTCTGATAGTGCAGTACTGTCTCGCAGCCAGCCATGTTGTATGGGGATGTAGCAGGCTGAGTGGGACCGCACTGTCAAAAATGAATCCAAAACGCTGATCGGGAATGCTTCCACTCACTGACAGCAAGCAGAGGTGGTGGGGAATGTTTCCATTCACTGACAGCAAGCAGACGTGTTGGGGAATGTTTCCATTCAATGACAGCAATCAGAGATGATGGGGAATGTTTCCATTCACTGACAGCAAGTAGAGACGGTGGGGAATGTTTCCATTCACTGACAGCAAGCAGAGATGGTGGGGAATGTTTCCGCTCACTAGCAGCAAGCAGACGTGTTGGGAAATGTTTCCATTCAATAACATCAAGCAGAGATGATGGGGTATGTTTCCACTTACTGACAGCAAGCAGAGATGATGGGGAATGTTTCCACTCACTGACAGCAAGCAGAGATGGTGGGGAATGTTTCCATTCACTGATGGGGGGGGCCTCAAGCATGCTTTGGTTATGTTGCAGTCAATGGCACAGGGAAAATTTCATGGGTAGAGAGCAGAATGAATTTAATTCAATTTCAACAAATTCTTTATGAAAACATAACACCATCTATAGAAAAGCTGAAGTTGAGAAGAGGAGAATGGCTTCTAAAATATTTCACCGCTTACGAGTCCCTACACTGTATTCAAAAATATTTCACCGAAAAGGACATAAATTCAAGGGAAAAAATAATAAAAAAAAACTCACCAGAAAAAAGCCACCAGCCAACTGAGGTCAAAATGGCAAATGCACTCGCAGGATGCAGCCGGCCCACCATGATAAAGGTATAGGTAAAAGGTGTGGAATATCGATGGAACAGCCACGCTCAACCTACAAAATCATGGAGGGGGTGGCTGCTGGCATTGAACATTCACACTAATAGGCTTTTACATAGGGCACCAGTCACACAGATATGTGCAATGGACAGGGCCCGGATCACAGCCTATTGATCACGACCTTCTATTAGATCAGTCGGGCTGCCCAGCACTATTTGAGTGCACTAGCACACAGAACTGACACCCTGGAGGGCTTAGCCGCATCCTGCGAAAAATGTGTGCAATCATAATGATATACAGTAAAATGATAATAAATGTGAGCTATTGGTCCATATTTTGGCCAAAATACATAAGCTCATAACCCAAACTAAAAGGGTCCCCACGCTTACAAGTCCCTACACTGTATTCAAAAATATTTCACCGAAAAGGACATAAATTCAAGGGAAAAAAAATAATAAAAAAAACAACTCACCAGAAAAAAGCCACCAGCCAACTGAGGTCAAAATGGCAAATTCACTCGCAGGATGCAGCCGGCCCACCATGAGGATGGATTCTACCAATGGATAATGATTCTAAACATAAGTCAAAATCCACAATAGACTACATCAAAAGGTGCAGAATGAAGGTTTTCCAATGGCCCTCAGTCTCTTGATCTGAACATCAGTGAAAATCTGTGTCTAGACCTCAAAAGAGCAGTGCATGCAAGAAGACCCAGGAATCTCACAGAACTGGAAGACTTTTCCAAGGAAGAAATATGAACCCCCCCCCAAACAAGAATTGAAAGACTCTTTTACAAGCTGTGATACTTGCCAAAGGGGGTGCTACTAGGTACTAACCATGCCGGGTATAGAAACTTTTGCTTAGCTTATGCCCATTTTCCTATTTTGTTCATTTTAAAATGGAAAATATGAAAATAGTTTTTTCCCCCTTAAAATACAAAGGGAGTGTGTCATCTATAACTTTATGCCTTTTAGAGATCATATTGCATACGGATGACATACGCATGTCATATGCATGACATACAGATGGTGGCAAGAAAAAAGACCGAACACTCGCATCGGACTCCCATGACATAGGGGATGACATATGCACGACACTCACCAACTTTTCTGGCAGACAATCTGAGCAATTTTATATGCGCAGATGTGACCGATCCCTTATACAAAGCCTCTAGTAGTTCAGTAAAAGTCATTTTTATATTTGATAGGGATATTTAATATCTGGAGGCCATCAACAGAAGTAGTAAAGAGACTTTTTTCTGTAAACTATGTTTATTAGGTTAGGACCGTGAAGGCGGGTGGTACCGCCGAAACGCATAGTCCCATCTGCGATTTTTCCCGCTGTCACTTTCTGTTCATGTACCTACTTTGTCGATGTATTTTTAATGGAATTTGGCAATACATTTTTTGGAATTTTATACCAGCATCCTGCTTTTTATTATTCTTTAAAACATAGGACTTTGTGTCAACTCTCTCTATGTTTTCAGTCCCATTTAAATTAGCCAAAATGGAAATTTGCTAATTTTAGCTGTGTTGTGGTGTCCTTCAGTACATTACACAATATCTACACAATTGGTCCTTGCGTTAGTGACCATGCTGAGAGATTGGGAGGATTCCCTGTGCAGTGGCATTACGTGTTTCAGACTAACAGTCAAAGGTCAATGAATCTCTGCCCTACAGGAGGCTGTAATTCCATCATTCACGAGTGCTTTTTATGCTGAAAGATACAAATAGGAGCTGTCCCTCCAGCAGAGTGGTGCACAATAGCACTGAGCTCCTTTCTGTTGACACGTTTTTATTATTGTTCACTAGTTAATTTGTTTTGTTCTCTTTTTGTTCTGTGGTATTTCTTTTTACATAATAAAGTTAAATGTTAACTATTAAACTGTTTCAAACAGATCTATTTTTAAAGCTATGGAGAATTTCCCAGCATTGGAGTGTGCTGATTGGGATTGGTTGGTGGAACTGTCTATAGCTCCCCACCCATAAAGTCTCTAGAGAACAATATAAATTGGGTAAGGTGGGAGCATCCAAAGTTCTTAAAAAAAAAGAAGAACAAGTCAACTCATCACACTCAATGTCATCAATAATCTTTTCAGTAGACCACTTTCTAAGAGTAGAAAAGAATAGAAAAGATCCAGAACTAGCTCACACAAAATATCCTTACTTTAGTAACTTGGTAGAATACTCACTAGGAAGTTACTAATCCTTAAATACACTTGATGGCCAGAGTCATGTCATGCTTGATATATTTCAACTGCAACCAACAAGTGCATAATCATGCGATCTTCATAGACATTAGTTATACTCAAGAGCTCTCAGACTATAAATGTGTTACTGCTTATAAGATAATATCTTTGTTACGTCAGTTTGAGATTTCTGATTTGCTAGTTTTGCCCTAGTCAACTGTAATTGCTATGGCTGTAAAGTGGAAGTATCCAGAAGTCTGAAATAGGAATACCAATTTTGAGAAAGATTTCTTACAGACAAATCTGAACTTACGAAATGCGTTTTGTTGTGAAAATTCTGTAATTTTACAGACATACTTCAAAATGTTGAATAAGGCCTTCCCAAAAATGATAAAGGGGTATTTCCATCTCCAATATCATATCCCAATATGTAATAGGTGTAATAGTAATAATATTAGCAAATACCTCTAATTAGAAAAGTAGAATTGTTCTCCTGATTAACTACATTGACAAGCAAAAGGGTAACAATTAGTGATGAGCAAATCTAATCTGCACTTTTCATTACTTGTACGAATATTAAATTATTTGGGATATTTGTTACTCATTGGGTTTTTTGATATTCACCTTGTGAGTTTTGAGGCCCCTCCCCAAATGTTTGCACCTAATTTTTAGCCACTAAACATGTGGGGATTGCCTGCCTATCACAGTAATGCTGTAGCATCTTTGCTACTGTGATTGGTAGGCGCAGTGAAAAAAAATGACATGTGGTCCACCACTTATTTTTGATAACCAGCACAGATAAGTAGACAGCAGGGGACTGGTATTCTCAGGCTAGGAAGGTCCATGGTTATTAGGTCCTCCCCAGCCTAAAAATAGCAGCCTACAGCTACCCTACATTAGATGGAGCTGTGGCAATCGAGGTAACATATGGGGTTGATGTCAGCTGTGATATATAAAAAAATCACAACTGCCATCAAGCTATGGGTTGATAATGGAGAGGTGTCTATGAGATCTCCCCATTGCAAACCCTGCAAGTAAAGAGAAAAAAAAAACCAACACAAAAATCCTTTATTTTAAATAATAAAAAAATGCTCTCTTTCACCACCCAAAAATACAGTACCCCCACAGGTCCAACGTAATCCTCAAGACGTCCCACAAAGATCCTGGCTCTGCTACATCCAGAAGCTGCAGTGATGGAAAATGCAACCAATCACTGCATATCATGGGAAACATTGTGTGTAGCAAGGGACCTGGCTGTGAGAAGCGGTGACATCAATTATGTCACAAGAGTTCACAGTGTGGACATCGGTGACCCTGTTTCTGGATTACAGGATTGCGTGACACAGCAACACAGCAGTCCAGCAATCTGGCACTCAGGTCACCAGAGCCTTAAGGGAGCCTTCAAGGTTCCTGAAATTCTCAGATGCTGGGACATCTGGAGGCTGTGATTTCAAGCTTTCAAGTGCTTCTCTGAAGCTAGATGGATTGTTAGAGTGCAAAACCACCAGCAAACAAGAAACTTTGACAGCGGGCTTTAACACATGCCAGCATAAAGGTGCACCATTTTCAGCTCCTATCAGTGCACCTGTGACCTGATCGTTGAACATGGATGGGTTACTATAACAGCAGGGTGTATGTTGAAGAACTCCATGCTTGCCATAGCAGCGCCCCTTTGAAACCCTGCCTGTGGCTGGGCTTCAAAGGAAACTGCGATTTTGGCTATTTACAACAATGCTATGGCATTGCTGTATATAGTACACATGATCAGATGATTGCAAGTTTAAAAGTTGAAATCATCCTCTTTTTGTCCCAGTAAAAATAAAGATAATAAAAATATAAAAAATATACATATATGGTATCACCATGTTCAGAAAAGTCTGTTCTCACAAAATGTAAAAATAATTATCTTAATCAGTAAACACTGGAAACAAAAAATTCAACAACGCCAAAATTATAATTATTTGGTCACTGCAATACCACAAAAATATGCTGTAACAAGAGATCAAAACTTTTTAGCTATCCCAAAATGGCATCATTAAAATTGTTTAAACGCTCCACAAAAAATAAGCTATTACGCGGCTCCAAAAATGAAAACGTTACGGATCTTGGAAAATGGTGACCAAACCCACTAAAATAATAAAAAACTGGACATGTTTGGTATCGCCATAATTGTACTGCTGAGTAGAGTCATAAATCAAGGTAATTTTACCACAAAATGTACGGTATACCACAAGATAATTCCCAAAACACCATATTAGAATTCTGTTTTATTTTTCACAATTTCTCCATATTTGGAATTTTTTCCCCATTTTACAGTACTTACTTTAAAGTACAACTCGTACTGCAAAAAACAAGCATTCATATGTCTATGTGGACTGAAAAATAAAAAAGGTTATAGCACTGGGAGGGAGGTGGAAGAAAAAACAAAAAGAAAAACGGAAATTGGCTCAGTCGTGAAGAGGTTAATAAAATGAGCTTTTCTTCTACGATTCATCAAGAGTATGACTTAAATTGCTTGAAGAAATTTCTATACTATTTCATGAGAGTTGAAATGGAAATTGTGTTATAAAGAAATTACTGTTTGCCTTGTATTTTAGTAATCACATAGTCTAAAGACTGGTAATTAATGATGAGTGAGTGTGCGCACCATTGCTTGGTACTCAATTGAGCATAGGAGTGCTCGGGTACTCGCAGTACTCAGGCAAGTATCACAGGCACCCAGGGAGAACCAGTCATAGTCTCTGAATGGCCCTCACTGGGGTTACAGCAATGTTCTCACATGATGTGTCCGAAAAAAAAGAAAAAAATGCCTCCCTCTGCACAGAAATTCTCTCTTTATGGCTGGCTATATGTGGGTGGAAAGCCGAACTGCCCAATCATTGCCTTCCATTATACGCGCTACTCAATTTCAACCAGTCCGAGCTTCTGACCTGCTTGGCTTGAATACCAAGCACCTGAGCATTTTAGTGCTCGCCCATCTCTTCTGGTAATCAATACCTGGTACGTATGGTAAGTATGTGTGCCGCCCCCACGTCAGTAGCAGCCGAGCTGTTCGGATCCGGACCCGCAGTGTGGCTCGAGGGATTCTCTGAACCCGGGGGTCACGCGGACACTCCAAATAAAAGGAAACGTATTTGTACGGGATTTGCCGTAATCAGTCTGTGACGCTACCTATGGTGTGTGGTGAAGTGTGGCACCACCGCTGCTGCGAGGCACTCGGGGGCGATGGGATGGCAGCTGGTTGTTAACCCCTCCGTGGGTAGGGATGGTTGCCTCGGGCAGGGCAGGCGTCAGCACCCGGCACACCCGGGCAAATGCCGGGGCCCTGGAGAGTTGGGGGGGCCTCATCAGTTCTGCTGCCCCTGGGCCGAGTTCTGGGGACCGCAGTCCTCAGCAGGAATCTGTGGCTGCCATCCCTTTAAGGCACGCAGACCAGCGTTGGCTGCGTCCTCCTGGTTTGAACTTCATCTGTGGGCGGAGCTACCACGCAGCATCCTGCTCAGTCCTACAGATGAAGGAGGCGCAGTGCCAGCCAACGACCGGCCAGCACAGCGCTGTGTGTGCCCCCTCTCCACCGTGACCTGAGCGGTATGTGGGACATCTCTCCCCCCCCACTCGATCTGTATGTGTCCTCCCCGTCCCCCGATTTATGGGCCCCAGTGAACTGTATGGGCTTCTCCCCCGCGAGATGTATGCCCTGCCTCCCCCCTCCCCGAAACCATATGTACTTGCCCACGGAGCAGCGTGTGTGGGCCCCTCAGAGCCACGTGTGTGGGCCCCGCAGAGCCACATGTGTGGGCCCCGCAAAGCTGCGTGTGTGGGCCCCGTAGAGCCGCGTGTGGGCCCCCTAGAGAAAGGTGTGTGGGCCGGGCAGAGCAAGGTGTGTGGGCCCCGCAGAGCAAGGTGTGTGGGCCCCGCAGAGCCACATGTGTGTGTGTCTGTCTGTATGTATGTATGTGTGCAGCAGAGCAGTGTGTGTGTGTCTACATGTATGCATGCAGCAGAGCAGCGTGTGTGTGTCTGTATGTATGCAGCAGAGCAGTATGTGTGTGTCTGTCTATATGTATGAATGCAGCAGAGCAGTGTGTGTGTGTGTGTGTATGTATGTATGCAGCAGAGCAGTGTGTGTGTGTCTGTCTGTATGTATGTATGTATGCAGAAGAGCAGTATGTGTGTGTCTGTCTGTATGTATGTTTGTATGCAGCAGAGCAGTGTGTTTGTGTCTGTATGTATGTATGTATGCAGCAGAGCAGTATGTGTGTGTCTGTCTGTCTGTATGTATATATGTATGCAGCAGAGCAGTGTGTTTGTGTCTGTATTTATGTATGTATGTATGTATGCAGCAGAGCTGTATGTGTGTCTGTCTGTATGTATGCAGCAGAGCAGTTTGTGTGTATGTCTGTATGTATTCAGCAGAGCAGTGTGTGTGTCTGTCTATATGTATGCAGCAGAGCAGTATGTGTGTGTCTGTCTATATGTATGTATGCAGCAGAGCAGTATGTGTGTGTCTGTCTACATGTATGTATCCAGCAGAGCAGTATGTGTGTCTGTTTGTATGTATGTATGCAGCAGAGCAGTATGAGTGTCTGTATGTATGCAGCAGGGCAGTATGTATGTGTCTGTCTGTATGTATGCAGCAGAGCAGTATGTGTGTGTCTGTCTGTATGTATGTATGCAGCAGAGCAGTGTGTGTGTGTATGTGTGTGTGTCTGCATGTATGTAGCAGAGCAGTGTGTGTGTCTCTGTATGTATGCAGCAGAGCTGTGTGCGTGTGTCTGTCTGTATGCATGTATGATGTGTATCTATGTATGTCAGTGTATATGACTGTATAGATTTGTCTGTTTATATGTATTTTTGTGAGTTTGTCGTTAAATATGTGGATTGGGCCCACTGGGACTCTTCCGCCCGGGGCCCACAAAAACCTAGAGCCGGCCCTGGCCCCTTGGCCTGGTGACTCGGTGCAGGGGACGGTGATGGCAGGGGCCGGCACGCCTGGTCAGACCAGGGAGTCTCAGCTTACTCACGGTTAAATAAATCAGACAAGTCCAGTGGTTAACCAAGGTGCTGGTGGCCGTTCGCCGCGGCCGGGTGTACTCTGGTGCCCCACCCGGGCTTGTGGTCTGTGTCACTTTCCTCTGCACTGTGTTGTGATGTGATGGACTTCCCGGTGTGGAACGCGGTAGTCCGCTCCCGGTACTTCTGTTATGAGCTGTGCCCGCTGACGCTGACCTGCGGGCTCTACCGGGCCATGGCAGATGCCCTATCCATCTCTGTGGGTGGTTGTCTGCTTTTGGGACTTTGGTTGGGGCAGGACCTATAATCCTGCCCTCAATTGGTTAATTAGCTAGGCCGTTGGTTCTGGTCCTGGCTTCAGGGTCCAATTACCCCCTCTGTGCACGGTTTCCGGGTCGGTTCTCCAGTGTAGGTACCAGCGGGCTCCAACCCTGCCCCGGTCCACCTCGGATCTCCGGCTGCCGTCTTCCCATCTCCTGCTAGACATGGACCACCGTCTGCCACCTAGCCAATGCAACCGGAGCTCCAACCCGGCACCTCTGCACTCAGTACTTGAGCTTCACCTTCACGCTACTCCTCCACTACTACTCCACTTGAGCTCTAGACTTAACCCCACTGACTGCTTTTCCCGCCCCGGGTTCTCCAGACCCCTAGGTGGGAGTTTCTCATCCGCCTGGTCCGGCCCACTGGTGTGTCTGTCCTACCCTACGGGGGGTGGCTAGGATTTCAGGTCGGCTGACTGTAAACCTGTGTGGGAAGGTGTTATGCGGGGGCCTATGTGTGACTACCTGGTGTGCCAGGGCATCACATTAGCATGTTTAATAGCAAGTTGAAAGGAGCAATTTGCATAATCTCAAAAACTTGCTTGCCTATATCAACCATTTGCGAAATATATTTTTAGACAATGTGCTGATTTTGTGGGGAAAAACAGAATAAACTGTACAGTATCTGACTACATGGGGTGTAGTCTGTTTCCATGGGTCTGCAGAAGAGCAGTAGATTAAAAAAGCAGGATATTTTTTCTATTGAAAACTATTTCCAATGATGACACATTTTTTATTTTAGATACTTTGGGACAGTAAACAAATGGACATCAGACCAGGGGTAATCAAAAAGTTATTTGAATTGTGGCCATAAAAAGGGATCAAATATCTGTTGATGATTGGAATCAGGACACGTGAAACAGAATATCAGTCTATGTAAAAACGCCAAAAGTCCTCTAGGTCTGCATAATAAAAATGACCTTCTCCCTTTTATATGTTTATGTATTACTAGAAGGTGGCCCGATTCTACGCATCGGGTATTCTAGAATTTACGTATTGTGTAGTTAATGTATGATTTTTGTTATATATATATATATATATATATATATAGATGTTGTTGTGTGTAGTTACCAAGTGTTTGCGTAGGGCGCTGTACATGTTCTGGGTGTTGTCTGGGTGTGACGGGGGGTGAGAGCGGTGTTGTATGTGTGTTGCGTGTGTTGCGTTGTTTGTGGAGCGCTGTGTGTCTGTAGCGTTGTGTGTGTGTGTTGCGCGGTTTGTGTGGGTGTGGTGTGTTTTGGGGGGAGGTATGTTTTGTGCAATGTGTGTGTGTTGCGTGGTATGTGCGTATATTTATGTATGCCGCGGTGTTTGTGTGTTGGGTGTTGTGTGTGTGCAGCGTTGTCTGTGTGTGTGGGTGTCTGTGTATGGAGGTGTTTGTGGTTCCCAGTGTGTGTGTGGTGTGTTGTGTGTGTGTGTGTTGGGGGGAGGTGTGCACCTCCCATCATGCTCCATCCCCCATGCTGCACACCCCCCATCGTGCTCCATCCGCCATGCTGCGCACTCCCAAACGTGCTCCATCCGCCATGCTGCGCACTCCCAAACGTGGTCCATCCGCCATGCTGCGCACTCCCAAACGTGCTCCATCCGCCATGCTGCGCACTCCCAAATGTGCTCCATCCGCCATGCTGCGCACTCCCAAACATGCTCCATCCGCCATGCTGCGCACTCCCAAACGTGCTCCATCCGCCATGCTGCGCACTCCCAAACGTGCTCCATCCGCCATGCTGCGCACTCCCAAACATGCTCCATCCGCCATGCTGCGCACTCCCAAACGTGGTCCATCCGCCATGCTGCGCAGTCCCAAACGTGTTCCATCCGCCATGCTGCGCACTCCCAAACGTGCTCCATCCGCCATGCTGCGCACTCCCAAACGTGCTCCATCCGCCATGCTGCGCACTCCCAAACGTGCTCCATCCGCCATGCTGCGCACTCCCAAACATGCTCCATCCGCCATGCTGCACACTCCCAAACATGGTCCATCCGCCATGCTGCGCAGTCCCAAACGTGCTCCATCCGCCATGCTGCGCACTCCCAAACGTGCTCCATCCCCCATGCTGCGCACCCCCCATCGTGCTCCCAGCCTCCCCCAGCATCAGCCTCCCCCTCCCAGCCTCCCCCAGCATCAACCTCCCCCAGCATCAGCCTCTCTCCTCCCAGCCTCCCCCAGCATCAGCCTCCCCCAGCATCAGCCTCTCTCCTCCCAGCCTCCCTCCTCCCAGCCTCCCCCAGCATCAGCCTCCCCCAGCATCAGCCTCCCCCAGCATCAGCCTCTCTCCTTCCAGCCTCCCCCAGCATCAGCCTCCCCCAGCATCAGCCTCTCTCCTCCCAGCCTCTCCCAGCATCAGCCTCCCCCTCCCAGCCTCCCCCAGCATCAGCCTCCCCCAGCAGCAGCCTCTCTCCTCCCAGCCTCCCCCAGCATCAGCCTCTCTCCTTCCAGCCTCCCCCAGCATCAGCCTCCCCCTCCCAGCCTTCCCCAGGATCAGCCTCTCTCCTCCCAGCCTCTCTACGCCCAGCCTCCCTCCTCCCAGCCTCCCTCAGCATCAGCCTTCCCCTCCCAGCCTCCCTCAGCATCAGCCTTCCCCAGCATCAGCCTCTCTCCTCCCAGCCTCCCCCAGCATCAGCCTCTCTCCTTCCAGCCTCCCCCAGCATCAGCCTCCCCCTCCCAGCCTTCCCCAGGATCAGCCTCTCTCCTCCCAGCCTCCCCCTCCCAGCCTCCCTCAGCATCAGCCTTCCCCTCCCAGTCTCCCCCAGCATCAGCCTCCCCCTCCCAGCCTTCCCCAAGATCAGCCTCTCTCCTCCCAGCCTCCTCCAGCATGCCGTGCTCCTCTGCCGACACTCACAGATCCGATCGCATACACTCACACACACCCGATCGCATACACTCACACACACCCGATCGCATACACTCACACACACCCGATCGCATACACTCACACACACCCGATCGCATACACTCACACACACACACACTGACGATATCGCACATCCACGCTCACACTCACAACATCCGGAGATACCACATGCTTCTGGCCATGTGATCCTCCGGCAGGTCCTGGAAGGTCACAACAGCACAGTATCGAGGCCGAGAAGCAAGCAATATCTCCGGATGCTGTGAGTATGTGGATGCGATGTGATGTGTGTGTGAGGTGTGTGTGAGAGTGAGTGTGAGCCGGTGTACACTGGTAACTATGATACACATCGGGTAACCAAGGGACCTTAGTTACCCGATGTGTATAATGGTTACCAGCGTTCACGGGCTCCGTCAAGATCCCAGCATCACAAGGTTATGTCTGCGATATCCCAGGATGTTGTGAGTGTGTGGATGTGATGTGTGAGGTGTGTGTGAGAGTGAGTGTGATCTGATGTGTGTGTGTGTACTCACCTGGGAGTCGGAGCTCCGTGTCAGTTGGGCCAGAACAAGCGTGCATTGCGTGAGGGGGCGGGGCCTGCAGAGAGCCAGGGCGAGAGGCCAATCCGTGTGGGGGGGCGGGTCCATGGCGAGCCCAGCGGCCAATCAGCTTTGTGTCACCGTAAGGACACAATTTTGGAGCATGACAGACAGACAGACAGACAGACAGACAGAATAAGGCAATTATATATATAGATTCAAGGATATTGTTTCTCTATTGGAAATTAATTGTTAAAATTAATTTACATCATTGAAGTGAATGTAGATTTTCTCTAATCCTGATCAAAGTCTTTTAACAAAAATGAACTTGGCCCTTCATTATTAAATTGGGCATTACTTGACAGCAATCTTTATGTATTGTAAATTAGTGGTTAATCAGGGGTTAGAAAAACTCTCAGATTGTGTCTGGTACGACACAACCCATAGTCAGGGGTTGTAGTATTTCTGAAAATAATCCATATTTTTCAAATCCTGAGAAACTCCTTAATTTTAGTACCATTCAGTTTGTCACCAGCTATTAAGAGGTATTGTTTTAATTAGTCTGTGTTTACTTGAGCAGTTCTCTGCAGATATCTGACATTTATGAGCAAAATGATCATTTTCCCCAGAAAGCTTTGTCTGCATATTGCATAATATAAATTATGGAATTATAAAACATTTTGCAGAATTGGTGCGTGATGTGGACCCCTTCTAGTGTATTGAAATGGTTATTAGTAATCTACGTTAAAGTGAAAGGAAAGCTTTATCCATCACTGTGTTATGCTTCATGCAGAGCCTGACGGGTTGTGCATGACACAGGGCAGGGGCAGACATATCATTGGTGCAGCCTGGTCAGTCACACAGGGGCCCAAGAGGTCAAGGGGCCCATTTTTACCTCCAAAGCAGGTGAAATTGTGCAGTTTGATTAGCGCTCGAGTTGCAGAAGCCCCATATATTGTTCTTGTACAGGGGTCCATTTCTCTCTGCGTCTGCACATGACACAGGGATACATGTATATCCCCCTAAGGCCCAGCACTAAGCCTAAGGGGCACTTTGCACACTACAACATCGCAGGTGCGACGTCGGTGGGGTCAAATTGAAAGTTACGCACATCCGGCGTCACAGGCGATATCGTAGTGTGTAAAGCCTTTTTGATACGATTAACGAGCGCAAAATCGTCGTAATCGTATCATCGGTGTAGCGTCTGTCATTTTCATAATTTGGAAATGACCGAAGTTACGATGTTATTCCTCGTTCCCCTGCGGCAGCACACATCGCTGTGTATGAAGCCGCAGGAGCGAGGAACATCTCCTACCCGCATCCTGCGGCTCACGCCAGCTATGCGGAAGGAAGGAGGTGGGCGGGATGTTTACGTCCCACTCATCTCCGCCCCTCCGCTTCTATTGGCCGCCTGCCGTGTGACATCGCTATGACGCCGCACGACCCGCCCCCTTAATAAGGAGGCGGGTCGCCGGCCAGAGCGACGTCGCAGGGCAGGTGAGTGCATGTGAAGCTGGCATAGCGATAATGTTTGCTACGCCAGCTATCACCATGCTAACGCGCTCAGCATCGCAAGAATCGGCTTGTGATGTCGTAGTGTGCAAAGTGCCCCTGGCTAAGACCTCACTCAGACATACGTACGTGGGCCATTTTTTCACGAATACCTCTCGTACTCCTTATAATTTATGGTGCTGTTCACGTTTGTATTTTTCTACTGACTGTGTGTTCCTGCAAAACACATTGACATGTGTCTGTTTTTTTTCCCAACAGCACAGATGACAAGGGCAATACAAGTCTATGAGTCCATGAAAAATATGGATGGCATCAGTGTACCTTCTGTGCACTGTACATGGTTAACTTTCCAAAGGATAGGAGAAGCTTTGTAATATACAGTATTTAATTAATGATCCACTGTGGTAAAAACATACACATGGACCGTACACTGATGAGACACTGATCCGAAAGATTGATGACATCGGTATCTTTTTTTCATGTACACGTTTAAACACAGATGTATGGCCTCTTTCACACGTCAGTGATTCTGGTACATACAGTATGTGATAGTTTTTATACATACCAGAATCACGGACATATGCAGACCCATTAAAATCAATGGGTCTGTGCACATATCAGTGATTTTTCCCTGACCGTGACTCCGTGAGTGTCTGTGATTTCCTCACGGAGACATGTCCATTTTTTTCTGGCATCACTGATCTCACACGGAACACACAGTGGTGTGACCCATGTAACACGTACCAGAAAAGCACATAAGCACATATATTTGAAATAAAAAGCTTTTTAAACTCACCCGTCTCCAGCGACGCTGTCTTCAACCGCTGCTGTCTCTGCTTCCAGGCTGGCTAGTTTTGGTAATGAGAATGCATTTATGCACTGCACAGCTGACCCGGAAGTAGCTGCAGAGGGGAGACAGCGGCGGCCAGACACAGGAGATATCAGCACCATGGACAGCAGGAGCGGGGGACAGGTGACTTTGGAATACCTGATCTCCTTTGCTATCATGGATAGCACATGGAAAACACACGTGTGCCATGAATCACGGCACACAGAGGGACATATGCGTTTTTAACATGTCAGTGAAAAATATCTGTGTTTTTCACTGACGTGTGAAACAGGCCCCCCGGGGGGGCTGGGTTTCTCTGATTCTTTTCTCCATTTGATCTTCTAATGTGGACCTTGTGCCTGGCTACTATTGCCCCATGTGACCTGGACAGGGATGGTATTTATCTAAATGTATTCTCTCTAATGAAGTTATATTTATGCTCATCTTGCATTTGATTTACTGTGTACAGTTTTATCTAATGCTGTTTTACTATTGCGTATGTCTCTGCGTTTTTTCAGTCCACTTGATATATTGATATTTGTATTGTACTTAATTGGAGAAGGAAATTTTTGGGGTGTTTTGCCTTATTATATGCAGCCCCGGTCACTATGTTCACTTTTGTGAATGTTTTTAATGCTTTTACCATGTCTTTCGTGTTTTGTTTTTTTGCTATCAATAAAATATTTATGAAATTTCTTTGGATGATATCTTGTCGGTGATCCCATTTGTGACACACCACCTTTTCTCTTTTGTTGTTGTACATATCCCATGGGTGTTTTTTTTTTTTATTGATCCCGGTTATATTCTAGTAGCTCCCTCCTGTCCCTTGTCTCATATCTAAAATGCCTTGTTTTGGATAAATCATCTTTTATCACTTTATATAATGACCTTTTCCAGGCTATGGGGCTGCCTGGAAGATAACTCTGCCGCGACTCTTCATTATCTTATAAAAGGAGCACTCCCGACTTACTTCCTCCAGCCCTGCAGCAGAGTAAGCTTAACATTTCACCTGACGGCACCTTTCCTGTGTGTCGGAGAACACGGGGAGCAGAAGTTCCAGTGACTTGTCTGCGCAGAAGCAACATGAAGCCAATACCCAGAGAAGGGTGGAACACTGTAGAGGAATGACAGTGCTGGCAATGCGCAGGCGCGAGAATAGAAGAGCAAGACCTGACATCTCGTGGACACAGAGATGCTGTAGGAGAGGTGATTATAGCTGGGTTTACACACTGCAACATCTCAAACGACATCGCTGTAACGTCACCGGTTTTGTGACGCAATAGCGATGTTGTTTGCGATGTTGCAGTGTGTGAAACTTACCAGCGACCCGGCCCCTGCTGTGAAGTTGTAATCGTTACAAATCGTTCAGGACCATTCCTAGGTCCTTTGTTTCCCGCTGTGCAGCATGAAGTTTCAGTGTGTGAAGACTTTGCAGAGACTTTGTTAGCAACTTCCCTTTCAAAAGGCTGCTTATCAACGTCCCCAACAACCAGCTAGGTCGCTCTGCAGGTCCGGATCGCTGTTGAGTTGTTGGCCAGGTTTGCCTGTTTGACAGCTCACCAGAGACTTAGCAGAGACTTAGGGAGGTCGCTGTTACGTCACAAAACCGGTGACGTTACAGCGATGTCCTTTGCGATGTTGCAGTGTGTAAACCCAGCTTAAAGGATAATGAAGTGCGGAGGAAGACTTATCTTCCAGGCAGCGTCCTCCCCATAGCCTGGAAGAGCTCATTTACATAATGTGATAAAAGATGATTTATTCACAACAAGGCATCTGATATGAGACGTACAGGTATGATATTTTTTCAGCATTCTATAACCTGTATGCCTTTATTAGTAGGTTACATAGCTCAAAAGTGGAGACAAATTCCCATTAAATGCCCAAAACATCCAATATATACGTCTACTGGTGGGTGTCACCGATTGGACCCTATTGATTACCAGATCAGGGGTGATTTATGCCACCTAATCTCATCTGGTTCCCCCATTGTTGCAAGATCGCAATAACAAGGATTAGAACATAGTGACAAGATGCGCATGCTCCCTACCTCTCTATTCAGTGACTTTGGCAATAACAACAGTAGCCAAGCATGTCACAAAATAAAATAAATTTTATGTTAAATTTTTGTAGCCTGCAGGAGATATCTCCTAAATTTAAAAGATTCATTTTTTAATGGAAAAATCAAAGGTTTATCCAAGGGATTTTGTAATGTTGTATATTACTGGGTATCTATGGCTCTTGTGTTTTTAATGTTTTTCTAAAACGGCATAGTCTAGAATAGTCTAGTGCCTCTCTGCTAATATTAGTTGATGATAAACATGTTTTCACAAATGGACATGATCCTAAATTGCTAAGTTTTGTGATTTCATGGGTTGAATGTTTTTATAAATTATAAAAGTGACAGTTAACTATTTATGTCGATGTTTTTAAGTTATTCTGTTATGACCATGGAATTAATGGTACTCTATAAATAAATAAATAAATAATAATAATAATAATAATAATAATAATAATAATAATAATAATAATAATGGCTTATATTCAGGGCAAAATAATGAAGAGTTAGCATATATGGCAGCACTGTATCTCAGTGGTTAGCAGTGGACTGCAGTTTTGCAGCCCTGGTGTTCTGGGTTCAAATCCCACCAAAGACAACATCAGCAAGGAATTTGTATGTTCTCCCCATAATTTCATGGGTTTCCTCCTGGTTCTCCATTTTTCTTCCCACATTCCAAAGACATACTGAGAAGGAATTTAGATTTTGAGCCCCAATGGGGACAGTGATGATGATATATGCATGTATATGTACAGTGGCTGCAGCCCAGGTCATGTGATAGGGACTGAGTGGAGAGAATTGGCAACATAAGGTTTTTATTTAGCAATTAATTTTTGTGGCTTATCCTCCTTGTGGAGTGTGTCAATGACTGCCTTCGGGACATCCAGCAAGTCAGCAGTCTTCCCCATGATTGTGTAGCCAACTGAACCAGACTAAGGGACCATTTTAAGCACTTAGGAAACCTTTGTGGTGTTTTGTGGTAATTTTTCTAATTTTCTGAGATGACTTTTGGAGTTTCATTGGCTATAAGCCATAATCATCAACATTAACAGAAATAAACACTTGAAATAGATCACTTTGTGTGTAATTGACTCACCCAAGGGCTATGGGGTACTCGGTGCCGGGCCATATATTTACGGGGAACAGTTCACTGGGTGGCCGTTGCCTTGTTCCGTGACCCTGGGGGTCACTTGAAAGGGGGTTATGTACATGGGAATGATAATAAAGTTTTTGTCGTGACGCCACTTGTGGGTTGTGGCTATATGAATGGAGCCGCCGCTGCACAGTCTCTCTGGGGCTGGTGTTAATGGCAGCCTGGATGTCGGGCCCTCCGCAAGTAGGGCCAGGCCCCAGGGGGGTAGGTCATGGAGTTAGGCGCGGAAAGAAGGTAGGCCACACAAGTGATTGCAGTGTAACTGGTTTCTTTATTCAGAGTGTTGTTATGGCTGGCAACCTGAAAAAGGCTGGTCCTGACCACTGGTCTCCTTAGTTCCAGTGCTGGTGTGTTGACCTGGTGGCTTCTTTCCCCTGCACCTGTCTCTGGCTGGTGGGTCCCCATGGCTTGGAGCATCTGGGGGTCCCCTGCTGGTAGTCTGTCAGTCCCTGGTCCGTACGGTGGGCATTTTGAACCCTGTATGGTTGGTGTTCTGTTCCGGTCCCTGGTTCTCCCGTCACTGCTGGTGCCCCCAGACTTTACGGTCAGTGAGGTCCTGGATGGTCCCCTCATTGTGCAGATTTTATCAGGTCTGCCTGGAGCGTTTGCCTGACCTAGGGCTCTGTACCCCGTCGATGCTATGATTCTTGGAGTACTTCGCCGTACTCCACCGGCAACCACACGCCTGGGCTCACAGGTCACCGCTACACTGCCCCGTCAGTACGTTACGTCTATCTCCTCTCACTTCCACTTACTGACTGTCTGACCCCTCCTCCCTGGCTGTCGTCTAGTGAGCTGGCTTATTGCAGAATTATGCGGAACATTCTGTGCCTTTTTTTTTTTCTCTCTCTTTTTTTATTATTCTAGGTTCACATAAGAAAGAAAAGATTATATATATATATATATATATATATATATCTGTATAACTTGTGTTACCCATGTACTTTTTAAATACTAGTTAATACTATTCACTTATACATACTCTCGCCACATGTGGGGTGTGGGCCCTATGTGATTTGCAATCAGTGATACTCCTTAAAAGCCTGATTAGTTGTCATATGATTTTTTGACTCTTGTCTTTTTATGTCACTTCTTGTAAATGATTTATGTAATAAACACGTTTTATATTTTTGCAAGAAGTTGTTCTGATTTGTTTTTGACTATTTGGTCACGTATAGGACCATGATTACGTTACCGCTTAGTTCTCTTGTTATGCAATTCTTGTTTAGGGTGTAGTCTCTACAATTGTTGGATATGGTGTCATATTCTGCCCTCATCTATGTAAAGGATGCAGTACCTTGTAGCTTCTGATGGCTTCAGGGGTGCTACATAATGACTCTATATAACATATGTGTTTCCATTTTTGTAGTGAATTACTGAAATAAATTAACTTTTTGATGGTATTCTAATTTATTGAGATGCACTTGTATCACGTTCCCTCTTTGCCATCTTGACTTATTACAGCAACACAGCATTAACCCCTTCTTCTCCATAACAACATTGTTAATCTCTTGTGGGACTGTGGCAGCCAGTTATACATTTGCACAATAGTGGCTGTGACTGCTCACAAACCGATAAAGTGAGCCTTATTGCATCAGTACCTTTTGCTATATTGGGGTAAGACCCTATTGCGCTTTGTGTCTACTCCAGTTTCATCCATGGGATGTGCCGTGTGGGCGGCACGGTAGCTCAGTGGTTAGCACTACAGTCTTGTAGCGCTGGAGTCCTGGGTTCGAATCCCACCAAGGACAATATCTGCAAGGAGTTTGTATGTTCTCCCCGTGTTTGCATGGGTTTCCTCCCACACTCCAAAAACATGCAGATAGGGAATTTAGATTGTGAGCCCCAATAGGGACAATGTTCCTGATGTATATAAAGCGCTGCGGAATATGTTAGCACTATATAAAAATAAAGATTTTTATTTTATTTAAGACCGAACATACTCATTTAACTTCCTTGATTGACACAATGTCATAAGGATGTCTGGGGATCTGAGGCTAGAACACAGACTTGCTCCCATGTGTGAGCATCATTGCATATGTCCATTCCATCTAGTATTGTTCCCTGGAAATAAGGTGCTTCCACACTGGACGATAATCCTTCAGATACTAACGATAACGATAATTGTGTAATGTCAATAGGTTGAGAGACTGAACAATGTGTCAGAAAATGCTCATTCCTCATGCACAAAATCATTTAGGCAAGCAAAAAAAAAATTCTCGTTCATCTTTCAAACATTGTAAAATGTTAATGGAGATTATTCGCTCGTTCATTAATGAGACCGATAGAAAGGAGGAGTGGAAATTCAAGTCCTAATTAGGTACGGTTATCGGTGATTGGTTGACCGTGCTCCGAGGCAATTGTTTAGCAGCAGATGGAGCATTGGAACGAGAGCATATTCATGTCATGCTGCTCATCATTATTACTGGAAATGCTATTGTTCATATAAAACCGTGAAACTCATTATTAAACATTTTATGACTAATTCTATTAATGTTCTTTGTTTGTACAATACGTTATGTATTCAAGATGACCAGTATCACTTATGAGATATGAACGTTGAGCGCACCTACAATTTAGATTATCTGTGTGTGAACACAGTGCACGATGTTCCATGTAACGAGCGCTACTCTACTATTTCAGTCACCATTCTTGTCCTATATAAACACTTGTCTGACATCGTTTGCTTGTCATGAGTTACCACCTCATCATTCATCATTATCTGCTCATGTAAACGAATCCTTTATGGAACGTTACACATTATAAATGTAGACAATGAAAGAACTCAACACTGTGTGTGGATGATATAGTAGACGGGTATTTGTCTCCACTAGATGGCACTTGCCTCAGATTAATCCAGCAGCAATGGAAATCCAGGACTGAACAATGCAGAGGCATTTGTAGAAAGATATTTAACTCTTGTATTCGTACCTGATTCTGAACTGCTTCACAATAGGTACATGCGGTGACTTTTATGGCACAAAGATTTAAAGCATAATCAGACAATTTACCTTCCGTCTGTTCTTTTGTTCAGTTTCAGCTCAAACCTAAGGAGCAGAATCCTATCTGTTTCCATTGCTATTTGCTCTTATTCAGGTTTTTTTCCTTTTTTTTCTTAAGCATTCATAAAATTTATCAGTAAGCTTTTAGAAAGTAAAAGGAAAGTAAAGAACACATGGTTTGCTACGTTTCACGTAAAATAATGGACAACATGACAGAAGTTAAATTGGCCCAATTACAACCAAGTAGGTCCTTCTGGTGCCATTTGTTTCTATTTTGTAATGGATCAGCACCCTGCATGAAATATGTTTCTCTGGTCTTGGAACAAAATAGAAAAATGGAATAACAAAATTTATGTGCGAACAGACCCTTAATTATCGAGACAGGAAAGGTTTTGCCTAAAGCCGGGTTTTTGTGGTCTCAGTGTGGACCAAGTTGCACGGATTGGCCGCGGGTCTTGTGACCCTAACTCAACAGTCTCATATATGCCTATGAGGCTATCAAGTTTGTGTTAGAAAATCTGCGGTCATACCGTGCATCATGCAGCGATGTGTGAATCTTGTCTTATACGCAGCTGTTGTAACAATTGTTTCAATATATCTAGATACCAACATATCAAGAAAGAGTTTCTATCAGTTTGATGCCTAGGACATGAGGAAAGCACATTCTTCTGAATTCTCTGCTATGACTTTGAGCAAAATGGTACAAAATGGAATTGACATACGACCATGAGGAAATTTGTTTAAAGGAGTTCTCTATGGCAGTGATATTGATAATCTACCCTATGCAATCATCTGCTATGTAATGACCATATGTGAACAGTGTGATGGAGCATTTGGTGACTGCCCCTGGGAATGGCAGAATAGCGCCATTCATTTGAATAAGAACTGCCAGCAGCTGACCAGTGGCAATGCCAGGTATTAGTCCACTCTGATATGAGAAGGGGATGGCAAATAAGTTAGCAAATAAGTTAGCAAAGGAGATTAGCAAATCAATTCGTCAGTATTACTAGGCTGTCAGATGGGTGTCTGTGAGCCTCCTCCTGCCGGCATCCCCAGCCTTTTACAAAGCAGATACAAGCCTACCGCATATCTAACCAGGAGAATTTCCATTAGGGTACGCTCACACGAGCGTATGAATTGGACGAAAGCAATGCGAGAAAATCTCAGACCAATGTTATTCAAAGAGAGAGAGCAGATAGTCAGCTTTTTTTCTCATCCAGATTCTGGATGAGAGAAAAGTCGCAACAAACTGCGATTGTCAGAAGAGAGCCATGTCAGTCGTACCCATACAAGTCTAGGCGTGCAAGTGAAACATTGGACTGCACTCGGATAATCACATCAGCTGATAATGGAGGAGATTGGGAGATAAATCCCTCCCGTCCCTCCGGAGCGATCTCCTTCTCTTCTACAGCTGTGATCCAATCGCAGGATCAGATCATAGTCGCACAACACTAGGCTCTCTCTGACTGCACAGCAGGAGCCGGAGGTAATTAGCATATCGCATCAGATTCACTCGCATCGAATGCCATACTATCATGTGTATCCAGCCTTACCTGCAGAGTCAACACTTGCCTAAATGTGCCAGCACTACAGGTACAATAAATAACCAAGGCAGTATCAGCCATTACAGCATATATGACATGATGAACAAGATGCTTTGTCTGAAACTGCACAAATCTGATGCCCACGCTCAGCCAGGCATCTACTCCCAATCCATCCTTTCAATTACCGCTTTCAAGTACTGCTGCTGAGACTGCCATTGCTGGCGATAAACCGCTAGGTGTATCCTTTCGGGATATGTCACATTTCTATACTGTGCAGCCTTTGACACTGACACTGCACAGCTGTTCCTTTCAGATGGTAACAGTCAAAAGGGGTTCAATACAGTTGTAGGAGAACTTAGTGTGTATAAAAGAAATAGTCTGATTTTTATTCAGAAAAATTTGATTTTTCATTTGTCATCCATATACAATCTGTATGACATCCATTTTTATGCATCAGTATTTATTAAAGTGTACAAAAAATGTACGATTTTTATGATACAACATATCTGTAACAAGTAACTGTAATAAGATGCTATACAGTTGATTTGTATGAGATTTGATTTTTTTTGCACACAGTTGAATGGGCGAGTCTCATCCAAAATACAGAAGAAAATAGTACATGCTGCAATTTTATTTTAGGTCCACATTCGATCGCTGTAAAAAACCCTGTTATGTGAACACTCCAATCGAATAACATTGGTCTGAGTACGGTCACTCTTTTCTAAGGACTCCACATGGATTGAAAATATACATTTAAATTTAGCCTAAAGGCCCCGGTACACGCGTCGATTTATCGTGCGTTCGCATGTGCGACCGCACCCGCCCCCATCGTTTGTGCAATTTGTTGCCCGTGTCGCACAAAGTCGGTAACCCCCGTCAAACGTACTTACCTCCCGAATGACCTCGCTGTGGGCGGCGAACATCCTCTTCCTGAAGTGGGAGGGACGTTCAGCGTCACAGCGACGTCACACAGCGGCTGCCCAAAAGAAGCGGAGGGGCAGAGATGAGCGGGACGTAACATCCCGCCCACCTCCTTCTTTCCGTATTGCCGGCGGCCGAAGGTAAGCTGCAGTTCAGCTTTCCCGGGGTGTCACACGGAGCGATGTGTGCTGCTTCGGGAACAATGAACAACCGGCGCACAGAAGGACGATCGATTTTTTGAAAATGAGTGACGTGTCAATGAGTAACGATAAGGTGAGTATTTTTGCTCGTTGACAGTCGCTCGTAGCTGTCACACGCTACGATATGTCAAACGATGCCAGATGTACGTCACTATCGACGTGACCCCGACGACATATCGTTAGATATATCATAGTGTCTAACGGGGTCTTTAGTCTTTTATGGGTAAAGACTTTTTCTGTATAAAGATTTAGAAAAAATGTATTCACCGCAAATCGAATCTTTAGGGAAAATTTGTCAGAGCTGGGAAATTCAGATTTCAAAAGATCTACGCTTGTCCAGGTGTCCCCTATAAACTAATGTCAATCCATAAGCATAGTGATGTGCAAAAAAACAAACCGAAGTTTACTTACATCCTCCAGTCCAGCACTGTCAGTGATGTCATACAAAAGTGCTGTTGCCAATTACTGAGCTCAGTGGCACTTGTCTACATCAGCATTGATACTATGGGGTGAAGTTCTTTGAAAGGGGAGAACCCCTTCATTAATGGAAACCTGTCATCATATTCAATCTGACAGAACTGTGGGCAGCATTAATCAGACATTGGCTGTATTACAGCCTGGTATGCTTTACTCTGAAACGTTGCGGCACTTCAGAAAAAACATACATTGAAATGGTCAGAGACTGTATTTTGACTAGTCTGAAGCAGGTGCGCAGCTGGATTCATTGTACTGACATAGGAAAAGACCTATCAGTCAAAGGAATCAGGGCTGGGAGAAGTCGGCCATGGATCTGTCTTGGATTAGTCACGCAAGACTCAAGTCTACAGATGGCTTTCACATCTACTCTAAAACGCTGCAACGATTCAAAGTAAAACTCTTGGTGCAATAACCCAATCTCACGTTTCAGTGCAACTTGGATGCAATAAGAGTCACTGCTGTGTTTGGTATCTGAGGTGCTGAGCTCCCAGTAGTTGATTGACAGTGCAGGCTTCCATTCTGGTTCTAGGAGGGGCTGGGTTGTTCAGGTGTTCCATCTTCCTTGTGATTGATCTGCTACTTTAGTGAGCAACCCCTCCACTCATACATTCAATTTGAAGTTGTTTGGCCTGCACTCAAGAGAAGGGCTGGAGCGGGGGCACAGCCATAGCGGAAGAACAGACATGATAGGGGTTTGTAGGCCAGACACATCAGGTGCTTGAGACTTGATGTTATTATGGAGTTTTGGAGTATAGGGGGAGTTATGGTGATTTGAAGAGTCACGTGATGAGGAGTCAGATAAGGGATTGAAAGGAAGTTTATAGGAAGAGGTGAGGAAATAGGGTGGGGGAGTACCTTCATAAGAGGAGGAAGAGCCAATGAGACATGTCGTTTGGATCCAGGACCGGTGAAAGACCCACTCACTCGCCCCTTATTAAGTGGTTAATAAAGAATTTATTAAATATACACACTATATATATATATATATATATATATATATATATATATATATATATATATATATATATATATATACTAATGTAATTATACTCATGTGTGAGGGTTTTGATTGTAGGTTGCATGTATGTCATGGCAGCTGAGGTGAGGAGGTCAGGGGTGGCCCTGTTTATTGGAGTAAGGGCTCACATCGGAGGTATGCTAACCCTTCATACTTGGATATGGTTAAGGTCCAGCTGAGACGGTTCCCGGGGAACAGGTTAAAAATTTGGAAGGGAGAGCACTGTGACAATGGTCAGCCCCGAGTCGGAGTAGTGCGACTGGGCATGATTTCTGGTGCTCCAAAGCTCCATTATGCTAATCAAAGCGCCACTAGTATCAGTGTCAGGTTTTTAGCTATAACACATAAGCAGTAGTGATGAGCGAGTACTAAAAAGCTCGGGTGCTCGAAGCTCGGGCCGAGCCTCCCAAGATACTCGTGTACTCGGCCCGAGCAACGAGCCCAATGTTATCCTATGGGAGACCCGAGTATTTTTGTGAAATGACCCCCCGGCAGCATGTAGAAACCCTAAAAATGGCACAAAAGTCTCAGAAGAGTGCTCAAATGACATGGCAACAGCATGGGGAAGACCCCTTGAAGCATTTATCACTGAAAAGTCACAGCTGTGAACAATTTTGTCCGCGTTTTACGCCATTTTTACGGACTCACCAGAAAACCTTCCAAAATGACCCCAAAATGATTTTTCATGGCGGAAATGTTAAGGGCACATATCCAATAGTGAGATAGAGCTGGTGTATGTTACTTTTTGAGATTAATACATGAAAGATTTTACGTGAAAACATTGTGTGGCACTCCGATGTCCCTGAGAAGAGACGTACATGAAGGCCTCTTGAGTCTAATGTGCCCATTTTGAGGAACTGAGTCTTTGTAGTATTTTCCTTTGCCAGGGCAGTCCAAAATTGTGAGGTTCACCAATGCCCCTGCATACAGACGTGCATCAGGGCCTCAAAACATTAAGTGTCCATTGTCAGGAAGTGGGTGTATTATAGTATAGCCCTTAGGCAGGGCAGCCAAAAATTGGGAGGCTCCACATTGTCCCTGGATAGAGACGTGCATGATGGCCTGTAAACCTGAAGTGCCCATTGTAAGGAAGTGGGTCTATTGTAGTATAGCCCTTAGGCAGGGCAGCCAAAAATTGGGAGGCTCCACGTTGTCCCTGGATAGAGACGTGCATGAGGGCCTGTAAACCTGAAGTGCCCATTGTAAGGAAGTGGGTCTATTGTAGTATAGCCCTTAGGCAGGGCAGCCAAAAATTGGGAGGCTCCACGTTGTCCCTGGATAGAGACGTGCATGAGGGCCTGTAAACCTGAAGTGCCCATTGTAAGGAAGTGGGTGTATTATAGTATAGCCCTTAGGCAGGGCAGCCAAAAATTGGGAGGCTCCACATTGTCCCTGGATAGAGACGTGCATGATGGCCTGTAAACCTGAAGTGCCCATTGTAAGGAAGTGGGTCTATTGTAGTATAGCCCTTAGGCAGGGCAGCCAAAAATTGGGAGGCTCCACGTTGTCCCTGGATAGAGACGTGCATGAGGGCCTGTAAACCTGAAGTGCCCATTGTAAGGAAGTGGGTCTATTGTAGTATAGCCCTTAGGCAGGGCAGCCAAAAATTGGGAGGCTCCACATTGTCCCTGGATAGAGACGTGCATGATGGCCTGTAAACCTGAAGTGCCCATTGTAAGGAAGTGGGTCTATTGTAGTATAGCCCTTAGGCAGGGCAGCCAAAAATTGGGAGGCTCCACGTTGTCCCTGGATAGAGACGTGCATGAGGGCCTGTAAACCTGAAGTGCCCATTGTAAGGAAGTGGGTCTATTGTAGTATAGCCCTTAGGCAGGGCAGCCAAAAATTGGGAGGCTCCACGTTGTCCCTGGATAGAGACGTGCATGAGGGCCTGTAAACCTGAAGTGCCCATTGTAAGGAAGTGGGTCTATTGTAGTATAGCCCTTAGGCAGGGCAGCCAAAAATTGGGAGGCTCCACGTTGTCCCTGGATAGAGACGTGCATGATGGCCTGTAAACCTGAAGTGCCCATTGTAAGGAAGTGGGTCTATTGTAGTATAGCCCTTAGGCAGGGCAGCCAAAAATTGGGAGGCTCCACGTTGTCCCTGGATAGAGACCTGTTAGGTTCTTAGTGCCTCCGTGCTTGCATTTAAAAACCGCACGTGTGTGCCTGTTGGTGGCAGCTTTCCGCTGCATTTGTGTGAGTTTTGCAAAAACTTGGATATAACGCACAAGTCTAGTGAATACACGTCAGCACAGCATTGCAAAATGCGCAAGGGCGTTGTCAACGAACAAGGAAGTGGATGTGATGGTGGTGCAGGCAGAGACCGAGGTTGTGTGCAAGCTCTAATTTCGCCACAACAAAGGGCCACATCTAGTCGCTCGCACGTCCTGTCCCAAATTCTTGGGGACCGCAGCAGTACACCGCTCTTGAACCAAGACCAGTGTCAACAGGTTGTTAGTTGGATAGCGGATAATGCTTCCAGTCAGATTGGCACCACCACAAACACTCTGTCTTCCACACGGTCAAGTGTCAGTAGCCGTGATACTGCACCGCACATTTCAGAACCTGATCCTCCTTCCTACCACCAGGCCGAGTACACGTCCACGGACATTACTGATCCCACACTTGGACACTCGGAAGAGCTGTTCGTTCACGTTTCCATTCACAAATTCTGGCCTCTCGCCAGCTCCTGTTGAAGTGGGCCATGACGAGATTGTATGTACAGATGCCCAAATATTTGAGCAGCCACGTTCTCACGAAGTTGGCAACGTGTCTCAACAAGGGGTGGACGATGATGAGACACAATTGTCAGGAAGTCAGGAGGAGGAGCAGGGTGCGGAAGAGGAAGACGACGTGGTGGATGATACAGTAACTGACCCAACCTGGCAGGAGGATATGCAGAGCGAGGACAGCAGTGCACAGGGGGAGGGAGGCGTAGCATCCCAACAGGCAGTAAGAAGCAGAGTGGTGGCCCCAGGCAGACGTCAGGCAACTGTTCCCCGGAACAACACGACACAAGGTGCCTGTACAAATGTTAGGTCTTCCCGAGTCTGGCTGTAATACTATTGTATGTATTGAGGATTTCGATTGCGTTAGGGCAATGACAACCAGAGACGAGTTCTTGGTGCAAGACGTTTATAATATGCAACCAGCAAATATGTACATAAACGGAACAAAAACACAGTAGAACATAAATACAGGAAATACCTTCCAGGGACGGAGCGAAAGGGAATTCCCGGGACCGCGCACCGGACTCCCCCAGGGAGACCACCAAGAGCGAACCCCTATACAGGGACTGTCTGGCAATCACCCCAGAAGCCCTAAATGCGCAGCAGCCGGGACACAAAAGGGCAATAGGTAAGTCCAAAAATGTCCGTACGTGATGTGAGTCCAGAGTGGTATTAAACGGAAGGAACCGGGCAGAAGTGCCGACCAAAGACGGCAAACGGAGTCCGGGCACAGCTAGATGATACCAGATGAAGTCCAGAGTCGGTGTCGGTTGTTTTCCAAGAGGATCCGAATAACAATCAGGAACCAAAAGCAGCAGGGCAGGAGCACACAGGAAGCAGTATACTCAGGCACTGGACTAAGCTTTAGGGGCGGCTTTTAAACAGATGGACAGGAAGTAGGGCAACAGAACAGAAAACTCCATGTTAACAAAGGGCAAGCTCTTTCAAAAGAAAACTGGAAAACCCGGAACTCTGACACTGGCAGTTTTTTAAGTTGGCTCCAGATGATTCTAAAAAGGCCATTTGCAACACCTGCCATGCCAGCATCAGCAGGGGTACCAAAACTAGCAGCCTGACCACCACCAGCATGATCAGGCACATGTCAGCCAAGCACCCGACTTTGTGGGAAGTACAACAGAGTCGAGGAGCAGTGCTTGCTGATGTCACTGCTACGTCTTCGCTGGTTGTGCATGCGAGCCAATCCCCTGTCCATGCTGCCTGCGAACAAGCCTCCTCCACTTCTGCACCTGCAGTTGCCTACGCAGAAAGAACACCATCATCAAGCACGTCCTTGTCCCAGCGCAACGTTCAGTTATCCATTCAGCAAACCTTTGAACGCAGGCGCAAATACACTGCCAACACCCCACATGCCACAGTTCTAAATGCTAACATTTCGCGACTGCTTGCGCTGGAAATGTTGCCTTTTAGTCTGGTTGAGACAGAAGCATTCCGCGACCTGATGGTGGCAGCTGTCCCACGTTACTCGGTCCACAGCCGCCACTATTTCTCCCGGTGTGCCGTCCCCGCATTGCATAACCACATGTCACAAAACATCACACGTGCCCTGAACAACGCTGTTTCAGCCAAAGTCCACCTAACCACAGACACGTGGACAAGTGCCTGTGGGCAAGGCCGCTACATCTCGTTGACGTCACACTGGGTTAATATTGTGCAAGCTGGGACCCAGTCTGAGCGAGGGACGGAACACGTCCTTCACACACCAAGTTTTGCAGGCCCTACCTCAGTCAGGGTTTCACACACACTCTACAGCTCCGGAATGTCATGCTCCTCAGCCTCCTCCTCCTCCTGCGCAATCTGATCCACTTTACCCTCCACACCAGTCCCAAGCTGGAAGTGTCGCGGGCGGAGGAGGGGACGGTGCGCTCTCCCACTGCTCGGGTCCGGCTGACGCTGCTCTACGGCTGCTGCTGCTCGTTGGCTCGAGCGATGGCCGGATCCCGGGGACTCGAGCGGCGCTACTCGCCCGTGAGTGAAAAGGGGTGGTTTGGGTTTTGGGGATATTGTCCGTGACGCCACCCACGGTTGTGGTGATTGTGTGGACACCACCGCTGCTCTGGACGGGGATCCCGGGAGCCTGTGACAGGGAGCAGCTTTGTTGTTATTTCTCCCCTCCGTGGGTAGGGGGGTTGGTTGTCCCGGGGCCTGGTGATGGGGTAGACATGGATGACAGGCGGGTTGCGGGGCCTGATGAGGTGCAGGGTCGCAGGGGCAGCGCTGTGCCGCACGGCACGGAGGTACTCACTCAGCCCAATGATGATGACACAGTTCACGGTTAAACAAGTGGCTGGATGGACGGGTCACTCGGACGGCTGCGGTTGTTCCTCCCTGCAGGTTAGTGATGACTGTCTCTCCCTGCACCTAAGTTAAGTGTTGGTAGTGATGGTTTCCCAACGGTAACCCGCTCCCCGACCTGGATATGGGCCGGAGGAGCCCCTTTTGCCCACAGGCGCTGGCCCTGGGAGACGGTTGCCCTTGGCGGTGGCTGTGTCTCCCCTTCACGGTTGTACGGTTGCCTTCTATCTGGACTTGGCTGTTTGGAAACCCTGAGGTTCCCTTCACTAACGGATTTGGCAAATTCACGGCGACACCAAGCCTTGCCGGGATCCGAAAGTCCTCTGCCAATGGTGCTGGCTTCTCTTTGTATACCGGTCCGGTACGGCCGGGTCACCACCCGTCCACGGTCCTTACGGCAGACTCCAATCGGCCTCCACTGCAGACGGTCACCACATCCTGCCAACCTTGCTGTCCTGTCCGGGCCACACACCCGGACCAACTTCAGGCTCTTTGCTGTCACTTTTCTCCTCTCTACTACTTTCCTCCTTCCACTTCCTTAGCTTAACTCTCACTGCCTGTGTTTTCCCTCCTCCTCGGTGGGTGGAGACCAACCGCCTGGCTCCACACCCTGGTGTGGACAACAGCCCCTGGGGATGGCAACAAGGATTTTGTGTTTTGACTATGATATGCCTGCAGGGAGTGTGGGGTGTTTAAGTGTTGTGCTCTGTGGCCCCTGGCTTGTCCAGGGCGACACAGAAGCACTGCAGCACTGCCTCGGCGAAGCGGCAACAGGCAGTGCTGAAGCTAATCTGCATAGGTGACAAACCCCACAATGCAGAAGAGGTGTGGACAGCTCTGAAACAGCAGGCAGATCACTGGCTCACAACTCTGAACCTAAAGCCAGGAAAGGTCATGTGTGACAATGGCCGGAACCTGGTGGCGGCTTTGAGGTGAGGCCAGCTGACACATGTTCCATGCGTGGCCCATGTGCTCAACCTCGTGGTTCAGCGGTTTCTAAAGTCATACTCAGAGCTGTCTGATCTGCTGGTAAAAGTTCGCCGCCTGTCTGCACATTTTCGAAAGTCACCTACTGCTTCAGCCGGCCTTGCCGGCTTAAGACGCCGTTTGCATCTTCCGGCACACAGACTGGTGTGTGATGTCCCCACGCGTTAGAATTCAACTCTGCACAAGTTGGTGAGGATATGTGAGCAGAAGAGGGCAGTTGTTGAGTACCTGCATCACCTAAGCCGTCGGGAAATGGGTCAAACTACACACATAACACCTGAGGAGTGGAGATGGATGTCCGACCTATGCACCATCCGCCAAAACTTTGAGGACTCCACCAAGATGGTGAGCGGCGATGACGACATTATTAGCGTCACCATACCGCTTCTCTGCCTTCTAAAATGGTCTCTGCTCAAAAAACAACCATGATGCATTGCAGGCGGAGCGCGATGAGTTTGAGCAAGAAACAGTAGTGGGTGTGGGTGATGATAACACACAGCCCAGCCTCGTCTCATCACAACGTGCAGTGGAGGACTATGACGAGGAGGAGGATGAAGACATGGAGCAACTCTCTGGCCAAATTGAGGATATGACATGCAGTCATATCCTCGGTTCAGCGTGGCTGGCCAGAGGACAGGGTAGATGATGATGATGAGGAGGAGGAGGACAGCATGTTCAGTCATCGTGTTGGTCAGGATACTGAAGTGATGGCTGTTAAGAGTCTGGCACACATGGCTGACTTTATGGTAAGCTGCCTGTCTCGTGACCCTCGCGTTAAGAACATCTTGGCCGACAATCATTACTGGTTGGTAACACTGTTAGACCCACGCTAAAAGGAGAACTTTATGTCTCTTATTCCCGAGGCGGAGAGGTCAGGCAAAATGCAGCAGTTCCAGAAGGCCATAGTCACGGAAGTAGGCAAAGCATTCCCCTCACAAAACGCTAGCGGCATAGGTCATGAATCAGTGGACAACCGAGGCGTACAGCCGAGAGAGGCACAAGTCCAATCCGCCAGAGGTAGGGGAACAGTCTTTAAGATGTGGGACAGTTTTCTCAGCCCCTCACGTACCACAGCCCCTGAGGTGCGGGGTAGTGCCACAAGAAATCCTAAGTTTGCCCAGATGCTGAAGGAGTACCTTGCAGATCGAACAACTGTACTCCGACATTCCTCTGTGCCTTACAATTATTGGGTATCCAAGCTGGACACGTGACATGAATTGGCTCTCTACGCCTTGGAAGTCCTGGCCTGCCCTGCTGCTAGCGTTTTGTCAGAGCGTGTTTTTAGCGCCGCAGGTGGAATCATTACAGATAAACGCACCCGCCTGTCAACTGAAAATGCTGACAGGCTGACTCTGATCAAGATGAACAAGGGTTGGATTGGGCCAGACTTCACCACACCACCAGCAAATGAGAGCGGAATTTAAAGTTTGCCATGTACCTCCACTCACCCATGGGTACACACTTCTGGACTTTGGATAATCGCTGGACTGCTCCTCCTTCTCCTCATGCGCCACCATGATGATGACCGTTACAAATTGCAATACTTAGGCCTTTGTTTCAGGTATACCCCCAGTGGTAAATTTTTTCGCCCATTCTTTGCAGAATGGACATTACAACGACAGGAGACCCGCTCCTTTGCAATGGGAACAATGTTTTGAGGCCCTCATGCACGTCTCTACCCAGGGACAACGTGGAGCCTCCCAATTTTTGGCTGCCCTGCCTAAGGGCTATACTACAATAGGCCCACTTCCTTCCAATGGGCACTTCAGGTTTACAGGCCCTCATGCACGTCTCTACCCAGGGACAACGTGGAGCCTCCCAATTTTTGGCTGCCCTGCCTAAGGGCTATACTACAATAGACCCACTTCCTTCCAATGGGCACTTCAGGTTTACAGGCCATCATGCACGTCTCTATCCAGGGACAATATGGAGCCTGACGCTGCCACCGACTGCCACACACATGCTGTTTTTAAATGCAAGCACGGACGCAATAAGAACCTAACTGGTTTTTAGGAGCGACAATTACTGAGAAGTCTGACACTATCAGACACTGCTGACTGACGTGTATTATTATACACTAGACTTGTGCGTTATATAATAGTTTGTGCAAAACGCGCACCTGTACCCTGCCACCGACTGCCACACACGTGCTGTTTTTAAATGCAACCACGGACGCAATAAGAACCTAACTGGTTTTTAGGAGCGACAATTACTGAGAAGTCTGACACTATCAGACACTGCTGACTGACGTGTATTATACACTAGACTTGTGCGTTATATAATAGTTTGTGCAAAACGCGCACCTGTACGCTGCCACTGACTGCCACACACGTGCTGTTTTTAAATGCAAGCACGGACGCAATAAGAACCTAACTGGTTTTTAGGAGCGACAATTACTGACAAGTCTGACACTATCAGACACTGCTGACTGACGTGTATTATACACTAGACTTGTGCGTTATATAATAGTTTGTGCAAAACGCGCACCTGTACGCTGCCACCGACTGCCACACACGTGCTGTTTTTAAATGCAACCACGGACGCAATAAGAACCTAACTGGTTTTTAGGAGCGACAATTACTGAGAAGTCTGACACTATCAGACACTGCTGACTGACGTGTATTATTATACACTAGACTTGTGCGTTATATAATAGTTTGTGCAAAACGCGCACCTGTCCCCTGCCACCGACTGCCACACATGTGCTGTTTTTAAATGCAAGCACGGACGCAATAAGAACCTAACTGGTTTTTAGGAGCGACAATTACTGAGAAGTCTGACACTATCAGACACTGCTGACTGACGTGTATTATTATACACTAGACTTGTGCGTTATATAATAGTTTGTGCAAAACGCGCACCTGTCCCCTGCCACCGACTGCCACACACGTGCTGTTTTTAAATGCAACCACGGACGCAATAAGAACCTAACTGGTTTTTAGGAGCGACAATTACTGAGAAGTCTGACACTATCAGACACTGCTGACTGACGTGTATTATACACTAGACTTGTGCGTTATATAATAGTTTGTGCAAAACGCGCACCTGTACGCTGCCACTGACTGCCACACACGTGCTGTTTTTAAATGCAAGCACGGACGCAATAAGAACCTAACTGGTTTTTAGGAGCGACAATTACTGAGAAGTCTGACACTATCAGACACTGCTGACTGACGTGTATTATACACTAGACTTGTGCGTTATATAATAGTTTGTGCAAAACGCGCACCTGTACCCTGCCACCGACTGCCACACACGTGCTGTTTTTAAATGCAACCACGGACGCAATAAGAACCTAACTGGTTTTTAGGAGCGACAATTACTGAGAAGTCTGACACTATCAGACACTGCTGACTGACGTGTATTATACACTAGACTTGTGCGTTATATAATAGTTTGTGCAAAACGCGCACCTGTACGCTGCCACCGACTGCCACACACGTGCTGTTTTTAAATGCAACCACGGACGCAATAAGAACCTAACTGGTTTTTAGGAGCGACAATTACTGAGAAGTCTGACACTATCAGACACTGCTGACTGACGTGTATTATTATACACTAGACTTGTGCGTTATATAATAGTTTGTGCAAAACGCGCACCTGTCCCCTGCCACCGACTGCCACACACGTGCTGTTTTTAAATGCAAGCACGGACGCAATAAGAACCTAACTGGTTTTTAGGAGCGACAATTACTGAGAAGTCTGACACTATCAGACACTGCTGACTGACGTGTATTATACACTAGACTTGTGCGTTATATAATAGTTTGTGCAAAACGCGCACCTGTACCCTGCCACCGACTGCCACACACGTGCTGTTTTTAAACGCAACCACGGACGCAATAAGAACCTAACTGGTTTTTAGGAGCGACAATTACTGAGAAGTCTGACACTATCAGACACTGCTGACTGACGTGTATTATTATACACTAGACTTGTGCGTTATATAATAGTTTGTGCAAAACGCGCACCTGTCCCCTGCCACCGACTGCCACACACGTGCTGTTGTTAAATGCAAGCACGGACGCAATAAGAATCTAACTGGTTTTTAGGAGCGACAATTACTGAGAAGTCTGACACTATCAGACACTGCTGACTGACGTGTATTATTATACACTAGACTTGTGCGTTATATAATAGTTTGTGCAAAACGCGCACCTGTACCCTGCCACCGACTGCCACACACGTGCTGTTTTTAAATGCAACCACGGACGCAATAAGAACCTAACTGGTTTTTAGGAGCGACAATTACTGAGAAGTCTGACACTATCAGACACTGCTGACTGACGTGTATTATACACTAGACTTGTGCGTTATATAATAGTTTGTGCAAAACGCGCACCTGTACCCTGCCACCGACTGCCACACACGTGCTGTTTTTAAATGCAACCACGGACGCAATAAGAACCTAACTGGTTTTTAGGAGCGACAATTACTGAGAAGTCTGACACTATCAGACACTGCTGACTGACGTGTATTATTATACACTAGACTTGTGCGTTATATAATAGTTTGTGCAAAACGCGCACCTGTCCCCTGCCACCGACTGCCACACACGTGCTGTTGTTAAATGCAAGCACGGACGCAATAAGAATCTAACTGGTTTTTAGGAGCGACAATTACTGAGAAGTCTGACACTATCAGACACTGCTGACTGACGTGTATTATTATACACTAGACTTGTGCGTTATATAATAGTTTGTGCAAAACGCGCACCTGTACCCTGCCACCGACTGCCACACACGTGCTGTTTTTAAATGCAACCACGGACGCAATAAGAACCTAACTGGTTTTTAGGAGCGACAATTACTGAGAAGTCTGACACTATCAGACACTGCTGACTGACGTGTATTATACACTAGACTTGTGCGTTATATAATAGTTTGTGCAAAACGCGCACCTGTACGCTGCCACTGACTGCCACACACGTGCTGTTTTTAAATGCAAGCACGGACGCAATAAGAACCTAACTGGTTTTTAGGAGCGACAATTACTGAGAAGTCTGACACTATCAGACACTGCTGACTGACGTGTATTATACACTAGACTTGTGCGTTATATAATAGTTTGTGCAAAACGCGCACCTGTACGCTGCCACTGACTGCCACACACGTGCTGTTTTTAAATGCAAGCACGGACGCAATAAGAACCTAACTGGTTTTTAGGAGCGACAATTACTGAGAAGTCTGACACTATAAGACACTGCTGACTGACGTGTATTATACACTAGACTTGTGCGTTATATAATAGTTTGTGCAAAACGCGCACCTGTACCCTGCCACCGACTGCCACACACGTGCTGTTTTTAAATGCAACCACGGACGCAATAAGAACCTAACTGGTTTTTAGGAGCGACAATTACTGAGAAGTCTGACACTATCAGACACTGCTGACTGACGTGTATTATACACTAAACTTGTGCGTTATATAATAGTTTGTGCAAAACGCGCACCTGTACGCTGCCACTGACTGCCACACACGTGCTGTTTTTAAATGCAAGCACGGACGCAATAAGAACCTAACTGGTTTTTAGGAGCGACAATTACTGAGAAGTCTGACACTATCAGACACTGCTGACTGACGTGTATTATACACTAGACTTGTGCGTTATATAATAGTTTGTGCAAAACGCGCACCTGTACCCTGCCACCGACTGCCACACACGTGCTGTTTTTAAATGCAAGCACGGACGCAATAAGAACCTAACTGGTTTTTAGGAGCGACAATTACTGAGAAGTCTGACACTATCAGACACTGCTGACTGACGTGTATTATACACAAGACTTGTGCGTTATATAATAGTTTGTGCAAAACGCGCACCTGTACGCTGCCACTGACTGCCACACACGTGCTGTTTTTAAATGCAAGCACGGACGCAATAAGAACCTAACTGGTTTTTAGGAGCGACAATTACTGAGAAGTCTGACACTATCTGGACTGTTTTACACTGTGTACACCAGCCCCAGATATGATGAAGGCTGGTATACGGTCACCACTACCCTGCCTGCCTGCCTGCCTGTATACTGCTACAATAGTCCTGACAAGGACTCTTCTGGTCACTAGCCTGTATTCCGACCTGGCTATACCCTGCCTGTATATAGCAACAATAGTCCTGAGAAGGACTCTGCTACTGTACTCCGACCTGGCTATACCCTGCCTGCCTGTATACAACTAGAATAGTCCTGAGAAGGACTTCTGGTCACACTGTTTGCAGCCCTGCTCCGGAACTAACTATAAAGGGCCGCAAAGCTTTCCCTGAATCAGCGACACTCTCCCTGCACTGACTGTCTGGATAGTTGTGAGCAGAGCACAGCGCGCCGGCCGATATAAAGGCTCGGTCACGCTGTGCAGGCCGGCCAATCACTGCAATTCCACAACTAACAGGGCTGTGGCATTGCAGTGGTCTGCCAGCCAATCCCTGCATGAGGGCTGGCTCTCAAAAGAGCGCCAACATGCAGAAATGAAGACCACGAGTACAGCACGAGTATCGCGAGATTACTCGGTCCCCGCCGAGCAGCCCGAGTACAGCGATACTCGTGCGAGTACCGAGTAGTGACAAGCATGCTCGCTCATCACTAATAAGCAGCATTACACAGGCTCCCAAAACAGCACATATATATATATATATATATATATATATATATATGTGTGTGTGTATATGTATATATATATATATATATACCGTATATAAAATCCAAACACCCAACGTTCATAGAGATATGAAACAACCGGGGGGGGAAAATACCCCACTAAAAGCCAATTTACAGCAGGAAATGTAACTCCAATATAATAAATAGTATTTCCATAAGCTAAAGTGATACTTAGCTTTAGCGCAGATTTGGACAAATCGCCAGAGAAAGACACTTCAGCCTGATCACTGGAAGCCGACGCGTTTCCCCCCGGCACAAAATTCCGCCAGGGAACCTTTATGTTTAAACTGATAATAGGTTCTATCCCTGACAGTTTTTGATTTGCACGTTTTTGTTGTACAGTGCCTATAAGTAGTATTCAACCATCTGCAGATTTAGCAGGTTTGATAAGATGCAAATAAGTTAGAGCCTGCAAACTTCAAACAAGAGCAGGATTTATTAACAGATGCATAAATCTTACACACCAACAAGTTATGTTGCTCAGTTAAATTTTAATACATTTTCAACATAAAAGTGTGGGTCAATTATTATTCAACCCCTAGGTTTAATATTTTGTGGAATAACCCTTGTTTGCAATTACAGCTAATAATCGTCTTTTATAAGACCTGATCAGGCCGGCACAGGTCTCTGCAGTTATCTTGGCCCAATCCTCCATGCAGATCTTCTCCAAGTTATCTAGGTTCTTTGGGTGTCTCATGTGGACTTTAATCTTGAGCTCCTTCCACAAGTTTTCAATTGGGTTAAGGTCAGGAGACTTACTAGGCCACTGCAACACCTTGATTTGTTCCCTCTTCAACCAGGCCTTGGTTTTCTTGGCTGTGTGCTTTGGGTCGTTGTCTTGTTGGAAGATGAAATGACGACCCATCTTAAGATCCTTGATGGAGGAGCGGAGGTTCTTGGCCAAAATCTCCAGGTAGGCCGTGCTATCCATCTTCCCATGGATGCGGACCAGATGGCCAGGCCCCTTGGCTGAGAAACAGCCCCACAGCATGATGCTGCCACCACCATGCTTGACTGTAGGGATGGTATTCTTAGGGTTGTATGCAGTGCCATCCAGTCTCCAAACGTCACGTGTGTGGTTGGCACCAAAGATCTCGATCTTGGTCTCATCAGACCAGAGAACCTTGAACCAGTCTGTCTCAGAGTCCTCCAAGTGATCATGAGCAAACTGTAGACGAGCCTTGACATGACGCTTTGAAAGTAAAGGTACCTTATGGGCTCGTCTGGAACGGAGACCATTGCGGTGGAGTACGTTACTTATGGTATTGACTGAAACCAATGTCCCCACTGCCATGAGATCTTCCCGGAGCTCCTTCCTTGTTGTCCTTGGGTTAGCCTTGACTCTTCGGACAAGCCTGGCCTCGGCACAGGTGGAAACTTTCAAAGGCTGTCCAGGCCGTGGAAGGCTAACAGTAGTTCCATAAGCCTTCCACTTCCGGATGATGCTCCCAACAGTGGAGACAGGTAGGCCCAACTCCTTGGAAAGGGTTTTGTACCCCTTGCCAGCCTTGTGACCCTCCACGATCTTGTCTCTGATGGCCTTGGAATGCTCCTTTGTCTTTCCCATGTTGACCAAGTATGAGTGCTGTTCACAAGTTTGGGGAGGGTCTTAATTAGTCAGAAAAGGCTGGAAAAAGAGATCATTAATCCAAACATGTGAAGCTCATTGTTCTTTGTGCCTGAAATACTTCTTAATACTTTAGGGGAACCAAACAGAATTCTTGTGGTTTGAGGGGTTGAATAATAAATGACCCTCTGAATAAACTTTTCACAATTTAAAAAAAAAAAAATAAAAAAAGAAATAACATTCTTTTTTGCTGTAGTGCATTTCACACTTCCAGGCTGATCTACAGTCCAAATGTCACAATGCCAAGTTAATTCCGAATGTGTAAACCTGCTAAATCTGCAGGGGGTTGAATACTACTTGTAGGCACTGTATCTGCAGTGCAGAGATCATCTGTGTGCACTCCTATACTCCAAGACTAGCTGCACTTTAATCTAGTGCAGGGAGAGGAGGGCGAGCCAACGTTGAGCGGGGGCGCCACTACGCAACCCAGGGTGCCAACCTCCGCGGTAAGGTAGGGAAAAGTGTGAGGATGTTTGACCAATCCCGCTCTGCACTGCAGCACCTTTTCCTTCTATGTATTATATTTGTGTGCGATGTTTGTCATATGGGATATCTAATTTTAATCTAATTTAAATAAAGGTTTTTTAAGGTTTTTTTTTCTTCCTGTTCCAATGATCCCTTAATATATATTCTTGACGTTTTTTCGTGTTGTTATTTGTGCATGGGCACAAGTTACAATAATCTGGTTGTGTGTCTGTTTTGTTCTGATCTTTAGCATAGTAACAAAAAGGGACAGTGGCACACTGTAGTGCTAAGATATATGTAACAATGAACATAGGAATATAGATAAGCAATATTGCTATGGAAAACATGTAAAAATTGAGATAGTTAGCACACAAAAATGGCCAGTTTTATGTGAGCCCAACAGCCAACAGCAAGGCGACCTCTTTTTCTTGGGTCCCTATCAAACTAATACTTCTCTTTGGGTTAAAAACCTACAAGTTATGGAAGGATAGAAACCTGCAAATGAACAATTAAAATATCCTAAGGCTGAAGAGCAGGAGTGCTCAGTCAGAACAGAAGACATGACTCTGTAATGTAAAAAAAGACTGATTTTTGTTACCTGACCGCAGACTGTTGCTTGATTTCCCTTTTGTCTGCTCCTTTAACTACTTGTAATTTCCTGGTATTTGACCACTGGATCATGACCTGGATACGCCTCAGTGGACTCACTGAATGCTCTTCGTGTTTTCATATAAACCTGTCCCCCCAAACATTGCATGACTACGTTTCTGCCTACTAACTGAACACTCTCCTGGAACTTGACTCCAGATTACCTGACTTCCCTGCTGGGTATACTACCTGTAAGTTGGGACTGTGTCACAGCCTAGCTATTAGAAGTGACAAGTGTCCCATGCAGCTAGTGGCTGATTCATGGTGCACATGGTCTTGAAGCATGAATCTGATAATGGAATCTGTCATCAGAACTTCACAACAAAAACAATTTTTATGTTCATGTAGCTGTCAAAGAATAATCCACCAATACTGTTACTTAGACAGTCTGTTGCTCCATTCCTGAAAAATCAGGGTTTCAATTAATATGCAAATGAGGCTGAAGATCTATTGTAGATCCAAAGCCTTTTTCCCCACCCAGCACTTCCTTCAGCTTCACTACAACTGCCTTAAGTCACACAGCATAGAGGCAGTCAGTGAAGCAGGATGAGACGGAGTTGGTTGAGTAATAGAGCTGGAGTGATAGAGGCTTCTGCTTAACAACCTAATTTGCATATCAACTATAATGCTGATTTCTCAATAATGGAGTAATAGTGTACAGGCAGGCCTTTGAGGGAGCTAAGTGTACATAAAATTATAACTAAAAAATAAATAAATATATATATATATATTTTATATTATATATATATACATAAATACAAAGTATATATATATATACAGTACAGAACAAAAGTGTGGACACACCTCATTCAAAGAGTTTTCTTTATTTTCATGACTCTAAAAATTGTAGATTCACATTGAAGACATCCAATCTATGAATGAAAACATGTAGAACAAAATAATTACAAAAGTGTGAAACAACTGAAAATATGTCTTATACTCTAGGTTCTTCAAAGTAGTCACCTTTTGCTTTGATCACTGCTTTGCACACTCTTGGAATTCTCTTCATTAGCTTCAAGCGGTAGTCACCGGAAATGGTCTTCCAACAGTCTTGAAGGAGTTCCCAGAGATGCTCACTCTGTGGTCCAGCTCACCCCCAAACCATCTCCATTGGGTTCAGGTCTGGTGACTGTGGAGACCAGGTCATCTGGCATAGCACCCCATCAGTCTCCTTCTTCGTCAAATAGCCCTTACACAGCCTGGATGTGTGTTTGGGGTCATTGTCCTGTTGAAAAATAAATGATGGTCTAACTAAACGCAAACCGGATGGAATAGCATGCTGCTACAAGAAGCTGTGGTAGCCATGCTGGTTCAGTATGCCTTCAATTTTGAATAAATCCACAACAGTGTCACCATCAAAGCACCCCACACCATCACACCTCCTCCATGCTTCATGGTGGGAACCAGCCATGTAGAGTCCATCCGTTCACCTTTTCTACAAACACACAGTGGTTGGATGCAAAGATCTCAAATTTGGACTCATCAGACCAAAGCACAGATTTCCACTGGTCTAATGTCCATTTCTTGTGTTGTTTAGCCCAAACAAGTCTCTTCTGCTTGTTGCCTGTCCTTAGCAGTGGTTTCCTAGCAGCTATTTTATCATTTTATCATGAAGGCCTGCTGCACAAAGTCTCCTCTTAACAGTTATTCTAGAGATGAGAAGGTGTGTCCAAACTTTTGGTCTGTACTGTATATATGTTGTAAACGTTGCTTACCGCAACCTGGGGGTTTCACTCGCTTGCAGCGGTGCTAGGCAGCTTAGACAACATAGGTATCACCGTCTCTTATAAAACGTAGCAGTTTATTTATTAGACTCAACATAAACTGCTAAACAAAATGTAACAAAGCCTCTCCTGGCTTAAAGGAAAATATAACATCCACATACCGTGGGCTTCCAGTCCAATTAAATGTCCATAGTGGATTCTCCACACTCTGGCTCCAGCCAGTGAACACAAGTCACTGTGGTTGCTTCCTGCAGCCTCCAGTCCTCTCCAGCCAGGCTGCAGTATTTTCCCCAGTCATCACCGGGACTGATTTCCAAACGTCTCTCTTCAGTCTTCACACAGACTGAGATCCCAGCACACATCCTCCATGTGCAGCACTCTCAGGCTTCTCTCTGTTTCTAAAACTAACTGTCTCTTAAATCCAACCGGATACACCCACAGGTGGAGGTATGTGATTCTCCAGCTCTGTCCATCACACTGGTCACAGTTTAAAGGGAACCTAACCCTTAATTACAACCCAAGTTCTGTGGAACTACAAGTCCCACAGTCACACCTTCAGTTCAATATCACAGGGGGATCCTTCTCCACTGCGACCATCCACAACATTGGTGGTTGCTACCTTACATATCCCCCCCCTCTGTTCAAACTTGTAGGGTTGAACATTTGATAACCCACAGGGGCCCCTGAGACAGGGCATTAGTGTTACCTTGCCCTACAAGTTGAGAGGGCCCTCACTGATAAATTTGAGCTTTAGCTCCTGACTAGAGTTGAGCGCGGTTCGTGGTTCGTGGTTCTCCAGTTCGCGGCTCGAGTGATTTTGGGGCATGTTCTAGATCGAACTAGAACTCGAGCTTTTTGCAAAAGCTCGATAGTTCTAGAAACGTTCGAGAACGGTTCTAGCAGCCAAAAAACAGCTAAATCATAGCTTGGTTTCTGCTGTAATAGTGTAAGTCACTCTGTGAATCAAACTATTATCACATTTCAGTGTATAGTGTGCGTGAACAGCGCCTTCAGATCACTGCTGTTTCTATAATGGCGATCGCCATTTTTTTTTTTTTTTTTTCTTGTCTTCCTTCCCTAAGCGCTCGTCTTGTGGGGCGGGCCAGCATGTCAGCCAATCACAGACACACACACACCTAAGTGGACTTTGAGCCAGAGAAGCAACGGCATGTGTGATAGGATCTGCATGTCACATGTCCCTGCATTATAAAACCGGACATTTTCTTCACGAACGCCATTATCTGCCTTCTGCGTCTTTGGTGTCAGACATCAGTGTCGCAGCTCCGTCCTCCTGAGTCCTATAGCCGATACAGCTGTATGCGCTGCATACACAGCGTTAGACAGCTTAGGGAGAGCACATTCTAGCAGTCCTTTTAAGGGCTCAAAGCGGCAGGGTCAGAGAGCCATAAGTGACAGGTCCTGCAAACAGCAACAGCGTCTGTGTAGCCCAGGTCAGGGATTTCCTCCCTGCATTTCACCATTAGGAGGGAATAGAAAGGCAGGCTTCCATTCCTCTACCCAGAGCACCACAATCCTGCCACTGTACCCTCTTGTCCTCTGCACACTCCAACTCATTCTAAGTAAGCCATTATACTAGCAAACACTCAGTGTACCTAGTGGCATCCTATCTGTGGCTATTGGACTTTGCTATAGTCCCACTAGTGCAAAGACATTAGCAGAGCACATCTGCCTGCATTGCACACTCCAAGTTTTTTAAACTAAGCAATTTTACTAGCAAACACTCAGTGTACCTAGTGGCATCCTATACGTGGCTATTGGACTTTGCTATAGTCCCACTAGTGCAAAGACATTTTCAGAGCACGTCTGCCTGCATTGCACACTACAACTTTTTTAAACTAAGCAATTTTACTAGCAAACACTCAGTGTACCTAGTGGCATCCTATACGTGGCTATTGGACTTTGCTATAGTCCCACTAGTGCCAAGACATTTGCAGAGCGCATCTGCCTGCGTTGCACACTCCAACTAATTATAACGAAGCCATTATACTAGCAAACACTCAGTGTACCTAGTGGCATCCTATACGTGGCTATTGGACTTTGCTATAGTCCCACTAGTGCAAAGACATTTGCAGAGCACGTCTGCCTGCATTGCACACTACAACTTTTTTAAACTAAGCAATTTTACTAGCAAACACTCAGTGTACCTAGTGGCATCCTATACGTGGCTATTGGACTTTGCTATAGTCCCACTAGTGCAAAGACATTTGCAGAGCACGTCTGCCTGCATTGCACACTACAACTTTTTTAAACTAATCAATTTTACTAGCAAACACTCAGTGTACCTAGTGGCATCCTAAACGTGGCTATTGGACTTTGCTATAGTCCCACTAGTGCAAAGACATTAGCAGAGCACATCTGCCTGCATTGCACACTCCAAGTTTTTTAAACTAAGCAATTTTACTAGCAAACACTCAGTGTACCTAGTGGCATCCTATACGTGGCTATTGGACTTTGCTATAGTCCCACTAGTGCAAAGACATTTGCAGAGCACGTCTGCCTGCATTGCACACTACAACTTTTTTAAACTAAGCAATTTTACTAGCAAACACTCAGTGTACCTAGTGGCATCCTATACGTGGCTATTGGACTTTGCTATAGTCCCACTAGTGCAAAGACATTTGCAGAGCACGTCTGCCTGCATTGCACACTACAACTTTTTTAAACTAAGCAATTTTACTAGCAAACACTTAGTGTACCTAGTGGCATCCTATACGTGGCTATTGGACTTTGCTATAGTCCCACTAGTGCCAAGACATTTGCAGAGCGCATCTGCCTGCGTTGCACACTCCAACTAATTATAACGAAGCCATTATACTAGCAAACACTCAGTGTACCTAGTGGCATCCTATACGTGGCTATTGGACTTTTGTCAATTCACAGTATTGGAACGTTATTTGCATGACATCTGCCTGCATTGCACACTCTAACTTTTTTAAACTCAGCCATTATACTAGCAAACACTCACTGTACCTAGTTGTATCCTAAACGTGGCTATTGTACTTTTGTCAATTCACAGTATTGGAACGTTATTTGCAGGACATCTGCCTGCATTGCACACTCAAACTTTTTTAAACTCAGCCATTATACTAGCAAACACTCACTGTACCTAGTTGTATCCTAAACGTGGCTATTGTACTTTTGTCAATTCACAGTATTGGAACGTTATTTGCAGGACATCTGCCTGCCTTGCACACTCAAACTTTTTTAAACTCAGCCATTATACTAGCAAACACTCACTGTACCTAGTTGTATCCTAAACGTGGCTATTGTACTTTTGTCAATTCACAGTATTGGAACGTTATTTGCAGGACATCTGCCTGCCTTGCACACTCAAACTTTTTTAAACTCAGCCATTATACTAGCAAACACTCACTGTACCTAGTTGTATCCTAAACGTGGCTATTGTACTTTTGTCAATTCACAGTATTGGAACGTTATTTGCAGCACGTCTGCCTGCATTGCACACTCAAACTTTTTTAAACTCAGCCATTATACTAGCAAACACTCACTGTACCTAGTTGTATCCTAAACGTGGCTATTGTACTTTTGTCAATTCACAGTATTGGAACGTTATTTGCAGCACGTCTGCCTGCATTGCACACTCAAACTTTTTTAAACTCAGCCATTATACTAGCAAACACTCACTGTACCTTGTTGTATCCTAAACGTGGCTATTGTACTTTTGTCAATTCACAGTATTGGAACGTTATTTGCAGGACATCTGCCTGCCTTGCACACTCAAACTTTTTTAAACTCAGCCATTATACTAGCAAACACTCACTGTACCTAGTTGTATCCTAAACGTGGCTATTGTACTTTTGTCAATTCACAGTATTGGAACGTTATTTGCAGGACATCTGCCTGCATTGCACACTCAAACTTTTTTAAACTCAGCCATTATACTAGCAAACACTCACTGTACCTAGTTGTATCCTAAACGTGGCTATTGTACTTTTGTCAATTCACAGTATTGGAACGTTATTTGCAGGACATCTGCCTGCCTTGCACACTCAAACTTTTTTAAACTCAGCCATTATACTAGCAAACACTCACTGTACCTAGTTGTATCCTAAACGTGGCTATTGTACTTTTGTCAATTCACAGTATTGGAACGTTATTTGCAGCACGTCTGCCTGCATTGCACACTCAAACTTTTTTAAACTCAGCCATTATACTAGCAAACACTCACTGTACCTAGTTGTATCCTAAACGTGGCTATTGTACTTTTGTCAATTCACAGTATTGGAACGTTATTTGCAGGACGTCTGCCTGCATTGCACACTCAAACTTTTTTAAACTCAGCCATTATACTAGCAAACACTCACTGTACCTAGTTGTATCCTAAACGTGGCTATTGTACTTTTGTCAATTCACAGTATTGGAACGTTATTTGCAGCACGTCTGCCTGCATTGCACACTCAAACTTTTTTAAACTCAGCCATTATACTAGCAAACACTCACTGTACCTAGTTGTATCCTAAACGTGGCTATTGTACTTTTGTCAATTCACAGTATTGGAACGTTATTTGCAGGACATCTGCCTGCCTTGCACACTCAAACTTTTTTAAACTCAGCCATTATACTAGCAAACACTCACTGTACCTAGTTGTATCCTAAACGTGGCTATTGTACTTTTGTCAATTCACAGTATTGGAACGTTATTTGCAGGACGTCTGCCTGCATTGCACACTCAAACTTTTTTAAACTCAGCCATTATACTAGCAAACACTCACTGTACCTAGTTGTATCCTAAACGTGGCTATTGTACTTTTGTCAATTCACAGTATTGGAACGTTATTTGCAGCACGTCTGCCTGCATTGCACACTCAAACTTTTTTAAACTCAGCCATTATACTAGCAAACACTCACTGTACCTAGTTGTATCCTAAACGTGGCTATTGTACTTTTGTCAATTCACAGTATTGGAACGTTATTTGCAGGACATCTGCCTGCCTTGCACACTCAAACTTTTTTAAACTCAGCCATTATACTAGCAAACACTCACTGTACCTAGTTGTATCCTAAACGTGGCTATTGTACTTTTGTCAATTCACAGTATTGGAACGTTATTTGCAGCACGTCTGCCTGCATTGCACACTCAAACTTTTTTAAACTCAGCCATTATACTAGCAAACACTCACTGTACCTAGTTGTATCCTAAACGTGGCTATTGTACTTTTGTCAATTCACAGTATTGGAACGTTATTTGCAGCACGTCTGCCTGCATTGCACACTCAAACTTTTTTAAACTCAGCCATTATACTAGCAAACACTCACTGTACCTAGTTGTATCCTAAACGTGGCTATTGTACTTTTGTCAATTCACAGTATTGGAACGTTATTTGCAGCACGTCTGCCTGCATTGCACACTCAAACTTTTTTAAACTCAGCCATTATACTAGCAAACACTCACTGTACCTAGTTGTATCCTAAACGTGGCTATTGTACTTTTGTCAATTCACACTACTGCAAATCTATGTGCAGCACCTCTGCATGACAACCTCGTGCTCTGTTTTTAATAAGCTATAATGATAGCACAAAATACTGCCATTTTGTGGCATCATAGAACTGGCTGTTGTATTCCATTAGTGCCCCACTGGTGACAAGCTATTTCTAGCACCTCTACATCACACCCTCATGCACATTTTGCTACGCTAATGTTATAGCAAACTCATGGAATTCATTGCTGCATTTCATAATTCGGAGGGATAGAAAGTCAGGCTTCCTTTAGCTTTTCCTTCTGTTCATAGACAGCATCTCCAAGACAAATTTCCCCTCCACGTCTAAGTGTGGAGAGGCAGCTAGTGCGCATGCGTGTGCCGATGTACCCCAGCTGCAGCATAATTACAGTGTTTCGCCTAGTGAGTATGCTCAGCCTGACTGTGCCATTCCTGACGCTAAGTTTTCATTTCGGGATACAGCGCATGCTCCCACACTAAGTGTGAAAAGCCTCTTTGCACAGGTGCTTGCATTCCGTGCCGGGTATAAGTCCTGTTTTGGGCATAGACACCATGCTAAAGCTGATAGTCTTTTTTCAGAGACTGTATTTCATGCTACTGAGCATGCTCAGGCACTTCCTGCATCAGAGACTAGGTCCGGTAATGAACTCTTTGGCCCTGGCCCTGATGTGGGGGTCCCATATAGACCACAGGGCATCAGGTGTACTCCCAAATGGCTTGCAGAGGCCCACACCTATGACTTGTCACCGCATTATTGATGCTCAGACGATGACTGGTGAGGTGTTTGGGTCATGGCAGCCATGAGGTCATCATTGAAGTTGCGTTTCCAAATAGGACGCTAGTTATGCCACTCATGACGTGTCACTCTACTTTTGTCTCCAGGAGGTGCATTGTGGTTCACCCTGGTTTGGGGCGGACCCAGGTTATAAAAGGGGCTGGAGCCAACAAGGAGGTGCGCAGTCTTCTATTATGCTCCGAAAGAGCACACCTCCATGTGTTGAACCCATTGCGGCTTTAGGCCAGAGGTAGGCAGGGATCGGGTGGTGGATGCAGGCCACCACCACAGTTGGTAACGCAGAACGGTTAAGACCAGCTCCTGTCCTAACAGTCCTGCTTGTGCAGCCCAGTGGCATTAACAGGCCTGCTGCTGCTGATGCGCCTGCTGTCCACAGGTGTGGCCCCTACGCACACGGTCAGCGTACTCAATGGCCCCTGTGTTGTTAACAGGGAGTTCCTGGGCTGGGTGGGCATGTGGACCCTGTGACGCTAACAGGGCTCACAGTCTCCAGATCCGAATGGCGTCTAACTCGGTTCAGGCTACTATTAGTTTCATAGCCACACAGCTCTGTATCCTCCACCAAACCTTCAAGTTGCCAACCTCTCCTTTTCCAACTGGGAGCACGGTGGACACTGACTGCTGATGGGGATATATACCTTTCTCTTTCTTTTCTTATTAATTTTCGTTATATAGCGGTCACAGATTATATACCACTTTATCCAAATCTGCCAGTCCCACTGTAACAGATGTTGTTTCTTCAGCAAATGTTACAGTTGCTTAACCACCAAATCCACGGACCAAAACTTTTTTCCCCTTTCCAACACACCTGTTCCCCTTTCCAACAGCATCTGTCCTTTTTCAACTCATTTTGGGATATGACCAAAAGTGCAACTGTGCAGGGACACCGTACTCAACGCCATCTCAGCACAGCAGCCATCCCTCGGTCCCTCCGATGTGGACAAGTAAAAGACCATTTCCTCCTATCCATGACAAAGCGTTGAGATTCACTCTGTGCAGCACTGGTGTTTAGTGGACAAGTAGATCTAAGATTGCGTACCACATTCTGCAGATACTCCTGTATACGTGCGTCTATTTCTATGGCAGGAATTAGTTCGCCAAATTTTGTCTTGTACCGGGGATCTAACAGTGTGGCAACCCAGTATTCAGGATTAGTTCAAATTCATACAATCCGAGGGTCATGTAGGTAGTGCAGCAAGAAGGCGCTCATGTGTCTTGTGCATCCAGGAGGACCAAGTCCTTGGTGTGTTGGTGGCAGAGAGGTGAGAATCGTGCATCCTTCCTCTGCCCTCTCCCCCCAACCTCGCACAACCGAAATGTGAGCAAGCTCTCACTCATCTGCTGAGTCTTCCATGCCCATCGCCAGTTCGTCCTCCATTTCTTCATGGGCTCCTGCACTTTCATCAACACTTTTTGCTGATACTATGCGCCCTTGTTAATCCCTCTCCCTCACCATGACTGCCGCATAGGTGCCGCTGACCATCTGGACCTCGTAGATCTTGTTATCCCTTCCGCATATGACTCCTCCTGTACTTCCTCCCCTTCCTCTTGTCCCAACACCTGACTCCGAATAATAATTACAGTGTGCTCCATCATGTAGATGACCAGAATTGTCACGCTGAGAATGACATTGCCAGTGCTAAACATCTTCGTCGACATTTCAAAACTGTGTAGCAGGGTGCATAGGTCCTTGATCTGACACCACTCCAGCAGCGTGATCTGCACCACCTCTGGATCAAGTTATCCCAGGCTATATGTCTTACCGTATTTCAGCAGGGCTCTGCGGTGCTGCCACACACGCTGCAACATGTGCAGATTCCAATTCCTGCGTGTCGAAACATCGCATTTACGGCGTTTAACTGCCAGACCCTAAGACTTCCGGAGTGATGAAAGTTGTTGAGCTGCTGTGTGCGCACGATGGAAGTGAGCACATAGCGAGCGTGCCCACTGCACAAGGCCATGTAGGCCGTGATGGTGTTTTAAAAATTGCTGGCGAATTCGGTTCAACACGTGAGCCCTAAAAGGCACGTGTGTCACATTGCCCTGAGGATGGCCCGCAGCCAGGTTTGCATCATTGCCGCACACGGCTGTTAAGTCACCAACGGAGTCCGCTCCGTCAATTTGTACTCCGGTCGCCAGGTGACAACGTGTTCCTTTCATGAATAGTGCTGATGATGGGAGAGTAGTCGATGCCAGTGGCGCAGGTGGACGCAGGTTATGCTCACCCACTGGGCCGCATTACCTTGACAGATGCAGAATCTCTGGCTGAATGTAGCTGGTGGGTATCTCACAGATGAAATACCATCATTCAGCTACAACCAATGGGAAGACACCACACCCTTTTTTATGCCCATCCTGTCTGCAGACCACTGCCAGACATAGCTATGAACCTCTGGTTAATTTTACCCCCAGTTCAGTTTTATGATTTTGTGTGCTTGTTACCTGACTACTTTTCCTGCTTGCTGTTTATGTACCTTGTTGGCCGATACGCATTTCACCTCTGCTTGTTTTCTGATTCTTTCCTGGCCGTCCCATTCTGTTCCTGTTCCTCAATTAATGTTTTGACCCTGCCTGACTACTATTCTCTGTAATAGCGGTGTGACTCACATTTCCCATACATTTCAAAGTAAAAATTTGACCGCCTGATGGCATTGAGCTCTGCTGCCAGCATAGTAAGGAGGTGTGTGGTAGTCCTTGTGCGCAGTTGCAAGGAAGGGTGGCCTGACCACACAGGGTTTGCGCCAAGCTAGAGGACCCACACGAGGTTGAAGAGGCAGAAGCAGTGTATTAACTTCTACATACAGAACAAGGATTGAAACAACTCGTGGGGACGGCAAGACTTGTACAGCAGACCCTTCTCCATCTCTCACCATAGTTTGCCAGTGCCCAGTCAGTGACATGTAATGACCCTGTCTATGCTTACTGGTCCAAGTATCTGTGTTGAAATGCACCCTGTCGCACACAGATTTTCTCAAGGAAGTGGTGATGTTGTGTGCGACATGCTGGTGTAGCGCGGGCATGCTTTTCTTGGAGAAGCAGTGGTGATTGGGCATCTGGTACTGGGGCACAGCGACAGACATAAGGTCTGTAAAATCCTGTGTGTCCACTACGCGTAAAGGCAGCATTTCGGTAGCCAACAGCTTACAGAGGGATAGAGTCAACCACTTAGCTTTGTCATGGGTCGCAGTAAGTGGCCTTTTATTTGACCACATCTGAGGGACAGAGATCTGGCTGCTGTCTGAAGACGGTGTTGAGTAGGGTGTCCCTGGAAAAATGCAGGTTTGTGAGAAAAGTGCAGGCGGAGACATGATGTTGCCTTCATCTTGCCTTCAGATCTGTTCATCTTGTATCATTTTTAAAAAACACAGCAAGCAAGGGTTACTCCAAGCGGAGTCTACCTTTTTTCCCCAAATTGGGCACCCAGACACCCCATCAGTGGCAGGACTTGTGCCCTAGTTGCAAACAGGATGTTTTGATTTGCATCAAGCACATTCAAAATACACAAGCATTTACTCTCCCCAAGGGTAGTAAATTCCTTGTGGATCCATGACTTATTCATTTTGATGAACGTTAGTCTGTCCACATTGTCACTGGACAGACGCGTGCGCTTATCTGTCAGCACACACCCAGCAGCACTGAAGACACGTTCAGAGACAACGCTGGCAGCTGGACACGACAAAATCTTCAAGGCGTAACTGGAGAGCTCTTGACATTTTTCTAGATTTGAAGCACAAAAGGAGCAAGGCTCCATTTGCAAAGTCATTGCATCGATGTTCATTTGGAGATACTCCTGTATCATCCTCTCCATCCGTTGACTATGTGACACACTTGATGTCTCTGGTGGCCTTGCAAAGGAGGGTCTAAAAAAATTATGAAAAGATTCCATAAAATTGCTGTTACCAGCACCAGATACGGTCCTACTGGTACGGGTAGACTGTTGAAGATGACGAGGCCGTCCCATGTTTGTCAAGTTACAACTGGGAGAATCACTCCCTTCACCTGCACGGTTGTTTGGTGGAAAAGCCGAGCTAAGATCGAGTAACAGCTTCTGCTGATACTCCTGCATACGTGCGTCCCTTTCTATGGGTGGAATTATGTCACAAAATTTGGACTTGTCCCGGGGATCTAATAGTGTGGCAAGCCAGTAGTCATCATCACTTCTAATTTTGACAATACGAGGGTCATGTTGGAGGTAGTGCAACAAGAAGGCACTCATGTGTCTTGCGCAGCCATGCGGACCAAGTCCACGCTGTGTTTGTGGCATAGAGGTGCTAACCGTTCTTTCTTCCTCTGTCATCTCCCCCCAACCTCTTTCAACTTAAATTTGACCAAGGTCCCCCTCATCAGCTGAGTCTTCCATGTCCATGGACAGTTCGTCCTCCATATCTTCATGTCCTCCTGCACCTTCCTCAACATCTCGCCTGCTACCATGCGCCCTTGTTGATCCCTGTCCCCCATGGTCCCATGCCTGCCGCGTTGGTGATGATGAACGTCTGGACCTTGGTGATGTTGTTGTGTCTTGCGCATATGAATCCTCCTGTAGTTCCTCCCCTTCCTGTTGTCCCACCCCCTGACTCCGAATAGTGTTTAGCGTGTGCTCCAGCATGTAAATGACTGTAATCGTCATGCTGATAATGGCATTGTCAGCGCTAAACATATTCGTCGCCATGTCGAAACTGTGCAGAAGGGTGCATAGGTCCGTGATCTGAGATCACTCCATCAGGGTAATCTGCCCCACCTCTGCATCTCGTTGGCCCAGGCTATACGTCATGACGTATTGCACCAGGGCTCTGCGGTGCTGCCACAGTCGCTGTAACATGTGGAGAGTTGAATTCCAGCGTGTCGCCACATCGCATTTCAGGCGATGAACCGGCAGGCCGAAAGACTTCTGGAGCGATGCAAGTCGCTCAGCTGCGGCGCTTGAATGGCGGAAGTGAGCACTGCAGACAGTTTCCGTGCCCTGGTCAGAAGGCCATCTAGGCCGGGATAGTGTGTTAAAAATTGCTGGACAACAAGGTTCAACACGTGAGCCATACAAGGCACGTGTGTCACCTTGCCCAGGCGAAGGGCCGCACCCAGGTTTGCAGCATTGTCGCACATGGCCTTACCAGGCTGCAGGTTGAGTGGAGACAACCATTTATTAAACTCGGACCGCAGAGCTGACCACAACTCCTCAGCTGTGTGACTCTTATTCCCAAGACATGTCAAGCTAAAGACCGCCTGATGCCGTTGCGCTCTGCTGCCAGCATAGTAATGAGGGGTGCGTGATTCCTTCTGCGCAGTGAGAACGCTGGTGGCCTGACCAGGCAGGCTTGGGGCGGAGGTGGAGGACCCAGATGAGGTGGAGGATGCAGAAGCAGTGGCGGAACTTGGACAGACAGAGGATTGACACACAAGTCGTGGGGACGGCAAGACTTGTGCAGCAGACCCTTCACCATCTATCACCATAGTTACCCAGTGCCCAGTCAGCGACATGTAACGTCCCTGTCCATGCTTACTGGTCCAAGTATCGGTGCTGAAATTCACCCGTTCACACACAGAGTTTCTCAAGGAAGCGGTGATATTGTGTGCGACATGCTGGTGTAGCGCGGGCACACCTTTCTTAGAGAAGTAGTGGCGACTAGGCATCTGGTACTGGGGCACAGCGACAGATATAAGGTCTCTAAAATCCTGTGTGTCCACTAGGCGGAAAGGCAGCATTTCTGTAGCCAACAGCTTACAGAGGGATAGAGTCAACCTCTTCGCTTTGTCATGGGTCGAAGGAAGTGGCCTTTTATTTGACCACATCTGAGGGACAGAGATCTGGCTGCTGTGTGTAGACGGTGTTGAGTAGGGTGTCCCTGGAAAAATGCAGCTTTGGGAGGAAAGTGCAGGCGGAGACATGATGTTGCCTTCATCCAAAGTTGGTGCTATCGATGTCTGAGAGAGCTGTACACACTCACTTGTTTCCCCTTCCAAACCAACTGACGACCTACCAAGCAAACTGCCTGTTGCGGTTACAGTGGTGGAAGTTGTGGGTGGAAAAACAGGTGTGACAGCTGTCCCCACAGTCCTAGAAGATGACGAGCGCGCGGATGCCCTGGAAGGGGCAGGCGGTGGATGGTTGGCTCCACTAGGCCGCATTGCAGCACGGTGAGCTTCCCACCAGGCCATATGATATTTATTCATGTGACGATTCATGGAAGAAGTTGTCAAACTGCTGAGGTTTTGACCTCTACTAAGATAACCATGGCAAATGTTACAGATCACATAATTTGGCCGATCTTTTTTTATGTCAAAAAAGGACCAGGCTAGGCAAGGCTTAGAGGCCATGCGACCTGTTGATCCACCCCGAATAATGCTCAGAGGCAGAGTGGTGGCTGAGGATGCAGTTGTAGACGTGCTACCAGTGCTCCGACTGTGTCCAGGAAGGCGCCAGGTTACTTCGACGTCGGTTGCATCCTCCTCCACCGCCTCTATTGACCTCCTCGAGTGTCTGACTGTGGGTTGACAGTAGGTGGGATCTAGAACTTCATCATCAATTGTTGTGTTTGCACTCCCCTCCCCCTCAGACCGAGTTTCTTCTTGCCCTGACCGAATATTTAAGTTGTCATCCCAATCGGGTATCTGCGTCTCATCTTCATCAGTATGTTCCTCATTGCCTATAACCACAGTTGTTGGAAAGGCAGCATTTTGGTAGCCAACAGTTTGCATTTTATGAAAGTCAACCTCCAAGCCATGTCATGCCCTTCTAAAAGCATGTATAACACAGCGAGGGGACTCCAACCACAGTCTCCCTCGTTGCCACTCACTGGGCCACACACACCCCACTTGACTGGCATCGGTTGAGCCCCCTTTTGAAAAAGAAAAAGATGCTTTGCATGAAGCACTCTCAAAAATACGCGTGCCTTTCCCGTCCCCTGGCTGACCCCGGGGAAGAAAAGTCCTCTGAGAGCCATGACTTGTTCATCTTGGTTCTTTTAGAAACACAGCGAGGGGACTCCAACCACAGTCTCCCTCGTTGCCACTCACTGGGCCACACACACCCCACTTGACTGGCATCGGTTGAGCCCCCTTTTGAAAAAGAAAAAGATGCTTTGCATGAAGCACTCTCAAAAATACGCGTGCCTTTCCCATCCCCTGGCTGACCCCGGGGAAGAAAAGTCCTCTGAGAGCCATGACTTGTTCATCTTGGTTCTTTTAGAAACACAGCGAGGGGACTCCAACCACAGTCTCCCTCGTTGCCACTCACTGGGCCACACACACCCCACTTGACTGGCATCGGTTGAGCCCCCTTTTGAAAAAGAAAAAGATGCTTTGCATGAAGCACTCTCAAAAATACGCGTGCCTTTCCCGTCCCCTGGCTGACCCCGGGGAAGAAAAGTCCTCTGAGAGCCATGACTTGTTCATCTTGGTTCTTTTAGAAACACAGCGAGGGGACTCCAACCACAGTCTCCCTCGTTGCCACTCACTGGGCCACACACACCCCACTTGACTGGCATCGGTTGAGCCCCCTTTTGAAAAAGAAAAAGATGCTTTGCATGAAGCACTCTCAAAAATACGCGTGCCTTTCCCGTCCCCTGGCTGACCCCGGGGAAGAAAAGTCCTCTGAGAGCCATGACTTGTTCATCTTGGTTCTTTTAGAAACACAGCGAGGGGACTCCAACCACAGTCTCCCTCGTTGCCACTCACTGGGCCACACACACCCCACTTGACTGGCATCGGTTGAGCCCCCTTTTGAAAAAGAAAAAGATGCTTTGCATGAAGCACTCTCAAAAATACGCGTGCCTTTCCCGTCCCCTGGCTGACCCCGGGGAAGAAAAGTCCTCTGAGAGCCATGACTTGTTCATCTTGGTTCTTTTAGAAACACAGCGAGGGGACTCCAACCACAGTCTCCCTCGTTGCCACTCACTGGGCCACACACACCCCACTTGACTGGCATCGGTTGAGCCCCCTTTTGAAAAAGAAAAAGATGCTTTGCATGAAGCACTCTCAAAAATACGCGTGCCTTTCCCATCCCCTGGCTGACCCCGGGGAAGAAAAGTCCTCTGAGAGCCATGACTTGTTCATCTTGGTTCTTTTAGAAACACAGCGAGGGGACTCCAACCACAGTCTCCCTCGTTGCCACTCACTGGGCCACACACACCCCACTTGACTGGCATCGGTTGAGCCCCCTTTTGAAAAAGAAAAAGATGCTTTGCATGAAGCACTCTCAAAAATACGCGTGCCTTTCCCGTCCCCTGGCTGACCCCGGGGAAGAAAAGTCCTCTGAGAGCCATGACTTGTTCATCTTGGTTCTTTTAGAAACACAGCGAGGGGACTCCAACCACAGTCTCCCTCGTTGCCACTCACTGGGCCACACACACCCCACTTGACTGGCATCGGTTGAGCCCCCTTTTGAAAAAGAAAAAGATGCTTTGCATGAAGCACTCTCAAAAATACGCGTGCCTTTCCCGTCCCCTGGCTGACCCCGGGGAAGAAAAGTCCTCTGAGAGCCATGACTTGTTCATCTTGGTTCTTTTAGAAACACAGCGAGGGGACTCCAACCACAGTCTCCCTCGTTGCCACTCACTGGGCCACACACACCCCACTTGACTGGCATCGGTTGAGCCCCCTTTTGAAAAAGAAAAAGATGCTTTGCATGAAGCACTCTCAAAAATACGCGTGCCTTTCCCGTCCCCTGGCTGACCCCGGGGAAGAAAAGTCCTCTGAGAGCCATGACTTGTTCATCTTGGTTCTTTTAGAAACACAGCGAGGGGACTCCAACCACAGTCTCCCTCGTTGCCACTCACTGGGCCACACACACCCCACTTGACTGGCATCGGTTGAGCCCCCTTTTGAAAAAGAAAAAGATGCTTTGCATGAAGCACTCTCAAAAATACGCGTGCCTTTCCCGTCCCCTGGCTGACCCCGGGGAAGAAAAGTCCTCTGAGAGCCATGACTTGTTCATCTTGGTTCTTTTAGAAACACAGCGAGGGGACTCCAACCACAGTCTCCCTCGTTGCCACTCACTGGGCCACACACACCCCACTTGACTGGCATCGGTTGAGCCCCCTTTTGAAAAAGAAAAAGATGCTTTGCATGAAGCACTCTCAAAAATACGCGTGCCTTTCCCGTCCCCTGGCTGACCCCGGGGAAGAAAAGTCCTCTGAGAGCCATGACTTGTTCATCTTGGTTCTTTTAGAAACACAGCGAGGGGACTCCAACCACAGTCTCCCTCGTTGCCACTCACTGGGCCACACACACCCCACTTGACTGGCATCGGTTGAGCCCCCTTTTGAAAAAGAAAAAGATGCTTTGCATGAAGCACTCTCAAAAATACGCGTGCCTTTCCCGTCCCCTGGCTGACCCCGGGGAAGAAAAGTCCTCTGAGAGCCATGACTTGTTCATCTTGGTTCTTTTAGAAACACAGCGAGGGGACTCCAACCACAGTCTCCCTCGTTGCCACTCACTGGGCCACACACACCCCACTTGACTGGCATCGGTTGAGCCCCCTTTTGAAAAAGAAAAAGATGCTTTGCATGAAGCACTCTCAAAAATACGCGTGCCTTTCCCGTCCCTTGGCTGACCCCGGGGAAGAAAAGTCCTCTGAGAGCCATGACTTGTTCATCTTGGTTCTTTTAGAAACACAGTGAGGGGACTCCAACCACAGTCTCCCTCGTTGCCACTCACTGGGCCACACACACCCCACTTGACTGGCATCGGTTGAGCCCCCTTTTGAAAAAGAAAAAGATGCTTTGCATGAAGCACTCTCAAAAATACGCGTGCCTTTCCCGTCCCCTGGCTGACCCCGGGGAAGAAAAGTCCTCTGAGAGCCATGACTTGTTCATCTTGGTTCTTTTAGAAACACAGCGAGGGGACTCCAACCACAGTCTCCCTCGTTGCCACTCACTGGGCCACACACACCCCACTTGACTGGCATCGGTTGAGCCCCCTTTTGAAAAAGAAAAAGATGCTTTGCATGAAGCACTCTCAAAAATACGCGTGCCTTTCCCGTCCCCTGGCTGACCCCGGGGAAGAAAAGTCCTCTGAGAGCCATGACTTGTTCATCTTGGTTCTTTTAGAAACACAGCGAGGGGACTCCAACCACAGTCTCCCTCGTTGCCACTCACTGGGCCACACACACCCCACTTGACTGGCATCGGTTGAGCCCCCTTTTGAAAAAGAAAAAGATGCTTTGCATGAAGCACTCTCAAAAATACGCGTGCCTTTCCCGTCCCCTGGCTGACCCCGGGGAAGAAAAGTCCTCTGAGAGCCATGACTTGTTCATCTTGGTTCTTTTAGAAACACAGCGAGGGGACTCCAACCACAGTCTCCCTCGTTGCCACTCACTGGGCCACACACACCCCACTTGACTGGCATCGGTTGAGCCCCCTTTTGAAAAAGAAAAAGATGCTTTGCATGAAGCACTCTCAAAAATACGCGTGCCTTTCCCGTCCCCTGGCTGACCCCGGGGAAGAAAAGTCCTCTGAGAGCCATGACTTGTTCATCTTGGTTCTTTTAGAAACACAGCGAGGGGACTCCAACCACAGTCTCCCTCGTTGCCACTCACTGGGCCACACACACCCCACTTGACTGGCATCGGTTGAGCCCCCTTTTGAAAAAGAAAAAGATGCTTTGCATGAAGCACTCTCAAAAATACGCGTGCCTTTCCCGTCCCCTGGCTGACCCCGGGGAAGAAAAGTCCTCTGAGAGCCATGACTTGTTAATCTTGGTTCTTTTAGAAACACAGCGAGGGGACTCCAACCACAGTCTCCCTCATTGCCACTCACTGGGCCACACACACCCCACTTGACTGGCATCGGTTGAGCCCCCTTTTGAAAAAGAAAAAGATGCTTTGCATGAAGCACTCTCAAAAATACGCGTGCCTTTCCCGTCCCCTGGCTGACCCCGGGGAAGAAAAGTCCTCTGAGAGCCATGACTTGTTCATCTTGGTTCTTTTAGAAACACAGCGAGGGGACTCCAACCACAGTCTCCCTCGTTGCCACTCACTGGGCCACACACACCCCACTTGACTGGCATCGGTTGAGCCCCCTTTTGAAAAAGAAAAAGATGCTTTGCATGAAGCACTCTCAAAAATACGCGTGCCTTTCCCGTCCCCTGGCTGACCCCGGGGAAGAAAAGTCCTCTGAGAGCCATGACTTGTTCATCTTGGTTCTTTTAGAAACACAGCGAGGGGACTCCAACCACAGTCTCCCTCGTTGCCACTCACTGGGCCACACACACCCCACTTGACTGGCATCGGTTGAGCCCCCTTTTGAAAAAGAAAAAGATGCTTTGCATAAAGCACTCTCAAAAATACGCGTGCCTTTCCCGTCCCCTGGCTGACCCCGGGGAAGAAAAGTCCTCTGAGAGCCATGACTTGTTCATCTTGGTTCTTTTAGAAACACAGCGAGGGGACTCCAACCACAGTCTCCCTCGTTGCCACTCACTGGGCCACACACACCCCACTTGACTGGCATCGGTTGAGCCCCCTTTTGAAAAAGAAAAAGATGCTTTGCATGAAGCACTCTCAAAAATACGCGTGCCTTTCCCGTCCCCTGGCTGACCCCGGGGAAGAAAAGTCCTCTGAGAGCCATGACTTGTTCATCTTGGTTCTTTTAGAAACACAGCGAGGGGACTCCAACCACAGTCTCCCTCGTTGCCACTCACTGGGCCACACACACCCCACTTGACTGGCATCGGTTGAGCCCCCTTTTGAAAAAGAAAAAGATGCTTTGCATGAAGCACTCTCAAAAATACGCGTGCCTTTCCCGTCCCCTGGCTGACCCCGGGGAAGAAAAGTCCTCTGAGAGCCATGACTTGTTCATCTTGGTTCTTTTAGAAACACAGCGAGGGGACTCCAACCACAGTCTCCCTCGTTGCCACTCACTGGGCCACACACACCCCACTTGACTGGCATCGGTTGAGCCCCCTTTTGAAAAAGAAAAAGATGCTTTGCATGAAGCACTCTCAAAAATACGCGTGCCTTTCCCGTCCCCTGGCTGACCCCGGGGAAGAAAAGTCCTCTGAGAGCCATGACTTGTTCATCTTGGTTCGTTTAGAAACACAGCGAGGGGACTCCAACCACAGTCTCCCTCGTTGCCACTCACTGGGCCACACACACCCCACTTGACTGGCATCGGTTGAGCCCCCTTTTGAAAAAGAAAAAGATGCTTTGCATGAAGCACTCTCAAAAATACGCGTGCCTTTCCCGTCCCCTGGCTGACCCCGGGGAAGAAAAGTCCTCTGAGAGCCATGACTTGTTCATCTTGGTTCTTTTAGAAACACAGCGAGGGGACTCCAACCACAGTCTCCCTCGTTGCCACTCACTGGGCCACACACACCCCACTTGACTGGCATCGGTTGAGCCCCCTTTTGCAAAAGAAAAAGATGCTTTGCATGAAGCACTCTCAAAAATACGCGTGCCTTTCCCGTCCCCTGGCTGACCCCGGGGAAGAAAAGTCCTCTGAGAGCCATGACTTGTTCATCTTGGTTCTTTTAGAAACTCAGCGAGGGGACTCCAACCACAGTCTCCCTCGTTGCCACTCACTGGGCCACACACACCCCACTTGACTGGCATCGGTTGAGCCCCCTTTTGAAAAAGAAAAAGATGCTTTGCATGAAGCACTCTCAAAAATACGCGTGCCTTTCCCGTCCCCTGGCTGACCCCGGGGAAGAAAAGTCCTCTGAGAGCCATGTCCACATTGTCAGTGGACAGACACGTGTGCTTATCTGCCAGCAGACCCACAGCAGCACTGAAGACAGGTTCCGAGAGAACGCTGGCTGCAGGACACGACAAGATCCCCAAGACGTACGTGGCGAGCTCAGGCAATTTATCAAGATTGGAAGCCAAGAATGAGCAGGGCTCAAGTTGCACAATAATGGCATGTTTCCTTGCATATACTCATATATCTGTGTGTCCTCCTCTTTTTCCTTGTCCAGCTCTTTTGTTTTCGCATGAGTATATGTCCTTGTCACTTTCCCATGTGTTGTGAGTTGTTTGTGACCTTTTGGACACCTTTGAGGGTGTTTTCTAGGTGTTTTTCTGTGTTTGTGATTGCCTGCCATTGTTTCCTATGCAGTTCGAGTTCGGTTCGTCGAACGTTCGACGAACCGAACTCGAACGGGAGGTCCGTTCGGCGAACCAACCTCGAGCCGAACCGCGACCGGTTCGCTCATCTCTACTCCTGACATAAAGTCGGTCATTGTCACCAGACTCGTCTCAGTCAACCCCCTTGTCAGATACGCCCCCCGGTCAGACCTATCTCTCCATAACTGTCTCCAACGGCTAGTGTAGTAGCGAAAGTCTCTTCCAGTCGAAACTACTGTCTGGTCTGACTCCGAGCTATCTAATCCACTAGAAGGGCTACTGTCTGGGCACCTCAGCACTGAGCAGATAGACGATCTTCTATATCTAGACCGTCTGCATTCTCTTTTTGCAGATTTACCATGGCTTGTTCTGCCATGGCGTCTTCGGTTGTCATCGCTCTGTTGGTGTGTTCTCTCAAGACCATCCTTCGCTGTAGATTCATCACTCTCTTCATCCATTCCTTTGGAGTTTAGAGTAGAGGACTTGGACCATTCAGAGTCTATGCTATAGCCCAATGTGTAGTTAGGTCTTCCATGACCTTGGTTCCTTTCATTATAGGACCTGCTTTCTGTGCCAACTGAAGCAACACCTTTATCAGGTGGGCAACCCTTCTCCTCGCCACAGCCTGCAAGCGGTCTTCACCTCATACCCACTTGATGGACTTGTTCTGCAATATTCTGCCTTTTTAGGTTCAACTGCCTTAGTTCTTCCAGGTAACCCAGGCGGTACTCTAGGAGGACTCGTACATTTTCAACACACTCCTTTGTTCCCTCAATGACACATGGAACCATACTGACTTCACAGAGTATCTTGGCTTCATTATGAATATCAATTCTTACTCTCGTCACACCGGACTTGTCAACCATCTCCTGCATGACTCTTCCATTTCTTCCAATCAGCTTCTTAACCAGTTCTCTGGGCACTTGTGTGACCTCCTCCACAAACTCCAACAGCCTTCTAGCTGTCTTGACTCCTTCTGCAGTTTTCCCATAGATTCGGAATCTTCCACTGTTTTTTTCCCCTTCAATAGCGGTAATACCTGGAACCTTCCTGGCTTGCTGAATGTTACTTCTCAGCGCTCTTATTGCAAGCCCAATTAATGGTTTCTTCACAACCACCACTTCCTGAAACGCTGTGGTGAGCTGCTTCATATACGCCAATCGTCTGGTGTCTTCTTCCATCTTTGTAGAGATGAGCCACTTTGAGCGAAGGCACTGTAGGTGCATGCCACTCAGGATAGCCACCCGCTTCTTTGTGACATCACTTACAGAGCACACCACCAACCGACAAGACTCTGGGGCAAAGTACACTTTATAGGCTCCTACGGCTGTCTTGAATTTTTCATGTACCGCCTCACTGGCACAGGCTTTTCTCAAGTTTGCAGGGACTTCTACCCTGAACATAAAGACTGGCTGAATTTCTTTACCTGTAAGGCCATCGGATCGTTCCTTGGGTCTTCCACATCCATCCTCTTTTCTTATCACAGGCTCCACCTTTGGAGTTGCATTCTCCTCAGGATTTTCCATAGCCTCAGAGCCTTTGAATTTTTCCTCATTTTTGACCTCCAGATTCTCAATCTTCTGAACCAAGTCCATCTTTATGGCCTCCATCTTGGTCTTGCCAGTAAGTTCAGTTAAGCTCTCAGCTGCTGATGGGACTTCTGGGCTAGATTTCCCTGCTTTAAGGGTTCTCTCAACTTCTGCAGCTTCAGCCATCTCTTGGGACTCTGCAGCATCTCCCTCAAGTTCCTCTTGATTCTCTGCAACTTCAGAGGCTTTCTTACACTCCATACCTTCAACCTCAGATTCTATGGAGTCTACAACAGCTTTTATGCCGTTGGCACTATTATTCACCCCAGCACTGGGTGGATCACTGGTCTGCTCACCATGACCTTTGTGGATTTTTCCTCCACCAACAGCCTCCAGGATTTCTTCTCCTATAGAGTTCTCACTCAACAGACCATCAGCTTCACACCAGGAAATCATAGGGGACATCACCACTACTGTTTTGGTCAGCTCCTTTTCTGCATTTTCACCCTGCTGATTTCTGTCTTTACAATGTGTCAGTTCTAGCTCAGACTCATCTTTCTTTTGCATGATTTTTCTGCCCGACTCTACATTAGCGGTTGCTATCAGCAACGTGCCTTTCTCAACCTTCTCTGCACACTCAGATTCTGGAAGGGAATCCACACTTTGGGCAGAAATACAGTCAGGGCCAGAAATATTTGGACAGTGACACAAGTTTTGTTAATTTAGCTGTTTACAAAAACATGTTCAGAAATACAATTATATATATAATATGGGCTGAAAGTACACACTCCCAGCTGCAATATGAGAATTTTCACATCCAAATCGGAGAAAGGGTTTAGGAATCATAGCTCTGTAATGCATAGCCTCCTCTTTTTAAAGGGACCAAAAGTAATTGGACAAGGGACTCTAAGGGCTGCAATTAACTCTGAAGGCATCTCCCTCGTTAACCTGTAATCAATGAAGTAGTTAAAAGGTCTGGGGTTGATTACAGGTGTGTGGTTTTGCATTTGGAAGCTGTTGCTGTGACCAGACAACATGCGGTCTAAGGAACTCTCAATTGAGGTGAAGCAGAACATCCTGAGGCTGAAAAAAAAGAAAAAATCCATCACAGAGATAGCAGACATGCTTGGAGTAGCAAAATCAACAGTCGGGTACATTCTGAGAAAAAAGGAATTGACTGGTGAGCTTGGGAACTCAAAAAGGCCTGGGCGTCCACGGATGACAACAGTGGTGGATGATCGCCGCATACTTTCTTTGGTGAAGAAGAACCCGTTCACAACATCAACTGAAGTCCAGAACACTCTCAGTGAAGTAGGTGTATCTGTCTCTAAGTCAACAGTAAAGAGAAGACTCCATGAAAGTAAATACAAAGGGTTCACATCTAGATGCAAACCATTCATCAATTCCAAAAATAGACAGGCCAGAGTTAAATTTGCTGAAAAACACCTAATGAAGCCAGCTCAGTTCTGGAAAAGTATTCTATGGACAGATGAGACAAAGATCAACCTGTACCAGAATGATGGGAAGAAAAATGTTTGGAGAAGAAGGAACGGCACATGATCCAAGGCACACCACATCCTCTGTAAAACATGGTGGAGGCAACGTGATGGCATGGGCATGCATGGCTTTCAATGGCACTGGGTCACTTGTGTTTATTGATGACATAACATCAGACAAGAGTAGCCGGGTGAATTCTGAAGTGTACCGGGATATACTTTCAGCCCAGATTCAGCCAAATGCCGCAAAGTTGATCGGACAGCGCTTCATAGTACAGATGGACAATGACCCCAAGCATACAGCCAAAGCTACCCAGGAGTTCATGAGTGCAAAAAAGTGGAACATTCTCCAATGGCCAAGTTAATCACCAGATCTTAACCCAATTGAGCATGCATTTCACTTGCTCAAATCCAGACTTAAGACGGAAAGACCCACAAACAAGCAAGACCTGAAGGCTGCGGCTGTAAAAGCCTGGCAAAGCATTAAGAAGTAAGAAACCCAGCATTTGGTGATGTCCATGGGTTCCAGACTTAAGGCAGTGATTGCCTCCAAAGGATTCGCAACAAAATATTGAAAATAAAAATATTTTGTTTGGGTTTGGTTTATTTGTCCAATTACTTTTGACCTCCTAAAATGTGGAGTGTTTGTAAAGAAATGTGTACAATTCCTACAATTTCTATCCGATATTTTTGTTCAAACCTTCAAATTAAACATTACAATCTGCACTTGAATTCTGTTGTAGAGATTTCATTTCAAATCCAATGTGGTGGCATGCAGAGCCCAACTCGCGAAAATTGTGTCACTGTCCAAATATTTCTGGACCTAACTGTATATGACACTGTCTCTACCTGGACCATATTTTCAGAGGTTGTAGCTTGCTCCGCCTCTCTACGCCTGTTGCGCCTTCGGTGACGGGAGGAGGTTTTCCCCTCTTTGCTCATCAGTACATCACTGTCCTTGTTTGTCACTTTAGTAGAGTCAGTGTCCTTACTGGAGTCGTCACTCCCCCTGGTGTCCTGGACTAACGTGTTCCCACCTAACCAGGTGTTGGCTCCCTTTTCTGGAGCTCCCCCATCACTAACGGTCATATTATCATTTATTTTGTTACCCATCATGTCACTAAGTTGGGCATCTCCACCTTTTTCTTTGCTCCCCCCTAACTTAGTACAGTCAACTTTAGGGGGTGCTATCTTCACCTTACCACACATAACCATCCCACAAGGACTCTTTTTAACCTCCCGCTGTAGTGGAGCTTCCTTTGGATCGTTCTGGCTCTTACACAAGCACCCGGACACTTCCCCCTGCTTCCACAAGTCCACAAATAATTTAGAGTCCCAACCTATAATAATTGGGTGCTGTAAATCTGAAACTACACCAACATCATGAGAACCAATGTCCCTGTCAGTCTTAATGACCACGCTGGACATTGGGTATTCTTTATCATTATTGTGGGTGAAGTTGGCGTGGAACTTCTTTCCAGGAATCAGGTAGACATTAGTTGTGGCCCTCACCAGGGTCACCAAACTCCGTGAGTCTACGAGTGCAGTTACGGATTCTCCATCCACTTCCACGATACACAGACGTAGCCTATCTTCAGATGGGTGGTCTACACTGCAGACAGGACACCTGCAGCATGAACACCCTTGTGCTTGATTACTGTCCATCTGCGCCACTGCGCCCTTGTCTATGGGATGCTCCACCCCCTTTTGGGCAACCACCCCTTCATGGGATTCCACCCCTTTTTGGGCAACCCAGTCCCGAGAGGGTACATTCCATGGCCTTTCCATGGAAAACGCATGTCCCAAACCACACAGTACCTTGGTGCCCCAGGTATCCTTCTGAGCAACCTGTGTGTGCACTGGCCCCACAAGGGACTGTACCCACTTGTCCAGCTCCACCAAGTCCAGATGCTCTGCCAACGACTCCTGTCGCCGCTGCAGCTCATGCTGCTTTACCTCCTGGCAGCCGGTCTCCTGCAGTCGCTGCTCACCGACCCGCACCAGGTACTTTAACAGTATGTCATCCACACAAGCTGCTCCAGTCATGGTCGCTCAGCTACGGACCTTCGTGGACCCGCCGATCCACTGCAAGCTGCTTGAGTGCGCCGTCAACTTTCGTGGACCCGCCGATCCCCTGCATACCGCTTCGAAAATTGTTTTCGTGGACCCGCCGATCCACAGGAAACACTTCCTTGCAGTGTGTAGACAGTAGAGAAAAAAAAAACCTTCGTGGACCCGGCTGATCCACAGGAACAACACCTCTGCAGTTGCTAGACGTGCTGCCTGGATTGTTGCCCGCAGTCTAGCACCATATGTAAATGTTGCTTACCGCAACCCGGGGGTTTCACTCACTTGCAGAGGTTCTAGGCAGCTTAGACAACATAGGTATCACCGTCTCTTATAAAACGCAGCAGTTTATTTATTAGACTCAACATAAACTGCTAAACAAAATGTAACAAAGCCTCTCCTGGCTTAAAGGAAAATATAACATCCACATACCGTGGGCTTCCAGTCCAATTAAATGTCCATTGTGGATTCTCCACACTCTGGCTCCAGCCAGCGAACACAAGTCACTGTGGTTGCTTCCTGCAGCCTCCAGCCCTCTCCAGCCAGGCTGCAGTATTTTCCCCAGTCCTCACCTGGACTGATTTCCAAACGTCTCTCTTCAGTCTTCACACAGACTGAGATCTCCAGCACACATCCTCCATGTGCAGCACTCTCAGGCTTCTCTCTGTTTCTAAAACTAACAGTCTCTTAAACCCAACTGGATAAACCCACAGGTGGAGGTATGTGATTCTCCAGCTCTGTCCATCACACTGGTCACAGTTTAAAGGGAACCTAACCCTTAATTACAACCCAAGTTCTGTGGAACTGCAGGTCCCACAGTCACACCTTCAGTTCAATATCACAGGGGGATCCTTCTCCACTGCAGCCATCCACAACACACACACACTCACAAATACTCATATATTTAATTTTCTGATTTTTTTTATTTTTTTTTGGGGGGGTGGGGTGAAATCTGGACGGACCCTCTTTAAATGACAGCCTCTATAGATTGACCTTATTATAGATGTGTTGCATCTTTTTGACCTGATTCCAGGATGACATTCTTATTTGTGTAGTTGAAACTTTGTAGAATGAAGTTTGATGACACCGATACATGAACGCACTTGTCCTCTCTTTGTCCTTATCTATTATTTCTTACTTATAACTGATTTATAGAGCAGTGTATCTTCCTGGACAGCTGCATGTCTACAAGCTTTACCATGCTTTCCCTTTGCAGTATAATATGATTTATGGTGCCTGTATTCTAGTACTGAACAGTGAGCAGGGATACAATGTACAGCCTTATGAAAGTTTGCATTAGATATGCCATCATTCATGTGTGCATGCAGTCGTATCAAGTGTCTGCTCTCTAATTTTGATAAAGTAGAATATTCTAAAAATTACTGTTGAATTTCCCTGTTGGATAATATAGGGCACCCTGAGTACAATGTCAATACAAAGTCTAGTATCCACAGTACAGTCAAGTAAATAGAAATGGATAAAACTTAAAATAGGATAAATTGTGGAGATTTATCAATGTCATAGGATGAATGAATTTACCAAACAACAGAGATGGGGTAATGGGCTAAGTCGCTACAAATATAGCACATTTTTAACGCATATTACTATTTTTTTTAGCAATGTTTCAATACTCCATGTTATAAAAATAACATTCAACATCATTTTGGGTACAGGAACAGCCCTGCAAAGCAAGATCCATTATGGATGAGTGCAAGCTTTTATCGCGTTTACTCCAATATTAAAAAGTCACAGGAAAATAACAAAAAAATATGGAAGAGCAAAAAAATTACATAAAAATCTAATGAAAAATTGGATTCATCCAGAATGCTATATACATAATTAAAGGGGTATTCTCACCTCCAAGATCCTATCCCAATATCGAGTAGGCGTAATATTAATAATATTAGCAAATACCTCCAATTAGAAATGTAGTATAGTTCTTCTGATTCACTATAACGCTTTACATCATGTTCAGGGCATTGCAGGACCTTAGGTATCCATGGTTATGACCACTAGCAACTAATCAAATGTGACTATATGAGTGGTTGTGAATCAAAACTATACCACATTTCTCATTGGAGGTATTTGCTAATATAATTATTATTACACTTACTAGATATTGGGATATTGGGATAGGATCTTGGAGGTGGGAATACTATTTTAATTTAAAATTTAAAAATTAATACAAAACAATGTACAATCTTAATATAATATACGGTTGAAACCAGAAGTTTACATACAAGATCTAAAAAGACACATCTGCATGTTCTTCTCACTATCTGACATCAGATCAGAATAAACCTTTTCCGTTTTAGGTCAATTAGGAATTAAAATTATTTATATATGCCAGTCAAAAGTTTCCATACACTTAGAGTACTACACATTTAAACAATATAGGACAGCCCATATGATGATGTCATGTCTTTGGAAGCTTCTGATAGGTTTATTGGCAACATCTGAGTAAATTAGAGACACATCTGTGGATGTATTTTAACGCACACCTGAAACACACTGCTTCGTTGTGTATCATCATGGGAAAGTCAAAAGAAATCAGCCAAGATCTCAGGAAGATAATTGTGGACTTGTACAAACCTGGTTCATCCTTGGATGTAAACTTTTGACTTTGCAGAAAGTAATAAAAATGCCTTACAACATTCTCTCCCATTATTCTGGCATCTGGCAAATATAAATAATTTTGGTTCCTAATTGACCTAAAGCTGGAAACGTGAGAAAAATATGCAAATGTGTCTGTTTAGAATGAGTACTATGGGATAAATATAGTAATATATAACATGTCCATGTCAAAAAACTATATTGGTAAAGTATTCTACCCCTTCAGGGCACTACATAATATATATTTTTCTTAAGAACTGATCATAAGGATCAACTGGCACCCACCTTAGAATAAAAGAGTCAAATGTTATAATATGGAAATTCTAACTGCTAGCTGTCCTTGCTATCTAAGTAAACATGGAGTATTTAATGATTTTTTTCCAGTGTGTATTTTTATATTATAGTTTCTTTATAAAAATGACATAATTTTCATGCTTATTTTTTTACAATGTGGATACTGACTTGTGTTATGATTTTGAAATCCGCAAGATGCCCATTTCTCTTACCGTAACTGCATATTTTTAAGGATTTTTCCCATAGACTTAAATAAGATGAGGAAAATCTGCAGATAAAAAGGGCGTATACATTTTATTGCACTTCCGCAATGGCTCTTTTGTGTTGTCTAAGCCAGTCTTTGCATCTTTATAATAATAATTTATAATAATAAAATGATAATCTAGCTAAATAAATGATGAGATGCTGTACACTGTCTCAGTATACAATGTATCAATTACACTGTTCCAAGCACTGCTGATATAAGGAGCTGGGGGCCCATTACTACACGTGCCCAACAGGAGATTCATCTGTTCCCCTGTGTGTTAGTATACAGTATGTACATACATGCAGCAGGTTAAATAAGCATTGAACACATAACCAATTTTTTAAGTAAATATATTTTTAAAGGAGCTAGTGACATTAATTTCTCACCATATATCGGGAACAGCCCAACCAATCCACACAGTCAAAGAAATCAAATCATAGATGTCCATAGATTAATCTATGTGTAATAATGAGAAATTACACAAGGAAAAAGCATTCAACACATTAAGAAAGAGAGGTGATTTTTTTTTTATTTGCAGCCAATCACTAGTACTGCAATGCTTTTAATTGCCCAGAAAAAGATGTGTAAAGGCCCCGTCACACGCTACGATATATCTAACGATATGTCGTCGGGGTCATGGAATTTGTGACGCACATCCGGCATCGTTAGAGATGTCGTAGCGTGTGACACCACCGAACAACTGTTAACGAGCAAAAATACTCACCTTATCGTTGCACGTTGACACGTCGTTCATTTTCATAATGTTGTTCCTCCTTCTGCGCACCGGTTGTTCGTCGTTCCTGAGGCAGCACACATCTCTACGTGTGACACCCCGGGAACGACGAACACCTTACCTGCGTCCCGCCAGCAATGCGGAAGGAAGGAGGTGGGCGGGATATTACGTCCCTCTCATCTCCGCCACTCCGACTTTTATTGGGCGGTCGCTGTGTGACGTCGCTGTGACGCCGAACGTCCCTTTCCCTTCAGAAAGAGGATGTTCGCTGCCAACAGCAACGTCATTACGGAGGTAAGTAGGTGTGACGGGGGTTAACGACATTGTGCGTCACGGGCAACGAATTGCCCGGGATGCACAAACGACGGGGCCGGGTGCGATTTGCTCATGCGATCGCACGATATTTCGTCGTGTGTGATGGGGTCTTAACTGTTTGAGGTCTTCTAGGACTGTATTTAGATCTTTAATGCAAATGCAGCCTTAGAAACGTGAAAGTGAAGTGACCTCAACATATGCTACGGGTAAATGAATGTAATTGATGGTAACTAACAGCCTGTTTAACAATACCCTGCACTTAGAGACTTTTTGAAATTTTCAAATGATACATTTTTTGGGTAGCAGAAGACTGGAAGCTTCTGCTTCCTATATGAAGAATCTGTAATGGATATCTTGTGTTATGATGAAAAAGGACTGGTATGGTGGCTCAGTGGTTAGCACAGTAGTCTTGTAGGGCTAGGGTGCTGGGTTCAAATCCCACCAAGGACAATATCTGAAAGGATCTTGTATGTTCTCCCCGTGTTTGTGTGGTTTCATCCCACACTCCAAAGACATACTGATAGGGACTTTAGATTTTGAGCCCCAATGGTGACAGTGTTGCTGATGTATGTAAACCGCTGTGGATTATGTTGTCTCTATACACAAAAAAAATAAAAATAGAAGGCGTAGTAGAGTAAGATAAACAACAGTGTTGAAAATGATTGATGGTGATAATGACATAGACAAGTTACTACTTCAGTCTATGTACTGACTACTAGAAAGACAGGGATGATGAGAAGGTGTAGACGGGCAACTTATGCCGTAGATAACTGGCCAACTTGCTTTTCCCAACTGAGCAGGTGATGTCACTTTAACTTCTGATGGAGAGCTAGAATTTGCAATTGTTTTAGACCATTAAGACCATTGTTATATGTTAGTTGTATACCCCTTAGCCAATGTCTCTGTCTAAGCCCAGATTACCCTATGATCTAAAGATTGCAGAAGACTCCCCTGAGTAATCTGAGTGATGGAAATGGTTTAGGAAGCCAGCAAATAGATAGAAAAACAACGGCACATACTAACGAAGATCCAGATATTAACGTTCTTTATTTCATCCAACGGTGCAGGTAAAAAACGGGAGGAGAGCTGGGTGCGGGTCCCTGCAGGACGATGGTCTTTTCCTGCCCAAAAGCACTTCTAAGGGTCCATACTGGCTTGCAGGAAACCCTCCCTTTATAAAGAGAATCACCCAATCTCCATCACTGCCAATAAAAACAAATCAGATTGCAGTCAGTACATAAATTGTGCCCAGATAAAAACAAACGATACAGAATGCATAAGGGACATCCTTATAAAGAGCCTGGAATACAATAATCCACCACGTTTACAAACAAAACATTTTTTTTTTTATAAAAAAAACATTTAAGAAAATGTTTATAAAAAAACATTTAAGAAAATGTTTATAAAAAATGGTTTAGGAAGCATGAAGGGACAATTTAGGACAACTTAGTTGAAGGGATAGTGTTAGACAGTCCGTGTTAGGGTATGAGTCATTGCTGATCATAGGGACGGTTTAGATGGGCATAATAGGGCATACTGACACTAGCTGTCCTCTGTGAAAAAGAGGTAAGAGATACCGATGGGAACTCTGAAGCCTCAGAATCCAGATCTATGAGATGGGTGAGAACGTGACTTTTCTTTCTTTCTATATACCCCATGTTTATACCAGCATGATTGCTTATCATGGATTCCTAGAATTTTTAGTTAGTATCTGCAGATACTAATCACTGAGAAAATACAGGTTTAAAATATACCTTTTAATAATATTTTCTAAAAGAGGACCAAAAATAAGTCCAATTATTACAAAATCACAGAAAAAAACATATAAGGTATTATGGACAAAAGGATAGAAAAACAGGGAATATTGCCTCGATATGGCCCTGATCTTTACCTATTATCCCCTTCCTACCAACAGAGATTTTATGCACCCTAGGGTTTAAGTGGTGCCTCTGTGGCGCCCCTGACTTGGTCAGGCACCACAGAGTATTGCACCCATGCGGGAGCAATGCTTCCAGGTAATCTCCAAAGGCCAGGATGAGGTGCACACACAAACATATAGTGATCAGGCCTCCCACATCACCAGAGGGGACCCTTGGGTAGCCAGTAAGGGGTTAACTTTCAATTCCCAGCTGGGGGTGTGTTCAGGGGCTGGTTGCTAGGAAGCAGGGCAGAGAGAGAGGAAGAGGAGAGTCTGGAGGAAGAAGTTGAAGTGTGTGGAAGGGAGCAGAGGAGCTCTCGTGTCAGACAGGTCCTGAGGAGTGCAGTAGCTGAAAGCGGGGGAGAAAGGAGTACCGTGGGTCGGCCTGAAAATCATCCAGAGAGAAGGGTGACTGAGTACGGAGATCCCGGTATCCGAGCACACAAGGGGAACTAGATCCCCAGTACAGGCAGCAGATCATCCAGAGCTGCTTAACCTACAGGTGGAGGGGGTACTTCATGCCCTCACCACGACTACACAGCGCTTGAGCCAAGCAGCAATCTCCGGGCCCATAAGGGGACAGGGCCAGAAGCCATCCCACCAAGGCCACGCTGCCGGCAGACGAGCCAGAGAGAGGGGAGCAGGGTGGTAACAGCTTCCCTGGAGGGGTCCTACCACGCTTCAAGCAAAGGATCCTCCTAAAACAGAAAGAGTGCAAGGAAGGCGAGTGGACAGCTACCCTCAGAACGGCCTCCTGGAGTTCCTGGTTCCACCTGGTTATCACAGTGTCGCCCGGGCATCTCACCGTGACCTCCAAACAGTGAGTAAACACATTGAAAGACTTCTTGGACTGTGTTTGAGTCATTCTGCGACCTGTGGTCCCACACACATACACCGGGGCCTGGGGCTTGCCTCACTCTCAGGGGGCTAATATACTGACTGCACCCACCATCAGCCCCAGGCATCCCTTAATCTGCAGTGGCGGTCCCCGCTGACCGCAATACTGAGAGTGGCGTCACGACAATCCTAAAAGAAGGTTCCCTACCTGTGACCAGACTGTGCCATCCACGTGGAGTCCCTGAAGGTACTGCACCGACACATACTAGCGGGGCTTCACACCTCCGTTCCACAACGGCTTGCCCTATTACGCCCTCCTTTCCCCCTATACATTTTTTTAGAGTGCAGTGTTAATAAGATTTTTTAATTAAGTTGTCCCTTTCACTGTCCAGATGAAGGTCTATCCCCCATCCAGACTTACCTCAAAGGGTATCTAAATAACCTATCTGAAAAGTTCAACCTGTTTATAGACACAATCACCCGCTACCCATACCATCAATTATTCTGAAGCAATAATCAATTGTGGGTTCCAATAAGGGAAACCAATATTGCTAGATACCAAATATATTCAGCTATATTATGAACAGTCAAGTATGGATATTTAAGCCTTAGATTCCTATCGCTCTAAAAAGACCATCATTGTAGGCCCAAAATTATCGGACCACATCAAAGATCACCAACAAATATCATACATCAAAGATCACCAACAATTCTCACACACCAACAAGCATTGTTTTTCTTTTACTTATCTCACTCAACGCGTTTTCCCCCACTTCGGGTTCATCAGGAGTGACAGATACTACGGTGACAGATGTTAATACAGCTGAATATATTTGGTATCTGGCAATATTGGTTTCCTTTATTGGAGCCTACAATAGATTATTGCTTCAGAATAATTGATGGTATGGATAGCAGGTGACTGTGTCTATAAAAGGGTTGCACTTTTCAGGTAGGTTATTACATACCCTTTGAAGTAAGTTTGGATGGGGATAGACCTTCTTCTGGACAGTGAAAGGGACAACCTAATAAGATTTTTTAATTAATACTGCACTCTAAAAAGATTTATAGGGGGAGAGAAGGGCGTAATAGGGCAAGCCATCATGGAACAGGGCACCACTTGAACCGTAGGATGCATAAAATTTCCGTTGGTAGGAAGAGGATAATAGGTAAAGATCAGGGCCATATCCAGGCAATTTTCCTCGTTTTTCTACCCTTTTGTTCATGGTCACTTACATGTTCTTTTTTTTTTATTTTGTAATATCTGGACTTATTTTTAGCCCTCTTTTAGAAAATATTATTGAACGGTATGTTTTAAACGTGTATTTTCTCGGTGATTAGTGAATTGTAAATATACAAAGAATTATTTATAAGTTTGGTGATTTTCTTTAGTGTCTGCAGATACATGTCACGCTCCCCGGGTCCCCTGCGCTGCCCTCCGGCTCACCTGTCACGCTCCCCGGCTCCCCTGCCTCGCTTCCCGGTTCCTTGGTCCGGTCACCGCCGCTCCCCGCTCTCCAGCATCCATTGCCGGCGCGTCCCCGGCGTCCTGGCCCCCGCTCCCGGCGCCCGTCGGCTTCTCAGCCCCAGCCCGTCCATGCTGCTTCCTCCTCGCAGCTTCCTGCTCTGGCTTCTGGCACTCGGGCCGCGCGCATGCGCATTAGGGCGCGCGCGCGGTCATTGACCCTTTCTTAAAGGGCCAGCGTCCATTAACAGGAAATGATGCAAACAGGTACAGGGTATAAAGGGGTTTAATGTCCAAGGGGGCGGGGCCTGATCTTCGTGTTTCTTAAGCTAGGAGTCAGGTCTCCTGGTGTCTCTATGATATACTCACCTATCTCTCTTGTAGAGCCGTGCCTGCCTCGCCATCCGGTCCTGCCGAATCCCGAACCCCGAACGCTGTCCATCTGCCATCCTGACAGTCCTTACCATCTCGGATCCCTGCGGTGACCCGTCATCTCACTCCAAAGGTTCCGGACCCCGCCTGACATCTTCTCGGCTTCCGAACCTGAGCTGCGTCACCCGGACTACCATCAGTGACTCCGTGGTCCCAGGGACTTCTCCGTTATACTCGTATGCACGGACTGTTCTGCTGCCTATAGTGCTTCAGCTACCGGACCCCTTACCACCATCTAGGAGTTCGGCCCAGTGGATCCACCTCCTGGGTCTGCCCGTCCACCTGGCCCTGACAATACATCATATTTCCATTACACTGGTTAACACAAAAAAATCATCAGCCAAGGTAATATGTCTGTTTTATGGAGTTTGATGTGCTGATTCCAAAAATATGCTTAGTTTTGCGCTAGAAGTATTTTTGCTATTACCTTATTTTTACATTTTCAATGTATGCTGGGCCCCTCATGTGATATGCTCAAGTTTTTCAAATGGTGTTCGTGACTGGTTGAATATGAGAAAAGTGGCTATTCTATTTGCTGTTCCCATGATTTGGAGAGAACACAAAAATCATAGTAATGACTGCTACTTTTGTTTTGTTAATCTGAATGGCTTTTCTACAAAGAACAAACATACCATTAATTACGCTGAACTTGAATCTGCGATTAGGTCAGTTCCACATGATGGTACCTTGCCAGTTCCTGTACCACCGTTGTCTTGATTGGATGAAATTGAAGTAGAATATGAAGGCTATGCAGCTGAAGCTACTGGCAAAGACATGGAGACCTCAAGTCAAGATGAGTATGTACCTGATAGAGCAGCCAGAACGCTTTACTCAACATGAATTAAATTATCTCATCAGAGACCTTTCATTGTCAAAAGATAAAGCTGAACTTCTTGCAACTAGGTTGAAACAGAAGAATCTTCTTCATGATGATGTCAAAGTGTGTTATTACCGAAACAGAAGTAACACTTTAACACAATTTTTCAGAGTTGGTGGACCAATGGTGTACTGTAACAATGTGAATGGCCTATTTAAAGAACTGAATCAAGAGTATTTTATTGCAGATTGGCAATTGTTTATTGACTCATCCCAGAGAAGTTTGAAAGCAGTGTTGCTTTACAATAAAAATATGAAACCATCAATCCCAATTGCTCACTCATGTCATGAAAGGAAAATTATGAAAATGTACCAGTTGCTTTGGATGCTATACAATATAAGCATAATCAATGGAATATCTGTGGAGATTTGAAAGTGATTGGTCTGCTAATGGGAATGCAATAAGGTTTCACAAAATATTGTTGCTTCTTGTATTAATGTGACAGTAGAAATACAGGAGAGCATTATGTTTGTTGTGATTGGGGTCTGAGAAACATCTATTCTCCAGGTAGAGACAATGTTCAGCATAATTCTTTAGTTGCTCCAACAAAAATGTTCTTTCCTCCACTACATATAAAGTTGGGATTGATTAAAAACTTTGTGAAAGCCATGGCAAAGACAAATTCACAAGGGTTTCAGTACATTTCACAGAAATTCTCCAGTATTTCACCAGCAAAACTGAAGGAAGGGGTATTTGTTGGTCCTCAGATAAGAGAGCTGATGAGAGATGATGTGTTTGAAGAAACTCTAAGGGGTACTTTGCACACTATGACATCGCAGCTGCGATGTCAGTAGGGTCAAATCGAAAGTGACGCACATCCGGCATTGCTGTCGATATCGTAGTGTGTAAATCCTGACTGGGGCCTAGGTTGACGCAGACTGGGGCCTAGGTTGGAGCCTAGGTCCCTCGTGTAGCCAGTGAGGCAGACGGTAGTGGCCGTCTGCAGGAGCCGGGAAGACAGTCCTGGTGGAACCGTAGGGAGCCGGGACAGGGTAGTGGCCCGTCCGGTACCGAACCCGGGGAGCCAGCTGGAAACCGGAGCACAGGAGGAGCGTACACGAAGGTGAAGGAAAGGACTTACACTACTAAACTGGGTCAGGGGAAAAACACCGCAGCCGCCTGTGGGACCCATCCATCCAGCCATTTGTTTGACCAGAGACTTTGTGTTCATGATTGGTTGAGTGAGTACCACCGTGCTATGCGGCACAGTGCTGCCCCCGTGACCCTGCAGCTCCCCAGGCCCCATAACCCGCCAGCCATCCCTAACCCTCACCGGGGCCCCGGGACAACCAACCCCCCCTACCCACAGAGGGCAGAACCAACATCCAAGCTGCTCCCTGTCATCGCTCCCGGGATCCCCGTCCAGAGCAGCGGTGGTGCCACAACCTCACCACAACCGTGGGTGGCCTCACGGACAATATCCCTAAACCAAACCACCCCCTTTCACTCACAGGCGAGGAGCGCCGCTCGAGTCACCGGGATCCGGCCCACCGCTTGAGCCACCACCGAGCAGCAGCAGCAGCCGGACCCGAGCAGTGGGTGAGCGCAGCGTCCCCTCCTCCGCCCGCGACAACTTGGCGTCACGAACAGGATCTTACCGCTCTGCCGTCTGGTAGAGGTGCGCTTGGGACCGCCGGAGGCGTCCGGCCAAAAATGTTGAGAAGCCGCCATTTTGGGCGCGAAAAGTCCCCGCTTGAGCGTCTTCCCGAGTAGTGGAGGCGCAAAAGCCGAAACTCCGCCCCTGTAGAGGAGGACCTGGAAAAAGACTAAAGGGGACGGATGGCGTCTGGCCGCATGTGAACCGCGGCTATGGAAGCAGGGACGCCAGGACTCTGCAAGTATTTGGTTCCTGGAGCACCGCTGCACGAGATGTCCCGTCCGTCCGGCACTGCTGAAACCTCAGTGCCCATGCCCGCGGGCCCACGCCCCGACCGACCCATTACCCCTGCCACCGGTAGCGGAGCTCGCAGCGTCTGTGAGGGAGGGCCCAGACCTGGGGTCACCAGGCCTTACCTTCGTCACCGCCCTGCCACCGGTCCCGGCTTCCATCGCGGCCGCAACGGAGATGACGACGGCTCCGGCAGTCCGCCCGGCAGCGAAGCACCCATCCCGTTAACGAATCTGGGCCCGTTCTTGGACTGGGGTCAAGGGGTGTTGCCCACTTCCTAGGGGCAGCATCAGGGCCAGGTTGTTTGGGTGTGTGACTGAAGTTTTATGAAAAAAAAAAATTGCATGTCTGAAAATGTTTAAAAAAAAAAAAAAAGTTTTATTCTTTTTCAGTTCGTGAAAAATAAAATCGGTGATGGCCGGGCAGCCCGCGGACGGTCTGCATTTTACTAAGGGGGAATGTGGTGCCCTGGACAAGCCAGGGGCCACAGAAAACAACACACACACCCCCCCACCCCCAGCAGTTCACAGCAGTCATCCCCAGTGAGACCTGATTTCTTCCCTCGGGTTCAGACAGATACACCAGGTGGGCGGAGTCAGGCAGATGGGCACGTCCACCGAGGAGTCTAGCTGGCCTGAGGCAAAAACCAGCGCAGACAAGTCCAGGCAGAGGAAGAGGGAGGAGGTCTGCAGAGAGACAGACGCAGACTGGGGCCTAGGTTGGAGCCTAGGTCCCTCATGTAGCCAGTGAGGCAGACGGTAGTGGCCGTCTGCAGGAGCCGGGAAGACAGTCCTGGTGGAACCGTAGGTAGCCGGGACAGGGTAGTGGCCCGTCCGGTACCGAACCGGGGAGCCAGCTGGAAACCGGAGCACAGGAGGAGCGTACACGAAGGTGAAGGAAAGGACTTACACTACTAAACTGGGTCAGGGGAAAAACACCGCAGCCGCCTGTGGGACCCGTCCATCCGGCCGTTTGTTTGACCAGAGACTCTGTGTGAATTACTGGCTGAGTGAGTACCACCGTGCCGTGCGGCACAGCGCTGCCCCCGCGACCCTGCACCTCACCAGGCCCCGTAACCCGCCTGCCATCCCTAACCCTCACCGGGGCCCCGGGACAACCAACCCCCCCTACCCACGGAGGGGAGAACCAACATCCAAGCTGCTCCCTGTCATCGCTCCCGGGATCCCCGTCCAGAGCAGCGGTGGTGCCACAACCTCACCACAACCATGGGTGGAGTCACGGACAATATCCCTAAACCAAACCACCCCCTTTCACTCACGGGCGAGGAGCGCCGCTCGAGTCACCGGGATCCGGCCCACCACTCGAGCCGGACCCGAGCAGTGGGTGAGTGCAGCGTCCCCTCCTCCGCCCGCGACATGACTGTGCACTGCGACCTCAGATGTAGAAGACCTAGTATCACCGTGGGACATTGTGTGGATTACATCGGACCTGCGGGGGTGTTTTCGGGGTTAAAAAAGATTGGTGAAAGAGGCTATTTTTTTTTTATTTAAAATAAAGGATTTTTGTGTTTTGTGTTTATTTCTTTTAACTTACAAGGTTAGTAGTGGGGAGTTTCATAGACCCCTCTGCATTACTAACCTCAGGCTTGATGACAACTGTCATTTTTTGACAAATCACAGTTGCCTTTAGCCCCTTAAATCACCACGATTGCCACTGCTCCAAGGAAATAAGGATGACCTGAATATGTGCAACAATTGTCACATATAATGAATGCGACAATTCCAGGGTGGCTGTGGGCTGATATTTTAAGGTTGGGGAAGGCCCAATAACCATGGGTCTCTCCAGCCTGAGAATACCAGCCCCCAGCTGTTCCCTTTATCTTGACCAGGTATCAAAATTGAGGCATTACTGCATGCAATTTTTTAAAATGATTTTTTATAATAAAAAAAAGTACGCATGGGGTTCCTTGTATTTTGAGACACAGTAAAGATAACACACAGCTGGGTGGCTGTAGCCTGTAGACGTCAGCTTTATCAGCCCTGGATATCAAAATATGGGGGACCCTATGCAATTTTTTCAAATTATATATTTATTTTTACACTCCCTATCCTGCCCCAGACAGCTACTGTGAGGGTAACCAATCTCAGGTGCTGGCACATCAGCTGTTTGACTGAAGGTAATCATGCTGTCACACAGGGTGGACAGAAGAAGTAGTGAACATGCATGAGACCTATTGATCAGACAAGGAAGCACTGTGAAAGCCGTGGGAATCTCAGTAAGTGTAATATTGCTGCTTTAATCCATGCAATACTCTGGCAACATTATTCAAAGAAACCAAATATGAGTCAGAAATGCATCCAGGCATCTTCCCCATTCTGTTACCATTCAGTTTCAACACTTTTCCATCCATTGCAGCATTTTTAAAGCCCTCTCAGACCTATTTCCGAGGTCCTCCAGAAAATTACTCGAATTTCCCGTTGACTTGCAATTGGTTCGTTATTCAATACAAAAATACGAATATTAGAAATTATTCGGCTTGAATAATCCAAACCTGAATATTTTACTATTCTCCCATCATTACTGTTCATATCATGCAATAAATCAGCTGGAAGATCTATATTGAAATATCTTCCAACCGCCCAAGAGTGCTGTTGGTTAGGGGCAGTGCAAATAGAAGATTTATTGATGAAATTGAAAGTCTGTAATGTAAGAGATTAACTTTTATAGCTGCTGAGGAGGCATACACTCCCTGACAGAAGTTCTGTCGCTTATCAATGTTATGTAAATAAAAGATTAACCTTTGACTTTAATTTCATCCATTAGTTTTATTAATTACTCTTTTGAAAGCTGAAACCCTTCCAAATTTGGTTTAGGTTATGAAAATAAAGTTGCTGCAAAGCTGAAATATTGATCATTTAATGAAAACAGAAAGGTCAGATTTTGGCAACACAAAAGTTTTGTCACACACAGAAAGTAAAGTGACATTCAAACAATTAATTAACTTCTAATACAAAGATAGGTTGCATAACATTGGTGAATGAAGTTATGGTGCTATTAGAGCCATATTTAATATTTTGTGTGACTTCCATGAGCTTGAAAGACTACATCCATGCTGTTCAACAAAGATTCATACAATTTATTAATGAAGCCATCAGGAATAGCAAAGAATGCAGTCTTACATGCCTCCCAGAGTTCATCTAGATTCTTTGGTTTTGTCTTCCAAGCTTCTACTTTCATCCTACCCGAGACATGCTCAATGATGTTCATGTCTGGTGACTGGGCTGGCCAGTCCTTGAGCACCTTGATCTTCTTTGCCAGGAGGAACTTTGTTGTAGAGATGGATGTATGAGATGGAGCACCATCCTGCTGCAGAATTTGACCCCTTTTATGATTGTGAATGTAAGAGGTAGCTAATACTTCTTGATATTTTAGGCTTTTGATATTACCTTCCACCTTGCAAATGTTTCGCACACCCCCATACTGAATATAACCCCAGACCATGATCTTTCCACCACCAAACTTAACTGTTTTCTGGGTGTATTTTGGATCCATACGGGTTCCAGTAGGTCTCCTGCAGTATTTGCGTTGGCTGGGGTGTAATTCAACTGAAGATTCATCAGAGAAATTCACCTTCTGCCACTTTTCCAGCATCCATCTGTTTAGCAGGCTGTGGGACTTGGCAAATTCCACACGTTTTTTTAATTGCCTTTTATTTAGTGCTGGCTTTTGGGCACTGATTCAACCATGGAGGCCATTTTGAGACAGAATCCTACAAACTGTTCTAGTTGACACAGGGACTTGAGGTGACCAGGCCTGTTGCAGCTCTGTTGCAGTGGAAGAGGGGCTGGCTTTGGATTGTCTAACCAACAAACGTTCCTCATGAGCAGTTGTCTTGCGGGATCTGCCGGACCTGGGCTTGTCAAAAATATCTCCAGTCTCTTCAAATCTTTTTTTAATTCTTTGTACTTGATGCTGAGACACATTAAAGGTGCCAGCTATCTCTGCAGTGGATCTGGTCTTCAGCCTCTTGATAATCAAGGCTTTGGTCGCAGGGTGGATTTTTGGCACGTTGTCCGAGGTCAAGTTGCAGTTCAAGTGAAGGTCTGTGGTGCTGAGTTTCTTTTTATACACACCCACTAATTAACCGATCATTTAGTGAGCACAGGTGAGGATGTAAACTAGGACTGGGTGCATTATACGACAAGACAACAAAACTTTTGTCTTGCCAAAATCTGACCTTTCCTTGTTCATTAAATGATTAATATTTCAGCTTTGCAGCAACTTTATTTTCATATATTCTAAACCAAATTTGGGAGGGTTTCAGCTTTCAAAAGAGTAATTTGTAAAACCAATGGATGAAGTCATCTTTTATTTACATAACATGGATAAGCGACAGAACTTCTGTCAGTGAGTGTACTGTGGAGGACACATATTCAAACTGACTATGTCACTGTCAGAGGTAACGTTATACTTCTGCGACAGAGATAAGTAATGTGGCATTTATTCCATTATGTCCTCTACTTACTTCCCATCAATACACTTGCCTGGGGTAAAGGAGGACAATTTTAAACTGCATTTGAAAGTACTAGTGTGTAGGGTTCTAGTACCAGTGGTGACAGTAGTGGTACTCCAGATTCCACAGTCTTTAATATTGTTTTTTTTTTCCTTTGACATTGCCTTGTCTTTGCTGTTGCCACCTCTTCTTTTATCGTGCATTTTGCACAAAAGTATGATTAAAGTTTCCAAAATGTTTCCACTATTCTAATTTAACTCTTGACTGAAAAACTTAATAAGAAATGCTTGGTAGGTATCCAAGAAGAGCCTATTGTAACATCATCTCATATTATCTGTGTGGCATATATGGGTTTAAATTTTAACTGCTTAAACAATTGTGCAAAAATAGACTTACACTGTAGTGATGAGCATGTTTGATGGCCACACCATTGGGATGCTTGATACTTGATTGGGTATTGCGACTAGAGATGAGCAAACCTTTCAAGGCTTGGTTCGCCGAGGCCAACCGAACGAACGATACGTTCACCGAACCGTTCGCCGAATCAAACTCCGAACCCAATAAAACTTTTTCAAACTCCATTGGATTCAATGAGATGCCAAACAAAAGGTGAGAAAACTCCTCTAGGGGGGGTCGAAAAGCTTTTAAAACAGCAAAAATATGTTTTACACTGCAGCACCACTGTTTTGGCATAGCCATTAGTTTCTGTTAGTTTCAACTGCACCCATTTCCCCATAGTGTGTATGCACAGCAGGGATGTATGGTCCATACAACACACAGGATATGGCCTTGCATTTCCATTTTAAAAAGTGAGTGCACAGTGACCATGCCTTCTGCAGCTCCATATCCAGGGTGGAGTAGTACTCTAGAAATTTCTGTACAACCAGGTTGACCTATCCCATGCACATATGATGTTGCCCAGGCGCAGTGCCGCCATCAGGTTTGCACCGTTATCGCACATGGCCTTCACTGGCTCTAGATTCAGTGGAGACAGACATTGATCAAACTGGGCATTGATCAAGAAATGCATGAGTGATAGGCATAGTCCTCTTGGTCCCTTAAGCCAGGATGTACAGACAAAAGATAATTTGGACTCATCTTGGAGTCTTGAGATTAGAAACCTTTCAGGCATCTAGCAGGAAAAGTGGCAACAATTAGCACAGACTACAAATCGTCCAATGCTGCAAGATGGATGAGTGGGATTGGCCCTGTAACAAGGCCAGAAGCAGCATTTCTACCTTCACTAGAGACAGCAAAATGACCGACAGGTGTAGGCCTCTTGCTCCCAGAACCCTGGCAAAACAGACGAAAGACAATTTGGAGTCTTGATATTTAACAATATTTCAGGACAGCATCATCAATTCACCTCTTACGATTTCACCATTGTGTGTCTGCACACCAAAGAAGTATGCTCCATGCAACACAAAGGATGTGGCTTGGCATTGTCATGTTAAAAAAATCAAGACCTGCTTGAGTGAGAGGCATATACCTCTTGCTCCCATAAGCCTGGCACTACAGACAAAAGACAATTTGGAGACCTATCTTGGAGTCTTGAGATTAAAAACCTTACAAGCAGACAGCAGGACAGTTGCATCAATTGCCACCCCCCCATTTTCTCATAATGTGTTTGCACACCAGAGAAGTATGGTCCATGCAACACACAAGATGTGGGCTGGCATTTTCATTTTTAAAAATAAATATGTATGAGTCACAGGCATAGGCCTCTTGCTCCTAGAACCATGGAATTACAGACAAAAGACATTTTGGAAACCCATCTTACAGGCAGGCAACAGGACAGTTGCATCAATTGCCCCCTCATTTCCCTGTAATGTATTTGCACAGCAGAGAGGTATGGTTCATGTGACAAACAGAATGTGGACTCAGTGTATCCCATGGGTCAAAAGCACCAGGCATGGTAACGTCCGTAACAGATGACAGGCTTTCACTCACTCCGACTGTAGCAGGTAAACAAGTGAAGGTTCTGCGGTCAGAAAACTGTGTGAGAATAGTTTGTATGGTGACACAGGAGGAGGAAGAAGCAGTAGACGCGGTTCACTTGGTGGCCGGTGTTTGGGTAGGCCCAGTAGTCCACATTTTAGCACAGTAAGTTTCCCACAGTAATGCATCTTGCTTGCGCGTGTCCCAGTTCATACATGTAGTAGTCAAATTATTTAAATTTTTGCCTCTACTGAGTTGTTGTTTTCAACGCTGGCAGATAACGAAAGTTGGGTCATCTTTTGTGGTCTCAAAAAAGGCCCAGGCTAGGCAACCCTTCCTGCAAACTGCAGACCCGGGACCACTGTTGGCCACAGCCACAGTTTTGGCTGAGGATGCAGTGCTTCTCATAGTAGCATCACTGTATTGGAATTGTCAATGTAACCTCCTCTTCTTCCTCCTCTCCCTCCTCTTCCTCATTTGCTGAGCTACATAGCTGCATTCCTCTGGGTTCACACCAAGTGGGATCTACAACTTTATCATCAGGCTCTATGTTGTCCCACTCCTCCTCTTCCTGACTTGACATCACATATGCTTTCCTCCTCTTGAGTCTGGGAATCTTTGGAGTAGATCTCTGATGCTCATGGGATAGAATGTGTGAACAGTTCTGCAGACTCACCTTGTGTGGTTCTCCACAGTCAGTCTGCCGGTTGGAGATTTGTTATGCAAAGGAAAACATGTGTGATTTGGTGGCACCTCTGAAGAATGAACGGTTTGTGATGTTGAGGTACAGGAAGAGATGGAGAAGCCACTTGATGCAGCTCTTGCCATCCACTCGAGCACATGCTGTTTATCAGCCTTATTTAGAAGTTAAAATGATGTGTGGCTGCCAAAAAAAATGAAGTGGAGTAGGCTGTCCAGTAATGCAAGTTGTTCTCATTTCTTTATGGAATAGGATGATCCGGTGTATGCTTGCTAAAATATTGACTAACAGAAATTTCCACAGGTACACCTCGTACACACCACCTATTCACACTTCCACCACAACCTTGTCATGATTTACCACTCATGGTTGATGTACCCTTCCTCTCTCAAATCGATGTTTCGCAAGCCTATGATATCCCCTGTCAGACACCTGACACAAAAATAATGTATTTCCTGCCTGAGATGGCAATATTGTAAAAGCACAGATAAGTACCAATAACTCCAAATGTGGTTCACTGTGTAATTTTCAGCAGACACTGAAAAGTGCCAAGATCTTTTTACCTAGTTCACTAGCAAATTTACAGCAGGGACTACTAACTAACAATACTTAAAAATGTGATTGCATAATTTTGACCAGGCAATGAAAACATCCAATACCTTTTTACCTACTTCACTAGCAAATTGACAGCACTTACAATAACTACAAATGTGATTGCCTGTGAAATTTTGAGCAGGCAATGAAAAGTGTCAAGAACCTTTTTACCTAGTTCACTAGCAAATCGACAGCGGGCACTACTAACTAACAATACCTAGAAATTTCTTTCACTGCCTAATTGGGTGCAGCCAGTAATACATAGCAATACCTAGCTCATCTCTAAATGCAGCACATAGCTCAAGGCTTTGTATTTGTGTGTCATGTACAGACATAAAATGTGTCTAGTAAATAAGTATCCAAAAATATATATTATTTTTTGCAACATGCACATTTTGTGATATAGATATAGTCACATTTCAATGTCTGGATTGTTGTGAGTTTTCTTTTGTCATTGTAGTATACAATTATTGACTACATCCAAATAGCATTGCACAAGAAATGCAAAAGGTCATTACAGTCGCTTACCGCTTGTTTTAGCAAATAGCACGTTTTCTCTGACTAAATCTATATTCAGTTTTTTTCTTCAGCAGAAAAAAAATGTGCTTTGAACTGGTTTCCTACTTTCAAATTCTTGAAGAAAAACTTTTATAGTGCACAGGCAGCAAAGAAAAGTGTCAGCTCTCCTTGAGAATATCACTGATTAATAACACTGAATCTGCTGCTGTTGACACCTTTCTTATCTTTCTCCCTTTAAATATTGAATCTATTGACTGTATTATTCACAGACTGCTACTCCCATGTTCTATCTGCAGTTATACACTCTACTGTGATATCTGCAAAGCATTATGGGAATGCAATTTTGATGTCGGTTGGACCCTTATAAACCTATAATAATTGGCTAAAAGCCACCGAGCCACAAAAGTCAGAATAATTTTTTTATTTATATGATTTGAATTATAAATATTTATTCATCTAGTAATTAACAATATACGTATATAAACTTGATAAAAAGCAGTGCCAAATGACTTCCATATTTGTTAAAATCATGCCCAGAATATTATATTAATATCATATTAATGTTTTAAAAGCAATGTATATGTAAACTTTTATTACTATTTTTATGGGCCTTCCAAAACCATAGTTTGGATGAAATTCAACTCTTTTTATTAAGTTTCATATGCTAATTACTAAAGATGAGCAAGCATTACAATTCTTGAAAGCTCGTTACTCGAACTGAGCAGGTTGGATGTTCGGACAGGTTGAACTCGAGAAACATAGATAATTGCAGTCAATTGGAAACTAGAGCATTTAAAAAGACAAAAAAAACCAAAAGAAACCCTAACAAGCTGGGATGGGGAGGCAGAAAAAATTTGCTGAAATGGATCGAAGCAGTGCTCAAGTGGAATGGGAACGGAATGGGAAACATGCCTGGATGCATCTCTGTCTCCTAAGTTGCAGCTGAAAACTAAGTACATAATTGAAAAAAATGAGGTGGGTCACACCCTATTTTTGATTACCAGCCAAGATAAAGCAGAGAGGTGAGGGCTGATATTATCAGGTTGGGAAGGTCCATGATTATTTGGCTTTTACAAGCCTAAAAATACCAGTCTGCAGCAACCCCAGAATAGTGTGTCACTTTAGATGTGCAAATAATTCTGGCTCTTTTCTCAGTTTTTTCTAATTGCCCTGGTTGCAATTAGGATAATATTTTTGGGGGTTGATGTCAGCTGTGTAATGTCAGCTGGCATCAAGCCCAAGAGTTAGTAATGGAGAGGCAATATCAGACACCCCCATTATTAACCCAGTAAGCAAAAAAGAAAAAAGGCACAAACACAAATAGTTTATTTGCTTATAATCTCCATCACACTATCCCTCTTTGACCAATTTATTATCAAAAATGTTCCCAAGAAGCTCCTCCATCGTAGTCCATGATCCACAACTGCGACTGTGAATAGAAGTATAGCTATGCACAGACGCCTGGTTGTAACAACAACTCTCATCAGTGCCGCTGGGTCTCCCTTAATGCAGCATTGAGCTGTCAGCTCTGATGCGAGTTGTCACCTGTGAATAGCTGTACTATTCACAGTTGGAGGAATTGCATTTGAGGATCCTGGACTATGACTTCATGGAAATATTTTTGATAATTGGTGAATGAGGGCTAGTGTAGGGGAGACTTTATTCAAATAAACAATTTTTTTTTTTTTACCTACTGGGATAGTACTGGGGGTTTCTGATAGACACCTCTCCATTGCTAACCCCAGGGCTTGATGCCAGCTGACATTACACAGCTGACATCAACCCCCACCAAAATTTTACCTCAATTGACACAGCACCGGGGCAATCGGGAAGAGTTGGGCACCAATTCTGGGCTGGCTACAAGCTGGTATTTTTAGGCTGAGAAGAGGAGAATGTCCATGAACCTTCCCATCCTGAAAATACCAGCCCCCAGATGTCTGTTTTAACTTTGCTGGATATCAAAAATAGGGAGGACGCCACACCAATTATATAGTTATTTATTAAATTAACCAAGGCTAAAACATCGGTTAATGCCACAAAAAAGCACAAAAAAATTCAAAGAATTCAAGTGTAAACACCCTGCTATATTCTAATCTCTCCCTCCTACAGTACATCAACTATCCCTGAACTGCTTAAATAGGAAAGTAAGCGGTGCATATTGTCCCCGAGTCTCTTATAAGACCCGATGACGCGATGCAGCCGTACACTTACATTAATTTCAGTAACCAACATGGCTATAGCATTATCATGTATGGTAGGTAATCCCAGCATATTTATTTACAGTCTAACAGCCGTAAAACATGTAGTAGAGCAGGCACTTGACGGAGTAACGAGCCTGTCCGAGCACCCCAATACTTGATCAAGTATTGATCAGTGCCGAGCATGCTCGCTCATCACTATTAATTACTACATAACTAAATATTCTTGAATAACGTTCATAACACGAGTATGTAAAATTTGGGCTTATGAAAATTGTTTGAAACATAATGACCAAGTCGTATGTTTTCTTATGCCCTGATTTTAAAAGAGTGTTTTATTTTTAACCATCACCTATGGATTTTGAACAAAATGTGCATGAAACTCCGTGCAAGTGAGATAACAAAATTTCTTATTGTGCACAATATTAAACATATACTGTACATTTATTCAACATTCATGCTGCAACTTTATTGGAAATCAATTCTTGTGCCTTTTCCTTTTCTCTTGAAAAGCTTGTCTTGATCCCTTTTCTCTTATATACGGCCTGCGGATCTTCTCTGTGAAGCATCCAGCAGTAGTCCCCATCATGTTCACGTTCCATTTACGTTGGTATTGTCGTTCCATCTCCTTGATATCCTGATGAAATCTTTCTCCTTTACTAACAGCACCAAGGTTTGCAGGAAAGTTGTCCAACTGGAAATGTAAAAAATGTAACTTCAAATTCCTTAGACAACAAAAGGCTTTAAAACGTCTCAGCATATTCTCCTCAATGGACTTAAATTTTTTATGTTTGTTGTTACCTACAAATTTCTTCACAACATTAAAATTATCCCAAGTACTTTACTCAACAGCTTTCAATTTTGTTTCCAACACATCATCCTTCCTTAGTTTCCGAATATCCTGGACCCACAAACAATGTTTTACTTTGGTCAGTCCCTAAAACATGGTACACATGTAATTAGAAGTCTCTCCTTCTTTTGGTAGAGCTTTCACAAACACCTTCATCAGTCTAAGCTTAATGTGGAGTGGTGGCAGGAGAACTTTGGTGGGAACACTAAACTTTCCACAACTATGTTATTGAGTCCAGGTTGCAAAGATGTTCCAGTTGACCAATTTTTTTGGCTCCAGTGATGAGTCCCACTCACACAAAAACATGGGGCTTTGTGTATCCTTCTTGCTCCCCAAGGAGCAAAGAAAGAATCTTTAGATCACCACATTTTGACCATTTTTGATCCTCGTAGTTAAGTTTCTTGAGAATAAAGTCTAAATTCTCATAGCTTTCCTGCAAGTGCACAGAATGCCGTACAGCCACTAAAGCATACTTGCTTCCATTGTGCAGTAGCACAACTTTCAAACTTGTTTTGGGTGTATAAATAGTCTCCACTTGCTCACATCACTCAATGCTAATTTTTCCATTAGCTCAGGGTCAGGAACATCACTGCAATACACTAGAGCACCAAATTGAGAAGAGTATGGAAGGAATTACTTTTAAATCTCTATTGAATTCTATTCTTTTGGAAGCCTATGGATTCAGTGTTTCTGAAAAAACTGCACGTGATGGAATTTTTTTGATATTTTCACTGAGTTCAGTGATTGATAGTATATAAAAATCACCTTTTACTTTTGAAACAATTTTACCCTTGCAGTTCTGTGTAATTTGTAGTCATTACTATAGTTTTTTCTAAATCCTGTCTGTCTGAGATCTTCAACATTCGCCATTTATTTTGGCAATTAATGCAAACTGAATTGCAAATTCTTTGTTTTCGCCGGGATCTCTGAATTTTATTTTCAATTTTCAAATTGCTTTTCTCATCACTAGACCGTGAACATTTAAGTTATGTCTCTTGTTTCCTATTATTTCTTGGACGACTTGAATATTGGCACCAAACTAACGGTTTGGACTACCAGCACAAACATCCATTTTATTGACTCTTGAGCTACTCAAGAGTCAGTTTGAAAGTATATTTTATAGTTTCTGTTATTTCTGTTGAAGAAAAAATTGGTGGCTCAAGCTAAATAAGTCCCTATGGATTAAATGGAATTATCGCCTGGAAGTAAAAATATTGGTATTTAGCAAGTCATACAAGGTCAGTGCTTAATTTTAAATACATTGATTAAATTTCTTGTAAAGCAGGCAGCAGTATGTAAGCGAGCCAACACAGTATCAGATGTAATTAAATCATCATTTGTATGAATTATAGGACTTGACTTCTCGCTTGTAGGATAAATTGCATTTATAGAGTTGGATACTAGTCCTTTCCTGATGAAATCACAACTTCAGGCTTTGATGTATGCTAGCTGTGCTAACCATGTGAAGAAATATTGCTTTCAGAGTGAGTCGAAGTTCATTATTGATGCCAAGTACTGTTTTTCAGACGGATTTCAGTAAGATGTATTGAGTGCTCTAGAGAAACACGAACATTATCTTGATATAACAAATAAATCAAAACCGCAGCATTAAGGTTGTGTTAAAAGATAAATGGAAATCTACAATAATGATAGATATAATTTAAAACAAGTCACTGTAGGCTTATATAATGAGGGGGCCTATTAGGCACAGCAAATCCCTTGTGATATATTACATATGAACTAAGGCATATATTTTGTTCAGATATATACATTTACAAGACACGATATAGCTCAATAGATATTTGTCCATGGGCGTTCCTTTATGTAGTTTGTTATCATCAGGATTTTTCAATGAGAATTTGTGTTGAACATTTACAAAGAATTTACTGTATCTTGAAAAAGTATTCATACCCCATGGGCTTTTCCACATTTTTTCATGTTACACCCACAAACTTAAAGTGAATCTGTCAGGAGGTTTTTGATAGATAAGCTAAAGCCAGCATGCTGTAAGGGTTAAGACACAGTTCAGGCAGGCCTGTGTTGTCACAGTCCGGTCTTTTATTTATTTGCTTTGTTTGTTTTAGCAGCTAGACCATTATAACTGGTGTAGCTAGTGTAGGAGGTGGTCGATTCACTCCCACTTCTACTATACAGTGCTGTGATATAAATATGTTTAATGCTGAATGTATATTAATGCGGCTGCTGGCCATGTAGCAGGGCTGGAGCAGCGTAGCCGTCGGCGCCATCTAGCGACCGATAGGCTATAGTGTTTTATTGAATACTAAGTTTATTGCTAGTGTGCATTTCAGAGTAATGTATAATGTATGATATAAGATGCATAATATGTGTGGACTTCATGAACTGTGTCAGACAGGAGGCACAGTTTGGGGAGTCATAAGAAGCATAATGCATAGAGTGTAATGTGTTTCATATAAGGTCATTTATTACAGGAGTTATTGTAATGTGTAGTATGTAAAGTATACGAAAAAAAATAAAAATGTTTTAGATAAGATTAGTGCAACGTAGGTGTGACGCCCATGGACTAGTCAGGTTGTCACAGGGTACTGCACGCTGTTTATCTCCCAGTGCAGGACTCAACCCCCATGGTTCTGGATTCCCATCTTGCAGTATTGCCTCCACCAGCATCTACAAATCCTAGTCACACCTCGCACCACTCCCTGTCAGGCACACCAGTGGGCTGCTAAGCTGGAATAGGGCTGCCCACCTAGGGGTCAGGCAGGGAGGTGGGAAGTGACAAGTCAGTTGGCTCCAGCGGAGCAAGGAGTTGAGTGGTAGCCCTCGAGCTGTGAGGAGCTCGGAGGAAGCTTGGAGTTGGAGCTCCCAGGGAAGAAGCAGATTAGGTCGCAGACGTGGGTCTGGACCCAGAGGAGTTGGAGACCCGGTCACGGTAGATTGAGACTGGGTGCCTGGCTAGTCTTGGAGGATAACCAGTAGCCGCAGTTCAATAGCCGGGCTGGGACCAAAGGCACGTCAGGGTACATGGACCCTTGGACGGGGAGAAGCTTCAAGCAACCCGTCAATTAACCTGTGGAGGACAGGGCCTATGTGGACTGTTCCCACGAAGCACAGAGATTGAGGGCACTAGCTCAACGAGGGGGATAGGGCTTTCCAAGCAAAGCAGCCCACTGAAATCCCAAGCGTGAGCTCCTGAGAGCAAGCTCCTTTTCTACTCATAGTAGGGATCGGGGCCCGGAAAGCTCCAAGCTTACGAGCCATCTGGACACTCTAAAATACTGTGTACTGAGGCAGGCCACAGACCACCAGGCAGTGGTGCAGGGGACGGAACCCAGACGAGCTCCCCCAAGAGGGCAGCGGCACCCAGAGACTTGGCTTACCACGTTGTCAGCGTCTGCTTTCCTTCTGAGTGAGTACCTGATTAACCCCTGCGACCAGCGAGCCTGCGCTCCCCCCTGCACTCCATTCCACCATCCAGGGTCACGGGGCTTTCCCTACCCGTGGAGGGTAACGTCATCTAGCTGCCCCACTCCATCCCTGGATACTCCCAACGGCAGCGGCGGTACTCCCTACTACCACACACCACGGGTGGCATCACAAACTATCTAAACCCCTTGTAAATAACCCCCCTTCACGTTTTGCATGACTCTGAGCCCCCAGGTCCGGAGACCCTTGAGCCACGAGTAGTGATACCCGGATCCGAGTGGTTCGACCGCTTCTGGGGCGGGACTCGTCCAAGACATAGGGAGAAGCATGCAGGAGAGGGTTAAGTGGTTGTTAATGTATTATAGAGTTTTAGCAATAGGAAGTACTAAGTACAGGTTCAGCAGGCTAGATATTGCTACAGTGGTATCCTAGGAGACAGAGCACAGGAGGTCCTGGGATCACAAGCTCTGGATCAGGGTTTGTCCAGGCCTCAGTAGGTATCCTCCATTGTGTCCTACAGGCAAAGCTGCAAGAGACGGGGACTATAGTTGTCAGACTCGGCTGCTGGAGGAATAATACCCAGGGCGAGGGCTGGACAGAAGGTTACTCCATTGAGCAGCGGCAGCAGAACAGTAACACAGGAGAAAGTGGCATGTCTGTCCTAGGAAGGTTATTGTGAAATTGTTTATTAAGAAAATTGAGAAAGCTTACTGTGAAGAACACATGCTGAATAAAAGAAGTTAAAGTTTGAGTTCAAAAGAAACTGTTTTCTGTGGTGTGTTGCCCAAGTATGATGTCTATGATGGTGACCGGCCAGGGCGGACAACATGCACAACACCTGTTTGATGAAGCAAGGGGAGGCGTGCTGAGCACTGCTGACCATCACCTGGCTCTCCCCTTCACTAGCTCACTGTGCCATGTTGTCCACCATGTCCCCTCCCCTGACACCTCACAGTCAATGTACAATCTCTATAGAGTTACTGCTGTGGGCAGGACAGCTCTCTGGACTCCACTACATGACTAAAGCTAAAACTTCCCATTGTATCAGAATGGCTGTAGCCAGTTATCCAAGTGATAGATCATTAGATTCAGAATTTCTTTGCCATATCCTGCTGCTCTCAGGTGAGGTAGCAAAAGCCTGCTGACAGATTCCTTTTAAAGTGTTACCAGTATTTTAATTTTTAATTTATAAATCAATAGTTCACATGAAAATAAGCAGCTTTGTAATATATCTTATCCTACAAATTGGATTATTTTTCTTCCTGGATTGACCTTTAATTTTTAAGTTCTCAATTCCCAGATAAAATCTATCTCCAGTGAATACAGATTATTATACTAGTTAAATAGGAAGTTCGCAAACAAAATAAACAAACTACCTCTAAGGCCTTCATGGTACACTGAAAATAAATCATACATACCGTAGGTGGCATCAATTTATCTGACATCTGGAGGCAGTTGGACTCTTAGGATTTTATTTAGGGGCATCAGACTACAGGGGGCTGAATACAAATGCACGTTACAATTTTTGGATTTATATTTTTAAAAAAGTTTAAAAAACATCCATCATTTCCTTTACACTGTACAAATTTTTGCTATTTTGTGTTGGTATATCACCTAAAATACCAATAAAATACATTTATGTTTTTGGATGTAGTGTAGAAAAAAGGTTTAAAAAAGTTGACGGGGTATAAATACTTTTTTAAGGCAATATAAGTGCATTAAATTAGGAATTTCTACAGATACAAAATAGCAATGGAATTTAATAACAATAAAGTAGTTAAGCAAGTAATGCTTGTAGATGCCTAACAGAAATCTTAGTTTAATCTTCTGTTCATACAGTTTTATAGTTTACTATTTAGTAATACATTATCATAACTCTTCCACTATTTGTGTTGCTAAATACACTCTAAATCTGACAAAACTAGAAAGAGGTGTTCCCAGAATTTCAACTTGTTACCCACAAAATAGATGATAATGGTCTAAATGCTGAGGGTTTCTAAGACTGACAGTTATAGCCAAGTGATGTAATTGGCTATTCCTATTTGTGCTGCCCACTATGAGTTGAGTGGAACCATTCATGTACAATGCAGCACTATCAAGATAAAGGACACACGAGTGCCATTACTGTGACCAACGGGACTCCAAGCCGTGAGATCTACTGGGATAGGAATCTGAGAACATTCCTTAAATGGGATGTTCACCCTTCTCATGTAAAAAGTTAAGATACATCTTTGTATCTACCTGGAAAGTTACAGGTTGTACTATGATGTTAGTTGATTTCTGCATTTTTTCTTTTATATTTAAGGCTCCCTTCACACTTTCGTGTTTCCAGTATATGTGGAGTCCGTTAGACATGTACACACAAAGACCCATTTAAATCAATGGGATTGCTCAGACGTCCGTGTTTTGACCTGGCCATGTATCCATGTGCAGCACATGCGTGTCCGTGTGCTCCACACTGTAACATGTCCATTTTTGGCCATCTGCATGGGTGTCACATGGACCACACGCTGATGTGATCCATGTGACATCAGTGTAACACGCACCGGAACACACACATTCATTGAAATTAAATGGATTTTTATACTTACCTGTCTCTGGTGCTGCTGTTGCTTCTGGGTACCGCTCATTATGCCTAATGAATATTCACTGCATTGACTGCGGCCTTAAAATCAAATGTGACAGCGGCGCAGGAGACAGGTTAGTATACAGGTTCATGCTGTCTATGTGCTCTTCAGATGTCACACAGATAGCATACGAACAGCACATGAAGAACACTTGCAGGGACACACACACAGCCTACGGACCTACACCAAGGACCGTCACGTGTGCGTTTAATGCACAGACGTGTGAAGGGGGCCTAAGACTATTTTCTTAGACATGCCTGCTTTCAGGGAACCTCTCACCTGTAAAAACACTCTAAACCTTCAGATTTGGAGTTAATCTACCGTAATAATGTTTGAATCCTGCCCAGCGCTCTCACATTAAGGCTATGTGCGCACGCTGCGTATTTACATGCAGTTACGCTGCGATCTGCACCGCAGCATAACTGCATGCGTCCTGCGTCCCCTGCATAATCTATGAAGATTATGCAGAAGCCGTGCACACGTGGCATCTTAGAGTGCAGCGCTTCGGCTGCTGCCCGAAGCGCGCGTTCTAAGAAGGGACATGTCACTTCTTTCCTGTGCTCTGCATGCTGCGCCCGCTCTGTCTATGGGAGGAACTGTAGTCAGAGCGCATGAAATCGACTTTTTTTTTTTTCATTACGAACTGTTTCTGCAGCGATTTGAAGCGCACGTGTGCTGTTCAAATCGCTGCAGAAATTTCTGCAGGGACATAGCCTAAATCCTGCTGCTGGAAGGAAATTAACTTTACTCCTAATGGCAGCGTTCGGGTTTCAGTCATGCAGGTTCAATTACCACTCTGTGTATTGAGAGCAGCAGCAGTAACAGAACTCCCTGACTGGCAGCTGGGTCTAGCGATAAGCGGCTGTCAGCCAGTGCAGAGCCATGGTTACAGCCAAATCTCTCCATACACAGAACGGTGACTGAACCCGCATGGGGGCCGCCTCTAATACTGAAACCCAAACACTGCCGGGAGGATTAAAGTTTTTTTCCTCCCAGCAGTGGGGTTCAATGTGCAGGCGCCGGTCAGGATTCCAATGCTATTAACCTGCAGGAAACACCCATATCTGCAGCATAATAGTATTTTTACAGGTGATCGGTTCCCCTTAAAGATTTGGAAGTTCAGAGTTTAGTTTTTATCCCCTGTGAAACATGCTCTTTTTTCATATTGCTAGCTTGTCTATATTCTCCCTCATGTGTAGTTTCTATTCCCTGCTTCTGTGTAAGCTGTGGTTTCTGGATAACAATGAAACTCAGTAAATTCCACAGGGACATATTGCTTTATAAACCGGAATATCTAGAGATCCCTCTATAATCCTCAGGAGAATGTTTGCAAAAAGCTGGGGAGTAATATAAAGTATGCCTACAAGATCAAGCTACTGTCAAGCTCCAGCAGGTGTTGTGTCAGTGCATTACCTTCAGGGACTCCACGTGGATGGAACAGTTTGGTCACAGGTAGGGAACCTTCTTTTAGGATTTTCGTGACGCCACTCTTGGTATTGCGGTCAGTGGGGACCGCCACTGAAGATTAAGGGGTGCCTGGGGCTGATGGTGAGTGCAGTCAATTGTAGTGGCCTCCCGAGAGTGAGGCAAACCCCAGGGCCCTGTGTAAGTGTGTGGAACCACAAAGCGCAGAATGACTTAAACACAGAACCAGAATGTCTTTCAGGGGTTTTACTCACATTAGGTGGCAGAGTGAGTGACCTGGGCGTAGCTGGGATGAACCAGGCTGGAACCAGGTATCCTTCCGGGCTGGCTTATGAGGGTGACTTCCAACTCGCCTTCCTTAGCCCTTTGTGTTTTGTGGTGACCCCGACTTGAAGTCCCTACGGGGGTCACCCAGGGAAGTTGCTGCTGCCTGTTCTCCCCTCGTTTCGACCCGTTTGCTTGTAGCCTGGACCAGGTCACTCCAGCTGCTTGCCTCCTGTGAACTATGGGCCCTCTCTTTGCTACGTGGCTGCAGACTCTGTGGTGGTATGGTGTGGGTTTGGAGTGCCCCCCACCGGCAGGTTTCGCAGAAGAAAGGTGAATCTATATCTGCACTGGGACCTGTTACCCCTGCGGGCCTGGTACCTCCCTGGCAGTCCCCTTACTCTGCCACCCCTTTGCTCTCTCTAGCCTTGGGTGGATTTCGGGTGGCACTACCAGGTGACCGATATTCCCCGTCGGTAGTCACTGCGCGTACGCTGTCAGCTTGTTACAGACTCCAGGGTCTGCTGCATGCGACTGCTCTCCCTGAGCTGCACTCACTAACTGGCTCACTACTTCCTCCTCTCCTGTTCTTGCCTACGCCACCTAGCAACCCGGCTCTCTACCACACCCCTTGAGTGGACATGGAGGCCACGCCCCCCTGGAATCTCTCAGGAGTCCTCCCAAAGGTAGATGTGTGAGACCTGATTACTATGCGCCTGTGTAGTCACACCTCGGTCAGCCTTCTGGATTACCTGTATTGTACTGCCCCCAGCATGGGTGCAGTACTCAGTGCTGCCTGAACAGGTCAGGGGCGCCACACTACACTCTGGGGTTTCTTGTAGTGTAAAACCAAGGAGGAGCAGCAGTAGCTCCAAGATGATCTGCTTAGGGGCAGTATACACTAGATGGTAAAATCTTTTTCAATCAAGATTAATACAAAATTTGTTTGAAATGCTCCATTTTCTCTAGACAGTTTGTATAACATTGTGTCATTTTTATATGATTAAGGATATATACAATACTAGTAAAAATTGTGGACACACCTATTCATTAAATAGCTTTCCTTTTTTTATTTGACTGTGCATATTGTTGATTCAGAGGTAAAACCGCAAAAAACAGAAAGAAATATGGAAATGAGGGTAAGAGTAAATGTGTGAAACAAATGAAAATGTGTGTTAAACCTTAAACCTCAAACTATCCCTTTTATACTCTAATAACAGTTGAATTCCCTCTTGGCATTCTCTCAAGAAGTCTCAACATTTAGTTACTAGTGATGAGCGAATATATTGGGCACTATTCAATACTCACACAAATATTAAGATATTTGCGATATTCGTTACTCGCCGAGTATTTTGGTACTCCCTTCGTGGGATTTGAGACCCCTCCCCAGCATGTTTGGCGCCTGATTTTCAGCCACTAAACATGCTGGGCTTGCCTTTCAATCATAGTAATATCATAGCCATCTTTTGCTACTGGCATTACTGTGATTGGGAGGCGCAGTGAAAAAAAAAAAGAAAACAGACTTTCTAAGATTCCCCGCATCTGTCAAACTACTTCTGCATCTGCTCATTAGATCTTATACGTATGCACTGCTTCTACCAACCACTGTCTGTGACAGCGTCTGTGATTGGCTGCAGTCAGACTGCTGGCAGTCTCGAATTGGCTTCCTCCACAGAGACTGTCTGGGCACCATAATGGAGTGTAAAAAAAATAATTTTCAAAAATGTTGCACAGTCCACCATATATTGATGCCAAGCACAGATAAAGCATACAGATACAGGCTGCAGTTCCCAGCCATGTGCATTATCTTGGCTGTGTATCAAAATAGGAGGGACCACATGCGGCTTTTAAATAAATAATAATAAAAAAAAGTCATGCATTCCCCCCCCAATTTTGATACCAACCCAAAATAAAGCTGGGGGCTGGTATTCACAGGCTGGGGAGGCCCATGGTGACTTGCTTCCCCAAGACTTTGGTAACAGATCACAGCCTCCAGATAATACAGTGAAAAGGTTCCTTTAAAATTACTGGGTTGACAGCTGCCATGAGATCCAGTGGCTGTGAGCTCTGGTTACTTAATGAAACTTTAAGGCTCTCATGAAAACTCTTAAAGGCTCTTTTATGGTCTTCAGGCCTCACAGCTACCGGAATGTTGGACTGCTATGCTGCCGTATCCCCAAATCCGACATTCTGGCAATCAAGTCACCATAGTTCACATCTGCTGCTCTCAGTGAACTCAGTTGAACCCGCTGTCGGATTGCCAGATTATGCAATGTGTGCACATTGAGTATTTCGTTTCGTTTCGAGGAATTTGGTGTATAAATATTAGCACCAAATTTGCATCTCTAGGAGAAAAAATGCAGTTTAGGTGTTATTTTCTGCCATAAACTGCAGAATTGATGGTGAAATTTCTGCACCAAATTTGAATCTTTCCGCAAAAAAATGCAACAAAACCACATTGCGTTGTGATGTGTTTTCTTTGCCAGAAGATGCAGATTTGGTGCAGGAATATTGTGTGTAAATTTCAGCACCAAATCTGCATCTCTTGGCAAACAAACTGTGCTTTTCTGCCAGGAGATAGCGGTTCGATTGAACTCAGTTCTCCTAAGGTGAGGTCACGGAGTTCAATAAGCTCATCCTGAGGTGAGCTTACTTGCAGTCACAGATGAGGTATCATGGGAACCTCCAGCTGTGACCACACATAAACTCAGTGGGGTCACTGCTCACAGCTCATAGTCTCTGCCTGAAGCCACATTGGGTGGTCACATTTTCTAATGTGATTGCACACTGAAAATTCTGTATGTAGCAGAGCCAGGATCATTGTCAGACATCATGGTGTGGATTACGTCAGATCTGGATGTTTTGGGATTAATGAATTGGAGAAAGAGGTTTTTTTGTTATTTTTCTTAAATTATTTTTCTCTGTGCTTTTGTTTATTTCTTTTTACTTACAGGATTAGTAATGGGGGGTCTAATAGAACCCTCCCCACTACTAATCTAGAGTTTATTGTCATTAACCCTTTATATCACCCCAATTGCCACAACATCAGGGCAATCGGGATAAGCCAGGTAAAGTGCTGCAACAATTCAGGGTGGCTGCGGTCTACTATTTTTAGGTGTTGGGGCCCAATAGCCATGGACCTCCCCAGTCTGAGAATACCAGCCCTCAGCTGACACCTTTATTATGGCTGGGTATCAAAATTGTGGGAGACCGCACAACATATTTTTAAATTAATTATTTAAATAATTTTAAAAAGCCACATGAGGTCCCTCTTGCTTTGATACACAGCCAAGATAACACAAATGGGTGGGTCATGCAGCCTGTAGTTGTATACTTTATCTGTTCTGGGTATCATTATACAGGGGATGCTGTAACATTTTAATTAGTTATTTTTACACTTAATTAGGGGACCCACAAAGCCTCTGTGAGGGTACATAATCACATGCTGGCAGAGAGGGTGAGTGGGGGAAGCAGTGCATATGTATGAGATGTAATAAGTGGACCTGGAAGTAGTGTGACAGCTGCGGGGAATCTCAGTATGTCTAACTGTCTTGCTTTAATCCAAATAATACTCTGACAATATTCTTCCCAGAAACAAAAAATGCGACAGAAATGCACCTTCCTCATTCTGATCTCATTCAGTTTCAACACTTTTCCATCCATTTCAGCATTTTTATAGCCCTCTCAGACCGACTTCCAAGGTTCTCCTGAAAATTATTTGAGCTTATTATTCATGACGAATACAAGAATAATAGAAATTATTCAGCTCTAATAATCCAAAGCCGAATATTTCCCTATTTGTCCATCTCTAAAGTGGGCTTTACACCCTGCGACATCGCTAGCAATTGCTAGCGATGTCGAGCGTGATAACACCCTCCCCCGTCGTACTGCCGATATGTGGTGATCACTGCCGTAGCGAACATTATGGCTATGGCAGCGTCACACGCACATACCTGCTCTGTGACGTCGCTCTGACTGGCGAACCGCCTCCTTTCTAAGGGGGCAGGTCTTGCGGCGTCACAGCGACGTCACATGGCAGCCGTCCAATAGAAGCAGAGTGGAGGAGATGAGCGGGACGTAAACATCCCGCCCACCTCTTTCCTTCCGCATTGCCGGTGGACACAGGTAGGAGATGTTTGTCGCTCCTGCGGTGTCACACATAGCGATGTGTGCTGCCGCAGGAACGACAAACAACATTGCTAAAAAGCAGAAAACAATTTTTTATTTGAGGACGACCTCTCCGCGGCAAACGATTTTGCCCTCTTTTGCGATCGTTTCAGATAGCTCTTAAGTTTTACACACTGCAATATCGTTAATGACGCCGGATGTGCGTCACAAACAACGTGACCCCAACGATAATTCATTAACGATATCGTAGCGTGTAAAGCCCGCTTAATAGTAGCATGAAACGGCTTTCCAACAGTTCTGAAGGAGTTGCAAGAGGTGCTGAGCATTTGTTGGCTTCTTTGTCTTCACTCTGCAATCTAAATTATCCCAAACAATCTTGGGACCTGTCATCTCATCACTCCATCACTCTCCTTCTTGGTCACATAGTCATTACATAGTCAGGAAGTTGTTTCGTGTCATTGTGCTTTAGCATCCCAAAGGATGGACCCACTAAGTGAAAATCAGATGGTATGGCATTGGCATATAGTGCAGTGAAATGCAATTTATTTCAAAATCCATAAGTTTGGAATAGATCACTAACAGTCTCATCAGTAAAAGAAACTTAAGCCCACTTTACACGTTGCAATTAGTTGTACAATCGCATTTGCGATGTGACACGCCCAGGTTGTATACGGGATCTTATGAGATTGCACGTAGGTCGTTCATTTGCTGTCACACGTGCGTTAGTAGTCTATGTTAAGTTGTACAATTTTGTGTTTGTTTCGTGTGATCATGTGTTCTGTGATTTTCTTTTTTTTTCCCACAATATACGCAAATGTGTTCGCAAGTATACTCCCTTATTTCTCTCCAAGCATACATGTCGTGAACGCATTTACGTCCTTTAATTGATTAATTATCCACACCAGGCAGAATTCCGCTAACTTTGTGTGTATAAAAGCCTCTCAATTAAAGGATTTTTGTAGTTAACCCCATTCGTGACATCGCATTCTAAACGCTTTTTCTTTGCAAGTTTGTTTCTAGTTTTCCAGTGAAATATCAGAGGTAGGTAACATTTTTAAATTAACAATGTATTTGTTTTTGTTTTATTTTTGTTGAATATGGATTGATTTTTCTTTGGAAACTTACTATAAAATCTTTATTTTGTTGATCATGTCGTATAATATTTCAAAATGTTAAAAAAAAATGATCTTTTATTTGTTTTTCTTATATTATTGGCAGATGACGAACACACATAATGAGGCCTTCATAAGGGAATTTATAGATCACTATCAGGCGTTGACATGCCTCTGGAAAATTAAGAGCAAAGATTACAGTAATAAAGTAGTCAAAAGGCGTGCGTACCTTGAATTGGTCGACATAGTAAAAAAACACTATCCCACAGAGGAGGTTGATATTAATGTAGTTAAAAAAAAAATTCAAGGTTTGCGGACTGTGTTCAAAAAAGAACTTAAAAAAATTGAGGACTCAAAAAGGTCTGGTGCCGGTACAGACGAAATTTACACACCACGCCTCTGGTACTTTGACTTGTTAACATTTATTCGTGATCAGGAAATGCCCAGAACTGGCACCAGTTTGATTTCTATACAGGAAGATTCAAATGTCCTTTATCAGCCTGAGGTAATTACTATTTAAATGTATTGTGTCATTAAAGTGTTATATGAACATTTACTCAACTATTCTTAATATTTGTTGATCATATATATATTATGTGGACTATTTCTAAGAAATACTCACATTCTTAATACAATGACTAACTAATATGTTTATAATTTCTAAATTAATGCAACTATTTTTAACAAAATCTGTAAAGTTTATTCTTATTTTAAATTAACAGTCACAAACAACAGACAGTCAACAACCCAGTGAGAACACAATCAGCCCAGAAAATATGGATGCTGTTCATATTGAGGATGATGCCGATCCAGCCTTGCGTTCTTCAAGCATGCATTTATTTCCTCGACGCAAAAGGAGGCTGCAACCTACCCCTCACAATACGGATTTAGTTGGACTATGTCATAATATTATTGCAAAATTTAACAGAAAACCAGCCAGCGGCTTCGCACAATATTTAGATGATAAACTTGAAGATATGACAAAAGCGCAAAAGGGGCATTGCGAGCGTGTGATTCTTGAGGTAGTGTGTGCCGGATTAGACGAAAAATTACGTGCTTCATCATGTTATGAACAGGCTGAACAGGCTGGCCCATCAACATTGACAATTGAGGCAAGTAGCCAAACAATGCAGGATGCAGATACACCAGCCAAGAGTCAATTTCGTCAACTGAAAACTCGTTCAGCAAGGCGCTGAATTTTTTTGTTTTTTTTTTTGTTTTTTTTAAAACATAAGAAAAAAAAAACAAAAAACAATGTTTAAAAAAAATGTGCGTTTGACTATGCTTCAGTTTAAATGACTCAACCAGACATAAGAAAAATTGCTTAAATTATGTTTGCTTACTTTCAAATAAAGAATGTTTAATTTGGCCTTGAGGATACTAAATTAAGGTTACCTTTCATTTTAACGTGTAACAAAAAAGGGAAAAAAAACAATTTGCCTTTAGGTTTGGTCATCTATGTAAAAAACAATTTACAATCCACAAATTGATTTGTTGTAATGATTCAAATTCTTACCATGTATTATTTAGCATAAACATTTTTTGCCGACAATAACAATGTAATATGCTTGGACAGTTTAAAAATAAAGGAACATAATTAATACTCACAATTTTGTATTTTCTTGCATATAGATATTTATTATGATGTTTAGAAAAGCACATCATTTGTATACATGGTTTTTATTTTTTAATTTTTACATACCCATAAGGAAAAAAAAAAATATTTTATTAACATATGTATTTAAGTAATAATAATCATATTCTATCAGCTTGCCAATTCACTGCACCAGTGGTATTAAAATATGTACAATAAAGATCTCTATTCTCCATAGCTTCTAATCTTCTACGTCCAAAATGGCTTGGTACAGACAAGGAAGCCAGATTCACCGCATCATGACGCCATGTTCCTAATGTTATATCACCAGAGTTTGTTACATCAGCATCGGCATATCCAGATGGCATATAACTTGTAGCATCTTTTTTGCGTAAAAAGTTGGGCAATATGCAGCAAGCAAGGACAACACTATCTATCGAGCTGACTTTCATGTTAATAGGGGAATAAAATATACGAAACCTACTGGCCATTATACCAAAGGCATTTTCGACTACAAGTCGTGCTCGTGATAGTCGGTAATTATAGATACGTCGTGTTTGATTTAAGTTTGCCAGAGGATATGGTTTTAACATGTTTTTATGCAGAGGAAATGCCTCATCTGCTAAAATGACAAAATTCAGATTATTTATATTTTCTATGTTGCTAGGAAACGGTATTTGATTATTTTTAAGACGCTGACCAAAAACAGTACGCTCAAATACTCCACCATCAGACACGCGTCCATTGATGCCCACATCGACAGTTATAAATTCATAATGGGCGTTTACTAAGGCCATAAGTATTAAACTATAATATCCCTTATAATTATAAAAAAAAGAACCACTGTTGTGGGGTTGCGTGATTCTGATGTGCTTACCATCGATTGCTCCACCGCAGTTTGGAAATTGCCATATGTGATTAAAATCATCACCAATTTTGGCCCAATCTTGAGCATTACCTGGATATGGCATATAATCACGTAAAGAATTTATAATAGCCACACAAGTCTCCGGTATGAGGCTACTGAGCAGAGAACGAGAAATAGCTGAGGAATATTGGATGTCCGTCAATGAACGTCCTGTTGCCAGAAACCGCATGGTTACAGCCACACGTTCCTCCACTGGCACTGCAGGTCTCATTACGGTGTCCTTACGAGCAATGTATGGCTTCACTTTAGACACTATATATAAAAAGGATTCCTCGCTCATCCGTAAATAATTACGGAAATCATGGGGATGTGTGTCTTGTAATTCCCGCAGTAGATGCATGTGGGTCAGGATAGGTCGACGGATGAGCCATTTTCTGGACCAAAGACGACGGGTTTGGGTGCTGACAATCCTATTGTCGTCTTCCGCAACTGTAGCTGCAGTCTGAATTAAGCCTACTGCTAAGACAGCATATTCTGGATCTGTAAGCATTTTGATTCAGTTCTTGCATCAATTTGTTTATGGTTGCATTCAAATATTTTGATATATTTTAACAAAAAAGGGAAAAAAAAAAAAAAACGGATTCATGTAAAAAATATGTTATACTTTTCCAAAATAGTCATTCAGAAACAAAGATACATCATATTAGAAAAACCTTAGGGAGGAAAATCTAACATTTAGAAAGAGTAAAATATTTTTTTAAACAAAAAAAAAAAAAAAATTATACACAAAAAAAACAACAAAAATATATATATACCTTCAATTACGAGAAAGCAGGACAAGCAGGACAAGCAGGATGTATGCCCTTGACAAAATTCCCAAATATAACTCTGTTACGCAGGACAATCAATATCATTACACACATACATACAGGCTGCAAATAAATGACATTGAGTTCAACTATTTATAGTGAGATCAGATCACTTCCAAACGCAAGTGCACACAATTTCCACCAATTAGGCGATGGGCGTATCAGCGCCACAAGATACAACCTCTTCACAGTATGACGTACAGATGATGGGAGGAAACCATCGTATGAGGGATGTCACACGCTGCAATTGAGTAGTTGCGATCAACAAAACGTTCAATTCTAGAGAAAGATACGATGTGTTTGCGATCAACGGTTTTGCGTTCAATCTTGATCGCACGTAGGTGTCACACGCAAATACGTCACGAACGATGCCGGATGTGTGTCACTTACAACTTGACCCCAACGACGGATTGTAAGATATATTGCAACGTGTAAAGCAGGCTTTACTCCATCAGATCTTTCCTTTGATGCTGAACACTCCACATGTAGAAACTATTGGCTCACTTTTTCTGTTTGTGAATCATTTATGAAGATTGTCAACTGATGTGCTGTCAGTTGGTGTTTTCTGAGATTTGTAACTCTGATGAACTTACCCTCTGCAGCAGAGGTAATTCTTTCTCTTCCTTTCCTGAAGCATTCCTTATGAAAGTCAGTTTTATCATAGCAATAGTTTTTATAACTGTACTTGAAGATTCCTTCAAAGCGCTAGCAACTTGTTGGAATGACTGACCTTCATCTTTTAAAGTAATGAAGGACTGTCATTTTTTTTACTTAGCTATGTGGTTCTTTCCATATTCTGGCTCAGAACATTTACAGAATATGGCTCAATGCTCTATGAAATTGTATAAGAACATTATCTCTCCATAACACACCTAATGGTCACCAACACTTTCTGAATGTTGGCAATTCCACAATTGAACTCCTGACAAGACATAGTTATTATTATAGCTATTATAATTTTAGTTGACTATATGATGAGACTGCTTGACAAAATACCAACCGGTTGTAAAACTGTCATGAGAGAGTAAAAGGGGGTTACTTTGAGGAATCTAAGGTTTAACAAATATTCTGGTTATTTTATAAACCCTTTTTCCATATTTGTCCCTCTCTAGATTTGCTGCCTTCAGTTTGAATGTACAACTCCACATTCTAATAAGAAAAAGGAAAACTATTGTTGGAACGGATCTTTCGAGACTTTTGACAGAAACTATATATAGTCTGATATTAGCAGAATTGGAGAAGAAAACAAATCAGGTCCCATTTTTCATCTTTGAATTAAAGGGAATCTGTTACTAGATTTTAGCTATATTATCTGAAAGCGGCATAATATAGAAGAGACCATGATGATGTATCACTTAGTTTACTGGGTGCAGCAGTTGTGACACAATCAGAGGTTTTAGATGTAGCATGTAGCAGAGCTCAGAAAGCTAGCCCCGCCCACACATCAGCTTTCTGTGTTCATGGGGGCATAGTTTAGTCAACCGCATGTGTGGCCCACCTAATCCAGAGCAATGATAATCAACTAGTGATAAAAACAACATGTAAACAACAGCACATTGCCTAAGTGACAAATGGCTGAATTCAGGATATTAACCCCCTACAGCTTGTTGTCCTCAGATTATATAGCAAAAACCTGCTGACAGATTCCCTTTAATGGGCCATTTAAGGAGAATGTGACATCTCGTACATGCTACCCAATCTGTGGGCAGCATGTATCAGGCATTGGCTGTATGATCACAGCCACGAATGCTTGACTCTGAAACACTTCTGCATTTTGGAGAAAAACATACTTTGGTTAACCGCGAGCGACCGAAACATACTAAAGACTAATCGGACAGGCAAGTCCTGGGCAGATTCTTCCTGCCTGGTGACCTGGATTGACGGGTCTCTGCCTGTACGCGTATATAGACAAAAACATGTAAATCTAGGGCAGTAGAGGAGTGAAGCTGCCAGGGACCTGCCTGTTCAACATGAGTACAGCTCTGCTTGGTCCCCAGTGGCTATTCAAAGTGTTTTTCTTAGAAATACATCAGAGTTATTTCAGAGTCATACAGCCAATGCCTGATACATGCTGCCCACAGATTGGGTGTCATGTATCAGAATAATTTAATCATTGGCTTTAGGAGATGTGGGCAGGCTGCGCTCCTGGTCACTAAATAGAAGATATCCAAATAATCCAGAGTATAATTAATCAGGCAAGAGAAGCTGTGGAGAGAAAAGGTGCAATAGGGTCTTACCCGGTATGACACAAGGGGGTGAATGCAAGCAGAAGCACTCACCTGGTAGGTCACAACCCCTTAGTAAGCATATATGTAACGTGGAAGGCAGCGGTCCTGCAACGAGGAGGTATATCAGACAGCAGGAGAAAAGCAGGTTTAAATACCGCGCCAAACCACAGGAGTCCAGATGGTGTTAGTAAAATTCTTCCCTTTATTTTCACAGGTCTACGTGTTTTGAGGACATGTCTGTCCTCTTCTTCAGGACAATGTACAGAGAATACTATCTATCTATCTATCTATCTGATAGTATTCTCTGTACATTGTCCTGAGGAAGAGAACGGACATGTCCTCGAAACACGTAGACCTGTAAAAATAAATGGAAGAATTTTACTAACACCATCTGGACTCCTGTGGTTTGGCACGGTATTTAAACCTGCTTTTCTCCAGAGTATAATTAATGATAGTGGTTTAATTCTTAATGTGTTTCGAAGTATCTATAACTTCTTCATCAGGAAAAGCACAGAAAGTCTGAAGAAGTTATAGATTTTTAGAAACACATTGAGAATAAAACTACTATCATTCATTATACCCAGGATTCTTTGGATATCTTCTATTCCATACCAACCAGGAGCGCAGCACAATCCCATTGCCTACATCCGATGTTTACGTTGGTCTCCCCAGTCTTAAGAAAAACCCTACATTACATTAAATTAAAAGCCACTGATTACATGAGTCCATGAATAAACAGTAATAAAACTTCAACTTCTTCAAATATTGTAAATAATCTAAAAAGTGCTTTCATGCAAATCTTACTCATTTACATAATGTTTCATTCATTAGGTACAAAAATGAATACTACATCATAGCTGCCGACTGGGGGATTTCATCATCTTTAATCAGCAGTTTTATTCTTGTCACTCTGGAAAGGACATTAAAAAGAAGCATTTAAATAGTTACTATATTGCTGCTGACATGTTGCACTAATGTTTGACTTTGCTATAAATAATCCCCACTGATGAAGTTTTCATGAGTATCATACAGAATGCACATGTTTGCAAATATGTAAATTCCTTTCTCTCCGCCAGTTGTCTCCCCACTTACTCCCACTTAAAGTATTTGTGAACAATAATTCTGTGATTCAATGTGCTCTGGAATAACCTGTTTCTTTCAGAATAAAAAAACAGCTTATAAAACAAATACATACCTTTGTTCTACATTATCAAAACTTGTATAATAACTACTGTGCTCAGAATTCATCACAAAAGGAAAGTAACTTGTCACATTTGGGAACTTTAAGAAGTTTTGAAAAGCCCTATGCAGAATTATTTTTATGTTTTAATAATTCCTGTCCATTTAAACCTTTTTGAAAAGTAAAGTAATTGTTTTCGCTATAACAATAATATAAAACTCCAACTATTGTGAAGAAAACAACATAAAACATAACAGAATGTTTGTATTGAGATAGAATATCTAAATCCATGACACCAAGGGTTTGCTATTAAATAGTAAGTATTATTTTTATTAGGTACACACATAACATAAAAGTTGTCTAGAAAATGGGGCGTCACAGAAAATTGTATACAGCCTGAATTGACCACTTTCTAAGATGAATACTCAAGTGCTGTTTATGAATATAGTAAGCGCAACAGTGCTTTAGTAAACATAAAACACGCCTGACCAATCAAAAATGGTATATAAGTTGGTAGTAATAAATATAAAGTGTTAAGTGCACTGAGGTAGTTAGAGAATATACATGATGATATGTGCATGAGAAAATGTATGAGGTACATAGAGGAAGGAGGGGCAGAGGTCCCCAAAAGCACATAGATCAATTGCAGCCAGGTAAGGATACTATGAGAAAATGAGTATCCACAATCAAGTAACAGCTGCTATAATGACCATGAAATCAGTGCTAACAAAACCCCTAAACTAATAATAGATATTTCTATAGAAGGCACAGTGGCAGTATAAAGGGCAAAAATATATTTGCCTCTGTAGAAACAGCAACAGGTGTGTGACCATGACGCCCACTTCGATGCGTGTTTCGGAGCCGCCTTCCTCAGGGCCCCCGTGCCACCCTGCCTTTTATATAAATCTACTATTAGTTTATGGGTTTTGTTAGTCCTGATTTCATGGTCATTGTTGTGGCTGCTAATTTTATGTATACATGACCTTGATTGTGGATACTCATTCTCTCATAGTATCCTTGTCTGGCTGCAACTGCTTTTGTGGAACTCTGCCTTTCCTCCCTCTAACTACTTCATACATATTCTCATGCACATATCATCATGTATAGTCTCTAACTACCTAACTGCACTTGACACTTTATATTTATTACTACCAACTTATATACCTTTTTTGATTGGTCAGGCATGTTTTTTGTTTACTATAGCAATGTTGCTCTTACTTTCTATGTAAACAGCACCTGAGTATTCATCTTATAAAGTGGTAAATTCAGGCTTTATACATTTTTCTGTGATGCCCCATTTTCCAGACAACTTTTGCCTTGTATGTACCTAATAATAGTAATATTTGTTTAGACCTTTGTGCCCGTTTTTTTCTCCTTTGGTCTTATGTTCTCACCCATGGTCTCATTGCCATTGCCATTGCCATTTTCTCATTGCCATTGCCATTTTCTCCTTTGGTCTTAATGTTCTCACCCATGGTCTCATTGCCATCGTAACCCTCGCACTCATGTTTATTTTTGCTTAATATATTTAACATAATTCTCCTGTGTGTCAGTACGGGTTTATTGTTTTTCTTGAACATATTTGTGATTTTAAATAGTAAGGGAGTCATGAATAAATTATCCATGCCCTTAAACTTATGCATTGTTACTTTTAGGACTGGAATTTGTTTGACAGTTTATTTTTATTTTCCCTTGACCTCTTTGTACTAGGTTTAGTGTTCTTGGCTTTCCAGTTGTCCTAACCTTCCTAGCAATAAATCCAATGTCTGATTCTTCTACACTTAGTTAATGACCTTCATTTGCAGTCTGTAAGTTTGTTGCCAACACCAGCCTTGCTCCTGTCCTGTGGGCTTTCCTGCATCAGGTTCAGGGAGATTTTATAGGTCAATGTTTCTCAACCTTTGTAAGCTTCCTCTCTAGTTAAAAATATATCTATGTATTCCACAACTACCATGTTTTTTCAAAAATAAGACACTGTCTTATAAGTGTTTTGCCCCCCAAAAAAGCACTAGGGATTATTTTTGGAGGAGGTCTTATTTTTGGAGAAACACGGTTGAGGGGTAAGTTTACCCCCCAAAAAAGCAGACCCCCCCCACTTCCCAGGAGACTCATACTCACCAGACCTGGACGTCTGCGTGGCTCCCAGGTGCTCCCTGTGATCTCCGGTCGGTGCTGCATGCCGTCCTCCACTGATGCTAGCTGAGATACTGACACACACAGCAGATCGCAGACACACACAGCAGATCGTAGACACACACAGCAGATCGCAGACATACAGCAGATCGCAGACACACATAGCCGATCGCAGGCAGACACAGCTGATCGCAGTCACACACAGCCGATCGCAGGCACACACAGCCGATCACAGATACACACAGCCGAATACAGACACACACAGCCGATCGCAGAAAAACACAGCCGATCGCAGACACACACACAGCCGATCGCAAACACACACAGCAGATTGCAGACACACACAGCAGATCACAGACACACAGCCGATCGCACACACAGCTGATTGCACACACACAGCCGATCGCGACACACACACAGCCGATCGCAGACACACACACAGCCGATTGCAGACACACACAGCAGATTGCAGACATACACAGCAGATCACAGACACACAGCCGATTGCACATACACACAGCTGATTGCACACACACAGCCGATCACGCGCACACTTCACATCACATCAAGCGCTTCCGGCTGCAGGGAATGATGAGAGCAAGTCACGTGTCTCGCCACAGGTCCTGTTCGTTGCGCTCCACCGCACTGCCTCTCAGGATTCTGCCTGTGAGAAGAGATCGGTGTTGCTGGATGTGGTGAGTAGGTTTGCGATCTGATGTTTGTGCGATCCGATGTTTGTGTGTGTGATTTCATTTTTGCGTGTGATCCGATGTTTGTGTGTGCAATCTGAATATGTGTGCGATCTGATTATGTGTGTGATCTGATTATGTGTGCGATCCGATGTTTGTGTGTGAGATCTGGTGTGTGTGTGTGTGACATCTGATGTGTGTGGGTGTGCTATAGCTACAAGTCTTGCCGCTCAGCGTCAGGTGAGTGATTGCGTTGTGCCGCTTTCTATAATGAAGTGTCCTGCAGTACCTGTAACCTTTTTAGCTGCACGGACACTTTATTATTGATCCAAGACTAGGGCTTATTTTCGGGGGAGTGATGCCCTGGACTAGCCAGGTAGTCACAGACATAACATCATACACACCCCCTCCCCTGGATAGTTTACATCAGTCAAACAAAACCCTTGTTGCCTCCCTCCAGGGTCTGATATCCACACCAGGTGGGGCGAAGCCAGGTGGTTGGCCCCACCCACCGAGGAGTTCACAGGCCTGGAGGCGGGAAAAGCAGACAGTTTAGTTCAGTGTAGAGTTTAGAGAAGCAATGAGTGGAGTGAGGAGTTGAGCTTGGAGTGGAGAAACTGTTGGTGTCTGGGTAGGAGCCCAGGCACTGTCAGCAAGGTTGGCAGACGGTGGTGGCCATCTGCAGGAGGTGGTGCAAGTCAGCAAAACCGTAGGACTGAGGACAGGCGGTGGCCTGCCGGTACCGAGCCGGGGAGCAGATTTGCATCAAGCACAAAGGCAGGGCCATCGGACCCCGACTAGGCTAAGAGCCGCCGACAATGGTCAAATCCGAGAGTGACCGGAACCCCAGGGGTTTCCTAATACCCAAGACCCGACAGAAGGCAACAGTCCACACCGTGAGGATACACAGCCACCGCCATAGGCTAGAGATCCAAGGGCCAGCGCCTGCAGGCAAAACGGGCTCCTTCGGTACATACACGCCGGAGAGCGGACTACCATTGGGAAACCATCGGAGTCAATATATTCTACACAGGTGCAGGGAAAGACACCCACCATCAACCTGTCCGGGTAGAGCAAAGACACTGCAGCCGGCTGCGGGACCCGTCCATCCAGCCGTTTGGTTTACCAGAGACTCTGTGAATTTGTGCCTGAGTGAGTACCACAGTGCCATTTGGCAGTGCGCCGCGCTGCCCCTGCAACCCTGCACCCCAGCTACCCTGCCTCCCCGTACCGCCACCGGGCCCCGGGATCACCATCCCTTACCCACGGAGGGGACAACATCCTAGCTGCTCCCTACCATCGCTCCCGGGATCCCGTCACCAGCAGCAGTGGTGCCCTTTATCACCACGACCCGTGGGTGGCGTCACGAACTATCTCCCAAAACTAACCACCCCCTTTTCACTCATGGGCGAGGAGCGCTGCTCGAGTCCCCGGGTCCGGCCCACCGCTTGAGCCACCGAGCAGCAGCAGCCCCGGACCCGAGCATAGCAAGTGCGGCCCCTCCGCCCGCGACACTTATATTTAAGCCTTGTTCCGAAAATGCTGAAAATCCCTGCTAGGGTTTATTTTTGGGGGAGGGCTTATTCTTTTCATTGTGATCTTAAAATTACTCAGGTGAGAGAACTTTTAAAGATGAAATTAATGCATAATCATAAAGTGATCATAAAGTGATCAAATATAAATAAAATAGACATAAAATGCATTAACAAGAAAGTCAATCAAGTCAAAATGAAGGTTTACAGTTTCCTCCCAATTATTACCACCAGCAATACAATGTCTACTTATAATCTCACTACTGCGCTTCATTATTATTAATGAGGTTATGTTGCCATTCAGTAACCAATTACTGCTGTACACCCCCATTTTTGCTAATTTATTGCCACTAATGCAACTATTTAATGGTCAATCGTGATGCCGCTTATATTAATCCAGCCACCTACAGAGCAATTAGCCTCCCTACTCACCAATATTATAATTAATGCCTCAGATAAAAATAGGTGGCAAAACCAATGTATAGGTATGTATACTACATCATAGGAAACACCATTGAATAATTGTGTGATGAGTTGTTCTCCAGGTATCTTAACAAATGAAAACGTTACAATTAAAATATTGAACTTTCATGGTTGATTTTCTCTAGACTATTCTTTACTATACTTGGCATTGGTCAGTATATTCAGATGGTATGTATATCATGAAATGGCTCCTAAAAAGAACCTTTGTTTCAGGTTTTCTTTTTAAGTAAAGGTAGAGAAAGTTAGTGGTTATTATTAGAGATAAGAGGACCCATGAATGTTCGGGGTCAGTTTGTTCGGCCGAACTTTATAAAATAGTTTGATTCGGGAACCAGACTTTACTGGAACTTGACACTGGACCTCAAACCTCATACAAGTCAATGGTGCCCTGAACGTCTGTGCTGTAAAATTGTCGTAGTAAGGGCTAGGGGGTTACAAAAGGAAGCAAAATGGGGTTAAGAGCAGGATAATTATATATACTGTGTTTCCTCGAAGATAAGGAAGAAGTCAGACTTTTTCTTGGCCTGCTAATTAAACTACCTGAATTTTCCCTGCTTCCCCCTCCCACCTTCTGTGACAGCGTCTCTTATTGGTTGCAGTCAGACTGCTGTACACGCACCCCGCCGCCCACCTTCTGTGTCGGCATGTGTGATTGGTTGCAGTCAGTCAGCTGTATTTGTGTAAAAATAAATAATGAAAAACTGATGTGGACTCCTACCTATTTTTGATAATACACGTGGGTAAAACAGACAGCTATCGGCTGCAACCCCCAGCAGTCTGCTCTACCTTGGCTGGTTATTAAAAATAAAGGGGATCCCATGCTGATTTTTTTAAACTATATAAATAACTAGCTGTAGTACCCGGGCGTTGCCCGGGATAATAACTGTTTATCTCTCTCCCAGTCTCTGTCTGTGTGTCGCTGTCTGTCTGTCTCGCTGTATGTCTCTTTCCTTGTCTGTCTGTTTCTATCTCTCTGTATTTGCATCAGTCTATCTGTCTCAATCTCTGTGTCTGTCTGTCTCTCTCTCTGTCTCTTTGCCCGGCTGTCTCTTTGCCCATCTGTCTCTTTGCCCGGCTGTCTCTTTGCCCATCTGTCTCTTTGCCCGGCTGTCATTTTCCAGGGCTGTCTGTTTCCAGGGCTGTCTCTTTCCAGGGCTGTCTCTCTGCCTGGCTGTCTTTTTGCCCAGCTGTCTCTTTGCCCGGCTGTCTCTTTCCAGGGCTGTCTCTTTCCAGGGCTGTCTCTTTGCCCGGCTGTCTGTTTCCAGGGCTGTCTGTTTCCAGGGCTGTCTCTTTCCAGGGCTGACTCTCTGCCTGGCTGTCTCTTTTCCCGGCTGTCTCTTTGCCCAGCTGTCTGTTTCCAGGGCTGTCTCTTTCCAGGGCTGTCTCTTTCCAGGGCTGTCTCTTTCCAGGGCTGACTCTCTGCCTGGCTGTCTCTTTGCCCGGCTATCTCTTTGCCTGGCTGTCTCTTTACCCGGCTGTCTGTTTCCAGGGCTGTCTCTTTCCAGGGCTGTCTCTTTCCTGGGCTGTCTCTCTCCCTTGCTGTCTTTTTGCCCAGCTGTCTCTTTGCCCGGCTGTCTCGTTGCCCGGCTTTCTCTTTGTCCGGCTTTCTCTTTCCAGGGTTGTCTCTTTCCAGGGCTGTCTCTTTCCAGGGCTGTCTCTTTCCAGGGCTGTCTCTTTGCCTGGCTGTCTCTTTGCCTGGCTGTCTCTTTCCAGGGCTGTCTCTTTCCAGGGCTGACTCTCTGCCTGGCTGTCTCTTTGCCCGGCTGTCTGTTTCCAGGGCTGTCTCTTTCCAGGGCTGTCTCTTTCCTGGGCTGTCTCTCTCCCTTGCTGTCTTTTTGCCCAGCTGTCTTTTTGCCCAGCTGTCTTTTTGCCCAGCTGTCTCGTTGCCCGGCTGTCTCTTTGCCCGGCTTTCTCTTTCCAGGGTTGTCTCTTTCCAGGGCTGTCTCTTTCCAGGGCTGTCTCTCTCTGTCTGTCTGTTTTTTTTTGTCTCTCTCTATCTGTCTATCCTATCTTATATTAAAAGTTTATTTTGTTCCTATAGCAACCACTGACAGTTGCTATTTATAGCATTTAGCTCCCAGCTCCATTCAGTTTAATGGCTGCAGGATTTTTGTAGAGTAACTGGAAAGCACGGGGTTAAATTTTCCCGCCCAAACATAGTCTATGACGTTCCCTGAGTCACATGGAGTGTCTGTGCAAAATTTTGTGATTGTAAATGCGGCGGTGCGGATTCCTTTAGCGGACATACACACACACACACACACACACACACACACACACACACACACACACACACACACACACACACACACACACACACTGAGCTTTATATATTAGATTACTTTTAAAAAATGGAATGAGGTCTGCCCTATTTTTGACAACCTGCCAAAGTAAAGAAAATCACTGGGACTGGTATTATCAGGATGGGGTTATTTGGCCCTTAAAGGTCCGCATTCAGGCGCAAAACCCGGATACCTAGTGTTCAGTACGAACCCTGAACTTTACACTTTGAGTTCGCTCATCCCTAGTTATTATTAGCAACTTTCAGAGTAATAGACAGCACTAAATGGTGAAAACAACATTCTAATGCCACTGTACCAAGCTCCATCCTGGTCATCGGGGTAGGGAGCAGTCATGGCTATTCTCCAATAATGGCCTCTGAATGTGCTGAACACAATGTCAATTAGCCGATCAGTGAGCTTAAAAATAATGCATTTACTCAATGCTTCAAATATGGTGTATGCTGCTCTGCACATTCACTGATGTGTGGATCAGCGCTCTGTCACTGCTCTTTTCCCAACACATGACACTACATATAATGCACTGTCATGGCTTGTACTGCAGTGGATCACAGCTTCTTTAGGAAATGTCCAAGAGTGAGGAGGGAGCCATGACTGTAATAAAGAAACTGTGATAGTAGAAGGTATGGAAGGAGATGTTATGAGGGGATGACTGTTACTAGAAGCCAGAACCAGGCCAAGCCCCCAGATCTGTCATGTAACATCCCAGAAGACAGGGGAAGTACTGAGGAACAGATCTACCGTCATATTCAATAACAGATATTGTCAAAATTACAAACAACACTAGGAATGTTGGTTTTATAGTTTATAAAGTCATGTCCTTTAGATTACTTCATTTTGTCTCCCAATGTGCCCCTTAATGGCTTAATACATATTTTGATTTGTTTCATATGTGATTCTTTACTCCTTGTTTCCATGTACAATACTCATGAATGTGATGCATGTCTGGAATCTACAATATACACATTTCAATATGTGTCCAAACTTTTGTTTAGTACTGTATGTTCATCAAACTATCAAAGTACTATATAATGGAATTTCCTGACCACCAAATAGATAGGAGATTTCATGATGTGTCGTGAGCGGGGGCACAGACCACTGCAGGGGGGAGACGCTCAGATCCGGGATCGTGTCTGTGGCTCTAGTGGCAGCCGGATCCGGGGCTCGTGCAGCAGCCTGTCGCCCACAACAATATAAAGGGTTATTTACAGGGGAGAGTTTGTCAGTGACACCACCCGTGGGTTGCGGTGAGTGTTGGTGGCACCGCCGCTGCCTTGGTATGGGGCGCCCGGGGCTCATGGAGCGGGGCAGCAGGATGGTATGCCCTCCACGGGTAGGGGAGGTGTTGTCCCGGGGCCCAGGTGTAGGTGGTGTAGAATGCTGGGGCACAGTCTGCAGGCTGGACCGGATGATACCAGAGTACTCACTGTTGTTGAATAATTCACACAGAGTCCAAGTAGTAAACCAACTGCCGGATACCGGTAGCCTCCGGAGGGGTGTGCTCGGGTCCCGCACACCGGTAAGCAGAACAGGGGCCCTTCCTCCTGCACTCTAATTTTGTGTCTTGTGTGTTCACTAGTCCGCATGGAACGGAAAAAGTCCACTGCCGGTGTCTTTGCTGTGGGAGCTGTGGCCTGCGAGATCTGACCTTGGGATTTTTGCAGGGTCTTGCAGATGCCCTATCCTCCGCGTTGGGCTTCCGTCTCGCTCTATCTGGGCTGCTGGTGGGAAAAGACCTGGAATCTTGTCCCCTGCTGGCTAATTGACAAGGTGCTTGCAGCTGTCCTCGCCCTAGGGTCCAGGCCTCCGGACCGGATTCCCGCTGTCGGCACCGGCGGGCTACAACCCTGCCCCAGTGCACTTAAGGTCTCCTGCGACTGGATCTCCGTCGTCTGTGGCCCGGCTCTGCCGTCTGCCATCTAGTCAGCTCAGGTAGTCCAGTAGTCCGGGAGCTACAACCCTCGACTACCACATCACTCCTCTCACTCCCACTGTCCAGACTAATCTGCTGTGTTCCCTCCCCTGACACCTCAGGACCCCTAGGTGGGCGTCACCATCTGCTGGCTCCATCCACTAGTGTGTCCCTATTGTCCTGGGGGGGGGTGACTAGGCTTTGTGGCAGGTGTATCTACCTGTGTGTGGGATTTGTGTTGGTAGGCCAAGGAGGAGGGAGTCCTGCACCTGGAAGATTTCTGCAGTCTCTGTGACCTGGCTTTGCCAGGGCGTCACAGATGCTCAGTGGTGAATTTTTATAAGCCAGTACCTTCTTTGCCAGTAGAATGATTCGTTTTCCAACAATTATATAATAAATAATTTTATATTGCTATAACATTGCTTAAATGGAGAAAATGTGATAAAAGAGTAAAAGAACTAGTACTTACCAAATAAATCCTGGCCACTCCAGTGCTTCTGCTCAAGGGCATTTAACAGCTTCTGTTATTGTCTTGCCAGAATTATGTGCCATCTTTCTACATAACTGCTGCAGAAATGTTTTTGTTTCTATATTTTAGTTATATTGCACATTTAATCGCTGTTTAATAAAATAGATACCAAGTACATTATCTATATGTGCTCCATATGTAAATCCCACCAAGCACTGGGAGATACAGACAGAAAGAGGCCCCAGTGTAAGAACAGTGTACGGAGCCTTTGCAGCCCAATAGCTCATCATACGGCATAATTCCACTTGCTTTGCAAGTAGAAATAGGGCCCCTTAACTCTTCGGAAATTGTGTAACTGTTTGTCCACACCAAGGAAAACATGTGCCTGAAGTTTGTATGTTCTCCCCGTGTTTGTATGGGTTTTCTACAGGTTCTCTGATATACTTCCATGCTCCAAAGACATACAGATAGGGAATTTAGATTGTGAGACCCAATGTGAACAGTGATGATGTCTGTAAAGTTCTGCGACCTACTGGCATTATATGGCTGGGTTCAAAAGATGGTATTTTCTCCATTATAGGAAATTGGTTTAATTATGCTAGTTTCCAATGGTCAAATTATGCAGAGTTTGATCAGAGTGGGTACTGTTTCTGTCGGATGTGGAGAATAATAAAAATAGGTTTTCTTTCTTTCTTCTGTCAGTTTGGGAAAATCAGACTGCACTCGGATGTCATCCAAGTGCGGTTTGATTTTTTTTTGTGCCTAATTGTATAGCATTGGTCTGAGTACAATTCGATTTTTTGATAGATTGCACTCGGACTGAAATGTATGGTCTTCTGCACGAACCCTATAAAGATTAGAATACATAGACACATTCATAAAACTAATTAATATCTATATTAAACCAAATCAAATTCATCTTTGTAAAAATAAAAACTCAGACATTCATGGACAATGCAATCAATATGACCATGAAAAATTCATCGAGACATTTTCATTTTTGACATAACAAAATTACCCATACAAGTCTATAGGTCCAGCACACACATGACATCAGTGTATAATCCATGTACTGTCTGTGATTAACATTGTAATGTGTAGGAGAACCTTTGCAATTTTTTATTTTTTTTTCATACATGAAAGTCACTCATAAAACCCTGATAGTAAAAACTGAAACACCGACTAAGGCGCTGTGCGCACTTACCGGATTTTGCCGCGGATTTTCTGCGGATTTGCTGCATGTTTCGCTGCAGAAAATGTTCAGAACATCTCTGCAGTGAATCACCAGCAAAACCTATGGGAAAAAAAAATCCTGTGCGCACTAGGCGGAATTTGACAGCTGCATGTTTTGCTGCGGGATTCCCGCAGAAAAAACAATTGCATGTCAATTCTTTTCCGCACGTCGCTGCGGGATTTCACTCCATTGACTTCCATGTAATCGTGAAATCCCGCAGGGAATAACGCAGGCAGCAAATTCTGTGCGGTTCACTGCGTTTTCCTGCGTTATTCCCTGCGGTATTTTGCGGTTTACCTACGGTAAGGTACATCGCTTGCCTGCGGTTTTGCACGGAAGTGATGTCATTATGACAGGAAGAGGAAAGCTGAGCAGAGAGTAAACACACACACACACACACACACATCACAGACACAGACAGACATCACAGACATAGAACACAGACATATAGAACACACATAGAAATGAAACGGAAATATAGAAAACAAAACACGTGGGCTCTGCTGTATTTTTACCTTCCAGCCGAGGTAAGCACACAGCGGCGGCCCGGTATTCTCAGGCTGGGGAGGGAGAGGGGCAGGGTTAATGTCCCCTGCCTCCCTCCCACCTCCCGCAGCCTAGAATATCAGCCGCAGCTGCCCCGGGACTGTCGCATGCATTATGCGACAGTACCGGAGTGTCCCCAGCTCTTCCTGCTGCCGTGATGCAGTGGCAGTCAGGGTAATACAAGGAGTTAATGGCGGCGGATCGCCGCCACTAAGTCCAGGCTTGATCATGGCAGCGTTTATGTGACAGCTGACATGATCAACCCGTAAGTAAAGTGAAAAAACACACACACCGAAAAATCCTTTATTTTAAATAAAACACAAATAAGCCTCGTTCACCCTTTTATTTAGCCTTCCCGAAACAAAGCTCCGACGTAATCCACAGCTCCGGCGTAATCCACAGGTCCTGCGCTGCTTACATCCAGCCGCGACTGACACACAGCGCTGAATGAATGCAGCCTCGCAGCGAGACAGCAGAGGTAATTACCGGTCATTTCCAACGGCCGGTAATGTGAACTCACTACCGACCGTGAGAAATGCAGCGATCTGTCCTCTATCTATCCCTCTATCTATCTATCCCTCTATCTATTCTTCTATCTGTCTATTTATCTATCTACTATCTATCTCAGAAGGAAATTATTTATTTTTTCTTTTTTTTTCAATGTGCTTTATTGCATTGAATTCAATAAAGCACATGTACCAACCCGCACGCGGCAAAACCGTGTCAATACCGCGAACAAACCGCACCAAACCGCATGCGGTTTTTTCGGGTGTGGTTTGCCGCGTTTTTTTACCGCGGGTGCGGTAATCTTTCAGTGCCTGCGGAATTTTCTTGAGAAAATTCCATTTTCCAGTGCGCATGAAACGCCCACGCCGAGGCTTGCAGGGCTCGCACGGTCACCGGGCCGGTGGTATTTGGGGTCAGGCTGTGAGTGGCCCGACCCGGCTTCCGTGACCCCCGGCGGGTTTCAATAAAAAGGAAAGTCCGACCGTCAGTCCGGTGTTACAAGGAGGACGGAAGGAGGGTAACAGGGTCCCCTTGGTTGTCATGGAGACCTGCCTGTGTCCAGCCACCTGCTCATTAAGGAGACAGGATGAGTCATGGACTCAGAACAAACTTCATGCTGCAAATGCTGCTAACTCCTTCCTGCCAGTGTGATGTTAGTGTGTGTTGTGGGGACCCTTCTTCCTCCTGCCCGGGAAAAATGGGGTAACATTTAATACCCTGTAACGACCCGTTTACAGGGGCGTTACACGCACATAGCCTACACACTGATGAACATCATTTTGAAAACACTAATAAAATGGCTGAATGAGGCCTGAATGTATATTTGTGTGACGCCCTGGACTAGCCAGGTAGTCATAGATAGCACCCCGCACAACACCAGTCCCACACAAGGTAACACCAGCCAAACCATAAACCCTAGTCACCTCCCTCAGAGCTTGATGAACACACCAGGGGGGGCAGAGCCAGGCAGTTGGCCACGCCCACCGAGGAGTTCAGAGGGCATGAGGCAGGAAGTTCAGTTCAGTCAGTCAGTCAGTGAGTGTTCAGTTTGTAGTGTTGAGCAGTGAGGAGGTCAGGCCTGTGGTACAGGCCTGTGACGGACTGACAGGTGTGAGGGTCGTAGCCCGCACACCTTGGCTAGGAGGCATACGGTGGCCTAGCCTGCAGGAGCCGGGAAGACGGCTTGGTGGAACCGTGGTGGAGCAGGACAGGGTAGTGGCCCGCCGTTCGACCCGGGGAACCGACTGGAAACCGTAGCACACAGGGGGGGTACTCAGACCCTGAAACGAGGTCCAGAATCCACTGGACTGAGTTAATTCACTGATTGCGGTCTGGACTATAGGTCCTTTCCCACCCAAGTCCCGACTGAAGATAACAGCCCACCGAGGGGGATAGAAAGCCACTGCACAGGCAGAGAGATCCTACGGGCCAGCGTCTGCGGGCAAATGGGCTCCTCCGATATATACACAGCTGGGGAGCATACTCCCGTCGCTGAAATGCAGGCAGTCTACACAGACACTACACGGTGCAAGAGAAAGGCAAAGACCACCGAACCGGGTGGGGGACCAGATGCAGCCGGCTGCGGGCACCGACCACCATCAACTTTGTTTACCAGAGACTTGTATGTGTCAATAACAGTCAGTACAACAGTGCCATCCGGCCGCGGACCGCCCTGCACCGCCCAGCTCTCCCCAATGGGTCCCGGGGCCATCATCCCTGCCCACGGAGGGGTTAACATCTTGCTGCATCACGATCTCCCCCGGGTGCCCCGTAACCGCAACTGTGGTATCTACACCTTCACCACATCCCGTGGGTGGCATCACGAACTCAAACACGGCTCCGGCCGTACACCTACCTACCACCCCCTAAGTAGCGCCAGCCCAGCACCATTTCAGAGCGACGTGACCCCGGGTCCGGAGGCGCTCGAGCCACCCACCAACGAGCCTGGATCCGAGCGGCTCGGCTGCAGCAGAGCGCGGGGCGGTACATTTGCATGGCAGATTTTCTGCACAATTTCTATGATTGTCCCATTCATCTAAATTGTGATTGAGGAAACTATATGTTCTCACCCAAAAAAACCCTTTCTAATCTATGAAACCGATTTTCATTTCTAGATTTTTGCCAACAAAAGTGCCACTTGTGTATTGTATATACCCTTATTCCTTAACATATACACTATTCGCAAAAAGTTAGGGATATTTGACTTTTGGAGGAAATTTATGTAAAACATAAAAAGTTCATGCTACCATGATATTTTATCATTTAAAGGGAACCTGTCATCAGAAATTTCGCCCAAAAGCTAAAAGATTCCCCCTCTGCAGCTCGTGGGCTGCATTCTAGGAAGGTCCCTGTTATTATTGTGCCCCATGTGAGACCAAAATAAAGCCTTTATAAAGTGCTACCTTTTTGTATGCAGCTTCTGTAAATGTGACACGGGGGCGGGCTCTCTGGCGTCCGTTATTCTGCCCCCTGGTCCTGTATGCCGCCCCCATCGCTCCTTTCCATATCTGATGCACCGCCCACTGCTCCAGCCATCCCCGCGCATGCCCAGTGCCAGTCTCACGGGACTGAGCACTGTGACTGCTGGTGACGTGTGCGCAGGCAAGTGATTATGGGCGGGACTGTGACTGTTATCAGCAAGTACCCGCCCATAATCTCGTGAGCGCGCAAACCTCTCCAGCGGTCACACTGAGCTCAGTGTAGATGCTAGACTGTATGGGCTGCTTCCAGGGATGACGTCCCTTTGTCACGTGATAGGGGCGTGTTCAAAATACTATCACGTGACAAAGGGACGTCATCCCTGGAAGCAGCCCATACAGTCTAGCATCTACACTGAGCTCAGTGTGACCGCTGGAGAGGTTTGCGCGCTCACGAGATTATGGGCGGGTACTTGCTGATAACAGTCACAGTCCCGCCCATAATCACTTGCCTGCGCACACGTCACCAGCGGTCACACTGCTCAGTCCCGTGAGACTGGCACTGGGCATGCGCGGGGATGGCTGGAGCAGTGGGCGGTGCATCAGATATGGAAAGGAGCGATGGGGGCGGCATACAGGACCAGGGGGCAGAATAACGGACGCCAGAGAGCCCGCCCCCGTGTCACATTTACAGAAGCTGCATACAAAAAGGTAGCACTTTATAAAGGCTTTATTTTGGTCTCACATGGGGCACAATAATAACAGGGACCTTCCTAGAATGCAGCCCACGAGCTGCAGAGGGGGAATCTTTTAGCTTTTGGGCGAAATTTCTGATGACAGGTTCCCTTTAAGTAGGGAATTTATGTAGAAACATGCAATGGTGATTTCCTCATCTCAAGCAATTTATTAAAACAAAAGCCAACAGTGGTGGGTATGTAGTGTCCTATGGAACAGGTGTTTTAACCTACTCGTTGCCGGGCTGGGGATGCAAATCCTTTGCGTCGTCACGAGGTGGCCTGGTCCGGTTCCATTGCCCTGAGGCATACAGAATGGAGGGTGGTAGGGAGGCAGGATGGAGGATGGGGGTGGTAGGGACGGTTAGGAAAGTCTATTAGGATCGTGACGCCACCTGTGGTATGTGGCCAGGGATGGGGGCTGCCGCTGCAGGGTCTCTCATCGGGGCAGATGTTGGGTGTAGCCGGGATGGTGTCGCTCCCCACAGGCGGATCAAAATTACCCCAGGGAGGATGATGGGGGTGATGGTAGTCCCCGTTGGCGCCGCTGCGCTGGGCGCCCGCCCCGGTAAAGGAGGGGCAGAGGCAGGGGCTGCGGTTCCAAATCTTTTTACTCACATGTCTTTTAGACACTGCCCGAAGTACCGTTCTCTGCCACGATGGGCTCCAGTTGATTCCGGATCTGTGAAAGGTCAAGTCCGGTGTGTGTGTCAGCCTGTGAGCCCTTTCCTCTTATGATGCAATAAGTATCAGACCCCGTGGCGTGAAGCACTTGAGGGTCCCAGTGCCAGTAAGGTGTCTCGTTTGGTATACTGATAGCGTTCCATTATGGGGCCGGTCCTCAACCCAGGATCCAATATGATATTTTCTGCAGACTCTTGGGATGGGTCCGGTGACTGTTCTAGCCGTTCCTTGCGACACTTGCAGAGTTGGTAGACAAGTTGAAGTATGCCTGCCCTAGGATTCTGTATCCCGACAGCGCCAGTCCCCTAGAAGCAGATGCCCTGCTTCTCCCCAGCGACTGTGTTGTATGCCTTGACCCACAGAGCCGCTTGCGGCACGTCCGCTCTGCTCTGTGTCTGAAGCTGTTCTTCCCCTTGTGGTAGTTGTGTTGTGTGTTCTGAGCTGTTGCCCCCAACCGCTGCTACCCGCTTGTTCACTGCTCTCACCAGGTCACCCTGCTCTTCCCACTGTGTGCTCCTGACTCCCCCTGGTGGTTGCTTCTCCCTGACCCTGAGTCCCCAGTCCAGTGTATCTGGGAAGCACCGCTGTAGTGACCCCCTCTACTGTGATCCGATCCTTTCCCGGTCCCCATTGGGAGGCAACCCAGTGTTACTGTATGTTCGTGTAGGTGGTAACCGATAGCGACCTTCCCTGGACCCAGGATAAGTACTACACCCTAATGGGGGTGCAGTACCCTGTGGCGCCTGAAGCTGCAGGGGCGCAACAGGTATACCCCTCCAAAAAAATGTCAATGTCTAAATACCTTGTGATGTTGCCTTAAATGTCAACTACAGCTTAACAACAACAACGTCTCCTGATGTTCACAAGTGCCAAGACATGGCATCCCATTCTTTTTGAAGGGCAACTCTCAGGTCATTGAGGTTTTGGGGTACGAAGTTACAAACCTCTATATGGCAACTCAGCTGATCCCATGGGATTTCTATGGAATCAGGTCTGAAGAAAGTGCAGGCCACTACATTTTAGGTCCCTCGGTCTCCAGTAGCAGTTCCCCAATGATGCGATCTCAGTGTTGTCAATGAATATGAAATTAGGCGTGTGTTGTTCATGTAGAGACACAATGACTAGATTAATGATGTATTTCAATATTAGGGGCTTGTCCCTATAACATTCACAAAATGTAAGGCAGTTCTGTATTGACTAGGCACACATGCCCACACTGTAACACCAACACCACCAAAGACTCGTCTGGTGACAACAGTTGCTGATGTATTGTGCTCTCCTTAATGTCTTCAACATTGTTAGCAGCCATCATTTTTGCTCAGTGTGAATTCACTTTCTCTTGTGAACAGCAGTGAGGTCCACTGGTCTCTCATCCAGCAAGACGATGACACCTGTGCCTGGTGGTGTAGTCACGTACCTTTGCAGGTCAGCTTGCATGCAGACTACGCTGATGTAAACAATTTTGAATGTTCTGACATAACACTTGGATGCCTCTCATCTCCCTTAAATGTGTCTGGAGTTGTGGGGCATTCATCATCCAGTTCTGAAGGGCATTGTTCACAATGAAGCAGTAATCAGTGTAGGATGTAGGCAAAGGACGTCCACGTCTATGCCTTTCTGTGACCCTTTGTTGCAACCTGCTGATGACATTCTGTGACACTGCATGCTCGGTTACCACTTCCGTCTGATAACATCTTGTTTGAAGTCTCCCAATGGTGAGGTACTGCTGAGCAATTGTTCGATGACATCTTGGTCTCATGATGTCAAAATGTAAATAGCAAAATGAAGAAGACTTTTTAAATACCAATTACAATTGAACCCCAAAATGTATTGGGGGATTCTTGGCTTAAACACCTGTTGTTAATTTTGCCATTAAGCTCCATGTTTAAGAACAGAAAGTTGTGAAAAAAGTACTGAAACAATGAACAGTTGGACATGTGCATTCAAAAATTTAGAGAAGACCACATTAAGTTCACCCTAAAAGGCTAGGGGGCATTTTAGGATCATCCAGAATGGCCGGAGCACTGACCCCCCCCTCCCCCCGGGCATGTGTGGAGGCCAGCATGACACTGATTGGAGTGGAGGTCATGATGTCACGGGTAGGGGAGGGGGAGTAAGTCAGGGTATAGTAAAAAGGTGAAGCTGGGGGAGGAGCGGCACTTTTCCCGCTCTGGGACACCAGTGAGAGTCCCCATCCCTGTACCTGCTATGGACGCCGGGGATCAGCTCCTGGAGCGGCTGAGAGCTGCTGCTGGGACCATCCCCCCAGGTGGCTGCATAGCCTGATAGCAAGGATCTTCGGTGGGAGTCCGGGGGGGGGGCAGGGACGGCACCCCTGCGACAGCGGCGCCCCCGGAGGTCTGGACTGGCAGAGAGGCGGTCACCTGACCTGACTCCCAGGGCCCAGCGTCGCCACAGAAGCCCCCTCCGGGGACCCTCCAGGCCGGACGCCGCGAGCTGCGAGGTCCGGCAGGCCCCGGCCTGGGAGGAATTCAGACGGGCGGCTGGGCCCGGCGGCAGTCGGCAGGCCTACGCTGGAGTTGGGGGCGGGGCCTGCTGCTGCCTTGTCGGCGAGTGACGTCGGCGGTGCGGCGGGGCGCTCTGGTGATGTACCGGCCGAGCGCCCTGAGCCTCTCCTCCCTGCAGCGATAGTATCCCGGATGGATCCCTGTGAGGTGGGCGGAGCCAGGCGGCTGCGGTCGGAACTACATCGGGCCTGGCATTCAGGGCCTGCGGCTACAGAGGCCCTGTCTGGGAGAGGGGCCACATGGAGCGGAGCAGGGGGGGCCGTGCTTGGAGAGCCCTGAGGATAATATGCAGCTCCCCCTGTTGGTCGGCGCTACTGATCGTCATGTCCAGGATATGCGGCCGGCGGGGCCTCGGGCCGCGCGGCTAAAACAGCAATGGAGCAGAGTCGGATGGGAGGAGCCAAGTCATGCTAGATCGGCAGGAGGGACGTCAGGATACAGGTGGTCCGGCTGGCGAGGTTATACCTTTGTGCAGCCTGGTGAGTATGATTACATGTTTTGTTTGTCTTCACATGCTGTTTAGGTACACAGTAAAGGGGGGGTGACGGGTCAGCTGGGGTTCGGTTTGGGGGTGCCAGCGGGTGTTAGGGGGAATGCGTTGAGTGGGGAGTTGTCAGAATTGAAGTTGCGTTCGCCAGTTGCGGGCCCGGATTAGGGGCCAGGAAAACCCCGGCGCCAGTGGCGGCTTGGGTTAATTTGTCCGTCATTGCGGCTAGTGAGTCCAGTTGGGAGTGTCTCTTCCCCAGAATTAGTGGCAGTTCAGACTGAAAGGAGTAAGGAGGTGGCAAAAATTTATTTTGACAAAGGGGGAAAAGACGATAGCAAGAAGGAAGATGGGGAGAAGTGGCGATGGCACTTGATTCCTCAGACTTATGCTAATAGGTTTAAGGCGTTGCAGTTTGGGCAAGAGTAATTGGCGACAGGCGCCAGAGAATAGTTTTCAGTGGTTTTGCTATATGGGCTCGATTGGTGAGGCCTATAGGATTTATGGGGGGTAGACCTGGATCCGTTATGAGGAGCAGTGTCATCAGAGGATGGCGACCGTCCATCCATAAGATGGGATCAGAAGGATATAGGCTTGTGGTTGCGGGTGATGGCGGCAGCCAGATATGGGCAGTCATTTCAGGGCGGGGCAGGGTTCCCCGGCCGGTCAGGAAGTTGGGGTGCCGGTGGTCAGTACGGACAGACAGGGTCCTAGAAGTCAAGTTCGTGTTGGTAAGTTAATGAGGGGGAAGGCAAGTCAGTGACACTTGTCGTTGTTTGGACATCTCCGCACCTATTGTAACGGAGCATCCCATGGGATGTCCAAGGGTCAGACACCGGTGAGCTTAGTTGCGATGCTGCCGTACTTAAATAGGGATCCTGTTAGGGCCAAAGCTGAGGTTTGAGGTTGGGTTTTGGGGAGGGTTTCAGGATTCCTTCCCCTGTTTTTGAAGTTCCAGGGACAACCAGGAATCTCCCTCGGTGTATCAGCATTTGGCGCTGGTAGGTGGAAAGTTAGGAAAGGAGGTGGCGTTGGGGAGAATGGGGGGCACAGTTAGTCACCCCCCTACCTTTTCTTATTTTGTGGTTTCGTCATTCGGGGGGGGGGGCCCAAGGAGGAGCCAGGTAAAGTTCGGCTAATCCACCATTTGTCTCATCCCAGGGGTAGGTCAGCGAATGATGGTATACTGGCTGAGCTTCGTTAGGTGTTGTATACGTCGTTTTGATGAGGCTACAAAGTAGGTAATGAGTTGTGGGAGGGGTATGTTGATGGCAATAGATGGATATTGAGGCAGCTGTCCGGCTCTTACCAGTTCATCCAAAATTGTGTTCGTTATTAGTTTGTTTTTGGAAGGGAAATTGTTTTGGAGACCCCTGCTTGCCAATGGGTAGTGCAGTATCGTGCACATTTGTTGAAACCTTTTGTTCTTTTTTAGAATGGGGGGGGGGCGTGATGTTTCTGGTTTGGCATCACTGGTACCTTACCGGGATGAATTGTCGGTGTGTGCGATTGGCGGTTTCGGCACAGGCACAAGAATTCTAGCAGCAATGGAATGGATAGCGAGAGGCTTTGGGGTGCCTTTGGCACCTGGGGAAGAACTGTTCGGCCAAATACCTGTATTTAGTTTATGGCCATTGTAATTGACTCAGTGATTTGGGAGGTTCGGCTTCCTGACGACAGGTTGCCATGCTTAAGGTTGAGGTAGCAAGGGCATGCCGGGTGAGGAAGTTACAATTAAAGGAGGTTTAATCGCTATTGGGGGAAACTTAATTTTGCGTGTCGGGTAAGGTCAATGGGCCGAGTTTTCACGTCGGCTAGCTTGCGCGACAGCTGGAGTGCTTGCTCTTCACCCCTACATAAGTTTGTCGGAGGAACATTGAGCGGCCTTGTTGGTTTGGGGAGAATTTTTTGGGGAGCAGGACAATGGTGGTTCGTTGCTTAAGGATGAGGTAGTGGTTAATTTCAAATTGGAATTGTTTACGGATGCTGCGGGTGACTCAGGTTTCGGGGCCTTTTTTTCAGGGTCAGTGATGTGCGGATTGGTGACCAGAAAGTTGGATGGCGGAGGGGTTGACAAGGAATGTGTCGCTATTGGAAATTTTTTCCGATGATGGTCGCACTCCATTTGGGGAGTGACCAGTTGTGGAATAAGTAGATCCGGTTCAACTGGGACAATATGGGGGTGGTGCTAGTGATTAATAACGGCTCGGCATATTTTACCCAAGTTGTTCGGGTGTTGCGGCGGTTGGTTTTTATTTGTTGGGAAATTAATACGGGTCACAGCAGCTCAGGTACCAGGTATAGAGGACCTAATAGCGGATTTCCTTTCCTGTTTCAGTGAGATTGTTTCCGGGATTTTGTGGTAGTGGCGGACGGCAGCAGCTTGTAGTCCCCTGCGCAGCTTTGGAGCGTGGTCTTCAAGCAGCAAGACCACGGATTCAGGCAGTTTGACTGGTACCACGTGGGTGGCGTATTAGGCCACATGGGTTCCTGGGAGTGGTGGTTGGGTGGTGGCATGATGAATGAGGATTCCCAGTTAGGACTGTTCCTGGGAAATCGGGGGAGTGGCGATAACAGGTTGGTCTTCCACGAAGTTGAGTCATTTGATTACAGGGTTGGCATTTGGTTTCTGGTTGCGAGGTGTACAGGATTGGGAACAAATTTTTGGGTTGTTCAGGCGTTGAAGGGTGTGCATAGGGGCCATAGGTAGACGGCCTGTGTGATTTAGCTTATTGGAATGTTTGGGTAGGGAATTAAGGTATCATTGTTGCGGTTGGCTTTTCGTTGGCGGTTTTTCGGGGCTTGGTGTATTGGCGAATTGGTATTTCCCAGGGTGACGTGCCCCGGGGGCTTGGGTAATAGTGACGTCCTATTTTTGGAGCATGGGGATCGAATTTTGGATCCAGAAATCAAAAATGGATAAAGTGGGGGCAGGCGGGTTCGTTTAGGGAAGGTTATGGCATCAGGTATGTGCCATTGGCAGTGCGTTTTGAGCTTTGCAAAGGTCCACCCGAGTCAGGATGGCCCATTGTTATGTCTCGAGGACGGGTCTTTTTGTCCAGATATTAGTTCATTAGTGTTTTGTGGGCATGTTTGAAATCATTGGGTCTGGTTGGCGAGGTTTGCGTTGCATTCTTTTCGTCTTGGGACGGCAGTGGAAACCTCTGGGTGTGGTCTCCCTGCTAAGACAGTTAAACAGATTGGTCGATGGAAGTCTCAGCGTTGTAAGTCGTGGGTTCGCAATGTTTCAGGGGCAATTGATCGGAAGACTGGTTCTGATGGATGGGGGGGTGGGGGGGGTGTCATTCTTTGGGGTGGTATTGGAGCTACTTGGTAATTTTGTTAGTGCTTTGTTTTTCAGACACCCCCCCCCCCCGTTGTTCCAGCCTGGTCTGGATCTTGGGCCATTCTAATGTGTGCTGGGGAACACAGAGAGCGGATACGAGAAGGGACAGGAGACAGCTAAATTTTGTCGGAGGGATAGGGCTCCTGTCGGATGGGTTGGAATCAGGGGTATGGGGTGGAATACGGTGTTGCAGGGGGTGCATAACTATGCTCATTTGGGCAGGCCCCCTGACATTTTGGTTTTACGCGTCGAGGGACCTATTTGGGTGAGCGGCTTTCTCGGACTTTGATAAAGATACTAAGCATGACTTGTTGCGATTATGGGTGTCTTTTCCAGGCGTGATAATTGTGTGGTGGGACATTGTTCCAAGAAGGGTTTGGGCGGAAAGCATGGTCTGTGGAGAAGCTGAATAAGGTGCGGGTGAAAGTTAATAGGGTTATCTCAAAAAATTTGGGGGCTGCAACGTGGGAGTCGCAGCTCGGCTTTTTGAGCTGGAGCGAGAGGATGACGAATTTTGGTAGGCGGATGGGGTGCATTTGAATGCAGTACGGATTGATTGTGGGCACTTGGTTTGCAGGGAGGTATTGAGCGAGCTTTGCTATTGAGGGGGGGTCTCAGGCACTTGAAGGTTATCAAGGTGCCCTCGTTGTGGCAGGTTTTTGGTGGGTCCTTGAAGTTGGTTCTAAATTGGTTCGGGGAACCCATCCGGGTATGGATCCCCTCATTGGCAGAATGGTTGGTCACCTGGTGATTTTTGGGGGATCCCGACGGGGTATGTCGGGGCCCCCGTGGGTGTTTTTGGTGGTTAATGAAGGAATAACCCTTACACTTTGGTGCTCCTGAGCCAGTGTGGGTAACGGCTGGGAGCAATTTGGTTATATGGCTTGGTTATGGGAATCACCAGGGTTTTAGCTTCAAGGACCTTACCACAATGCAAAATTTTACATGTTATGTATTTGTTTAATAAATGGCTGCTATGGCCAAAATTATCCAAAGATAAATTGGTGTCTGAGTGGTTATTAGCAGACAAGGGGGAATTGGAAAAGGGGTGTGTGTGCCTAATTATTATTGGCCGGAATCTACAATTCCAGGGTCAAGAATGGCCGGAGCACTGACCCCCCCCTCCCCCCGGGCATGTGTGGAGGCCAGCATGACACTGATTGGAGTGGAGGTCATGATGTCACGGGTAGGGGAGGGGGAGTAAGTCAGGGTATAGTAAAAAGGTGAAGCTGGGGGAGGAGCGGCACTTTTCCCGCTCTGGGACACCAGTGAGAGTCCCACCCGCCCTCCCTAAAGACTTTGAGTTCGCAATGGGCTGCAAGTTTTGTGGGAGGCGATATGGAAGTTTATCGGGTCGTAGTGGCCTGGTGGCAGGTTTTTGGTGGGTCCTTGAAGTTGGTTCTAAATTGGTTCGGGGAACCCATCCGGGTATGGATCCCCTCATTGGCAGAATGGTTGGTCACCTGGTGATTTTTGGGGGATCCCGACGGGGTATGTCGGGGCCCCCGTGGGTGTTTTTGGTGGTTAATGAAGGAATAACCCTTACACTTTGGTGCTCCTGAGCCAGTGTGGGTAACGGCTGGGAGCAATTTGGTTATATGGCTTGGTTATGGGAATCACCAGGGTTTTAGCTTCAAGGACCTTACCACAATGCAAAATTTTACATGTTATGTATTTGTTTAATAAATGGCTGCTATGGCCAAAATTATCCAAAGATAAATTGGTGTCTGAGTGGTTATTAGCAGACAAGGGGGAATTGGAAAAGGGGTGTGTGTGCCTAATTATTATTGGCCGGAATCTACAATTCCAGGGTCATGAAATTTCAGTCGAAAGCCAAATATCCCTAACTTTTTGAGTAGTTATTCTTTTGTGTATCAAAATGAGATTGACAAATGTAGAAAATTGGGTTATTCATGGAAAAGGTGAAACATGGATAATGAGTGATAACAATGGATAAGTGATAACAACTGATAAATGAAACAATATAACAAGAATTCTAAGTGCTCAGCTGATATTCAAGGCAGAACAGTCCAGCATATCTAAAAGAATAGAACTTTATCATTCAAAGTTGCTGAGGATATGGGCAGTGGGTTGTCCATGCAGGAATCATCATAAGATGGATGAGTTGCTGGTGCAGCCTGCTGATATTCATAAGCTTCTGTCTTTTTCCCTGTGAGAAACAAAGACTGTAAACTGCTGGGAAACAACTGCTGATATACAATTACAGTAAATCCCTGTTGTAATCACATGCTAGAGCTGAGTTTGTGATAACCTGGACAAGTATAGTTTGGGAATGAATTATTTCACTCTTCAGATCTTGGTGAATATTTGCATTTTCCTTTTTATCCTCAGACAGCACACAAAGTATAGTTTGATCATCACCTCTTTCTTAGGACTGCTCACCTAGCAACAGAGGTGGGCTGTTCCAGGAAGCAGGGGGGCAAATGCCTAATGGGCCGGTCCCCGACCAGCAGTTTTGGGCTGTCTGGCCATCTGTCTTGTGCTTCTGAGTGGGAACTCTGGCCCCAAAATTTCCAGTTTTTATGCAATGACAGGCGGCTAGCAGCTGCACACAATGAGCTATGGAATGCCACACTCATCGGAGAAGACTTGGGAGTGGTGTCAGGAGGCCTGTACTGCTGGATTCCTGGCACTTTACTACAAAGCAAAGGAGCTGATTTCTGTCTGACTTCCTGTTCCTGCTTTCCGCTGAGGCTGGGCTTTAGGTTATGTGCGCACATTGCGTTCTCTGCAGACATCCCGAAATTACCGCCGCATGCCCGCACACATCCTGACATTACTGCTGACATCCTCGCACACATCCCGACATTACCGCCGACATCCCCGCACACATCCTGACATTACCGCCGACATCCCCGCACACATCCTGACATTACCGCCGACATCCCCGCACACATCCCGACATTACCGCCGACATCCCCGCACACATCCTGACATTACTGCTGACATCCTCGCACACATCCCGACATTACCGCCGACATCCCCGCACACATCCTGACATTACCGCCGACATCCCCGCACACATCCCGACATCCCTGCACACATCCTGACATTACCGCACACATCCCGACATTACCGCACACATCCCCGCACACATCCCGACATCCCTGCACACATCCTGACATTACCGCACACATCCCGACATTACCGCTGACATCCCCGCACACATCCCGACATTACCGCCGACAACCTCGCACACATCCCGACATTACCGCCGACATCCCCGCACACATCCTGACATTACCGCCGACATCCCCGCACACAACCCGACATTCCCGCACACATCCTGACATTACCACCGACATCCCCGCACACGTCCCGACATTACCGTCGACATCCCCGCACACATCCCGACATTACAGCCGACTTCCCCGCACACAACCCGACATCCCCGCACACGTCCCGACATTACCGTCGACATCCCCGCACACATCCCGACATTACCGCCGACATCCCCGCACATAACCCGACATTCCCGCACACATCCTGACATTACCGCCGACATCCCCGCACACATCCCGACATTACCGCCGACATCCTCGCACACAAGTCGACATTCCCGCCCACGTCCCGACATTACCGCCCACATCCCGACATTACCGCCGACATCTCCACACACGTCCCAACATTACCGCCCACATCCCGACATTACCGCCGACATCCCCGCACACAACCCGACATTCCCGCACACATCCTAACATTACAGCCGACATCCCCGCACACAACCCGACATTACCGCACACATCCTGACATTACCACCGACATCCCCGCACACATCCCGACACTACAGCCCTCATCATCACCGCACACACACCGGCATTACCTGAGTGACGTCCCCGCTGACAGCGTGATTCACTTCAGTTGCTGCGTGGAGCTCACAGGGGCGGCGGTGTTCTACTGCCGCTCCTGTCAGCTTCATCTAGCAGAGCTGGATGCGTCGCGGGACCTCTGGAATACGCCGGACCTGAAGGGGTATTTGGGGATTTTAATAAAGTGGTGAAAGAGGGTGTTTTTTTGTCTCTTATTCCAAATAAATGTTTTTTTCAAGTGTTTTTATTTACTTTCACTTACAGGTTAATCATGAAAGGTATCTCGGGGAGACACCTGTCATGATTAACCTAGGACTTAGTGGCAGCTATGGGCTGCTGCCATTAACCCCTTATTACCCCGATTGCCACCGCACCAGGGCAATTCGGGATGAGCCAGGTAAAGTCCCGGGACTGTCGCATGTAAATTGATGCGGCAATTCTGGGCGGCTCCTGGCTGATATTGTTAGGCTGGGGGGCTCCCCATAACATGGCACTCCCCATCCTGAGAATACCAACCTTCAGCCGTGTGGCTTTATCTTGGCTGGTATCAAAATTGGGGGGGGACCGCACGTCGTTTTGTTTTAATTATTTATTTATTTATTTTACTGCACGATATAGACCCGCCCACCTGCGACTGTGATTGGTTGCAGTGAGACAGCTGTCACTCAGCTTGGGGGCGTGTCTGACTGCAACCAATCATAGGCGCCGGTGGGCGGGGAAAGCAGGGAATACGAGATTGAATAATGAGCGGCCGGCATTTTCAAAAGAGGAAAAGCCGCCGGAGCAGTGTGAACGCCGGGCAGCGCCGCGCCGGTGATCGGGGAACGGTGAGTATGAGAGAAGGGGGGGGAGACTGACCGACGGACAGAGAGAGGGACAGACAGACAGAAAGACCGACTGACAGAGTGAGAGAGAGACAGACAGAGCAAACAACTGACAGAGAAAGAGACCGACCGACCAACAGACAGAAGGAGATTCACCGACATCCACAGACAAAAATTGGCCGACATCACAGAGACTGAAAAGACTTGCGTTTTGCTTGTTAACAAAGCATGCGGAACACAACATAAATGCAGTCCAAGTGCATTTTGGTTGCGTTCTGACCCACATCATTGATTTCAATGGGTGCAGAACGCAGCTACAACGCACAAAAAAAGTGACATGCTGCTTTTTTTTTCCGCAGCGATTTTGGCCATCCAAAATGCTGCGTTTACAAACGCAGCGTGTGCATTGATTTTTCGGCTTTCTCATAGACTTTGCTGGGGAAGCTGAACGCATGCAGTTACACTGCAGTTCAAAACGCAGCGTTTCCGCAGGAAAAAACGCAACGTGCGCACAGAGCCTTATTGTGTGTTCAGACTCCACTAGCGTATAGGTAAATATACACCCTTGGTTCTGTGTGTATATCTGCTTGTGTTTATCTGTGTATGTAAGAGTATTTATATATGTATGAAGCCTGTCTGTGTGTATGTATGTATGTATTTAAACCAGACTATATGTCTACTTAGAACCCTGCCTATATATGTGTGTCTGTATGTAAGTTGGCCTATATCCTGCAGTTAATCACTCTTATGGGATGTATAAACACCAGTCTTTGTGCAGCCTGTGTGATGTAGCTGACGCGCCCCAGGGCTATGTGGTACTCAGTCCCGGGCCTGGTTACGTTGGGATAGTTCACTGGTTGGCCGTTGCCCGGTTCCGTGACCCTGGGGGTCGCTTTAAAAAGGGGGTTATTTACAGAGGAATTGTAATAAAAGTTTTCTCGTGACGCTACTTGTGGGTTGCGGCTATTTTAGGGAAGTCGCCGCTGCACAGTTCTCAATACTGGGGCTGGTATTAGTGGCAGACTGGTTGTTGGGCCCTCCGCAAGTAGGGCCAGGCCACAGGGGATAGATGATGTTGTTGGGCATGGAAAGAATGTAGTCCACACAAGGGATTGCAGTATAACTGGTTCCTTTAACTCACAGCGTTGTTATGGCTGGCAACCCGATGAAGGCTGGTCCTCACCACTGGTCTCCTTAGTTCCAGTGCCGGTGTGATGACCTGGTGGTTGTCTTTCTCTGCACCTGTCTCTGGTTGGTGGGTCCCCTTGGCTTGGAGTGTCTGGGGGTCCCCTCCCGGTAGTCTCTCAGTCTTAGTCCATATGACAGGTAGCTTGAACCCTGTGGGGTCGGTTCCTCTGGTTGGTTCTCCCGTTGCTACTCTGTCCCGAACTTTATGGTCGGTGAGGTGCTGGATGGCCCCCCTCACCATGCAGATTTTATCAGGTCTGTCTGGAGCGTTTGCCCGACCTAGGGCTCTCTACCCCATTGATGCTATGGTTCTGGGTGTACTCCACCATACTCCACCGGCAACCACACGCCTGGGCCCTCAGGTCACCGTTACACTCTCCTGTCAGTGCGGTTACGTCCGTCTCCTCTCACTTCTACTTACTGATTGTCTGACCCCTCCCCCCTGGTTGTCATCCATCAAATTTCATTGCAATATACAGAGACATGGAGAAATTAATGTCTCCATCTTCTCTGCACCTGTGATCCAATTTTCGCATGCAAGAGGATCGGATCACAGTTTAATTACAATTGGATTATGCTCACAGTAGAGCCTGAGAATATTGTCATTAGCACATGGCATCCAATACTCTCACATCAGATACAACATGGCAATGTGACCCAGGCCTTATTCTGTATATATACACTATACAGTACTACCTCTGTCCTGTACACTGAGTGTAATTTTCAGTATCTGTAATATTATATGTATATGTAAGAGGGAGCCACGGGATGGCTGACAGGGCTCCGCTTTACTTCACTTACTTGAGTCTTCTGGGGTATGTCCGCCACCCCGCTGCCGGTCACCATTGGAGACGTAGCAGGACAGCACATCACACTGAGAGATTATTTGCAATACAACAACAAACGCTTTATTTTAATCTTCTAGGGAAACATGGCCATACAATCCTGTTCTCCTGCAGCTGTTCTGTTAGGTCTAACCCTCACCCTGGGAAATAGCCTTCCAGCAGCCAAGTCTAAGCTTCTGCTTTTCCCCGTTTCTTGGCTTCAATGCTGCCCAACACCATTCTGTTTGCCTCTGCCCATTGTTCGAGTGTGTCTAGATCGTTTTGAATACATTCTCTTTCCTCTGTAGTGTTGGCTACTCCTCCTATCTTACTATCGTCTGCAAATGTTAGGAGTTCCCCAATAATTTCATTGTCCAGATCATTTATAAAGATATAAATAGTACTGAGCCTAGGACAGAACCTTCTTCTAGTTTAAAGCCTTCCTGATGAGTGTGGCAAGTCATCTTGCAAATGTGTGTTTTCCAGGTTTTGTTAGGTGTAACCCATCTCTAGCAAGGAGTCCATCATAGAGGTAATTAACTTTATGGTCCAACAATCGAAATCCTTGCTGTCTCCACCACGGTTATAGTCAACTGTTCACTTCTAGTTTCCTATTCCTTCTCCTAATGCCATGAACATAAACTGGGAGGATTGATGAGAAAACTACCTGCACATTCAGTTCCTTCACCTTCTTCCCCAGATTTTCTAAGACTTTGCAGATATTTGGTAGGTCATTTTAAACTTCCACTCATTTTAAACAGATCGACATCAACATATACAGTACATATACCATATGGACAATTATGGCGAATTCAGAAAAAAATTGCATGGCAGATGAACATTTCAAAAAGAGTCCAAAATTTGAAAGAAATTTTTTTCTGAAAAAGGGTACCCCCAAAAAATTGATTTAGGATGCATTCATGAAGATGAGCCATTTTGAATAAAACATCGTTTGACTACTCAATCTAGTATGATAAACAGGAAGGCTGCTGGTATATATAAATTTAGCTTTTTAACCACTTTTAACAAATCATATAATACAGTGAAAACCATTTTAAGCATACATTAGTTTATCCTTAATGATAACCTGACTTTATCCAAGGTTTTACAGGCACACCCTGTTGTGGTCTATAGGAGAAATCATCTTAGCACCTAGTCGGATCATTAGAAAAAATTCACAGGGGATTTATAATAGAAACCACTCCAGTATCTTTTTGAGTGTTAAAGGGACTTATTAATGTGGGATTGCAAAATGTAAATGCTGCAAATGGATTCCTACAGGGAACAACAATATTTTTTGTCCACAGCTACAGGGCATAATTTTTTTTATCAAAAGTTTTTTTTTACATTGTCAAAGCTCCTATGTTATTTATTTGCTTCAGTGCAAATGTCAGCTGAAATATCTATGGTGCACTATATTACCTGTTCACATTAGGATGAATGAGCATAGGTCCAACATCAAGAACAACATCCTAAATCATAGCCTTTCTAGGCATTTTTTCATGTGCATGATAGGGATCCAGAATGTCTCAGGCTGGTCATATTCAAACATGTCCCAGATAATTGTTGAAATAGATACCAGTTTTGAGTGAACAGAGAGCCCTTTTGGATATTTAAATTATCCACTTTAGTACGAGATGGTCTAAATGAATGTATAGATCATACCGGATAATAAAAGTTACAACTTGTCTAATTAGTTATAACATATTTTTGATACAATTGTTATAGAATTTTAAAAAAAAATGTATGTTTAAGTGAAGATTTATAAGGGGTTACTTATGGGTCAGTTTGAGGCAGATAGCTTTGACCTGTTGGCTATATATGTGTGGTTTGTTTTTCTTTTTTGTATACCTGATGAAGAGAGTGGGTCGCTCTCGACATGCGTCGTTTTAAATAAAGGAATTCTTCCAATCCAGCCTATGACAGCGCCTGTGCCTGTACATCGCCAAAGTTTCTTCTTTACTTTCTCATCTCTTCAAGCCTGGATTGGGATCGAAGTTGTGCTTCAAAATCCACCATGCCCGTAACAGAGTTGTTCCTGCGGTTGCACAACCTTTTCATTTGAGCCTTTCCAATAATCACCTGTTTTTCCTCTGAGCATTGCTGATCTGCAACAGGAAAGTGCTTCTGCTTTTTTTTATTTTCCTCTAGGTTTGTTATCTTACTCACATTGCTTTGTGAGACTCTGGGTATTAAACATTTTTGATTTATTTTCATGCAGCAAGGGTTTAGTACCTTTTCCTTAGGTCCCCTTCACACGTCAGTGAAAAACACTGACGTTCTTCACTGACGTGTAAAACACGCACATGTCCCTCTGTGTTCCGTGATTCACGGCACACGTGGGTTGTCCATGTGCAATCCGTGATACGTGATCCGTGATTGCAAATGGACATTACTCACCTGCCTTTGCTCCTGCTGTCCATGGTGCTGAACTCCTCGGCTCTGCAGCATCCGCCCACTGCTCTCTGCAGCTACTTCCTGGTCGGCTGTTCCTGCTTTCATGAATATTCATGAATCGGACAGGAGATGCAGAGAGCAGAGGCTGCATAGCGCATCGCTGGAAAGGTTAGTTGAAAATGTTTATTATTTAATATGTCAGTGTTTATCTGGTACGTGTTTCACGGATCACACACGGATCACACCCTAGTGTGGTCCGTGGGTCATCAGTGATGCCAGAAAAAATCGGACTTGTCTCCGTGCAGAATCACCGACACGCATGTACGCTGCACGGAGACACGTTCAGTGAAAAATCACTGATGTGTGAGCAGACCCATTGATTATAATGTGTCTGCGTATGTCAGTGATTCTGGTACATATAAAAAAAAGCACATACGTACCAGAATCACTGACGTGTGAAGGAGGCCTTACTGGTATTTCCTTGCTGGTTCATCTCAGGTGCATCAGGTTTGTGACCACACCCCTTCCATTATATAGTCACCTGTCCCATCACCTGAAGCCAGTTATAGAGAAAGCATTCTGAACTGATCACTGTTAAAGCTGGTAGTCTTTGGAAGCTGTTGAAGCCATGCCACCTACAGCCCTGGTTCTTGGCTGCTGTTACGGGGGGACCAGCAAATTAGGACCAGGTGGTATATATCCTAATCGCCAGTCGGGGCCCACCGTGCTCCAGATGACAAAGGAGCTGCTGGCACCTGAGGGTTAGACGGAGACTATAGAGCTGGATGGCTCTGAGATAACCCAGGAACTCTGGGAACCGGTCACGTGTGTTGGGACACGTCAGACCGGACGACAACCTGATTAGCGTTTTGGTGCACCTAGCGCTACACCAACCACGTGTGCAGGAAACACGTCAGGCCGGGTGGTAACCAGGTAGCGTTGACCGGAAGACCGCCACGAAAGCGCCCTGTCGGCCACGTGTGTAGGACACATCAGGCCGAGCGGTCCTCCGATTAGCGTTTCTGGCCACCTCTCGACTGGCCACGTGTGTGTAGGACACGTCAGGCCAGATGGGTACATCAGTAGCGTTGACCGGGAAGCCGAGGAGGATAAGGAACACCCTGTTAACTCCACAGGGGTCCTGGGGTACGCTGTCCGTGCGCGTAGGGGGCACAACCGGACAGGTGGCGCAGCAGGTGCGTTGTCCGTGTGCGTAGGGGGCACAATCGGACAGGTGGCGCAGCAGGTGCGTTGTCCGTGTGCGTAGGAGGCACAATCGGACAGGTGGCGCCGCAGGTGCGTTGTCCGTGTGCGTAGGGGGCACAATCGGACAGGAAGCACAGCAGCCGCAGCCCAGTTAACGCCACTGGGCTGCTATAGCAAGACTGGAACGGCAGGAGGGAAGCATGGCGCCTGACTCTGATGTGCCGAGCCACGAATCTTGGCGTGACAGGCACCGTTCGCCTAACCCTACCTACCGCTTCCCAACATAGGCTTATGCCGCAATGAGGCTCTAACATGGAGGTGTGCTCTGACTGAGCAAAAGTGAAGACTGCGCACCTCCATGTTGTCTCCAGCCCCTTTTATAACCTGGGTTCGCCTTAAACCCAGGGTGGAACCACCAAGGTCCAATAGCAGAGTGCCATGTCATCAGTGACATCACATGCGACCTATCCGGAACCGCCACGTCATTGATGACCTCATGGCAGCCACGCCCCAAACACTTCACCAGTCATCGTCTGACGACCAATACTGAGGTGCCAGATCATAGGGGCGGGCCTCTGCGAGCCAGTCCGGAGTTGCCACGTCATCAGGACACCTGAGACCCTCTGCCCTATCAGGGCCTGCCACCTCACGGACATGCTCAGTGAGGTCCTTACCGGACCTAGCCTCTGGTGCACTAAGTGCCTGAGCATGCCCAGTAGCCTGAGCAACAGGCTCAGAAAGCAGATTATCAGTTTGAGCATGCTCAGTAGGCACATCCCAGAACTTAGACACAGCACAAAGTCCAAGTACCTGTGCAAAGAGGCTGTTAGGGTTAATTGTGGGAGCATGCTCAGTAACCTGAACTGAGGACTTAGTCTCAGACATAACACAATCAGGCTGAGCATGCTCACTAGGCAAAACACCGGGCTTAAACTCTGGCTGGGGTAAATCGGCGCACGCATGCGCACTAGCCGCCTCTCCACACTTAGACGTGGTGGAAGGAACAGCCAACTGGACGACCCGAGGCATGGCCAAGAACGGCAGCCGGCGCCTGGGCGCAACAGGAACCGCAGCAGGCTGCTGGCGGCGCCGGTTCGTAACAGCTGCAGCAGTAAAGTTTCGGACCACTAGCCTCTTGCAGTCCTGGTGTTTGACTGCAATAGTTGGTGCACATCCTTTTGTCTGTCCCCCTGTCTTCCTTCACCTGTGTTTTATGACAGTACTGATGACGTCTAGTGCACTCACCTACCTTGGCGCTATACAGCGTGCGTGGAGGGACAGTTATGGACTAGGCACGTGATGGTGACGAGGGGAAGGACTCGTATAAGGACATTAGGGGAGCTCAGAGGTCAGACACAGGTTACTGTCAGGAGGTTCTCCAACCCCCACTTCCTATCATCAGGGCCTTCCTCTCCCTTTTCTATCCCTATTATAACCTCTGTGTTGCATCATGCGATCAGTAATCATTTGCCCGAGCGTGACAGCAAAGCCCACTTATTTTATGGTGTGTAGTTCCAGAAGGACAAGATGGGCACATTGTATTGATACAATTTGTTAGGCACTTCAGTGGCATACTTGCAATTTTAACTCTGCAACTTCCACTGCGTATTTGTTTTTCTTGAAAACACCCATATGGTAAAAATAGTCACTATACCCATAGATGAATTCCCAGAGGGGTATACTGTATATTCTAATAAGGGGTCATTTGAGGGGGGGTTTTCAATGTTTAAGCACATCAGGGGCTCTGCAAAAGAAGTCCTCACACTATTCTAGAAAAGTCTGAGCTGCAAAAGTCAAATAGCGCTCCTTCCTTCTTGAGCCCTGTATGGCCAAACCGTACTGTACAGTGTTATATAAGGTATTGCCACGTTCAGCTGAAATTGTGTAACAAATTGTGAGTCCTTTTTAGCTATTTTGCTTTGTGAAAATAAAAAACAATAACAATATTTTACTGATAAGAATGCAATTATTAGCCTTCACCACAGAATGGTGTAAAATTCTTTGACACACCTGTGATGTCAATATCCTCACTTCATCATTAACACTAGAACTACTGAGGTAGTCATTTTGACTACTTTGCACCATGTATTTCTATATAGGTGTCACGAGTCCAGTAGTTCTAGTGTTAAATGTATTCACTGAGGGGTGCAGTTTGTAAAATATGGTCACTTAAAGATGATTAGGATATTCTGGTACCTCAGCGTCTCTGCCAATGTGACATGACCATTCCAGTAAAATCTGCATTTCAATATGATGCTCTTTTCCTTCTGAGCTATGCATTATGCCTGAAAAGTAGTATTTAACACATATATAAGATATTGGGGAGCTCGGAAAAAATTGCATAACAAATTATGTGGTCCATTTCCTCCTAATAACCCTTTACAAAATTGAAAACTTTATCCTAAAACAACATTTTAGTTGCAAAAAAAAAATAATTTTTTAATTTCTACAGTCCAATGTTACACAATTCTGTAAAACATCTGTGGGTTTAAAATGCTCATTACACCCCTAGATGAATTCCTCAAGAGGTGTATTTTCGAAAATGGGGTCACATGTGGGTGTTTTCTGCTGTTTTGGCATCATAGTGGCTCTTCAAATGCGACTTGGCACCTGCAGTAGTCTATTTGTGCCAAATCTGTGCTCGAATAGCTCTTCTTCCCTTCCGAGCTGTGCACCCTAATAATATTTGTTTACCACATAGGGTGTATTGATGTACTCAACCAAAAATGCACAACAAATTTAATGTGTTACTCTTCTGAAAATTAACAATTTGTAGCTAAAGCAACATTGTTGTGGGAAAAATATGATTTTTTTATTTTTATGGCTCAAAGTCATAAAATTCTATGACGCACCTAGAGGTTCAGGGTGCTCACCACACCTGAAGATAAGTTCCTGGAGGAGTGTAGTTTCCAAAATGGGGTCACTTGTAGGGGTTTCCACTGTTTAGGCACATCATGGGCTCTGCAAACGCGATATGGCGTCCGTTATCAATTTTAGCCGATTTTACACTTCAAAAGTCAAATGACGCTATCTCCTTTGTAAGCCTTGCCATGTGTCCAAAAAACAGTCCTTTTCCACCACATATAACATTTCGGAATACGAAGTAGAAATTGCACAACAAATTCTTTGCTGTTTTTACTCCTTTTACCTTTGTAAAAATAAAAATTTGGGGCTCAAGCAACATTTTTTGTGGGGAAAAGTAAAATATTAATGTATTCCTTACACATTGCTTCAATTCCTGTGAAGCACCTAAAGGGTTAATAAACTTATTGAATACTTTAATTTATCAATTTAAGGGGTGCAATTTTTAGAATGGTGTCAATTTGGGTAGTTTGTGTCACCTAGGCATCTCAAAGTCACTTCTACTGTAATGTGGTCCCTAAAGACATTGATTGTATAAATTTTGTTGTAAATATGTAAAAGTAAAGTAAAAGTTGTGCTGATGTAAAGTAGACATGTGGGAAATGTTATTTGTTAATTATTTTCTGTGACATAACTCTGGATTAAGGGCATAAAAATTAAAAATTTGAAAATTGTAAAATTTTCAAAATTTTCACCAAATTTCCGATAATTTAACAAATAAATAAAAAAAAAAATATTGTTCTAAATTTACCACTATCATAAAGTGCAATGTGTCACGAAAAAAAAAAACCAAAACATTCTGAGAATCACTGGGATCCATTGACAAGTTCCAGAATTATTACCTCATAAATTGACACTGGTCAGAATTGTAAAAATTGGCCTAGTCAAAAAGGTGAAAACAGGCAGGGTGGTGAAGGGGTTAAGATTGCCTGTAATGAGAGACCATAGCCTAAAGTGTGCTTTACACGCTGCTGTTGCGAGCGATAGCATCCGTCCCTGTCGCTCGTGCGACATTTGGTGATCGCTGCCTTACCGAACACTATTGCTACAGCAGGGTCACACACACATACCTGTTCAGCGACATCGCTGTGACCACCGAACAAACCCTCCTTCAAGGAAGAGGTGCGTTCGGTGTCACAACTATGTCACAACGGCGTCACAAAACGGCCGCCCAATAGAAAAGGAGGAGCGGAGATGAGCGGCCGGAACATGCCGCCCACCTCCTTCCTTCCTCATTGCTGGTGGACGCAGATAAGGAGATGTTCATCGTTCCTGCGGTGTCACACACAGCGATGTGTGGTGCCGCAGGAACGATGAACAACCAGCGGCATGCACCACCAACGATATTTGGTAAAGGAGCGACGTGTCAACGATCAACGATTTTTGCCGTTTTTGCGATCGTTGATCGTTGCTCCTTTTAGTCACAAGCTGCAATGTCGCTAACGACGCAGGATGTGCGTCACAAACACCGTGACCCCGACGATATATCGTTAGCGAGGTTACAGCGTGTAAAGCACCCTTAAGGCTAGCTTCACACATCCATCTTTTCGCTGGATTGATGGATCCAGCGCACTCCATTACAGTGTATACAGTACAATGGCAGTGCGACAACCTCCGGTCACATGCTGTCGTGTGACAGGAGCATGTGGCCCAGAAGTTGCCACGCTGCCATTGTACTGTATCACACTGTACTGGAGTGCGCCGGATCCACCAATCTGGCGAAAAGACGGACGTGTGAAACGGCCCTAAGACAGGCATGATAACTGTAGTCTGTGTGTGAAGTGGTTTTGTGGCCTGAGGCAAAGAAATAGGATTTGGATCTGGATACTAAGTGGTGCTGAGCAAAGAGATTGTGAGAGGAGCTGTAGACTAAATTGGGAGTGAGGTCTTTCCTGAGTTTTCCATGGTGTAAGACCTTTCACATGTCAGTATTTTGCATCAGTGTTTCATCAGTATTTGGATGCCAAAACCAGGAGTGAAACTTACAGAGAAGAACTATAAGGGTACGATCATACGAGCGTGAAAAAAGGATGAGTGCAATGCGAGAAAATCTGGCATTGCACTCTGACCAATGTTAGTCAATGAGGGAGAGCAGTTGGTCAGCTTTTCACGCATCCATATTCTGGATGCGAGACAAGTCGCAACATGCTGCGATCTTCTGTGAGAGCCGTATCACTCGCATCCATTCAAGAGAATGAGTGCAAGAGAAACATCGGATTGCACTCAGATGTTATCCCAGTGCAGTGCGATATATACGCACAGGCTGACAATAGAGAAGATGGGGGGATTAACCCCTCCTTCTCCTCCGCAGCACCCACCCTTAGCTTAACAGCTGTGACCCGATCTCAATATCGGGTCACAGTCGCATTACACTCATCTCAGGCTCGCAGCAGAGCCTGAGCTGGGGGTCATTAGCATATTGCATCTGATGCTCTTGCATCTTGAGTCCAGCCTGAGGCTGGGGACACACGGGCTTTATTGCGAGTCAATCGCATAACACTCGGCTCCCGTTCTGCTGGAGTGTAAGCCGAGTGTCATGCCACTGTGCAATCACAGCCCAGCCGCTGAGGAGGGGGGTGGGCGCTGCGGAGGAGATGAAGTAATTTCTCCATTTCAGCTGATGCGATTCTCACACTGCACTCACATTACACCGGTGTAATGCGAGTGCAATGCGATGTTTCTCTCACACCCATAGACTTGTATGGGTGCGAGTGAAAACAAATCAGATTGCACCTGCAGAATGCTGCGATTCTTTTCTCGGTTCGATTAGGGCTGAGAAAAAAAAATCGCTCATGGGAGCGGGCCCATAGAGTCCAAGTGGAATACGATTTTTATCGCATTCCACTCGCTACGTTTTACTCGCAATATGTGCTTACCCTAATTGAAAGACTGACACCTCTTCTGCGTTTTGGAGACACTCCTGGTTTTGGCATCCAAATACTGATGAAACACTGATGCCTAAGGCAGCATAGAAATCTGAAACCAACATAAAAGAGAGAATTGATGTTCGGCTGTTACAGATATACTACACTAGCCATTTACCATTCCATTTCTACTAAAAATGCTATTTTTATTTCAGAAATGTACCTATGTATATTTTTCGAGAGAAGACGAAATTTTATACAGTAACATAACATGCTTATTTATGCAGTGATAATATTTTATTCCTTGTTAATTATGCAATTTATTTGCTAGCAGGGAAGTAACAAATGTTCTCTTTAATTATTGGTAATGGTTCCACCATATGTATTTACTGTTATTTATGTTTAAAATATATTTGAATGGTTTGTTGGATGTCTAGAACATTATGTACTGCTCTTTTCCCATTAACCAGTCAGTTTTTCTAAGTACAATACTTTAGAGTCATCGTAAATCTTTACTGAAAAAAAGCTCTCCCAGTTGTATCACTGGCTTAATGGATAAAATTTATGGAAAGACAATTGATCTTCTTAACATTATAAGGCGTTTCTAGTCTAGAGATTACATAGTCAGAATGCACTTTAATTCTCTGGTTCGATGGCTGTCACAACATTACTTATCTTGTGTTATGGTAGGATGATCTTGTTTTAATGCTTGTCTTCTGACACTTCTTGTACATGATTCTCTTCAATGCTTCCTCCATTTACTGCTGACGTTGCTACATTTGTAAAATTAAACAAATGACTACTAATACAATAATTCTATAAAAATAATTGTGACTGTATGAGCTTTTTTTCTCACTTTATGTATCATCCTATGTCACCTACACTGGACATCAGAATTAGAATAACAATGTATAATCACTTGCTTTTTTCAGAAATAATATAATCTACAGCGAACAACATTTGAAGGTTTTTTGTAAGGGGTGCACCATGCCACTAGATCAGTGTTTTACAAAAGATCCAAAGTTTATCAACATAAACCTTTATTTTGTCCAAAACGTGATCGTAATTAGAGAACAACAATGACTGTAGCACAGAGAGAGATTATAACTAAATTTTCTGAAGGTAACAACAGTCACCAATCAGTAGGAAGTGTACAAGCCTTTTCTGTGAATGACTTTAGCAAATCTGTGGTCACAGGACATCACAAGTCTCTCACACTGCCCTGGTGTGATTTTGGCCCACTCATCTTCCAGTCTCTTCCACAGGTCTTTGATTGTTATCAGTTTTTTAACTATAACTTTGTCGCCAAGGATTTTCCAAAGATTTTCTATTGGGTTTAGATCAGGACTCTGAGCTGGCCATTTCATTAACACCAACCAGACCACAATATATATATGTATATGGAGGCTCAATTGCACCAACCATGAATATAACACCAAAAAGATATGTGCAAGCCAAATAGTAGAAGCATATAATTTTTATTACATTAAATAAACAAAATATAAACAACCAATGGATCAGCCCAGAAGGACGGATGATATAATGGGAGGCATAGGGCACTTGTTATTGAATACCGGATAATCAAAGAGTAGGTAATGCATATTAAAGTAAGAGCAGTCTAACTGGTTTCAGCCCCTTTAAGTAGTTACAATAGTTATAAATATATATGTATATAGACTCTACGGGACTGCAACCAGAAACAGCATAAACATCAAACAGTATGAAAGGCAATTACCAACAAATCCGGGAGAGTAATAGTGCCGCAGCCACCCACCAACACACTGACGCGCGTTTCGCACCCCCAAGGTGCTTCGTCCAGGAGTGATCAGCAGTAGACATGTTGCCCTCTTTATAGGTATGGGGATCCTCGTAAACTTGAATCCGGTGTGCAGGGTCCTGATGTAATGTCCGGAACCCGCCCCGGTTTCCATAGTGATATGTCAACAAACACTTGTCCTCCATGGGTGATTCCGTAACATAATTTCCGGGTGTGTTTAATCACATGAATCAAATCGCCATAGAGACAGAGGTCACATCCGGAATTATGGAAATACATCACCCGCGTTTTTCAAGTATCTATGGTAACGTATATGGACATCTAGCAAGGGCTTTTAGGGTACAGACGTAACATCCGGAATACGTCCCGGTCTCCATAGTGATATATAAACACACATAGATGCATGTCTTACGGAAGACAATTGCGTAACGTCATTTCCGGATACGTCAGCAAAACAAACCGAATCACCATAGAAACACAGGATACATCCGAAGAATACCCCACCCTCTGTCCTGGCAATTGCCGCACTATATATCACACAGTGGAACATTTAAAAATAGAATCAAAGAATAATTATAACTAATATATCTTAAATTTGGGGCCAGATATACAAACATTAATCCCCATATAAAGAATTGCTGTATAAAACGCCTAAATATAATTAAACACCATGAAAGATCATACCATTACGTTACATGATGTGCATAATATATAAAAATAAATCACCATCCATATAAATACACAATAAATAGTATATATAAATAATAATAAACCCCTAAATTATCAATAGTATATATATATATATATAAACCTCCATCCAAACCATTACTATCCTTGATATTTATAAAATACAAAAAGAAAAAACAAATCATATGTAAAAAAACGTAATATTAATGATGAATAAATCTAAATTTGACAAAACATGCCAACGGCAACCATCCGAAAAATTTCTTCGGATAGATAACGGGACATGTTACTAATAGTGATAGTGTAAAACGTTTAATATCAAAAATCTAAATATGCATAATTGTGTAAAAAAAAATATATAAAAAAAAAAAAAAAAAAAAATAATATAATAATTATACAGCAATTCTTTATATGGGGATTAATGTTTGTATATCTGGCCCCAAATTTAAGATATATTAGTTATAATTATTCTTTGATTCTATTTTTAAATGTTCCACTGTGTGATATATAGTGCGGCAATTGCCAGGACAGAGGGTGGGGTATTCTTCGGATGTATCCTGTGTTTCTATGGTGATTCGGTTTGTTTTGCTGACGTATCCGGAAATGACGTTACGCAATTGTCTTCCGTAAGACATGCATCTATGTGTGTTTATATATCACTATGGAGACCGGGACGTATTCCGGATGTTACGTCTGTACCCTAAAAGCCCTTGCTAGATGTCCATATACGTTACCATAGATACTTGAAAAACGCGGGTGATGTATTTCCATAATTCCGGATGTGACCTCTGTCTCTATGGCGATTTGATTCATGTGATTAAACACACCCGGAAATGATGTTACGGAATCACCCATGGAGGACAAGTGTTTGTTGACATATCACTATGGAAACCGGGGCGGGTTCCGGACATTACATCAGGACCCTGCACACCGGATTCAAGTTTACGAGGATCCCCATACCTATAAAGAGGGCAACATGTCTACTGCTGATCACTCCTGGACGAAGCACCTTGGGGGTGCGAAACGCGCGTCAGTGTGTTGGTGGGTGGCTGCGGCACTATTACTCTCCCGGATTTGTTGGCAATTGCCTTTCATACTGTTTGATGTTTATGCTGTTTCTGGTTGCAGTCCCGTAGAGTCTATATACATATATATTTATAACTATTGTAACTACTTAAAGGGGCTGAAGCCAGTTAGACTGCTCTTACTTTAATATGCATTACCTACTCTTTGATTATCCGGTATTCAATAACAAGTGCCCTATGCCTCCCATTATATCATCCGTCCTTCTGGGCTGATCCATTGGTTGTTTATATTTTGTTTATTTAATGTAATAAAAATTATATGCTTCTACTATTTGGCTTGCACTGGCCATTTCATTGTTTCAATGTTTTCTGTTTCAAGGAACTGCTTTACCAAATATTGCTGTGTGACAGGGACATTGTCCTGCATGAAAACTGCACACTGATTGAGTGATGAATGCAAGTAAGGAACCACGTGTTATTGAAGAAGAGTCTGATGCACACTTGCATTCACTTTGCCATGTAGCTGTCAGAGCGATCCAACTTCTGCTGCAGAAAAAATTCCGCAAACCATGACACTTCCTCCCCCACTTTCCACTGACTTCTTAACATAATTTGAATTAAGTCTTTCTCCAGTTTGTCGACAAACATAATGTTTCCGATCAGACCCAAATAAATTAAACTTGCTTTCATCACTAAAATGAACTGTGGACCACTTCTCCTCTGTCCACACAACATGCTCCTCACCAAAGGGGAGTCTAGCCTTTTGATTCTTTCTGCTAATGAGAGGTTTGGTCACTGCAGAGTTAACTTTCAGTCCACATGCTCTTAAACGTCATGACACTGTATGACAAGACAGATCCTTACCCTGTTCAGTGCTGAGCAATTCCAAGTGCACTGTTAAAATGATTACCCATGGAGATTCTTCGTGTTATCCTGTACTGTCTTCCATTTGTATTTTGGGGGCAACCAGCCTTCTTGGGGGACTTGAAAGAGTTTGAGATGTTGTAAAGATGCAATATTCTTGAAATCGCAGACTTAAAATGACCAACTTCTCTTGCTATGGCTGATAGGGTCACCCCTTTGGCCTTCATCTGGATAACCTGCTGCTGGAGGGTTTCAGTAACTTTGGAACAGCACACCATTTTGGCAAAGTCAGTGCAAACTGGAAAGTTAGGCTGCCAGTCACATAATGTTTGTCAGATAATTAAGGAAATTACCCCCAGGTGCCAGATTAACACCAATAACTTGCAGGTATCTGAAAGTGTTCTCTAGTTTTGATCAGTGTCCTTTTTAATTAATCTCATTTATATTTTTGCTTTACAATAAATTCAATTTATAAAATAAGCTTAAGATACTGTTAGTTTACTCATGTTAGGATATAATCACATAGGACGACACAATGACCTTAATATTTAGGAAATTGTGTGTTGTTCTCTAATTTTGATCTTCAGTGTGTATATAGTTTCTTTAAGATTTGCTATCACATGAATTAAAAAATTCTGACAGAGGCCATGAGATAACATCCGTGTGATCGCTTCATTATTCTAAGATATACAATCCTCCGATGAGAGTAATGTTAAGAACTGTTGACTTTTTATAATAGTTCCCTGTGCAGACACAAATCCCTCACTGGTTGTCTCCCATGGGGTCCTAATAACCTCATAGACATATAAAATTATAATTGCTAATTATACCCATGATAATGTGTTTGCAGAATGAAATGTGGAATAGAAGAAGTAGTTTGATATATGTCCTTTAATTGCCTGCATGACTGAGATTTAAATTCACCTATTCTACTTACTGGCAAAACTGCAGATCTTTTCAACAGCATGCTGGTAGTATCAATTATTTAACATTGTTGGATTCTGCACAGACTGAGAAACCAGTGATCGTTTACATGCCAACGGCAGGGAGCAGAAAAAGCTGAACATTTATAGAGGCAGAAATGAGACAGTGTTAATTGGCGTTTCTGCCAGGAAAAAAAATGAAAAGAATCTCTATCTCTCCAGCAGTACACAGAATGAGCGATTCTAAAAAAAAAAAGTAGAATTGTGTTCAATTAAAAAGGTGTGTAGTATCCTGCTATTACAGTTTTGATACAAAAAGCCTGAACCATTGGGTCTATGGATTAAATAGATTCACATATAAATGAAACCAGACATATACATACACTATCTAAAAAGACACATATGCATGATTTTCTCACTATCTGACATGAAATCAGAATAAACCTTTCCCATTTTAGGTCAATTGGAAACCAATATCACTTATATTTTCCCAATGCCAGAATAATGAGAGAGAGAGAGAGAGAGAGAGAGAGAGAGAGAGAGAGAGAGAGCTAAGAGTACTCTGCTTTTAAACAATATGGGACAGCCCATATGATGATGTCATGTCTTGGGAATCTTCTGATAGGTTTATTGGCAACATCTGAGTTAATTAGAGACACTCAGACACATACAGAGGATGTATTTTAATGCGCACCTGAAACACACTGCTTCTTTGTGTAGCATCATGGGAAAGTCAAAAGAAATCAGCCAAGATCTCAGGGAGAGAATTGTGGACTTGCACAAGTCTGGTCATCCTTGGGTACAATTTACAGACACCTGAATGTGCCTTGTCTATCTGTACAAACAATTATATGTGACACGCCCACGGGGTTTTTGAGTTACTTGTCACTGGGCCGGTTTGGGGATATCACAGCGGCCTGGCCCGGTTTCGTGCCCACACGATGTCAATCAAGATGGGTAGATGGGGAAGATGATGGGAGTAGTAGTTATTCGTGAAGTCACCTGTGTTGTGCGGTCAGGTATTAACCGCCGCTGTGGGATGCCTTTTCCGGGGCGGATGATAACGCAGCTCAGAGGGCATAGTTCTCCACAGGCAGAGCTTAGGCCCCGGGGAGGATGTGGGGACTAGTAGTTCACTCTAATAAAGGAGCGCGGGGCACAGCAAGGATCAGACCACACAGTGGTTGCAGTTTAGGGTGTTTACTAACTGAGTTGCTCCTGCCGTTGGACTGCCGGACTCCGTTGTGATGGGCCCAATCTGATCCCAGATAGTTCGGAGGCCAGGACCAGTGTTTGGTCAAGTGAGTCCTTCCTCCCTGTGCTGTGTTGTGTGAGTCCCTGTGACTTGAAGCTACGTGGAGACCCGATTCCTTGGGGTTTGTTTAGTTCCCCGTCCCGTATAGGAAGCACAAGTCTGTAGATGGAGCCGCCCTATGGTCACGACTCCTGGCTCTATGTGCTGCTTTGCCCCGGGTGCTGTGTGTGGGCCAGAAGACTTGAAATTCTCTGCTCGGCGGATTTTGCTGGCGGGACTTGCAGTGCCCAGCAGCCTAGGGCTCCACACCCTCAGGTGTGCGCTGGCCCTGAGGGAGCTAAGAGCTCTCCCCTCAGTGACTGTGTTCTCCTGCATCTCACTTGGTTCCCGGTGGTTTCTCAACTGATTGTGTGTGTCGCCTTGCTCCCCAGAACAGTTGCTCCACCCACCCAGGTTCCTGAGCAAATGGGTGGGAGGCCCCAGATGATATAGTGACCATCCCAAATGACCCTACCCTCATCCAGTCCTGGTGAGAGGGCAACTATATGTGTTTGTGGATTGTGGTTGAGCGGCACTGACCTCCTCCTTAGCTGAGATGAATACTGCACCTCTGGTGGTGACTGCAGCCTCAGGGGCGCCACATATGCAAATACAAACAAGATGGGAATGTCCAGTCATCATACTGCTCAGGAAAGAGACGGGTTCTGTGTACCATAGATGAACGTGCTTTGGTCAGACATGTGAATATCAACCCAAGAACAAAAGCAAAAGAACTTGGGATGATGCTGGTGGAAACTGGTAAGATTGTGCTATTCACACTGAAACGAGTACTATAATAAATACATGGGATGAAAGGCCACTTGCCAGGAAGAAGCCATTACTCCAAAACAAACATAAAAAAGCCAGATAAATGTTTGTAAATGTACACAGTAATAAAGACCTTCATTTTTGGAGACATGTCCTTGTGGTCTGACAAAACTGAAATTGAACTGTTTGGCCATAATGCCCGTCATTACGTTTGGAGGAAAAAGGGAGAAACCTAGGAACACCATGCCCACTGTGAAACACGGGGGTGGCAGCATCATGTTGTGGGGTTGTTTTGCTGCAGGAGACACTGGTGCACTTCACAGAATTGATGCTATCATGAGGAAAGATTACATGGTAGTAGTGAAGCAACATCTCAAGACATCAAACAGGAACTTAATGCTTGGGTCGAAAGGAGTCTTCCAAATGGACAATGACCCGAAGCATACTGCCAATGTGGCTTAAGCATAACAAAGTCAGTATTTTGGATTGGCCATCACAAAACCATAATCTCAATCCTCTTGAAAATTTATGGGCAAAGCTGAAAAGGCAGGTGTGTGCAAGGCGACCTACAAACACGGCTCGGTTACATCAGTTCTGTCAGGAGGAATGGGCCAAAATTCCTACCAACTATTGTGAGAAGGTTGTGGAAGGAAATCCACAACATTTCACCCAAGTCATACAGTTTATAGACAATGGTACCAAATACTAATGAAATGTATGTATACTTTTGACTTTGCAGAAAGTAATACAAATGCCTTAAAACATTCTCTCTCGCTCATTATTCTGGCATTTTGCAAACATAAATATTTTTGGTTCCTAATTGATCTAAAAGAGGAAAGGTTTATTCTGATTTCTAGTCAGATAATGAGAAAAACATGCAGATGTGTCTTTTTAGATAATGTATGTAAACTGGTTTCAACTGTATCAACTGCTGTAGATGTTGGTATAACCTGGGTCTCCCTCAATTTTACTGAAATATGACTGTTAACAGGGTCAAAAGTGATCAGTTTTTGCTCTTGTTTTAATCCTGCTATTCCCAAGTTTCTATGCCATGACAGTGTATGGCCCAATTCGTTCCATTTACTACCTTCTCGAATACCTCACTCAAAGCCCCCATAACCACTTATACTATGTAAACAACTATGCTAGACTTTATTTTTAATAAATTGGCCAAGGCAGCCATTTTATTAACATAAATAATAAAAATAAAAATTGAAGCCACCAGATCTGGCACATGTAACCGAAGCACTTTAGATAATATATTTTCCTCTCAGCCATAAAACCACAGCTCAAGGGCTCCCAGCCAAAAGGTCTCAAGGGCTCCCAGGGCACACCCCCATGTAGACCCCCAGTAAGTGCCAAATCATCCATTGCTCATTCCATCTGGTAGAGAATCATCCATATAAATCCCCCCACCACCATCCTCACCAACTCCAAAGACCCGTCCCCCAACCACTGCCCCAAACTTGTATAAAATGAAACCACAAAAATATTTTTTTTTATATGCTTCAAGCCACAGCACTTAATGAAAAAGGGTGAGATTCCTGACTGTGTATTCTCCAAAATGGCCCCTTTTCCTGACATTTTTCCTAATATATCTTCACTTTCTACAGCCCTCCTCCTCACCTTTTGCCTCGACCCAGATGGATAGAGGTCTACAATATCGCAAGTTACGAGATTGCACTATTTTTCCCATTTCAATTCATTAAACGCTAACAGAACAGATAAAAGTGCTATCTTTAACCCCTTCATGACCATGGACGGATCTTTCTGTCATGGTGCCCTGGGCCTTAACGACCAAGGACGGATCTTTCCGTCATGGTGTAATCGCGGCACCGTAGCCTCCGATGACTGCGAAAAGTTAGCATAAACCGCAGATTCGGGAAGGAGGGGACCTGTACCTGACCTCAGGAGGGGTGGTGCCTCCTCCCCGGACCTACGGAGGCTGTGATTGGCTTACGAACGCTGCTCAACCAATCACAGCCACTGTAATGTTCCAGCCATTTAAAATGACTGAAACATTGAAATCCAGTCCTGACCAGTGCAGCTGTAGCACTGGCCATTGGCTGGAGCAGGGTGACCTCACTGGATCACCCTCCCCCAGTTCCAGCAGCTCTGATTGGAGAGATCGGCCTTGTGACCGATCTCTCCAATCACCATGGACCTGTTGCCGGTGACCGCCCCCGTCACTGTCACTTGTCGTCCCTACAGCACAGTGACAGCACAGTGAGTGTATACAGTGCAATGGCAGGGCGACAAGCTCCGGTCCCATGCTGTTATGTGACCAGAGCATGGGACCCGGAAGTTGACGCGCTGCCATTGCACTGTATGAAACCGGCGAAAAGCCTCCCGATCCGCTGCCGCCGCTGCCCTCTGCAATCTGCCACCTGTCTCCCTGATCTGCTGCCCACACCCCCACCCCTCGTATCTGCTGCCCGCACCCTCACCCCCACACCTCCCAATCCGCCGCCGCCACTGCCCTCCGCAATCTGCCACCTGTCTCCCCGATCTGCTGCCCGCATCCCCACCCCTCGTGATCTGCTGCCCGCACCCCCACACCCACACCTCCCGATCCGCCGCTGCCCTCCGCGATCTGCCACATGTCTCCCCGATCTGCTGCCCGCACCCCCACCCCTCGTGATCTGCTGCCCGCACCCCCACCGCCACACCTCCCGATCCGCCGCTGCCCTCCGCGATCTGCCACCTGTCTCCCCGATCTGCTGCCCGCACCCCTACCCCTCGTGATCTGGTGCCCGCACCCCCACCCCCACACCTCCCGATCCGCCGCTGCCCTCCGCAATCTGCCACCTGTCTCCCCGATCTGCTGCCCGCACCCTCACCCCTCGTGATCTGCTGCCCGCACCCCCCCCCTCCCGATCAGCCGCTGCCCTCCTCCGTCTGCCACAGTGTCACCGCTCTCCCCGATCTGCTGCCCGGCCCCTCCGCCTCGTGATCGGCTGCCCCCCCCTCTCCTCCGTTATGCGCTGCGCGCCCCCTCTCCGTTATGCGCTGCGCGTCCTCTCTCCTCCGTTATGCGCTGCGCGCCCCCTCTCCTCCATTATGCGCTGCCCGCCGCTCCCCCTTGTGATCGGCTGGCGCCCCCTCCCCTCCGTGATGTGCTGCTCACTCCCCCCCACCTCACACCCCTGTGATCGGCTACCCGCCTCCTCCCCTGTCACCCCCGTGATGTGTGCTCCCTCCCCTGTCACTCCTGTGATCTGTGCTGCACTCCCTCTCCCACCTCTCACCCTCCCCGATCTGCTGCCTCCTTCATCTCCTGTGATCCTGCTGCCTAGATCCATCCTGTAAGGTAACTATCCCCAATCTCACCTCCCACTCCCCATCCCCCCATCCCCCCCTTCACCCCATCCTCTGCCGCTCCTGCATCCACTGTGCCCTCTCCCAGCCGCCCCCACCCTATCCCAGCCACCTCCACCCTATCCCAGCCGCCTCCGTCTCACAATCACAGATGCTCCCTTTATATGCCGCTGCCCCCCCATCTGCTGCCCCCCATCTGCCGCTGTTCTGATCCATCCTGTAAGTATTGTTCGTGGCTCTTTTCTAACTATCCCCAATCGCATCTCCCACTCCCTTCCCCCCCCACTCCTCCCCCACCTGCTTGCCGCCAAGTGCTGATCAGCTACGTGATTGGCTGATCAGGTACGTAATTGTTGCTCTAGTTTTTGCTTTTTTTGTGCACCCCAAATAAAAAAAAAAAAAAAAAACTTGAACAATTAGGTACCTGATCAGCAATCGTCCTGCAGTCGTACTCGACTTTGGACAGGACTTCTTTTTTCCATCCCACCTAGTCCCCCCCCCCTTTTTTGAAGAACATTCGTGCGTGCGCCCTGATTTTTTTCTATGCCATGGGGGGTCTAGTTTCCAAAATGGAGTCACACATGTGGGGGAGCTCCACTGTTTCGGCACCTCAGGGGGTCTCCAAACACAACATGGAATACGCTAATTATCCCAGACAATTTTGCGTTTGAAAAGTCAAATGACGCTCCTTGCATTCCGAGCCCTGCTGTGCGCCCAAACATTTGATTTCCACCACATATGAGGTATTTGTGTACTCAGGAGAAATTGCACAATACATTTTATGGTGCAATTTTTCCTGATACCCTTGTGAAAAAAGCTACCTGGTTGAAGTAACAATTTTGTGGTAAAAAAATTTTTTTTATTTTCACGGCTCAACTCTATTAACTTTTGTGAAGCCCCCAGAAGATCAAAGTGCTCAATAAACATCTAGATAAATTCCATGAGGGGTCTAGTTTCCAAAATGGGGTCACATGTGGGGGAGCTCCACTGTATCGGCACCTCAGGGGCTCTCCAAACGCAACATGGTGCGGCTAACAATTCCAGCTAATTTTCCGTTCAAAAAGTCAAATGACGCTCCTTCCCTTCCGAGTCCTGCCGTGCGCCCAAACAGTGGTTTTTCGCCACATATGAGGTATCTGCGTACTCAGAAAAAATTGCCCAACAAATTTTGGGGGTTCATTTAATCCTGCTACCCTTGTGAAATGCAATATTTGAGGCTAAATTAACATTTTTGTTGCAAAATTTTTTCCTTCCACATGGCTTTAGTTACTGTGAAGCACCAGAAGAGTTAACAACCTTCTTGAATGTGGTTTTGAGTAGCCTGAGGGGTGCCGTTTTTGGAATGGTGTCACTTTTGGATGTTTTGTGTCATGTATACTTTTCAAAATCGCTTCAAATGTGATGGGGTCCCTAAAAAAAGTGGCTTTGTAAATTTTGTTGTAAAAATGAGAAATTGCTCATAAACTTTGAACCCCTATAACTTTCTTAATTTTTTTTTTTTCCCAAAATTGTTCTGAGGTAAAGTAGACATGTGGGAAATGTTATTTATTAATTATTTTGTGTCATATGTCTCGTTAGTTTTAGAGCATAAAAATTCAAAGTTTGAAAATTACAAAATGTTCGCGAAATTTTCGTTTTTTTCACAAAGAAACGCAAAAAATATCGGCCTAAATTTACCACTAACATGAAGCCCAATATGTCATGAAAAAACATTCTCAGAATCACCGGGATCTGTTGAAGCGTTCCAGAGTTATAACCTCATAAAGTGACACTGGTCAGAATTGCAAAAAATGGCCTGGTCTTTAGGGTCAAAATAGGCTTGGGGCTGAAGGGGTTAATACACTAAGTAGCCTAGTCAGTGACACACCGCTTGAATCTGGATCTCTGCCCCTACATTATGCTACTCTCAGATTAGGTGTAAAAAACTGAGTGACAATTCCCTTAATCACTGACTATGTTTCACTAATCAACACTCAGGCTAATTTGTGTAACCCCGTCATTACCACTGATAGGCTGATGACAGTGCACAGTGTACACAGGACGCTGCCAGACAGGAGTGTGGGTGGGGTTATTTGCAGAGCAGCTTTTTCAGCTCTGCTACAGACAAAATAAGGACTCTAAAAAAAACTGCACCAAGCAGTCTAGTAAATGATACATCCCTAGATTCTGGCTTTCAGACACTACATTATGCTGCTCTCACATAAGGCCCGTTTCACACGTCAGTGATTCTGGTACATTTGTGCTTTTTTTTAAACGTACCAGAATCACTGACATACGCAGACCCATTCTAATGAATGGGTCTGCTCACACGTCAGTGATTTTTCACTGCACGTGTCTCCGTGCGGCGTACCCGCGTGTGCGTGTTTGCCGCACGGAGACATGTCCATTTTTTTCTGGCATCACTGATGTCCCACGGACCACGCAGTGGTGTGATCCGTGAGACACGTGCCAGAAAAAACGTGCTTTTAAAATAAAAAACATTTTAACTCACCCGGCGTCCAGCGATGTCCTCTGCAGCCCGTTCTCCCTGCTGCTTCTAAGCCGGCTGATTACTGTCGCGCATATTAATTATGCGCGACACAGCCGACCCGGAAGCAGCTGCTGCAGGGGTCAGCGCCGGCCGGATGCTGCACCGCGGGAGGATTCAGCACCATGGAGAGCGGGAGCGCGCACAGGTGAGTTGATTTCTAAGTGCAATCACGGGCCACGGAGAACAGAACCCGGATTGCACTTAGACAACCCACGTGTGCCGAGATTCACGGCACACGCAGGGGCATGTGCGTGTTTTACACGCCAGTGAAAAACGTCACTGTTTTTCACTGACGTGTGAAACGGGCCTTACATAGCAAAAACATGCTGATAGTTTCCCTTTAAAGTGTTTAGATCTTCTAAGACTATGTTCACATGTGGCATCTTATTGTCAGTGCATCTTGAGTGCATCTTAAAATGCACCAAAAATGCATCAAAAACGCATTAAAAACGCAATGCGTTTTTATTGCGTTTTTACCGCATTTTGCCCAACGCATTTTTTAAGGAAAATCTATTGACTGCAAGGGCTCAAACACGTGGTAAAGATGCAAAAAGAATTGACAGGCTGCATCTTCAAAAACACAGCCAAGATGCAGCCAAAAGATGCCCAGTGTGGACAGCAAAATAGAAATCTCATAGACTTTGCTGGGGGAAGGAAATGCATGGATCTAGGTGCATCTTTGTGACCTCAAAAACGCACCAAAATCACAGCAAAAGATGCCCTGTGTGAACTTAGCCTTAGGTTTCTACAGAATCTAAGCTTGATTCAATAGATCAGAGAAAAAAATTGGGCCATAATATAGATCCTAAAATTTTATTGTTTTACAGCTATATGTAAACTTGGTAGATGCATAACAAGTTGATACATAAAATGATTTTGTATTATAATTTTTTCCACACATTTTATTTTGTGGTTGAAACTACATGTGCACTTTACTACTGCAGTACCAGTTATATTTTGTTCAAAGTGTGTCTATTTGGTATCCAAATGCCCATTGACTTGGTATCAATCTTTGCATTGCTGGGAAGAAACATGTGTAAGTATTGTTTTGTCATAACATCACTTTTATAATTAACTAGGAAAGGAGTCTACATTGTTTAGCTTATTTTTTATTTCTCCTTCTTGTCTTTTACAATGAAACACTATAGGAATGGCCAAATCCACAGAGCCCATTATTACAAAGGAGTGTAGTCACGAAATGAAATATTAAACCGTTGAGAATGATAACATACATCAAACATATAATTAAAAAAATATATTTTTGTTATCATGACAATACTAGTCAGGAAGACATAATTATGTCAGAAGAAAGTATGAAAATGAAATTGAAAAAATAGACTGAATCAAACAGCAATATGTAAACCTAATTGTATCACGGTATTTTAAAGAGTGCTAAATAAATATGGTTTTGCATGAATAGTTCTGAAATGTGCACATACATTGAGGAGCAAAACGGTAACAATGTTTTGAAATTTTAACTTTCAGGCTCCATGTCTCATTATTCACTAGAGCTCTGAGCATGAGACTACCTTTATATTATAGATAGTAAAAAAACTGTTGATATAAAAAAGCGCATATTGTGTCTTACCCAGGATTACAACAGTAGGGGTTAATGAAAACCACTCACTTGGGATGGTTGTGTGGCACACAACCAGTATTAAAGCATGTATCAGCTGCTGCAGAATCCACGTGCCAAAGGCGGAAGTAAGAAAAAAACAAGGATAAAAAGTGGAAAAATGTCCGTGCTGCTGTGCCAATAAAGAGTTAATTCCAAATAAGAGCAATGCAGGGTGGTTTATTCTACACGTTTCGGAGATAACCCCTCTCCTTCATCAGGAAATCCACCAAAAATCAGATGGATCATGAGTGCCATGACAGTTGGAAAAATATGAACCACAATGTTTGGCGCCATTTTATTGAAGACATTGGCGAACACTGTGAGAAGCATCAGCGCGTGTGCAGTTTGCTTTTTTTACATCTGCAAATGTGTCCCTGATGCTCATAGTCTTCACAGCAGTGTCTTCAATAACATGGTGCCGGAGATTGCGGTTCACCATTTTAATGAAGAAAGAGTTACTCTGTCGATGTGCAGGCGCTGTCACAACAGCAATGGCGATGCTGTATTCAAATAAAGAAAAGGGGCATGCCATAGAAGACACTGGAGGAGGACTTTACAGCAAGGACCAGACCAACAAAGACCCATCCCTGTTGCACCCATCAATTAAAGTGAACTGCATTATTTCTGCAACTTTGATTAAAGATACTGTATTTCTGCAACCAAGCATCCTATCTTTCTACAACAGGTATGCCTGGATTCAGTATGGCATTGGCTTTTTAGTTCATATTGCAAACTCCTGCTGGTTAGTCCTCTTTAAAGTGTAAGCATAATAGGATTATACAAGCACAGAACCAAAAGAACTTAGTGCATAAATAAATGGTGTATTACATAATAATATACACACGTAACATTAATCAATTGTATTTCAGGTTCATAATGCACATTAGTATAAAGGTCCTATTATGAGCCAATGTACAGCAAGTTAAAGATATTCTATAATCACTGAATGATTGTTAAAACCAAGTACAGGCACTCATTGTACCCTTGGCCTGGCCAAACATTTAAGTGCTCCTTTCCATCCACTTTTTGTCCCTCTAACCCCATTTTCCTCTTCTTTAATTGATGGCTCTGACTTTATAAAGCCACGGAAGGACAGAGATTGAAGAGGAAGAAGGTGGACCCAGGGAACGACAGGTCTGTGAGCCTGATTTCTATACCAGGAATGATCATTGAACAAATTATTAAACAACATGTATGCAAGTACCTGGATGAGAATGAAGTGATTAACCAGAGCCAGCATGGGATTGTAACAAATAAGTCATGTCAGACTAACTTAATTTCCTTCTATGATAGACTCACTGACTGGGAGGATCAGGGAAACGCAGTAGATATAACATATTTTGACCTCAGCAAAGCATTTGACAAAGTATTTCATACTATCTTTATTGAAAAAAAGGGCAAGTATTGAATGCTCAAGACAACTTTTAGGTAGATTTCTAACTGGCCTAGTGATTGAACCCAAAGAGTGGCCATGAATGGCTGAACATCTAGTTGTAAGAATATATCAACTGGGGTACCACAGGTCTATGTCCTGGGACCTGTGTTGTTCAACATCATTATCAATGATTTAGATAAAGTAATTGAGGGAAAGCTGATTAAATTTGCTGATGACACAAAACTAGGAGGAATATCTAATACTAAAGAAGAGAGAAAGATGATTGAAAAAGATCCAATCAGACGGCGACAGTGGGCAGTAACTAACAGAATTGTTTTTAATAGGGAAAAAGACAGAATGGGAGGATTAGGGCTAAGCATCAGCATGTGTGAAGAAGACTTGGGTATACTAATAGATCACAGACTGCACATGAGTCAAAAGTGTGATGTAGCAGCAAAAAAGGCAAACACAGTTCTGGGATGTATTAACAGAGGCACAGAGTCTAGATTACATTACATAATTATTGCCCTGTACAGTATTCTTCTTTGGTCAGATCTCATCTAGATTACTGTGTCCAGTTTTGGGCACCACATTTTAAAAAAGACATCAACAAACTGGAGCAAGTTCAGAGAAGAGAAACCAGAATGGTCACCGGTCTAAAAATCAAGTCCTATAAGGAACAATTACAGGATTTAAAAAAAGAAGACTGAGAGGAGACTTAAGACCTGTGAAATATCTCATGGGCTGTCACACTGTAGAAGGATCTGCCCTATTCTCATTTGCACATGGAAAGATGATAAGTAGTAGGATGAAACTAGATACAAGGCGATGAAAATAGATAAAACTAGAAATGTTTAGTTTGCAAAAGAGAAAGCCGAGAAGAGACTAAATAGCAGTCTACAAATATCGGAAAAGAAGTCACAGTGTTGAGGGAACCACCCTATTCTCATTAGTACAAGAAGCAATGAGATGAAAGTAAAAAGAAGGAGATACAGATTAGACATTAGGAAAAACTTCTAACAGGGAAGTCAGAGAGTGGAACAGGCTACCACGGGAGGTAATGACCTCTCAATCAATAGAAATCTTCAAGCAAAAACTGGATAAACATATAGCTGAGATGATTTAGTAAAACCTGCACTCGCAGGGGGGTGGACCCAATGGCCCTTGAGGTCCCTTCCAACTCGACCATCCTATATGATTGGGAGGAGACACAGATTAGAGATTAGAAAAAACGTTTTGACAGTAAGGGTGATCAACGAGTGGAACAGGCTCCGACAAGAGGTACTGAGTTCCCCTCAATGGAAGTCTTTAAAATGAGACTGGACAGACATCTGTCTAGGATGATATAGTGATAATGAATCCTGCTGTGTACAGGGGGTTGGATTAGTTGATCCAGGAGGTCCCTTCCAATCCTACTATTCTGTGAGTATGATGGAAGACAAGTAGGTGGGATGGTGTACTTATATATTTGGCCACACCGAGGGTACACCGAGCATCTGTACTTGGATTCAATAGTCATTCTGTGCTGACAAAATCTTTTTTAAATAATTTTACAATGTACTATTTTTATTTTTTTTTTTTAATTTAGGGGAAAACTCTAATTTCGGTGTTTGTTTAATTACATGTTCAAAATATTCAGCATCCTTGGGATGGAATTGCACAATAGATAATTTTATGTGCTTGAAAATCTGTCAAAAAATTTGCACGACTTACATGTGTATTTGTGGAACTGCTGCAGATTTCATCTTCAGTAAGTTCAGTAGTTGCCGAATTTTCAGCAATTTTATTAGGGGTGTAAAATTATGGTCTGTGGCAATTAAAGCATAGAGAAGTTTGAAAATTTTCAGATATTTATTAGTTTGTAAAACATGCAAATAGAATATAAAAAATTTGCTTGCTTTAGCGTTCAAGTTGCAATAGTTAGAAGATTAGTTAGGAGGACAAGTAGTTAATAGGCTTGCACAGTGGGAGAGGGCAGGATATAATTTACATAAAGACTATTAGCATTGACCCATAACTAGAGATGAGTGAACCTGAACAGTAGAGTGTTCATACGGAACACAGAGTCTACAAACCACTCGAGCTAGCATCGTTGTGCTTGGGTACGTTTGTTGCTTGGACCAATGAGAGCCACTTGCAGTGTTTCAATGGTTCACACTGGGGGTAAAATCACTGTTATAGGATGTAGAGAGTACAAAACAAAAAACCCCATCTTCCCTCCTTTGGAAGTGATCTGTTTATGGTTGGCTGTATGTAGGTGGAGAGCCGAACTGCCCAGTCAGTGAGTTACATTGGGGTTCCCGTTAAGTCCAGGTCCTGAACTGAACTTTATCTAAAGTCCGGCTGAACTTGAAGAGCCTGAGCTTCAAAGGGTCTGCTCATCTTTACTCAAAACTAATGAATGACGTGATATGTTATGGACTAGTGGCAATGTGTGGGGTCCATGTAAATCTTCAAACCTTTTTTTAAGAGGGTGGTTGATTATGTTCCACTCATCTTAAGTCAGGTTCAGATCACAACTTTGGCACATACTGTATCAGTGGCTCTATTGTGGCTTCCATGTGAAGCATACATGGGTAAGGAGAAGGCGTTCTCCAAGTAGTGGACAACTCTTTAACTTTCATACATATAAGATAAGAGTAAATTCAGAAGAAGGAACCGAGTATCTTGCCGTGCTATCACCACACCAGGAGGTAATAAATGATTCCATGTCTTTATTATTTATGCACAGGTCAACGCGTTTCGGAGGTCGCAGCCTCCTTCCTCAGGACAACAAGCAAGAACATAAATTATCTTATTTCCTTCTTCTGAATTCACTCTATTCTGCTCGGGGCTGCAGCTGTTCTCCTTTATATGATGCTGATATAGGAGTTGTGACTTGCATAACTACTCTAGGTGAGTTCCTCACTATTATTAACCAATTGTGTTATCTGGTAGGACCCTATTGTGCTTCCCCTCCACAGATCTATCTTCTATATACATATAAGATAAGACATAGAATAACGGAGTCTTACTAATATTAGATTGTTCTTTCTAGCAGCGCAGTTAAGAGTCTTTGATAAAAATACTGAACATTTCTTGAGGTATTTTCAGAAATATGAGGCTCTATGTTCTAAAAATTCAGTTTATGAAATACAAGACAATAGGGTATGTTATGACAAAGTTCTTCACTGGAGTTATGACCTAAAGTCAGTCTATTTGGCCCCTAAGTGGATGATGTGACGTCACTAGTGGTATGCAAAATCACAATCTCGCAGAGTGAAAGAAACTACTGTATTTAGCAATTTTTACCACCTAGGAGAGTAAGCTTCCTTGTAATGTCTGACACTTTAATAAGCCTTTCCACATGATTAGGAATAAACGCCAGGTCAGAAATAATCTACAGAGAACGTATTTTGTGGTGTTTGACCCTCATCACCATAATTCAGAGTCCCTATACTCAGTATGTTTCAGATGGGGCTCATTTTGGGGATGTCAATTCTATAAAATAAGCACCAGGACTCTCATCTGCCAGATGGAAGAGTATAGACAAGCACATTGTGCACCCTTTTTAAGGCTCCATGAATCTATTTTGTATAGTTTATAGATATACACAGTATATATACAGTATGCAGCCATATTTATCTTTACAAATGTCACAATAAAAGTGCTTATTAGTGATATTTGCACTTTAATACTTGAATAAGTGATTGCAGAACCATATATATAGCTGAGCCTTAAGGGGGCTTTACACGCAGCGATATCGCTGGTGAAAACACTCGCCCCCGTCGTTTGTGCATCACGGGCAAATTGCTGCCCGCGGCGCACAATATCGTTAGGAGCCGTCACACGGACTTACCTGCCTAGCGACGTTGCTGTGGCCAGCAAACCGCCTCCTTTCTAAGGGGGCGGTTCATGAGGCGTCACAGCGGCGTCACTAAGTGGCCGCCCAACAAAAGTGGAGGGGCAGAGATGAGCAGCCGTAACATCCTGCCCACCTCCTTCCTTCCTCATTGCCAGCGGCTGCAGGTAAGCTGTAGTTCGTCATTCCCGAGGTGTCATACATAGCGATGTGTGCTGCCTCGGGAACGACGAACTACCTGTGTCCTCAACAATCAACGATTTTTAGAAAATGAATAACGTGTCAACGATGAACGATTTGGTGAGTATTTTCCATCGTTAACGGTCGCTCATAGGTGTCACACGCAACAACGTCGCTAACGAGGCCGATGTGTGTCACAAATTCCGTGACCCTGGCGATATATCGTTAGATACGTCGCTGCGTGTAACGGGGCCTTTAGTGCTTAATAGCAGCTGTTTCTAAGGTATCTCAGTCATGACATTATCTCCAAATTGTTAAACCATGTGCAATGCAAAGTGTGGCAGAATATGTTGGTATCATATAATAATATTATTATTCTTTTTATCACCAATATCTTTTTTAACAATGTACTTGGAGACATCATTTGAAGGATTCACTTATGACCCTCTGCATAAACCACTAGGTAAATGTATAATTGTTTGAGCCTTTTACCATAAATTACATTTTTCCTGATGGATTATATAATGAATATAAGCCTTTTAATGGTGCGAAAAGGCTTGGTAAGGACATCCCACAAATTAAATCCCCTCAGCTGCTCTAATTATACAAGGCAGGGTTCATTGTCTGGCACACAATAAATCTGAAATCATTAACACATTCGGTTGTTAACAGGGCTCCCTTGCCAGCACATCTAGTGCCATCTGCCCGGTTATTGACAGGACTGTCGGGGAGGGTGGCAGGAGTCGACAGAGGAGTGGGCCTTAATAGAGAAGCTTGGCAAGAGGCCAGCTCGCCTTAGGTCTGTGTTCAGATGCTTTGGATGACAGCTGTGCCTCCTCAGACCTAACGCTACTGCTGGTAAACAAGTGTCTGCAGAAATACTTCACTGGAGCTGGTGACAGATAAGGTACATGGGATCATGTTAAAGTAGAGACAGATCTCACTTCATAAGAATCTGTATATTATGTGCTGGTAAATAACTGCATATTTATAGGACTAAAACCAAAAATGTCTATTAATTTTTATTATTGACTGAGAGCTTGTCTTGTCTGCTTTATCATTTCTTTTGTAAGCTATAATTGGCTTTTACGGTTTTTCCAAATTTTTCTGTATGACACCAATGGTTCCTACCATATTATTCCCTGGAGCACTCTCCCTACACATGCTTAAAGGAGTATTCTCATCTCCAAGATGGCATACCAATCTAACAGGCTGTAGGTGTAAGGGCACGCTCACACGAGCGTTGAAATGAGATGAGTGAAATGCGAGAAAATAGCGCACTGCACTCTGACCAATGTTAATGAATGAGGGAGAGCAGTTGGTCAGCTTGTCTCGCATACAGATTTTGGATGCGAGAAAAGTAGCAGCATGCTGTGATTTTCTGCGAGAGCCCTATCTCTCGCACCCATTCAAGTGAATGGGTGCGAGAGAAACATCGGACTGCACTTGGATGTTATCCCTGTGCAGTGCGATATACGAACAGGCTGACAATGGAGGAGATGGGGGGATTAACCCCTCCCTCTCCTCCGCAGCGCCCCTCCTCAGCTTCACAGCTGTGACCCAATCACAAGATTGGGTCACAGTCGTGTGACGCCCTGGACAAGCCAGGGGTCACAGGTAATGACATCACCACACCCTACACCCCGGTTAGGCACATCAAAGCTAGACCCAAAAATCCTTGTTGCCTTCCTCCAGGGGCTGATGTTCACACCAGGGGGTGGGCCAGGCAGTTGGTCCCCCCCACCGAGGAGTTCACAGTCCTGGAGGCGGGAAAAGAGTAGAGTTGAGCTAGGGAAGTGAAAGTGCAAGGAGTAAAAAGTGAAGTGGAGTAGAGCAACTGACGGAGAGCGTCCGGGTGTGTGCCCCGGACAGAGACAACAAGGTTAGCAGACGGCGGTGACCGTCTGCAGGAGTGGCCTATCGGAGTTGCGGTAAGGACCGTGGACAGGCGGTGGCCCGGCGGTACCGGACCGGTACACAAGGAGAAGCCAGCACCATTGGCAGGGGCCTTTCGGACCCTGGCAAGGCTTGGAGTCGCCGTGAATTTGCCAAATCCGTCAGTGAAGGGGACCTCCGGGTTTCCAAACAACTAAGTCCCGATAGAAGGGAACAGTCCAACCAGCAGAGAGAGACACCACCACCGCCAAGTCACCAGTTTCTCAGGGCCAGCGCCTGCGGGCAAAGAGGGGCTCCTCCGGCCCATATCCGAGCCGGGGAGCGGGTTACCGGTGGGAACCCATTGGAACCAACAGAAGTACTAGGTGCAGGGAAAGAGACAGTCACCGTTAACTACCGGGGAAAAGCAACAGCAGCCGTCCGTGGGAACCGTCTTTCCAGCCGTGTATTTTACCGAGAACTGTGTCATCGTCTCAGGCTGAGTGAGTACCACCGTGCCGTGCGGCACAGCGCTGCCCCCGCGACCCTGCACCTCACCAGGCCCCGCAACCGGCCTGCCATCACCCATCCTCCACCCCATCACTAGGCCCCGGGACAACCAACCCCTACCCACGGAGGGGAGAACTAACAACTCAGCTGCTCCCTGTCACCGCTCCCGGGATCCCCATACAGAGCAGCGGTGGTGTTACCAAAAATCACCACAACCGTGGGTGGCGTCACGGACAATAACCAAATCCTGACCACCAAAAGCCCCCCTTTCATTCACGGGCGAGGAGCGCCGCTCGAGTCCCCGGGATCCGGCACACCGCTTGAGCCACCACCGAGCAGCGGCAGCCGCAGCAGCAGAAGCGGCCGGACCCGAGCAGTGGGAGAGCGCGGCGTCCCCTCCTCCGCCCGCGACAACTTGGCGTCACGAACAGGATCTTACCGCTCTGCCGTTTGGTAGAGGTGCGCCTTGTTACCGCCGGAGGTGTCCGGCCGAAAAATTTCAGAAGCCGCCATCTTTGGCACGAAAAGTTCCCGCTCGAGCGTCTCCTCGAGTAGTGGAGGCGTGAAGGCCAAAACCCCGCCCCGATAGAGGAGGAGCCGGAAAGAGGCTAAGGGGGACGAAATGGCGGCTGGTCGCATGTGAGCGCGGCTATAAAAGCAGGGATGTCAGGACCCTGCGCCCATCTTGTTCCTGGGAGAAGCCACCAGCAAGATGTTTATGCCGTCCCGAAGCACTGTGGCCCCCGTGCCTGGAACAGCGGCGTGAGTGGAGATCTGGACCGCGCAGCTCTACTAGAGGCTGCAGGTCAAGATGCAGCTCCTCTTGGAGGAGTGGGAGACCGACATGGCGGAGGTCATAGAGACCGTGCGGAGACGTGAGGAGGAAGCCGTGGAAGAGAGGGTGAGTGACCCACGCCCTGATGCCCTTAAAGGGACGGTCATCGCGGCTGCGGGACCCGGTCTAAACCCTCTCACCCTGCTACCCCCCTCGCCACCCGTCCCGGAAGCTGTGACCCCGTCACTAGGCCCGCTGCCACCGCAATCGGTAGCAATACCCTGCATGCCCGCCCCGGCGGGCCGACCTGTAGCCGGAGCCCGTAGCCGACCGGAGGTGCTGCTGTGGAAAGCCCGAACCGGAGGCGTCCCCCGAGAAATCCCCTGAGCCGGAGTCGATGGACCGCTCAGTAAATAAGGCCCAGCAGTGGAAAGCCCCTGTGCCCATCCCCCACGCCTCGGATGAGGTAGCGCCGGGTTGCCGCTGCAAGGCGGCGTCCAAGGCCACGTCACCGCGGGACCTTCTGCCCAGATCACCAGCAGTGGGCAGTGTCCAAAAGGTCTCGCGGGGCCCGACCCGTGCGCCGGAGCTCGCAGCAGCCCCGTACTGGGACAGGGAGCCGGTACCGTTGGGCCCAGAAATTGAAGAGAGGGAGAGGAAGAAAGCGGAGTTGGTGGCCCGTGCGATCCGGGAGAAAGAGAGTCTTCGCCAGGCAACCTTCCGCATCCGAGACCCGCTGTATGAGGGGCAGGTGAGGCGGTTTGATGTCCGCCGGGGCTATGGATTCATTTATGAACCGGGCCTGGAGGCCGAAGTTTTTATAGCCCGGCGGGATGTTAATGCTCACCTGCCAGAAGAGCACCCGGGCCGTAACCTGATGCCGGGGGATCTGGTGCAGTACACCCGGCACTGTGGGGAGAGGGGGTGGTTCGCGCTGGATGCGAAGCTGAGGGGCAGCCAGGAGGCCCATGTGAGCGCCGCACCCCCTCCCTCAGGTGATGCCGAGGAATCAGAGTAAGGGCAGCGGAGCACTGTTGTCCCAGTCCCCGTTGGGACCATCTGTGTGTTGAAAAGTTGTGAAAGTTTTGAAAGTTTATGTAAAAATGAAAGTGAATGAAACCGAAGAAAAGTCACCTGATTACCGCTGATTGAAACCGGTCATTGCCGGCACCGTTGTCCCGTGGGGACCATTACAAAGCTGCATAAGGAACTTCTTATGGACAAGCCTGAGAACTTGCAGGGCAACCACAAAGATTAGTGGCTTGTAAATAATGTGTTGTTGGAGCTTCCAACCGTTGCCGCCTCCGGAGAGGCAGATTGGAGGAAGGGCCCGCAGTGGAGCAGGCTGGGGCCCAGCCACCACCGGAACCGGTGGCATTCCTCTGGGGGTTTCAGGGGTTCCCCATGGACGTGGGTCCCCTGAAAAAGGACAGAATCCGCTCGGGAAATTTGTGCAGGACTGGGGTCAAGGGGTGCTGCCTGTTTGCTAGGGGCAGCATCAGGGCCAGGTTGCTTGGGTGGGAGAGAGCGGAAGACGCAACCGTTTAAAACCGTTGAAACCATTTAAGTAAGAGTACCTCCCGATGTGGGAAGATGTTATTTTAATTGTATGTCTGTCACCGTTTTACATTTTTATATTTTTACAGTTAAAAAGAAAAATAAAACCGGTGTTGGACGGGCAGCCCGCGGACGGTCTGCATTTTGCTAAGGGGGAATGTGACGCCCTGGACAAGCCAGGGGTCACAGGTAATGACATCACCACATGCTACACCCCGGTTAGGCACATCAAAGCTAGACCAAAAATCCTTGTTGCCTTCCTCCAGGGGCTGATGTTCACACCAGTGGGTGGGCCAGGCGGTTGGTCCCGCCCACTGAGGAGTTCACAGTCCTGGAGGCGGGAAAAGAGTAGAGTTGAGCTAGGGAAGTGAAAGTGCAAGGAGTAAAAAGTGAAGTGGAGTAGAGTAACTGACGGAGAGCGTCCGGGTGTGTGCCCCGGACAGAGACAGCAAGGTTAGCAGACGGCGTTGACCGTCTGCAGGAGTGGCCTATCGAAGTTGCCGTAAGGACCATGGACGGGCGGTGGACGGGCGGTGGCCCGGCGCTACCGGACAGGTACACAAGGAGAAGCCAGCACCATTGGCAGGGGCCTTTCGGACCCCGGCAAGGCTTCGAGTCGCCGTGAATTTGCCAAATCCGTCAGTGAAGGGGACCTCCGGGTTTCCAAACAACTAAGTCCCGATTGAAGGCAACAGTCCAACCAGCAGAGAGAGACACCGCCACCGCCAAGGCACCAGTTTCTCAGGGCCAGCGCCTGCGGGCAAAGAGGGGCTCCTCCGGCCCATATCCAAGCCGGGGAGCGGGTTACCGGTGGGAACCCATTGGAACCAACAGAAGTACTAGGTGCAGGGAAAGAGACAGTCACCGTTAACTACCGGGGAAAAGCAACAGCAGCCGTCTGTGGGAACCGTCTTTCCAGCCGTGAATTTTACCGAGAACTGTGTCATCGTCTCAGGCTGAGTGAGTACCACCGTGCCGTGCGGCACAGAGCTGCCCCCGCGACCCTGCACCTCACCAGGCCCCGCAACCGGCCTGCCATCACCCATCCTCCACCCCATCACTGGGCCCCGGGACAACCAACCCCTACCCACGGAGGGGAGAACTAATAACTCAGCTGCTCCCTGTCACCGCTCCCGGGATCCCCATACAGAGCAGCGGTGGTGTTACCAAAAATCACCACAACCGTGGGTGGCGTCACGGACAATAACCAAATCCTCACCACCAAAAGCCCCCCTTTCACTCACGGGCGAGGAGCGCCGCTCGAGTCCCCGGGATCCGGCACACTGCTCGAGCCACCACCAAGCAGCGGCAGCAGCAGCGGCCGGACCCGAGCAGTGAGAGAGCGCGGCGTCCCCTCCGCCCGAGACAGTCGCATGACACTCGGCTCACGCTCGCAGCAGAGCCTTAGCCGGGGGTCCTTAGCATATCGCATCCGATGCTCTCGCATGCGATGCGCTCGTTTCAGTACAGCCTAATAAAAATAATATTAGCAAACACCTCTAATTAGAAATGTAGTATAGTTCTCCATATTAGCTACATCGCTTACCTCATGTGCAGGGTATTGCAGTAGCTTAAGTATTCATGGTTACGGCAACTAGCAATTAACTTTTAAAGAAGTTGTCCAGTTACCAAAACTGATTTTTTTTTTTTCTGATAAATCTTGCTAATATGTGCCCCTCAACACATCTATTATGTTTTTTCAGCAAAATTGCCTTTTATTGTGCACTAGCAGCACATGCTCATTGCTGGCTCCAGCTCTGATGGGGTTAATCTCTCCTCTGACTTTCTGTGTTCAGTTCCTACAAGTGCCAGAATTCTTTGTGGCTCTAGGGCGGTGTCTAGCTTATCTAACACACCCATTGTGTCTAATACACCCACTCTGTTCTCCGACCAAACCCTCCTCCCTGCCTCTTCCCAGTGCATGCACTGAGAGCAATCATACAGAGACAGCAGCAGCTCTACACAGCCAGGGGAAGAAAGTGTGTGTGCGCGTATATACAGTGTGTGTGTGTGTATATACAGTGTGTGTGCGTATATACAGTGTGTGTGTGTATATACAGTGTGTGTGCGTATATACAGTGTGTGTGTATATACAGTGTGTGCGTATATACAGTGTGTGTGCGTATATACAGTGTGTGTGTATATACAGTGTGTGTGTGTATATACAGTGTGTGTGTATATACAGTGTGTGTGTGTATATACAGTGTGTGTGCGTATATACAGTGTGTGTGTGTATATACAGTGTGTGTGTGAGTGTGTATATACAGTGTGTGTGTGTGTGTGTGTATATACAGTGTGTGTGTGTGTGTATATACAGTGTGTGTGTGAGTGTGTATATACAGTGTGTGTGCGTATATACAGTGTGTGTGTATATACAGTGTGTGTGTGTATATACAGTGTGTGTGTGTATATACAGTGTGTGTGTGAGTGTGTATGTGTGTGTGTATGTCATACTCACCTGTCTGCAGGGTCCGGGTGCCATGCCTGCTTCCAGCTCCTGTCTCGGTACCGCCGCTTCGGCTGTGTGCAGTCTCCCCGGGGCACGTACGAAGCTTGCAGGACCTGGCGGTGGATCACCTGATGCAGTCACCTGACGCATCAGCTGATCGTAGTCTCGCCGGCTTTTTCGCGCCCGGCCGGCTATCAGCTGATCCTGCCGTCAGGGGACTTCATCAGCTGATTACCGGCCGCTCCTGCAGTGATGGGCCAGGATCAGACTCCGCTGCAGGAGCTACCGGTAATCAGCACATAAGTGAGTATGTATTTATTTATTTTTTTTTTTTTTTTGCACTGATGCATCATCTGATTGTATAATCGGCTTTTATACAATCAGCTGAAGTGTCATGTGATTCACGTAGTTTAATCTGACACATCATCTGATCGCTTTGCCTTCCAGCAAACCGATCAGCTGATATTGGATCCGGATTAGACGGCGCGGGACCCTAACCCAGGATTACTGCGGAGGGGGGTTTATTTCAATAAAGATGGAGTCACTAATTGTGTTGTGTTTTATTTCTAATAAAAATATTTTTCTGTGTGTTTTTTTTTTTTTTTATCATTACTAGAAATTCATGGTGGTCATGTCTAATATTGGCGTGACACCATGATTTTCGGGCTTAGGGCTAGCTGATAATATACAGCTAGCCCTAACTCCATTATTACCCGGCTAGCCACCCGGCATCAGGGCAGCTGGAAGAGTTGGATACAGCGCCAGAAGATGGCGCTTCTATGAAAGCGCCATTTTCTGGGGTAGCTGCGGACTGCAATTCGCAGTGGGGGTGCCCAGAAAGCTTGGGCACCCTTCACTGTGGATTCCAATCCCCAGCTGCCTAGTTGTACCCGGCTGGACACCAAAATTAGGCGAAGCTCACGTCATTTTTTTTTTAAATTATTTCATGAAATTCATGAAATAATTAAAAAAAAAAAGGGCTTCTCTATATTTTTGGTTCCCAGCCGGGTACAAATAGGTAGCTGGGGGTTGGGGGCAGCCCGTACCTGCCTGCTGTACCCGGCTAGCATACAAAAATATGGCGAAGCCCATGTCATTTTTTTTTTCTTTTTGGGTAAAAAACTGCATACAGTCCTGGATGGAGGATGCTGAGCCTTGTAGTTCTGCAGCTTCTGTCTGCTCTCCTGCATACACTAGTGAATGGAGGATGCTGAGCCTTGTAGTCCTGCAGCTGCTGTCTGCTCTCCTCCATACACTAGTGAATGGAGGATGCTGAGCCTTGTAGTTCTGCAGCTGCTGTCTGCTCTCCTGCATACACTAGTGAATGGAGGATGCTGAGCCTTGTAGTTCTGCAGCTGCTGTCTGCTCTCCTGCATACAATGAACATTTTGAATAAGGAAATGACATCAGACCTTTTTTATTTTTTTCATCAACAATCTTTAATGGCATTGTGCACTGATTAAAAACGCAGTGAGCAAAAACGCAGCAAAAAAGGCACCAAATCGCGGCAAAAATGTGACATGCAGCACCGCAGGTGACAGAGCAGAGCAAGTTGGTGACATGCTCTGCTCTGACACATAGTGTGCTGCATGTCACTGTATCCACTCTGGGAATTGTTGTGCAGGTGACCGGATGATACATGTCACTAACTTGCTCCACTCTGTGACTTCTGCTGCATTGTTCCAACTGTATACACTATCACCTGAACAAGTCTCAGAGTGGGGCAGTTAGTGACATGTATCATCCGGTCACCTGCACAACAAGTCCCAGAGTGGAGACAGTTAGTGACATGTAGCATCCGGTCACCTGCACAACAAGTCCCAGAGTGGTGAAAGATAGTGACATGCAGCACACTATGTGTCAGAGCAGAGCATGTCACTGTCTCCACTCTGGGACTTGTTGTGCAGGTGACCGGATGATACATGTCACTAACTGCCCCACTCTGTGATTTCTGCTGCATAGTACCAACTGTATACACTCTCACCTGCACAACAAGTCCCATAGTGGAGACAGTTAGTGACATGTAGCATCCGGTCACCTGCACAACAAGTACCAGAGTGGAGAAAGATAGTGACATGCAGCACACTATGTGTCAGAGCAGAGCATGTCACTGTCTCCACCCCGCTGACCTCACAGCCCGTACACGCTGCGATGGATGCAGGGGGACACAGAACAAGTAATCGGCCGACACTGGAGTCATCTGATTACTTGGGATGAATTGAGCAGTAAAATGCTCTGGTGCTCGATGGGCGAAGCCCATGCCGATTTTTATTAAAAAAAAATCATTAAAAATAAAAAAACAAAAAAATCACATTGTTTGTGGGCTCCCGCTGCATTTTCTATTGCTAAGGGTAACCAAAGCAGCTACTGGCTGCTAGCCCCCGCTGCTTGGTGTTACGTTCACTGGCAATAGAAATGCAGGGAAGCATTTTTTTTTTTTATAAAGGTTTTTCCCTGAAAACGTTTTTAAGAAAATGACGTGGGCTTCGCCATATTTTTGTATGCTAGCCAGGTACAGCAGGCAGCTACGGGCTGCCCCCAACCCCCAGCTGCCTAGTTGTACCCGGCTGGGAACCAAAAATATAGAGAAGCCCTTTTTTTTCATGAATTTCATGAAATAATTAAAAAAAAAAAAAAAAATGATGTGGGCTTCGCCAAATTTTTGAGTCCAGCCAGGTACAACTAGGCAGCTGGGGATTGGAATCCACAGTGCAGGGTGCCCAAACTTTCTGGGCCCCCCACTGCGAATTGCAGTCCACAGCTGCCCCAGAAAATGGCGCTTTCATAGAAGCGCCATCTTCAGGCGCTGTATCCAACTCTTCCAGTGGCCCTGGTGGCAGGTGGCACGCTGGGTAATAAGGCGTTAATACCAGCTATGTTTTACCAGCTGGTATAAAGCCCGAGATTCTTAATGTCAGGCCAAGTTTAACCTGGCCATTAACCCTCCGTCACATACAATATCAGTTCTAACGAGTTCACATACAATGTGAGTGTCAGGCGCAGGCTAGAAAAATACCTATAATATCTAATGTTTGCAATTTCAGTGCTCTAAAAGTGATCAGTGACCTTCATAGGGATGTAATAAAAGAGACTACAGATAATCAGGTGCAAATAAAACCCATTTACTTAACATAAAACTAATAACTCTGAAATACAAACATTTTAAAACTCCCACCAAAAATAGTCCCCAGTTCAACTCTACAAAGAAACTTTATGGAAACAAACTTAATTTTAAGGTACCTTAAGTACTATTAAACACATTCAATCAATCAAAATTAGATCCTGAAGTTTCCCCAGAAAAAATTACACTTGCAGAGCATGTGATGAATAAAAACATAAAATACCAACCTTATTGTGTGTGATGTGTTCACATACAATGAGCCTGAGAGATTAGCGCAGTTATATCTGTCCTCCTGAAGCTCTGCAATCAAACTGTGGTATGAGGTTTTACAGAGCTGCTAGAGACAGGAGACTACCTGGAGGGAGGGGATTTCCTCACAATCTGGTGAGGAAGGAGAAATGAAAGTAAAAGATGTGCCTGTCAGGCCTATTGTATGTGACGGAGGGTTAAGAATCTCCAACAAAGGGTTTAAAAAAAAAAAAGACATCACACAGAGAAAAATACTTTATTAGAAATAAATACACAGACACAGTAGGGACTCCATGTTTATTACTCCCTCTCACCCCTCCACGATGGAGAGATTTCTGTACTGACCATGCCAGGAGAGAGCGAGGAAAAGAGAGCGAGCGGGGGGGAGAAGAGAGCGAGCGGGGGGGGAGAAGAGAGCGAGCGGGGAGAGAAGAGAGAGAGGGGAGAGAAGAGAGAGAGGGGGGGAGAAGAGAGAGAGGGGGGGGAAGAGAGAGAGGGGGGGGGAGAAGAGAGAGAGGGGGGGAGAAGAGAGTGAGGGGGGGGAGAAGAGAGAGAGGGGGGAGAAGAGAGCGAGCGGGGGGGGGAAAGAGTGAGCGGGGGGGGAAAGAGTGAGCGGGGGGGGAAAGAGCGAGGGGGGGGAGAAGAGAGCGAGGGGGGGAGAAGAGAGGGGGGGGGAAGAGAGAGAGGGGGGAGAAGAGAGAGAGGGGGGGAGAAGAGAGAGAGGGGGGGGAGAAGAGAGAGAGGGGGGAGAAGAGAGAGGGGGGGAGAAGAGAGGGAGCGGGGGGGAGAAGAGAGCGAGCGGGGGGGAGAAGAGAGCGAGCGGGGGGGGAAGAGAGGGAGGGGGAGAGAGAGGGAGGGGGGGGAGAGAGAGGGAGGGGGGGAGAAGAGAGTGGGGAAAGAAGAGGGGGGGCAGAGGTGCTCTGTCACCAACTGTCTCCACTCTGTGACTTGTGGTGCAGGTGACAGAGTGCAGACAGTTGGTCCCATGCAGCAGGACAGATGGCAGAGCACAGCGGTGACATGCCTGTCAGTGTCTTGCTGCTGGGAGGAGCAGATGATCACACTGCCTGACACCGGCCGCTCTCCTGACATCGCAGCAGAGCGGGCGGGTGGACAGTGTGAGCACATACTTACGTGCAGGGGGGGATTCAGCTGAAGCCCCCCCCCTGTACTGCACACTGGCGCCCCGTGTCTCACCATCTGCAGGACGTTAGCCGGCTCCACAGTGACGTCCTCCGGATCCTCCCCTCGATGCTGAGCTGTGACGTGCGGTAGTCACCGCCCACAGCCCTGTCACTCAATCTGAGTGGCGCCGGCATCCTGTGACGTACCCGTCTTGTTTGAGAGCCCGGAAATGCCGGGACGTCAGAGGATGCCGGCGGCCACAGCTCCAGTGGGTCATGTGACAGGCACTGAGCGTGCAGCATAGCGCCGCTCAGTGCCAGAAATGGAAACAGAAGCCAATGGAGAAAATACCTAGAATTGTAAGTAGAACTTCGACAGAAAATAAAAAAAATACCACCCCTTTAACTACCTGTCACTTTATGAGTGGTCAAAACTATGGAACTTAAGCGGCAATTCCCTGCACATGAGGTAAGCAACATGGCTATATCAGGAGAACTATACTACATTTCTAATTGGAAATATTTGCTAATATTATTATTATTATTATTATTACACATACTACATATGTGGATAGGATCTTGTAGATAGGAATACCTGTTTGATATTAATCATAAAGTATTTTGAAATAATTCTTGAATACTGGCTGATATTTAACAGCTAAAATCTATCTCTTCTGACTTGGTCAGCCATTCTATTCCCTAACAGGTGTTTTTTTTATTAGCATTGATCACTTATTACCATAATATGTTGTAAATTTTAGATCTATGGGAGCCCCAAAGCTAGAACCTTCACCAAACACTTTTATAGAAAAGTCCTCCAGTCCTTCAACGCTGCATGCAGTGCCAGAGTTACCCATTTCTACGCCCTAGCAAAAAAGCACATAATTCTGCGACCCCCTCCCCTGGTGCTGGTGTCACTCGCTGTTACTAAGTCCATCTCCTTATGGTGTCTTCAGTCGCAGTCAGAAGCGGAGGCACTGGAGATAGAAGCAGAGAGCTGGCGCTGCACTCACATCTCCCACTCTCACAGCGTGTCTCACCCAGGATCCAGGATGTGTTCAGAGGGGACAGTGATGAAAGAAACTGTAGTAAGTAACTGCAGCGCTGCTCCTTGTGATTGAGCAAGACAGCGCCATCTGAGGAGATGAGTAATGTAAATGTAGCACTCAATTTAATTTATATAACATCATTTTATATGGCCATTTCCAAATAATACTGAAAAATGTGTAAATATCTGGTTGTTATTTTTTCGGTATGTACGTCCACTGACAACTGTGCGCTAGGCAATGATCTAGGTTGGCCTTATGGGAAATTCGGCTCTTCTTGCATAGCCATAGTGAGGGTTTGGGACTATAGAGCAGCGATCGGGTATCTCTATTGCTGTTCCATGCTACTAAATGACATGTGTGGTAACAGCAGAGTGAAAACGCATCAATCTATGATATCAATAGTACTAAATGCTAAATACATTAACAAAGCCATATTTGTACCAATACTGCTAGACATGTCCTATGGTGGCATTAGATTGTATATTTGATGCCAGGCAATGAGTCTTTATTGCCATTCAGTGCCTTTTACTGGCACACAGTGCCTTCTCACGAATCTACAGAGCGCCTTCCCTGCCAGACACCCTTCATGCCCACAGTCCTATCATCTTCATCTCCAGTTTTCAAGTGTCAGAAAGACACAAGTAATATTTGCTTAAAATGTTGAAACATTTTGATTTTTCTATACTTTCCCAAATCTTTTCTAAACAGTGAGGGGGCTTGGAAATAAGGGGCCTGACCGGTCATTATGTGACAAATTTACTAAAATATCGTATGGAAAACTGTCATAAATTGTAGCTGAGATATAATCCAGTTCATGGTTAGTGTAGATTTCACTGTCTGACCCCAAATGTGTGAAATAAATGGGGTCTGCACCACTTCATAAATTAGTTGCATTTTACTCCAAGATTCAGGATGGGAATATAACATGCTAATATATAAAACTCCCATGTGTTTTATTGTACACTATCCAGGCTATCCACTATTCTTTGAGGTTGGTAAGCCATGGTAAATATATGATAAAGATGGCCAACATTAAAGCTGGCTTTGCTATGTCCATTACCTTATGCTAATTAAATCCATCTTCGGCAGACTGCTGATATATGTAATATCCAACCCAGATATGCTGAAACATCTCAATTTTCATGGAATTTCTTGCTATTTACCAAAACGTGATTTACTGACTGAAATGCATACGCATATTGCCTTATATATTGCCATCTTCTAAATCATGAAATACTGTATACTATTATATCATAATATATATATATATATATATATATATATATATATATATATATATATATATATATATATATATATATATATATATATATATATATATATATATATATATATATATACAGTGCCTACAAGTAGTATTCAACCCCCTGCAGATTTAGCAGGTTTACACATTCGGAATTAACTTGGCATTGTGACATTTGGACTGTAGATCAGCCAGGAAGTGTGAAATGCACTGCAGCAAAAAAGAATGTTATTTCTTTTTTATTTTTTTTTTTTAAATTGAGAAACGTTTATTCAGAGGGTCATTTATTATTCAACCCCTCAAACCACCAGAATTCTGTTTGGTTCCCCTAAAGTATTAAGAAGTATTTCAGGCACAAAGAACAATGAGCTTCACATGTTTGGATTAATTATCTCTTTTTCCAGCCTTTTCTGACTAATTAAGACCCTCCCCAAACTTGTGAACAGCACTCATACATGGTCAACATGGGAAAGACAAAGGAACATTCCAAGGCCATCAGAGACAAGATCGTTGAGGGTCACAAGGCTGGCAAGGGGTACAAAACCCTTTCCAAGGAGTTGGGCCTACCTGTCTCCACTGTTGGGAGCATCATCCGGGAGTGGAAGGCTTATGGAACTACTGTTAGCTTTCCACGGCCTGGACAGCCTTTGAACGTTTCCTCCCGTGCCGAGGCCAGGCTTGTCCGAAGAGTCAAGGCTAACCCAAGGACAACAAGGAAGGAGCTCCGGGAAGATCTCATGGCAGTGGGGACATTGGTTTCAGTCAATACCATAAGTAACGTACTCCACCGCAATGGTCTCCGTTCCAGACGAGCCCGTAAGGTACCTTTACTTTCAAAGCGTCATGTCAAGGCTCGTCTACAGTTTGCTCATGATCACTTGGAGGACTCTGAGACAGACTGGTTCAAGGTTCTCTGGTCTGATGAGACCAAGATCGAGATCTTTGGTGCCAACCACACACGTGACGTTTGGAGACTGGATGGCACTGCATACGACCCCAAGAATACCATCCCTACAGTCAAGCATGGTGGTGGCAGCATCATGCTGTGGGGCTGTTTCTCAGCCAAGGGGCCTGGCCATCTGGTCCGCATCCATGGGAAGATGGATAGCACGGCCTACCTGGAGATTTTGGCCAAGAACCTCCGCTCCTTCATCAAGGATCTTAAGATGGGTCGTCATTTCATCTTCCAACAAGACAACAACCCAAAGTACACAGCCAAGAAAACCAAGGCCTGGTTCAAGAGGGAAAAAATCAAGGTGTTGCAGTGGCCTAGTCAGTCTCCTGACCTTAACCCAATTGAAAACTTGTGGAAGGAGCTCAAGATTAAAGTCCACATGAGACACCCAAAGAACCTAGATAACTTGGAGAAGATCTGCATGGAGGAGTGGGCCAAGATAACTCCAGAGACCTGTGCCGGCCTGATCAGGTCTTATAAAAGACGATTATTAGCTGTAATTGCAAACAAGGGTTATTCCACAAAATATTAAACCTAGGGGTTGAATAATAATTGACCCACACTTTTATGTTGAAAATTTATTAAAATTTAACTGAGCAACATAACTTGTTGTTTTTTTGTAAGATTTATGCATCTGTTAATAAATCCTGCTCTTGTTTGAAGTTTGCGGGCTCTAACTTATTTGCATCTTATCAAACCTGCTAAATCTGCAGGGGGTTGAATACTACTTGTAGGCACTTATATATATATATATATACATATACAATATATATATATATATATATATATATATATGTATATATATATATAGTCTGATTATATTACAGATATATATATACATACATACATACATACATACATACATACATACATACATATGCTGTATATATACAGTACAGACGAAAAGTTTGGACACACCTTCTTCTCATTCAAAGAGTTTTCTTTATTTTCACCACTCTGAAAATTGTAGATTCACATTGAAGGCATCAAAACTATGAATTAACACATGTGCAATGAAATACTTAACAAAAAAGTGTGAAACAACTGAAAATATGTCTTATATTCTAGGTTCTTCAAAGTAGCCACCTTTTGCTTTGATTACTGCTTTGCACAATCTTGGCAAACTTATCCTCCGCAGCAGAGGTTACTCTTGGTCTTCCTTTCCTGGGGCGGTCCTCATGTGAGCCAGTTTCTTTGTAGCGTTTGATGGCTTTTGCCACTGTACTTGGGAACACTTTCAAAGTTTTCCCAGTTTTTCGGACTGACTGACCTTCATTTCTTAAAGTAATGATGGCCACTCGTTTTTCTTTACTTAGCTGCTTTTTTCTTGCCATAATACAAATTCTAATAGTCTATTCAGTAGGACTACCAGCTGTGTATCCACCAGACTTCTGCACAACACAACTGATGGTCCCGACCCCATTTATAAGGTAAGAAATCCCACTTATTAAACCTGACAGGGCACACCTGTGAAGTGAAAACCATTTCCGGTGACTACCTCTTGAAGCTGATCAAGAGAATGCCAAGAGTGTGCAAAGCAGTAATCAAAGCAAAAGGTGGCTACTTTGAAGAACCTAGAATATAAGAAATATTTTCAGTTGTTTCACACTTTTTTGTTAAGTATTTCAGTCCACATTTGTTAATTCATAGTTTTGATGCCTTCAATGTGAATCTACAATTTTCAGAGTCATGAAGATAAAGAAAACTCTTTGAATGAGAAGGTGTGTCCAAACCTTTGGTCTGTACTGTATATATATATATATATATATATATATATATATATATATATATATATATATATATATATATATATATACACACATATATAGTCTGATATTATATTACAGATACGTATATACATATACTGTAAGATATATATATAATATCAGACTATATGTCTAAACCAGTCTATAAAATATTAACTGAGAAAATTCATAACATATACGGTACTTCTGTAACTTTATAGCACTCACTATGTGCAATAATAACTAGTAACATTAAAAGATTGGGGAGAAATGTGACATTTGTGTCTCAGGGAAGGGGGCATCAAATGTGTCCATGTGTGTGATTTGCATATTCATAGCATTGCATACATTAGCATTTCTCTGATAAAAGTAAAGCTGTGAGAGCTAAAAATCCCGAGGGTGACAGATGGGCATTGACAAAAGCTGTAACGGTACAGGAAGTTACAATGTCAATTAAAAAGTAGTGGTGTGTGTAAGATACATTTTTTTGGTCAAAAATGAAAAATTCAGAGCAAAATTACCCCAGAAATACCAGTAAAATGACTACATTTGTATAAACTAGAACATTTGAAGTGGATCTGTCATTTCTAGAGACTGTTTTTGTAAATATTTGTGTTCCGTTATGTCAGGAACATGTTGTTAGAGTTTTCTTTTGCGCAGTTCCTCGGTTATTCCTCCTAGGAACCCTTGAATAAATTCACATCTGGGTTTTGCCACACCCCAACACAAGAAGCAGTCCAATCAGTGTTAAGAGTGCCAATCTGTATGCAGATACATCCCGTGGAAAAGGGAAATGATAATAACAAGTTGTCAATTTATTGATAAATATTCATGAGGAATAACAGAGAAAGAACACAGTTATCTAGTAAATATATTTAGTCTCTTTTCTAAAATAGACATGTTAGGCGCAGTAACATGCCTTTTTTATGATATTGAAAATGAAAATGCTACTTAAAATTTAAGGGGTCGTCTATTTTCGAATCCCACAGTAAGCAGCTTTGGTTTAAAAGTGTTGTCTCACCAGACAAACCCTTTAATTTGAGAATTTCAGCAGAGTCCCTAGCTGTCACGAATGGAGTTGGAGATGTCAGTATATAACTCGTGAGACACGCATTCAGACCAACAGGTGTCTGATGCACTACAATAAACACCACAAAAGGGGGGAAAACCAGGACCACAATACAATGGAGGCCCCTGCCGCTAGGGAGAGAGGTGAAAGGACACCTACTGAACTCACCTCAAGCTGACTCCTGAGCTCCCTACCATCCCTATACAGGTTCTTTCAATCCGTCGACGAGCAGGATACGTTGGTCCCTCAACTGGCCCTAAACTTACCATGTCTGGTGAGTAGGCTAATGAGTACACTAGACTCAGCACTCAACTAATAAACATGGAGGGAAAAAAAAAGACAGATGGGGAATAAACAGAAGGATACAAAACATCAAACTTCATCATTGCATACGGACTCAATAGTAGTAGGTGGATGGGCACAGGACAAAACCTCAGCAGTTCCTTCCACCAAGCTGACCAAAGTAGAAATGAATTTTAACAGCAGCACGGTCTGCTGGGAAGGCTCCAATATTTAACCTAATGAGCGTGTGCCCAAAGCCGCTATAGCTGACCTGCACTGCTCAGAGCTGCTGGCAACAAAACCTGAAATTAACTCATGAGATGCCAAAGGAAAGGAAACTTCATTTAAATGAGTCAAGATGGAGATGGGAGGCTGCAGTCCTAAGGCTGTCACTAGTCTTAAAACAGCAGGGAGACGGCAGAGACTCTAGCATTTAGCATATTTTATATGCATTGCATGGGCCAGATAGCTAGTCCTGTTCTCAACTTAGAAGTATGAAGTCTAGATAATGCTGTATGAGCTTAACACCAGACTGATATTTTGTAGTAGTATGCAGCTGCTGCTGATACATTTACTGTAGCTCACAGAGTATTGTCTAATTATCAGATTTTCCGAATTAATTTCACCTGTTTTATCCTAATAGCTTATTAGCTGCCTGTAACAAGATCAGAAGAAATTTATAACTGATTATTCCATTTTCTCTTTCTACAAGATCACGTTTTCAAAAGGGCATCTGTCAGTGAGATTGACCCTACTAAGTTATCTACATGGGTATGTAGGTCAAACAAAAAGCTCCTTTTAAATGAAAGTGGGCATTATCAGTGTGAGACAGATAGGTCAGTCATTACATGTCTCAAACTGGTAAAACACACTTTAAGTTAAAATAAGCTCTAGAAAAAGATTCTTAAGGAGATGTGTGTCTGATGTTTGTGTGACGCCCTGGCACAGCCAGGTTGTCACATAAAGAGTTAATCCTCCTTGGTAATATGATCTCACACCGGTGCAGCCAGACAAGCACAGCCCCAGTGTAAGGGAAAAGCAGAGGAGAGGGGAGGGGCTGGAGCAGAGAGTGTGTGGAGGGCAGACGGGACAGAGGTCTGGAGTCTAGCTCCCAGGTGGGGAGTGAAGCATCTCCAAAAGGGCCGGGGCAGGCCGTAGTGAGGAAGGGGCCAGAACAGGTAGCCGGAGCCGGGCGGTGGCCCCTCGGTACCTGGGTACCCGGATCACTACAGGGGAGTAGATTCCCCGTTCCCGGCTGAGGAGAAAGAGGAAGAGAGAGGAGAAAAAGGCACTTTGCTGCAGGGAAGGAAACAACAAGGGCTGCTGCACCGTGTGTGGGACTCTAACACCCCCGTACCAGAGGCCGCAGACACCGGCAATTCTTAGTTCACCAGTGACTCCGTGTGACTTTCTTGTGAGTACACCCGTGCCCTCGGGCACCGCACTGCAGCACTGCGCCCTGCCCCCTGCTTACCCCATCACCGGGCCCCGGGACAACCAACCCCTACCCACGGAGGGGCAACACAACATCTAGCTGCTCCACTTCACCATCCCCGGGATCCCCGTATTGAGCAGCGGTGGTGAAATCACCACAACCGTGGGTGGCGTCACGAACTATAACAATTCCCCTTACCAAATCCCCTTTTTACTGTGGAGCCTGGGATCACAGACCGGGTCACGCCACCGTGATACCCACAGAAGTGACCTCGTGGCCCGGATCTGAGTACCCCTGGTCCCCGGGCGAAACATTTGGCGTCACGAACAGGATCGAACCCATCCAGTTACCTGGAGGAAGTGCGCCTTATTCTGGACTGTCAGCGGTGATCCGCTGCAAAAATCTTGAAATTCGCCATCTTTGCCGCCATTTTTGGCGCGAAAATCTCCTGCCCAGCACCTTCTTCCCCAAGCGTTGGGCGTGAAAAAGAGGCTCCGCCCCCTGAGAACGCGGGCGGAAGTGAAGCTCCGGAGGACCGGAAGCGAAAGGGAAACTTTAAAAGCTGCTGGAAGGACTGCTCCCGAGTACCAAGGGGGAGCAGAAAGAAGGAACCGCAGCTTATGTGATAAGGACTGTAAAGGCAGGGACGCCAGGACTCTGCCAACATTTGGTTCCTGGAGAGGCCGCCGCAGCGATGCACCGACCCGTTACCCCTGTTACCGGTAGCGGAGCCCGCAGCGCCTGTTGGGGAGGACCCAGACCTGGGGTCCCCAGGCCTCACCTTTGTCACCACCCTGCCACCGGCCCCGGCAGTCCGCCCGGCCGCGACGGAGATGACGACGGCTCCGGCAGTCCGCCCGGCCGCAACGGCAGCGAAGTACCGGTCCCGTTGACCAATTTGGGGCTGTTCCTGGACTGGGGTCAAGGGGTGCTGCCTGGGTTTTAGGGGCAACACCAAGGCTAGGTTGTTTGGGTGGGTGACTAAAGGACCCGTTACGTTAACAGTATTAAAAGTGTTATTTGTTGTTGCAACGTTTAAGCAATGTGCATCCCGCTGTGGGAAGATTGAAAATGTTTACAATGTTTTATTCTTTTCCAGTTTAATAAAATGTCGGTGCCTAGCCGGCCCGAGGACGGGCCGTGTTTTACCAGGGGGGTGTGTGACGCCCTGGCACAGCCAGGTTGTCACATAAAGAGTTAATCCTCCTTGGTAATATGATCTCACACCGGTGCAGCCAGACAAGCACAGCCCCAGTGTAAGGGAAAAGCAGAGGAGAGGGGAGGGGCTGGAGCAGAGAGTGTGTGGAGGGCAGACAGGACAGAGGTCTGGAGTCTAGCTCCCAGGTGGGGAGTGAAGCATCTCCAAAAGGGCCGGGGCAGGCCGTAGTGAGGAAGGGGCCAGAACAGGTAGCCGGAGCCGGGCGGTGGCCCCTCGGTACCTGGGTACCCGGATCACTACAGGGGAGTAGATTCCCCGTTCCCGGCTGAGGAGAAAGAGGAAGAGAGAGGAGAAAAAGGCACTTTGCTGCAGGGAAGGAAACAACAAGGGCTGCTGCACCGTGTGTGGGACTCTAACACCCTCGTACCAGAGGCCGCGGACACCGGCAATTCTTAGTTCACCAGTGACTCCGTGTGACTTTCTTGTGAGTACACCCGTGCCCTCGGGCACCGCACTGCAGCACTGCGCCCTGCTCCCCGCTTACCCCATCACCGGGCCCCGGGACAACCAACCCCCCTACCCACGGAGGGGAGAAATAACATCTAGCTGCTCCATACCATCGCCCCCGGGATTCCCGTCCAAAGCAGCGGTGGTGCTACACCTCACCACAACCGTGGGTGGCGTCACGAACTATAACAATTCCCCTTACTAAATCCCCTTTTACTGTGGAGCCTGGGATCACAGACCGGGTCACGCCATCGTGATACCCACAGAAGTGACTCTGTGGCTCGGATCTGAGTACCCCCCTGGTCCCCGGGCGAAACATTTGCATCTGATTTGTGTCTGATTTTAAAAAGCTCATTTACATTTTAAAATAAACGTTGAATTTTCTGGAATATGAAATTTGATTACAGATATCAAGGTATCCTTTTATTAAAATGTCTATTACCTGCATGCCCATTTAGGAGGGTTGACCCCATTGACAAATTCCCTTTAAAGGAAACCGGTAACCAGGTTTTGGTCTTCTTAACTAAAACTAGCACCTTAACCAACATCTGTGCTACATTCTATGAAGGTGCATGTTACCCCTGACCCCCCTGTAGACCCCACAAATACTGTTATAAAATCTCCCGCCCAGTATGTAAATTGTCTGGTCCCGTCCAATGGGCATCCTAATCTGTGCCTCCTTTCCATCCTTTCGCCCTCCTTCTGCGCTGATTGACATGGGTGATGCTTTGGACGCCATCCACATAGGTGTTACGGTTGCTGCGAGCACTGGAGACTATGTCCAGATTTCTTGCTACTGCACATGTGCGAGCGCTGGAGACTAAGTCCAGATTTCTTGCTACTGCACATGTGCGAGCGCCGGAGACTAAGTCCTATATTGGAGCCATTGCACATGTGCGGGTGACATCATCGCTGACACGAGGTCACATGTCTCTGACACCTTCTATGCCGATTGGTCGCTGGTCATGTGCTTGTGATGCCTTGCTCGGTGATAGGCCAGCATGACGTCACTCCTGTCATTCTGGCAGCGGATTGGCTCTGGTGTCCTCCATCTTGGATGAGGCACAGAGTCTATATAAGACCCTGACACATGCTGCATGGCGCTCAGTCCTCTTGGTTCATGCATAAGAGTAGACGCTCTGTGCGCGTTCCTCTAGGCATTCCTCTGTCTATGCTAGGTGAGCGCTACCGGCAGGGTAGCGTTCTTATACCTTACAGCTTCGGCTGCTGTCCGTATCCTTACCTCTTAGGGGAGCGGACATAGGCAGGTGCCTGAGGCACATGGTCTGGCTGGGCCTTGTGGTTCGACTCATAGGTGGACGTTGCCGCTAGGGTAACGTTCCTTATACTGCGTCTGGCAGTTGTTCGTATCCTCGCACACTAGGGGAGCGAACAGAGGTAGGAGCTTTGTGCGGCTTACGCTGCTGTTCGTCTCTTTTGCACCACTAGAAGAGTGGACCTAGGTAGGTGCCATTTCGCACACATTGCCTTTGTCTCTGTGATTATTAACAGAGATCATTCCACACACCCTCCAAGTAAGGGAGGAATTGCTTTACTTTCTTATTATATCCTTCTGTGAGTTAACAGAGGTATTGCACTCTGCCATAGTCTGCAGCAGAGTCTTTGCACGGTGGACCCTGACTGTCTGATACTCATTTAGGTTATTATCAGACAGCCCCCCGTAACATTAGGACTGAGCCAAGGGTCTGGCAGTTATGGCAGAATATCAGCAGTTACACCGTTACATACAAGTACTTGAGTCACGGCTCAAGAGTATAGAGGATAAACCTCAGACCATGGTGACATCTGCACATGATCCTCGACTTGCTCTGCCAAACAGATATTCTGGTGATGCCAGATCATGTCGTGGTTTTATTAGTCAGTGTCAGATACACCTAGAGGTCAACTCTTCTCGCTTCTCTACGGAGAGGTCCAGAGTAGGCTTTATCATCTCCTTACTTCAGGACAAAGCCTTAGAATGGGCGACTCCCCTATGGGAGCGCTCTGATGTGGTTACTCTGAGACATCAAGACTTTCTTGATGCTCTTAAGGCGGTATTCATGGGTCCGCAGGTTACCCATGATGCGGCCCTGAGACTGTTAGATCTATCTCAGGGTTCGGTATCCACTAGTTCTTATGCCATTGCTTTTAGAACTCTGGTGGCAGAACTAGATTGGCCAGAGAAGGTGTTGATTCCTATCTTCTGGAGAGGGTTGGCAGGCTATGTCAAAGATGCTCTTGCTACTCGTGAGGTCCCTGCTTCTCTGGAGGACTTGATCACAGTAGCAACGAGGATCGATGTACGCCATAAGGAACGTAGACTCGAGGTCTCTTCCTCACGCCCTAAGCATCGGGCTATTCCAGTTGTTGAGGGTCCACTACCATCTTCCTCAGCATCTGAAACATCTCCCACTCCTATGGAGTTAGGTCATACGTCTTCCAGATTACGCAAGTCTGGTCCTCCTATATGTTACGTATGTCGTCAGGCTGGGCACTATGCCAACAAGTGTCCTAGTCGTCAGGGAAACTCCCTGGCCTAGTAACCATTAGAGGGGGGTTACTAGAGACGTCTTCTGCACCCTCTAAGTGTTGTATCCCAGGTCAGCTCTCGTTATCTGAGAATACATGGCCTATTATGGCTTTTGTGGATTCCGGAGCTGACGGGACTTTTGTGTCCTCAGGATTTGTAAAGGGACACAATATTCCCTCTATCATGTTAGAGGCGCCTATTCCTGTCCGTGTTGTTAATGGAACTATGTTGTCTGACTCCATTACATTGAGGACAGTTCCCTTGCGCCTTTCCCTGTCTCAGGGTCACATAGAGGAGATTTCTTTTCTTGTTTTGCCTGAGGGTATAGACGACGTCCTTCTGGGTCTCCCATGGCTTCGGACTCATGCTCCTCACATTGACTGGGAGTCTAACAGCATTATTAGTTGGGGTTCGAAATGTCAGTCCCGATGTCTTCCCTTACCACCTAAGGTCATTGCGGTTGCATCTACTGATCTCTCTCCCATACCTACACCCTATCTGGATTTCGCTGACGTGTTCTCCAAACAGGGTGCTGAGGTTCTTCCACCCCATAGGCCGTATGACTGTGCCATAGACCTTATCCCAGGTTCGGTTCCACCTAAAGGCAGGGTTTACCCCCTGTCGATACCTGAGTCGGAGGCCATGTCGAACTATATAAGAGAGAGTTTAGAGAAGGGGTTCATTCGTAAGTCTGTCTCTCCCGCAGGAGCTGGGTTTTTCTTTGTTCGGAAGAAAGAGGGTGATTTGCGTCCTTGCATAGATTACAGGGGTCTCAACGCAATCACAATAAAGAACAAATACCCGTTACCTTTAATTTCGGAGCTCTTTGACAGACTGAGAGGAGCTCAAGTTTTTACGAAGTTGGATCTGCGGGGTGCGTATAACTTGGTACGAATTCGAAAGGGTGACAAATGGAAGACCGCTTTTAACACCCGAGACGGTCACTATGAATACCTCGTCATGCCTTTTGGGTTATGTAATGCACCCGCAGTATTTCAGGACTTCGTAAAGGATGTGTTCAGGGATTTACTGTTATCCTCAGTAGTGGTGTATCTGGACGACATCCTGATTTTTTCTCCTGATATGGAGACTCATCGTCAGGATGTCGTTCGTGTCCTTTCCCGTTTAAGGGAGCACTCATTGTTTGCTAAACTCGAGAAATGTGTATTCGAGCAGTCCTCATTGCCTTTTTTGGGTTACATTATCTCACAAGAGGGCCTGGCTATGGATCCTGCGAAGCTCTCTGCTGTCCTGCAATGGTCCGAACCTCATTCCTTGAAGGCGGTGCAACGCTTCTTAGGATTCATAAATTATTACAGGCAGTTCATACCCCATTTTTCTACTTTGGTGGCCCCTTTGGTGGCCTTGACTAAGAAAGGTGCTAATCCCAAAGCCTGGTCTACTGAGACATCTCAGGCTTTTAAGGCAGTAAAAAGACACTTTTCAACTGCTCCCGTTCTTCAAAGACCCGATGAGAGTAAGCCCTTCCTCTTAGAGGTTGATGCCTCTTCAGTGGGTGCTGGTGCGGTCTTGTATCAAAAGAACGGTGCAGGTAGAAAAAGGCCGTGTTTCTTCTTTGCGAAAACCTTTTCACCGGCAGAGAGAAACTATACCATTGGGGATAGGGAACTACTCGCCTTGAGATTAGCCTTGGAGGAGTGGCGTCACTTGCTGGAAGGAGCGAAACATCCTTTCCAGGTCTATACAGACCATAAGAATCTGACGTACTTACAAACCGCTCAGCGTCTGAATCCTCGCCAAGCCCGCTGGTCCTTGTTTTTCTCCCGCTTTCACTTCTCCATCAACTATCTGTCTGGGAGTAAGAATAACAAGGCAGACGCCCTGTCTCGCTCTATGCTTTCTACCCAGGAAGAGATTGACGAACCTCGTCTTATCCTTCCCTCCAGGGTTTTTCATACGCTCTCCCCTGTGACGTTAGACCAAATCCCACCGGGCAAGACCTTTGTTCCGCCTGATCGACAGAATGATATACTGTCATGGGCCCACACCTCAAAGGTGGGTGGGCATTTTGGTATTAGGCGGACACGAGAGTTACTGGAGAGGTGGTATTGGTGGCCACACTTAGCCAGCCACGTCAAGAGATATGTCGGTTCCTGCTACTCGTGTGCTCGCAACCGTCCATTACGGCAGAGACCGGCTGGGCTCTTGCATCCTTTACCAGTGCCAGATAGACCATGGGAGGTGGTAGGCATGGACTTTGTGGGTGATCTTCCATGTTCACAGGGACATAGATTTGTGTGGGTCATTACGGACCATTTCTCCCGGATGGTTCATCTCGTACCGTTATCGAGAATCCCATCTTCCAGGGTACTAGCCAAACTATTCCTCAAGCATGTCTTTAGGCTTCACGGGATGCCAGATCGTATCATTTGTGATAGAGGCCCTCAATTTACTTCCCGTTTCTGGCGAGATCTTTGTAGCCTTCTGCAAATTGAGTTGAATCTCTCTTCGGCATACCATCCGGAGACCAATGGTTTGGTTGAGCGTACCAATCAATCTATGATTATATACCTTCGACACTTTGTTGCTGAGAACCACGATAACTGGTCCTCCCTCCTACCCTGGGCAGAATTTGCCCTTAACAATTCGCTGGCTGAGGCCACTGGGCAGACACCGTTCGTACTCAATAATGGGCAACACCCTAGGGTACCGGTACCGTTTCCCGCTGCTGCACCTCCTCCTCTTGTGGCCGACTGGGCAACTAATGCCAGAGAGGTTTGGGATCGGACTCAAGAGTCGATCCAAGCAGCTAAGGACCGTATGAAGACGGTGTCCGATCGGTTTTGTCGCCCAGCTCCTGTCTTTTCTCCAGGGGACTTTGTGTGGCTCTCTGCAAAACACGTGAGACTTAGAGTGAGCTCTGTCAAATTTGCTCCTCGCTTCCTGGGTCCTTATGAGGTTCTTCGACAGGTAAATCCTGTAGTCTACCAATTGAAGTTACCCGTCCATCTTAGGATTCATGACAAATTCCATGTCTCACTGCTAAAGCCGGCTATTTTACCTCACGCTCGTGAAGTGCACTCTCCTGCCTCTGATTCCTCTCGCTCTAGCTATGAGGTACGAGCCATAGTTGGTTCTAAGATGGTTAGAGGGCGCAGGTTCTTCTTGATAGATTGGGAGGGTTACGGCCCGGAACATCGCTCTTGGGAGCCTGAGGAGGCTGTCCATGCTCCCGACTTAGTTGCCGATTACCTGCGTCGCCGGGAGGGGGGCCCTTGAGGGGGAGGTACTGTTACGGTTGCTGCGAGCACTGGAGACTATGTCCAGATTTCTTGCTACTGCACATGTGCGAGCGCTGGAGACTAAGTCCAGATTTCTTGCTACTGCACATGTGCGAGCGCCGGAGACTAAGTCCTATATTGGAGCCATTGCACATGTGCGGGTGACATCATCGCTGACACGAGGTCACATGTATCTGACACCTTCTATGCCGATTGGTCGCTGGTCATGTGCTTGTGATGCCTTGCTCGGTGATAGGCCAGCATGACGTCACTCCTGTCGTTCTGGCAGCGGATTGGCTCTGGTGTCCTCCATCTTGGATGAGGCACAGAGTCTATATAAGACCCTGACACATGCCGCATGGCGCTCAGTCCTCTTGGTTCATGCATAAGAGTAGACGCTCTGTGCGCGTTCCTCTAGGCATTCCTCTGTCTATGCTAGGTGAGCGCTACCGGCAGGTAGCGTTCTTATACCTTACAGCTTCGGCTGCTGTCCGTATCCTTACCTCTTAGGAGAGCGGACATAGGCAGGTGCCTGAGGCTCATGGTCTGGCTGGGCCTTGTGGTTCGACCCGTAGGTGGACGTTGCCGCTAGGGTAACGTTCCTTATACTGCGTCTGGCAGTTGTTCGTATCCTCGCACACTAGGGGAGCGAACAGAGGTAGGAGCTTTGTGCGGCTTACGCTGCTGTTCGTCTCTTTTGCACCACTAGAAGAGCGGACCTAGGCAGGTGCCATATCTAGTGGTTCGTGTCCTCGCACACTAGTGGAGCGAACGCAGGTAGGAGCTTTGTGCGGCTTACGCTGCTGTTCGTCTCTTTTGCACCACTAGAAGAGCGGACCTAGGTAGGTGCCATTTCGTACACATTGCCTTTGTCTCTGTGATTATTAACAGAGATCATTCCACACACCCTCCAAGTAAGGGAGGAATTGCTTTACTTTCTTATTATATCCTTCTGTGAGTTAACAGAGGTATTGCACTCTGCCATAGTCTGCAGCAGAGTCTTTGCACGGTGGACCCTGACTGTCTGATACTCATTTAGGTTATTATCAGACAGCCCCCCGTAACAATAGGTGGGCAAAATCTTGTGCCTGCGCAGACATTTTCCCGCCTCATGCAGGCAACCTTCGCTTTGCAAATTCTCAGCACAGGCCCAAGCTTTTGCTCGGCAATGAGGATGACGTCACCTGCTTCGTCCACATCACTGGGCAAAATCTCACGCCTGCGCAGAGAACTCGCTGGTTTGCGCAGGCGCACCTATGATTTCAGCTTTCCTCGTAACAGGGCAGAGGGAAATGCACTGCACGAGCTGGAAATATGGAGATTTTGCCCGCCTATGTAGAAGTCAGCCGAGTCGTCATCTACGTAAACCAGCAAAGGAGGAGGGCAAAAGAAAAGACACGAGGCACAGATTAGGACACCCATTAGACCGGACAATTTACAAACAGGGCAAGAGATTTTATAAAAGGTATTTTTAGGGTCTACAGGAGATGTCAGGGGGTAATGTGCACCTTTATGGAATGCAGCACAGGCTCTGCATAAGGTGCTAATCTTAGTTTAGAAGGCCAAAATCTGGTGACAAGTTCCCATTAAGAGTCATTCCCACAAAATAATTATTACTAGGGTTACTCAATTACTTACAGCAAAGAGAGGAAGCAGTTATACATCGCCCAGGCCAAAAACTAATACTCTAGCAGGATACAACCAAACCCCCACTAAATGGAGGCATCACAGGTGGAGGAAGAACAAATCAAACACACACTTCCAAAACATGAAGGGGGCGATTGCAGGATCATAGGACTGCACACTGATGGCTTGCATAGAGCGCTGTTCACACATGCAGATGCACAGTCACAAGCCCGCAGCCTATTAGGTGACGCCCATACTATTAGATCAGGCGGGCTGCCAAGCCGTGCTCCATCTGTGCAACATACAGGGACAGGAACTCTAATATGCAAGGCCTAACAGAAAGGGACCTGGCTGCATCCTGTACAAAAAAAATATGAGGTTTTAGTTTGTATTATGGCAAAATACGGAAGCCTACAACGCCCTTATGTTTGTAGGTCCCTACACTATATATATATAAAAATAGCAACATAAAGAGGAATAAATATCCTCCAAAAATTAAGTATTTACTTACAGCAAATAAGGGCAGCAGTTATATATCGCCCAGGCCAAAAACTAATACTCTAGCAGGATGCATCAAATCCCCACAAGTGCAGGCATCACAGGTGCAGAAAAAGCATATCACACACACACTTTTCCTGCTAGAGTATTAGTTTTTGGCCTGGGCGATGTATAACTGCTGCCCTTCTTTTCTGTAAGTAAATACTTAATTTTTGGAGGACATTTATTCTTCTTTTATGTTGCTATGTTTATATCTAGGGTTACTCAACCTTAATTTTATCTCACACTGACCACAAACCCGACCAGGCTGCAACCAATTGCTTGTATTCAGTGTATTTTTAACATACTCATCAGAAGTTAGACATTATTAGTAGTGATGAGCGAGTACTAAGAAGCTCGGGTGCTCGAGGCTCGGGCCGAGCATCCCAAGATACTCGTGTACTCGGCCCGAGCACCGAGCCCAATGTTATCCTATGGGAGACCCGAGTATTTTTGTGAAATGACCCCCCGGCAGCATGTAGAAACCCTAAAAATGTCACAAAAGTCTCAGAAGAGTGCTCAAATGACATGGCAACAGCATGGGGAAGACCCCTTGAAGCATTTATCACTCAAAAGTCACAGCTGTGAACAATTTTGTCCGAGTTTTACGCCATTTTTATGGACTCACCAGAAAACCTTCCAAAATGACACCAAAATGAATTTTCATGGCGGAAATGTTAAGGGCACATACCCAATAGTGAGATAGAGCTGGTGTATGTTACTTTTTGAGATTAATACATGAAAGATTTTACGTAAAACATTGTGTGGCACTCCGATGTCCAAAACGCACGTTTTGTGCTTTTTACTAACGATGTCGGTCATTTTTTTTTTCATTCTATCTCCCGTCGGTCGGTCTCCCTCTGTCTGTCTCTCTCTGTCTTGTCTGTCCCCCTCTGACAGTCTGTCGGTCATTCTCCCCCCTCTCTCTTACTTACCGTTCCCCGATCTCCGGCGCGGCGCTGCACGGCTGTTCACACTGTTCCGGCGGCTTTTCCTCTTTTGAAAAAGCCGGCCGCTCATTAATCAATCTCGTATTCTCTGCTTTCCTGCTTTTCGGCGCCTATGATTAGTTGCAGTGAGACACGCCCCCACACTGAGTCACAGCTGTCTCACTGCACCCAATCACAGCAGCCGGTGGGCGTGTCTATACTGTGCAGTGAAATAAATAATTAAATAATTTAAAAAAACGGCGTGCGGTCCCCCCCAATTTTAATACCAGCCAGATAAAGCCATACAGCTGAAGGCTGGTATTCTCAGGATGGGGAGCCCCACGTTATGGGGAGCCCCCCACCCTAACAATATCAGTCAGCAGCCGCCCAGAATTGCCGCATACATTATATGCGACAGTTCTGGGGCGGTACCCGGCTCTTCCCGATTTACCCTAGTGCGTTGGCAAATCGGGGTAATAAGGAGTTAATGGAAGCCCATAGCTGCCACTAAATCCTAGATTAATCATGTCAGGCGTCTCCCCGAGATTCCTTCCATTATTAATCTGTAAATTACAGTTAAAAAACACACACACCCGAAAAATCCTTTATTAGAAATAAAAAACACTAACAAAGTCCCTCATTACCAATTTATTAACCCCGACAAACCCTCCATGTCCGGCGTACTCCACAGTCCTCCAGCGTCGCATCCAGCTCTGCTGCATGCAGGTGACAGGAGCTGCAGAATACACCGCCGCTCCGGTCACCTCCACGCAGCTAATGAGATGAGTATAGCGATCAGCTGAGCTGTCACTGAGGTTACCTGGATCCAACGGTGGATGCAGCGGTGGCCGCGGGTAACCTCAGTGACAGCTCAGCTGATCGCGCTACTCACCGCCGCTCCGGTCAGCTCCATGCACCAACTGAGGTGAGTATAGCGATCAGCTGCTGTCACTGAGGTTAATCGCGGCCACCGCTGGATCCAGCGGTGGCCGGGAGTTACCTGACTGACAGCAGCTGATCGCGCTATTCCCTTCATTAGCTGCGTGGAGGTGACCGGAGCGGCGGTGTATTCTGCAGCTCCTGTCACTTCCATGCAGCAGAGCTGGATGCGACGCTGGAGGACTGTGGAGTACGCCGGACATGGAGGGTTTGTCGGGGTTAATAAATTGGTAATGAGGGACTTTGTTAGTGTTTTTTATTTCTAATAAATGATTTTTTCGGGTGTGTGTGTTTTTTAACTGTAATTTACAGATTAATCATGGAAGGAATCTCGGGGAGACGCCTGACATGATTAATCTAGGATTTAGTGGCAGCTATGGGCTGCCATTAACTCCTTATTACCCCGATTTGCCAACGCACTAGGGTAAATCGGGAAGAGCCGGGTACAGTCCCAGAACTGTCGCATATAATGTATGCGGCAATTCTGGGCAGCTGCTGACTGATATTGTTAGGGTGGGGGGCTCCCCATAACGTGGGGCTCCCCATCCTGAGAATACCAGCCTTCAGCTGTATGGCTTTATCTGGCTGGTATTAAAATTGGGGGGGACCGCACGCCGGTTTTTTTAATTATTTATTTATTTTACTGCACAGTATACACACGCCCACCGGCTGCTGTGATTGGGTGCAGTGTGACACCTGTCACTCAGCGTGGGGGCGTGTCTCACTGCAACCAATCATAGGCGCCTGTGGGCGTGGAAAGCAGGGAATATGAGATGGCTGTGTACAGAGCACAGCGTGCCCGCCGGTATAAAGGCTCGGTCACGCTGTGCAGGCCGGCCAATCACTGCAATTCCACAACTAACAGGGCTGTGGCATTGCAGTGGTCTGCCAGCCAATCCCTGCATGAGGGCTGGCTCTCAAAAGAGCACCAACATGCAGGGATGAAGACCACGAGTACAGCACGAGTATTGCAAAATTACTCGGTACCCGCCGAGTAGCCCGAGTACAGTGATACTCGTGCGAGTACCGAGTAGTAACAAGCATACTCGCTCATCACTAATTATTAGTAGTGATGAGCGAGTACTAAAAAGCTCGGGTGCTCGAGGCTCGGGCCGAGCATCCCAAGATACTCGTGTACTCGGCCCGAGCACCGAGCCCAATGTTATCCTATTTGAGACCCGACTATTTTTGTGAAATGACCCCCCGGCAGCATGTAGAAACCCTAAAAATGTCACAAAAGTCTCAGAAGAGTGCTCAAATGACATGGCAACAGCATGGGGAAGACCCCTTGAAGCATTTATCACTCAAAAGTCACAGCTGTGAACAATTTTGTCCGAGTTTTACGCCATTTTTACGGACTCACCAGAAAACCTTCCAAAATGACACCAAAATGAATTTTCATGGCGGAAATGTTAAGGGCACATACCCAATAGTGAGATAGAGCTGGTGTACGTTACTTTTTGAGATTAATACATGAAAGATTTTACGTAAAACATTGTGTGGCACTCCGATGTCCAAAACGCACGTTTTGTGCTTTTTACTAACGATGTCGGTCATTTTTTTTTTCATTCTATCTCCCGTCGGTCGGTCTCGCTCTGTCTGTCTCTCTCTGTCTTGTCTGTCCCCCTCTGACAGTCTGTCGGTCATTCTCCCCCCTCTCTCTTACTTACCGTTCCCCGATCTCCGGCGCGGCGCTGCACGGCTGTTCACACTGTTCCGGCGGCTTTTCCTCTTTTGAAAAAGCCGGCCGCTCATTAATCAATCTCGTATTCTCTGCTTTCCTGCTTTTCGGCGCCTATGATTGGTTGCAGTGAGACACGCCCCCACACTGAGTGACAGCTGTCTCACTGCACCCAATCACAGCAGCCGGTGGGCGTGTCTATACTGTGCAGTGAAATAAATAATTAAATAATTAAAAAAAACGGCGTGCGGTCCCCCCCAATTTTAATACCAGCCAGATAAAGCCATATGGCTGAAGGCTGGTATTCTCAGGATGGGGAGCTCCACGTTATGGGGAGCCCCCCACACTTACAATATCAGTCAGCAGCCGCCCAGAATTGCCGCATACATTATATGCGACAGTTCTGGGGCTGTACCCGGCTCTTCCCGATTTACCCTAGTGCGTTGGCAAATCGGGGTAATAAGGAGTTAATGGCAGCCCATAGCTGCCACTAAATCCTAGATTAATCATGTCAGGCGTCTCCCCGAGATTCCTTCCATGATTAATCTGTAAATTACAGTTAAAAAACACACACACCCGAAAAATCCTTTATTAGAAATAAAAAACACTAACAAAGTCCCTCATTACCAATTTATTAACCCCGACAAACCCTCCATGTCCGGCGTACTCCACAGTCCTCCAGCGTCGCATCCAGCTCTGCTGCATGCAGGTGACAGGAGCTGCAGAATACACCGCCGCTCCGGTCACCTCCACGCAGCTAATGAGATGAGTATAGCGATCAGCTGAGCTGTCACTGAGGTTACCTGGATCCAACGGTGGATGCAGCGGTGGCCGCGGGTAACCTCAGTGACAGCTCAGCTGATCGCGCTACTCACCGCCGCTCCGGTCAGCTCCATGCACCAACTGAGGTGAGTATAGCGATCAGCTGCTGTCACTGAGGTTAATCGCGGCCATCGCTGGATCCAGCGGTGGCCGTGAGTTACCTGACTGACAGCAGCTGATCGCGCTATTCCCTTCATTAGCTGCGTGGAGGTGACCGGAGCGGCGGTGTATTCTGCAGCTCCTGTCACTTCCATGCAGCAGAGCTGGATGCGACGCTGGAGGACTGTGGAGTACGCAGGACATGGAGGGTTTGTCGGGGTTAATAAATTGGTAATGAGGGACTTTGTTAGTGTTTTTTATTTCTAATAAATGATTTTTTCGGGTGTGTGTGTTTTTTAACTGTAATTTACAGATTAATCATGGAAGGAATCTCGGGGAGACGCCTGACATGATTAATCTAGGATTTAGTGGCAGCTATGGGCTGCCATTAACTCCTTATTACCCCGATTTGCCAACGCACTAGGGTAAATCGGGAAGAGCCGGGTACAGTCCCAGAACTGTCGCATATAATGTATGCGGCAATTCTGGGCAGCTGCTGACTGATATTGTTAGGGTGGGGGGCTCCCCATAACATGGGGCTCCCCATCCTGAGAATACCAGCCTTCAGCTGTATGGCTTTATCTGGCTGGTATTAAAATTGGGGGGACCGCACGCCGGTTTTTTTAATTATTTATTTATTTATTTTACTGCACAGTATACACACGCCCACCGGCTGCTGTGATTGGGTGCAGTGTGACACCTGTCACTCAGCGTGACGGCGTGTCTCACTGCAACCAATCATAGGCGCCTGTGGGCGTGGAAAGCAGGGAATATGAGATGGCTGTGTACAGAGCACAGCGTGCCCGCCGGTATAAAGGCTCGGTCACGCTGTGCAGGCCGGCCAATCACTGCAATTCCACAACTAACAGGGCTGTGGCATTGCAGTGGTCTTCCAGCCAATCCCTGCATGAGGGCTGGCTCTCAAAAGAGCGCCATCATGCAGGGATGAAGACCACGAGTACAGCACGAGTATTGCAAAATTACTCAGTACCCGCCGAGTAGCCCGAGTACAGTGATACTCGTGCGAGTACCGAGTAGTAACAAGCATACTCGCTCATCACTAATTATTAGTAATTACAACTAGTAATGACCGAAGCCGAACTGTAAGGTTCGGGGTTCATACCGGACACGTAGTCTCTCGTGTACTGAACTCAGACTTCTCATGGAACTCCGTCGTACATTTTGGGTTCAGATACAGAATACATTTTTTAGAAAGGCTGCAGCGTAGTCAATCAACAAGGTTTTCAGTTGTGGGCACTTCCTGAGCCGTTACAGCCATGTCAAGTATTGACATGGCTGTGATTGGCTGGTGCATCACATGAGCAAGCATGTATAAAGGCCGAATTACACATGGTGCTGCCATTCTGTTTTTACCCTGGGGCAGAGTGCCGTAATAGAGCCTGGTACACAGTAGCCTAATAGAGCCTCATGCAGAGAGCCCTAACAGATCCCGTTGCAGGGTACCCTAACAGTGTAATAATCTGCTGGGCACTCTCTCTTTTCTACTATGCACTTTTTTGGGGTGGAAAGATTAAAGAGAGTATAAAATAGGAGACATTGATGTGTTGTGGTGCTGCTGGTGGTGGTGGTGAAGCTGATACAGGGAGAAGATGTGGTCCATCTGTGCCTGCTATGCTCCAAAATAAAACACCTTCTTCTGGTGCATACAGGCGACAGGACATTTGCTGTAATTTCGTAGCCCCAAGTACCGCTGGTCAGGCCAGAACAAGTAGAGACAGTTTTTAATTGGATGGCTGATCATGCCAAACTTTCTTTACTTTGTCTTCCACCCAGTCTACTGCTGAAAGGGTAGAGTTTGCACCTCTGGTCCATGGTCATCTGTCTTACAACTCACCTCCTTGCAAGTTAGCCAAGCAGTCTGAGCCCCAAGTCATGCAGAAGTCACTTCATCTTGTTGATGAGTCCGCTGGCTAGGTCCCTTGAGCCATCCATCTGGCCCTGCCACTGAAGTGGAAGTGATTGAATGTACTACTGCCCAACCACTTGTTGTGTTTGAGGATGAGTACATGGGAAGACTATCGCAGCACATCTCTTATGATTACAAAACACAGGTGCCAACTGCTGCAGCTTTCTGCAGTGTGCACACCAGCAAGAAGGGCAGGGCTTAGGAGTGGGTGGAAAATGATGAGGTCCTAGACCCCACATGGAGTGAAGGCCATCTGATTCACGTGTGCAGTTCAGAGGAAGAGAAGGGGGTCACACTGCCCAAGCTGCACATCAAAATGATGATCAGGGTGCAAAAGTTCAGCGGCCAGCCCCCAGCCAGAACATCAAGTGCTACTGCCTACTAAGCACACCAAAGCCAGCTCAAAGGAACTCCCTGGTGTTGCATTTCTTTAGCCAGTGTGCTTACTACAAGATAAGGGCCACCAGAGCCTGAAGGGATGCATAAATGTTTTAACCAGAGCACAACCTGCATGATGAAGCATCTGAATGCAAATTACGAGCTGGAGTGGAGTAACCTGAAATACCTGTCACGCTAGGTATGGAAAGTACCATGGCGACAGGAAAGGGAAATGCTGTATCTAGGAAAAGGGCAGATAGTGACCCCTGACCAAATTTTCCGATAGCCCCTGGCTCCCCTGATTACCCTAGATAGGTTTCGCACCTATGCGCCAAGCAGGATACTTGACACTGACTGACCCTAGAACTGGGCCCTAGGTAGGGATCATATGGGTTGAGCACTTAGTCAACTCCACTAAGCTCTAAAGAAAATACAGGGTGCACACATAGTGGAAAGCACATGAACTACTTATCTCAAGGAAGGCTCAAGGAGAAATATAGCAATGAACCACAAAGTTTCTTCAGATGAACACAAGCTGACTTCTTGCATCTAGGGCCTGTGTAGGTTTCTAAGTCTATCACCAGCAAACAGCAAGGGGAAATTAGATTTTTAAAGACACAAGAGAAGTGCCAATGATTGACAGCTGAAAGGCGAGGAAATGTGCAAGGTCCAAAAGAGAAAGGGATATATTCCAAGCAGGGTAAAATGTAAAGTCAGGGAGCAGCTTATGTAGCCAAACGCTGTGAGCTTCTACAGCCGAAGAGACACCGGTGACAGGAAAGATCTGAAGCGCCTCCCGCTCCCTCTTCTTGGCTTCTTCCTGCTGCTCCCAAGTAACAGGGCCACCTAGCTCCCTACAAAGAGGGGGTGTGACAGCACCACCACCACCGATGTCGGTGAGCATCTCCACACCATTTCATGGAATCATTAGGCTGTCCAGCACCCAAACATTGGAGAAAAAGAGAAAGTATCCTCCTACCCACCCATGTACAATGGTCCTGAATGATAGCATTTAAAAATGTGTCACCTTTGAAATGCTGACATTCTGATACTTTTAAAAAACCTTTTGTAACAAAGTACATGGTTTCCAGTCACCACTTCTTTTCCAGTCAGGCCATTCTTGCTACTGTACAAACATGTTGCAAACAAAATCAGCTGTGAACTTAACTTAATCAGTGGCACGGTTCACATAACCACCCATATGTGGAACTGTTAGCTCGGACATTATATCACCCTAACTGCCCACTGGGTGTATTCAGGCTTGGTCTGAGCCAGAGGGTGCTCTGGTGCATGCCTTACCACCACTGAGTATAGTTGAATGTTTCTCTCTCCGTGCTGCCTCCTACTCCGCTTCCTCCACCGAATCCCCATCTGGTCAGTGTAACACCTGCACCACCAACCTCAGCATAGATGGGGAAACAACAGCAGGCTGTTCTGAAACTCATCTGTTTGGGGAAAAATCCCACACAGCTCAGGATCTGTGGAAGTGGATCAAACAATAGACCGATGAGTGGTTGGTACCGCTGAACCTTAAGCCATGCCTTGTGGTGTGCAATAATGGGCGATATATTGTAGCAGTTCTGTGTCTAGCCGGTTTGACACATATCCCTTGACTGGCACATGTGCTGAATCTGATTGCGTAGAGATTCATGAAAAATTACCTTGATATGTCAGTGCTCTAGCAGAAAGTGCTGGCAATCTGTGCACACTTTTGGCGCGCTCACCTGTCTGTGCTGCAGTGTCACTTCTGCCTTCCTGATCACCTCCTCATCTGTGACGTACCTGACTCACCCCAGGGCCATGGGGTACTCGTCCCGGGCCGTATATTTACTGGGACAGTTCACTGGGTGGCCATTGCCCGATTCCGTGACCCTGGGGGTTGCTTGAAAGGGAGTATTTACAGGGGATAATTAATAAAGTTTTTGTTGTGATGACACCCGTGGTGCGCGGCCATGTAGGGGGTCGCCGCTGCAGCGTTCTTATCACTGGGGGCGATGTTGATTGCAGCCAAGATGGAGTCACTCCCCAGGCAGAGTGGGTGCCCCGGAGGATAGTCGGCTGGCTGGTAGTGGGCCGTGGGTGCTGGAGCTGGGACGGCGTCGCCGGTAAATAATGGAAATGAGGCAAGAGCTGCGGTTCAAATGTTTTACTCACTGGTTAGGAGATTGCTCGAGAGTGTCCTGGTTCACTGCTGGTAAGTCTCTGATTATCTGGTGCAAGTTCCAGGTGGTTACCGGTGTCAGTGTAAATGTCATGTTTGTCCTCGCTGTCCAGTGACTGGCAGAAGGAATTCCTGCTCACAAGCCCCAGGCTCCGCAGCAGAAAGATGAGCTGTGTCTCGTCCCATCAGCACTGGTGCTCTCCTGCACCCAGTCTGTTCTCATGGGACGTCCATCCAGAAAGCTCTCTATGTGTCATGGCTACCTCCTCTTATACCCCGTGTGGCACCTCTTCCCCCAGTAGTTGTCCTGGTGACCAGAAAGTCCCATACTACTGGATGACTAACTCTCCCTGTACACCCCAGTCCACCCCCCCTCCCCCGCGGGGAAGGCACCTAACTGCATGTGAAACGTGTCTGGTGTGAGCACCAGCAAACCACCTGTCACTTACCCCAAATAGATACTGCTCCTTAACTCAGTTGCAGTACCCTGTGGTGACCAGAGCCTCAGGGGTGCCACATACCCACAAGGAGGAAGTCCACCTTGCATACGCTAGAGAAACTATATGAGCAGCAGCATGTAATAGTGGAGTTTCATCTGTGGTACACATAGGTGAGTCACTCTTGAAGTACTCTATGGATTTTCGCAGCGCTGATGACTAGAGATGAGCGATGTTCGAGGTTCGCCAATTTCATGTTTTAGTGATTTTGGGGGGGTGCTTGAGATCGAACTCGAACTCGAGCTTTTTGATAAAAGCTCAACAGTTCGAGTTACGTTCGAGAACGGTTCGATCACCATAAACGTGGCTTTTCACAGTAAGGCTATGTGCATATGTTGCTATCTGCATGCGTCCTGCCTCCCCAGCACAATCCTTTTCCCTTTCCTACTCACCGATCACAGGTGCCTCGCTGCACGCTGTCACAAATCTGCTGTGTCTTTTCCTTTTTAGAAAATGGCTGCTGCTTCATTAGTCAATTAGTTGTTCCGTGCTGTCCCTGCCCACCGGCGCCCATGATTGGTTGCAGTCAGACACGGCCCGAAGCTGAGTGACAGCTTTGTCACTGCAACCAATCACAGCCGCCGGCGGGTGGGTCTATATCGTGCAGTAAAATAAATAAATAAATAAATAAATAATAATAAAAAAAAAATGCAATTCCCCCCATATTTGATACCAGCCAGGATAAAGCCACATGGCTGGAGGCTGGTATTGTCAGAATGGAGAGCACCACGTTATCGGGAGCCCACCACCATAACAATATCACCCAGCAGCCGTCCGGAATAGCCGCATTCATTAGATGCGATTTTTTGTATGTTATCTTGCTTTGTTGCAAGTTGGGGGCGCAGCCCTCCTAATACTGAGACTGAACAACTAATTGCGTCTCACTTTGCTGTGTATTTAATCTGGGACACAGCTGACCACTTGCCACCATTCATATTGGAGTTTTGACATGACACTAGTCAGGCATTGATAATGTTTTTAACTTCAGTAGGTTAGTGACTGTCTCAGATGGGTACACCTTGACGAGGTGAGACAGCTTCTTACCTTTTTGCAAAAATGTATACACTAAGTACCCTGTTATTAAGCACTTGCAGTTTATTTATTTACAGTCAGGGTATTTTTCATGCAATTTTTCTCTTTGTTTTTTTTCTAGTCTTAAGGCTGTAATTCACATGCTTAATGTTGCATGTTTACTGAACATTGTTTCAGCTCAGTTTTTTTGGTGTTTTTTGTATGTTATCTTGCTCTGTTGCAAGTTGGGGGCGCAGCCCTCCTAATACTGAGACTGAACAACTAATTGCGTCTCACTTTGCTGTGTATTTAATCTGGGACACAGCTGACCACTTGCCACCATTCATATTGGAGTTTTGACATGACACTAGTCAGGCATTGATAATGTTTTTAACTTCAGTAGGTTAGGGACTGTCTCAGATGGGTACACCTTGACGAGGTGAGACAGCTTCTTACCTTTTTGCAAAAATGTATACACTAAGTACCCTGTTATTAAGCACTTACAGTTTATTTATTTACAGTCAGGGTATTTTTCATGCAATTTTTCTCTTTGTTTTTTTTCTATTCATTAGATGCGGCAATCGGGGTAATAATGAGTTTAATCATGCCAGGCGTCTCCCTGAGACACCTTCCATGATTAAACTTGAAGTGAAAGTAAAGAAAGACACACAACGAAAAATACTTTATTTATAATAAAAGACAAAAAAAACCTCTCTTTCACCCCTTTATTAACCCACAAATACCCCTCCAGGTCCGACATAATCCACACGACACTGTCAGCTCTGCTACAGAACAAGAGTGCTCTGATCAGCTCCACGTAGCAATGAAGTGAATCGCGTGGTCAGCAGAGACTTCAGCAATGAAGAAGTAAAGATTACAGAATCCGCCTATCTTTATCATTAGAAGCGATAGACTAGTGGATAGAGCGCTCGCTTAAGAAGCATGAGGTTGTGAGTTCTAATCTAGGTGAAGAATGTTTGTTTTTTGGTTTTTTTTGTATTTTTAATTTTAATTATATTTATAATATATTTATAATATATTTTTAATTATAATTTAATTATGCACTGAGGGGAGGAGCCAGACATCAGCTGTGAGCTGTCTCTCTCTCTCTCTCTCTCCTTTCTCTCTCCTTTCTTTCTTGCTCTTTTTCTTTCCTTTTTCTCTCTCCTTTCTCTCTCTCCTTTCTTTCTCTCCTTTCTCTTCTTTTTCTTCGTTCTCTTTCTCTTCTCTCTCTTCTTTCTCTCTTTCTCTCTGTCTCTTCTTTCTCTCTCTCTTTCCTTTCTCTCTTTGTCTCTCTCTCTTCCTTCTCTCATTCTCTTCTTTCTCCTCTTTCTCTTCTGTCTCTCTTTTTCTCTCTCTTTTCTTTCTCTTTTTCTCTCTCTCTCTCTCCTTCCTCTCTCTCCCTTCTCTCTCCTTTCTCTCTCTCCTTTCTTTCTCTCCTTTATCTCACTCTCCTTTCTCTCTCTCCTTTCTTTCTCTCCTTTCTCTCTGTCTCATTTCTCTGTCTCCTTTCTCTATCTCCTTTCTTTCTCTTCTTTCTCTTCTCTCTCTCTTTTTCTCTCTTCTTTCTCTCTTTCTCTCTCTTCTTTCTCTCTCTCTCTCTCTTTCTCAGACCTGGCGATGATCAGCTAATGCGGTCACCTGACGGAATCAGCTGACACTATAAGTCTAGCGGTGACGTCGGCATTCTACCGCCCGGCCGGCTAAACTATCAGCTGATGCTGTCGGACAGGAGTCTGCACTGAAGTATGTAGTTTGTTTTTTGTTTTTGCACTGATGCATCAGCTGATTGTATAAAAGCCGTTTATACAATCAGCTGCTGTGTCATGTGATTCAGACCCTTGAACCTGACACATCATCTGATTGCTTTGTCTTCCAGCAAACCGATCAGATGATATGGGATCCGGATTAGACGGCGCGGGACCCTTGACCCAGGATTACTGTAGAGGGGGTTCTTTATTTCAATAAAGATGGAGTCACTAAATGTGTTGTGTTTTATTTATAATAAAAATATTTTTTCTGTGTGTTGTGGTTCTTTTTATCGGTAATAGAAATTCATGCCGGCCATGTCTAATATTGGCATGACACCATGAATTTTGGGCTTAGGGCCAGTTGATAATATACAGCTAGCCCTAACTCCGTTATTACCCAACGAGCCACCCAGCTTCAGGGCAGCTGGAAGAGTTGGATACAGAGCCAGAAGATGGTGCTTTTATGAAAGCGCCATTTTCTGGGGCAGCTGCGGAATGCAATTTGTAGCATGGGTGTCCAGAAAGCTTTGGCACCCTGTGCTGCGGATTCCAATCCCTAGCTGCCTAGTTGTACCTGGCTGGACACAAAAATTGGACAAAGCCCACGTCATTTTTTTTTAAATTATTTCATGAAATTCAAAAAAAAAAAGGGCTTCCCTATATTTTTGGTTCCCTGCCGGGTACAAATAGGCAGCTGTGGGTTGGGGGCAGCCCGTAGCTGCCTGCTGTACCTGGCTAGCATACAAAAACATGGTGAAGCCCACATAATTTTTTTGGGGGGCAAACAACTCCTGCATACAGTCCGGGATGGAGTATGCTGAGCCTTGTAGTTCTGCATCTGCTGTCTGTCTGAATGGAGGAGAGCAGACAGCAGCAGCAGAACAGTAAGGCTAAGCATGCTCCATTCACTAGTGTATGCAGGAGAGCAGACAGCAGCTGCAGAACTACAAGACTCAGCATCAATAGGTACAATTGTTTAAAAAAAAGCAATACGTAATGCACTCAACCTCCATGGCCTCTATGCATGTTCATCACGGAAGACTCCATTGCTAAACAAAAAGCATGCTCAAGCACATTTAAAATTTGCTCAACAACATTTAGACAAGCTTGTGAAATACTGAGAGAATATAGTCTCATTAGATGAGACCAAAATTGAAATCTTTAGATGCCATAATGCACACCATGTTTGAAGCCAAAACTCACTGCATATCATCCCAAAAACATCATACCAACAGTAAAGCTTGGAGGTTGAAACATCATGGTATGGGGCGGTTTTTCAGCACAATGGCACTAGCAAACTTTATGTAATTAAAGAAAGTATGAATGAACACATGTACCGAGACATTCTTAATAAAAATCTGCTGCCATCTACCAGAATGATGACGTTGAAACGGGAGTGGACATTTCAGCAAGACAATGGTGTCAAACACACAGTCAAGGAAGCTGTTAACTAGTTTCAGAGAAAGAAAATAAAGTTGCTAGAATGGCCCAGCTAATCACCAGACCAGAATCCAAAAGAAAGTTTATGGAAGGAACTCAGAGTTCATAGAAGGTGTCCATGGAACCTTCAGGATTTGAGGAGTGTTTGTGTGGAAGAATGGGCCAAAATCATACATGAACAATGCATATGACTAGCTTCTCCATATAGGAGACAGCTTGCAGCTTGAAGCTGTCATCACCAAGAAAGGCACTTTACAAAGTACAAAATGAACTTCAGTATGTTCAATACTATTTCCCTGTGTCATTTCTCATTATTACACATCACTAAATTTATGGAGGTCTATTGTTTGCTTTCTTTGCTTGTGTGGATTTCATGGGTTGTTGCCAACATCTGTTGACAAATTCATGTTAATAGCACGTTTAGAAATATATTTACTTAGAAAATGTGTGACGTGTTCAATACTTCTTTCACCCACTGTATATAAACTAGTGAGCAGAAGCCTCCTGAAGCCTGTCAGGTCACTTCTTTTAGCTGCTTCAAGTCTTTCAAAGCCTAAAGTGGTTAAACAAAGCTAAGAAAGTCTCAAGATATGCACACAAAGTCATTTTGACATTACAGTTCATATGTTTATTATTTTTATCATATTATAAATACATTTTTCAGGTGGATTCTATTCCTGAGTATTAAAATTATATTTTAGAATCAGTGCTTCTAACTGAAACCTTTTACCAGCTGTACCTCTTTCAATACTTTCAGCAGATAAAAACTCTTTTTGGGCAATCTATTTTCTGGCACAAATGACCAAGTACAGCTTGCCATAAATGACAGCCTGGAGTTGGCGGAAATGTTTATAGGAACAAGACTATAAAATTCTAGTGGATGTTATACGGCAAAACCCCTTTAGAAGATTACCTAAAACTGCATTGAAAAATGGTTGTGGAACTGAAACTATGTAATTGGAAATAAGACCTGGGTAAATAGGGTTTTTATTTCAAAGAAAGAGGCCTTTTGAAGAGGTTTTAATTATTTTGGGGAGCTAGATCCCTGATATAGATGGCTGAAAAGTTAAAGTCTCACTAGTCACTTCAGATGCTTTGTGTATAAAAACCAGTGAGTATGAGATGAGGCGGGCATGGTGGCTCAGAACTTAGTACTGTAGCTTTGCTGCAGTCCTGGGTTCAACTCCCACCATGGATAACATCTTCAATGAGTTTGTGTGGGTTTCCTCCAACACTTCCTATACTAATAGGGAATTTAGACTTTGACCCTGAATGGTGAAACTGATGATTATGTCTGTGGAATCAAAAAAAGAGTAAAATAAATAAACGAGTTAATGTGCCAAAATTCAAATTGGGCCAGGAAATATAATTCAAATCAAATGGGCCTCAATTTGTGGTAAAAAGTGTTCAAATATGTAAAAAAAAAAAATTAATTTTGTCTTCAACATCATTTGTCTTACTGCAGCTTCTCCCTTCAGGATCTGTCATTATCTCTCTTCTCGTTGGCTAGGTTTAATGACATTGCAGCGTGGTGCATGGTATGATGTTGAATGAGGCCTAGTTAGCACTGAAGAGAAGAAGACCTCATAAAATCGGAGGGAGCCAGTGGAAAATCAGGTGAGAACCTGTAGAGATAAGATAGATCAGGGGTGGGCAATTAATTTTCCCATGGGGCCGCATGAGAAATTGGGATTGGTTTAGAGGGCCGGACTGATATAATTACCTCAGTTCTACCCAATATACTACATTACTACACCCCCTCCATATACTACACCTGTAATAAACTACACCACTACACCCCTATATACTACACCTGTATTATACTACACTCCCTCCATATACCTGTAATATACTACACCCCCATATACATCTGTATTATACTACACCACTATATAATACACCTCCGATATACTACATCATTACACCCCTATATACTACACCTGCAATATACTACATCACTACACCCCATATACTACACCTGTAATATAGTACACCTCCATATAGCACACCTGTAATATACTACACCTCCATATAGCACACCTGTAATATACACCTCCATATAGCACACCTGTAATATACTACACCTCCATAGAGCACACCTGTAATATACACCTCCATATAGCACACCTGTAATATACTACACCTCCATATAGCACACCTGTAATATACTACACCTCCATAGAGCACACCTGTAATATACACCTCCATATAGCACACCTGTAATATACTACACCTCCATATAGTACACCTGTAATATACTACACCTCCATATACTACACCTCCATATACTACACCTCCATATAGCACACCTATAATATACTACACCTCCATATAGTACACCTGTAATATACTACATCACTACACCCCATATACTACACCTGTAATATAGTACACCCCCATATAGCACACCTGTAATATACTACAACTCCATATAGCACACCTGTAATATACTACACCTCCATAGAGCACACCTGTAATATACACCTCCATATAGCACACCTGTCTGTAATATACTACACCTCCATAGAGCACACCTGTAATATACACCTCCATATAGCACACCTGTAATATACTACACCTCCATAGAGCACACCTGTAATATACACCTCCATATAGCACACCTGTAATATACTACACCTCCATAGAGCACACCTGTAATATACACCTCCATATAGCACACCTGTAATATACTACACCTCCATATAGTACACCTGTAATATACTACACCTCCATATACTACACCTCCATATACTACACCTCCATATAGCACACCTGTAATATACTACATCTCCATATAGTACACCTGTAATATACTACATCACTACACCCCATATACTACACCTGTAATATAGTACACCCCCATATAGCACACCTGTAATATACTACACCTCCATATAGCACACCTGTAATATACTACACCTCCATATAGCACACCTGTAATATACTACACCTCCATATAGCACACCTGTAATATACTACACCTCCATATAGCACACCTGTAATATACTACATCACTATACCCCCATATACTACACCACTATATACACCTCCATATAGCACACCTGTAATATACTACATCACTACACCCCATATACTACACCTGTAATATAGTACACCCCCATATAGCACACCTGTAATATACTACACCTCCATATAGCACACCTGTAATATACTACATCACTATACCCCCATATACTACACCTCCATATAGCACACCTGTAATATACTACATCACTACACCCCATATACTACACCTGTAATATAGTACACCCCCATATAGCACACCTGTAATATACTACACCTCCATATAGCACACCTGTAATATACTACACCTCCATATAGCACACCTGTAATATACTACACCTCCATATAGCACACCTGTAATATACTACATCACTATACCCCCATATACTACACCACTATATACACCTCCATATAGCACACCTGTAATATACTACAGCCTGCACCCCCATATCACACACAATACACCCCCATATGTCACACACCATGCCCACATATCTCACCCTGCCTGTACCCCAACTTACCCCTCTCACTCTTCACCCCTTCACATCCTTCTGTCAGTCTGCAGCCCTCATATGCCACTCACCCTGCAACTCCATCTTGCCACATATGCCACTCACCCTGCAGCTCCATCTTCCCTCATATGCACTCACCCTGCAGCTCCATCTTCCCTCATATGCACTCACCCTGCAGCTCAATCTCCCCTCATATGCACTCACCCTGCAGCTCCATCTCCCCTCATATGCACTCACCCTGCAGCCCCCCTCCCCCTCATGTCCCCTCTTTTCTCATTACCAGTCATCATGTGTCCACATCTCCTTCAGGATTCAGTATCTTTGCTTTCTGCTCGGCATCCTGTGTCTCCTCCCACACAGTCACATGGGCGTGACATCATCGCAGGTCCTGCAAGATGAATTATTCTGTCTGCTGTGCTGCTCCTTCTCCTGCAGGGCGGGCGGGAACTTTTGAAATGACACATGCAGCGCAGTACTGACAACGTCAGAGTGCGCGCGTGTGTCACTGACAATTAGTGCCGGCAGGGAACAGAGGAGAGACTCCTGCGTTCCGCTGCCTGCACTGACTGTGCGGACCTGCACAGGATCGCTCCCTGCTCGGCACGCTGCAGCCCGGCTCCACTGCACCGGCTGAAGACGGGCGGGCCGGTCACAGAGAGCAGGCGGGCCGGATGTGGCCCGCGGGCCGCCCCTTGCCCAGGTCTGAGATAGATGAATGGTAAAGTTAAGCTGGGTTCACACTAAGCGACAGCGACAACGACGTCGCTGTTACGTCACCATTTTCTGTGACGTAACAGCGACCTTGTAAGTCGCTGTTATAATCGCTGCTTAGCTGTCAAACACAGCGACGCAGCAGCGATCATAACGTCGCTACATGTGCAGAGAGCAGGGAGCCGCGCACACTGCTTAGCGCTGGCTCCTTGCTCTCCTAGCTACAGTACACATCGGGTTAATTAACCCGATGTGTACTGCAGCTACATGTGCACAGAGCAGGAGCCGGCACTAGCAGCAAAGCAAGAGCGGCGGAGGCTGGTAACGAAGGTAAATATCGGGTAACCAGGGAAAGGTCTTCCCTTGGTTACCCGATGTTTACCTTGGTTACAGCTTACCGCAGCTGCCAGACGCCGGCTCCTGCTCCCTGCTCGCTTCATTTCGTCGCTCTCTCGCTGTCACACACAGCGATGTGTGCTTCACAGCAGGAGAGCGACGACGAAAAAATGAAGCAGGACATTCAGCAACGAGCAACGACCTCACAGCAGGGGCCAGCTCGTTGCTGGATGTCACACACAGCGACAGCGACGGGACGTCGCTGCAACGTCACAGAAAATGGTGACGTAGCAGCGACGTCGTTGTCGTCGTCGCTGTGTGTGACACCACCTTAAGGCCACATTTGCACGGTCAATATTTACTCAGTGTTTTCTCTTAGTATTTGTAAATAGTGATGGGCGGACCTGGACTGTAAAAGTCCGGATCCACGTGGGTTCAAAAGTACCTGCTTTCTGGGCCACTCATTATCACTCATCCATATGCACTGCTTTCCCTGACCACTGACAGTCTTGACGTCTATGATTAGTTGCAGTCAGATGCGCCCCCAGCCTGTGTAACAGCGTGTCTGACTGCTTACAATCACAGACCCTGTGGGTCTATCGTAGTATAAAAATAAATGAACAAAAATTGTTGTATGGTCCCCCCATATTATGATACTCAGCCATGATAAAGCATACGGCTACAGCCAGCAGCCCTCAGCCGTGTACTTATCTTGGCTATGTATCAAAATTACTGGGAGCACATGTGACTTTTTTTTTTGTTTAAATTTTCAATAAACGATTTAAAAAAATGGCATGCTGTTCCCCCTAATAAAAACGGCACGCTGCCCCCCCTAATTTTGATACCCAGCCATGATAAAGTCCAATGAGTGGTTGGTATGCTCAGGCTGGGGAGACCCAGAATACCAGCCAACAGCTGTCAGCTTTATCATGACTTGGTACCAAATTTGAGGGGGACTGCATGCCGTTTTTTTTTTAATTATTCATTTAAATATTTTTTTTATAAAAAAGCCGCATGCGGTTTCTCTTTTTTTGATACACAGCTAAGATACGTGCATGGCATACGCTTTATCTGTGCTGGGTATCAGTATATGGGGTGACCCAATACCAATTTTTTAAAACCTGTATTTATTTTTACACCAGGATAGGGACCCGCAGATAGGGTCTGTGATTGCAAGCAGTCAGACACGTTGTCACAGAAGGTGGGAGTGTGTCTGACTGCAATCAATCACAGACGACAGAACGGTCAGTAGGCGAGGAAAGCAGTGAATGAATGAGTCAATGAACGAGTGATAATGATCGGATCCAAAAGTAAAATGAGCAACCCAGAAGCAGTGTACAGTTGCACCGAAGACTGGTAAGTATCACACACTCCAATCCCCCTAGCCCTTCTACCACCATTTTTAAGTGCCAGATTCCGTTGTCCGGCCAGATAACTGGAACTGAGTTTTTTTTTTTTTCAATCCAGTTAGATCCTACGATCCTGGGTATCTGCAAGTACACCCATCACTATTTGTAAGCCAAAACCAGAAGTGGGTAAAAAATGCAGAAGTAATGTCGTGTTTCTATTATACTTTTCCTCTGACTGTTACACTCGTGATTTTGGCTACAAATACTGTGGTAAATATCACCAAATACTCAATGTGTGCATGTGGACTAACGGTGAATCTAATATATAAAGCTGAGTGTATGTATATGAGTATGTTTGTATGTATGTGTGTGTGTATGTCCGCTAAAGGAATTCGCACCGTCGCATTTACAATCATGAAATTTTGCACAGACACTCCATGTGACTCAGGGAACATCATAGACTATGTTTTGATGGGAATATTTAACCCCGCGCTTTACAGTTACTCTACAAAATCCTGCTTCCATTAAACTGAATGGAGGTGGGAGCTACAAGCTATTAATAGCAACTGTTAGTGGTTGCTATAGGAACAAAATAAATTGTTAATATAAGAAGCTTATGTGTGAGGTAATATGATATCGGTGGTGAGACGGATAGCGAGAGAGACAGAAAGAGACAGATACAGACAGACAGACAGATGGGCAAAGAGACAGACGTGCAAAGAGACAGACAGGCAAAGAGACAGACCTGGAAAGAGACAGATATGGAAAGAGACAGACCTGGAAAGAGAGAAACGGGGAAAGAGACAGACCTGGAAAGAGACAGCCAGGCAAAGAGATAGACCTGGAAAGAGACAGACGGGCAAAGAGATGGGGAAAGAGACAGCCCTGGAATGAGACAGCCATGGAAAGAGACAGATGGGCAAAGAGACAGATGGGCAAAGAGACAGACCTGGAAAGAGACAGACCTGGAAAGGGACAGACGGGGAAAGAGACAGACCTGGAAAGAAACGGATATGGAAAGAGACAGACCTGGAAAGAGACAGACGGGGAAAAAGACAGCCCTAGAAAGAGACAGCCAGGCAAAGAGATAGACCTGGAAAGAGACAGATGGGCAAAGAGATGGGGAAAGAGACAGCCCTGGAAAGAGACAGCCATGGAAAGAGACAGATGGGCAAAGAGACAGATGGACAAAGAGACAGACCTGGAAAGAGACAGACGGGGAAAGAGACAGACCTGGAAAGAGACAGACCTGGAAAGAGACAGACCTGAAAAGAGACAGATGGGGAAAGAGACAGCCCTGGAAAGAGACAACCCTGGAAAGAGACAGACCTGGAAAGAGACAGACGGGCAAAGAGACAGACGGGCAAAGAGACAGATGGGGAAAGAGACAGATGGGGAAAGAGACAGATGGGGAAAGACACAGACGGGGAAAGAGACAGATGGGGAAAGAGACAGACAAAGACAGATGGGGTAGGAGACAGACGGGGAAAGAGAGAGACAGACAGACACATATATAAACACAGACACAGAGATAGAGAGAGAGAGACAGACACAGAGATGGAGACAGATAGACTGATACAAATACAGGCAGAGATATAGACACAGACAGACAAAGAAAGACAGACAGAGAGACAGACAAACAGTGACACACAGACAGAGACTGGGAGAGAGACAGTTACTATCCCGGGCAACGCATGGGTACTACAGCTAGTATAATATATACATTTTTTAATGACTTCCTGGCCCTAAAAATAATAATCCAGCAAAATGGAATTCATCTGGGTGAATCAAATTACAAAATAATTGGGGGATATTTGTATCGAATTTGATTAATTTTAAATGAATTTGCTCATCTCTGATAATAGTGGTTATTAGGTTTTATTGGTCTGCTCGATTAGCGATAGCCTCTGTATAATAATATAATGAGTATTGATTACATGCTTTATCAGACGTGTATTAAATAAATATTTGAAAATGTTGTCAGTATATTCCAAGTGTGAAATAGATGATCACAAGCCATAGGAATGAGAGGAGGTGTGTGTCTGGCTCCAGAGATCAGGCTTTTTTCCTAGCAATGATTAACATGCAGCAGCCTCAGTTACTCTCCTCCTGTCAGGCTCTGCCGCTTGTCTGTAGGATGGCAGGAGCGAATTATCATTTTCTTACAGCAGCCTCTGCCATCACAGATAGCAGCTAAAAAAATGAGGTCAATTAAGCAATTTAGCTCGGACCACGGTAGACAGACACACAAAATGTAATTTAACTTATCACTCCATTACAACAGATGCAAAGCCACTGAAGAATAGCATGCTGCAGATTTGTTCTGGTCTATTTTCTACACGGATGGAAGTCTTCGAGGATATTCACCACATGATGAGATGAAAGACGTTAGCGCAATACATGGACTCCACATGCAGTCATTGCTTGGTATGGATAACAACACAGGTATGTAAACACCTGCATGATACAACTGGTGCAAACATGCACAAAATAAAGGACACAGCAGAAAAGGACTTCAGCAACAAGGAGCAACATATTTGTATGGAGAGATGAAAGCTGCATCCTACTGCCACCATGTACTACTTATAGACCTTCAGATTAGTGCCTTCAAGAAGGATTTCACACTACTGCTTGAGAAGAGACAGCATTTGTATAACGTTACCTGACAATCTGGACATACGTGATATATATATTAATGGGAATGTATACTTTATCTGTGAACCCCTTATTTTCACTGTCAAGAGATTTCGACAATCATCCAAACTCTTGGAGTGAGGATATTAATTTCCACAGCATGTGTATACAGTCTATAGGTGCGATGTTGGTGAGATATGACAGCAGGCATTCAGTGAGCTAAAAAGAAGTAATACAGGTAAATGCTATCATTTTGAGAATATTTCTGATGCCAATTAAACCAATAGTTCTGAGCTGGGGTAAAGGTCCAGATATTTGCGACTCATATGACCTACATATATACTAGAGCTGAATGTGTTACAGCATTTCAGTTCACATTCACCTGGAATAATAAAAAAAATACATTTTACACAAAGTTTTTATCTTAGTATGATAGTAAAGGTGCAGTCAGATGGCCATATAACTCGGACGAGGATCACATTGCAATGTTCGCACTGGCCAGCAGCTCTCCTGACCTGAGCATTGTTTTACGCAGCTCTCACGCTCGGGTCAGGAGAGCCACAGCCTGTCCGAGCATTGTGGTGTGATCCTTGTCCGAGTTATACCGCTGTCTGGCTGCACCCTAAAAGTAATTATTCTTTGGTTATTGTCAGCATAAAATTTTATGTAATATTTGTAATTTTATACATTGTTTAAATAACATATATAAAAAGTACAAGTCACAGACAATAGGGATGTGGTCATTTTATTACAAGTAGAGGTATAACAGTTTCAGTAAAAAATATATATACTGTACTTTTATGTATGTATATATATATATATATACATACATACATACATACAGTATATGTATATACTATATATATATATATATATATATATATATTCTTTTTAAAATGTAATTTTTTTTCCTATTTACTTTTGTTCTTCTAAATATCCTTGCTTGCAGACTTTGAATATAAACTCTCCTTGCTTGCTCCCAATAGATAATATGATGTGTACCAGTGATGTGACGGACACACAGATACAATTATTAAAGCTGTGCTGACTGTAGCGGTGAATGTGCTAGAGCCTCTTTCCCTCAGCACAAAACTTTCCCATCCCATGCTTTTATCTTTGTTCCCCCTCATATATAGCTCTCCAAATACTATAATGGCCCCCACATAGCCTTAAATATATTATAATGGGTCACACATAAGCCTTCATATATTAGAATATTAGTATAATGCACAACCATAGTCCCCCATGTATTATAATGCACCACCATAGTCCTACAGATATTATACTGAACTCCATATTCCTACATATATTATAATGAATTCCATAGTCCTCCATGTATTATAATGGACCCCATAGTCCTGCATGTTTATAATGCCACCCATAGTCCTCTATGTATTATAATGCACTACATAGTCCTCCTTGTACAAGATATCCCTCCAATTATTATAATGCACCTCCCATAGTCCTCCAATTATTATAATGCACCTCCCATAGTCCTCCATGTATTATAATTCACCTCATAGTTCTCCATATAGTATACTTCACCCCATAGTCTTCCATATATTATAATGCACCCCATAATTCTCCATATATTATAATGCACCTATAGTCTTCCATATATTATAATGTAGCCCCCATAGTCCTCCATATATTATAATGCACCCTATAGTCTTCAATATATTATAATGCAGCCTCCATAGTCCTTGATATTTTATTATGCAGTCCACATACTGTTTAATCCACCCCATAGGCCTCCATGTATTATTATGCAGCCCCAGAGTCCTCCATGTTTAATAATGCAGTCCCATAGTCCTTCATATTATATTATGCAGCCCCTATACCATTTAATGCACCCCATAGGCCTCCATGTATTATTATACACCCCCATAGTCCATCTTAAGGCTGTGTGCGCACGTGTGCTTTTTTCATGCTTTTACACTGCATTTTGCACCCCAGCGTAAAATCATGCGTCCTGTGTCCCAGCACAGTCTATGAAGATTGTGCATAATCCATCCGCACATTGTGTTTTAGAATGCAATGATTTGGCTGCTAAAATATTTTGCCAAAACGCTGCGTTCTAAAAAGCAACATGTCACTTCGTTTGTGCGTTCTGGATGCTTTCTCCACTCTGTCTATGGCAGAGCAAGCATCCAGAACGCAAGAATTCCGCATGAATTCTGCATGCACAATGCTTTAAAAACGCAGCTTTTCGGCTGCGTTTTGAAATGCACATGCAGTGACTTAAACGCTGCAGAATAGAACGCAGACGTGTGCACATATCCAGAAGCTGTTTTTCATGTTGTATTATGCAGCCCCCATACCATTTAATGCACCCCCATAGGCCTCTAGCCATCGTGTACTCACTGATTTAAAAAAAATAAATAAGTCCTCACCTCTCCTCATTCCCATCACTGCTCCGATCAGTGTACCTTGCTCTGCAGTCTCAGCTCAGCAGCGCGCAGTAGGGATGAGCACAGGCACAGGGGGAGAATGATGAAGGATGGAGTGGAGCTTTCTGCTCCATCCTTCATAATTACTTTGTGTGATTACAGGTGAGGGCCATGGGTAAGTGGGGCCCTGTGCCACTGCTGGTACCGGGCCCCCTGACTCGCGGGTCCCATAGCGGCCACGTGATCTGCCACTGAACAGCGCAGCTCCTCTCTCACTTAGGTAAGTCTGGTGATTCTCTGCAGCGTGTGTGCCGGGACCCAACCCTGCTGGGCCTGGTTGCAGTCGCGATCTCTGCGACCATACTCGTTACGTCCCTGCGTGTATCCATCACATGGCTAGGATAGACTGTTATCACCTGGGAGTAAGGATTGTGATGATAAAGAATTTATACTAGAAAATTAGATCGCATATCATTATACAATAAAAAAAAAACCTTTAGGGTATGTGACCATGATGTGTGTTACTTGCATTTTCGCTGCTTCAAAAATACAGCATTTTACAGTACAAGTGTGGCACCCTTCAGGCTTCAGTCGCCACAGGGTACTGCATCTCACAGAGGTGCGGTGCTCATCCCGGGTAAAGAGGAGGTCGGTGCCGGTTCACAACATCCATAACTACACATAAGCCAGTTGCCCTCTCACTGGGATGGGGTTAGGGTAGGGTCATTTAAGATGGTCACCATATCGTCTGCGGCCTCCCACCCACTAGCTCTGGGGCTCAAGTGGGCGGGGCGATTGATCTGAGGAGCAGGAGCCACACACACATATGAGGGAAGATAAACAACTGGGAACCAAGTGAGATGGAGGAGAACACGGTCGCTGAGGGTAGAGCTTATAGCTCCCTCAGTACCAGCGCACATGTCAGGATGCGGAGCCCTAGGCTGGTGGGCACTTCAAGGCCTGTCAGTAAAATCCGCCGGGTGGAGGATTTCAAGTCCTCTGGTCTACAACAGCGCCTGGGGCAAAGCCAGGAGCCGTGACCAACGGACTACCGCTGCCTGCTAGACAGGACGGGGAACATAACCACTCCTAGGACTCGGGTCCCTGTTTAGCTTGAAGTCGCATGGACTCACACAACAGAGTGCAGAGAGGAAGGACTCATGAAGTATCCCACCGGTACCGGCCCCCGAACTATTCGAGATCATCTGGAGCCCATCATAGCGGAGTCTGGCAGTCCAATGGCGGGAGCAACTCAGTGAGTAAACACCTTAAACTGCAACCGCTGTGTCATCTGTTACTTCCCGTGCCCCGCGCTTCCCACGCTGAGGTGGACAATTACTCTCAACATCCTCCCTGGTGCCTAGCTCTGCCTGTGGAGAGCTCCATCATTTGAGCTGCGTTACCATCTGCCCCAGCAGAGTGAGAATTTGCGCAGCGGCAGCTCCCATCATAGCCACACACCACAGGTGGCATCACGAGACAACTACTCCCATCATCCCCAACCTCTTCATCTTTATTGACACCGAAAGGGTCAAGGAATCGGGCCAGGGCACTGTGACAACCCAAACCGACACTGGCCTGGTGACGAGTAACCCCAGAGACCCCATGGGCAAAGGGAATTAATAGAAATCTCAAGTCCCCTTAGCTTCTTTTTTATCCTGTGTAAACTGACCTGCAGTGCATTTTTCTAAGCTGCAGCATGTCAGTTTATCTTATTGGTACACTGACTTTTCAGTGCGGAATTTTCCCTTGGACTAGCAGTAGATGCAGAAAATCCACATGTAAAAAGACGCATATGCATTTTTAATACACTTACGCAGCATAAACACATCAAAAACGTGTCTAAGCAAAACATATCAGGTATCAATAAAGTTGGTTGAAACACAAGCAGCAGAACAAACAGGAAGTTGCCCAAAGCATTAGTTCAATGTCCCAATACACGCAAACACTCATATACAGACAAACAAACAAAATGTAACAGATACAGCTTAATGGATGGTAAAAATATATTACAAAGAATAGATAGATACATAGATAGATAGATAGCTATCCTGCAACTATATATAATGTCGCAGTCCCCTACATATTATACACTTGCTTCCTTTAGTGCCTTTCATGTGGCATTAAAGGGATTTTAGCCTGGTTTAACCTAATAAATAAATAATTTTTAAAAAAAATGATGTGCGGTCCCCCTTATTTTTGATAATCAGCAAAGGTAAAGCAGACATCTGCGGGCTGATATTACCAGGCTAGAAATGTCCATGGTTATTGGGCCTTTACCAGCCTAAAAATAACAGCTCCCAGCTGCCCCAGAAGTGGTGCATCACATGCTGCGCAAATTCAAGCGCTTCGCTTCAGCTCTTCCCAACTGAACTGGTGCAGTGGCAATCAGGGAAATGGTTTTTGGGGTTGATGTCAGCTGTGTAGTTTCACCTGGCATCAAACCCAGGGTGAGACCCGCAACACACATCCGTTTAATTTGTATGTGTGCGGTACGTATTTGCACGTACCGGAGACACGTACACACGGAGACCCATGTTGTTCTATGGTAGATGGCACACACACGTAAAATCACACGGAACGTGTGTCCGTGTGATAAGTACGTGTGTGCGCTTTTCTACACAGACAACATGTCCGTTTTTGGCCTGCATCACGCAGGCATGGACCCACTAAAGTCTATGGGTCCGTGCCTGCACAGACCGCACACGGAGTATGTCCGTGTTCAGCACGTTTCGTGCATGTGCATTTTTACACTAGCGATCTTATTTTTTTTTTTTTTAAATTAAATTCAGTATACTTACCTTTTTTTCTGCTGTTCTCAGTCATACTTACATTGGCGCTCGATTTTTTTCTTCCCCGGCTCATACCACTCCCCGATCACCAGCGCGGCGAGGAACAGCTGTGCAGAGAATACGCGGCAACAATTACTTTGAAAATGCCGGCCGCTCATTAATCAATCTCGTATTCCCTGCTTTCCCCACCCACCGGCGCCTATGATTGGTTGCAGTCAGACATGCCCCCCACGCTGAGTGACAGATGTCTCACTGCACCCAATCACAGCAGCCGGTGGGCGTGTCTATACTGTGCAGTAAAATAAATAAATAAGTAAATAAAAAAAACGGCGTGCGGTTCCCCCCAATTTTAATACCAGCCAGATAAAGCCATATGGCTTTAGGCTGGTATTCTCAGGATGGGGAGCCCCATGTTATGGGGAGCCCCCCAGCCTATCAATATCAGTCAGCAGCCGCCCAGAATTGCCACATACATTATATGCGACAGTTCTGGGACTGTACCCGGCTCTTCCCGATTTGCCCTGGTGCGTTGGCAAATCGGGGTAATAAGGAGTTTTTGGCAGCCCATAGCTGCCACTAAATCCTAGATTAATCATGTCAGGCGTCCAACGATATCCACAAATGGAAATCTGAAAGACATAAAAAGAGAAAAGCAAAACAAGTGATTTTTCCTCATTCATCAATTTATTAGAAAGCAAAGTTCCCAGGTCCGACGTAGCCCAATGGTCTCATGACATTCCTGACATCACCGATCATCATTGTCCATGGTCTTGCAGAGCACAGAGAGAGCCGAAACTGACTGCTGCTCAAAGGCTATGGAGCCTTGTTCAACGGTTTTACAGTCTTTGATTCAGGTAATTGAGACACGCCATGAAAACCGCTGGACTACGACGAACCTGAGAACTTTGCTTTCTAATAGATTGGTGGGCAAGGGACAGCCTATTGTTTTTATCTCTCTCTATGTCTTTCAGGTTTCCAGTTGTGGACTACGTTGGATTCCCTGGACTACTTTGGAATCCCTGGGCTATGTAGGACCTGCAATTTTTATTTATTTTTTTTTTAAAAACAGGGAAATGTTTTTTCAAAGAAACTGTTTTTTTGTGTGTGTTTTTTACTTTTCAATTATTGAATTAGTAATGGGGTGTCTGATAGTTGCCTCTCTATTACTAACACCAGGGCTTGACACTGGCTGACACTACACAGCTGACATCATCCCCAAAAAAAATTACTGATTGCCACTGCAGCAGGACAATAGGAAAGAGCCAAGGTAAACTGCCAGAATTGGTGCATATAATGTGATGTATCACTTCTGGGGCTGCTATTTTCAGGCTGGGAAGGACTCAATAACCATGGACCTTCTCAGCCTGATAATATCAGCCCCCAGCTGCCTGCTTTACTTTTGCTGGTTATCAAAATTAAGGGAGATTTCACAACACTTTAAATTATTTATTTACTAGGTGAAACAAGGCAGACCCTTTAGTGCAACATGAAAGACACTAAAGGGTGCAAGTGTATAATATTTTGGGGGTTTGGGAAATTATATAGCTACAGGGTATCTATCTCTTGCTCTATTCTATCTAATATATGTCTATCCTCTGTCTAGCTATATCATTATATTTTTTGTGGGTCAGTGTGTCACTATGTGTGGGATATGAGCAGTTATAGTGTTTGTTATGAGATAGTGAAGGTTATAATTATGCATGATTTTATACCACTGTAATCTGTAATAATAAACGTGTTTTTTTTTCTTTCAGCAACTTCCTGTTTGCTCTGCTGCCTGCATTTCAACCGACTTTATTAAGACAAAATCATGTGCATCAAAAACACATCAAAAACACATGAAGATTAGTCTGAAGGCCAAAACATCAGCATCAGTAATATTTAAAGCATCACTCCAGCATTTTTTTCTTTCATTTAAGTGCTGGAATAGTGCTTTAAATCTAAAGGTCCCGTTACACGCAACGACATATCTAAACGATATATCGCCAGGGTCACGGATTCCGTGATGCACATCCGGCATCGTTAGCGGCGGCGTTGCGTGTGACACCAAAGAGCGACCGTTAACGATGGAAAATACTCACCAAATCGTCCATCGTTGACACGTCGTTCCTTTTCAAAAAATCGTTGATTGTTGAGGACGCAGGTTGTTCGTCGTTCCCGAGGCAGCACACATCGCTATGTGTGACACCTTGGGAACGACGAAATACAGCTTACCTGCGGCCGCCGTCAATGAGGAAGGAAGGAGATGGGTGGGATGTTACGGCCGCCCATCTCTGCCCCTTCGCTTCTATTGGGCGGCCGCTTGGTGTCGCCGCTGTGACGCCACACAAACTGCCCCCTTAGAAAGGAGGCAGTTCGCCGGCTGCAGTGAAGTGTGACGGCTCCTAACGATATTGTGCGCCACGGGCAGCGATTTGCCTGTGACGCACAAACGACGGGGGCGGGTACGCTCGCTAGCGATATCGCTAGCAATATCAATGCGTGTAAAGCCCCCATAAGTCTCCTTCCCCGTGTCTTATACTTACCCTCCGACTGCTTCACCATTTTTGTCATCGTTCCAGTCCTGTTGGTCAATCTTGTGTCCAGAAGTCAGAAGTTATGTCACAAGTGCTCAATACAAGTCTATGACAGCCAAAACAAGCGTCTCATACACTTGCATTGAGTTGAGGCCTTTGGCTCACTCTTTGAAACAGTGGAGCTGCTAGCAGGTTACAAATCGCTGGAGACCGACCGTAGCGGCAGTGATAGACGATGAAGCCACTGGATGGTGAGTATAAAACAGTGGGCAGATAATAAGATAAAACCTCTTCACCAACCACCAATTTTCTGTTTTTTTCTCCCTTTCTTCCAAGAGCCATAACTTTTATTTTACCGTCAATATGGCCATGTGAGGGCTTGTTTTTGTGGGATGAGTTGTACTTTTGAACGAAACCATTCATTCTGACACATTTTATACTGGAAAATGGGAAAAAAATTCCAAGCGCAGTGAAATTGCAAACAAAGTGCAGTTCCACAATTGTCTTTTGGGTTTTTTAATTGTCATGTTCACTATGGTAAAACTGACCTGACAGTGTGATTCTCCAGATCACTTCAATTTCATATTTACACGTATATATATTTTTTTATTTAAGTGGTGAATAAATTAAGAAATTCTTAAAAAAAAAAAAAGAATTGCGCTTTTGTTGCCATTTTACGAGACTTGTAAGATTCTCATTTTTCGGTATCTGGGACTGTGTGAGGGATTATTTTTTGCGTCCTGAGCTGATGTTTTTCTTTATACCATTCTGGTGTAGATGTGATGTTTTTATCGCCTCCTATTGCATTGTTACATTGACCAAACAAATATAATTATGGAATTTTATTTTTTTTTCTTATTAAGCCTCTTACCAATCAGATTCATTTATTTTAGATTTTGATGGGGCGTTTCTGAATATGACAATATAAAATATGGGTATTTTTTTTAATTTTTTTATATAAAATGGGGCAAAAGTGGGGTAATTTGAACTTTTGTGGCTTTTTTATACTTTTTATTGTTTTTACTAGTCACCTTGGGGGGCTTAAAGCCGGTATACTCCAATTGCCTCTTCTGTACAAAGCAATTCTTCAGCACCGCTCTGTACAGCACAAATGCTGATCTCCTGTGAATGCTGGTGCTCATAAGCATAAAATAAGCATAGGAGTCCAGAATTAAACTCGTTGTTATCAGTAAACTTATAATAGTTACAGAAATCAATAAGAGGAATTAGATGTTTCTGCACCATAACAATGACTTTTATTAAAGGATTATTCTCCAAATATCAAGCTAGCCCATATGCACAGGATTAATGATTTAAGAATAACTTGCTTGGAACCTTCAGTGATCTTAAAGGGAACCTGTCACCACTTTTTAGGCCAATAAGCTGCGGCCACCACCACTGAGCTCTTATATACAGCATTCTAACATGCTGTATATAAGAGCCCAGGCCACTGGTTAGAACATAAAATACACTTTATAATACTCACCTAGAAGGTCGCTCCGGTGCACAACAGTCGGATGGGTGGTGCCGTTCTCTGGGACCGGCGCTTCCCCTTTTGGCCATCTTGGTCTTACTTATTCTGAAGCCGTGATGCATGACACGTGTCGCGGGCGGAGGAGGGGACGCTGTGCTCACCCACTGCTCGGGTCCGGCTGCTGCTGCTCGGTGGTGGCTCGAGCGGTGGGCCGGATCCCGGGGACTCGAGCGGCGTTCCTCGCCCGTGAGTGAAAGGTTTATGGTTTAGGGATATTGTCCGTGACGCCACCCACGGTTGTGGTGAGGTTGTGACACCACCGCTGCTCTGGACGGGGATCCCGGGAGCGATGACAGGGAGCAGCTTGGATGTTGGTTGTCCCCTCCGTGGGTAGGGGGGTTGGTTGTCCCGGGGCCCGAGTGAGGGTTAGGGATAACAGGCGGGTTACGGGGCCTGGTGAGGTGCAGGGTCGCGGGGGGAGCGCTGTGCCGCACGGCACGGTGGTACTCACTCAGCCAGTAATTTACACGGAGTCTCTGGTCAAACAAACGGCTGGATGGACGGGTCCCACAGACGGCTGCGGTTGTTCTCCTCCCGGTAGGTTGATGGTGACTGCCTTTCCCTGCACCTGTGTTGTGTTTACGGTTCCAATGGCTTCCCACCGGTAACCCGCTCCCTAGCTTGGATGGATGCTGAGGGAGCCCCTTTTGCCCGCAGGCTCTGGCCCTTTGAACTGTAGCCTTGGCGGTGACTGTGTTTCCCTTTACGGTGTGAGCTGTTGCCTTCAATCGGGTCTTGACTGCTGGGAAACCCCGGAGGTTCCCTTTGCTAATGGATTTGACCAGTTTTACGGCGACTCCTAGCCTGGTCGGGGTCCGTAGGCCCTGCTGGATGGTGCTGGCTTCTCTTCACTACCTGATCCGGTACCGGCGGGCCACCGTCCGTCCCCGGTCCTTACGGTTCACTCCAATCAGCCTCTCCTGCAGACGGTCACCACCGTCTGCCAACCTTGCTGTATGTGCCCGGGCCACGCACCCGGACACCGTCAGTCTCCTCTACTACCACTTCCCTAACTCCACTCCAACTCGAAACTGATCCCTTTTCCCACCTCCAGGACTGTGAACTCCTCGATGGGCGGGGCCAACCGCCTGGCCCACCCCCTGGTGAGGACATCAGCCCCTGGAGGAAAGCAACAAGGATTTGTGTTTGACCTAGGTGTGCCTAGCCGGGGTGTGGGGTGTGTTGGTGTAGTACCTGTGATGTCCTGGCTTGTCCACAACACGTCTACGTCATATCCACGCACCGGCATTGAGTTCCTGCGCAGGCGCACTTTGATCTGCCCTGCTCAGGACAGATCAAAGTATTGGAGTGCGCCTCCGCAGGACTTCAATGTTGGCATGTGTTTATGGCGTAAACGCGTCATGCACTGCGGCTTCAGAATAAGGAAGACCAAGATGGCCGAAAGGGGAGACGCTGGTGCCAGAGAACGGCGCCACCCATCTGACCAGTCTGCATCAGAGTGACCTCTTTAGTGAGTATTATAAAGTGTTTTTTATGTTCTACCCAGTGGCCTGGGCTCTTATATACAGCTTGTTAGAATGCTGTATATAAGAGCCCAGTGGTGGTGGCCGCAGCTTATAGGCCGAAAAAATGGTGACAGGTTCCCTTTAGGATCATGGTTTTGGAAGCCTGAGAATGGGGCTGTACATTCCCATTCTTAATGAAGTGAAGATGAGCATGGTTGCCTATATTTCTGCCGTAAACAACTGAGTGCAGTGCTTGGCAGCCCTGGAGACAATGAATGGAGCAGAGGACAAGCCTATACACTATTCAGAGGAGCGCTACAGATCCCCACTTTCAGGTTTCCGAGTGCTTTACTTTTGAATTGGTTAGAGCCCAAGATTTGGACCACAGTGAGGCGAAGCATGTGCTCCAATCAGGATAGGGTTGACATAGCCCTGTTGTCAGGTTCCAGAGCCCCTATCTATGAATCTCTGGAGGGGGGGTCTCAGGATTTAGACCTCAGCTATCAGCAAGTTATACCCAATCCTCCTGAAATGGGAAAACAATTGAATTTTTGGGATTAACCCTTTAACTGCTCCACACCAAGATTGAAAAGGGGACTTACTATTCCCAAATATGATATACAGTGTGAGCTAACGCAGTATATATGCCACTATAAACTGTACTGTAACCTTTTAGGATCACTTAAAGGGAACCAACCAGCAGGATTTTCCCATATAAAGTACAGGCAGTACAGGCCATAGTGGCGCTAGCATGGTGAATAAAATTATACCTTCAGTTTTCAGAATGTATTTCTGATTCCAGAAAAAACTTTCAGAAACGACCAGAAATTGGTGCATTTTTCAAACTGACGTGTGCAAAGGGGCCTTTGTGGGTCGGGTCCTCTGTGTAAACTCCTCCTCCAGCGTCTCCATTAAAATGTCGGCACGGATAGAAAAAAAAAATAGAAAAAAAAATTTGACCTGTGACTGTGTCGATGCCACTCATAGTCTTCTCCACAGTGTCTTCAATAAAATGGCACCGGAGATTGTGGTACACGCATAGGCTGACTCCAATGCCATTTTAATAAAGACATCATCACACTAGCAATACACATGCGCCGCCAACAGCGGTAATAGTGGTGCAGCATGAAATTGAAATAAAGGAAAAGAGGCAAGCCAGGAGAACACTGGAAGAGTAATCTACATAGAGTTACTGACTAGAGTTGAGCGATGTTCGAGGTTCGCCAATTTCATGTTTGAGTGATTTTGGGGGTGCTTGAGATCGAACTCGAACTAAAGCTCTTTGCTAAAAGCTCGACAGTTCGAGTTACATTCGAGAACAGTTAGATCACCAAAAGCAGGGCTTTTTACAGCTACAGTGTGCAGGGAGACATCGCTGGCAGCTTGTGTAAGCTGGTAACCAATGTAAATATCGGGTATCCAAGCAAAGCGCTTTGCTTGGTAACCCAATATTTACTCTGGTTATGTGTGCAGGGAGCCGACACTTCCCTGCTTGGCTCCTCCCCCTCCTACACTCGGCATGTACACACACACACACACTCACACTCACCTGTCCCCAGCCATGCAGTCCCCGTCACTCACGTCCTCAGCGCCACATGGCCCCGCTAGGCTCCACTCACTTCGCACTCCGCCGCCTGCACACATGGCCCCACTAGGCTCCACCCACTTCACACTCCGGCTGCACACATGGCCCCACTTGGCTCCACCCACCTCGCACTCCGCACACATTACCACGCTTAGTTCCACCCACCTCGCAATCCGCACAAATTACCCCGCTCGGCTTACCTGCGGTGATGAAGTCCTGCCCTCCTGACCTCAGCGCTGTCACTGTTCTCCATGGCCGCCACTTGTCACATCCCCTCCTCTCGCTGCCGACCCGAGACTGTGACTAGCGGTGATGTCACAGGCTCCCGTGATACTTAGCTGTGAAGGCGGCGGTCATTGAAGTCAGTGACAGCTCTGCTATCAGCAGTGCAGGAGATCGTCACCGCAGGTAATGTACCTCGCTCCTGACAGCAGCACCTGTCATGCCCTGCAGTGACCTGGGCTGACCTATTGATGTTAGCTCAGGTCACTGCTTTGCTCTCCCAGCCAATATAGAACATTCTGTTCTTCATTGACTGGGACAGTGACTATGGTATGGATCGTCATGGGAACCCCTTGGATTACAGCAGACCTGGATTTGTTTTTCTTTCTAATAAATTGGTGAAAGAGTGAATGTGTTGGGGAGTGTTTTTTCAAATAAAAATGTGTTTGTCGTAACGGATCGGTCGTGTGAATGTAGCCTTATTCTGATCTGCCGTTTATAAACAGCAGGCAGAAATAAGTGAATAGCACCCCCCCAGCATCAGAAAATCTCCGGGGTTTCAGGGGTAGCTGAGACCCTGGAGATCATGATTCAGGCCGGTTTTTCTGGTCCCCGCTCACGTGATCACCGGTATGCACCGTATACCAATGATCACGTTACAGTAAATGACAGCGCCGGTAAAAAATTATTTATCTCCCATCTAGCATGAACAAACATGTCAGATGGGAGATAAATCTCCTCCCCAGTCCTCTCCGGTCCCCCGGTGTCAACAAAGTGCCCCCCTTCCCTGACCCCCTCCCGAAAATCCAAGATGGCCGCGCGCACAGCAGCGCACCGACCGCATTCACCCTACTCCTCTGATTTCTGTCGCATGTGCCATGACACATGCAACAGAAAACTCCCCCCCCAGGCCCTGCCAGGTCACCCCCTATTATCCCACCGGTGTTCCCCGGTGTCCCACGGTACCTGTGCAGCGTTGATCCCCAGCAGCCCCCTCCTTCACAATAGACGCTGCCGCATGCACAGAGCGGCTGTCAGCTCAGCTTCCTGTGTTCAGACACAGTGAGTGGCGGTAACCATGCATCTGTAAGCAACTTCAATGCCCTGCTCATGAGGTAAGGAACATAGTTGATCAGGAGAGCTATACATTTCCAAATGGAGGTATTTGACTTTATAGTTGCCCTGCTGAACGACTACCAAAAATGAAAGTCCGTTAATACGCCACAAGAAAACACATCTAAATAGCGAGCTTTGTTGTTTAGTATTCATTCAGCTGGATAACTGGACTTAAAGGGGTATTCCATCTCCAAGATCCTATCCCCAATATAAAGTAGGTGGAATAGCAATAATATCAGCAAATACCAATATTTGGAAATGTAGAATAGTTCTCCTGATTAGGCATGCCCTTATCTCATGAGTAGGGCATTGCAGCTTTGGTAGCAACAGTTACGACATGGACTGCTGCTATTGACCCGGGGGGCATTTTTTGTATTGCTAGATAAGGGTAATCCAAGCAGCTACTGGCTGCTAACCCCCACTGCTTGGTGTTACCTTCACTGTCAATGGGAAATCAAGGGAAGCATTTTTTATTTTTTTTTACCAAAAAACTAAAAAAAAAAAATGACGTGAGCTTCGCCATATTTTTGTATGCTAGCCAGGGACAGCAGGCAGGTACGGGCTGTCCCCAACCCCCAGCTGTCTATTTGTACCCAGCTGGGAACTAAAAATATAGGGAAGCCCTTTTTTTAATTATTTCATGAATTTCATGAAATAATTAAAAAAAAAAAGCGACGTGGGCTTCGCCCCATTTTTGTGTCCAGCCGGGTACAACTAGGCAGCTGGGGATTGGAATCCGCAGCACAGGTTAGCCCGAGGTTTCTGGGCGCCTCTGCTGCGAATTGCAGTCCGCAACCGCCCCAGAAAATGGCGCTCTCATAGAAGCGCCATCATCTGGCGCTGTATCCAACTCTTCCAGCTGCCCTGGTGACTGTGGCTCGCTGGGTATTAATGAGTTAATACTAGCTTTGTTTTACTAGCTAGTATTAAACCAGAGATTCTTAATGTCAGGGAAGTTTGACCCGGCCATTAAGAATCTCCAATAAAGGGTTAAAAAAAAAAGTCACCACACAGAGAAAAAATACACACTTAGAGACTCCATGTTTATTGCTCCCTGTCACCCCTCCACGATCCATGCTCTTCTGTCTTCTTTCTCCTTCAACCCATGCAGCTCTGCTACATCAGGCTTCACTGCATGGGAGAAAGACGCTGCTGCCCCGTGCAGAAATCACTCAGTGAGAGTGACCACAGGCTGCCGGCTGTTAGCGGTGATTTCACCACTCACAGCCGGGTTACCATAGCAACGGTGCTCCGATCACGTGATTCCCGGTGCCGCTATTCACCGGCTGTGACAGCCAGTCCTTGCATGTGGGCTGACTCTGTAAAGAGCACCCCATGCAGGAACGGGGAGTCCTCCGTGTGCCAGAGCACTATCGCTGGTACGCGGAGATACACAAACGATCACCACGTACTGGAGAGATGCACTGACAGGACCTAGGACAGGACATGACGTCTAGCCATGTGACCAGTCTGTAGCCAATGAGAAAATAGACACGTGACTGGTCACATGGCTATTTTGACGTCACGATAGGTCCAGTCATCACTGCTGGTTACCGGGAGGACGCAGCGATTATCGGAAGGAAAAGCTGCGGGAGACAGAGTGCAGGAAGTGTTATGGCAATGTTTATTAACTGTATGTGTACATTTATAATGTATTTTTATGTGTTTGTGATTGCCTCCCATTGTTTTCAATGGGGTTCGAGAGGTTCGTCGAACGGCTCGTCGAACGGGGCACCGTTCGATGAACCGAACCGAACTCGAACTCTAGGGTGTGGCTCATCTCTATTACTGACCCATAAAGGCCCACATCGCTGCACATGTCAGTGAAAGAATGCACCAATTTCTGGATCTTTATGAACGTTTTTTTTCTGCAATCAAAGATCTAACCTGAAAAGTGAAGGTATGATTTTTGTTCACCATGCTTACACCAGTATGGCATTTACTTTACATGGGAAAATCCTAATGGTTGGTTCCCTTTAATCAAAGCAAAATATGACAAAACACATGCAATCCTAATATGACATATAATAACGGCTATGTCTGGTGCCTGTGTGTCATTAAGCCTGATCCATATAGAATACAGTATGTAAAGCACTCAGTGCAATCCAGCAATGTGACAAAGCTACGAGCCAGTAAAATAGTAATTTACACTCCATTTATTCATGTGATAACACACGGTCTCTCTTGCCTCCTTTGCAGGATGCTGAAATTGCTTAGGAACACTCTTGGGTCCATTTCTTTAAAGCATAACACAGCTCGCAGATGTGACTTTAATGCTGTTTGCAAGCCTCAAGGTTCCTAAATGCATAATCAACCTTTTTTCTAATTTGGTTATCTAAGTACATGAAATAGTTATCACTTGACTACTGGAGTCATTTCCATTTCTAGGAGTGGGCAAGTAATTTTCCCAAGGGTCCACGTGAGGCTGTGACTGTTATGGATGGACGAACGAAAAGGATGAGCTTAATTCTACTCAATGATCTATTAATAATGTATTACTTAATAATAATAATAATAATAATAATTCTATGTCTTAATATTGTTGAGAATTGAGTATGTTGCCTAGCTGCTACATTTAATACATGTTACATTACATGTGATGATAGTGCTGATTGTAATCTGTATTCTTATCACTAGCAGCTAATCAAAGCCATGTCATTTACTGCTGCTTGAAGAGTTCATAAATCATACTGCTCCTGTTATTCAGTCTTAGTATAACATAGATTTACCTGGTCAGATGGGATTCTAAGGCTATATTCATACTTGTATTTTTGCAGCTTTTTTTTTTTGCATTTTTTTTGTCCAATTAAAAGGTGCTCTTTACAGTACCAGCAAAAGCTATGAGATTTCCAAAATCTCAAACACATACTTAATTTTTTTAATCCAATCCTTATTGAATTGGAGAACTGCAGCATTTTTAAAGTCTGCAGCATGTTAATTTCTTCAGCATTTTTGCTGCAATATTTTCACAACTAGAAAGCGCAAAAATGCTTAGTTATGTTTTTACAGAGTTTTTGTGGAATTAAGCTAACATTATTAAACAGGTACTGTAGACAAATCACATAAGTAATCTGCACTAAGAAAAAACACAACAAAAATGCTGTAAAATGGGCATTAGTAGGTTTGGGCTGGTTACATTTTTTTTTCTACAAAAACAGAACGTGTGAACATAGCCTTACCATCTTTCACATGGTCTCTATTCTTGTCATCATTTTTGACTGTCTTCATCACAATCCCAGGATCTGTCTAAATCTTAGTTTTTTGTCACAATCCTGCTCCCTTTCTTTCTCCGTCTGTTCTATGGCCCCCATTCACCAAAACTTTTACACCAGAAAACTGATGTAAAAACATTTGAGAAGTCACAGCATTTTTGCGTAAAAATGTTGTGACTTTTGTCCTTTTCACCTCTGGTTTGGCCAGCTCTGCCAAAATGGGTGGAGATGGGGAAGGATGTTGGCATGATGGAGGCATTATATCACAGCTCATCTAATTATGCCAGAAATCTTACAGTCGTCCCTGACTAGAGTAAGATTTGTGGCGAGGAACACAAATTGACATGACACTTGTCAGACACTCCTGAATCATGAAGAGTTCTCTTTAGGAACCAAAGGTGTCTGACTACACCACGGCTCGCCATCAAATCTGTTGTGAAAATTCGATGGGATTGATGAATTCGGCCTTAATTTTTTTCCCATTTTCACTTTCTTCTGTCAATCATATTCCTTCTGCCCTTCCCTTTGTTCTCCAATGTCATGCACACTTCACCTGCATCCAAAGGTCAGGTCTACATGTCTAGACGGGTCAGGTCTACAGCGTGTAGATGGGTCAGGTCTACGGGTCAGGTCTACGCGTCTTCACAGGTCAGGTTTGCACTTTGATGCTGCAGCCACTGCCACATTATGTTTCATTTCCAGCCCCTTGTTGTCCAGATCCACAGTATGGACAAGAACAGCCAAGAGGTCAGATGGGCCTAAGGCTATATGCGCACTTTGCGTCATCCTACTTGCTTTTCAAAACGCATATTTTTGCTTAAATTGTCTTTTGTCAATTTGGTCTTTTTCCCTAAGATGCATCTTAAACGCATCTGTTTTTGGTCCGTTTTTGTCGCTTTTTACTTGCTTTTTCATTGCATTTTGAATTAATAAATCTTGTGTTTTGGATGCTTCAATCTGGATGCGTTTGACACAAAGAAACATGTTATAATAAAGTTTAACATTGTTCAATTATTGTCGGAAAAAAAACAAAAAAACCCCAATACAAATCTACTGATGTCATTTCCGACTTGCTCATAATCATCTAATTCTGCTATTTTTGGATATGTTATGCGACAATGCCAAATACCTTGGGAACGTTATGATTGAAGAGGTCGCAGAGGCATTGTTTGCTTTTAATCCTGATGTTATTAAATCGGCGAAGAAGGCAACAGGTTTGTTCCTCTAAAATATTTATATTTAAACTTTAAAAATATTACAATATGTTTTTATATTTTTATTATTTATCAAACAATATTTGTTTACAATATTTTTTATATAAATCAGCAACAGACGTCACGTGGAATGTGGATTCATCCACTTTTACAGGAGTGTGATGTAAAAGGCCATTTTGAATGGCCATTTTGAATAGGTACAATTGTAACTATTCCTTTTTTAAATTGCAATAACTTTTTTTTTTTTCAAAAAGCCGTAGAGGGCTGAAATTTCGTGACATCTCAGCAGTTTTGGTCCAGAATATATTGGCAAAATTTCAATAAAATATCTCTACCCCCTTCCGAGATAAGGGGTCGAGAAATTTTGGCAAAATTATGCAGCCTGACAAAGGTTAAGAAAGTAAGTATAATTTGCTTACCAAGATTAAATTTATAAAATTATTCAAAAGCAAACCTGATATAATTTTTTTTTTATTTTATTATAATTTTTTTAATCATAAAATTAACAATTTTAATTTGTGGTTTCAAAAATAAAATGTTTTAAAATGAATTAACAAGTAGTTTGACATGTAATATTTGTTTTTGGTTTTTTTTTTACAAAAACCATCAGGTATGAGGATACATTTATATCATTTTGTCATCTTCCAATACATGGATTTGATGAGTTATTATGCTTTATAAGGGGCCAAATAACCCATGCTGACACATACATGCGTCAAGCGATATCCACAGAAGAGAGACTACTTGTGACGTTAAGGTTAATTTTAAAAATGTATTTTAAAAAATAAATATTATTTTCAATTATAAAAAAAAACCAAAAAAATATTATCATTAAAAATATTTATATTTAACTTTACAGATTCCTAGCAACTGGAGAAAATTACTCCTCTCTACATCTACAATTCAGACTAGGAAAAACCACCATTTCGGAAATAATAATTGAAACGTGCAGCAATTTGGAACACTCTCCAGCCTATAGTAATGCCAACCCCCACAGAAGAAAGTTTGCTCAAGGTAGCCCATGATTTTGAGCAAGTAGCTAATTTCCCACATTGTATAGGGGCCATAGATGGGAAACGCATTAGAATCCAAAAACCACCAAGGTCTGGTTCCCACTTTTTCAATTACAAAAAATGTTTCTCTATTGTTTTAATGGCAGTTGCCAATGCATAATATAATTTTATTGCAACAGATGTTGGAGCCCATGGAAGTACTGGGGATTCCAGGATCCTACAAAATTCACAAATTGGTATTCAAATCATTAACAACTCAGAATCCATACCATCACCAAATCCATTACCTGGATCAGATGTACCTGTCCTTTATGTGTTTGTGGCGGACGAGGCATTCCCCCTTCTGCCAAATCTTTTGCGCCCCTTTCCACGTAGAGGATTAGATGTAAGACGCCACATTTTCAATTACAGATTGAGCCGAGCAAGGAGATATGTAGAATGCAATTTTGGCATAATGAGTAGCCAATGGAGCATTCTACATACACCAATACAGTTAAATATTTCTACTGTTGATAACGTTATTAAAAGTTGTTGGGTTCTACATAATTTCCTTAGAAAATTCAGATTAGAAATAAATGAGGAAAATCTGCCTTCAAATTTCCTCCCTGGTATATCAATATCTGGCCGATCTAACAATTCTGGATTATCTGTGAGAGAACAATTTAATGAATATTTCATGAGTGATGTGGGTGCCTTACCATGGCAATACAACTCTGCAGGAGTAGACCCCCCTTGCTAACAATTAACTATTTTAAATAAATTACAAAAAGATTTAAATTTGTAATGAAATCATATATTTTTATATATATATATATATATATATATATATATATATATATATATATATATATATATATATATTATGAAACAAATAATGTATTAGTTTGACTATTCTTCACAGTTCAAATTTAAGCATACAAATCTGTTATTCTTTTTTTATTTAAAAAAAAAAAGACAAATTAACAAAACATATATATGTAAATTAAAAGTTATTTTTCTTGCCAAAAATTATTTGTTTGTCATTATTTAAGCAGACCTTTTTTTTTAAAACAAATTTTGTTTGCAAATAGTGATTTTTACCTTTTCATCAAGGCTGGGAAAATAGTTCATTAGTAAAAAAGCTAGACATAGGTTCGTTTAGTCTATTCCTCAAATTATGTGATTGATGTAAATTGTCAGGAAAAGAATGACCATAATCTTTGCTTTGGGAATTTGGAAAAAATGTTTGGTTACTTTGGGCAATATATGTATCTTTATAATCTTGATAATGAGCAACTCTGGGATTTTGCTTTGGTAACTGATTTTGAGATGGATTTACCATTATTGGATTGTTTTTTTGGTCAAAAGCTTTTTCACAAAGATGAACTAATTCCCCACCAGATTTAAATGGTCCATCATCCTCAAAGCATGCCAGTAAACCATAGATGGCAGTCATACATGCAGATTTTCTTTTTTTGTCAGAAAAATTTCTAATTCTACAGGCAACACTCATCGCAAAATTGTCAAATTGGTCATCTTGTGTTGCTGATTTCAAAATTTCGATAGTTTGATTTGTTAAATGATCTTGTGGTTGCTCTTTTCCAATTTGTTGGCTTTTTTTTTGTTTCTAGGTTTCTGATACCTCATTGTTTGAGGTTCTGGATTTATGGCTGACACAGATGCCTCCAAATTGATCAGCTCCAAATCGGGTTCATGATTTTTGTCAGCCTGTGTAATTTCATCAACATTTGATTCATTCTGAGTGGTGTTTTGGTCTGGTTTTTTTTATTGATTTTCCGTTATTGTTAGGTTTTGCGGTGCAATATTTCCCTCCGTCCTTTATAAAAAATAAAATTAAAAAAAAAAATATTAAGAATTTATTTATTTTAATAAATTGATAAAGCATCTTTAAGCATAACGTATATGAAGTGTGGGGTAAAAACTTACTGTTGCAAAATTCGTCCAGAACTTAAAAATTTTAACTCATTGTAATAAATAAAATTTGGTTTAACTGGTGATGAGCCACCTTTCCCAGATTCAAAACGTATCTTGTTAAATCTGTCCCTGACCGTCCGCCAACGCTTCCGTACATCATTTTCTGTATGAATAAGTATAATATTACATGACTATTTTCAAAAATTTAAAAACCTATTTTTTTTTTAAAAAAACACAAACAAAAAAAACAAAAGAAAAAGGTCAAAAAAAAAAAATCTGTAAAAAATCACATACCTATTTTATTCTGCAGGGCTTGATTGGCCTCATGCCACTGCGGATATAATTCTTTACATATTATTATCCAGCAATCTCCACGTTTCGTTCAACCTGGGTGTTTTGATATTGTAAAAGTTAATTATTAATATCCAATTTACGGACTAATGCTGTATTATATGGTAGTGTTTTGGTTTTTTTTTTGTTTTTTTTATTTAAAATTTATAATAATTAATAAAACTGAAAATATAAATATTTGGCAAAATTTAAATTAAAAAAACCCAAAAAGATTACACAAATTTAAGGTTAATAAATTTTGGGTATTAGAGATATAACATGACATATATTAATAACAAGGTGTCAAAATATTACTATGGTCATTGTAAATTTATTTAACTAACACAATCATGGCAAAAAAAAAAAAAAATTTAGAATAGTTAATTCCTTACTAGTGATGAGCGAGTACTAAAAAGCTCGGGTGCTCGAAGCTCGGGCCGAGCCTCCCAAGATACTCGTGTACTCGGCCCGAGCAACGAGCCCAATGTTATCCTATGGGAGACCCGAGTATTTTTGTGAAATGACCCGCCGGCAGCATGGAGAAACCCTAAAAATGTCACAAAAGTCTCAGAAGAGTGCTCAAATGACATGGCAACAGCATGGGGAAGACCCCTTGAAGCATTTATCACTGAAAAGTCACAGCTGTGAACAATTTTGTCCGCGTTTTACGCCATTTTTACGGACTCACCAGAAAACCTTCCAAAATGACCCCAAAATCATTTTTCATGGCGGAAATGTTAAGGGCACATACCCAATAGTGAGATAGAGCTGGTGTATGTTACTTTTTGAGATTAATACATGAAAGATTTTACGTGAAAACATTGTGTGGCACTCCGATGTCCCTGAGAAGAGACGTACATGAAGGCCTCTTGAGTCTAATGTGCCCATTTTGAGGAAGTGAGTCTTTGTAGTATTTTCCTTTGCCAGGGCAGTCCAAAATTGTGAGGTTCACCAATGCCCCTGCATACAGACGTGCATGATGGCCTGTAAACCTGAAGTGCCCATTGGAAGGAAGTGGGTCTATTGTAGTATAGCCCTTAGGCAGGGCAGCCAAAAATTGGGAGGCTCCACGTTGTCCCTGGGTAGAGACGTGCATGAGGGCCTCAAAACATTAAGTGTCCATTGTCAGGAAGTGGGTGTATTATAGTATAGCCCTTAGGCAGGGCAGCCAAAAATTGGGAGGCTCCACATTGTCCCTGGATAGAGACGTGCATGAGGGCCTGTAAACCTGAAGTGCCCATTGGAAGGAAGTGGGTCTATTGTAGTATAGCCCTTAGGCAGGGCAGCCAAAAATTGGGAGGCTCCACGTTGTCCCTGGGTAGAGACGTGCATGAGGGCCTGTAAACCTGAAGTGCCCATTGGAAGGAAGTGGGTCTATTGTAGTATAGCCCTTAGGCAGGGCAGCCAAAAATTGGGAGGCTCCACGTTGTCCCTGGATAGAGACGTGCATGATGGCCTGTAAACCTGAAGTGCCCATTGGAAGGAAGTGGGTCTATTGTAGTATAGCCCTTAGGCAGGGCAGCGAAAAATTGGGAGGCTCCACGTTGTCCCTGGATAGAGACGTGCATGATGGCCTGTAAACCTGAAGTGCTCATTGGAAGGAAGTGGGTCTATTGTAGTATAGCCCTTAGGCAGGGCAGCCAAAAATTGGGAGGCTCCACGTTGTCCCTGGATAGAGACGTGCATGAGGGCCTGTAAACCTGAAGTGCCCATTGGAAGGAAGTGGGTCTATTGTAGTATAGCCCTTAGGCAGGGCAGCCAAAAATTGGGCGGCTCCACGTTGTCCCTGGATAGAGACCTGTTAGGTTCTTAGTGCCTCCGTGCTTGCATTTAAAAACCGCACGTGTGTGCCTGTTGGTGGCAGCTTTCCGCTGCATTTGTGTGAGTTTTGCAAAAACTTGGATATAACGCACAAGTCTAGTGAATACACATCAGCACAGCATTCCAAAATGAGCAAGGGCGTTGTCAACGAACAAGGAAGTGGACGTGATGGTGGTGCAGGCAGAGACCGAGGTTGTGTGCAAGCTCTAATTTCGCCACAACAAAGGGCCACATCTAGTCGCTCGCACGTCCTGTCCCAAATTCTTGGGGACCGCAGCAGTACACCGCTCTTGAACCAAGACCAGTGTCAACAGGTTGTTAGTTGGATAGCGGATAATGCTTCCAGTCAGATTGGCACCACCACAAACACTCTGTCTTCCACACGGTCAAGTGTCAGTAGCCGTGATACTGCACCGCACATTTCAGAACCTGATCCTCCTTCCTACCACCAGGCCGAGTACACGTCCACGGACATTACTGATCCCACACTTGGACACTCGGAAGAGCTGTTCGTTCACGTTTCCATTCACAAATTCTGGCCTCTCGCCAGCTCCTGTTGAAGTGGGCCATGACGAGATTGTATGTACAGATGCCCAAATATTTGAGCAGCCACGTTCTCACGAAGTTGGCAACGTGTCTCAACAAGGGGTGGACGATGATGAGACACAATTGTCAGGAAGTCAGGAGGAGGAGCAGGGTGCGGAAGAGGAAGACGACGTGGTGGATGATCCAGTAACTGACCCAACCTGGCAGGAGGATATGCAGAGCGAGGACAGCAGTGCACAGGGGGAGGGAGGCGTAGCATCCCAACAGGCAGTAAGAAGCAGAGTGGTGGCCCCAGGCAGACGTCAGGCAACTGTTCCCCGGAACAACACGACACAAGGTGCCTGTACAAATGTTAGGTCTTCCCGAGTCTGGCTGTAATACTATTGTATGTATTGAGGATTTCGATTGCGTTAGGGCAATGACAACCAGAGACGAGTTCTTGGTGCAAGACGTTTATAATATGCAACCAGCAAATATGTACATAAACGGAACAAAAACACAGTAGAACATAAATACAGGAAATACCTTCCAGGGACGGAGCGAAAGGGAATTCCCGGGACCGCGCACCGGACTCCCCCAGGGAGACCACCAAGAGCGAACCCCTATACAGGGACTGTCTGGCAATCACCCCAGAAGCCCTAAATGCGCAGCAGCCGGGACACAAAAGGGCAATAGGTAAGTCCAAAAATGTCCGTACGTGATGTGAGTCCAGAGTGGTATTAAACGGAAGGAACCGGGCAGAAGTGCCGACCAAAGACGGCAAACGGAGTCCGGGCACAGCTAGATGATACCAGATGAAGTCCAGAGTCGGTGTCGGTTGTTTTCCAAGAGGATCCGAATAACAATCAGGAACCAAAAGCAGCAGGGCAGGAGCACACAGGAAGCAGTATACTCAGGCACTGGACTAAGCTTTAGGGGCGGCTTTTAAACAGATGGACAGGAAGTAGGGCAACAGAACAGAAAACTCCATGTTAACAAAGGGAAAGCTCTTTCAAAAGAAAACTGGAAAACCCGGAACTCTGACACTGGCAGTTTTTTAAGTTGGCTCCAGATGATTCTAAAAAGGCCATTTGCAACACCTGCCATGCCAGCATCAGCAGGGGTACCAAAACTAGCAGCCTGACCACCACCAGCATGATCAGGCACATGTCAGCCAAGCACCCGACTTTGTGGGAAGTACAACAGAGTCGAGGAGCAGTGCTTGCTGATGTCACTGCTACGTCTTCGCTGGTTGTGCATGCGAGCCAATCCCCTGTCCATGCTGCCTGCGAACAAGCCTCCTCCACTCCTGCACCTGCAGTTGCCTACGCAGAAAGAACACCATCATCAAGCACGTCCTTGTCCCAGCGCAGCGTTCAGTTATCCATTCAGCAAACCTTTGAACGCAGGCGCAAATACACTGCCAACACCCCACATGCCACAGTTCTAAATGCTAACATTTCGCGACTGCTTGCGCTGGAAATGTTGCCTTTTAGGCTGGTTGAGACAGAAGCATTCCGCGACATGATGGTGGCAGCTGTCCCACGTTACTCGGTCCACAGCCGCCACTATTTCTCCCGGTGTGCCGTCCCCGCATTGCATAACCACGTGTCACAAAACATCACACGTGCCCTGAACAACGCTGTTTCAGCTAAAGTCCACCTAACCACAGACACGTGGACAAGTGCATGTGGGCAAGGCCGCTACATCTCGTTGACGTCACACTGGGTTAATATTGTGCAAGCTGGGACCCAGTCTGAGCGAGGGACGGAACACGTCCTTCACACACCAAGTTTTGCAGGCCCTACCTCAGTCAGGGTTTCACACACACTCTACAGCTCCGGAATGTCATGCTCCTCAGCCTCCTCCTCCTCCTGCACATCCTGATCCACTTTACCCTCCACACCAGTCCCAAGCTGGAAGTGTCGCAGGCGGAGGAGGGGACGGTGCGCTCTCCCACTGCTCGGGTCCGGCTGACGCTGCTCTACGGCTGCTGCTCGTTGGCTCGAGCGATGGCCGGATCCCGGGGACTCGAGCGGCGCTACTCGCCCGTGAGTGAAAAGGGGTGGTTTGGGTTTTGGGGATATTGTCCGTGACGCCACCCACGGTTGTGGTGATTGTGTGGACACCACCGCTGCTCTGGACGGGGATCCCGGGAGCCTGTGACAGGGAGCAGCTTTGTTGTTATTTCTCCCCTCCGTGGGTAGGGGGGTTGGTTGTCCCGGGGCCTGGTGATGGGGTAGAGATGGATGACAGGCGGGTTGCGGGGCCTGATGAGGTGCAGGGTCACAGGGGCAGCGCTGTGCCGCACGGCACGGAAGTACTCACTCAGCCCAATGATGATGACACAGTTCACGGTAAAACAAGTGGCTGGATGGACGGGTCTCTCGGACGGCTGCGGTTGTTCCTCCCTGCAGGTTAGTGATGACTGTCTCTCCCTGCACCTAAGTTAAGTGTTGGTAGTGATGGTTTCCCAACGGTAACCCGCTCCCCGACCTGGATATGGGCCGGAGGAGCCCCTTTTGCCCACAGGCGCTGGCCCTGGGAGACGGTTGCCCTTAGCGGTGGCGGTGTCTCCCCTTCACGGTTGTACGGTTGCCTTCTATCTGGACTTGGCTGTTTGGAAACCCTGAGGTTCCCTTCACTAACGGATTTGGCAAATTCACGGCGACACCAAGCCTTGCCGGGATCCGAAAGTCCTCTGCCAATGGTGCTGGCTTCTCTTTGTATACCGATCCGGTACGGCCGGGTCACCACCCGTCCACGGTCCTTACGGCAGACTCCAATCGGCCTCCACTGCAGACGGTCACCACATCCTGCCAACCTTGCTGTCCTGTCCGGGCCACACACCCGGACCAACTTCAGGCTCTTTGCTGTCACTTTTCTCCTCTCTACTACTTTCCTCCTTCCACTTCCTTAGCTTAACTCTCACTGCCTGTGTTTTCCCTCCTCCTCGGTGGGTGGAGACCAACCGCCTGGCTCCACACCCTGGTGTGGACAACAGCCCCTGGGGAAGGCAACAAGGATTTTGTGTTTTGACTATGATATGCCTGCAGGGAGTGTGGGGTGTTTAAGTGTTGTGCTCTGTGGCCCCTGGCTTGTCCAGGGCGACACAGAAGCACTGCAGCACTGCCTCGGCGAAGCGGCAACAGGCAGTGCTGAAGCTAATCTGCATAGGTGACAAACCCCACAATGCAGAAGAGGTGTGGACAGCTCTGAAACAGCAGGCAGATCACTGGCTCACAACTCTGAACCTAAAGCCAGGAAAGGTCGTGTGTGACAATGGCCGGAACCTGGTGGCGGCTTTGAGGCGAGGCCAGCTGACACATGTTCCATGCGTGGCCCATGTGCTCAACCTCGTGGTTCAGCGGTTTCTAAAGTCATACTCAGAGCTGTCTGATCTGCTGGTAAAAGTTCGCCGCCTGTCTGCACATTTTCGAAAGTCACCTACTGCTTCAGCCGGCCTTGCCGGCTTAAGACGCCGTTTGCATCTTCCGGCACACAGACTGGTGTGTGATGTCCCCACGCGTTGGAATTCAACTCTGCACAAGTTGGTCAGGATATGTGAGCAGAAGAGGGCAGTTGTTGAGTACCTGCATCACCTAAGCCGTCGGGAAATGGGTCAAACTCCACACATAACACCTGAGGAGTGGAGATGGATGTCCGACCTATGCACCATCCGCCAAAACTTTGAGGACTCCACCAAGATGGTGAGCGGCGATGACGACATTATTAGCGTCACCATACCGCTTCTCTGCCTTCTAAAATGGTCTCTGCTCAAAAAACAACCATGATGCATTGCAGGCGGAGCGCGATGAGTTTGAGCAAGAAACAGTAGTGGGTGTGGGTGATGATAACACACAGCCCAGCCTCGTCTCATCACAACGTGCAGTGGAGGACTATGACGAGGAGGAGGATGAAGACATGGAGCAACTCTCTGGCCAAATTGAGGATATGACATGCAGTCATATCCTCGGTTCAGCGTGGCTGGCCAGAGGACAGGGTAGATGATGAGGAGGAGGAGGAGGACAGCATGTTCAGTCATCGTGTTGGTCAGGATACTGAAGTGATGGCTGTTAAGAGTCTGGCACACATGGCTGACTTTATGGTAAGCTGCCTGTCTCGTGACCCTCGCGTTAAGAACATCTTGGCCGACAATCATTACTGGTTGGTAACACTATTAGACCCACGCTAAAAGGAGAACTTTATGTCTCTTATTCCCGAGGCGGAGAGGTCAGGCAAAATGCAGCAGTTCCAGAAGGCCATAGTCACGGAAGTAGGCAAAGCATTCCCCTCACAAAACGCTAGCGGCATAGGTCAGGAATCACTGGACAACCAAGGCGTACAGCCGAGAGGGGCACAAGTCCAATCCGCCAGAGGTAGGGGAACAGTCTTTAAGATGTGGGACAGTTTTCTCAGCCCCTCACATACCACAGCCCCTGAGGTGAGGGGTAGTGACACAAGAAATCCTAAGTTTGGCCAGATGCTCAAGGAGTACCTTGCAGATCAAACAACTGTACTCCGACATTCCTCTGTGCCTTACAATTAATGTGTATCCAAGCTGGACACGTGGCATGAATTGGCTCTCTACGCCTTGGAAGTCCTGGCCTGCCCTGCCGCTAGCGTTTTGTCAGAGCGTGTTTTTAGTGCCGCAGGTGGAATCATTACAGATAAACGCACCCGCCTGTCAACTGTAAATGCTGACAGGCTGACTCTGATCAAGATGAACAAGGGTTGGATTTGGCCAGACTTCACCACACACACCAACAGCAAATTACAGCGGAATTTAAAGTTTGTAACGGGAATTTGCCATGTACCTCCACTCACCCATGGTAACACACTTCTGGACTTTGGCTAATCGCTGGACTGCTCCTCCTTCTCCTCATGCGCCATCATGGTGACCGTTACAATAGTTAAGCCGTTGTTTCAGGTATACCCCCAGTGGTAAATTTTTTCGCCCATTCTTTCTGAATGGGCATTACAACGACAGGAGACCCGCTCCTTTGCAATGGGAACAATGTTTTGAGGCCCTCATGCACATCTCTATCCAGGGACAATGTGGAGCCTCCCAATTTTTGGCTGCCCTGCCTAAGGGCTATACTACAATAGACCCACTTCCTTACAATGGGCACTTCATGTTTACAGGCCATCATGCACGTCTCTATCCAGGGACAATATGGAGCCTGATGCTGCCACCGACTGCCACACACATGCTGTTTTTAAATGCAAGCACGGACGCAATAAGAACCTAACTGGTTTTTAGGAGCGACAATTACTGAGAAGTCTGACACTATCAGACACTGCTGACTGACGTGTATTATACACTAGACTTGTGCGTTATATAATTGTTTGTGCAAAACGCGCACCTGTACGCTGCCACCGACAGACACACACGTGCTGTTTTTAAATGCAAGCACGGACGCAATAAGAACCTAACTGGTTTTTAGGAGCGACAATTACTGAGAAGTCTGACACTATCAGACACTGCTGACTGACGTGTATTATACACTAGACTTGTGCGTTATATAATAGTTTGTGCAAAACGCGCACCTGTACGCTGCCACCGACAGACACACACGTGCTGTTTTTAAATGCAAGCACGGACGCAATAAGAACCTAACTGGTTTTTAGGAGCGACAATTACTGAGAAGTCTGACACTATCAGACACTGCTGACTGACGTGTATTATACACTAGACTTGTGCGTTATATAATAGTTTGTGCAAAACGCGCACCTGTACGCTGCCACCGACAGACACACATGTGCTGTTTTTAAATGCAAGCACGGAGCGACAATTACTGAGAAGTCTGACACTATCTGGACTGTTTTACACTGTGTACACCAGCCCCAGATATGATGAAGGCTGGTATACGGTCACCACTAGGAATGGCTATATACCCTGCCTGCCTGCCTGCCTGCCTGTATACTGCTACAATAGTCCTGACAAGGACTCTTCTGGTCACTAGCCTGTATTCCGACCTGGCTATACCCTGCCTGTATATAGCAACAATAGTCCTGAGAAGGACTCTGCTACTGTACTCCGACCTGGCTATACCCTGCCTGCCTGTATACAACTAGAATAGTCCTGAGAAGGACTTTTGGTCACACTGTTTGCAGCCCTGCAACTGAAAAAGCTATAAAGGGCCGCAAAGCTTTCCCTGAATCAGCGACACTCTCCCTGCACTCACTGTCTGGATAGCTGTGAGCAGAGCACAGGGCGCCGGCCGGTATAAAGGCTCGGTCACGCTGTGCAGGCCGGCCAATCACTGCAATTCCACAACTAACAGGGCTGTGGCATTGCAGTGGTCTGCCAGCCAATCCCTGCATGAGGGCTGGCTCTCAAAAGAGCGCCAACATGCAGAAATGAAGACCACGAGTACAGCACGAGTATCGCGAGATTACTCGGTCCCCGCCGAGCAGCCCGAGTACAGCGATACTCGTGCGAGTACCGAGTAGTTACAAGCATGCTCGCTCATCACTATTCCTTACCTTACATTTCAACATTTCGATTCAAACATTTAGTATTTTAGATATTTTATGATCAATTATGACACAAATAATATAAACAAATTAAATTATGTAGTTACAATATATGAATAATTTGAATATAAAATTTATAATTTAATTTAAAAAAACAAACAAAAAAACCTTACCAGACTAATGAGTTTTGAAACATCTAATTTCAATCTTTTATACCAAGCCATGATTTTTAGTCTGGCTAGGAAACCTTATAACCACAATGCTGTAGATCAATGGTTCAAACCAGATCGCACATGTTTCAATTTATGTTTTAATGGATGTGACGTTAATTAAGTGGTGAGGTCACTTCCATCCTTTAAAAGCTGCATTTTAACATACAAAAACCTAATTAAAAAGCACATAAAAAGCAATAGAAACGCATGATTTTTCTTGTTGAGTGAAGTTTTGACGTTTCTCATTGACTTCAATGTTAACCAAACGCAACCAAAATGGCAAAAACAATTGACATGCTGATTTTCTAAACGCATGGTTTTTGCCCAAAATTATGCACATTTTACAATGCGTTTAGAAACGCAAAGTGCGGACAAAAATTCAAGAATTACCATTGACTTTAATGGAAAATCGAAACGCATGCTTTTTGGCATGAAAACGCTGCAGTTCAAAACAGACCTAAAAAGCAGCTGAAACGCAGGTGGAAACGGAAAGTGCGCACATAGCCTAAGACTTGCAGTTTGCCCAAGTACGTGCTATACCATTCAATTTGTCTAAAGGAGTTGATTACTATTGTATCTAGATAAACTGAAGTAATATGTTAGTTATACTCAGTGCTTTTTTGTAAAAAAATATTTGCTGGTATGCATTTCTGAGACGAGGAGTGGGGGGGTGCTGTTAGGCGCCGGCAGCCAAGATTGAGGACGCGGGGTGGGGAGGTCAGCCGGCGGCCGAGTTTGAGGAGTGGGAGGGAGTGATGTCGTTGCTGTCGTGCTGCCGGGAGATCCTGTGCACGGTTTACTACATACTATATATATATATATATATATATATATATATATACACAGTGCCTACAAGTAGTATTCAACCCCCTGCAGATTTAGCAGGTGTACACATTCGGAATTAACTTGGCATTGTGACATTTGGACTGTAGATCAGCCTGGAAGTGTGAAATGCACCGCAGCAAAAAAGAATGTTATTTCTTTTTTCTTTTTTTTTTTTTAAATTGTGAAAAGTTTATTCAGAGGGTCATTTATTATTCAACCCCTCAATCCACCAGAATTCTGTTTGGTTCCCCTAAAGTATTAAGAAGTATTTCAGGCACAAAGAACAATGAGCTTCACATGTTTGGATTAATTATCTCTTTTTCAGCCTTTCCTGACTAATTAAGACCCTCCCCAAACTTGTGAACAGCACTCATACTTGGTCAACATGGGAAAGACAAAGGAGCATTCCAAGGCCATCAGAGACAAGATCGTGGAGGGTCACAAGGCTGGCAAAGGGTACAAAACCCTTTCCAAGGAGTTGGGCCTACCTATCTCCACTGTTGGGAGCATCATCCGAAAGTGGAAGGCTTATGGAACTACTGTTAGCCTTCCACGGCCTGGACAGCCTTTGAATGTTTCCACCCGTGCCGAGGCCAGGCTTGTCCGAAGAGTCAAGGCTAACCCAAGGACAACAAGGAAGGAGCTCCGGGAAGATCTCATGGCAGTGGGGACATTGGTTTCAGTCAATACCATAAGTAACGTACTCCACCGCAATGGTCTCCGTTCCAGACGAGCCCGTAAGGTACCTTTACTTTCAAAGCGTCATGTCAAGGCTCGTCTACAGTTTGCTCATGATCACTTGGAGGACTCTGAGACAGACTGGTTCAAGGTTCTCTGGTCTGATGAGACCAAGATCGAGATCTTTGGTGCCAACCACACACGTGACGTTTGGAGACTGGATGGCACTGCATACGACCCCAAGAATACCATCCCTACAGTCAAGCATGGTGGTGGCAGCATCATGCTGTGGAGCTGTTTCTCAGCCAAGGGGCCTGGCCATCTGGTCCGCATCCATGGGAAGATGGATAGCACGGCCTACCTGGAGATTTTGGCCAAGAACCTCCGCTCCTCCATCAAGGATCTTAAGATGGGTCGTCATTTCATCTTCCAACAAGACAACGACCCAAAGCACACAGCCAAGAAAACCAATGCCTGGTTCAAGAGGGAAAAAATCAAGGTGTTGCAGTGGCCTAGTCAGTCTCCTGACCTTAACCCAATTGAAAACTTGTGGAAGGAGCTCAAGATTAAAGTCCACATGAGACACCCAAAGAACCTAGATAACTTGGAGAAAATCTGCATGGAGGAGTGGGCCAAGATAACTCCAGAGACCTGTGCCGGCCTTATCAGGTCTTATAAAAGACGATTATTAGCTGTAATTGCAAACAAGGGTTATTCCACAAAATATTAAACCTAGGGGTTGAATAATAATTGACCCACACTTTTATGTTGAAAATTTATTAAAATTTAACTGAGCAACATAACTTGTTGGTTTGTAAGATTTATGCATCTGTTAATAAATCCTGCTCTTGTTTGAAGTTTGCAGGCTCTAACTTATTTGCATCTTATCAAACCTGCTAAATATGCAGGGGGTTGAATACTACTTGTAGGCACTGTATATATATACGTAGTATATGTCGTACTACTATATAAGGTACTATATGCTGGATAGAGAGGCAGGGGGTGCAAAACTACAAGGCTCAGCATACTCCATTCACTAGTGTATGCAGGAGAGAGAGGCAGGACAGGAGGAGCAGAACTACAAGGTTCAGCATACTCCATCCACTAGTGTATGCAGGAGAGCAGACAGCAGCTGCCGAACTACAAGGCTCAGCATCCTTCAGACAAGACTGTAAGCAAGAGTTTTTTGCCCAAAAACGTAAAATGTAAAAAAAAATATGACGTGGGCTTTGCCATATTTTTGTATGCTAGCCAGGTATAGCAGGCAGGTACGGGCTGCCCCCAACCCCTAGCTGTCTATTTGTACTCGGCTGAAAACCAAAAATATAGGGAAGCCCTTTTTTTAATTATTTCATGAATTTCATGAAATAATTTAAGAAAAAAAATGACGTGGGCTTCGTACAAATTTTGTGTCCAGCCAGGTACAACTAGGCAGCTGAAGATTGGAATCCGCAGCGCAGAGTGCCCAATCTTTCTGTGCACCCCCACTGCGAATTGCAGGCCGCAGCCTCCCCAGAAAATGGCGCTTTCATACAAGCGCCATCTTCTGGCGCTGTATCCAACTCTTCCAGCAGCCCTGGAGCTGGGTGGCTCACTGGATAATAAGGGGTTAGGGCCAGCTGTATATTATCAACTGGCCCTAAGCCTGAAATTCAATATTAGACATGGCCACCATGAATTTCTTGTAAAGATAAAAAAAAAAACACAAGACAGAGAAATTTTTTTTATTAGAAATAAAACACAACACAAATAGTGACTCCATCTTTATTGAAATAAAGAACTCCCCTCCGCAGTAATCCTGGGTCAAGGGTCCCGCGCCGTCCAATCCAGATGCAATATCATCTGATCGGTTTGCTGGAAGGCAAAGCGATCAGATGATGTCAGGTAAAGGACATGAATCACATCACACAGCAGCTGATTGTATAAACAGCTTTTATACAATCAGCTGATGCATCAGTGCAAAAAAAAAAAACTACTCACCTGTCTGCAAAATCCCGGGACATGACTGATCGCTCCAGGAGCCGCCGGTAATCAGCTGCTGCAGTCACCTCAGAGCATCACCTGATCGCTTAAACCAGCTGGGCTGTAAAAAGCTGGCCCCACCGCTGGACTTAGACTGTCAGCTGATGCCGTAGCGTGACTGCACCAGCTGAATACCGGCAGGTCCTGAAGCCGATCACACTTGTCCCGGGAGGCTGCAGACCGGTAAGTGTGAGATTTTTTTTTCTAGTGTTCCCGCTTAGCAGCTGGGAGTGGACATGGCGCCGGTGGTAGCAGGGGGAGGCGGGGGGGAGGGTTATTGGCGAGCACTGGGGGCCGAGGGGGGCGAGCACTGGGGGCCGAGCCCTGGGGGCCGGGGGGGGGATGAGCACTGGGGGACCCGATCGCCGGTGGCAGGAGCAGCACAGTGATTACAGGGCAGGTGGGAGGGAGCAGAGGTCATTGGGGAGGTTGAATCGGACGACGGGGGGCAACAGAGGTCGGGGGAGGGAGTGGAAAACAGCAGAGGGTAGCAAATACCTTACCGGATGGCAGCAAATCAGGGTGACCGGCCTTGACCTTGATCTTCAGCGTCCATGAACATCTTGAAGAGGGCGGGCACCCACCGCCCCTCCACATCTGATTGGAGGGATAGCGTCACATGGATGCTAGCTCCAATCAGATCGGAGGAAGGGGGGAGACACAGAGGTCACCCTGCTCCAGCCAATGGCTAATGATATAGCAAATTTACAAATTAGCCTTGTGGACAGAGCCAGAGGTGCTTATCCTCAGCGCTCCTCAGATTTTCCGGTACGCCGTACCGGCGCGTACCAGCGCAAAAAAAGCACTGGTTATACTTGTCTTTGAATGGCCTGACACTTAAAGGACAATTCCACTCACTATTTAATGTTACTGCAGCAATGAGCATATAGGCCCTGGTGCAAGTTCTATTATTTACCTACACAGTTCTATTTACAGGTTGCACACCTACTTTTAGCTGTATCATCATTTTTTTTAAACTAACACCAGATACGTTTTTGTTCATCTTTAATTTTTATTTATTCTTTGGTATATACCTCAGATGTAAGTCTTCAATGCATATTGCTATGTAGGCATGCAGTGACATAGCCCAAGGACTTCCAGGTAAAAAAAAAAAACAAAAAAAACACTGTTTGATATATGTTCTTTTTCCATGAATAAGAGTGCCTAGGCTAAAAAAAAAATACTAGAAAAAATAGGTATCCTCATGCTATTAACCCGTTCACCACCCAGCAATTTTCCGTTTTTCGTTTTCGGGCATTTCTGAATGTTGCAATATATGTGGGGTTTTTTTGTTTTTCATTTTTCTATTTTCAAGAGGGGTGATTTGAATGTGGGGTTTATTTTTTCATATTTTTAAAAACTTTTCTTTACTTTTCATGGAGTCATGTGATCATATGAAAAATCAGATCCATTCTCTTCCAGGAGAGTAGGACAAGTGGTATACGTTTACTGCAAGTGCTATGCGAGTGATTGATTTTTCTCTCACTTGTCATCCGTTTGCTGTCCATGTGCAATCCGTTTTTTCTCAGCAGCAATTAATCTTTAGAGTCATTTACAGGACCATTTACACATCACACATCATAGAGTGTCTCAAGTCTGCTCTGTTTATGGTGAGATTGAGGCTTGGTGGGTATTTTTATTTATTTTTTAAACCAATTTTTAGTAGGAGAAAGCACTGTGAATGCCTCATACTGTGTGAAGACGAACTGCTGTCATCATACTGTGCCAGGATCTCTGTAGAAGCAGCATATAGTATATATTGTGAGGGCTTCATAATGTAAGAAAGATAATGTGGATAATAATGTGTAAGGATGGCACATGGTAACATGATCAGAAGGGTATTGCAAGGCCTCATAATGTAGGAGGGGCACTGTAGGGTCATCATAAATTATGAGGAGCATTGTGGGGGCATTATACTGTATCTGAGATGCATCTTCTTGGAGAGTCACTGTGGGCAATCATAATGAGTGAGGAGGCCTCATACTAAATAGGGGTAATGAGAGAAGTATTATAATGGATGGGAATACAGAAGGGCTTTACTAGAGGCATTATTTTTGTGTGGGTGCATTTAAAGAACTCTGCCTGGCTAGGGATATGGCTTAGAAAACACTATTTTTGATTAAAAAAAAAGCGTAAAGCCATCCCACCGGCTGGGTGTACCCAAATCGAGATGATACCTAAACCCTCTAATGTTGGAACCTTACCATGTGTCAGAGCAGACCTAATTTGGAATAAGGGCAGAGAGTGATTGGGTCCTGAATATGGACACCTGACCATAGGAAGCATTAGAGATGAAATGCCCAGCTCAGTAAAAAGGGGGCCACATCCTATTTGTACTGTGTACAAGAGACCAAAGCAAAACCAAAAGAATGACCCAGAGCGTGAGCTGGCATACATTGAAGACTGCAATGTAAGTAGCAAAGAATATACAATTTATCTGTAAATTGGCAATTACTGTATATTTACACCAAAATAGAACTGTAAAATAGCTGTGTGATTTGTTTCATAGACAATATGCACACATTTTTAGACAATTGCCTTTGTGTGTCAAATGTTACCATATAGCCCCAGTTTGAGGATCTAAACACAACTACGGAAAGCCAAGTAATCAGGGTTACATGCCTGATAGAGGGTTTCATTGTGTGTATATTTTGTACTGTCACAACCTCCCATTTGTTTTCTTGGCATTGCATGATGGCAGGCATTAGAGGAGCTGTAGGAAAAAGACAATAGTAATGCTCTCTGCATGCTCTTGCAAAGTACTATAATACTAAAGTAAAAGGTATTTTAACATGAAGCGGATTGGCATTTCTACTCTCTGGGATCAATAGTGCTGTGAAAGCTGGACATTTCATTAGGAAAGATGAGACAAGTATTCTATGTACTTCAGATTGATTAAAAGAACACAGACTGCATGGACATAGAAGATGGAAACATTAGCTTCAAATACCACTGCTGGAGATTGCAGAAGATTGCAGGCTACATAAAGAAAATCATTTATTGGATGAGAATTTGTGAAAAATCCACCTTTATCTAACCTCAATAATAAAATCTGTATTATTTCATCAAAGCTCTGTCTTGCTTTTACTTACAGTATAAAACTAAAGAATTTGGGTATGTATAAGAGTTTTATGATGTCTATGTGAACTTCATCTTGAAAATCATCTAATTTTTGGTGCATTTTATTGCCATATTTTAGACTTTTTTCTCCACCTGTTCAGTTGCACTTCAAGGGTCATTCCAACACAGAATGTGAGCTTCCCCCACCTCTCTATAAGGTTGAGTGGGTCATCAGCATTTCACACCTTTGCTACCTCCTTCTAGATCCTGGAGTATATTGATATTCTAACCAGGTATTGGTAAGCATAGCCTATTACCATTTCATTACTAAAATCAGTACAAATAGCCATTAATTCTCAGACCATTCACTTTCGCTAATCAATTAGACATTGCTGACACAACACAATATACCACAGAACAAAGCGAATTTAAAATCTTTTGAACAACCCCTTTAATTAGCTTAGACAGTGTAGCTAGCATTGGAAGCCTTTTTCTTCAGGTATACCTTCTTAGAATTCATCACGGTATATTGACCCACTGGACAGCAGCACATTTATCCTTGCAGTGGTAATGCTATGTCTACAGTCTCTGGTCTTGTAATCAACAGGCCATGTCTAGAGAAATCATACAACCTAATCATGTGCAACAGTACCAAAATATTCTCTAGCTATGTTCGAAACTCCTATAGCAGTGAACAGGGTGTGACGCCCTGGCCTATCAGGTCATCACAAGGGTGCCGTGCAATCTGCCCTTCTGCATGGCACCCGCTCCTCCTTGGTTACGGGTCCTGTCATTTTGGTGTTGCTACCAACAGGTGTACACAAATCCTGAGGAACACTCTGCACCACACCCACCAAACACCCATTGGGCAGCCTGAGGGGAACAGGGCCACCCAGATGGAGGGCTGGTAGAAGGAGGGCAGAAGTGTCAGTGCAGTTGTAGAATTGGAGAGTGTAGGTGGAAGGAGAGACAGCGGTGCAGGGCAGGTCACGCTGTGGAGCTGGGCTCCTGTACCCATTCCAGGTGCCAAACGTTGGTCTGGCCAGAAGGAGCTGGAACTCCGGTCGCAGGGGGTAGTGGCAGGGAGCATGGTGCTGCCACAGAGAGCAGGCCGGCTGCCTTGTGCAACAACCGGGCAGGGACCATGGCATGATGGGGTACGCGGACCCTAGGCTGGGAAGTAGCTTCACGCAGCCCAGTAATTCACCCGACAGGAACAGAATCTTCAGAAACCGTTCCCCACCCGCTCCAGAATTGGGGTACTAGCGCAACGAGGGGGGTAGGACTTCCCACAACCGTCCAGAAAATCCCAAGCGTGAACCCTGAGAGCAAGCTCACCCTGCTAGCCACGCAGGTGAGCGGGACCCGAAACGCTTCAAGTGTAAGGGATCCACACGTAGGACACACAGTGCCAAGGGACAAGGTTTCAGGTCAACAGGCAACACCAAGAGGAAACGGACCCAGCGTGCCCGCCCAAGGACCACAGAGTGCTCAAGAGTTTGGTTTACCTGGTGTCAGTGTAAGTCACTTTGGACTGTGTGAGTACACGTTACCCCCCCTTGCACCCGACGGGTTCCCCACGCCATCCATCACCGGACCCCGGGACACCACTCCCCTGCCCACAGAGGGGTTAACAACTACAGCTTCCACACACTCAAAACCAGCAGCGGTGGTCCCTCACGTTACCACACACCTTGGGTGGCGTCACGAACATTATCCCAAAACCACAAACAATCCCCCCTCCTTTATTTCCGAGGGTGCCATGCGACACCGCCTCGGATCCAGAGACTTCTCGAGCCACTGCGGATCCAGGTCCGAGCAGCCCGTCGGCTGTCGCAGGGGCAGCACACATGTGCCGCCACCTCTCAACGCACTAGTAGTTAGATAATGGAAGGAACTGTGCATTGGGGACCCCCATTTACTTCGGAGGTGGTACCTGCATCTATGAAATATTTGTCATATCCATAAATATCCAACCCCTTAAGCATGGCCTGTTGTGTTTCCTCAACAATGGGTTTGGGAAATTCCTTTCTAAGCCATAAAAGTGCTCTCTGGCCATACAGACCCTGAGCTCTGCTTGTTTCTGTTCATACTGATCAGTATTTTAATGTTAAAACATGTTAATGTTAAAGCTTCAACGGTCTTTTGAACTGATCCTTGAAATTAAAGGTAGAGAAGCCGTGATCTAATAACTGTTCCTTTTTTCATCACTATTCCCTAGCTGTCACACTCCGTAAAGGAGCCAAATGGCACATGGTGAGACAGATGGAAAGAGGTATACTGCTACTTGGAATGGACAGAAAGGGCAACCCCTGACAATTACCCTAGGCAACCCTGAGTTCCCTGATGTCCCTTAATGCGTTCATTCACTATGTGCAGCAATCACGTTCCTAACTCTGTCTTAGGGTACGGTTCCACTTATGTATGACTCATGCGAGCCTCCCATTGGTGTCACCCGACACAGCCGCAAACTCTCCTGACAGGAGCGGGTCTTGCACGAATCATATGCAAGTGGAACTCCGGCCTTAACCTAAGCTTGGCCCTGACTAATGTGTACTAGTCCTGCTCTATAAGGACACAAAGGGAATAAAACAGACAAGAGTAAAAGAATATTCCAGGCAGCTATCTCCAGAAATGAGTCCAAAATGACCTTTCTTTTCACGGATCACACCGATACAAGGTATAGCAGGCTATCACATTGTAATTACCCAACCTAGGAGGTGAGTTCTTATACCAGAAAGGAGTGGATAAAACAAAACAACTGAGACAGGCTAGGGCGGAAAGTTTTAACATTTGCAGTCCCAGCACAAGGGAAATCTGCATGGCTAACATAAAAGTAAAGCAGCTCCAACCAGTGCAGGCATGCATGTAGGCACGCACTGCAACCTTCTGAACCCTAGAATAGGAGAGGCTACGCTCTGTCTTGGTAGCCCTGTGACACTATCCCCAGTGGCGTAGCTACTGCTTTTGCCGCCCGGGGCGGTTGTGAAATTTGCCGCCCCCCTCCGTTGGCCGTTGATGATCCAGAAATTTTCCATCAAAATATTTATTTTTCATGCAACTACAATCAAAGATCTAATTGTAGACTGCTGCTATTAGTCCTAGACTTTCACCTTTTTACACACATGTAGGCCTATTATACACACACACAGCTCTGCTGCATACATGCAGACACACACAGCTCTGCTGCATACATACAGACACACACACAGCTCTGCTGCATACATACACACACACAGCTCTGCTGCATACATACAGACACACAACTCTGCAGCATACATACAGACACACACAACTGCTTACATACAGACAGACACACAACTCTGCAGGCAGCATACATACAGACACACACAACTCTGCTGCTGCTGCATACATACGGACACACACAACTCTGAGCTGCTGCATACATGAATACATACAGACACACACAACTCTGCTGCATACATACAGACACACACAGCTCTGCTGCATATATACAGACACACACAGCTCTGCTGCATATATACAGACACACACAGCTCTACTGCATTTATACAGACACACACAGCTCTACTGCATACATACAGACAACTCTGCAGCATACATACAGACACACAACTCTGCTGTATACAGACACACAACTCCGCAGCATACATACAGACACACACAGCTCTACTGCATTTATACAGACACACAGCTCTACTGCATACAGACACAAAACTCTGCAGCATACATGCAGACACACACAACTCTGCTGCTGCTGCATACATACGGACACACACAACTCTGTAGTTGCTGCATACATGAATACATACAGACACACACACAACTCTGCTGCATACATACAGACACACACAGCTCTACTGCATTTATACAGACACACACAGCTCTACTGCATACATACAGACAACTCTGCAGCATACATACAGACATACAACTCTGCTGCATACAGACACACAACTCTGCAGCATACATACAGACACACACAGCTCTACTGCATTTATACAGACACACAGCTCTACTGCATACAGACACAAAACTCTGCAGCATACATACAGACACACACAACTCTGCAGCTGCTGCATATATATACATATAGGCACACACAACTCTGCAGCTGCTGCATACATGCATACATACACAACTCTGTAGCTGCTGCATACATACAGACACACACAACTATGTAGCTGCTGCATACATGCATACATACACAACTCTGTAGCTGCTGCATACATGCATACATACAGACACACACAACTATGTAGCTGCTGCAGACATGCATACATGCAGACACAACTCTGTAGCTGCTGCATACATGCATACATACAGACACACAACTCTGCAGCTGCTGCATACATGCATACATACACAACTCTGTAGCTGCTGCATACATACAGACACACACAACTATGTAGCTGCTGCATACATGCATACATACACAACTCTGTAGCTGCTGCATACATGCATACATACAGACACACACAACTATGTAGCTGCTGCAGACATGCATACATGCAGACACAACTCTGTAGCTGCTGCATACATGCATACATACAGACACACAACTCTGTAGCTGCTGCATACATGCATACATACAGACACACAACTCTGTAGCTGCTGCATACATGCATACATACACAACTCTGCTTCATACAGACAGACACACACAGCTCTACTGCATACATACATACATACACACAACTCTGCTGCACATATAGACACACACATGGCTTTTGGGGGCCCGCACACGTGGCTGCTGCAGAGCTGAGGCTGCACCAAGCACAGGGCAGATGTAGCAGAGCTGAGCCTGCACCAAGCACAGGGCATTTGTAGCAGAGCTGAGCCTGCACCAAGCACAGGGCAGTTGTAGCAGAGCTGAGCCTACACCAAGCACAGGGCAGATGTACCAGAGCTGTGCCTGCACCAAGCACAGGGCAGATGTAGCAGAGCTGAGCCTGCACCAAGCACAGGGCAGATGTAGCAGAGCTGTGCCTGCACCAAGCACGGGGCAGATGTAGCAGAGCTGAGCCTGCACCAAGCACAAGGCAGATGTAGCAGAGCTGAGCCTGCACCAGACACAGGGCAGATGTAGCAGAGCTGAGGCTGCACCAAGCACAGGGCAGATGTAGCAGAGCTGAGCCTGCACCAGACACAGGGCAGATGTAGCAGAGCTGAGGCTGCACCAAGCACAGGGCAGATGTAGCAGAGCTGTGCCTGCACCAAGCACAGGGCAGATGTAGCAGAGCTGTGCCTGCACCAAGCACAGGGCAGATGTAGCAGAGCTGTGCCTGCACCAAGCACGGGGCAGATGTAGCAGAGCTGTGCCTGCACCAAGCACAGGGCAGATGTAGCAGAGCTGAGCCTGCACCAAGCACAGGGCAGATGTAGCAGAGCTGAGCCTACACCAAGCACAGGGTAGATGTAGCAGAGCTGAGCCTGCACCGACACACGCGGCTCCTGGGGACCCGCACACGCAGCTCCTGAGGTGGGGAAAGCCCATGCAGCTCACTGGGGCCCATAAACCGGGTGGCTGGAAGGGAGTATACAGGTCGAGAGGGGAGGAGGGTAGCACTTACCGCTCGGACATGAATGAGAGGGGGCCCACACAGCGCCGGAGGCCAGTGCTGTGCTGGGGGTTGCTGGCTGGCACTCCTTCATCTGTGTGGGACAGAGCAGGATGCCGGGCAGTAGCTCCGCCCACAGATGAAGCTCAATCCAGCAGGACACTGTGGTCTGCATGCCTTAAAGAGACAGCAGCCACAGTTTCCTGCTGAGGACTCCGGTCCCCGGAACTCGGCCCGGGGGCAGCAGAACTGAAGGCGAGTGGCCAAAATGCCGCCCCCCTGAGACGTGCCGCCCAGGGCGGACTGCCCCCTCCTCCCCCCCTTTGCTACACCACTGACTATCCCTTAAAGAGATTGTTAAACTAATGTAAAATATCCATACTTTTCAGATCTTTAGCTTGCTGCCTCTATTTAATGATAGAAATTCTACCCCAAGTTCACAACATGCTGTCTGTTTGGTCTTGCTCAGAACTTGGTAATCCAGAGGTATTTCTGTCTTGGGATAATTACCTGTGGAACAAAGACTATGTGGAGACACCTGTACCCTGGATGCATGGCTTACCGCAATGCTCATTAAAATGTTATGGTCTGTGCACTCATTCTCCACAGACGATGCACTGCACAAACGTTACAAGTCTTAAAGTGTATGCATTCATTGTGGCAATAAATCTATTTGTTTTTTTCTCAAAATGCATTATACATAAAGCCCTGTGCACAAAAATATTCCTGAGAATTGTTAAAATGTGTGCAGCAGATTTTTTTTGTAGTGATATCAAAGTTATTCTATTGTATTGAAAAAAAAAAAGATTCTGAGATTTAGAAGAATTCCTTTGTAAATGTGAGAATTAGAAGACCTTTGTAAATGTTCCTATCCTCCTCCCAGAAACATCCAATTTATTATTAACATTGGCAGATGTCCCAAAATTTCCTAAACATACTATATTCAGCGTTTTACAGTGGGTACGGATAGTATTCAGACCCCTTTACATTTTTCACTCTTTGTTTCATTGCAGCCATTTGGTAATTTCAAAAAAGTTCTTTTTTTTTCTCATTAATATACACTCTGCACCCCCTGTTGAAAAAAACCAAGAGAAACTAAAATATCACATGGTCATAAGTATTCAGACCCTTTGCTCAGACACTCATATTTTAGTCACATGCTGTCCATTTCCTTGTGGTCCTCCTTGAGATGGTTCTACTCCTTCATTGGAGTCCTGCTGTGTTTAATTAAACTGATAGGACTTGATTTGGAAAGGCACACACCTGTCTATATAAGACGTCACAGCTCACAGTGCATGTCAGACCTAATGAGAATCATGAGGTCAAATGAACTGCCAAAGAAGCTCAGAGACAATTGTGGAAAGGCATAGAAAGGTTACAAAATAATTTCTGCAGTACTCAAGGTTCCCAAGAGCACAGTGGCCACTATAATCCTTAATTTTGAATCACTTCAAAATACACTTGAAGAGAACCAACCACCAGGATTTTGTGATATGAGCTAAAGGCAGTGCCATGCAGGCAGTAGGATGCTGGATGCAGGCATACCTGTTGTAGAAAGATCCAATGCTTGGTTGCAGAAATATCTTTGATCAAAGTTGCAGACATGTGTGACGCCCTGGACTAGCCTGGTAGTCACAGGTAGACTCCCGCACTACACCTGTCCCCTAAAAAGGAGTCATCAGCCAACCACAAAAACCCTAGTCACCTCCCTCAGTGCTTGATGGACACACCAGAGGGGCGGAGCCAGGTGGTTGGCACACCCACCGAGGATTTCAGAGGGCCTGAGGCAGGAAAACACAGTTCAGTTGTAGTCAGGCCAGTTTTGAGTGTTGAGGAGTAAGGAGGTGAGGCCTGTGAGACAGGCCAGTTTCCTACTCCACACTGATGAGGGGCAAATACCCCGAATCAGCTGTCTGTGGATGGATACCATGTTTTGGCATAGGTGGTTTCCTTGACTGGAGACTGCCCTTCCCGTGGTTTTTCCTTCCCGGTGAAAGACCTGGCTAGTTACCTGCCAGAGTTGAGAAACATGTAATGGTGTTTCCACGGCTTTCTTGTTTTGCTTATTTCACAGGGGGCATTGCTCTAGAATCACTGCGTTGAAAAAACACGTGATGGTGCTCCGCTGTGCTGGATGTTGATCTCCCGAAGGTCAACCATCCTTACCTATATAGTCTTCTACTAGACATTGCTCCCACTAGCCAGTTTCCTACTCCACTGGAGACTGCCCTTCCCGTGGTTTTTCCTTCCCGGTGAAAGATCTGCCTAGTTACCTGCCAGCGTTGAGAAACATGTGATGGTGTCTCCGTGGCTTCCTTGTTTTGCAGGCCTGTAAGACAGGCCGGTAAGTCTGTTAGGTGTGAGGGTCGTAGCCCGAACACCTTCGCTAGGAGGCAAGCGGTGGCCTCAGCCTACAGGAGCCGGGAAGATGGCTCGGTGGAACCGTGGTGGACCGGGAAAGGGTAGTGGCCTGCCGGTACCGACCCGGGGAACCGACTCGGAAACCGAAGCACACAGGGAGGTACTCAGACTTTGAAACGAGGTCCAGAATCCACTGGACTGAGTTAATTAACTGATTGCGGTCTGGACTATAGGTCCTTTCCCACCCAAGTCCCGACTGAAGACAACAGCCCACCAAGGGGGATAGAAAGCCACCGCACAGGCAGAGAGATCCCACGGGCCAGCGTCTGCGGACAAATGGGCTCTCCCGACATACACACAGCCGGGGAGCGGACTCCCATCGCTGAAGCACAGGCAGTCTACATCTACACAACACGGTGCAGGAGAAAGGCAGAGACCACCTTCCAGGTGGGGAACCCGACCGCAGCCGGCTGCGGGCACCGACCACCATCAACTTGGTTTACCAGTGACTCGTGTGTGTCAATAACAGTGAGTACAACAGTGCCCTCCGGCCGCGCACACCGCCCTGCACCGCCCAGCTATCCCCAACGGGTCCCGGGGGCCATCATCCCTGCCCACGGAGGGGTTAACATCTAGCTGCACTACCATCTCTCCCGGGTGCCCCGCAACTGCAGCGGTTGTGTCTACCTTCACCACATCCCATGGGTGGCGTCACGTACTCAAGCGCGGCTCCGGCCGTGCACCTACCTAACCCCCCACCGAAAGCGCCAGCATCTCCTTCAGAGCGACGTGAGCCCGGGTCCGTAGGCGCTCGAGCCACCCACCAACGAGCGGCTCGGCTGCGGCCGAGCGCAGGGCTGTACACATCGACTCTTCTGGCGTCACGAACAGGATACTTACTGTACCTATTCACTTACCTAGTGAAGTGCGCCTTGAAGTTGAAGTCAGCGGTGATCCGTTGCAATGTTTTCAGAATCCGCCATCTTTTGGCGCGAAGATTCCCGCTAGAGTCGTCTTCCCTGCAGAAAAGGCGCGAAAGCCGAAGCCCCGCCCCCTGGGAATACGGCCGTGCAGCAAAGCGCGCGGTCAGAAAAGCGAAACTAGAGAGCAGCGAGTGCCGTGAAAAGACCAAGGGGGAGCAGATGGAGGATGTCTGCTTCCAAACCTGATGCTAGCCCTGTGCCGACCGCTGGAGTGGTGGTACCCACAGAGAATGCCGCCAGCGAGGAGGAGGTTACAGTTCCCGCTCCCGTCGCAGGAGCGGCGGGTCCAGGGGCTCCGGTGGTGACTGCTCGTGCAGCAGCTGGCGGTGACCCGCCTGCCGCAAGAAGGATGTCGGCCCTGGCAGTCCGCCCGGCCGTGACGGGAACGGTACCCGTTTCAGAAGACCCTGCAGCCGCCAACTCAGAACCAGAGACGAAAGATGGCAGCAGCTCAGGGGACGATAAGGAGTCCGTCTCGGGGAATGAGGCCCCGCTCGTCATTGGCGTCTTCGGGGATATGATGGTAGCGATCTGCAGGTACTGCAGGCAGCCAGGGCACTTTGCGGGTGCGTGCCCTGAGAATGGTCGGCCTTGAAAGGGGGCCGGAGAACCACTGTAAGTTAACCCCCCTCGAAGTTGAAAGTTAAAAAAGTTGAAAAGTTTTAAGTACAGCACCTGCTCCTGCTAAAATAGACTCTTGTCCCTTTGTTGAACGTCCCCAAGTTCCCCAGGAGACGCCATCCAGCACACTGGGTGGAAGGGAAAGAGATGCTGCCTGACTTGTTGAATGCCGCTGTGGTTGGAGTCCCAGAGGGCGCCATCAGGGGTGCCCCTGGTGGAGGACGGCAAGCCAGTTAAGTTGGAGCAAGGACAATCCCGTTTGTAGAGTCCGGTCTACTGTACCCGCACTGCAGGCAGTGGAAGATGGGGTCCTTCTGGACAGTGTCACTGTGAGTGAATGTGGCATTGGGGACCCGTGGTGCCCTGTGGTGGACTGAGGGAAAGTTACCGAGGAAGCTGCGCCGGCAGCAAAGTTAAGTGTTTTAAATAGTTCCGGACCACCTTTCCTGACCTACAGTCTCCGGAGAGGCTGGTTGGAGGAAGGGCCTGTGGCAGAGGAGGCCGAGGTCCCATCACCATGTAGCCCGGTGACAACCCTCCAGGCCAGGGATCCCCTGGACGTGGGGCCTCTGAGAGACTGCCAAGTAAGGAACTTTTTACCCGGCCCATATGGGCAACACCTGGACCTGACCCAATTCCGGGACTTGGGAAAAGGGGTGCTGACCCAGTTTTAGAGGCAGCATCAAGGTTTAGGTTTGCTCGAGTGGGCAAATGGAAGGACCCGGTCCCGTCCCATTCCCGGTTTAATAAAATGTTGGTAACGTTGAAGCAAAATGCCTCCCGTAAGGGATGATTACAAAACTTTCTTGATTGTAAATACTGTTATTATAATTGTACATATGTTCTCTTTTATCTTTTCCAGTTACAAAATAAACGGTGGTGGTCGGACAGCCCGCGGATGGTCTGTGGTTAACCAAGGGGGAGTGTGACGCCCTGGACTAGCCAGGTAGTCACAGGTAGACCCCCCCCCGCACTACACCTGTCGCCTAAAAAGGAGTCATCAGCCAACCACAAAAATCCTAGTCACCTCCCTCAGTGCTTGATGGACACACCAGGGGGGCGGAGCCAGGCAGTTGGCACGCCCACCGAGGAGTTCAGAGTGCCTGAGGCAGGAAAACAGTTCAGTTGAAGTCAGACCAGTTTTGAGTGTTGAGGAGTAAGTAGGTGAGGCCTGTGAGACAGGCCGGTGACAGTCTGACAGGTGTGAGGGTCGTAGCCCGAACACCTTGGCTAGGAGGCAAGCGGTGGCCTCAGCCTGCAGGAGCCGGGAAGATGGTTCGGTGGAACCGTGGTGGACCGGGACAGGGTAGTGGCCTGTCGGTACCGACCCGGGGAACCGACTCGGAAACCGCAGCACACAGGGGGGTACTCAGACCCTGAAACAAGGTCCAGAATCCACTGGACTGAGTTAATTAACTGATTGCGGTCTGGACTATAGGTCCTTTCCCACCCAAGTCCCGACTGAAGACAACAGCCCACCGAGGGGGATAGAAAGCCACCGCACAGGCAGAGAGATCCCACGGGCCAGCGTCTGTGGGCAAACGGGCTCTCCCGACATACACACAGCCGGGGAGTGGACTCCCGTCGCTGAAGCGCAGGCAGTCTACATCTACACAACACGGTGCAGGAGAAAGGCAGAGACCACCATCCGGTTGGGGGACCTGACCGCAGCCGGCTGCGGGCACCGACCACCATCAACTTGGTTTACCAGTGACTCGTGTGTGTCAGTAACAGTGAGTACAACAGTGCCCTCCGGCCGCGCACACCGCCCAGCTATCCCCAACGGGTCCCGGGGACCATCATCCCTGCCCACGGAGGGGTTAACATCTAGCTGCACTACCATCTCCCCCGGGTGCCCCGCAACTGCAGTGGTGGTGTCTACCTTCACCACATCCCGTGGGTGGCGTCACGAACTCAAGTCCGGCTCCGGCCATGCACCTAACCCCTCACCGAAAGCGCCAGCATCCCCTTTCAGAGCGACGTGACCCCGGGTCCGGAGGCGCTTGAGCCACCCACCAACGAGCCCGGATCCGAGCGGCTCGGCTGAGGCCGAGCGCGGGGCGGTACACATGCACTGCACTTTGATAGACGGGTGTCATGGGGGTGGACTCGTGGGTCGGGTACTCACTGTAAAATCCTCCACCAGCGTCCTCCTGGCTTGCTCACTTTTCTTTATTTGAATATCGCGCCACCATTGCTATTGTTGGTTTTGCAGGCACACTGCCACAGTAATTCTGTCGTTATTAAAATAGTGCTGGAATCCATGCATGTGAGTACCGCGATCTCTGGCCCCATTTTATTGAAGAGACTGCGGTGAAGACTATGAGTGGCAGGGGCACATGCACAGATGTAAAATAAAAAATCTGCGCACGTGCCGATTCTTTTCACAGCCTTCACTGCAGTGTCTTCAACAAAATGGTGCCGCAGTCCGTGCATGTGTGGACTCTGGCACCATTTTAATGAAGACAGAATTACTATGGCAATGTCCATGCGCCGCTAACCACAACAATGGTGACACGTGCGTGATATTCAAATAAAGGAAAGGGGGCAAGCTAGGAGGAATCCCGAGGAGAACTCAATGAGGATCCAAACCCACAATTGCCTGCCCCCTTTGCACCCATCAATCAAAGTGCACTGCATTTCTGCAACTTTGATTAAAGATATTTTTGCAACCAAGCATCCCATTTTTCTACAACAGGTATGCCTGGATTCAGCATCTTACTGCCAGTATGGCACTGCCTTTAGTTCACATCACAAAATCCTTTAAAAGCAAGGTACTGTAAACATATAAATGTAGTAGATAAAGCTGGTGGATGCCACCTGCAATGAGACATAGCCCAACAGGTCTTGGACTTTTTTGGGACACATAAGAAAAACAGAAAGATAGACAGACAGCCGACCCATATGTGAGTCAGAAATGCATGCAGGCATGTTCTCCAGGCTCTCCCCATTCAGTATCATCACTTTCCCATTTTTGTTGGGTCCAGCAGAAAAGTACTTCTAATTGACTTGCATTGTATTCGCCATTCAGAACGAATACGCATGTATTACAAAGTACTTGTTACAAGTATAGCGATTACTACGAATATTTTGGTACTCGCTCATCTGTAGTCAGCAGGTGTTTGCTACCTCATCTAAGAGCAGCATTACGTACAGTGGAATCCAGAAGTTTTCATGCACTATCTAAAAAGACACATCTGCATTTTTTTCTCACTATCTGACATGAAATCCGAATAAACTTTTCCCATTTTAGGTCAATTAGGAACCAAAATTATTTATATTTGCCAAATGCCAGAATAATGAGAGAGAGAGAGAGAGAGACAGAGAGAGAGACAGACAGGGAGAATGTTTTAAGGCATTTTTATTCCTTTCTGCAAAGTCAAAATTTTCCATACATTAAGAGTTCTATGCCTTTAAACAATATGGGACAGCCCGTATGATGATGTCATGTCTTTGGAAGCCTCTGATAGGTTTATTGGCAACATCTGAGTTAATTGAGACACACCTGTGGATGTACTTTAATGCCCATCTGAAACACACTGCTTCTTTGTGTAGCATCATGGGAAAGTCAAAAGAAATCAAAGCCTTATGGCTTCTTCCTCAGGACAAATCACCTAATATATAAAGCTGAATGTGTATGTGTATGTATGTATGTATGTACGTCCGGGATTGGCATCTGCACCGTCGCAGCTACAGCCACAAAATTTTGCACACTCACACGTCTGGACCCCGAGAGCGTCATAGGCTATGTTTTGAGGGGAAATTTTAACCCCGTGCTTTACAGTTATTCGCCAAAAAACCTGCCTCCATTAAAGCGAATGGAGCTGGGAGCCACAGTGCAGCCAGAACTTCAGAAGAATGCACAGCCACGCCCTTATATGGAATGTTGGCGTGTCACAATTCAGCCAAGGAAAGAGACAGACACAGACAGGGAAAGAGGCAGACAGAGACAGGGTAAGAAACAGACATAGACAGGGTAAGAAACAGGCACAAAAAGACAGACAGACAAAGAGACAGACTGCCAGGAAAAGACACAGACACAGACAAAGAGACAGAGAGAGATACAGGGAAACAGACAGACAGGGAAAGAAAGGGAAAGAGACAGACAAAGAGACAGACACAGGGAAAGAGACAGACAGGGAAAGAGAGGGAAAGAGACAGACAGGGAAAGTGACAGAGATAGATAGATAGACAGACAGGGAAAGAGATTGAGACAGACGGAGAAAGAGACAGAGACAGTCAGAGACAGACAGGGAAAGAGACAGACAGACAAAGGGATAGAGAGAGAGACAGAGAGATATATACAGAGGGGGAGACAGACAGAGAATAGGAGAGAAACAGAGAGACAGTTACTATCCCGGGCGTTAATACATTCTATTTATACATTCTATTCCGGGAATGTTAATACATTCTATTTTTTTAACAACAGTTATTAACCCGGGTGACATTGGCGTGTCACAATGCAGCCAGGGAAAGAGACAGACACAGACAGGGAAAGAGGCAGACATAGACAGGGTAAGAGACAGACACAAAGAGACAGACACAGACAAAGAGACAGACTGACAGGGAAAGAGAGGGAAAGAGAGAGACAGGTTAAGAGACAGACACAGACAGGTAAAGAGACAGACAAAGAGACAGAGACAGACACAGGGAAACAGACAGACTGGGAAAGAGAGGGAAAGAGACAGACCGGGTAAGAGACAGACAAAGACAGGTAAAGAGACAGATAAAGAGACAGACACAGGGAAAGAGACAGAGGGAAAGAGACACAGACCGGGAAAGAGAGGGAAAGAGACAGACAGGGAAAGAGAGGGAAAGAGACAGACAGGGAAAAAGACAGACAGGGAAAGTGACAGAGATAGATAGACAGACAGACAGACAGACAGGGAAAGAGATAGATAGACAGACAGGGAAAGAGACAGAGACAGTCAGAGACATACAGGGAAAGAGAGACAGACAAAGAGAGAGAGAGACAGAGAGATATATACAGAGAGATATATACAGAGGGGGAGACAGACAGAGAATGGGAGAGAAACAGAGAGACAGTTACTATCCCGGGAAGTGGATATTGTGTGCAGAATAAATTTTTGTTAATACACTCTATTTTGTTAACAACAATTATTAACCGGGTAGTACTGCTAGTATATATATATATATATATATATATATATACACAGTGTCTACAAGTAGTATTCAACCCCCTTCAGATTTAGCAGGTTTGATAAGATGCAAATAAGTTAGAGCCTGCAATCTTCAAACAAGAGTAGGATTTATTAACAGATGCATAAATCTTACAAACCAAGTTATGTTGCTCATTTAAATTTTAATTTATTTTCAACATAAAAGTGTGGGTCAATTATTATTCAACCCCTAGGTTTAATATTTTGTGGAATAACCCTTGTTTGCAATTACAGCTAATAATCGTCTTTTATAAGACCTGATGAGGCCGGCACAGGTCTCTGGAGTTATCTTGGCCCACTCCTCCATGCAGATCTTCTCCAAGTTATCTAGGTTCTTTGGGTGTCTCTCATGTGGACTTTAATCTTGAGCTCCTTCCACAAGTTTTCAATTGGGTTAAGGTCAGGAGACTGACTAGGCCACTGCAACACCTTGATTTTTTCCCTCTTGAACCAGGCCTTGGTTTTCTTGGCTGTGTGCTTTGGGTCGTTGTCTTGTTGAAGATGAAATGATGACCCATCTTAAGATCCTTGATGGAGGAGCGGAGGTTCTTGGCCAAAATCTCCAGGTAGGCCGTGCTATCCATCTTCCCATGGATGCGGACCAGATGGCCAGGCCCCTTGGCTGAGAAACAGCCCCACAGCATGATGCTGCCACCACCATGCTTGACTGTAGGGATGGTATTCTTGGGGTCGTATGCAGTGCCATCCAGTCTCCAAACGTCACATGTTTGGTTGGCACCAAAGATCTCTATCTTGGTCTCATCAGACCAGAGAACCTTGAACCAGTCTGTCTCAGAGTCCTCCAAGTGATCATGAGCAAACAAAATGGCTATTTGCCATGAAACGCTTGATTGTGTGGTGATCACACTTCAAAAGTTTAGCAATTTCAAGACTGCTGCATCCCTCTGCAAGACATCTCACAATTTTGGACTTTTCACAGCCCGTCAAATCTCTCTTCTGACCCATTTTGCCAAAGGAAAGGAAGTTGCCTAATAAGTATGCACCCCTTATATAGGGTGTTGATGTCATTACACCCCTCCCCTCCTCATTACAGAGATGCACATCCCCTGATTTACTTAATTGGTAGTTGGCTCTCAAGCCTATACAGCTTGGAGTAGGACAACATGTATAAAAATTATCATGTGATCAAAATACTCATTTGCCTAATAATTCTGCACACAGTGTATATATTGCATAGAGTGATAAGGATTATAAATAATAGGATGTTGTAAGGTTGGACTTGCCCTGTTCTAGATAACTTCAGGCAAGCAAGTAGTTAAATTGTGGGATTGGCCCATAGGAGGAGCCAGGCCTTAGGAGATTAGGACTGACTCCATCTTAGATTCAGATATTAGATTCAGATAGGGTTTGACTACAGTTTAGTTGAAACGTGCAGGTTATGTTACATCTAAAAGGCTGTAGTTATTGGGTGATTCATTAATTCTGAAGTTTCAAAATGATTGTGAGGTAGCACGAAGTTCTCCTAATGACCAGAATTTCAGAGAACTAAGGGCTAGAGTCTGATGAATAGCCTCAATACTAGAGACTGAGCCTGGGCCCCTAACCCTTCCTGGCAGAGGTAAGTAGCAACTCTTATGCGGCAGGGACCCACCTTTTCGTACAGAACCTTCGGCAGTGACTGTGAGCAGGGAGCTCTTCACTGGGACGTGTTCCACTGTTGAGGAGTTAACAAAATAACTTTTTTATTTTGTAGATGCTGCTGGGAATTGTGGTTCCACTGTTGAGAAGTTAAAGAGACCTATCATCACGATATAGCATTTTAAAATAAAGGTCTGACCATAATGGTGCTGTTATAGTGATTCAATAGATATCTGTAGTGCAGGAATCTGCAGCTTGGTTCTTGTTTTAATAATGGTAAAAGTTTTAGAGCAATATCCTTTTCATGAATTGTGGTGGGACTGTTTATAGGCTCTTCAGCTCTGCTGCTGCTCATCATGTTTGTACGAGCCTCCTTTTTTAAAGTTTGCACTGGTGCCGACCGCAGAAAGGGTGACGCTTGGGCGAATCATCACCCAGCGGTCCTCAGCAAAATGGCACTGGTAGAGATGCATGTGTAGATTCAGACTTCTGCTCATCATTGAGCCAAGGTCTGAATCTGTACATGTGCCACTACTGGCGCCATTTTGCTGAAGACTGCCAGATGTCAATGTACGCATATACCAAACAGGCCATTTTGATGAAGACCGCCAGGGGATGATGTGCACAAGTGCCTCACACAGCAAGGGTGGCGCTGACGCAAACTTTAAGAAATGAGTCTCGAACAAACAAGGAAGGTCTATGGCAGAGCTGAAGACCCTTCATACAGTCTCGCCTTTTAGTCTTACCCCAATGCGCTAAAAGTTTATTGCACCAAACCTTCTAACATTTATTAAAGAACAACTAGGCTGCGGAATTGATCACTATAGGTATCTATTAAATCAATATAAGAGAGCAATTGTGGCTAATCCTTTACTTTAACATCTTAAGTCATGATAGGTTCCCTCTAAGAGGACTGTTGCTGAAGGAATTTTATTTTGGTCGAGATATTAAAGTGCACTAATGCTTCATGAGAGTGTGTTTGCTGTCACTTAAAAGGTAAGTGTCATAAATAACTGAGGGCATGCAGCATAAGTAGAATTGGGGAACTTATGTGATTGCTGTAGTTTTGCATCACCCCAAGGGATTGACCCATGTTATCACAATACCTAGGCCAGCTGCAAAATACATCCTTTATCATTTAAAAAGGTTGCATATCTGCTGTGTTTTTGTGATATCATTTCTTTACTATTCCTTGTAATGCCTTTTACATTTTTTAACCCATGTACAATAAACCAATTGGGTAGTTTTAATCCTATTTCTTTTGAGTGTGTCCAACGTATGAACAGGGGTTTCACGAGTCGACCCTAGGTTGAAGAAGAAGACTCTCCTGCATCCCCCTAAAGCTCCCTGACAGATTTGGGAGGAGGCACGGTGCCATACTGAGGTGAGCACTACTGGAAACCCTGCCAGCTGAGGCAGCTTAAAGGGGTGTTACAATGTAACAGTTACATATCAGTTAGTGAACAACAGACAGCAAATGGATGGCATCCAAGTAATGCCCTATTTTTCTCACAGACCCATAGACTTTCATTACCGAGCTTAATCCAACACTCACATCATTATCAGACATGTCTAGGGTTTTTTGCATGAACTAATCGATGTGAGGAAAAAAATCGGACATGTGAACAGCCCCACAGACTGTCATATGTATGAGTATTCTTCTGGAAAATTACAGATAGCGCTCATTTGTGAAAAACTGATGTCTGAATGAGCACTTAGGCTTTAGGTCAATTAACATGACACACACGGCAGTTTATCACACTTTGCACAGTTCACAGCTTTTACAAATGTACTCTGTGATGTTATTCAATTTTTCCGCTTTAAGCCCGCTTTACACGCTGCAATGTATCTTACGATGTGTCGGCGGGGTCACATCGTAAGTGACGCACATCCGGCATCGTAACATACATTGCGGTGTGTGACAGGTACGTGCGATTGCGATTGAACGGTAAAACGTTCATCGCATACACATCGTACCTTTCTCTAGAATTGCACGTCAGATTGTTCATCATACCCGGGGTAGCACACATCGCAGTGTGCGACACCCCGGGAGCGATGAATAGATCTTACCAGCGTCCTGCGGCTCCCGGCCCACAATGCGGAAGGAAGGAGGTGGGCGGGATGTTTACATCCCGTTCAGCTCCGCCCCTCCGCTTCTATTGACCGGCTGCCACGTGACGTCGATGTGACGCCGAACGTCCCTCCCACTCCAGGAAGTGGACGTTCGCCGCCCACATCGAGGTCATATGGAAGGTAAGTACGTGTGAAAGGGGTTAATCGTTTGTGCGGCACGTTCAACAAATTGAACGTGCCACACATACAATGGGGGCGTTGCAAATCGCATATGATATCGTATGCGAAATTGCAACGTGTAAAGCAGGCTTTACATGTTAGTATTTCCGGTAAGTGTGGTATCCATTTTATTTTTGTTTTTTTTTATGGATACTACGCAAACCCATTATATGGTGATCATCAATTGTCTGTGTTTTCACACGTACCATTTATCCATGTAAACCACATGGTTCCATCAAAACTACACAGAGACATGTCCATATTTATCCGACAGCATTGATGAAAAAGGCCAACTGAAGTCCATGGGATACAACCAGAAGTGAATGCATTCGGGAAATTAATGCATTTTGGGTGGTAAAGATGTGCAAAGATGATAGTTAGTTAGCTATCTGGATGATATGTTGAGAGATAGATTATAGATAGATAGCTAGTTAGGTAGGTAGCTTGTAGAGCTTTCTATTAAGTCAAATAGAAAAAAATATTACATGAAAAAAGGATGTGGTGTCCCCCCTATTTTTTAAACAATCAAAGGTTGTCATGACTCACGATGACTATGGGATAGTGGGGAATCAGGGCTGCTATGCTGACTCTCAAGCTAGGGTCCTCTATGCTATCTCTAACCTCAGGAATACTCTTGATGGTGGAGAGGCCTGAGCCTACTTCCTTGACCTGCTCTTGACCAGTCCTGATCTGAATGCCCCTTCCCCTCCCACCAGGGAGGGATGGGACAAGAGTGTGTTGTAAATTACAGATAAAGAGAGACAAGGGGAAACCAAAACTCCATCATACAGCATGCACAGACAAAGGTACAGACAATAAGAGATTCAGGAGGAAAAACAAGAGCAGGAAGGAAGGACTAAACAACAGGGGAAAACTCCACAACTGCTCCAAGCAATAGGCACAATGTAGGCACAACCTTCATTAGAGAGTATGGGACACCACAACTCACAGACCAACATAAAATAAACTATAGCTGGCATGGGTAAAAAGATTCAACCAGCATAAATAGAAGGTGAGCAGATGTGATAGGATGCTAGCTAACCTGCCTATGAATTAGCACATAACACGTCAATGCCCAAGTCTGCCTGTGTTGATTGTAGACACCAGATAAACCATCAGGTGGCGTGTCAGAATCTGCAATCTAAACAGAGCCCAATGCCGCCATGACAGAAGTTTGTGCAAAACTCCATGTGACAAAGGTAAAGTAAACATCTGTGGGTTGATATAATCAGGCTGAAAAAGTTGATTGTTATTGGGCCCTTCCCAAACTAAACATACCAGCCTGTAGATGCCCCAGAAGTGGAGCACCACAAGATGATCCAATTCTGTCACTTTGCCTCAGTCTTCAGATTGCCCTGGTGCCGAATCACGTACAGCGCAGCATGACTTGGAACATCAAAAGAACGGTAACATTACAAATTTCACTGCTCTTGAGCTAGGTCTCACACAGCGCAGCATGACCTGGAAGTGGCTGTTAGTACAGCCTATGCAGTGTCAGAACAAGCCTACATAGGCTTTGTTCATTGGATCTCCTGGACTACGTCAGACTAGTGTGGGATTTTTTTAAAAACCCTTTACAACTTTGGACAAAGGTATGTCCTGCTTGTTGGGAACTTAACAACCAAGGATGTATCCTGTACATGTTGGCAATCGGGGGTGGCACAATGCGCTATTTCCCCACGTTTGCCACAGGGGACTCCGCAGCCAGGGATGGTGCCCACGTCTTTCCTGGCTGTTTAACCCTCTAAATGCTGCAATTGATATCGATTGTAGCATTTAGGGGTCTGGGAGAGGGCTCACGCTCCCTCTTCTCTCTGATTGGTGCTCCTGCATTGTATTTGCCAGATCCTGATCATTGCCATGGTGACCTGAGGTCATCATGATGACTTCCAAGTCACAAAGCTATGGAAAGCCTCTGAGATCATACCAGGAGCATGATCATGCTTCTTTCAGGGCTGCACTGAGAGTATAATGAATTGCAATGCTGGTGCATTGAAATAGATTATACCAGCAATCAGTGCAGTAAAAGATAGTGTTCCCTATGAGGACTAATTTAAAAGGTAAAAAACAAAAATTGTAAAACTATTTTAAAAAACAAATCAGAAAATAAAGAACTAACAAATGGGAAAAAAAATTCCAATAAATATGTACTGTATATTTATGTAAAAAATGAACAAAAAAAGTTCACATATTTGGCATTGCCACATCCATAACAACCCGCCTTATAAAAAACTGTTCCACTAGCTAACCTCTTCAGTGAGCATCTTAATTAGTTTTTACTATTTTTCTAAAAAAAAAAATATGTCTTTTAATCATACAGCTGACATCAAAAGTGGAATAAAACGCAAACAAAAAGTGATGCAAATAAAAATCATACAGCTGAAAACATACTCTCGCCCCGCAAAAAAAACGAGCTACCATACAGCTTCACCAGCAAAAAAGTAAAAAATCTATAGCACTTAGAATACAGAAATGTAAAATTTATTTTTCTATAAAATAATTTTATGGTGTAAAAGCTGCAAAACATAAAAAACAATATGCATGTGGTATTGCTAAATTCATATTGTCTTATCACTTTTATGACACAGTGAATGGTGTAACAAACACAGCTAAAAAACACGCAAAGTGGAATAGAAAGCGATAAAAATATATGATGTGGCCCAAAATAGTACCAATATAAAATTCCAACTCATCTCGCAAAAAACATGCCTTCACATGATTCTGTGACAGAAAAATAAAAAACTATGGCATTCAAAATTCAGTGATGCAAAAACCCTTTATTTTGTAAAAAAGTGTTTTTTTGCTTGATAATAGCCAAACCTAAAAACCTATATGAACCTGGCAATGCTATAGTCATACTGACCTTAGGAATAAAGCCGCCCAATCCCTTAAAAGAAATAAATTAAATTTTTCAACTGCTGTAGATTTGTTAATTCTGCCTCCCAAAGATTGCAGTACGGTGCAACTCACATTTATCCTGTGCTCTATGCTGAGCGCTTTCAGTGGGGATTATGTGTAAATCTCAGAAAATTATGATTCAGATAAAACTCCTAAATGAATATTCACTGTAATGAGGCAAAATGAGTGACCCGGGGTATGGCAGTGTCCAATCTTTTTGCTTGTTTTGTTAGGTGTGGACAAAAATGCTGTCATCAACAGTTTTGTTCACCTTTGAAAAAATGAAAACTACTGAACAGAAACCAAGCAGTGTCCGGAGTAACTCTGCTGCCTCATTATAGCAATGAATCCCTCAGGGGTTTTACCTGAATCACGTATTTCGGAGATGTAGATGGAAACCCTGATGTAAGTGCTCAGCAGTAAAGCACAGAATAAATGTGAACTGATCCAAAATGTTCTGTGCTCCAAATTGCCACCAAATAGCACTCAACTTAGGCCACAAAAACAGAAGTCCTCACTCAGGACCATCATCTGTTAATGGAAATATAGGGGGCTTCCGCATTATGGGTAGCACAATAGGTGCTCGACAAGCGCTATGCCTCAAAAAATAAATCCAGAAAATTCTGAGCTGCCAAATCCAAATACACCCCATCATTCTTAGCCCCACAATGTGCCTAAATCACAATTAATGTCCACATGTTTGGCATTATTGTAGTGAGGAAGCCTGCTTAATTTACAGGGGTTCTGCAAATAGAGTCCACAAACTATTCTAGAAAAATCTGTGCTCTAAAAATCAAATGGTGCTTCTTCCTCCAAGCCCTAGGGTGGGCCTAAACAGTCACAAGTGGGTTATTGCCACATTCAGGAGAAATTGAGTAACATATCAGGGGGCCTAATTTTACCTATTTTCCTTGTGAAAATGGGAAATATGGGGTAAAAATAATCTATAATGTCAATATGCTCACTGCATCCCTAGATGAATTAAATGACTAGTATAGTTTTTAAAATAAAGTGACTTGTGGGGGATTTCTGCTGTTCTGGCACCTCAGGGACTCTGCCAATGTGATATGGCACCACCAAACTATTCCAAGTATATCTCAACTCAACTATGGGATTCTTTCCCTTGTTCACTTTGTTTTGTGCCTCAAAAGTAGTTTTGACCACAGTTTTGTCGGGGCGTTGACATACTCAGAAATGATTGCACAACAAATTGTGTTGTCCATTATTTCCTGTTACTCCAGTGAAAATAAAAACACTGGGGTTTAAGTAATGTTTTTGTGGTTAAAAATGTATATTTTCATTTTTATGGCTCCATGTTGTAAAATTCTGTAAAGCACACTGTTACGGTTGCTGTGGCACTGGAGTCTATGTCCAGATTTCTTGCTACTGCACATGTGCAAGCGCTGGAGACTAAGGCGGGCTTTGCACACTACGACATCGCAGCCCGATGCTGCGATGCCGAGTGCGATAGTGCCCGCCCCCGTCGCAGCAGCGATATGTGGTGATAGCTGGCGTAGCGAAAGTTATCGCTACGCCAGCTTCACACACACACTCACCTGCCGTGCGACGTCCCTGTGGCCGGCGACCCGCCTCCTTGTTAAGGGGGCGGGTCGTGCGGCGTCACTGCGACGTCACACGGCAGGCGGCCAATCAGAGCGGAGGGGCGGAGATGAGCAGGATGTAAACATCCTGCCCACCTCCTTCCTTCCGCATATCCTACGGAAGCCGCAGTGAGGCCGGTAGGAGACGTTCCTCGCTCCTGCGGCTTCACACACAGCGATGTGTGCTGCCGCAGGAGCGAGGAACAACATCGGACCGTCGCGTCAGCGTAATCATGGATTACGCCGACGCTGCACCGATGATACGATTACGACGCTTTTGCGCTCGTTAATCGTATCATCGAGCCTTTACACACTGCGATGTCGCATGCGATGCCGGAAGTGCGTCATTTTCAATTTGACCCCACCGACATCGCACCTGCGATGTCGCAGTGTGCAAAGTGCCCCTTAGTCCTATCTTGGAGCCATTGCACATGTGCGGGTGACATCATCGCTGACACGAGGTCACATGTCTCTGACACCTTCTATGCTGATTGGCCGCTGGTCATGTGCTTGTGACACGTGGTCACATGTCTCTGACACCTTCTATGCCGATTGCTCGCTGGTCATGTGCTTGTGACGCTTTGCTCGGTGATAGGCCAGCGTGACGTCATTCCTGTCGTTCTGGCAGCGGATTGGCTCTGGTGTCCTCCATCTTGGATGAGGCACAGAGTCTATATAAGACCCTGATGCACGCCGCATGGCGCTCAGTCCTCTTGGTTCATGCATGAGAGTAGACGCTCTGTGCACGTTCCTCTAGGCATCTCTCTGTCTATGCTAGGTGAGCACTACCGGCAGGGTAGCGTTCTTATACCTTACAGCTTCGGCTGCAGTCCGTATCCTTACCTCTTAGGGGAGCGGACATAGGCAGGTGCCTGAGGCACATGGTCCGGCTGGGCCTTGTGATTCTACTCGTAGGTGGACGTTGCCGCTAGGGTAACGTTCCTTATACTGCGTCTGGCAGTTGTTCGTATCCTCGCACACTAGGGGAGCGAACAGAGGTAGGAGCTTTGTGCGGCTTATGCTGCTGTCTGTCTCTTTTGCACCACTAGAAGAGCGGACCTAGGCAGGTGCCATATCTAGTGGTTCGTGTCCTCGCACACTAGTGGAGCGAACGCAGGTAGGAGCTTTGTGCGGCTTACGCTGCTGTTCGTCTCTTTTGCACCACTAGAAGAGCGGACCTAGGCAGGTGCCATATCTAGTGGTTCGTGTCCTCGCACACTAGTGGAGCGAACGCAGGCAGGAGCTTTGTGCGGCTTACGCTGCTGTCTGTCTCCTGGCACCACTAGAGGAACGGACCTAGGTAGGTGCCATTTCACACTCACTGCCTTTGTCTCTGTGATTATTAACAGAGACCATTCCACACACCCTCCAAGTAAGGGAGGAATTGCCTTATTTACTAATTATATTCCTCTGTGAGTTTAACAGAGGTATTGCACTCTGCCATAGTCTGCAGCAGAGTCTTTGCACGGTGGACCCTGACTGTCTGATACTCCTTTAGGTTTTATTATCAGACAGCCCCCTGTAACACACCTGGAGGTTCAAGCTGCTCACCAAACATCTAGATAAAATCCTCGAGGGGTCTAGTTTCAAAATGGAATCACTTGAGGGGGTTTTCCACTGTTTAGGCACCTCAAGGGCTCTGCCACTGTGACATGGCACCCGCAAAATATTCCAACTAAATCTGAACTCAAATATGGCGCTCTTTCCCTTCTTCACATTGCACTATGCCTCAAAAGTAGTTTTCAACCACATATGGAGTGTTGTCGTACTGAGGAAAAAATTGCAAAACAATCTGTATGGTCCATCATCTCCTGTAACCCTAGTGAAAATATAAACATTTGGCCTTAAAGCAACATTTTTGTGGTTAAAAATGTATTTTTTTTATTTTCACTGCTCAATATTTTAAAATTTTGTGAAGCACCTGGAGGTTCAAGGTGCTCACCAAACATCTCGATAAATTCCTTGAGCCGTCTATTTTCCAAAAGGGGGTCACTTGTGCTGGGGTTCCACTGTTTAGGCACATCAGCGGTGCTCCAAACCCAACAATGCATCCACCAATGATTCCAGATGATTTAGCATCCAAAATTTTAAATGGTGCTCCTTCCCTTCCAAACACTGCCATGTGCCCAAACAGTAGTTTTTCCACCATATATGGGGTATTGGCATAATCAGAAATTGTGCAACAAATGGTATGGTAGATTTTCTACTATTACAGATGTGCAACTGCAAAATTTGGGGTTGAATTAACATTTTTTGGGGAAAAAGTCCAATCTTCATGTTTTCCTTAGGTTCCTGTAAAGCATGTAAAAGGTTCATAAACTTCTTGGTTGTGATTTTGAGCAGTTGGAGGGTGCAGATTTTAGAAAAATTGTGTCACTTTTGGGTATTTTCTGTCACACAGGCCTCTCAAAATCACTTCAAATGTGATGTGTTCCCTAAAAAAAAATGTTTTGTAAACTCTGACGGAAAACTGAGAAATTGTTGATAAACTTTGAACCTTTCTAACTTTCCTGAAAAAAAAAATGATTATACAAAAATTGTGCTGGTGTAAAGCAGACATGTGTGAAATGTTATTTATTAACTATTTTGTGTGATATAACCCTCTAGTTTAAGGATATAAAAATTCCAAGTTTGAAAATGGCCACATTTTCTACATTTACTCCAAATCTCTGATATTCTCACAAATAAATGAAAAAAAAAATATCACCCTAAATTGACCACTATCAAGAAGTACAATATGTCCCCAGAAAATAGTCTCAGAATCACTGGGATCCGTTGAAGTGTTTCAAAGTTATTATATCATAAAGTGACACTGGTCAAAATTGAAAAAAATGGCCTGGTCATGAAGGTGAAAACAGGCTGGGGTGGGGGGGAAGAGTTAATAAAGTGGTGAACAAGGGAAAGTATCACAGAGTGTTTATTTCAAGAAAGCATATTTTTGTGTGCATATTTTTTTTAATACTTGGTTAGTAATGAGGGTGTCTGATAGACACCTCTCAATTACTAACTCCAGGGCTTGATGCCAGCTGTGTTTTTAGACACTACACAGATGATAGTGATTGCCAGGGCATCAGGGCAATCAGGAAGAGTCAAGGCAAAGCACATGGAGCATCTCATGTTATGCTCCAGTAGGGTCAAATAACCATAGACCTTCCCAGCCTGATAATATCAGCTCACAGCTGTCTGTTTTACCTTTGCTGGTTACCATAGCTGGGGGACCCCAGATAATTTTTCCATTTAATTATTTGGTTAAAAGAAAGATATACAAACTACAGTATCTACCTATCTATTTATCTATACAGTATATCTGTTCTGACTCCATAACTAAAGGCCGCTTTACACGCTGCGATATCGGTACCAATATCGCTAGCATGGGTACCCGCCCCATTTGTTGTGCGACACGGGCAAATCGCTGCCCGTGCCACACAACATAGCCCAGACCCGTCACATTACTTACTTGCCCAGCGACGTCGCTGTGACCGGCGAACCGCCTCCTTTCTAAGAGGGGCGGTTCGTTCAGCGTCACAGCGACGTCACACCTGCGTCACTGAACCGCCGCCCAATAGAAGTGGAGGGGCGGAGATGAGCGGGACGTATCATCCCGCCCACCTCCTTCCTTCCGCATTGTGGCCGGGAGGCAGGTAAGGAGAGCTTCCTCGTTCCTGCGGTGTCACACGGAGCGATGTGTGCTACCGCAGGAACGAGGAACAACTTCGTTACTGCTGCAGTAACGATATTTGAGAATGGACCCCCATGTCACAGATGAGCGATTTTGCACGTTTTTGCGACGATGCAAAATCGCTCATAGGTGTCACACGCAACGGCATCGCTAATGCAGCCGGATGTGCGTCACCAATTCCGTGACCGCAACGACTTCGCATTAGCGATGTCGTAGCGTGTAAAGCCCCCTTAAGCTGCAAGTGTAGGTAGCTTTAGACACCGTTTCCATGGCTGTTTAATATCATTACTTACACATAGAGACTTCGTCAGATAGCTTGACTCAATTGCAGAGTCATGTATGACGATTCAAGAAAAAGTTTGTTTTTTTCCAGTTGAATTCTTGGATTATGCACAGTTACAGTAGGTAAAAAAAAAAAAATCTGTATTAGAGCTGCAGAGAGATTATTTTAGCAAGATGGCTGACAACACTAACTGGAGAAGCAGAGAGGGGTTACTGACATCAGAGCAGCTACAGAGAGAGGACAAACTTCTAAAAATGGCAAACCTTATTGCATAGCAACACAACCGGATGATACAATTACAATACTGTAATGATTCCCAGTTCGGGGGACATGACACTTCTCATCTGAAATCTTTAGATTTCATGATAATCAAAACTTGACACATACTTTGATGATGTCACTGCTATTCTTATGCGGGTGTCACACGATTCGATCTATCGTGGAATCGCATGAGCGATCGTACTCGCCCCCGTCATTTGTGCGTCACGGGCAATTTGTTGCCCGTGTCGCACAAAGTCGTTAACCCCCGTCACACGCACTTACCTGCTGAGCGACGTCACTGTGGGCGGCGAACATCCTCTTCCTGAAGGGAGAGAGACATTTGGCGTCACAGCGATGTCACACAGCGGCCGGCCAATAGAAGCGGAGGGGCGGAGATGACCGGGAAGTAAACATCCCACCCTCCTCTTTCCTTACGCATTGCCAGCGGGACGCAGGTAAGCTGCGTTCGTCGTTCCCGGGGTGTCACATGGAGCGATGTGTGCTGCCTCGGAAACGATGAACAACCGGCGCACAGAAGAAGAAACAACTTTTTGAAAACGAGCGACGTGTCAACAAGCAACAATAAGGTGAGTATTTTTGCTCGTTCACCGTCGCTCGTAGCTTTCACACGCTACGATATATCAAACGATGCCGGATGTGCGTCACTTACGACGTGACCCCGCCGACATATCGCCCGATATATCGTACCGTGTGACGCCCGCATTAGAATCTGAAAGACAAAAAGAAACCCACAAGCATGCAACAATAAAACTATGAACAGTTCTAAAGTTCAATATGGGGTTGGTGGCCGGTAGACCATAACAGTAGGATAAATCCAAGTTCAATAGAAACCCATCTTCACACTGGGGAATCCACAACATGCAGACACTTACACCAAGCCAGCAATCCAATGAAGAATGTTCCATGTCCTAATATTGCTGAAGGTATGTGGGGGTACACTCCCCACTGTAGGTTGTGTCCAGTAGTAATGTCCTTTATGTGGTGTCTTCCTTTGCCAGATGATGTACAAGTTCAGTGACAGGGTGATGGAAACTCATGTTGAGCCCCCTTTTGTTACCTTAATATCAACCTTTCTAGTTTTCCATCGTCATGGTGATAAGACCTACTGGCCAGTCATTACGATGAGCTTCTTGCTATTTAAAAAGGATAAAGTCTTCTTGGAGGTTTGGCCTGGACATCAGCTATTTTTGACAGCCTTGACTCAAGTGCAGGTATTCTGTCTTCCAGCGGTACCAAAACACATTAGACAGGTGTTGAATAGTGATGAGCGAGTATGCTTGTTACTACTCGGTACTCGCACGAGTATCACTGTACTCGGGCTACTCGGCGGGGACCGAGTAATCTCGCGATACTCGTGCTGTACTCGTGGTCTTCATGTTGGCGCTCTTTTTACAGCCATCCCTTATGCAGGGATTGGCTGGCAGACCACTGCAATGCCACAGCCCTGTTGTGGAATTGCAGTGATTGGCCAGCCCGCACAGCGTGACCGTGCCTTTAGCCCGACACTTCCCCGCTCGGCTACGGCCCCTCCCGCACTCCACTCCGCGTGTATATATATATGCACGCTTACACACACACGCACGTTTTTTTTTTTAATTTACAGTTTTCTGGTTTCTACATGCTGCCGGGGGTGATTTCACAAAAATACTCGGGTCTCCCATAGGATAACATTGGGCTCGGTGCTCGGGCCGAGTACACGAGTATCTTGGGATGCTCGGCCCGAGCCTCGAGCACCCGAGCTTTTTAGTACTCGCTCATCACTAGTGTTGAACCTGCTTCCACTGATGTCTGTAACTGTCATTGTGGTCAAAATTCCCTGAAGGGATTGCAGCTCCTCCAATCTTTTGTGTAAAAATTTGACTTGAGTAAGAATCGTTGGAGCATCATTGTCTAATGATACTGGTACCAATGGTCTTTTATTATTACTAGCTGCACTACCCGGCTTTGCCCGGGTTAATAACTGCTGTTAACAAAATAGAATGTATTAACAAAAATGTATTCTGCACACAAAAACCACAAAACAAATAGATATAAATGTAATTATAATGTCTGTCTCCCCCTCTGTATATATCTCTCCGTCTGTCTCAATCACTTTCTCCGTCTGTCTCAATCTCTTTCCCTGTCTGTCTATCTATCTCTTTCCCTGTCTATCTATCTCTGTCACTTTCCCTGTCTGTCTCTTTCCCTGTCTGTCTCTTTCCCTCTATTTCCCTGTCTGTCTCTTTCCCTCTCTTTCCCTGTCTGTCTCTTTCCCTCTGTCTCTTTCCCTGTGTCTGTCTCTTTGTCTGTCTCTTTGTCTGTCTCTTTGTCTGTCTCTTTACCTGTCTTTGTCTGTCTCTTTCCCTGTCTGTCTCTTTCCCTGTCTGTCTCTTTCCCTGTCTGTCTCTTTCCTACTTTCCCTCTGTCTCTTTCCCTGTGTCTGTCTCTTTGTCTGTCTCTTTGTCTGTCTCTTTACCTGTCTTTGTCTGTCTCTTTCCCTGTCTGTCTCTTACCCTGTCTGTCTCTTTCCTCTCTTTCCCTGTCTGTCTGTTTCCCTGTGTCTGTCTGTCTCTTTGTCTGTGTCTGTCTCTTTACCTGTCTGTGTCTGTCTCTTAACCTGTCTGTGTCTGTCTTTTAACCTGTCTCTCTCTTTTCCTCTCTTTCCCTGTCCGTCTATTTCCCTGTCAGTCTGTCTCTTTGTCTGTCTGTCTCTTTGTGTCTGTCTCTTACCCTGTCTATGTCTGTTTCTTTCCCTGTCTGTGTCTGCCTCTTTCCCTGTCTGTCTGTCTCTTTACCTGGCTGCATTGTGACACGCCAACATTCCATATAAGGGCGTGGCTGCGCATTCTTCTGAAGTTCTGGCTGCACTGTGGCTCACAGCTCCATTCGCTTTAATGGAGGCAGGTTTTTTGGTGAATAACTGTAAAGCGCGGGGTTAAAATTTCTCCTCAAAACATAGCCTATGATGCTCTCAGGGTCCAGAAGTGTGAGTGTGCAAAATTTTGTGGCTGTAGCTGCGACGGTGCAGATGCCAATCCCGGACATACATACATACACACACACACATACCTACACACATTCAGCTTTATATATTAGATAGCTGACACTTCTGTGGGGCAGGTGATCAGAATTTTGTGCGTAAGAGGCAGCTTGTGGTCCAGCAACATGGATTCAAGGACTCTTCATGCAATTCCAATCATACGTTCCTAAGATACACCCATATGTGATGAATGTTGAGGGTTGAACACCCTTGTGCACCTATTGTCAGTCAAGAAGCTGTGTAGTTGCAGCTCCTTGTGGGTTCCTTAAAAAGTTTGTGCCACAGTCAGACCTGAGTTGTTTGTCAAATCCCCGGATGGAAAAGACTCTTCTGAGGGCATTGATGAAACAAGAAGAATCCATGAGTTTAATCCCTTCAATATGGACTGTAAGACAGAAAAATAACAGGGCCCACCACTTACTGTTTGCGACACCACCATGGGTCTTTCAAGTAACAACTGACCATGGGCCAAAGATGTCTACATCTGTATGAATGACTGAATTGTTCTTAGCTGATCTGCTGAAAGATTCGCCATTTGTTGATGTTGGTGTTTTTCTCTTAATCTTTGATGCTTAATGTATCTATGGAGCACTGAAAAAAACACATCTCTTCATTCCCATACTCCACAAGCCTGCTGACCTGGTGGAAACTTCAGCATCAATTTTGGTGTCACAGATGTGTAGTGTTTAGAGACCGTTGGTCTGATTTCCTTGTCAGAATTTCCGGTTCCACCAGCTTGTAAGTGTTATGATTATCGCTTGCAGAAGTACCCTTATATAGGAATCTTGGAGGCATCAGCCACAAGTTATCACCAAGCCTAGATGCAGCTGTGAGTCTTGTTCCTCTGTCAGCTGGGTTTAGGACAGTGGAGATGTGATGACTAAAATCGTCCGACTTTCTAGCATGCAACTCAGACCGATTTTACATGCATAAGTGTGTTTCCAGCCTAAAAGTGTCAGCAGCAGATCCTTGCCCCATAACAGTGTGTCATCACCACATTTTTTGCTTAAAATTTTATTTTCCTATTTTCCTCCTCTAAAACCAGGGTGCGTCTTATGGTCCGGTGCGTCTTATAGTCCGAAAAATACGGTAATATTTGCATAAATAGTACAAACATTCTGCAACATCATCAAAAACTCACCAAAGGCTCATTCCGGGAAAGTAGCCTGACAGTTACAGCAAAGTGGATGGGATTTATAGAAATCTCCTACCCTCTGCGCTTCTTTTTTACTTAGTATAAACTGACCTGCGGTGTGTTTCAAATAAGTAACACGTCAATTACTCTTGCAGGTTTTCTGAGTTTTCTGTGCAGATTTTCTCCATAGCCTTGCATTACATACAGTAAAAAATGCAGGTAAAAGAGACCAAATGTAATTTAGTGTATTTTCCCTGCAGAATTATATAAAAAATGCTTTAAATAAGTACATTAGTATTTTCATAAATGTTTTGTAAAAGCTAAATACCAGGAAGCATCAAAAACATTTAAAACATGACATACCAACAAGAGACAAAATATATAGCATCGTAAACATGATAAAAATGTTAATCCCCACCTGCAGGCGGGGATCCACACACATGTCAGCTGATTTGTAAAGCTGACATGTGTGCCTGGCTGGTACAAGTGGAATCGCTATCCACCCGTACCTGTTAACCCCTTAAATGGCTCTGTCAAGATGTGAAAGCAGAATATTAACGGCAATAGTGGTAGACGATTACTCACCGCCCGATACTGGAAGTCACGTGATGTGATCACGTGGATACGGTGGTTGTCATGGTAGCACAGGGTCATGTGATGCCTCCTATAGCTCACATGACTCAGGTCCTTTAACTAGCAGCTGAGTACTGCTGGTTATAAGAGATGATCATTTCTCCCGGTCTGAGCGGTGCTGCTCTGATTGGGAGACATGATTGACCGATCAGACTATTGATACTTATAGCCCCCTAGGCGTACTAGTAAAATAAAAAAAAAGTTTAAAAAAGCTTTGAAAAATTAAAAAAAATAAAAAAACCCTTAAAGTTCAAATCACCCCCCTTTTCGCCCCATTGAAAATTAAAGGGTGAAAAAAATAAAAAAATATACACACATTTGATATTACCACGTGCATAAATGCCCGATCTATCAAAATAAGAAATCAATAATTCTGATCGGTAAACGGCATAGCGTCAAAAAAATTCGAAACGCCAAAAAAATGCAATGACAGGTGATGAAAATGAAGCATCTGTGCAAAAATGGCACAGTTAAAACATCAGCCCGAGACGTAAAAAATAAGCTGTCACTGAGCCATAGATCCCGAAAAATGAGAATTCTATGGGTCGTAAACGTGCGCCACTTTTTTCAGACAAACGTCTGATTTTCTTTAACCCCTTAGATAAAAGTAAACCTATTTATGTTTGGTGTCTACGAACTCACAGCGACATCAGGCATCACACTGACATAACAGTTTTTCCATATAGTGAACATAGTGAATAAAATATCTCAAAAACAATAGTGCAATCGCACTTTTTTTTCTTTTGCAATTTTTCCCGCATTTGGAATTTTTTGCCGTTTTCCAGCACACTATATAGTAAAACTCATGGTTATATTTAATAGTTCAGCTCGTTTTACAAAAATTGAACCCTCATATGACCATTTTGACTGAAAAATAAAGAAGTTACATCTCTTGGAAGAAGAATGGCGAAAAAAAACGGAAAGCGCAAAATTGTCTGGTCGTGAAGGTGTTAAACACAAAAGTAATCTTGTTTACATAATAGGTGCAGAAATGGTGCAGGCATTCTACAAGATCAAAAATTCACCAAAAGCTCATTGTGGTGACACAGCCTTTGATAAATTTGATTGCCTGCATTTTTTTCTTTGCATTTTTAATTGTTTATTTTTTTCATGCATTTTATGCTGGAATATTTATCTTTTTGCAATGTCATATTTTATATATTTTTTATATTCCCTGGTATTTGACTTTCACAAAAATGTATTGAAACGGTCATGTGCGCATTACATGCGTTTTATAGCTCTGATTTCTCTGCATCTAATGCAATTTTATAGGGAACATTTGCACATCAAACTCAGCGTACCTGGAAGAGAAGCTGATGATTCAGATTTTTAAAAAAATGCAGCACAGGTCAAATTATACAACATGAAAAAAAGCCCATTGGTCATGAAATTTTTATAAATCCTATCTACTTTGACAGAACTGTAAAACGCTGCGTTTTTTGCACAGTAGTATGAAAAACTCATCATAGAAACCTTTTTCTCTCTGAGGCTACTTTCACACATCCGGATTTTTGCTCTGCGGCACAATACGGCGTTCTGCAGAAAAACCGCAACCGGCTTTTGTAACGCCGGTTGCGTTTTTTTTTTGCATAGACTTACATTAGTGCCGTATTGTGCCGCAGGGGCTTGCGTTCGGTCCGGTTTTGGCCGCATGCGGCAGATTTAGCCGATGCCGTGGCCGGATCGAACGTTCCCTGCAACGTTTTTTGCTCCGGCAAAAAACACCGCATCGCGCCGCATCCGGCCGCTGCGGCGCATTTTTCAATGCATACCTATGGAGGCCGGATGCGGCGCGATGCGGAAAAAAACGCATCCGCTCGCCGCATGCGGTTTTTTCCACTGCGCATGCTCAGTAGCATGCCGCAACCGGAAAAAAACGGACGGGCCGCATGTAAAAACTTATGCAAAGGATGCGGTGTTTTCGCCGCATCCGTTGCATAGTTTTCACAGCCGGATTGAGCCGCAGTGCTCAAACCGGATGTGTGAAAGTAGCCTCAGGCCTGCGTCCCACTTGTCATTGCCTCACATGTATCTCCCGTCACGGACTCACAGTCTGCTCACAGGAGGGGGTCAGCTGCATAGAGATGCATGCAACAGACCCGCTCCTGTGATCAGAGTGTGAGTCCGTGACGGGAGATACACGCGAGGCAATCACAAGTGAGACACAGGCCTTTTACTCTGTTCCAAAACTGCTGGGATTGATAAGGATGTAGTCCTTAAAGGGATCTTGTCAGGTCCAATATGCACCTAGAACCACGAGCAGTTCTGAGTGCATATTGCTAATCCCTGCCTAACCGTCCCTGTATACACTAGCATAGATAAAGAGATCTTTAGAAAAAGTATTTCTAAAGATCTTTTACCATATGGTAATGAGTGCATGGACTAGTCCCCTGGGCGTTAGTTCCCCGGCCAGTCGGCTCCATTAGCATGTTAGTATGCCCCTGTGGGAGTGCTAACATGCTAATGAATGCGCACCGTCAGAGGATGATCTCACTCACCTCTCCACCGCCATCACCGTCCGACACTGGATTTCGGCTCAGTGCACATGATCCCGGAGTTTTGGGTCATGCGCACTACTTCAGTTTGAAGCCAGGACGCATACACCCGGCTTCATAGTGCACATGACCCTAACTCCGAGATCATGCGCACTGAGCTGAAATCTTTTTCTAAAGATCTTTTTATCTATGCTAGTGTATACAGGGACAGTTAGGCAGGGATTAGCAATATGCACCCAGGACTGCACGTGGTTCTGGGTGCATATTGGACCTGACACGTTTCCTTTAACCTATTTCTATTTTAAGGATTCACACAAGTGTATTAAAAAAATAAATCAGTCCCATTCTGATCCAGAAAAGTGGGATGATTTTTTTTCTCACTTGTCATCTGTATAAAATCTGTTTGTTTTTTTTATACCAGCAGCTATTAATCTTTTACAGGACCATTTACAGATTCCCATCTTACAGAATTGTAATGTATCCATTAACATCGGATGCTGTACTGATGGTCCCTATGGCATCCGGTTTTTTTTCCTCCATTTTTTTTCTCATGCCGAATACAGCTGAGAAAAAAAATGCAGATCTGCACTGGAATAACATTGGTCTGAGTGCAATCCCTTTTATTATCGGATTGCTCTTGTCAATTTATGTGAGTGAGCCGATTCGTGTGAGCAACTCTTTTCTCTACTTTAGACTGGAGTTACACGATCATATGGCATCCGATGCGAGTGCATCAGATCACATTTGCGGAGGAGAGGGTGGGAGGTGCAGAGAAGAGAGAGGGATTAATCTCCCCATCTCTTCCATTATCAGTTGATGCAATTATCGCACTGCAATTGAATGTCATCAGAGTGCAGTCTGATGTTTCACTTGCACTCCTAGACTTGTATGGGTGCGAGTGACACATCTTTCGCTGACAATTGCAGCATGCTGCGACTTTTCACTCATCCAGATTTTAGGTGAGAAAAAAGCTGACCGTCTGCTCTCCCTCATTGACTAACATTGGGCCGTGTCCAATGGAGATTTTGTCACATTGCATTTGTCCTAGTCATACGATCGCGTGAGAGTATCCTTAGAGAAGATTCCTCCAACAGCTCCTTTTTATGTCAGTACTAAGTGAGTCTCAGGGTAGCCTCAGGGGTAGTTCTCTCCATTGTTGTATCAATCCCAACTCCAACCTCAGGGCCCCTCACTGCTCTTATTCCAACAAGCGCTCTACATGGCTCTGCTGTGCACACATTAACTACCTCCTACTGACCATGAGGCGCTTTTATTACCACTTTTAATTTTCTGGCTTCACTTAGAAAGTAACAATGCTCTGGTGTCTACTACATATGTGACCTATGGAGTCTAGCAGCCTGCGCACCCACTGCTCACAACATGCATTAAATGTGCAGTGTGTGTACCAGGTGTCATCATGATATTTCCTGCAATAAAGGAGGCACATCACTTTCGATAATATTGTTTTGTCTGGCTATATTTATAAGCGCTGTGCTTAGTCATTTCACAGAAGATGGCTTGTTATTAACTAAAGGATCTATATAATTTTCTGAAACTTGCAAAAAAGAAAACCGAAACTATAAAATTGACCAGTTACTTTGTTATTCCTCAACGGTCCATGGATGTGTCTTCTGTAAGGCTATGTGTCCACGGTAGAATGTACCTGCGGATTTTTCTGCATGAAAATCCGCACCTTATTTTTGCCGCGGATTTACCGCGGATTTACCGCTAATTTGCCGCAGATTTTTTTTTTTTTTCCCCATTCTATACCCAAAATCCGCACCAAAATCCGCAACAATAATTGACATGCTGCAGATTTTTCTGGATCAAAATCCGCGGCAAATCCGCCGCGGAAAAATCCGCAGCATGGACACAGCATTTCCAAAATGCCATTGAAATGGCTTGGAAGTGCCGCTGCTGCAGATTTTTGGAAAATCCGCGGTAAATCCGCGGTAAATCCGCGGCAAATCCGCGGCAAAATCCTCGCAAAATCCGCAGCGTGGGCACATAGCAGAGTGTAGTGGTAGCTGTGCACCCACAGAGCTCTCAAATCTCAAACCCCCTCCTTATCCTTATATATTCGAGAAGTGATTTTCTAAAAAATAAATACCTATACCTTCCCTTCTCAATAAAAATCCTTTCATTATAATGTGGAAAATGCCATGTGTAAAGTGTGCATTTCATCTTGTCTGCATTTTTGACCCGGATAGTGTCAGCATGGTCACTGAGAAATAGGTAAGTCAGACTGTACATATCATCTTGGTTTTCATTATGAAGATTGACCCACCAAGCATATCACTGTCAGACGAATTTTCATTCTCCAAATGACAAGGAGATAATTAGGGTAGGGTTAGTTTTGGGAAGAAATGTCATGTATTACAGTGAGCCTGTGGAGAAGAAAAAAAAGTCTTCAGAGGGAAAGTGTGCTCAAGGTTCATGTTTTAATGAGAAATTTTGACATCTACAAAGACGGTTCTGCTTTCTATACTGAGCAATATGACTGTGATCAAGAGAGAGGTGGATGAAGGATGGTAAAAACATCGCAGAACATCTTTAATTGCTCATTTGAAAAATCTCCACTGTTATGTGTTAGTAGATCGCTTAATATGTGATTTCAGCTAATTGCTTTTTACTAGAAATATAGAAATAAGGATATAAAATGTAGAAGTATTATGTCTGAGAGGTCATGTCATATAGGTAAGAATGACCCGAGCTACCATACAGGGTAAACACTATATCATGGCATGTAGTAACATAAAGATGTCAATATATGGTACATCGTAAATCACACATCAATGGTGTTGCTCCATTTAGCTTTTATTTTCCAGTAGTAAATAAAGCATTTACTCAGCAGAAGACATGGCAAAAAGTACCGCAAATCATACAGTTCTCTACAGCGCATGGCTTAAGGGGGCTTTACACGCTACCGTTAATGTTTTATCGTCGGGGGTCACGTTGTTAGTGACGCACATCCGGCGTCATTAACGATATCGCAGCGTGTGATACCTACCAGCGACCTTAAGCAACCTCAAAAATGATGAAAATCAATCACCATGGAGAGGTCGTCCCAAAACCAAAAATCGGTAATGGTTGATTATCGATGTGGTTCGTCGCTCCTGAGGCAGCACACATCGCTGTGTGTGACACCGCAGGAGTGAGGAATGTCTCCTTACCTGCCGCCGGCCACAATGCGGAAGGAAAAAGGTGGGCGGGATGTTACGTCCCGCTCATCTCCGCCCCTCCGCTTTGATTGGCCGGCCGCTTAGTGACGTCGTTGTGATGCCGAACCTCCCTCCCCCTTGAGGGAGGGATTGTTCGGCAGTCACAGCGACGACGACGACCAGGTAAGTGCGTGTGACGCTGCCGTAGCGATAATGTTCACTGCGGCAGCGATCACACGATATCGCATCCACGACGGGGGCGGGTGCTTTCACGCTCGATATCACTAGCAATTGCTAGCGATGTCGTAGCATGTAAAGCCTGCTTTAGAGGTTAGTATAAGCACTATTGCTTCCTTAAATGGTGTCTAAGGTTGAAGACAACCTGTATAAGGCCCTGTGCGCATGCTGCTGATTTACTGTGGATTTTGCCACGGATTTACTGCGGATTTGCTGCAGAAAATGTGTCTAACATTGCTGCAGTCATTCCCCAGCAAATCCTATGGGTTTTAAAAAATGCTGTGCGCACACTGCGTTTTTTTATACCCGCGGATTTACCGCGGATTTTCCGCTGTGGAATTAATGAGCATGTCACTTCTTTTATGCAGGTACCTGTGTTTTTTGCCACAGATAATAGTAAAAATCCGCAGGGACCAACCTGCAGAAAATCTGCAGTAAATCCGCGGCAAACCGCCTTAAAAACCGCAAGCGGATTTTGCTGCGGTTTTGCTGCGTTTTTTTTTTCCGCGGGTGCGGGATTCTTTAAGAGGGTCCGGATTTTCCTTAAGAAAAAGGCACTTTCTAGTGCGCACATAGAAAGTGACTATTTCTTAAGAAAAAGTGACTATTTCTTAAGGAAAAAACGGACTCTCTTAAAGAATCCCGCACCTATGGTAAAAAAAACACACCAAAACCTCAGCGAAATCCGGATTTTCCGCAGGTTGTTCCCTGCGGATTTTTACCATTATCTATGGCAAAACCCGCAGGTACCTGCAGAAAAGAAGTGACATGCTCATTAATTCCACAGCGGAAAATCCGCGGGTAAATCCGCAGGTATAAAAAAACAGCATTTTTTAAAACCCATAGGATTTGCTGGGGAATGAGTGCAGAAATGTTAGACACATTTTCTGCCGCAATCTGCGGTAAATCTACAACGTGCGCACAGGGTCTTAAGGTCTGTGCACACTGGAAAATTTGGCAAAAAATGCTGTAAAACCGCACCCTCGGTTTTGCTGTGGTATTTCCGCAGGTTGGTCCCTGCGGTTTTTTACCATTATCTATGGCAAAAATGGAGGTACCTGCGGAAAAGAAGTGACAAGCTGCTTCTTTTTTTGCTGCAGAAAAGCTGCAGAAATTCTGCAGCAAAACCTATAGGAAAAAAAACAGTGTGTGCACAGCATTTTGGTTTTCCCATAGATTTTGCTGGGGAAGGACTGCAGAAAGGCTATGAACCAAAACCGCACCTTTTCTGCAGCAAAAACTGCAGCAAATCTGTGGCAAAAACTGCAGTGTGAGCACAGGTAACCATAACTCAACCCTTCTGGGGGTTTTAAGACCCATAAATAATTATCACCATTGTATTACAATAAATTCAGAAACTGTTTTGTGTTTAATTAATTTTTATTACTACAAAAAATATATAAAAAACAGTTTATTATATTAAAATTGAATATAGATGCAGTTTATACAGTAAATTCAAACATATCAAGCACATAATTCCAAAAAAGAGGGACAGGATAGAAGTGGGGACACCTATAAAAAGCCCAAAAGTGGGAGGGAAACCAGACATCAGAGCCTACACCTGACCCAATTAATTTATGGGCAAAAATGCACGTGAAATATCGTGTCTGGAGTAAATGCACAATAATTAAGAATCTAAATAGAAAGTCCCTGCTGTTCCACAAACGGACACTAGATGGCGCTCAAGCAATGAAATCAATCAGATGTGCCCGTTCGTTCAAGCGATGGATTAAATGCAGCAGACTCCAGGCTTACCCATGTTCGTGGAATGTGAAGCTCAGATGTCAGGTCCCAGCCCAAGCCCGACGCACGTTTCAAGGTAATCTTCTTCGGGGGCCATGAGGGGAATAGAAAGGAGTGTGTTTAAATAGGGTAGGTGCTAATACAGGAAGCGCATGTGGGGGGCGGTGCTATGCACACATGACAAACGCTCTCCGGCCATTCCAGGGGAAGCATGGGTGGGAGGGAATCTCCTTGACGTCATTTACCCATGCTTCCCCTATCCGGAAGCGTCTTTGAGCGGTGTCAGCGTGCACACGCCCACCACATGCGCTCAGAAGCACCATGTTGGTTGTGGGCAGATAGAAGGGCAAGCGTAGATGGGAAAGAGGATAAAATGTGGGACCAGATCAAATCAGCGTCACAAAAGGACTAAATATATATAAAGATCTACATAGAGTGACAATATATACCACTACTATACAAATACATCGATCAAAAATCCCACATGAAGCACATAAGGTAAATAAGGGACATTTATGTCCCCATGTACCCAAGATACACCTCAAAAAATCATCCCATAAATATACCACATCAATAGAGGATATAATCAGCTACATATTTACTCTCTAATCCCATCACTGTATTAGGCGAGCACCACAGGTGGCAATCCAACAAAATACCCTAGAGATAAAGGAGAAAAAAGAAAAAGAAAAACAGAAATTAAAAACAAAAACACACACATAAAAGTCAATTGACAGATTTAACGGAGGATCTGTCAAGATCACAGAAAAGGAGAGAAAGATAATTTTTCGTTCAAGCCATGTGGGGACATTGTCCCCAGGCATACGATCCAGCGACATTCCAGCTGCGCCAAGATCCGTTTTTTATTTCCTCCTCTTGACCCCAGTTGAACCTGGTCGATCCCTCTAATTTTGAGGTTGGTAGGATCACAATTGTGGCACAGCTTGAAGTGGCGCGGGATCGTCCTGAGGGATTCTAGGTCCTTCACCTCCCGTGCCGCAATTATGTTTCTAACGTGCTCTCTAGTGCGGACGCGGAGTTCTCGCGATGTCAACCCTATGTATATCAAATTGCAGTCGCACACGGCATAGTAAATGACGTATGTCGTACTGCATGATATAAAACTCCTGATTGTATACTCCCTCGAACCGTCCGCAGTAGAGAACACGCCTGTACGTATCAAATTATGGCACGCTAAACAGGATCCGCATGGGAAACATCCCACCCTGGGGTTACCACTGCCAAAAAGGGGAGGAATACTTGGCACATAATGGCTCTTTACCAAGTGATCTTTTAAATTCCTTCCTCTTCTGGCAGTCAACATAGGTCGATCAGACAAGGCATTTCTCAGAGACTGGTCGGTCTGTAAGACCGGCCAGTGCTTATTGAGAATTTGTCTAATTGCACCCCACTGGTTGTTATATGTCGAGATGAACCGTATTTGAGATAGTCCCGATTCATCTCTTTGTACCCTAGGTAGCAATTCCGCGCGTGGGGTGTTCCTAGCTCTCTGGTACCCCGCCTTAATGCACCTACGGCTGTATCCCCTATCAAGAAATCTATCACTCAGACTACCAGCCTGATTTTCAAAGAAAGCATCAGTAGAGCAGATCCTCTTTAATCTTAAAAATTGACCTGCTGGGATGGCTCTAATGGTTGAGTCTGCGTGAGAGGATGAGGCGTGAAGCAGGGCATTCACTGCAGTCTTTTTTCTGTAGAGGTCAGTTTGTATAAACCCCCCACCAGTATTTAGCACCCTGATGTCCAGAAAATCGACCACGTCCCTATCTGTCCTATAAGTCAGTTTGATGTTAAATGGGTTATCATTCAGGTCCGTCATGAAGCTGTGCAGCTCAGAATCGGTACCCCTCCAGATCATAAAGATGTCATCTATATATCTATACCAGCACTGCGCCTGGGCTGCGGCCGGCACGCCGTCGCCGAAAACCCCCCTCTCCCAAAAGCCGAGAAAGAGGTTTGCGTACGACGGCGCACAAGCCGCGCCCATCGCAGTGCCCCGTTCCTGGAGGAAGTACCGGTCCTTAAATAAGAAGAAATTGTGTGTCAATATAAACCGCAACAGCTCCATGACCAGACCCTGTGAGCACAGGGTCTAAGATTTACATTTAGTTCATCTTTCATCATCTGTGCCAATGTTGCCTTCCTCCTTCAAGTTCATGAGATAATGATGGCATTGGTAGAATGAGGTCTATGGCACACTTGAAAAAAATGGGTGCTCAAGAAGGGTTCAAACCCATCAATAAATAAAATAAGAACTTCACACTCCAAAGTGAATATTAGTAATTTATTATACAGGTAGTTCACAAAAAATATTTCGCTTCGATTCTTATACTTGGGTCTTCATCAGACATTAAAATTAGCCAAATACAGAAAAAAGGAAATAAACAGATAAGTGTGACCTTCAGAGCTAAACTGTAGCAAAAGAATAATGATGGCATTGGCTCTAATGTGTGTTAGGCCCCCTTCACATGTACGTGCCTCCGGTACGTGTTTGGCAGTTTTCTCACGTACCGGAGACACGTACACACGTACACCTAGGTTTTCCTATGGTTTTGGACACACCTAAGTATTTGCTCACGGAACATGTGTCCGTTCCGTACTTCCGTGTGTCCGTGTGTTTCTCACGCCGACATGTCCATTTTCTCTCCAGCATCACTGGTGTCACACGGAACCCAAACGAACCACACGGATGTGTTTCATGTGACACGCACCGGAGAGAAGACATGTGTCTGTGAGAAAAAAACCCCATAATTTTACTCACCTTCTCCTGCCCTCCTGTCTCTGCCGCAGCTGTCACTTACTGCCGACCGCCGCTCATTATGCTAATTGAATATTCACTTCACTGCGGCCGGAAGCAGCAGCAGCGGGGAGTCTCAGGACCGGAGACCGAAGATCAGTAACACGGACAGCGACTCCAGGGACAGGTGAGCAGAAAGTTCCTGTTCTCCGTGTGTTATCACGGCTAACACACGAAGAACACACGTAGCCCATAAACACGGGTCACGGAGAGTAAAACACACCTCTGACATGTCCGTGAAAAACGTGTGTGTTTTTCAGGGACGTGTGAAAGAGGCCTTAGGGAGAGAGGGAGTTTATATAATTAGATCCATTATTTGATACCTTAGTGTTAGTAGAGGCAAAATAAAATATTGTTAGGATAGAAAAAATAACCTTGAAAAATGTTGATTCTCATTCAAAGATTTGTTCTAACATTCTCCTGGAAAGTTTATAACTTATTTCTTTCTTAGGCCTGTTTCACACGTCAGTGATTCTGGTACGTTTGTGCTTTTTTTTTAAACGTACCAGAATCACTGACATACGCAGACCCATTATAATGAATGGGTCTGCTCACACATCAGTGATTTGTCACTGCACGTGTCTCCGTGCAGCGTACCCGCGTGTGCGTGATTGCCGCACGGAGAAATGTCCATTTTTTTCTGGCATCACTGATGTCCCACGGACCACGCAGTGGTGTGGTCCGTGAAACACGTGCCAGAAAAAAACGTGCTTTTAAAATAAAAAACATTTTAACTCACCCGGCGTCCAGCGATGTCCTCTGCAGCCCGTGCAGCTTGCTGCTTCTGAGCCGGCTCATTATTGTCGCGCATATTCATGATGCGCGACACAGCCGACCCGGAAGCAGCTGCTGCGGGGGTCAGCGCCGGCCGGATGCTGCACCGCGGGAGCGATCAGCACCATGGAGAGCGGGAGCGGGCGCAGGTGAGTTGATTACTAAGTGCAATCACGGGCCACGGAGAACGGAGCCCGGATTGCACTTAGACAACCCCCGTGTGCCGTGATTCACGGCACACGCAGGGACATGTGCGTGTTTTACACGCCAGTGAAAAACGTCAGTGTTTTTCACTGACGTGTGAAACGGGCCTTAAGGCTATGTGCGCACTTTGTGTCGAGGTTGCTTCAGTTCTAAACGTATTCACGGATACACCATATCACCAGCCACAGCGCTGCTGCGCTGGCTAAACCCAGGACCTTTATCCTCAAGGTATTCTCTACCAAACGCTATTAATCCACTCAAATTTCCATATCCCAGGCACCCATCTTGAAGCGACTCTTGACTAAGACCCAGGCGGGGTCTGTTACGGGGGGCTGTCTGATAAAAACTTAAAGGAGTATCAGACAGTCAGGGTCCACCGTGCAAAGACTCTGCTGCAGACTATGGCAGAGTGCAATACCTCTGTTAAATCACAGAAGGATATAATAAGTAAAGCAATTCCTCCCTTACTTGGAGGGTGTGTGGAATGATCTCTGTTAATAATCACAGAGACAAAGGCAATGTGTGCGAAATGGCACCTACCTAGGTCCGCTCTTCTAGTGGTGCAAAAGAGACGAACAGCAGCGTAAGCCGCACAAAGCTCCTACCTGCGTTCGCTCCACTAGTGTGCGAGGACACGAACCACTAGATATGGCACCTGCCTAGGTCCGCTCTTCTAGTGGTGCAAAAGAGACGAACAGCAGCGTAAGCCGCACAAAGCTCCTACCTCTGTTCGCTCCCCTAGTGTGCGAGGATACGAACAACTGCCAGACGCAGTATAAGGAACGTTACCCTAGCGGCAACGTCCACCTACGAGTCGAATCACAAGGCCCAGCCAGACCATGTGCCTCAGGCACCTGCCTATGTCCGCTCCCCTAAGAGGTAAGGATACGGACAGCAGCCGAAGCTGTAAGGTATAAGAACGCTACCCTGCCGGTAGCGCTCACCTAGCATAGACAGAGGAATGCCTAGAGGAACGTGCACAGGGCGTCTACCCTCATGCATGAACCAAGAGGACTGAGCGCCATGCGGCGTGTGTCAGGGTCTTATATAGACTCTGTGCCTCATCCAAGATGGAGGACACCAGAGCCAATCCGCTGCCAGAATGACAAGAGTGACATCATGCTGGCCTATCACCGAGCAAGGCGTCACAAGCACATGACCAGCGACCAATCGGCATAGAAGGTGTCAGAGACATGTGACCTCGTGTCAGCGATGATGTCACCCGCACATGTGCAATGGCTCCAAGATAGGACTTAGTCTCCAGCGCTCGCACATGTGCAGTAGCAAGAAATCTGGACTTAGTCTCCAGCGCTCGCACATGTGCAGTAGCAAGAAATCTGGACATAGTCTCCAGTGCTCGCAGCAACCGTAACAGTACCTCCCCCTCAAGGGCCCCCCTCCCGGCGACGCAGGTAATCGGCAACTAAGTCGGGAGCATGGACAGCCTCCTCAGGCTCCCAAGAGCGATGTTCCGGGCCGTAGCCCTCCCAATCTATCAAGAAGAACCTGCGCCCTCTAACCATCTTAGAACCAACTATGGCTCGTACCTCATAGCTAGAGCGAGAAGAATCAGAAGCAGGAGAGTGCACTTCACGAGCGTGAGGTCAAATTGCCGGCTTTAGCAGTGAAACATGGAATTTGTCATGGATCCTAAGATGGACGGGTAACTTCAATTGGTAGACTACAGGATTTACCTGTCGAAGAACCTCATAAGGACCCAGGAAGCGAGGAGCAAATTTGACAGAGCTCACTCTAAGTTTCACGTTTTTTGCAGAGAGCCACACAAAGTCCCCTGGAGAAAAGACAGGAGCCGGGCGACGAAACCGATCGGACACCGTCTTAATACGGTCCTTAGCTGCTTGGATTGACTCTTGAGTCCGATCCCAAACCTCTCTGGCATTAGTTGCCCAGTCGGCCACAAGAGGAGGAGGTGCAGCAGCGGGAAACGGTACCGGTACCCTAGGGTGTTGCCCATTATTGAGTACGAACGGTGTCTGCCCAGTGGCCTCAGCCAGCGAATTGTTAAGGGCAAATTCTGCCCAGGGTAGGAGGGAGGACCAGTTATCGTGGTTCTCAGCAACAAAGTGTCGAAGGTATATAATCATGGATTGATTGGTACGCTCAACCAAACCATTGGTCTCCGGATGGTATGCCGAAGATAGATTCAACTCAATTTGCAGAAGGCTACAAAGATCTCGCCAGAAACGGGAAGCAAATTGCGGGCCTCTATCACAAATGATACGATCTGGCATCCCGTGAAGCCTAAAGACATGCTTGAGGAATAGTTTGGCTAGTACCCTGGAAGATGGGATTCTCGATAACGGTACGAGATGAACCATCCGGGAGAAATGGTCCGTAATGACCCACACAAATCTATGTCCCTGTGAACATGGAAGATCACCCACAAAGTCCATGCCTACCACCTCCCATGGTCTATCTGGCACTGGTAAAGGATGCAAGAGCCCAGCCGGTCTCTGCCGTACTGGACGGTTGCGAGCACACGAGTAGCAAGAACCGACATATCTCTTGACGTGGCTGGCTAAGTGTGGCCACCAATACCACCTCTCCAGTAACTCTCGTGTCCGCCTAATACCAAAATGCCCACCCACCTTTGAGGTGTGGGCCCATGACAGTATATCATTCTGTCGATCAGGCGGAACAAAGGTCTTGCCCGGTGGGATTTGGTCTAACGTCACAGGGGAGAGCGTATGAAAAACCCTGGAGGGAAGGATAAGACGAGGTTCGTCAATCTCTTCCTGGGTAGAAAGCATAGAGCGAGACAGGGCGTCTGCCTTGTTATTCTTACTCCCAGACAGATAGTTGATGGAGAAGTGAAAGCGGGAGAAAAACAAGGACCAGCGGGCTTGGCGAGGATTCAGACGCTGAGCGGTTTGTAAGTACGTCAGATTCTTATGGTCTGTATAGACCTGGAAAGGATGTTTCGCTCCTTCCAGCAAGTGACGCCACTCCTCCAAGGCTAATCTCAAGGCGAGCAGTTCCCTATCCCCAATGGTATAGTTTCTCTCTGCCGGTGAAAAGGTTTTAGCAAAGAAGAAACACGGCCTTTTTCTACCTGCACTGTTCTTTTGATACAAGACCGCACCAGCACCCACTGAAGAGGCATCAACCTCTAAGAGGAAGGGCTTACTCTCATCGGGTCTTTGAAGAACGGGGGCAGTTGAAAAGTGTCTTTTAACTGCCTCAAAAGCCTGAGATGTCTCAGTAGACCAGGCTTTGGGATTAGCACCTTTCTTAGTCAAGGCCACCAAAGGGGCCACCAAAGTAGAAAAATGGGGTATGAACTGCCTGTAATAATTTATGAATCCTAAGAAGCGTTGCACCGCCTTCAAGGAATGAGGTTCGGACCATTGCAGGACAGCAGAGAGCTTTGCAGGATCCATAGCCAGGCCCTCTTGTGAGATAATGTAACCCAAAAAAGGCAATGAGGACTGCTCGAATACACATTTCTCGAGTTTAGCAAACAATGAGTGCTCCCTTAAACGGGAAAGGACACGAACGACATCCTGACGATGAGTCTCCAGATCAGGAGAAAAAATCAGGATGTCGTCCAGATACACCACTACTGAGGATAACAGTAAATCCCTGAACACATCGTTTACGAAGTCCTGAAATACTGCGGGTGCATTACATAACCCAAAAGGCATGACGAGGTATTCATAGTGACCGTCTCGGGTGTTAAAAGCGGTCTTCCATTCGTCACCCTTTCGAATTCGTACCAAGTTATACGCACCCCGCAGATCCAACTTCGTAAAAACTTGAGCTCCTCTCAGTCTGTCAAAGAGCTCCGAAATTAAAGGTAATGGGTATTTGTTCTTTATTGTGATTGCGTTGAGACCCCTGTAATCTATGCAGGGACGCAAATCACCCTCTTTCTTCCGAACAAAGAAAAACCCAGCTCCCGCGGGAGAGACAGACTTACAAGTGAACCCCTTCTCTAAACTCTCTCTTATATAGGTCGACATGGCCTCCGACTCAGGTATCGACAGGGGGTAAACCCTGCCTTTAGGTGGAACCGAACCTGGGATAAGGTCTATGGCACAGTCATACGGCCTATGGGGTGGAAGAACCTCAGCACCCTGTTTGGAGAACACGTCAGCGAAATCCAGATAGGGTGTAGGTATGGGAGAGAGATCAGTAGATGCAACCGCAATGACCTTAGGTGGTAAGGGAAGACATCGGGACTGACATTTCGAACCCCAACTATTAATGCTGTCAGACTCCCAGTCAATGTGAGGAGCATGAGTCCGAAGCCATGGAAGACCCAGAAGGACGTCGTCTATACCCTCAGGCAAAACAAGAAAAGAAATCTCCTCTATGTGACCCTGAGACAGGGAAAGGCGCAAGGGAACTGTCCTCAATGTAATGGAGTCAGACAACATAGTTCCATTAACAACACGGACAGGAATAGGCGCCTCTAACATGATAGAGGGAATATTGTGTCCCTTTACAAATCCTGAGGACACAAAAGTCCCGTCAGCTCCGGAATCCACAAAAGCCATAATAGGCCATGTATTCTCAGATAACGAGAGCTGACCTGGGATACAACACTTAGAGGGTGCAGAAGACGTCTCTAGTAACCCCCCTCTAATGGTTACTAGGCCAGGGAGTTTCCCTGACGACTAGGACACTTGTTGGCATAGTGCCCAGCCTGACGACATACGTAACATATAGGAGGACCAGACTTGCGTAGTCTGGAGGACGTATGACCTAACTCCATAGGAGTGGGAGATGTTTCAGATGCTGAGGAAGGTGGTAGTGGACCCTCAACAACTGGAATAGCCCGAGGCTTAGGGCGTGAGGAAGAGACCTCGAGTCTACGTTCCTTATGGCGTACATCGATCCTCGTTGCTACTGCGATCAAGTCCTCCAGAGAAGCAGGGACCTCACGAGTAGCAAGAGCATCCTTGACATAGCCTGCCAACCCTCTCCAGAAGATAGGAATCAACACCTTCTCTGGCCAATCTAGTTCTGCCACCAGAGTTCTAAAAGCAATGGCATAAGAACTAGTGGATAACGAACCCTGAGATAGATCTAACAGTCTCAGGGCCGCATCATGGGTAACCTGCGGACCCATGAATACCGCCTTAAGAGCATCAAGAAAGTCTTGATGTCTCAGAGTAACCACATCAGAGCGCTCCCATAGGGGAGTCGCCCATTCTAAGGCTTTGTCCTGAAGTAAGGAGATGATAAAGCCTACTCTGGACCTCTCCGTAGAGAAGCAAGAAGAGTTGACCTCTAGGTGTATCTGACACTGACTAATGAAACCACGACATGATCTGGCATCGCCAGAATATCTGTTTGGCAGAGCAAGTCGAGGATCATGTGCAGATGTCACCATGGTCTGAGGTTTATCCTCTATACTCTTGAGCCGTGACTCAAGTACTTGTATGTAACGGTGTAACTGCTGATATTCTGCCATAACTGCCAGACCCTTGGCTCAGTCCTAATGTTACGGGGGGCTGTCTGATAAAAACTTAAAGGAGTATCAGACAGTCAGGGTCCACCGTGCAAAGACTCTGCTGCAGACTATGGCAGAGTGCAATACCTCTGTTAACTCACAGAAGGATATAATAAGTAAAGCAATTCCTCCCTTACTTGGAGGGTGTGTGGAATGAGCTCTGTTAATAATCACAGAGACAAAGGCAATGTGTGCGAAATGGCACCTACCTAGGTCCGCTCTTCTAGTGGTGCAAAAGAGACGAACAGCAGCGTAAACCGCACAAAGCTCCTACCTGCGTTCGCTCCACTAGTGTGCGAGGACACGAACCACTAGATATGGCACCTGCCTAGGTCCGCTCTTCTAGTGGTGCAAAAGAGACGAACAGCAGCGTAAGCCGCACAAAGCTCCTACCTCTGTTCGCTCCCCTAGTGTGCGAGGATACGAACAACTGCCAGACGCAGTATAAGGAACGTTACCCTAGCGGCAACGTCCACCTACGAGTCGAATCACAAGGCCCAGCCAGACCATGTGCCTCAGGCACCTGCCTATGTCCGCTCCCCTAAGAGGTAAGGATACGGACAGCAGCCGAAGCTGTAAGGTATAAGAACGCTACCCTGCCGGTAGCGCTCACCTAGCATAGACAGAGGAATGCCTAGAGGAACGTGCACAGGGCGTCTACCCTCATGCATGAACCAAGAGGACTGAGCGCCATGCGGCGTGTGTCAGGGTCTTATATAGACTCTGTGCCTCATCCAAGATGGAGGACACCAGAGCCAATCCGCTGCCAGAATGACAAGAGTGACATCATGCTGGCCTATCACCGAGCAAGGCGTCACAAGCACATGACCAGCGACCAATCGGCATAGAAGGTGTCAGAGACATGTGACCTCGTGTCAGCGATGATGTCACCCGCACATGTGCAATGGCTCCAAGATAGGACTTAGTCTCCAGCGCTCGCACATGTGCAGTAGCAAGAAATCTGGACTTAGTCTCCAGCGCTCGCACATGTGCAGTAGCAAGAAATCTGGACATAGTCTCCAGTGCTCGCAGCAACCGTAACAGGGTCGAAACGTCGGAATGACTTCACAGTCGCCTCAATAAATTTGAAAAATTTTTTGCATTACAATCTATGAGTGCAGTGAATTTATTTATTATCTAAACGCATCCTCTGGCAGAAATGGTTTTTGCCAAACTTGGTTTTGACCACAAAAACGCGATAAATACGCGTGCGTTTTTACCATGTTTTAGCCGCGTTTTACATGCTTTTTCATTGCTTAAAGTCAGATGCATTTTCAAGACAAAGACACTACTAAATAACGTTTAACCATTCAAACACTATGAAAAAAACTCAAAAAAATTATAACAAATATCAAGATTATTATCAATCAAAAAATGGCTTTTTAATAAAATGATGTTTGTGATAATAATTATTCATACAATTACATTTATTTATGGATTTTCTTAAAAATAATTGTCGGAGTGTGTGTGTGTGTGTGTGTGTGTGTGTAAAGGGACATATGCTATTAATATTTTGCATGTATTTGGTCCAAAACGCATGTTTTCAGCATCAAAAAAGCATGTAAAATGCTAGAATTTTGATGTTGCTTGCGTTTTGCAACTTCTCATTGACTTCAATGTTAGCAAAAAGCAGCCCAAATATCAAAAACAATTGACATGCTGCTTCTTTAAACGCTGAGTTTTTGCCCAAAAATATGCAAATTGAACACAGCGTTTTGAACTGCAAAGTGCGCACAAGAAATCCCTATTTCCCATAGACTTTGCTGGAAAATCAAAACGCGTGCCTTTTGGCATTAAAACGCTGCAGTTCAAAACGCTGCGGAAACGCTGGTAAAAGCGCAAAGTGCGCACATAGCTTAAAAAAGCCAGTTTGGCGTGTTATCAAATTAGTATGCAGTTGGATGTTTGCCATAGCCATATAGAAATACATACAAATAATATGCAACGGCACTGTACAAATAATACATGTATGAACCCTACTATATATATATATTACAGTACAGACCAAACGTTTGGACACCTTCTCATTCAAAGAGTTTTCTTTATTTTCATGACTCTAGCAATTGTAGATTCACATTGAAGGCATCAAAACTATGAATCAAAACATGTGGAATGAAATACTTAACAAAAAAGTGTGAAACAACTGAAAATATGGCTTATATTCTAGATTCTTCAAAGTAGCCACCTTTTGCTTTCATTACTGCTTTGCACACTCTTGGCATTCTCTTGATGAGCTTCAAGAGGTAGTCACCGGAAATGGTTTTCCAACAGTCTTGAAGGAGTTCCCAGAGATGCTTAGCACTTGTTGGCCCTTTTGCCTTCACTCTGCGGTCCAGCTCACACCAAACCATCTTGATTGGGTTCAGGTCTGGTGACTGTGGAGACCAGGTCATCTGGCATAGCACCCCATCACTCTCCTTTTAGTCAAATAGCCCTTACACAGCCTTGCCTTGTGTTTGAGGTCATTGTCCTGTTGAAAAATAAATGATGGTCCAACTAAACGCAAACCGGATGGAATAGCACGCCGCTGCAAGATGCTGTGGTAGCAATGCTTGTTCAGTATGCCTTCAATTTTGAATAAATCCCCAACAGTGTCACCAGCAAAGCACTCCCACACCATCACACCTCCTCCTCCATGCTTCACGGTGGGAACCAGGCATGTAGAGTCCATCCGTTCATCTGGAAGCAAGTATGCCACCAGCACCATGGACAGCAAGTATCGGGGAGAGGTGAGTAAAAAAGCTCCTGCTCTCCCAGTGTCTTCACAGATAGCACACGGAGACCACCCATGTGCTAAAGTCACGGCACACAGAGGGCCATACGCACCTTCAACACGTCCATGCAAAATGTGTGTGTTTTCAACGAATGTGAAAGAGGCCTTAGATGGGACACTTGAAGGCTGGAAGAGTCTAAGCATTTCTAAATTAGAAGTCATGTGGGGTATTCCCTATATGTAGTCCTTTGTACCTACCCTTTTTCTTTATATACAAGCCACCATCCTCACATATACTGTTTATGCCAACATTTAAGCTGACATGTTCTCACGGTCCTCAATGTATCCACTGACTTTGTAGACCTTATACAAAGTTTTTTTTCCGTGGTTTAAACTGGGTAATCCCATTTCATGTGTTTTACACAAGGTTCCTGTGAACATTATTTCATTGTTTAGTACTCCTTTACAGTCTGTCGTCCTGTTAATGTTTACCAACGTTATTACTGATATTGTTATATTTATGGTTGTTGCGGTTTGCTCTTTCTCGTGTTGTTACTCACCGCACCATTTTACTTGCATTCAATAAAAATCATTGTTTTATTATTTCCCACATTGACTAGATATTGTTTTTTTCTTTTTTTTCCTTGGGAGCACGTTATCATGTATTGTTTCACCGATTACTCTACCAGCATCACAGGTCCCTCCTTATATATGGTATATATAGGCATAATTAATTAATTTATTGGATCACCCTCAGGATTATTTTACCCATATATAATTATTTTGTGTTCCAAACATACCCTTGCATGGATCTATACAATGCAATGTAATATGGTTACTGTATGGCAGTATTATGCTGGGTCTATACAATGCAATGTAATATGGTTACTATATGACAGTATAATGCTGGGTCTATACAATGCAATGTAATGTGGTTACTATATGGCAGTATAATGCTGGGTCTATACAATGCAATGTAATGTGGCTACTATATGGCAGTATAATGCTGGGTCTATACAATGCAATGTAATTTGGTGACTATATGATTTTTCTCTTTAAATTTTTGAGTAATATGTAAATTGCTCTTTTATTCTATAAACTAGTATGTTCAGAAAATAAATACAAAATTTATTGCTTGGAAATTCGGATACATTTTGTCAGTATTTAATAGAAGAAACAATTGACATTTTACTCTAAAGTATAAAGAGAAAAATCAGAGAAACTGACAATTTTGCAGTGGTCTCTTAATTTCTGCCATAGGTGTGTGTGTGTGTGTGTGTATATATATATATATATATATATATATATATATATATATATATATATATATATATATATATATATATATATATATATACATAGATATATCCTGTAAATATACAGGACAGACCAAAAGACCAAATACTATAATGGCCCCACATAGCATTCCATATAGAATAATGGGTCCCACATAACCCTTCATATATTAGAATGCATGCCTATAGTTCACCATGTAGTATAATGCACTTCACATAGTCCTCCATATAGTAAAATGCCCCTCCCATAGTCCTCTATGTATTATAATTCACCCCATTGGCCTCCATATTTAATAATGCAGCTCCATTGTCCTCCATGTTTTATAATGCAGCCCCATAGTCCTCCATATGATATTATGGAGCCCTCATATCATTTAATGCTCCCTCATAGACTTCCATGTTTTATAATGCAGCCCCAAAGTCCTTCATATTGTATTATGAAGCTCCCATACCTTTTAATGCTGCCCTATAGTCTATGTATAAGGTGTCCTTCATATTGTGTTATGCAGCCCCATAGGCCTCTGGCCACCGTGTTCTCACTGATTAAAAAAATAACGTACTTACCTCTTATCATTCCCTCACTGCTCCAGTTAGAGCGTCTTCCCATCCTGCGCTCTGCATGTCTCAGCTCAGAAGTGGCGCAGTGGTGACATCAGCGCACTCTGCTGCACTGAGACGTCGAGCTCAGGCATGGGGAAAATTAGGAAGAATGGAGTAGAGCGCTCCGCTCCAACCTTCATAATTTCTGTGTTATGACAGGAGAGGGAGGCCTGGTGCTGCTGCTGGCACCGGGCCTCACTGACTCAAGGGCCTCATAGCGGCTGCTTGGTCTGCCACTGAACAATGCAGTTCCTCTCTCACAGAGAGGAGCCAGCTGCTTCTCTGCAGGGAGGGCGCCGGGTCCTTAACCAGTGGCGATCTCTGTGACTGCTATCGTTACGCACCTGCACACGACATATGAAGTACGGGACATGACAAAGCTTACAAAGGGCACCAGTCACCCAGGTTCGTGTGATACACAGTGTCTGGCTTACAGCTATTGATGATGCCCATACTATGAGATCAGGCGGGCTGCCCAGCACTCTATAATTGCACCCCACAAGGGCAGATACCTGTTCTGTTTGCTGTGTCTCTCAGTAATCACACTCAGTGCAGATCTTCAGGCACTTTATTAGGTGGTATTGTCAGCCATTACATCTCCCTCTGCTGCCTGCACTCTGTCTGCAGTACCAGCGAGTTCCCACTTGCTTGTGAACACATACAAGAAGAGAGACCCCTAGAGGCCCCTAGAGGCCATACAGCATATACATATTGCTACAATACCCCAGTTCACCCAAGCAAAACTAAAGGGCCTGGTACATCTTCCATAAACATGGAAAAATGTGCAATAAAAAGTTGAAGAAGTTACTTGTAAAATACATGAGATATATGAGATATTGGTCAATAATTTGTCACAAAAATGCAAGTGCTGGGCAGCATGGGCTTCAATAAGCTGTAAGTCAGACACTGTGCTTCACACATACCTGTGTGACTGGCGTCTTTTGCAACCCTAACCTTTTGCATTTTAAATATTAGCCAATCACCCCCTCCATGAATTGGTAGGTTTGTGAGTATATTGCATGAAATCCCAATAAAATACATTTACGTTTGTGAGTGTAACATGTAAAAATGTCAAAGCATTTGAAGTTATGAATTATTTTTCAAAGCACTCTGTGCAGTGATTTTTGTCACAATATAGGGCTATATACATTAGTAACATAGTTTAGCTGTTTCAGGAAGGCTATAATAGCCATAAATAGAGGACATGTCTAGGCACCGATGCAGAATATTTCTCACAAATATCCTAACAATCTGAGCAGTTGTTCCACCCACTGACTTTTTGTTGGATGAGGTTATTGATGGCTCCATGCTTATGCTATGGGTGCTATGCTATGGGTGGAGACCTGATCAATCCTATAAAGCTCTTCAACAGCTGTGCTTAAAATGTTTCTGTCTCTGTCAAATGAGATTATGCTCTATAACTGCAACCAATAAATTCTCTGATCAGAAATAGTAATGTAATGCTTCCTCACGGTTGTGCAGAGGACACATTTCATCATAGTTACTCTTGTATGTCCTGAACCTTGTCAGAAACTGGTTAGCAGCACATATTTCAACAGAAACAATATCATTAAAGGGATTGTCCAGCCTTAGTCACTCTGGGCGCTGTAAGGATTCTACGGTGTCAGTTCTAGGAGAGGGCAATCATGTGACCTCAAGTATATATCACTTGATTTGAGCTAGGCCGCTGACATCTAGTTGTCACATGACCGTGTGGCGCCCCTCTGACCTGGTCAGGCACCACTGAATACTGCACCCATGCTGGATGAGTGCAAACAGGTAATCCTATAGGCTGAATAGGGTGTGTATGCACAGACACATAGTGACCAGGTCTCACACACACTTGAGGAGACCCCTGGGCAGACCCAGGAGGGGGCGTGCCTCCACATCCAATCAAGGGGTGCGGTAGAGAGGCTGGAAGCTAGGTTGCAGTGGCAGTCAGTAAGAGGAGCTGGAGGTATTCAGTCTGAAGTGGAGACGCAGGAGAGCGGACACGCTAGTCAGACGCTGCATGTGTAGTGGCTGTTGGCGGGGGAGAACGGTCACCAGAAGTTGGACAGAAAGACACTGAGGAAGTCAGCTGGTCATGTACGGAGACTTCTGGAGAGCTAGGCACGCACGGGGAACAGGTCCCTAGAGCCAGACATCCATTTAGTGGTCTGTTAAACCTGCCAGTGGGGTGGACAACAAGTACCACACCAACCAAAACAGAGTCCGAGCATCAGGAGCAACGAGGGGGCCCATAAGGAGGATCGAGCCTGAAGCTATCCACCTTGGTCCACGCTGCCAGCAAACTGGCCCGAAAGGGGAGAAAAGGCAGTTGCGACTTTCCTGGATGAATCCCATGGTACTTTAAGTCAGGGGTTGTCCAAAACAAGAAGTGCTAGGAAGGCGAGCCAGCAGTCACCCTCATACCAGCCTGAAGGATACCTGGTTCTCTCTTGGTGTATCTCAGCATCGCCCGGGTACCACTTGAAGCCTTTGAAAGTGAGTAAAAACCAGTTGCAAGACATTTCGGGACTGAGACTAAGTTATTCTGCAACCTGTAGTTCTACGCACATACACCCGAGCCCCTGGGGCCAGCCTCACTCTCGGGAGGCCATACCACCCGACTGCAGATTCCATCAGCCCCAGACGCTCGTTAAACTGCAGTGGCGGTCACCCATAACCCTGACCGCAAACCAAGAGTGGCGTCATGACTCAGATGTAAATAACCTGACATACCTGTTGCCAGCGGTAATCAAGTGGAGCCCCTGTAGTGTCCCAGAAGGTGGAGTGACATCCCTGAGGCGACAGCTACAGGTGGGCGGCACAACCGCATGTATATAAATCACATAGTTGTGGTCATGTGCCCACTGCTTCCGGCTCCAGCACTGCAAAATCTTCCGAGCACACAGGGGGCCACCTGGGGATTCACAAGTCTGCAGTTACATAGTGATTACAGACTTGTAGCCTAAAGGCCCAGTCACACTAAACAACTTACCAGCGATCCCAACAACGATCAAACCTGATAGGGATCGCTGGTAAGTTGCTAGGAGGTTGCTGGTGAGATGTCACACTGCGACGCTCCAGCGATCCCACCAGCAACCTGACCTGGCAGGGATCGCTGGAGCGTCACTACACGAGTTGCTGGTGAGCTCACCAGCAACCAGTGTCCCAGCCCTCAGCCAGCAGCGCCACGTGGAAGATGCTGCGCTTGGTAACTAAGGTAAATATCGGGTAACCAACCCGATATTTACCTTGGTTACCAGTGCACGCAGCTACACGTGCAAAGAGCAGGGAGCAGCGCACACCGCTTAGCGCTGGCTTCCTGCTCTACTAGTTACAGCACACATCGGGTTAATTACCCGATGTGTTCTGCAGCTACATGTGCACAGAGCAGGGAGCAGCGCACACCGCTTAGCGCTGGCTCCTTGCTCTCATAGTTACAGCACACATTGGGTTAATTACCCGATGTGTCCTGCAGCTACATGTGCACAGAGCAGGAGCCGGCACTGACAGTGAGAGCGGAGGAGCTGGTAACGAAGGTAAATATTGGGTAACCAAGGACAGGGCTTCTTGGTTACCCGATGTTTACATTGGTTACCAGCCTCCGCAGAAGCCGGCTCCTGCTGCCTGCACATTCAGTTGTTGCTGTCTCGCTGTCACACACAGCGATCTGTGCTTCACAGCGGGAGAGCAACAACTAAAAAATGGCCCAGGACATTCAGCAACAACCAACGACCTCACAGCAGGGGCCAGGTTGTTGCTGGATGTCACACACAGCAACATTGCTGCTACGTCACAAAAGTTGTTCGTTAGCAGCGATGTTGCTAGCGATGTTGCTTAGTGTGACGGGGCCTTAAGGCCAGACAACCCCTTTAAGCAGCTTATAAAAAGTTATTTTAAGTACATTGCATGAAGTAGACATCAACACAGCCCTTCTCCAGATTATTGGGAACATATATTTTCTTTGCTATCACTTTCTTTGCAATCTAAATGCAATCCCCGCACTTTTCTAAAATGGTCTGACCAGTAGACATACTGTACACTTGTTCTATGTAACTCACTTACTGAACCTTTTCATTTTCTTTTTCTTTGCTATATTATTCAATGTGGGACAAAAAAAAATAACACTGTTACCCTGTTGCAAGAAAGATCACAAGTTCATTACATGGTCAGTATTTTACATCAGTATTTGTAGCCAAAACCAGGAGTGGGTAAACGCTAACGAGATATCGTTGGGGTCACGGAATTCATGACGCACATCCGGCCTCGTTAGCGACGTCGTTGCGTGTGACACCTACGAGCAACCACTAACGATCAGAAATACTCACCAAATCGTTGATCATTGACACGTCGTTCATTTTCCAAATATTGTTGCTCGTGCTGGACGCAGGTTGTTAGTCATTCCTGAGGCAGCACACATCGCTACATTTGATACCCTGGGAATGACGAACAACAGCGTTCCTGCGTCCTCCGGCAACGAGGTGGGAGTGACGTGAATGCGGCTGCTCTCCGTCCCTCTGCTTCTATTAGTGACCCGCTGATTGACGTCGCTGTGACGCCGCACGGATCGCCCCCTTAAAAAAGAGGTTGTTCGCCACCCACAACGACGTCGCTAGGAAGGTAAGTCCGTTTGACGCGTCCTAGTGATATTGGTCGCCACGGGCAGCGACATGTCAATTGTTTTTTCCATTTGGGTTTTGCACTGCAAAGCTGAGTTTTTGCCCAAATTTCTGCCACAAAAAGGCTGCAGTTTGAACTGCATAGTGCGGTCTAGAAACCCAAATTCCCATAGACTATGCTTGAAAAGCAGAAGACATCCATTTTGGCATTAAACGTTGCAGTTGAAAAAGCAGGTAAAAAGCAAAGTGCGGTCGCACCTTAAGGCTGCGACCGCACTTTGCGTTTCCACCTGCGTTTTGGGTGCTTTTTAGGTGCATTTTGAGAAGCACCATTTTCATGCCAAAAGGCATGCGTTTTGATTTTCCATCAAAGTCAATGGAAAATGGGGATTTTCAGACCGCACTTTGCGTTTCTAAACGCTGCGTTTAATTTGCATATTTTGTGGCAAAAACCATGCGTTCAAAGAAGCAGCATGTCAATTGTTTTTACCATTTGGGTGCGTTTTGCTAACATTGGAGTCAATGAGAAATGTCAAAAACCAAGTTTCCTACAAATTCCTGCGTTTTACCTGCTTTTTCTGTGCAGAAAACATGCGTTTTGAACTTAGAAAACGCATGCTTTTTGCACATTAAATTAATGATTTCATATGTCCCTTTACACACACACATAATCCGACAATTAAATTAAAGAAAATGTTAAATTTAGTGCTATTTTTCGAATAAAAACTATTTTACCGCTATAATTTCATTATATATTTCTATTTTCTTTTTAATTTCTGCACTTATGTATTTAACTTTTTTTTTTATCTTTTTTCAATATTTTTGAATGTTTAACCTTTTATTTAGCAGTGTCTTGATTTACAAAACGCATTTGTCAAAACGCAGGTGGAAAAGCAGGTAAAAAGCGCTGAAAACGCATCCAAAACGCAGTAAATACGCATGCGTTTTCAGCGCTAAATTTCTGAAAAAGGCAACTTTGGTCAAATCAATTAAGCACAAAACGTGCATTTAAAACTGCAAGTAGGTGAACGCAAAGTGCGTTCGTAGCCTTACTGTGGTTTAGGTACTTTGTGGTGCTCCGAAGGGAGGGGCATTTAGCTTTGGGATAACAGATTTTGCTGGATTTCTTTTTTTGGGCTGTCATAGCACTTTTCCAAAGCCTTTGTGCTAAAAATAACATAGAAGACCCCTATATTTCTTTTTACAGATCACAGACCTAAGTGGGTACTTGTTATTTGAGGGTTGAGTTGAATGCTGTTGATGGCTATTTGGCATTCAGAACATTTCGCATGAGCTCACATTTATCTTGTGCTCTATGCAGAGTACTTATACTTGGGTTTCCATCTAAATTTCAGAATGTTTTTGTAGAGGTGTAAAAAACTGTTGTTGACCACACTTTTGTGCACACATAAAAACAAAGATGGACAATTCTGGACTACAAGTCCAGAAGGGAGTTCAAAGTGATTCCCTCTGCCTCATTCTAGTAAATTTTCAGTTGGGAATTTTGTCTGAATTGCATTTTTCTGAGATGTAAACAAACTGCGATGTAGCCGCTCATCGTAGAACACAGGATAAATGTTAGCTGAGCTTTACTGCAAACTTTGACAGGCAGAATGAACATATCAACAGCAGTTGAAGAATTGGCTATAATTTTGTTTTTTATGCCGTTCACCTTGTGGTATAAGTAATTAGGCGGCTTTATTCCTCAGGTCAGAACAATCGCAGTGATACCAGATTTATACAGTTTCTTTTAGGTTTGGGTACTACACACTAAAAAACACTTTTTTACAAAATAAAAGTTTTTTGCATCACTGAATTTTGAAGGCTATTTTTTTTATTTTTCTACCAACAGAGTCATGTGTGGGCTTGTTTTATGCGGGATGAGTTGGAATTTTTATTGGTACCATTTTGGGCCACATAACCTTTTTTTATCGCTCTCTATTCCACTCTATGTGAGGGAGAATCAAAAAGACAAACCAAGTCAAGATTTTATTTTACGTCGTTCAGTGTGTCAAAAAAGTAATAATACAGCTTTATTCTTTGGGTCAGTACGAATACAGAAATTCAACATTTATATTTTGCTTCTTTTACACAATAGAAACAATTTTTTAGAAATAAAATGGTTTTGTGCTGCTGTATTCTGAGAATTGTGGCTTTTTTTTTTTTTTCACTGAGGGAGCTGTATCATAGCTTGTTTTTTTGTGGGATAAGATGATGTTTTTAGCGATATCATTTTTATTTACATATACCTTTTTGATCTTGTTTTATTCCACTTTTTTGTCAGCTCTATGATGAGCAGACATAGTTCTTGCTATTTTTTTATGATTTTCACTAAAGGGGTTAACTATTGTTACAGTTTTATAGATTTGATTGTTCTGGACGTGGTGACACCAAATAAGGGTTTTTTGTTTTTTATTTTTATTTTTACATAAATATATAAATTGGTATATTTTCATTTTTTGTTCTTTATTTTCTGGGGGGTTTTTAACTATTGTTATAGCTTTTTAAAAACTGCTTTAGGCTAGGAATGCACTTTGCGTTTTTACCTGCGTTTTAGGTGTATTTTAGGTTCGTTTTGGGAAGCACCTTTTTCTTGCCATAAGGCATGCGTTTTGATTTACCAGCAAGGTCTATGGAAAAATTGGATTTTCCAACCCTACTTTGCGTTTCTAAACGCTGCGTTTAATTTGCATATTTTGTGGCAAAAACCATGCGTTCAAAGAAGGAGCATGTAGTTGTTTTTGCCATTTTTGGTGCATTTTGTGAACATTGGAGTCAATGAGAAATGGCAAAAAACAAGATTTCTTCAAATTCCTGCGTTTTACCTGCTTTTAGCATGCGTTTTGGACTACCAAAACGCATGCTTTTTGATCATTAAAATAATGATTTCATAAGTCCCTTTACACACACACATAGTCCGACAATTTAAATTAAGGAAAATAATACTTTATTGCAATTTTTCCATAAAATAACATATTACCGCAATAATTTAATGAACAAAATTTAATTCCATGATTTTTTCTATGATTATAGATTTGATTCTTTTTTTTTACCATTTTTTCTAAAATTTTGACTATTTAAACTTTATTAAGCAGTGTCTTTATGTTCAAAACACAACTATCAGAACGCAGGTGGAAACGCAGATAAAAGCGCTGAAAACGCATCAAATAAGCAGCAAAAACGCATGCGTTTTCAGCGCTAAATTTCAGAAAAAGGCAACTTTGGTCAAATCAATTAAGCCCAAAACGTGCGTTCTAAACTGCAAGTAGGTGAACGCAAAGTGCGTTCCTAGCCTTACTTAGTCCTTGAATGGGAGATTAACTTTTATTTGTCTGATCGCTGGTATAATGTATTGCAATGTACTAGCATTGCAATACATAATTGTCCTTGCTACAAGATGGAGGGGTGAGAGGTATAATGACTCACTGTTCCCAGAACCAGGCTTACCCTGAAAGGGGCATAATTAAGCACCTATCACTCTTGACCAGATCCTCTGATGGTGAAGTTGGACTTGTCTAATGATAGCCAAGAGGTACCACTCCAGGGCCGCTCCTGGTTGTTGCACTCCACCAAGGGGGCTGGTCGACGCGAGGCTAGATGGGAGGAAGGGATATACTGCCACTAGGGAACTATAGGATGGGGCAACGCCTGACACCATAAGCAACGCTGAACTCCCAGATGTCCCTAGATAGGTTATTTCTCTGAACACACTGTCTAGTCTAGGCACAAAGAGTATAAGGTAGACAGGGGTAACAAAAACAGCAATTATACAAAACACACCAAACTACAGAAAAGAGTAAAGGGAATAGATAAGTAAGGTAAACAGAAAAGATAGATAAAAATAGGGAAAACACTACACAAACTTCCATGCAGCAATCTCCACCTACAGCTCCAAAAATGACTTCTTTGTCCACAGCTCACACGTCCACACCGAGGGCTAAGTATTGCTCAGCTATCACTGGCAACTCCCTGAGTTGAGATGAAAATATTTATAGCAAAGGTGAGTGCAAAAATCAGAACAGCTGAGAAGTCTTTTCATCCTGATTTAGGAGACCAAACAAACTGAACCCTTGCAGCACCTGACCAAGGAGAATCTGCACAGCTAATTGAAAAGCAAAGCAGAAATGAGCATGTAACAATGTGCTGCAATCTCCTGACAACAGAAATAGTGGGGACCCCTTTCCATCGTGGAACCCCAGTGGCAATTATACATATCAGTGTGACACTGACAGATCACTTTCTAGACTATGCTTTTGACATGGTTTAATAGGCCACCACAGCCAAGTAACTTGGAGGTCTCATTTGAGTAGAGTTGAGCGCGGTTCGATGTTCTCCAGTTCGCGGTTCGAGTGATTTTGGGGGCTGTTCTAGATCGAACTAGAACTCGAGCTTTTTGCTAAAACTCGATAGTTCTAGATACGTTCGAGAACGGTTCTAGCAGCAAAAAGACAAGCTAATTACTAGCTGGCTTTCCGCTGTAATAGTGTAAGTCACTCTGTGACTCACACTATTATAAAATTTCAGTGTATAGTGTGCGGGAACAGCGCATTCAGATCACTGCTGTTTGGATAATTTTTTTTTTTCCTTGTCTTTCTTCCCTAAGCGCGCGCGTGTAGTGGGGCGGGCCAGCATGTCAGCCAATCCCAGACACACACACAGCTAAGTGGACTTTTAGCCAGAGAAGCAACGGCATGTGTGATAGGATGTCCATGTCACATGTCCCTGCATTACAAAAACGGACATTTTCCTGCAGCACGCCATTATCTGCCTTCTGCGTCTTGGTGTCAGTCACCGCTGGCGTAGCTCCTGTCTCCGATACTGCTGTGTACGCTCTATAGACAGCGCTATACAGAATAGGGATAGAAGTTTCTTTCAGCCCTTGTAAGGGCTAATACCGGCAGGGTCAGAGCCATAGGTGACAGTCAGGTCCGTGAAAACAGATTTTAACAGCTACACAAGATGACAGCGTCTGTGTAGCTAAGGTCAGGGATTTCCTCGCTGCATTTCCCCATTAGGAGGGATAGAAAGGGAGGCTTCCTTTCCTCTACCCAGACCCACAACCCTGCCACTATACCCTCCTGCCCTTTGCACACTCAAGCTCATTGTTACTAAGCCATTATACTAGCAAACACTGAGGAAACTTAGTGGCATCCTAAAAGTGGCTGTTGGACTTCATTATTGTCCCACTAGTGCAAAGATATTTGCAGCACGTCTGCCTGCATTGCACACTCAAGCTCATTGTTACTAAGCCATTATACTAGCAAACACTGAGGAAACTTAGTGGCATCCTAAAAGTGGCTGTTGGACTTCATTATTGTCCCACTAGTGCAAAGATATTTGCAGCACGTCTGCCTGCATTGCACACTCAAGCTCATTGTTACTAAGCCATTATACTAGCAAACTTTGCTGCCAGTTTAAGGGCCGTAGTTGCATTGTCAGGGATAATTATTGTTGTTTATTCTGCTGTTAATAAAGCTAGACCACCTCTGCAATCTACACCACCTCTCAATTTTTACTACCACATTTTAAGTGCACAATCTTGTCGCAATCAAAATGAGTGGCAAAATGACAGATGCTGCTGGAAAGGGGAAGAGGCGTGTTGGAAAAGGAAAAAAAGGGTTTGTCCGTGGGGAAGATGGCAAAGCTCCATTAACATCTGCTGAAGATAGACCATCTTCCAGCAAAAGTAAGATGTCTACTACTTACCGTGGACAATCCGATGTGCTCCCTTTTTTATGGACAAGAACAACTGGAACAAAGGTAGATGATGGCCAAAAAAGGAAAATGCTTGAATGGATCTCAAGTGGTCCAACAAGTGCCCTCTCCGCCACCTCAACTACCGCATCCAAAAAACACCAGTCCTCTGAGTTGTCATCCCAATCAAACTTGCTTTCTCCCAGCTATGAAGTCTACATCCGCCCTGCACAGTATGGTGGAACTGAGATGGCTGAGTCTGCAGAGCTGTTCAGTCACACTATAGCCTGGGAATCAGAAGTCTGCTCCCAAGCTACAGTGAGTACAGACCAGGAAATGGTCTGCAGTGATGCCCAGAACCTTTGTGACTCTGATTCAGGCTGTGAGGACCAAGTTTCTGAGCATAATGTTGACCCTTTTTCACAAACTGTAACACCTGTTGTTATAGACAATGAGGAACATACTGATGACGATGAGACGCAGATACCAGATTGGGATGACAACTTAAATATTCGGTCAGGGCAAGAAGAGGCTCGGTCTGAGGGGGAGGGGAGTGCAAACACAACAATTGATGAGGAAGTTCTAGATCCCACCTACTGTCAACCCACAGTCAGGCACACGAGAAGGTCAACAGAGGCGGTGGAGGAGGATGCAACCGACGACGAAGTTACCTTGCGCCTTCCTGGACAGAGTCGGAGCACTGGTAGCACGTCTACAACTGCATCCTGAGCCACCACTCTGCCTCTGAGCACTAGTCGGGGGGGCTCAGCAGGTCGCATGCCCTCTAAGCCTTGCCTAGCCTGGTCCTTTTTTGAAATAGCAAAAGATCGCCCAAATTATGTGATCTGTAAAATTTGTCGCGATTCTGTTAGTAGAGGGCAAAACCTCAGCAGTTTGACAACTTCTTCCATGAATCGTCACATGAATAAATATCATATGTCCCAGTGGGAAGCTCACCGTGCTGCAATGCGGCCTAGCGGAGCGAACCATCCACCGCCTGCCCCTTCCAGTGCATCCGCGCGCTATTCACCTTCTAGGACTGTGGGGACAGCTGTCACACCTGGTTTTCCACGCACAACTTCTACCACTGTAACCGCAACAGGCAGTTTGCTTGGTAGGTCGTCAGTTGGTTTGGAAGGGGAAACAAGTGCGTGTGTACAGCTCTCTCAGACATCGATAGCACCAACGTTGGATGAAGGCAACATCATGTCTACGCCTGCACTTTCCTCACAAAAGATAGATAACCCCGGCACACTACTACTCCCAAAAAAAGAGACGTGTGTTGATATAATGCTGAATTTTATTTTGATTCAAGTAGTTGAAAAAAGTGCATACATGATTCGTCCACAATAAGTCGACGTTTCGGCAGTATGCCTTCGTCAGACTGGACTTTTTTATCTATATACAAAAAAACAATAATCAATTTCATGTACATACAATCTTGACAAAAGAGAACGTACTGTCCAACATAGAAATAATAGACGAGGATAGAATACCTTATAGAAAATGCAATTTGTCATATGATTATAACATAGTGAATATTCCGTAAGGACATGTGAGTCCAATCGTGGATATACAGACAATATGAGGGTATAGTGGTAGAACTCAGATATAAGACTATGGTGGTTACGTAATGTGGTAGAGTTATTATCGGAGCCGATCCTGCTGCAAGAGGAAAGAGATGAATGTAGGAAAAATAAAGGAAAAAACGAAGTAGACAAAGAGGGAAGGGAAAAAGGAAAGAAAAAAGAAGAAGTAAGAAGGAATGTCAAGCTTGGGCAAAGAGATATGTAGCAGTGTAGTCATACATTAGAAGTATGGGAAGTGTGGATGAAAAGAGAGTGGTAACCTTCAAAACTCACCAAAAATGCTATATTGGAGAAAAATCAATAATGGGTAAATCCTATCGCATAAGTGGCTTGAAAAGCTATTGGCTGAAATAGAAAGTACACATATCAACAACATGTGAGATATATTACCCTATAAGTTTAGGGTCATTGAGATATATATAGAAAAAGGTATATCACTTGTGCGAGATCAAGAAAGGCTGTGTCACATGGTTAATGGTGTTGCGTACTCGGACTTGCAAAAGGCGCCTCTCAGCGTGAGTATATAGGATATACTGAATTAAAAGGGTGTGTGTATTTTTATACAGACCTAGGTACCGTGTCACAATGTAGTAAATGATTATCCAAAAACAGCGTCTATTGTGTGTGTGCGCATGTCCTATGTGTATCAGAGCTCAAACGTGGGATTTATACCTACACGTGGTGACGTACTGGGGTGCGTTATGCACTCAATCCTTTATGGGTTGTTTCCGCAGTGGGATTGCGCCACTTTAGTCTATGCTTAAACACACATGAAAAATCCATAAAAAATCCATAAAAAAAGGGGAGACACATCACATGTCATACATATAGGGTTAGATAAACAATACAAGTATAGATAGGTACCTATGGACTGTGTAGCAATATTAAATGGCAAAAATAAACCTCAGCGAAATTGACCAGCGAAATCCTGCCAAAATAGAGAAATGGCTGTGACATATATTATTACAAGTAAAAATAGAGGTGGTGAGCCTCTAGTTGTTATCTGGTTGTAACTGGTTACCTGCAGGTAGCACTAAGATGGGATGATTGTTTAGTCACATGGGTCTAATTATGCGCAGGTTTGTGCCTGAATCGCTCTGTATAAGGAGAAAAGAGAAACAGGACATTCCCAAGTAATCATTCCTATCTAGTGTGTAATCATGTGTCAATAATCAGGGATAAGGAATCGTACTGTTAACTTTACCAATAGATAACAGTCTGCATGTATATCACCGGTAGGACCGGAAGGGTAAATGACCGAGTTCCTAATGAAAGCAAGAATGGTAAGAAAAGGAAAGTTATAAAGGTAACATGTAGATAGAGGATAAAAGAATAGGAATCGGCTACCATAACTCACCTATGCTGCCTCGGGACGTGTGGGCTGGTGTGAGGATCCTGCAGAATGTGCAGTGTCTGGCGCTCCGGGGTTTAAGTGAGGGATGTGGGCGTGAATCACTGACTTAACTTCCTGTCATTAGATCCCGGAAGTCGGGAGTCCGGTGCGCACAACACGCTCATGCTGTGCGCGCCCCAGGCCCCGCCCCCCGCTACTGCATCATGGAGAGGTGTGGGCGTGTGGGGTGGGCCTGGCTTCCTGTTGCTGGAATTCAGAAAGTCAGTGTGGTGGAACGCAAGCCGCGCATGCGCACATGCGCAGCCCACGCTCCAAAACATACACCTACAGGGACTAATGTAAGTTATTACCAGGTGCTGTAGACATAGTACTAGCAAGATAACCAGTGCATCAGTGTTAGTGGGAGCCGTCCTTAGTGTCCAGAGTGCTATACGATGCAAAGAAGGAAGTGCAGCTATAAACAGACGTGCCGGCCGGTGCTCAGAATCAGGATATCTTAACGTTTCTGTAGAATAAAGAATATAGTGTCAGTATTGGCATGTGACAATAAAAAAATGCATATTAATAACTGTCATATCCAGAGGTGGAAGGGTTACAACGATATTAGGCGATACATTCATTCATATGACTCATTATATGATTCTGAGGTGTAATCTACATATTAACCAAGATAACACAGAAGTATAAAGAAATCATAGAAACCTTTGTTGGAAGAACCAACTGCTGACCCTAAAGAGTATTAATGCATTGTTTCATATCTCCGGTTTAAACCGTGGGGTTATTAATATGCATTTTTTATTGTCACATGCCAATACTGACACTATATTCTTTATTCTACAGAAACGTTAAGATATCCTGATTCTGAGCACCGGCCGGCACGTCTGTTTATAGCTGCACTTCCTTCTTTGCATCGTATAGCACTCTGGACACTAAGGACGGCTCCCACTAACACTGATGCACTGGTTATCTTGCTAGTACTATGTCTACAGCACCTGGTAATAACTTACATTAGTCCCTGTAGGTGTATGTTTTGGAGCGTGGGCTGCGCATGTGCGCATGCGCGGCTTGCGTTCCACCACACTGACTTTCTGAATTCCAGCAACAGGAAGCCAGGCCCACCCCACACGCCCACACCTCTCCATGATGCAGTAGCGGGGGGCGGGGCCTGGGGCGCGCACAGCATGAGTGTGTTGTGCACTCCGGACTCCTGACTTCCGGGATCTAATGACAGGAAGTTAAGTCAGTGATTCACGCCCACATCCCTCACTTAAACTCCGGAGCGCCAGACACTGCACATTCTGCAGGATCCTCACACCAGCCCACACGTCCCGAGGCAGCATAGGTGAGTTATGGTAGCCGATTCCTATTCTTTTATCCTCTATCTACATGTTACCTTTATAACTTTCCTTTTCTTACCATTCTTGCTTTCATTAGGAACTCGGTCATTTACCCTTCCGGTCCTACCGGTGATATACATACAGACTGTTATCTATTGGTAAAGTTAACAGTACGATTCCTTATCCCTGATTATTGACACATGATTACACACTAGATAGGAATGATTACTTGGGAATGTCCTGTTTCTCTTTTCTCCTTATACAGAGCGATTCAGGCACAAACCTGCGCATAATTAGACCCATGTGACTAAACAATCATCCCATCTTAGTGCTACCTGCAGGTAACCAGTTACAACCAGATAACAACTAGAGGCTCACCACCTCTATTTTTACTTGTAATAATTTATGTCACAGCCATTTCTCTATTTTGGCAGGATTTCGCTGTTCAATTTCGCTGAGGTTTATTTTTGCCATTTAATATTGCTACACAGTCCATAGGTACCTATCTATACTTGTATTGTTTATCTAACCCTATATGTATGACATGTGATGTGTCTCCCCTTTTTTTATGGATTTTTTATGGATTTTTCATGTGTGTTTAAGCATAGACTAAAGTGGCGCAATCCCACTGCGGAAACGACCCATAAAGGATTGAGTGCATAACGCACCCCAGTACGTCACCACGTGTAGGTATAAATCCCACGTTTGAGATCTGATACACATAGGACATGCGCACACACACAATAGACGCTGTTTTTGGATAATCATTTACTACATTGTGACACGGTACCTAGGTCTGTATAAAAATACACACACCCTTTTAATTCAGTATATCCTATATACTCACGCTGAGAGGCGCCTTTTGCAAGTCCGAGTACGCAACACCATTAACCATGTGACACAGCCTTTCTTGATCTCGCACAAGTGATATACCTTTTTCTATATATATCTCAATGACCCTAAACTTATAGGGTAATATATCTCACATGTTGTTGATATGTGTACTTTCTATTTCAGCCAATAGCTTTTCAAGCCACTTATGCGATAGGATTTACCCATTATTGATTTTTCTCCAATATAGCATTTTTGGTGAGTTTTGAAGGTTACCACTCTCTTTTCATCCACACTTCCCATACTTCTAATGTATGACTACACTGCTACATATCTCTTTGCCCAAGCTTGACATTCCTTCTTACTTCTTCTTTTTTCTTTCCTTTTTCCCTTCCCTCTTTGTCTACTTCTTTTTTTCCTTTATTTTTCCTACATTCATCTCTTTCCTCTTGCAGCAGGATCGGCTCCGATAATAACTCTACCACATTACGTAACCACCATAGTCTTATATCTGAGTTCTACCACTATACCCTCATATTGTCTGTATATCCACGATTGGACTCACATGTCCTTACGGAATATTCACTATGTTATAATCATATGACAAATTGCATTTTCTATAAGGTATTCTATCCTCGTCTATTATTTCTATGTTGGACAGTACGTTCTCTTTTGTCAAGATTGTATGTACATGAAATTGATTATTGTTTTTTTGTATATAGATAAAAAAGTCCAGTCTGACGAAGGCATACTGCCGAAACGTCGACTTATTGTGGACGAATCATGTATGCACTTTTTTCAACTACTTGAATCAAAATAAAATTCAGCATTATATCAACACACGTCTCTTTTTTTGGGAGTAGTAGTGTGCCGGGGTTATCTATCTTTTGGTTGTCGTTTTTTATTCCCGTGCACCTACCTAACCAGTGACGCAGGGCTTCCCTTCTTCTGTGCACTTTCCTCACAAAACTGCATTTTTCCAGGGACACCCTACTCAACACTGTCTACACACAGCAGCCAGATCTCTGTCCCTCAGATGTGGACAAATAAAAGGCCATTTCCTGCGACCCATGACAAAGCTAAGAGGTTGACTTTATCCCTCTGTAAGCTCTTGGCTACCAAAATGCTGCCTTTCCGCCTGGTGGACACACAGGATTTTAGAGACCTTATGTCTGTCGCTGTGCCCCAGTACCAGATGCCCAGTCGCCACTACTTCTCTAAGAAAGGTGTGCCCGCGCTACACCAGCATTTCGCACACAACATCACCGCTTCCTTGAGAAACTCTGTGTGTGAACGGGTGCATTTCACCCCCGATACTTGGACCAGTCAGCATGGACAGGGACGTTACATGTCGCTGACTGGGCACTGGGTAACTATGGTGATAGATGGTGAAGGGTCTGCTGCACAAGTCTTGCCGTCCCCACGACTTGTGTGTCAATCCTCTGTCTGTCCAAGTTCCGCCACTGCTTCTGCCTCCTCCACCTCATCTGGGTCCTCCACCTCCGCCCCAAGCCTGCCTGGTCAGGCCACCAGCGTTCTCACTGTGCAGAAGGAATCATGCACCCCTCATTACTATGCTGGCAGCAGAGCGCAACGCATCAGGCGGTCTTTAGCTTGACATGTCTTGGAAATAGGAGTCACACAGCGGCTGAGTTGTGGGCAGCTCTGGAGACTGAGTTTAATAAATGGTTGTCTCCACTCAACCTGCAGCCTGGCAAGGCCGTGTGCGACAATGCTGCAAACCTGGGTGCGGCCCTTCGCCTGGGCAAGGTGACACACGTGCCTTGTATGGCTCACGTGTTGAACCTTGTTGTCCAGCAATTTTTAACACACTATCCCGGCCTAGATGGCCTTCTGACCAGGGCACGTAAACTGTCTGCTCACTTCCGCCGTTCAACCGCCGCAGCTGAGCGACTTGCATCGCTCGAGAAGTCTTTCGGCATGCCAGTTCATCGCCTGAAATGCGATGTGGTGACACGCTGGAATTCAACTCTCCACATGTTACAGCGACTGTGGCAGCACCGCCGAGCCCTGGTACAATACGTCATGACGTATAGCCTGGGCCAACGAGATGCAGAGGTGGGGCAGATCACCCTGATGGAGTGGTCTCAGATCAAGGACCTATGCACCCTTCTGCACAGTTTGGACATGGCAACGAATATGTTTAGTGCTGACAATGCCATTATCAGCATGACAATTCCAGTCATTTACATGCTGGAGCACACGCTAAACACTATTCGGAGTCAGGGGGTGGGACAACAGGGAGGGGAGGAACTACAGGAGGATTCATATGCGCAAGACACAACAACATCACCAAGGTCCAGACGTTCATCATCACCAACGCGGCAGGCATGGGACCATGGGGGACAGGGATCAACAAGGGCGCATGGTAGCAGGCGAAATGTTGAGGAAGGTGCAGGAGAACATGAAGAAATGGAGGACGAACTGTCCATGGACATGGAAGACTCAGCGGATGAGGGAGACCTTGGTCAAATTTCAGTTGAAAGAGGTTGGGGGGAGATGTCAGAGGAAGAAAGAACGGTTAGAACCTCTATGCCACAAACACAGCGTGGACTTGGTCCGCATGGCTGCGCAAGACACATGAGCGCCTTCTTGCTGCACTACCTCCAACATGACCCTGGTATTGTCAAAATTAGAAGTGATGATGACTACTGGCTTGCCACACTATTAGATTCCCGGTACAAGTCCAAATTTTGTGACATAATTCCAGCCATAGAAAGGGACGCACGTATGCAGGAGTATCAGTAGAAGCTGTTACTCGATCTTAGCTCGGCTTTTCCACCAAACAACCGTGCAGTGCAGGGAGTGAATCTCCCAGTTGTAACATGGGACGGTCTCGTCATCTTCAAAAGTCTACCCGTACCAGTAGCATAGTAACTGGTGCTGGTAACAGCAATTTTATTGAATCTTTTCATAATTTTTTTAGACCGTCCTTTGCAAGGCCACCAGAGACAACAAGTCTGACACATAGTCAACGGCTGGAGAGGATGATACAGGAGTATCTCCAAATGAACATCGATGCCATGACTTTGCAAATGGAGCCTTGCTCATTTTGGGCTTCAAATCTTGAAAAATGGCCAGAGCTCTCAACTTACGCCTTGGAGATTTTGTCGTGTCCAGCTGCCAGCGTTGTCTCTGAACGTGTCTTCAGTGCTGCTGGGTGTGTGCTGACAGATAAGCGCACGCGTCTGTCCAGTGACAATGTGGACAGACTAACGTTCATCAAAATGAACAAGTCATGGATCCACAATGAATTTACTACCCCTGTGTCATCCTGGGGGGAGTAAATGCTTGTGGATTTGGAATGTGCTTGATGCAAATCAAAACATCCTGTTTGCAACTAGGGCACAAGTGCTGCCACTGATGGGGTGTCTGTGTGGCCCAATTTTTGGAAAAAAGGGAGACTCTGCTTGGAGTAACCCTTGCTTGCTGTGTTTTTTAAAAAGAGCCAAGATGAACAAGTCATGGTTCAGCAAAGACTTTGCTACCTACCCCGGGGTCATCCTGGGAACGGTTAAGTATGGCGTATTTTTGAATGTGCTTGATGCAAATCTAGTTGTGAAGTGTACAACTGGGGCACAAGTGCTGCCACTGAATGGGTGGGTGTGTGTGGGGCCTAAGTTTTTGAAAAAAAGGGAGACTCCGCTTGGAGTAACCCTTGCTTGCTGTGTTTCTTAAAAGGAGCCAAGATGAACAAGTCATGGTTCAGCAAAGACTTTGCTACCTACCCCGGTGTCATCCTGGGGACGGTTAAGTATGGCGTATATTTTAATGTGCTTGATGCAAATCTAGCTGTGAAGTGTACAACTGGGGCACAAGTGCTGCCACTGAAGGGTTGAGTGTCTGTGTGGCCCAATTTTTGGAAAAAAGGGAGACTCCGCTTGGAGAAACCCTTGCTTGCTGTGTTTTTTAAAAGGAGCCAAGATGAACAAGTCATGGTTCAGCAAAGACTTTGCTACCTACCCCGGGGTCATCCTGGGAACGGTTAAGTATGGCGTATTTTTGATTGTGCTTGATGCAAATCTACCTGTGAAGTGTACAACTAGGGCACAAGTGCTGCCACTGAAAAGGTGGGTGTCTGTGTGGCCCAATTTTTGGAAAAAAGGGAGACTCCGCTTGGAGTAATCCGTGCTTACATTGTTTCTAAAAATGATCCAAGATGAACAGATCTGGGATCAGGAAAGACTTTGCTACCTACCCCGGGGTCATCCTGGAAACGGTTAAGTATGGCGTATTTTTGATTGTGCTTGATGCAAATCTAGCTGTGAAGTGTACAACTGGGGCACAAGTGCTGCCACTGAATGGGTGGGTGTGTGTGGGGCCCAATTTTTGGAAAAAAAGGGAGACTCCGCTTGGAGTAACCCTTGCTTGCTGTGTTTTTTAAAAGGAGCCAAGATGAACAAGTCATGGTTAAGCAAAGACTTAGCTACCTACCCCGGTGTCCTCCTGGGGACGGTTAAGTATGGCGTATTTTTGAATGTGCTTGATGCAAATCTAGCTCTGAAGTGTACAACTGGGGCACAAGTGCTGCCACTGAAGGGGTGAGTGCCTGTGTGGCCCAATTTTTGGAAAAAAGAGAGACTCCGCTTGGAGTAACCCTTGCTTGCTGTGTTTTTTAAAAGGAGCCAAGATGAACAAGTCATGGTTCAGCAAAGACTTTGCTACCTACCCCGGTGCAATCCTGAGGACGGAAACGGATGGCGTATTTTTGAATGTGCTTGATGAAACTCTAGCTGTGAAGTGTACAACTGGGGCACAAGTGTTGCCACTGAAGGGGTGGGTGTGTGTGTGGCCCAATTTTTGGAAAAAAGGGAGAACTCCGCTTGGAGTCACCTTGTGGTGTTTTACATGATTTTAGAAGGGCGTGCCATGCCTATATCTGTGTCTCCTCCTCTTTTTCCTTGTCCAGCTCTTTTGTTTTCGCATGAGTATATGTCCTTGTCACTTTCCCATGTGTTTGTGTTGTGTTGTGAGTTGTTTGTCACCTTTTGGACACCTTTGAGGGTGTTTTCTAGGTGTTTTTATGTGTTTGTGATTGCCTGCCATTGTTTCCTATGCGGTTCGAGTTCGGTTCGTCGAACGTTCGCCGAACCAAACTCGAACGGGACCCCCGTTCGACAAACCGAACTCGAGCCGAACCACGGCCGGATCGCTCATCTCTACATTTTACCTCAGGTTGCCATGGCAATGACCGGTCCACCGTAATCACAATACGGGAGTCCCAATTGGGTGGGAGAGGAGGAGCCTAACCTCTCCTAGTCTCATAAATGCTGCAACTGTTATTCATCGCAATATTTTGGGGGTTAAACAGCTAGGGGCAGTTCATGCACCACTCCTGGCTGTGAGAGTTGGTACTTGGCTGTTGTATAGGCTAAGCTCCAAGCTGTGATTGAGCAGGGACAGCTTTTGCACCTGCATAATCGCCAGAACGTGCTGGCACTTCCATTTGAGGGAATGCAATGCAAAATAGAACATCAATGTCTGGAAGGGAATAATGATGGTCTTGAGCTCTTCCTTTGTAAATACTCAGATGTAAGCTCCAGTCTAATTAAAGTGAATTAAATTGACATGCTGTAGATTTGAAAAATGCCTCACAGGTCAGTTTACACACCATAAAAAAAACACACTGTAGAAGAAATTTCTATAAATGCCATCCACCTTACTGGAACTTTGATGTAGCAAAAACATGCATGGTAAAAAACACACCAAAAGCTCATCATGGGAGTGTAGCCTAAGAGGGAAAATCCTGATAGGTTTCTTTTCATTTATTTTTGACCAGAGCTAAAGTCGCCTAAAATTATTTTTACTGACTTTGTATGACCATCATGACATTGCCACAAGGAGATGTGCCACAATCTGACTTAACTAATATTTTTAAATCAAGAAATGACCGGCTATGCAAATTTTTTTGAGTTGATACCGTAGAACCACTTGATGGTTACAATATAGAAAAATATTACATTTGTATATCAGTAAGTAACACTTTTGCAGTCAAGTTCTCCTAATGTCACTTAAGGCCCCGTTACACATAGTGATGTCGTTAGCGAGATTGCTGAAACGTCACAGGTTTTGTGACGCAACAGCGACCTCGCTAGCGATCTCGCTACATGTGACACATAGCAGCGACTCCCCCCCCCGCGCTGCGATATCGTCGATCGTACCTGAACTTCCTGGTTCATTTTTTGATCATTGGTGTCCCGCTGGGCAGCATGCATCGCTGTGTTTGACGCCATAACAATGACTCAGAACTCAGCGACACAGGCATGTTTTTGCTTTGTCTTTTCAACGCTCCCCAGCTCCGATTAGTGGTCACAACTGCGTTATGATTGGGTGACCTTGCCAAAAAGAAGGCAACGTAGTAGCGTTTCTATCCTTTGTTCCTGAGCACGTGCAGGTCAGCTATCAATTATATGCAATCATAACCATATTCTGCATTGTGCTCATGCTGTGCTTTCCCAAACAGCTGTACACATTTTTTGACGTGTGGAAATTTTTTTTTCTTTTTTCCGTGGCACGCTCGTCAACGGACTGCAACACAGTTTTCCATGATATTTAAAATGTACAGTTCTAATAATCGCGTTATTGGTGAAATAAAGGTATAATACGATCCACAGACATGCACACGCTCAGGAACAAAGGAAAGAAGCAAGCGCTATTGCGTTGCCTTCTAATGGCAAGGTCGCCCAATCCGAGAATGACAACGCAGCAGTAGTGGCCACCACTCGGACCAGAGGGGCGTGGAAAAGGCAACACGAAGGCACGCCTAGGTGGACACACTACGCCTCTATCAAGGTCTGAGTCGTTAGAATAGCTACAGTGTGACAGGGTCCCAACGACCGCCGAGGTCGTTATACTGATCGCCGTATCGTTGCTGCGTTGTTAATTAAATCTGCCTGCTTGCCAGCTCACTAGCGACGATGTAGCAAAGTTCCAGCAATCCTGACCAAGTCGTATCGTTCGCGGGATCGCTGGAACGTCGCTATGTGCAATGGGACCCTTACAGTCCCCAGAATCAGAACTTGATGACTGTTCTACAGAGCTAGAAGACATAATCTAGTCTCATGATAGATCAGCTTTATTTATAGGATGGTATAGAATCCCAGCAATATCTGATAGCACAACATTTCAATGCACCTTACATCTTTCCTGCTATTATGCAATTATCTGCATGATTTCTTCTTTTTCCACAACCATCTGAATGTGAACTCTGACAAGAATGTGTAATTTATTGTATAATGAGATTGAAAAAGCAAAAAGTGATCTAAAGCAAATCTGGACATCTGTCTTTGAGTCATTGAAAACAAAAGAACACAACAGCTGTGAAAACAGCGGGGATATGATTAGGTATACAGATCTCTCCACAACACTCAACTACTTTTTAATTGCAGGCCTCTAGGTGATACATTTGGGGTGGTGTGAGCAAAGGTTCAAGCTGTTTAAAGGAGCAATCTGGATTTCAGCAACTTTTCTATCAAAATTGTATTTACTTTGAAGAATATATTAGGGAATTGCAGGAATAATTATTACCTGGTATTTTTCAGGAGCATTGTAATATTGCTATACACAGAAGGAGATAATTTCATAGTGCTGGTATTTGTGTAAAGGAGTAGAAAGCTATTCGCCCCCCCCCCCCCCCCCCCTCACCCCGAAGACTTTAATGGGTTAAATTCTCATGCCTGTAGCAGTCTAGTAAGTCTAGCACTGACAGGGTTAACAAAATGGCCAGCCTAGTCTTCACTATGGAAGATGGAGAACCTCATCAAGTTTCTTCAGTATTATTCCAGCTACCGAATGGACATACTGTATGTTCCATTTCTACATTCAGTAAAGATAAGTTTAGTTTGGTATTCCTGTCTGTCTCCTTGATCATAATGTTGTGGTCTGCCATACTATCTGGCAGCCTGCAATTGCATTTAATTGAAGTGACATCACACACACCCATCCAGGTACCACAGTATTCAGTGCATAGAGCCTCTGCATTGCACCTCAGCCAGTGAGTCTTTTCCTGCCTGCTGTGCTGTTGATAAGAGAGGAGATCACTTTTGCTAACCAGGTCCACGGTCCAAGTCGGTGTTTTCTGGCCGTGGACAAGAACTGTGCAAATTTCCCTACTTTCCAGGATTCAAGACTTGGCCAATGATTAACTGAACCAGCGATACGTTACCTGTGTGCCAACCATATGACATCACTCCATGCTGGCAAATCAAACTTCACATGGGGAACCCCTAAGCTCATAAAATTTGGCCAGATTCTAATTTGACCTTGACTGTGGATTGGGGTTGTGCAAAGTGATTTGCTCATCTCTACTGTTGATCAGTTAGAGATATTAAAAGACTATAAGCTGTGGCCACCATCACTGAGTTCTTATATACAGTATTCTAACATGCTGTATATAAGAGCCTAGGCCGCTCTTTATGCACCTGGGCAGAACTTCAATGCTGGCGCGTGTGCATGACGTGGGACGCGTCATGCACCCAGGCTTCAGAGGAAGAAGGACAAAGATGGCCGAAAGAGGAGGCTCCGCACCTGGAGAACAGAGACACCCATTTGATCAGTCTGCACCACACCGCCCCTTAGGTGAGTATTATAAAGTGATTTTTATGTTCTACAGAGCAGCCTGGGCTCTTAAGGGGGCTTTACATGCTACGATATCGTTAATGTTTTATCGTTGGGGTCCCATTGTTAGTGACGCACATCCGGCGTCATTAACGATATCGCAGCGTGTGATACTTACTAGTGACCTTAAGCGACCTCAAAAATGGTGAAAATCGTTCACCATGGAGAGGTCATCCCAAAACCAAAAATCGGTAATGGTTGATTATCGATGTGGTTCATCACTCCTGCGGCAGCACACATCGCTGTGTGTGACACCGCAGGAGCGAGGAATGTCTCCTTACCTGCCGCCGGCCGCAATGCAGAAGGAAGAAGGTGGGTGGGATGTTACGTCCCGCTCATCTCCGCCCCTCCGCTTTGATTGGCCGGCCGCTTAGTGACGTCGCGGTGACGTCATTGTGATGCCGAACGTTCCTCCCCCTTGAGGGAGGGATTGTTCGGCACTCACAGCGACGACGACGACCAGGTAAGTTCATGTGACGCTGCCGTAGCGATAATATTCGCTGCGGCAGCAATCACACGAAATAGCATGCACGACGGGGGTGGGTACTTTTGCGTACGATATCGCTAGCAATTGCTTTACTTTAAAGACCGCATGTTAGAATGCTGTTTATAAGAGACCACTGGTGGTGCTCGCAGCTTATAGTCACCAAATCTGGTGACATGTTCCCTTTAAAGATGTTGTCTGGTCTACATCCACAAGTCTGTGGTCACTGTATGTGAATTTGCCAGTGTCAGACTGCTGGGAATGGCGGTCATGTGGCTGCCAGTATGAGATGTGCATACTCCTTGCCAGAATCCAGCTAGATTGATATGGAATTGCTCAATGCAAGTGTATTGAACAAGGCTGCTCCCATCTAGCTAGCCAGAGCATGGCCAGGAGTATACATATTGCACACTCACAGCCACATCACCGCCATTCCCGACTCTCACATCGGCAAATCCTCACAGCGCACAGTGCATGCAATGTGAAGATTCACAAATGTTTGCCCGCAGATGCTGGCTCGTGGGATCTCTATGCCTGGGCGGTGGCTTTCTATCCCCCTCGTTGGGCTGTTGCCTTCAGTCGGGACTTGTGTGGGAAATAACCTAAGGTCCAGACCCCAATCAGTGAAATCGACTCAGTCCAGTGGCTTCTGAGCCTCGTACTGGGTCTGAGTACCCCTCCTGGTGCTCCGGTTTCTGTTCGGTTCCCCGGTTCGGTACCAGTGGGCCACTACCCTGCCCCGGTCCCTGACGGTTCCACCGGCTGTCTTCCCGGCTCCTGCAGGCAGCCACCACCATCTGCCTCCTGGCCACAGGGTGTCCGGGCTCCTACCCAGATCCCTGACAGATGCTGCTCCTCACTCTTTCACCTCCAAAACGGATCTCTGTGTTTTTCCTACCTCAGGCTATCCGAACTCCTCGGTGGGAGTGGCCAACCACCTGGCTCCGCCCCCGGGTGTGAACGTCAAGACCTGAGAGGGGTGACTCAGGGTTTTTAGGTTGGCTGCTAATACCTTTTTAGGGGCTGGTGTTTGTGCAGGGGGTCTACCTGTGACTACCTGGCTAGTCCAGGGCATCACACTAGCACCACCCAATTTTAGATAAGTTATATAAATGGGGGAAAATAAAAAAATTGAAAATTATTGCACAAATTTACTATATACCAAACAGAGAACTGTTATTATAGCAGGACATTTCCAGCTTAATCAATTCAGGATTCAATTTCAAATAAAAGCATGTTATCCTCACCTCGTGTAGAGGAATCGTTCCAGTGATGTTGGCACTGTTGCTCCCAAGTGACATTGTTGTGTCACATACCAGCTGCAGCCAATAAGTGGCCGCTCATCAGCTACAGCTCATCAATATAACATCAGGGAGCAATGTCTACAGTTATGAAATAGTAAATTCTGCAACTGATAAGCAGCCGCTCACTGGCTTTAGCTGATATGTGACACAACAATGTCACATCACCGCCATAACGTTGGCATTGCATCGCTGCAGGGGATGCATATACACTGTTTTTATTTTAATTTGGATCCTGAACTCATTAAAGAGAACTGTCAAATGGGCTTAATCTGTAGGTTGATAGCGTATAAAATCCCACTGATTGCTCTTCATTAATACTGAGCCAGCCTGCAGTTTGTGCCAGGGGCGTGATTGTAGTTGCCGCTCCCTATATTCTAACCGGTGACTGAAACTGGTTCAGATGAACCTCCATGACTGGTAACCAGAGGCTGCCGGGATGAATAAAGTTAATTTGCTCCCATTGCCCAGGCTTTCACTGTGGCATTCACACAGTTTTAGAACTATATCAACCTGCAAATTTAATAGCATTTTTGACTTGACAGGCTCCTTTTAAGCTGTGGTTGTCTAATAGTGGACAATCCCTTTAATTAATTCTCCCTATTGCCTTTTCCAAGTACTCTTGAATAACAGACCTCCCAAAGGGACTTTAAAATCTTTTTTTAATAATAATGCCCTACTACCTGCCCATTTTACATCAGGATTTCATTGTAAGCAACTCAATGGTGGTGAGAGGAAGCAATAAGGAGTATTTTCTTGCAACAATCGGGGGGCAGGAGGAGGGCAGGAGTAGTGCACAGTTCACCACAGTGCACCGCGGGCACTCCTCCTGTTGGACGTATGTTTCGGCTCACGCCTTCGTCAGAGTCAACTTCGTCAGTGTGAACTGTGGTGAACTATGTTCTAATTCTTCTATCAGCTGGAATGTAATAGCATGTGTGGCTGGGCTGTATCCTTAGTAGATGCCTCACTACTGCAGGGTCTCACTAGCTAGCCACGATTATACCCAGATAGATACTGTGACAAATGTTAGTATAGGGCTTTTTTTTCTATGGATGCATATATTGCAGGGTGTCACTAGTCAGCCACGCTTATGCTTAGATAGATGCTGTGACAAATTCATAGCATAGCATGGCTGTACTCTATCTTTCATAGATACAATCAGCGTAGGGTGTCACTATCCAGTCATGCTGACGTCTATATAGATGCTGTTACAAATCTAGTGTGAAGGATATGTATATCGCCTAGCTGATAACAGTTTGATATCATATTTCAGCATTGATATATTTTTAGGTATTGTTAAGATATAATATTGCCCTATTGAGCCCGTTTATATTTCCATTGTTATGGGTGATGGTAATTTTGCATGGTATTATTATTATTACAACCTTTCCGGGCACTCCTGTTTTTCTGTATTGTTTTAACTTCACATGGTGGTTTTTACCCACCTTGATCAATAAAATGTTCTTACTTGCAATCGGGACATTAAGTTGTAGTTTGCACTTTTTTCTGTTCCCTGTGCTTTATGCGCCTTGTCCAGTATGATATATGTAGTCACATCTAGATTGTTGTATTTTGTGAATTGATATAGAATCTAATGAAGTATTAAATATGCGACCGCCTTCCCTGTGGGTTCTTTTTCTTTGTTACTACGATAAAAATTACAAACCTCTCCATTCTTTGCAGGTGTGAAAGCTTTGAAAATCGTCAGTGTATCAAATACTGTGGAACCTTGGATGGAACCCAGTTTGAGAGCATTTTGCAAGACAAGCAAAGCTTTTCACAAATTTGTAACTTGGTTTACGAACAATAATTTGCAATATAAGCAAATACTCACCGTGCACACTTCCGGTTTCTTCCTGTCTATAAATTTGCAATTGTGGATACAGTACTGTATTGTACTTTCTGCTACCCAGTGCAGCACATTGCTTGTACTGTAATATGCCTGTGCACCATTCCTACCCCACATTTGGATTAGTTCTGCCCTTATTTTGGGGAGAATAGATTTGGGGTGTGTTTATGTATATAATAAAGATTGACATACAGTGGAACCTCGGTTTACGAGTAACCCGGTTTGCGAGCATTTTGTTATATGAGCAAAGCTTTCTGTAAATTTGTAACTCAGTTTACAAGCAAGCTTTGCCGTAGAGCAAATACTCACTGCACACACTTCCGGTTCCGTACTTTCACCGCGCTCTAACCGGCTCTTGCAGTCCGCACAAACACGCACAAACATGCACTCACACACACATATTATGCTCACCTTACCTTCCGTTCCATCGCTGGCCTCCCGGTTCTTGTAGTTCACCGGTACAGGATGTGTATCGGGAAACCATCGCTACGATGGAGGAACTTCCACTGACAGCCACTACTCAAAGGCAGCGTGCTGGCCAATCAGAGGCAAGCAGCTCATGCCTTTGACGTCAGCGCTCTGGCAGCGGAAGGTCGCAATTGTTACCCGATACACATCCTCTACCAGCGAACTACAAGAACCAGGAGGCCGGCGAGGGAACGGAAGGTAAGGTCAGCATAATATGTGTGTTTGTGTGTGTTTGTGAATGTTTGTGCGTGTGTGGAATGGCACAATAGGGGACCAGGATGGGACATTGAACAAGTTGTGGATCAAATTGTCTGCATTGCAGTGATTTCCTATGGTAAATCTTGCTTTGCTAGACGAGTAACTTGGTTTACAAGCACACTCCCAGAATGGATTGTTCTCGTAAACCAAGGTTCCACTGTATTTATACTGTACATCTTTTTCCCTCTCTATAGTGTACCACCCCCTCTCACGCAGAATTGTGGGTACATACTGAACATACTAGTACTGAAACAATGGGCCTAACATGCAGTTTCATTTGTTTTATATGTTTTTTAGTGTACTGTAATAATGTTATATGAATACAGTACATTATTTTGTATTGTAATAAGTTTGTATAAATACAATAAATATTTTTGGGTTGTGGAACGAATTGTCTGCGTTTTAATTATTTCCTATCAGAAAATTTGCTTTGATATAAGAATAGCTTGGTTTAACCCCTTCAGCCCCCGGGCACTTTCCGTTTTTGCGTTTTTGTTTTTTGCTCCCCTTCTTCCGAGAGGCATAACTTTTTTATTTTTCCATCAATCTTGCCATATGAGGGCTTGTTTTTTGCGGGACGAGTTGTACTTTTAAATGAAACCATAAGTTTTACCATATAGTGTACTGGAAAATGGCAAAAAAATTCCAAGTGCGGAAAAATTGCAAAAAAAGTGGGATTGTACAATCGTTTTTGGGATATTTTATTCACCGTGTTCACTATATGGTAAAACTGATGTGTGGGTATGATGCCTCAGGTCGGTACGAGTTTATAGACACCAAACATGTATAGGTTTACTTGTATCTAAGGGGTTAAAAAAAATTCACAAGCTTGTCCGAAAAACGTGGCGCACGTTTTGCGCCATTTTCCAAAACCCGTAGCGTTCTCATTTTTCAGGATCTGAGGCTCATTGATGGCTTATTTTTTGCGTCTTGACCTGACGTTCTTAACGGTACCATTTTTGCGCAGATGCTACGTTTTGATCGCCTGTTATTGCATTTTGCGCAAAATTTGCGGCGACCAAAAAACGTAATTTTGGCGTTTGGAATTTTTTTGCCGCTACGCCGTTTACTGATCAGATTCATTGATTTTATATTTTGATAGATCGGGCATTTCTGAACGCGGCGATACCAAATATGTGTGTATTTTTTATTTTTTTAACCCTTTAATTTTCAATGGGGTGAAAGGGGGGTGATTTGAACTTTTAGGTTTTTTTATTTTTTTTTAATTTTTTAAAACATTTTTTTTTTACTTTTTTTTTTTATTTTACTAGTCCCCCTAGGGGGCTATTGCGATCAGCAATCCGATCGCTTTGCACAATCTGCAGATCTCAGCTACAGAGCTGAGAACTGCAGATTTGCTGCTTCACTTTCAATGCCGGCTGTATTCCGGCATTGAGAGGAAGTGACTCATGTTAGCCACAGGCGTCATCACATGACCCTGTGCTACCATGGCAACTGCCGAAAGTCACGTGATCATGTCACGTGACTTCCGTCGGGGGCGGGGTAAGTCACTGTCATGGCGGCGCCCATATACATATCGCTGCCAAGACTTTGGCAGCGAAATGTAAGGGGTTAATGGCCGCGGGTGGAAGCGATTCCACCCGCGGCTAGCAGGCACACATATCAGCTGTTGATAACAGCTGATATGTGCGCGTCTCGCCGCCGCCCGCCGGCAGGGGGCGGGGCTTACCGGAACACGATCCATGACGTATCTAGTACGTCATGGGTCGTTAAGGGGTTAAGAGCACACTCCCAGAACCAATTATGCTCGTAATCCAAGACTGTACTTATTTTCCTCACTGTAGGTGTTAACTGGTTTAACACTAGAACTACTGGACTCGTGACAGCTATATAGAAATACATGGTGCAAAGTAGTCAAAATGACTACCTCAGTAGTTCTAGTGTTAAGTACAATTTTATGAACTTATGGCTCAAAAATATAGTATATCTATTGTATATTAACACAGCTACATGATTCTGTAAATTAACCTTTAGATTGCAAATAGAAAAATACGTTTTAGACTATTAGGCTCTTATTTCTAACAAGCAAGGTTTCCATTGAAGGCTCTTTGGGAGCAAAGGCATTTTCTTGTGTTACTTCCTCTGTTTACAGGTTAGCACTGTTGCTAGGAAGGAACTGTAAATGATGCATACATATTTTATTTGATGACAGTGAGTCATATGATGGCTGCATGATGGATGTGGTTTTATACTTTTTTGAGATAATATCTCACTCATCATACAGCATCCTAAATGCAGCAAGTGCTTGGTTTGCTAAATGAGGCTCAAGGGATTCCAGTTCTCCCAAGAGATGTCCTAGAGATCAGACTTCCACATTTCTGACATTAATATCATATTCTCTGGAAACACAAAGTTAGTTCTGACAAAGTCTTTGCTACCTCATCCAAAGTAATTCCCAATATGTACAGTTTAAGCATGTTCTAAAAAAATTACACTTTTAGCTAGGCCTTTTGCATGAATTAATTGGATATTATGGTTATAAACGGTTGCCCACTCAATTGAGATTGAGATTGAGACCCCTAACAATCTAGCAGTTATCCACTTTCATGTCAATAGATGAAACCTTGGTATTACCAGAAAACACCTAATCCTTCTCAATTTACTTACTCCTTCTCCTACATTCTTGTTCAGAACCTTAATTATTATTTTAGTACGAAGTAACCCCCAAACTCCATGTGCCTACAGTATATACACTTAAGATCTGTGTACATACAAACAATGTTGGATGGCTGGCTCACACAATTTATGTACATTTTTACATTTTCTGTCACCCCCAATTTGTAAGATATTTTCAACAGGACCATAACTTGTCTAGTTTGAATTATGAATAAGTTTGTTACTAAGTAATCTCTGGGCTCCGTCTGACTATGGCTAGGATCATACAAAAGTATCAAAAAATCAATTGGTTTTCATCCAGAAATGTGGGCCAACTTTTTTCTAACCTATCATCCGTGTGCAGTCTTTGTGCAATCCATTTTTTATAATAACTGCTTTTAATTTACAAGGCCATTTACAGTTTTGTATTTTACAGAATTACAATGTATTCATAAAAATTGGATACTATATTTTGCCATCCGTTTTTTGTTTTTTTTTCGCACCGACAGACTTGTATCGGTGAGTTTCATCCAATTTCCGGAGGAATATCAAGCATGCTGCAGTTTTTTCTACTCACAGATTCTGTGAGTGAAAAAAATACTTCATCTGCACTGCTCGATTGAATAACATTGGTCCTAGAGTTGTCCAATTTTTTTCACCAATAGCACTGTGAGCAAAAATACTGTTGTGTAATTCTGGCTTTATAAGAGCTTCAGATGTTGGTGCTATAAAAATAAATATAGTATTATCAGGGTATGTCTGCACGCTGCAGTTTTGTTGTAACCACAAAAATGCACCCTGTGGCCGAAAAAATGCATAAAAAGATTGTGTGTTTTTGACCATGCATTTTTGTTTGTGTTCTTAATCGCCAATGGGTGAAAAACGCAGGGAAAAAACAAAAAGAATGACATGCTGCATTTTTGTGGTCACCAGAAAAATGCAGCCAAAAAAAAAGGCAACACGCGCACAGCTAATCTGAAATCTCATAGAAAAAGTATGCAGTTTGTGGTGACCAAAAGGTCACCACAAACTGCACCAAAACGCATCAAAAACTGCAGCATGCGCATGAGGCCTTAAGGCTACTTTACACACTGCGATATTGGTCCCGATATCGCTAGTGTGGGTACCCGCCCCCATCTGTTGCGCGACACGGGCAAATCGCTGCCCGTCCCGCACAACATCGCCCAGACCCGTCACACATACTTACCTGCCCGGCGACGTCGCTGTGACCGGCGAACCGCCATCTTTCTAAGGGGGCAGTCCGTGCAACGTCACAGCGACGTACCTGAGCGGCCGCCCAATAGCAGCGGAGGGGCGGAGATGAGCGGGACGTAACATCCCGCCCACCTCCTTCCTTCTGCATAGCGGCCGGGAGGCAGGTAAGGAGAGCTTCCTCGTTCCTGCGGTGTCACACGTAGCGATGTGTGCTACCGCAGGAGCGACGAACTACATCGTTACTGCTGCAGTAACGATAATCGAGAATGGACCCCCATGTCACCGATGAGCGATTTTGCACGTTTTTGCAACGATCCAAAATCGCTCATCGGTGTCACACGCAGCAACATCGCTAATGCGGCCGGATGTGCGTCACAAATTTTGTGACCCCAACGACTCCGCATTAGCGATGTCGCAGCGTGTAAAGCCCCCTTTAGATGTTTGCTTGGATTCAAAGCAAGTAATACATAGGGATAAGTGAGTCATAAGAATGTTGGATTGGCCAGATTTGCATGAATCCTGCAAAATGGTGGCCTGTCCCCTGCCATTTTAATGGATTCTTTTGAAGTCTTGGAAGTGGTTAAAAATAATGAAAGCTAATATATTCACCTTTCCTGAGTCCATCAATCACTTCTCCTGCTATAACATCTTCCCATCCGGCTCTACACATGCACCCTCCCTTTTCGCACTGCATTTGGCCAGATGAAGCCTAGTCAGCATCAGAGGTAATGAATGGAGTAGTGGTTGGGGAGCTGCAGTGGCATACATTTTTAGAAAAAAATACACACAACACTTTCTAATGGTTATATTCAATGTGTTCACTAATTTTTAACTTTGCTGGCAGGACCATAGAAATAGCAATCAGAATTTAGATGCTGAAATGTCAATTTGAGGCATGCTGCAGGACCAAAGATTTAGCTATCAGAATTTAGATGCTGAAATTGAAATCACTTGCAGAACCACAGAATTAGCAGTTTAGATGCTGAAATGTCGATTTGGGGCAGGTTGCAGGATGACAGATTTAGCTATCAGAATTTAGATGCTAATTAGTGTTGAGCGAGTATGCTTGTCACTACTCGGTACTCGCACGAGTATCACTGTACTCGGGCTACTCAGTGGGGACCGAGTAATCTCGCGATACTCGTGCTCTACTCGTGGTCTTCATCCCTGCATGTTGGCGCTCTTTTGAGAGCCAGCCCTCATGCAGGGATTGGCTGGCAGACCACTGCAATGCCACAGCCCTGTTAGTTGTGGAATTGCAGTGATTGGCCGGCCTGCACAGCGTGACCGAGCCTTTATACCGGCGGGCGCGCTGTGCTCTGCACACAGCCATCCAGACAGTCAGTGCAGGGAGAGTGTTGCTGCTTCAGGGAAAGGTTTGCGGCCCTTTATAGTTATTTCCGTAGCAGGGCTGCAAACAGTGTGACCAGAAGTCCTTCTCAGGACTATTGTTGCTGTATACAGGCAGGGCAGGCAGGGTATAGCCAGGTCGGAATACAGGCTAGTGACCAGAAGAGTCCTTCTCAGGACTATTGTAGCTGTATACAGGCAGGCAGGCAGGGTATATAGCCATTCCTAGTGGTGACCGTATACCAGCCTTCATCACCATATCTGGGGCTGGTGTACACAGTCTAAAACAGTCCTGATAGTGTCAGACTTCTCAGTAATTGTCGCTCCTAAAAACCTGTTAGGTTCTTAGTGCGTCCGTGCTTGCATTTAAAAACCGCAAGTGTGTGCCTGTCGGTGGCAGCGTAGAGGTGCACTTGTGTGCGTTTTGCACAAACTTGGATATAACGCACAAGTCTAGTGAATAATACACGTCAGTCAGCAGTGTCTGATAGTGAAAAACTTCTCAGTAATTTTCGGTCCTAAAAACCTGTTAGGTTCTTAGTGCGTCCGTGCTTGCATTTAAAAACCGCACGTGTGTGCCTGTCGGTGGCAGCGTACAGGTGCACTTGTGTGCATTTTGCACAAACTTGGATATAACGCACAAGTCTAGTGAATAATACACGTCAGTCAGCAGTGTATGATAGTGTCAAACTTCTCAGTAATTGTCGCTCCTAAAAACCTGTTAGGTTCTTAGTGCGTCCGTGCTTGCATTTAAAAACCGCACGTGTGTGCCTGTCGGTGGCAGCGTACAGGTACACGTTTTGCACAAACTAGTATATAACGCACAAGTCTAGTGAATAATATACGTCAGTCAGCAGTGTCTGATAGTGTCAAACTTCTCACTAATTGTCGCTCCTAAAAACCTGTTAGGTTCTTAGTGCGTCCGTGCTTGCATTTAAAAACCGCACGTGTGTGCCTGTCGGTGGCAGCGTACAGGTGCACGATTTGCACAAACTATTATATAACGCACAAGTCTAGTGTATAATACACGTCAGTCAGCAGTGTCTGATAGTGTCAAACTTCTCAGTAATTGTCGCTCCTAAAAACCTGTTAGGTTCTTAGTGCGTCCGTGCTTGCATTTAAAAACCGCACGTGTGTGCCTGTCGGTGGCAGCGTACAGGTACACGTTTTGCACAAAGTAGTATATAACGCACAAGTCTAGTGAATAATACACGTCAGTCAGCAGTGTCTGATAGTGTCAAACTTCTCAGTAATTGTCGCTCCTAAAAACCTGTTAGGTTCTTATTGCGTCCGTGCTTGCATTTAAAAAACGCACATGTGTGGCAGTCGGTGGCAGCGTCAGGCTCCACATTGTCCCTGGATAGAGACGTGCATGGTGGCCTGTAAACCTGAAGTGCCCATTGTAAGGAAGTGGGTCTATTGTAGTATAGCCCTTTGGCAGGGCAGCCAAAAATTTGGAGGCTCCACATTGTCCCTGGATAGAGATGTGCATGAGGGCCTCAAAACATTGTTCCCATTGCAAAGGAGCGGGTCTCCTGTCGTTGTAATGCCCATTCTGAAAGAATGGTTGAAAAAATGTACCACTGGGGGTATACCTGAAACAACGGCCTAACTATTGTAACGGTCATCATGGTGGCGCATGAGGAGAAGGAGGAGCAGTCCAGCGATTATCCAAAGTCCAGAAGTGTGTACCCATGGGTGAGTGGAGGTACATGGCAAATTCCCGTTACAAACTTTAAATTCCGCTGTCATTTGCTGGTGGTGTGGTGAAGTCTGGCCCAATCCAACCCTTGTTCATCTTGATCAGAGTCAGCCTGTCAGCATTTTCAGTTGACAGGCGGGTGCGTTTATCTGTAATGATTCCACCTGCGGCAGTAAAAACACGCTCTGACAAAACGCTAGCGGCAGGGCAGGCCAGGACTTCCAAGGCGTAGAGAGCCAATTCATGCCACGTGTCCAGCTTGGATACCCAATAATTGTAAGGCACAGAGGAATGTCGGAGTACAGTTGTTCGATCTGCAAGGTACTCCTTGAGCATCTGGACAAACTTAGGATTTCTTGTGGCACTACCCCGCACCTCAGGGGCTGTGGTACGTGAGGGGCTGAGAAAACTGTCCCACATCTTAAAGACTGTTCCCCTACCTCTGGCGGATTGGACTTGTGCCCCTCTCGGCTGTACGCCTTGGTTGTCCACTGATTCCTGACCTATGCCGCTAGCGTTTTGTGAGGGGAATGCTTTGCCTACTTCCGTGACTATGGCCTTCCGGAACTGCTACATTTTGCCTGACCTCTCAGCCTCGGGAATAAGAGACATAAAGTTCTCCTTTTAACGTGGGTCTAACAGTGTTACCAACCAGTAATGATTGTCGGCCAAGATGTTCTTAACACGAGGGTCACGAGACAGGCAGCTTACCATAAAGTCAGCCATGTGCGCCAGACTCTTAACAGCCATCACTTCAGTATCCTGACCAACATGATGACTGAACATGCTGTCCTCCTCCTCCTCCTCCTCCTCATCATCATCTACCCTGTCCTCCGGCCAGCCACGCTGAACCGAGGATATGACTGGTGTGCATGTCATATCCTCAATTTGGCCGGAGAGTTGCTCCATGTCTTCATCCTCCTACTCGTCCTAGTCCTCCACTGCATGTTGTGATGAGACGAGGCTGGGCTGTGTGTTATCACCCACACCCACTACTGTTCCTTGCTCCAACTCATTGCGCTCCGCCTGCAATGCATCATGTTTGTTTTTGAGCAGAGACCATTTTAGAAGGCAGAGAAGCGGTATGGTGACGCTAATAATGTCGTCATCGCCGCTCACCATCTTGGTGGAGTCCTCAAAGTTTTGGCGGATGGTACATAGGTCGGACATCCATCTCCACTCCTCAGGTGTTATGTGGGGAGTTTGACCCATTTCCCGACGGCTTACGTGATGCAGGTACTCAACAACTGCCCTCTTCTGCTCACATATCCTGACCAACATGTGCAGAGTTGAATTCCAACGCGTGGGGACATCACACACCAGTCTGTGAGCCGGAAGATGCAAACGGCGCTGAAAGCCAGCAAGGCCGGCTGAAGCAGTAGGTGACTTTCGAAAATGTGCAGACAGGTTGCGAACTTTTACCAGCAGATCAGACAGCTCTGGGTATGACTTTAGAAACCGATGAACCACGAGGTTGAGCACATGGGCCACGCATGGAACATGTGTCAGCTGGCCTCGCCTCAAAGTCACCACCAGGTTCCGGCCATTGTCACACACGACCTTTCCTGGCTTTAGGTTCAGAGGTGTGAGCCAGTGATCTGCCTGCTGTTTCAGAGCTGTCCACACCTCTTCTGCATTGTGGGGTTTGTCACCTATGCAGATTAGCTTCAGCACAGCCTGTTGCCGCTTCGCCGAGGCAGTGCTGCAGTGCTTCTGTGTCGCCCTGGACAAGCCAGGGGCCACAGAGCACAACACTTACACACCCCACACTCCCTGCAGGCACATCATAGTCAAAACACAAAATCCTAGTTGCCTTCTCCAGGGGCTGTTCTCCACATCAGGGGGTGGAGCCAGGCGGTTGGTCTCCACCCACCAAGGAGTTCACAGTCCTGGAGGAGGGAAAACACAGGCAGTGAGAGTTAAGCTAAGGAAGTGGAAGGAGGAAAGTAGTAGAGAGGAGAAAAGTGACAGCAAAGAGCCTGAAGTTGGTCCGGGTGTGTGGCCCGGACAGGACAGCAAGGTTGGCAGGCGGTGGTGACCGTCTGCAGTGGAGGCCGATTGGAGTCTGCCGTAAGGACCGTGGACGGGTGGTGACCCGGCGGTACCGGACCGGTATACAAAGAGAAGCCAGCACCATTGGCAGGGTCCTTTCGGATCCCGGCAAGGCATGGAGTCGCCGTGAATTTGCCAAATCCGTTAGTGAAGGGGACCTCCGGGTTTCCAAACAGCCAAGTCCCGATAGAAGGCAACCGTCCAACCGTGAAGGGGAGACACCGCCACCGCCAAGGGCAACCGTCTCCCAGGGCCAGCGCCTGCGGGCAAAAGGGGCTCCTCCGGCCCATATCCAGGTCGGGGAGTGGGTTACCGGTGGGAACCCATCGCTACCAACACTGAATTTAGGTGCAGGATGAGACAGTCATCACTAACCTTTAGGGAGGAACAACCGCAGCCGTCCGAGGTACCCGTCCATCCAGCCGCTTGTTTTACCGTGAACTGTGTCATCATCATTGGGCTGAGTGAGTACCTCCGTGCCGTGCGGCACAGCGCTGCCCCTGCGACCCTGCACCTCATCAGGTCCCGCAACCTGCCTGTCATCCATCTCTACCCCATCACCGGGCCCCGGGACAACCAACCCCCCTACCCACGGAGGGGAGAAATAACAACAAAGCTGCTCCCTGTCACCACTCCTGGGATCCCCGTCCAGAGCAGCGATGGTGTCCACACAATCACCACAACCGTGGGTGGCGTCACGGACAATATCCCCAAAACCCAAACCACCCCTTTTCACTCACGGGCAAGGAGCGCCGCTCGAGTCCCCGGGATCCGGCCATCGCTCGAGCCACCGAGCAGCAGCAGCCGTAGAGCAGCGGCAGCCGGACCCGAGCAGTGGGAGAGCGCAGCGTCCCCTCCTCCGCCCGCGACACTTCCAGCTTGGGACTGGTGTGAAGGGTAAAGTGGATGAGGATGCGCAGGAGGAGGAGGAGGCTGAGGAGCATGACATTCCGGAGCTGTAGAGTGTGGGTGAAACCCTGACTGAGGTAGGGCCTGCAAAACTTGGTGTGGGAAGGACGTGTTCCGTCCCTCGCTCAGACTGGGTCCCAGCTTCCACAATATTAACCCAGTGTGCCGTCAACGAGATGTAGCGGCCTTGCCCACAAGCACTTGTCCACGTGTCTGTGGTTAGGTGGACTTTGGCTGAAACAGCGTTGTTCAGGGCACGTGTGATGTTTTGTGACACGTGGTTATGCAATGCGGGGACGGCACACCGGGAGAAATAGTGGCGGCTGGGGACCGAGTAATGTGGGACAGCTGCCGCCATCAGGTCGCGGAATGCTTCTGTCTCCACCAGCCTAAAATGCAACATTTCCAGCGCAAGCAGTCGCGAAATGTTAGCATTTAGAAGTGTGGCATGTGGGGCGTTGGCAGTGAATTTGCGCCTGCATTTAAAGGTTTGCTGAATGGATAACTGAACGCTGCGCTAGGACAAGGACGTGCTTGATGATGGTGTTATTTCTGCGTGGGCAACTGCAGGTGCAGGGCCGGAGGAGGCTTGTTCGCGGTCAGCATGGACAGGAGATTGGCTCGCATGCACAACAAGCGAAGACGTAGCATTTACATCAGCAAGCACTGCTCCTCGACTCTGTTCTACATCCTACAAAGTCGGGTGCTTGGTTGACATGTGCCTGATCATGCTGGTGGTGGTCAGGCTGCTAGTTTTAGTACCCCTGCTGATGCTGGCATGGCAGGTGTTGCAAATGGCCTTTTTAGAATCATCTGGAGCCAACTTAAAAAACTGCCAGACTCGGGAAGACCTAACATTTGTACAGGCACCTTGTGTCGTGTTGTTGTTCCGGGGAACGGTTGCCTGACGTCTGCCTGGGGCCACCACCCTGCTTCTTTCTGCTTGTTGGGATGCTACGCCTCCCTCCCCCTGTGCACTGCTGTCCTCGCTCTGCATATCCTCCTGCCAGGTTGGGTCAGTTACTGGATTATCCACCACGTCGTCTTCCTCTTCCGCACCCTGCTCCTCCTCCTGACTTCCTGACAATTGTGTCTCATCATCGTCCACCCCTTGTTGAGACACGTTGCCAACTTCGTGAGAACGTTGCTGCTCAAATATTTGGGCATCTGTACATACAATCTCGTCATGGCCCACTTCAACAGGAGCTGGCGAGAGGCCAGAATGTGTGAATGGAAACGTGAACAGCTCTTCCGAGTGTCCAAGTGTGGGATCAGTAATGTCCGTGGACGTGTACTCGGCCTGGTGGTAGGAAGGAGGATCAGGTTCTGAAATGTGCGGTGCAGTATCACGGCTACTGACACTTGACCGTGTGGAAGACAGAGTGTTTGTGGTGGTGCCAATCTGACTGGAAGCATTATCCGCTATGCAACTAACAACCTGTTGACACTGGTCTTGGTTCAAGAGCGGTGTACTGCTGCGGTCCCCAAAAATTTGGGACAGGACGTGCGAGCGAGTAGATGTGGCCCTTTGTTGTGGCGAAATTAGAGCTTGCACACGACCTCGGTCTCTGCCTGCACCACCATCACGTCCACTTCCTTGTTCGTTGCCAACGCCCTTGCGCATTTTGCAATGCTGTGCTGATGTGTATTCACTAGACTTGTGCATTATATCCAAGTTTGTGCAAAACGCACACAAGTGCACCTGAACGCTGCCACCAACAGGCACACACGTGCGGTTTTTAAATGCAAGCACGGACGCACTAAGAACCTAACAGGTCTCTATCCAGGGACAATGTGGAGCCTCACAATTTTTGGCTGCCCTGCCAAAGGGCTATACTACAATATACCCACTTCCTTACAATGGGCACTTCAGGTTTACAGGCCATCATGCACGTCTCTATCCAGGGACAACGTGGAGCCTCCCAATTTTTGGCTGCCCTGCCTAAGGGCTATACTACAATAGACTCACTTCCTTACAATGGGCACTTCAGGTTTACAGGCCCTCATGCACGTCTGTATGCAGGGGCATTGGTGAACCTCACAATTTTGGACTGCCCTGGCAAAGGAAAATACTACAAAGACTCACTTCCTCAAAATGGGCACATTAGACTCAAGAGGCCTTCATGTACGTCTCTTCTCAGGGACATCGGAGTGCCACACAATGTTTTCACGTAAAATCTTTCATGTAATCTCTAAAAGTAACATACACCAGCTCTATCTCACTATTGGGTATGTGCCCTTAACATTTCCGCCATGAAAATTCATTTTGGTGTCATTTTTGAAGGTTTTCTGGTGAGTCCGTAAAAATGGCGTAAAACGCGGTCAAAATTGTTCACAGCTGTGACTTTTGAATGATAAATGCTTCAAGGGGTCTTCCCCATGCTGTTGCCATGTCATTTGAGCACTCTTCTGAGACTTTTGTGACATTTTTAGGGTTTCTACATGCTGCCGGGGGTCATTTCATAAAAATACTCGGGTCTCCCATAGGATAACATTGGGCTCGGTGCTCGGGCCGAGTACACGAGTATCTTGGGATGCTCGGCCCGAGCCTCGAGCACCCGAGCTTTTTAGTACTCGCTCATCACTAATGCTAATAATTAGAGATGAGCGAACCGGTCCCGGTTCGGCTCGAGGTCGGTTCGCCGAACGGAGGTCCCGTTCGAGTTCGGTTCGTCGAACGTTCGATGAACCGAACTCGAACCGCATAGGAAACAATGGCAGGCATTCACAAACACATAAAAACACCTAGAAAACACCCTCAAAGGTGTCCAAAAGGTGACAAACAACTCACAACACAACACAAACACATGGGAAAGTGACAAGGACATATACTCATGCGAAAACAAAAGAGCAGGACAAGGAAAAAGTGGAGGACACACAGATATAGGCATGGCACGCCCTTCTAAAATCATGTAAAACACCGCAAGGTGACTCCAAGCGGAGTCTCCCTTTCTTCCAAAAAATGGGCCCCACACACACCCACCCCTTCAGTGGCAGCAGTTGTGCCCCAGTTGTACACTTCACAGCTAGATTTGCATCAAGCACATTCAAAAATACGCCATACTTAACCGTCCCCAGGATGACCCCGGGGTAGGTAGCAAAGTCTTTCCTGATCCCAGCTCTGTGCATCTTGGATCATTTATAAAAAACACAGCAATCAAGGGTTACTCCAAGCGGAGTCTCCCTTTTTTTCCAAAAATTGGGCCCCACACACACCCACCCCTTCAGTGGCAGCAGTTGTGCCCCAGTTGTACACTTCACAGCTAGATTTGCATCAAGCACATTCCAAAATACGCCATACTTAACCGTCCCCAGGATGACTCCGGGGTAGGTAGCAAAGTCTTTCCTGATCCCAGCTCTGTGCATCTTGGATCATTTATAAAAAACACAGCAATCAAGGGTTACTCCAAGCGGAGTCTCCCTTTTTTCCAAAAATTGGGCCCCACACACACCCACCCCTTCAGTGGCAGCAGTTGTGCCCCAGTTGTACACTTCACAGTTAGATTTGCATCAAGCACATTCAAAAATACGCCATACTTAACCGTCCCCAGGATGACCCCGGGTTAGGTAGCAAAGTCTTTCCTGATCCCAGCTCTGTTCATCTTGGCTCCTTTTGAAAAACACAGCAAGCAAGGGTTACTCCAAGCGGAGTCTCCCTTTTTTCCAAAAATTGGGCCCCACACACACCCACCCCTTCAGTGGCAGCAGTTGTGCCCCAGTTGTACACTTCACAGCTAGATTTGCATCAAGCACATTCAAAAATACGCCATACTTAACTGTCCCCAGGATGACTCCGGGGTAGGTAGCAAAGTCTTTCCTGATCCCAGCTCTGTGCATCTTGGATCATTTATAAAAAACACAGCAATCAAGGGTTACTCCAAGCGGAGTCTCCCTTTTTTCCAAAAATTGGGCCCCACACACACCCACCCATTCAGTGGCAGCACTTGTGCCCTAGTTGCAAACAGGATGTTTTGATTTGCATCAAGCACATTCCAAATCCACAAGCATTTACTCTCCCCAGGATGACACAGGGGTAGTAAATTCCTTCTGGATCCATGACTTGTTCATTTTGATGAACGTCAGTCTGACCACATTGTCACTGGACAGACACGTGCGCTTATCTGTCAGCACACACCCAGCAGCACTGAAGACACGTTCAGAGACAACGCTGGCAGCTGGACACGACAAAATCTCCAAGGCGTAACTGGAGAGCTCTGGCCATTTTTCTAGATTTGAAGCCCAAAATGAGCAAGCCTCCATTTGCAAAGTCATGGCATCGATGTTCATTTGGAGATACTCCTGTATCATCCTCTCCAGCCGTTGACTATGTGTCAGACTTGTTGTCTCTGGTGGCCTTGCAAAGGAGGGTCTAAAAAAATTATGAAAAGATTCCATAAAATTGCTGTTACCAGCACCAGATACGGTCCTACTGGTACGGGTAGACTGTTGAAGATGACGAGACCGTCCCATGTTTGTCAAGTTACAACTGGGAGAATCACTCCCTGCACCTGCACGGTTGTTTGGTGGAAAAGCCGAGCTAAGATCGAGTAACAGCTTCTGCTGATACTCCTGCATACGTGCGTCCCTTTCTATGGCTGGAATTATGTCACAAAATTTGGACTTGTACCGGGGATCTAATAGTGTGGCAATCCAGTAGTCATCATCACTTCTAATTTTGACAATACGAGGGTCATGTTGGAGGTAGTGCAACAAGAAGGCACTCATGTGTCTTGCGCAGCCATGCGGACCTAGTCCACGCTGTGTTTGTGGCATAGAGGTGCTAACCGTTCTTTCTTCCTCTGACATCTCCCCCCAACCTCTTTCAACAGAAATTTGACCAAGGTCTCCCTCATCCGCTGAGTCTTCCATGTCCATGGACAGTTAGTCCTCCATTTCTTCATGTTCTCCTGCACCTTCCTCAACATTTAGCCTGCTACCATGCGCCCTTGTTGATCCCTGTCCCCCATGGTCCCATGCCTGCCCCGTTGGTGATGATGAACGTCTGGACCTTGGTGATGTTGTTGTCCCTTGCGCATATGAATCCTCCTGTAGTTCCTCCCCTTCCTGTTGTCCCACCCCCTGACTCCGAATAGTGTTTAGCGTGTGCTCCAGCATGTAAATGACTGGAATTGTCATGCTGATAATGGCATTGTCAGCGCTAAACATATTCGTCGCCATGTCAAAACTGTGCAGAAGGGTGCATAGGTCCTTGATCTGAAACCACTCCATCAGGGTGATCTGCCCCACCTCTGCATTTCGTTGGCCCAGGCTATACGTCATGACGTATTGCACCAGGGCTCGGCGGTGCTGCCACAGTCGCTGTAACATGTGGAGAGTTTAATTCCAGCGTGTCGCCACATCGCATTTCAGGCGATGAACCGGCAGGCCGAAAGACTTCTGGAGCGATGCAAGTCGCTCAGCTGCGGCGCTTGAACGGCGGAAGTGAGCAGACAGTTTTCGTGCCCTGTTCAGAAGGCCATCTAGGCCGGGATAGTGTGTTAAGAATTGCTGGACAACAAGGTTCAACACGTGAGCCATACAAGGCACGTGTGTCACCTTGCCCAGGCGAAGGGCCGCACCCAGGTTTGCAGCATTGTCGCACACGGCCTTACCAGGCTGCAGGTTGAGCGGAGACAACCATTTATTAAACTCGGACCGCAGAGCTGACCACAACTCCTCAGCTGTGTGACTCTTATTCCCAAGACATGTCAAGCTAAAGACCGCCTGATGCCGTTGCGCTCTGCTGCCAGCATAGTAATGAGGCGTGCGTGATTCGTTCTGCGCAGTGAGAACGCTGGTGGCCTGACCAGGCAGGCTTGGGGCGGAGGTGGAGGACCCAGATGAGGTGGAGGAGGCAGAAACAGTGGCGGAACTTGGACAGACAGAGGATTGACACACAAGTCGTGGGGACGGCAAGACTTGTGCAGCAGACCCTTCACCATCTATCACCATAGTTACCCAGTGCCCAGTCAGCGACATGTAACGTCCCTGTCCATGCTTACTGGTCCAAGTATCGGTGGTGAAATGCACCCGTTGACACACAGAGTTTCTCAAGGAAGCGGTGATGTTGTGTGCGACATGCTGGTGTAGCGCGGGCACACCTTTCTTAGAGAAGTAGTGGCGACTAGGCATCTGGTACTGGGGCACAGTGACAGATATAAGGTCTCTAAAATCCTGTGTGTCCACTAGGTGGAAAGGCAGCATTTCGGTAGCCAAGAGCTTACAGAGGGATAGAGTCAACCTCTTAGCTTTGTCATGGGTCGCAGGAAGTGGCCTTTTATTTGACCACATCTGAGGGACAGAGATCTGGCTGCTGTGTGTAGACGGTGTTGAGTAGGGTGTCCCTGGAAAAATGCAGGTTTGTGAGGAAAGTGCAGGCGGAGACCTGATGTTGCCTTCATCCAACGTTGGTGCTATCGATGTCTGAGAGAGCTGTACACACTCACTTGTTTCCCCTTCCAAACCAACTGACGACCTACCAAGCAAACTGCCTGTTGCGGTTACAGTGGTGGAAGTTGTGCGTGGAAAAACAGGTGTGACAGCTGTCCCCACAGTCCTAGAAGATGAAGAGCGCGTGGATGCACTGGCAGGGGCAGGCGGTGGATGGTTCGCTCCGCTAGGCCGCATTGCAGCAAGGTGAGCTTCCCACCGGGACATATGATATTTATTCATGTGACGATTCATGGAAGAAGTTGTCAAACTGCTGAGGTTTTGACCTCTACTAATAGAACCATGACAAATTTTACAGATCACATAATTTGGGCGATCTTTTGCTATGTCAAAAAAGGACCAGGCTAGGCAAGGCTTAGAGGGCATGCGACCTGTTGATCCACCCCGACTAGTGCTCAGAGGCAGAGTGGTGGCTGAGGATGCAGTTGTAGACGTGCTACCAGTACTCCGACTCTGTCCAGGAAGGCGCAAGGTAACTTCGTCATCAGTTGCATCCTCCTCCACCACCTCTGTTGACCTCCTCGAGTGCCTGACTGTGGGTTGACAGTAGGTGGGATCTAGAACTTCATCATCAATTGTTGTGTTTGCACTCCCCTCCCCCTCAGACCGAGCCTCTTCTTGCCCTGACCGAATATTTAAGTTGTCATCCCAATCGGGTATCTGCGTCTCATCTTCATCAGTATGTTCCTCATTGTCTATAACCACAGGTGTTACAGTTTGTGACAAAGGGTCAACAATATGCTCAGAAACTTGGTCCTCACGGCCTGAATCAGAGTCACAAAGGTTCTGGGCATCACTGCAGACCATTTCCTGGTCTGTACTCACTGTAGCTTGGGAGCAGACTTCTGATTCCCAGGCTATAGTGTGACTGAACAGCTCTGCAGACTCAGCCATCTCAGTTCCACCATACTGTGCAGGGCGGATGGAGACTTCAGACCTGGGAGAAAGCAAGTTTGATTGGGATGACAACTCAGAGGACTGGTGTTTTTTGGATGCGGTACTTGAAGTGGCTGAGAGGGCACTTGTTGGACCACTTGAGATCCATTCAAGCATTTTCCTTTTTTGGCCATCATCTACCTTTGTTCCTGTTGTTCGTGTCCGTAAAAAGGGAGCACATCGGATTTTCCACGGTAAGTAGTAGACATCTTACTTTTGCTGGTAGATGGTCTATCTTCAGCAGATGATAATGGAGCTTTGCCACCTTCCCCACGGACAAACCCTTTTTTTCCTTTTCCACCACGCCTCTTCCCCTTTCCACCAGCATCTGTCATTTTGCCACTCATGTTGATTGCGACAAGATTGTGCACTGAAAATGTGGTTGTAAAAATTGAGAGGTGGTGTAGATTGCAGCGGTGGTCTAGCTTTATTAACAGCAGAATAATAAAGAATAAATATCCCTGACAATGCAACTACGGCCCTTAAACTGGCAGCATAAATTGCTAGTATAATGGATTAGTAACTATGAGTTGGAGTGTGCAATGCATGCAGACGTGCTGCAAATATCTTTGCACTAGTGGGACTAGACAAAAGTCCAATAGCCACGTTTAGAATGCCACTAGGTACACTGAGTGTTTGCTAGTATAATGGCTTAGTTATAATGAGTTGGAGTGTGCAATGCAGGCAGACGTGCTGCAAATATCTTTGCACTAGTGGGACTAGACAAAAGTCCAATAGCCACGTTTAGGATGCCACTAGGTACACTGAGTGTTTGCTAGTATAATGGCTTAGTTATAATGAGTTGGAGTGTGCAGAGGACAGGAGGGTACAGTGCCAGGGTTGTGGGGCTCTGGGTAGAGGAAAGGAAGCCTGCCTTTCTATTCCCTTCTAATGGGGAAATGCAACGACGAAATCCCTGACCTTAGCTACACAGACGCTGTCTCTGTTTTCAGGACCTGTCACCTATGGCTCTGACCCTGCCGGCACGAGCCCTTAAAAGGACTTATAGAAAGTGCTATCCCTAAGCTGTCCAGCGCTGTGTATGGAGCGCATACAGCAGTATCGGCGATAGGACTAAGGACGGAGCTGCGCCAGTGATGTATGACACCAAGGACGCAGAAGAGATAATGGCGTCCGGACGGGCAGATACTCGTTTTTATAATGCAGGGACATGTGACATGGATATCCTATCACACATGCCGTTGCTTCTCTGGCTAAAAGTCCACTTAGCTGTGTGTGTGTCTGGGATTGGCTGCCATAATGGCCCTCCCCACTACACGCGCGCGCTTAGGGAAGGAAGACAAGGAAAAAAAAAAAAATGGCGATCGCCATTATACAAACAGCAGTGATCTGAAGGCGCTGTTCCCGCACACTATACACTGAAATTTCATAATAGTGTGAGTCACAGAGTGACTTACACTATTACAGCGGAAAGCCAGCTAGGAATTAGCTGTTTTTTTGCTGCTAGAACCATTATCGAATGTTTCTAGAACTATCGAGCTTTTGCAAAAAGCTCGAGTTCTAGTTTGATCTAGAACAGGCCCCAAAATCACTCGAGCCTAGAACTGGAGAACCTCGAACCGCGAACCGCGCTCAACTCTACTAATAATATTTAAATTGCTGGCAGGATGAAACCCCTGCTGTGCGGAACACATGTTCAGAAGTACACTTGCGGAATGGAAGGCCAGCACCTCCAAGGTGTATTGTGCAAGCTCAGGCCATGTATTCAATTTCACCACCCAGAAATTAAATGGTGCAGAACCATCAGCTAGCAGTGCGATACATGTGGACTCATACTCTTTCACCATATTTGCTAAACGCTGACTCTTGGAAATATGCACTGTAGTAGGTGGTGTTGCTGTATGGTGTGGAGAGCTGCAAAGTTGTGGCAGGCTCAACCATTGCGATGTTCACTTCTTCCTCCTCCTACGCCAACTTGTTGGGCCACTGAGCTCCAGATGTCTGGTGGTAATGCCATACGTACAGCGTTATATAGCTTGGTACAAAGGCTACATTGCCTTTGTAGTGTGGGTCTAGCAGTGTCACGAATGAGTAATCAACATTGAACAAAATCCTTGCAACTCAAGGGATGGTGGACAGGCACCACAGTATGTATTGAGTAATGTGTGCCAGCTTCCCAGAGTCAATGACGAACTGTCCGTAAATGCAGGTGTGTGGACTGGCTCCTCTGAATCCTCCCAGCCATGCTGCAGTGATGTCCCTGAACTAATTTCCCGACCACCCTGTTGGGCATACTTTTCCTCCTCCAAAACTGTGCACTGACTAGAAAGTTGGGGACATGGCCGCTTCGGCCAGGAAATCATACCTCAGAGCCCTATGTGGACAACAGTCCAGATAAATGAGTCAATGTTACCTCCTGATCCTTTTTTTCTGGTGCCACCACCTTGTCCATCATAGCCTCCAGTGTTTTTTCCAGCAGGTATAAAATCGGTATAGTGACACTGATTATGGTGCCATCAGAGCTAGTCATGTTGGTAGACTATCCAAAGCAGCTTTGCAAGGCACATAGGTCCTGCATGGAAGCCCACTTGGTAGTGAAATGGTGTTGGTCCACAAGGCGAATCTGCCATGTGTGCTGCAGCTGACACTCCCCTATTGCCTATTGCTGGTCGCACAGTCTCTCCACCATACACAAGGTGGAGTTCCATACTACGTTGCATATGAAGTGACTTTACAGTGCAGACGGGAGCAGCATCAGGATGAGAACGCCGAAAGTGCGCATATACTGCTCACACTTACAGCAGAAGCTTTGACATATATGGGTAATTTTTGAGGAGGATCTGCGCCACCAAATTCAGCACATGCGCCAGGCAAGGATTGTGTGTCAATTCACCTAAGCCCAGAACTGCAATGAGATTTCAGCCATTAGCGCACAACACCAGGCCAGGCAGGCTGTAAGTCCACTATCAGCAGACACTCATCTGTTTGTTCTTTTTTGCTCTTCCACAGCTCTTGCGCAGTGTGAGGTTTGTCCCCTAGGCAGATGAGCTTAAGCATGCTCTGCTGTCATTTACCATAAGCTGTGCTTAAGTTTGTGGTACAGGTCTTTCTTTGTCCGAATGAGAAAGAGGTGGAGGAGGTGAAGGAAGTGGAGTAGGAGGAGGAAGCAACACTGACCAACAAATGTCCAGCAATCCAAGGTGGTGGTAGGACATGCCCTTAACTGTCTGGCGCCTCATGTCCAGCCATCACTATGTTTATCCAGTGTGCAGTTAGAGAGCTATATCATCCCGTCTCGTGCTTACTAGTCCAAGTATCCATAATTACGTGGCCCTTTCCTTTTATGGTGTTACGGAGTGAATACCGGATTTGTTCTGCCACATGTGTCTGCAGGTCATGTATGCCATGCCTGGAAAAATAGTGCCGGCTGGGAACAATGTACTGTGGTACAGCCACAGACATCTTTTGTTGGAAACTGTTCATCTCTACCAGTCTGAATCACAGTATTTCAAAGGCAAGCATTTTGGAAATGCTGTCATTCAAGGCCAGGGTTCATCGAGGTCTAGTGGAGTATTTCCTCTTTCTATCAAGAGTTTGGGGGATGGAGAGCTGCAGACGTCCATTGATGGTGTGGATATAGTAGGTAATGCTGCTGGTGGTTGTGGTGGTGGTGGTACTGTTGCTGCCACATTATGTGCTTGTGGGAAAGAAGGTGACCCTGGTGATCATGAGCAGATGCAAGATGCTGACACCACACCTGAAGAGGCCAACAACACTGTGGAAGAGCATGCAGAAAGCTACGCCACTGCACCTCAAACTTGGAAGTCAGATGACACATCATGCAGGTGATGATCAGGTTGAGAAGATTTTTCCCTTGCTTCAGGCTCTAATGGAACATGTTGCAAACAACCAATCTCTTGTCATCAGTACATGCCTGGTACAAGTGTTCTGCCAGGGAACTCTTTTGAGCTGGTTTTGCCGGGAGGTTTTCACTGGCTCGATGTGCGATAGCAACCAACTTACTGGCTATGGGCGATCAACAGGGATTGGGCCCCATGCCCTATCTTTTGCTGTGCTTCTGGCTGTTCTACCTGAATACCTCTTCTTCATTGGAATTGTGCACGTCATTATCACAGCCTTTGCTCCAGGTGGGGTGAAGCACCTCGTCGTCATCCCTTGCATCATCTTCTACCCACACCTCAGCATTGCACTCCTTCCCAGGCTGCCCACTGACAAAAGCCACAGTACTTGGCACCTGTGTTTCATCATCCTCTGAGCCTGAACTGTGGTGTGGTGATACACAGACTATCTACACCAGCCCTCCCAAGTGGTTGGGCGTCAGTGCACTCAGTCTCTTCCCCCTCTGGGGCAGGGGCAGGTGGCTGGGCCATGTAACCCCAGCCATCAGAATCATCAAAAAGCATAAGTGACTGCTGCATGACTTGTGGTTCACCACTTCTTGGCTAATTTTGAATGGGTTGAAGTGTAAGGAAGATGACCATGGAACTTAGGAGATGACCCTGAGCTTTCAGGTGTGGACCAGGTGAAAGACAATGAAAACAAAACTAGAGGCACTGGTAGTCATATAATCTAAAACTGCATCAACATGTTCTGGCCTCACCATCCATGCAGAGGTAGTAGGGCCTAAGAAATATTGAAGACCAGCCTGTGGCCTGTGTGCAGAGGAGTAAGGTGTTTCAGTTTGGAGCATATCACATCCTCACCCTGAAGCAGCTATACCACCAGCACAGCCATGTCCCCTATTTGATGTTCTCCTCATTCTTTGGTACACAAACAGGTTAGATTATTAAAAAGCCTGTATACAGTGACCGATTGTAACAAAGCCTGTATGCTGCTGTTTTTGACCGCTGCACAAAAACAGCAACATGGGCTAAGGTTTCACAGATATTCACACAGCAAGGCACACAGGAAAACACTATATTTTTTTGGTAAATTGGGCTAATAGATTACTCTTACTGTATGCTGCTGTGTCTGACCACTATGTACAGCTGCATGAATCAATGCAGTATGAGATTTCAAAGATATTCATACAGCAAGGCACGCTGGAAAACACTGTTTTTTGGTAGATTGGGCTAATAGATTACACTGCCTCCACCCTGCTGTTTTTGACCGCTCCGCAAAGCTGCATGATGCAATGCAATAGGAGGTTTCAGATTTATTCATATAACAAGGTATGCTAGAAAAAACTTTGTTTTTTGTAAGATTGGCTAACAGATTACACTGCCTGTATGCTGCTGTTTTTGACTCCTACACAAAGTTGTGTGGTCCAGCTTTGTACGGGATTTAGAATTACATGCACCTATCACTGTCCCTCACTCCAACAGCATACTCTCCCTATTCTAGTCAAGGCAAAAGAGCGGCATGGCCCATGATCCGGCTTTTATACAGGATGAGTCACAGGGTGCGCTAGTCAATCACATGCCTGCGATGACTCCAGAAGTGTCCACATTATAAAAGCTTGCCGATTGGCTGCATTGCAACCTTTTATCAAGCTTTATTCTGGTCACAAACCGGAACAGGAACCAGTAAAATGTCTGTGTTCGGGATCGCTCATTCTTACTCCCTACACCAAACTCCCCTGTAAACAGAAACTGATTCACACTAGTCTCTATCACTCCTCCCACCCTCCGGCTGACTATGTATTAACACTGTCCTTTCCAAACAAGAGTCTATATACGTGTCAAAAGGAAGACAGTGACCTCTTATGGCGGTGGTTACTGCAGCCCAAAGGGAAATTAAAGGGAATTGTCACCAGATTGTTGCTACTTCACCTGAGAGCAGCATAATGTAGCCAAAGAGATTCTGAAACTAACCATGTTTATCTAATATTACAGTGTGCAGCCATTCTGACTTTATCTCAGAATTAGATGTAGCAGAGCTGGGAGCTGTCCCCACTCCAACCAGGCTCTCAATAGAAATTTTGCATTGACTGTGAGGTGTCAATCACAGCAGGGGGTGTGTCAGTCTTCTCTGAACATGCAGAAGAGTTACACTAATGTTAATCACAGAGCTATAAACCCCATGGAAGGAGTAAATAATAGCTGCACACAGATAAGAGAAACACAGATGTCTTTACTTTTTAACCCTTACAGCATGCTGTCCTCAGTTTACTTTGTAAAATCCTGGTGACAGATTCCCTTTTACACTTGTTACCACAGGAAAACATTCCAAAATTTAAAACATAACATTAATATGATTGGTATCTTCATGTGAAAATGAACGTGACAACCTGTCCCCCTTCTTACAGGGGCTCCATGTAAAAATATCAGTTGGTAGTGTGATAGGTTGACTCTCTCCAGATCATTGGGACTACAAAAGGCATAGATTGCCTGTTCCCATGCACCCACTGGATATGATGTGATGGACATGTGACACCCTGGCCTATAAGGTCGTCATCGGGTATTGTGCAATCTGCCCTTCTGCACAGTATCCACTCCTCCTTGGTTACGGATCCTGGTCCTTTGGTGTTGCTAACAGCTTAGCCAGTCAAAATCCTCTGAACACTTTACACCGAACCCACCAGACACACCATTGGGAGGCCTGAAGGGAATAGGGCAGCTCACATGGGGGGTTGGTAGGGGAAAGTGAAGAAAGTGATGGAGAGGGGAAACAGGAGTGAAAGGAGTAGGAGATGGAAAGTGACTCTCTGAGAGGGAGAGGTCACCGGTCCGGAGCAGGGCTCCTGGAGTTTACAAGGTGGCAGAAGTTGGTCTGGGCCTAGTAGGAGCTGGAACCCTGGTCGCAGGGGATCGTGTAAAGGGGCACGGACTGCCGAGGAGGGCAGCCGGCGGCCTTGAGCCATCACCGGGCAGGGGCCAGGGCACGAGGGAGTACGTGGACCCTAGGCCGGGAAGTAGCTTCATGCATGTAATTTACCCGACGGGGGTGAAGACTTCAAGATTCATCCCCAACCCGCTCCAAAATCGGGGTACTAGTGCACCGATGGGATAGGACTTTCCCAAATACAGTCCAAAGAAATCCTACGCGTGAACCCTGAGAGCAGGCTCACTCCGTTAGCCATACAGGTGAGCGGGACCCGAAAAGTTTCAAGCTTGAGGGTCCACCTAGTGAGAAGGTGCCACGGAAAAGGCCACAGGCTAACAGCAACACCAAGGGCACAGATCCCAGCGTGCTCCCTCCAGGGTGCAATGGTGCTCAGAACTCTGGTTTACAAGCTGTCGGTGTCATTATTCCTAGACTGAGTGAGTACACTGAAAAGCCCTTTTCCTCTACCCAACGACACCCCAAACGCCATCACCCAACAGGCCCCGGGGCACAAACCCCCTTCCCACGAAGGGGTTAAACATCCTGCTGCTACACAATCGCCACCGGGCTCCCCACCAACAGCAGCGGTGGTCTCCCTCATTACCACACACCGTGGGTGGTGTCATGAACTTTCAATCCCCCTGTAAATATTACCCCTTTTTCTGAGTGCCTGTGCGACCCCCCGGGTCCAGAGACCCCTCGAACCACCGAGGATCCGGATCCGAGCAGCTCGGCTGCTAGCACGGGGGTGGCACAGACATTTATTTATAGCAGCATATGCATGGAGCCCAACTCTTATCCTCATCCCCTATTCTTAAGCCAATATACAGTACAGGTTGTAGGCTTTCCTTATCATAGTAGACAAGATTCACCTTTGTGACGCAAAAGTGACTTCCCCGCATATATAACAAAGTTATTTGCTTTGTTAATGCAAAAATAAGGCATATATGAAAAAACATATAGAAACATGTCAATACACGAAGAAACTAAGCTAATAAATCCTAAACTGTATACCTTACGCAGAGAGCATTTATAAAAGTAGTCGATGCAACCATAATTAGGATTACATCATTGGGGATGGATGGACACATGGACCTGAGTTGGTGTTCAATTGATACCAAAAGAAACAACATTCTACACATATTTTACAGACATATGAGGCTTTTTACTTATGCAAATCAAATTTTCCTGGAAAAACTGGGCAAAGACAGCAAATTTATGTTCAATAGATCAATTCATCTTTACTGAGAGCCTAATAAATGTCTTTTACCTGCAATTCGATTGGCGTCGAATTTCAAATCTAATTTCCTGGCTAAACTTGAGTGCATCAGCAAAATCAAGTTGTGTCAGATTTTATTATCTCTAATATCTACCATAACCACTAAGGATAATTTACATTATTATTAACCCCTTTATCATTGCAGAGCTTGAAGATCTTCAGGGGAATTACAGGGATACTACCACTTGTTCCATACCCACACTATGTAAAATAGGCAATGTAATAGATATATAAATTACCATGAAAAAGCAAGGAATAAGACTTCCTATCATAAGTGCAAACACACTTGAAGAGTTCCCTTAAAAATCTTGAATTTATCAAGAAAAACAAATTATTTCAAAATAGTTCTAAATCTCACATCTAATTAATCGATATGATCAAGTAAAAAAAAAATAGATTTATATACAGTTATATATATATATATTCTCTACTTATTCTCCAAATTGTAGATTACTTTGATTATTTGAACCTAATAAATAGTTTCCATCATCTGTAAATGGAACTTGGAGGAAGTAATGAAGAATACCAGTCTATGGGATCAAGCCCTTGACCTAGATTATGGCAGTTCAGTGATATTTTACAGAATATTTACTTTTCTGCTCTGGCCTAATATAGCACAGCGTCATGCCACAGAAAAGAGATTCTCGAAGACTTGCAGAAAATTGTGTTTTAGAGGAAATAAAAAGACATCAATTAAAGGCAAGCCAGAATAAAAGCTAATTATGCACGATTCAGTCTGTGCTTTGTTTAGAAAATGTATCAGGGAGCTGAATAGATTACGACTGATTGCCGCTTTTACATATAATAGACTTTTTCTCCCATAAGTAATCATTAACAATTGTAATAGATGAATTAAAGCTGCTTAAAAAATTCCCTCTCCATAAAATGGATATTAGCCTTTAGCATGCGGTTTCCTAGGGCACTGAATATTTCTCATAAGGAGAAGTGCAGTTTGCAGATAAATGTCTTCCCCGCTCTGTCAATAATATCAAACAAGCATTGAAAAATGGAAATACGGACACAATGGTTCATAACTCATGTAATGATGACTGTGTACAGCACAGAATGAGTATGTGCTATACAAATGAGATATTTAGTTATGGATGCTAGTAATAATAATTCTTCCGAAAATCAGGATCAAAATGTAACAATACTGGATCTCATGTGCACATAAAGCACATCATTCATATCATCATTCAGTGTCAGCTCCACATCAAGATCCAAGGGTTTATTTCATTAATTCAGTGGGCCATACTGAAGGAAAGCTCTGGGACTAGAGGTTTTTTTTTTTTTTAGAAAATACCTTCTCAGGGGCCTTTGTGATTGCCAGGTCTATGAGGAAAGGCTTTGAATCAGATAAAAGCTGCCTTTCCTTTGACTGCACATAGATCTGCTCAGTGACAGAGGGACACTCTTCCATTTTTTCTGTTTTACAGTGTGTCCTTTCAGTTAGCACAATCTGACCCATTTTTCTATTGTATCCCAAAGCATTAATTTGTAGATAGCTGGTCATGTTCGTGCTCTCCTGTATTTCCCTGGTCGGCTCAACTGCTGTTTGCTGATTTAAGGTCCAACAAAACTAAAGCATTAATTATATCATCTGAAAGGTCGGCGAGGTTATAACACAGCTTGTAACTCCAGTGTATTCTGAGAATCAACTTCCATCATTGAATAGATTCAGCATCATTTCCGAGAATTTTATCCACCACCGTACCAATACTTGCAACACAAACTACATGGAGGAAGAACCTTATATGTATGTATCTTATTCTCTACAAATGAACCTCAGTAATTAAATTAAAATAATTACAAACCAGTTACAGTGGAACCTTGCTTAACGAGAACAATCCGTTCTGGGACTGTGCTTGTTAACCAAGTTACTCGTTCAGCAGAGCAAGATTTCCCATAGGAAATCATTGTAATGCAGACAATTCGTTCTACAACTTGTTAAATGTCCCATCCTGGTCCCCTATTCTATCATGCCACACATGCACAAACGCACACAAACACGTACAAACACACACAAACTCACACAAACACACACAAACACACAAGCACGCACGCACACGAACATATTATATGCTCACCTTACCTTCCGTTCCATTGCCGGTCTCCTGGGACTTGCTGTTCTCTGGTACGGGGCCGGGCTGTGTATCGGGTTACCATAACAACGAGAGAGGAACTTCCGCGGGCAGAGCGCTGACGTCAAAGGCAAAGCTGCTTGCCTCTGATTGGCCAGCGCGCTGCCTTTGAGTAGCGGTGACGGGAAGCTCCTGCTTCGTCGCTATGGATGCCGATGCACAGCCTGGAGTGGAGCGGAGTGGCAAACTACAGGACCCAGGAGGCCGGCGATGAAACGGAAGATACACATATTATATGCTCACCTTACCTTCCGTTCCACCGCCGGCGTCATGGTACTTGTAGTTCGCCGCGAGGACGTCGCGATTTACCCGGGAACTACAAGAACCATGAGGCCGGCGGTGGAACGGAAGGTAAGGTGAGCAAAATACTGTATGTGTGTGCGTGCATGTGTGTTTGTGTGTGTTTTGTGTGTATATGTGTGTGTTTGTGTGGACTGCAAGTGCGGGTTAGAGCGCGGTGGATATACGGAACCGGAAGTTTGTGCGGTGAGGATTTTGCTCATCCAGCAAAGCTTTCTCATAAACCAGGTTACAAATTTACAGAAAGCTTTGCTTGTTAAGCAAAATTCTTGTTAAGTGGGTTACTCGTTAAGCGAGGTTCCACTGCAGTCTATTATTATAATTCATTATAGCGCCATTTATTTTATGACGCTTTACAAGTGAAAAGGGTATACATAAAACTAGTACAACAATAATTAACAGTACAAAACAGACTGGTATAGGAGGAGAAAGGACCCTGCCCACGAGGGCTCAGTCTACAGGGAATGGGTGAGAGTACAATAGGTGAGGACAGAGCTGGTTGCGCAGTGGTGTACTGGGCTGAGGGTTATTGTAGGTTGTAGGCCTGTCAGAAGAGGTAGTTCTCTTTTGAAGGTTTCCACAGTAGGTGAGATTCTGATATGTTGGTATAGAGCATTCCAGAGTATGGGGGAGGCGCGTGAAAAATCTTGTATGCGATTGTGGGAAGAGGAGATAAGAGAGGAGTAGAGAAGGAGATGTTGTGAGGATCTGAGGTTGCGTGTAGGTAGGTACCGGGAGACTAGGTCATAGATGTAAGGAGGAAACAAGTTGTGGGTGGCTTTGTATGTATTTTTCAGTCAATATGGTCAAGTAAGGGCTCATTTTTTGCGGACCATACTGCACTTTTAAATGAAACCATAAGTTTTACCATACAGTGTACTGGACATGGCAAAAAAGTGCCAAATGAGGAAAAAATTGCATAAAAAGTGCTATAGTACTATTGTTTTTGAGATATTTTATTCACTGTGTTGACTATATGGTAAAACTGATGTGTGGGTGTGATGCCTGAGGTCGATGTGAGTTTGTAGACACCAAAGATGTATAGGTTTACTTTTATATAAGGGGTTAAAAAAATCAGACGTTTGTCCCAAAAAAAGTGGCGCATGTTTTGCACCATTTTCCGCAACACGTAGCGTTCTCATTTTTCAGAATCTATGGCTCAGTGATGGCTTATTTTTTGCGTCTCAAGATGTAGTTTTTAATGATACTATATTTGCGCAGATGCTATGTTTTGATCGCTTATTATTGCATTTAGCTCACAAGTTGTGGCGACCAAAAAAACGTAATTTTGGTGTTTGTATTTTTTTTGCCACTACGCCATTTACCAATCAGATTGATTGATTTTATATTTTGATAGATCGGGCAATTCTGAACGCGGCGATACTAAATATGTGTATATTTTTTATTTTTTTAAACCTTTAATTATCAATGAGGCAAAAGGGGGGTGATTTGAACTTTTAGGTTTTTTTTATTTTTTTTAATTTTTTAAAACTTTTTTTAACTTTTTTTTTATTTTACTAGTCCCCCTAGGGGGCTTTATGGATCAGCAATCTGATCACTCTAACATATCTGCTGATCACAGCTATACAGCTGTAAGCAGCAGATATGCTCATTTTATGTCTCACCCAGCTCTGAGCTGGGTGAAACTGAAAGTAACTCATGTGAGCTACAAGAGTCATCACATGACCCTGTGCTACCATGACAACTACTGGAAGTCATGTGATCACGTCACGTGACTTCCAGTATCGGCCGGTTAGTAAATGTATACCGCCGATGCCGTTATAATGGCGCTGTCACATATTGACAGCACCATTTAAGGGGTTAAATGGCATGGGCAGATAGCAATTTTGCTCGTGCCTCGCAGGCACACTTCTCAGCTTTTAGTGAGTTTAAGGCCAGAATCACACTTGCTAGTGCCTCGCGTGTAACTCGCGCGAGTCTCTAATGGTAGAACCCGGCATGGCCGCACACTATGCATACAGGAGTGTATGAGCTGCATAGAGATACATGCAACCGACCCGCTCCTGTCAGGGGAGTGTGCAGCCATGCCGGGTTCTACCATGAGAGACTCGCGCGAGTTACACGCGAGGCACTAGCAAGTGTGATTCTGGCCTTAGGGTATGTGCCCACGTTGCGTTTTTTTCATGCTTTTCAGCAGCGTTTTCAACTGCACCTTTTTAATGCCAAAATGCATGAGTTTTCCAGCAAAGTGTATGAGAAATAGGGATTTCTTGTGCTGTTCTAAACGCTGCGTGAAATTTGCATATTTTTGGGCAAAAACTCTGAAAACTCTGCGTTTAAAGAAGCAACATGTCAATTGTTTTTGCTATTTTGGCTGCGTTTCCCATCCATTCAATTTAATACAAAACTGCAGCGTTTCTAAAAGCACCGGAAAAGCACTAAAAACTCATGAAAACAGCAAGGTGCGCATAGGCTACTTTCTTTGCATTTTACATGCATTTTTAAAGCCAAAAGCATTGCCCTTTCTACCAGAGTATGCTTTTTGAACTGCAACTACCTCGACGCAACATGGGCACATAGCCTTAGACTCTCTGTATTTTTGCTGCATCAAAATTGCAGCGTCTTACAGTTCCAGCAAAATGGATGTGATTTATAGAACTCTTGCCCACTCTGCTTCTTTTTTATTCAGTGTAAACTGACCTGTGGTGCGAGTTTCAAATCAACAATATATAATTTTCTCTAGCAGGTACACTGAGTGTTATATGCAGATTTTCCTTATAGAAAATTTGCTTGTAGAAAACGCATATTTATTTTCAGTACTTTTTCACTGTGGAAATACACCAAAAACGCATATAATCTGCATATGACTGTATCAATAAAGTTTTGTCAATGCTAAAATAACATGAAACAACAACTTTACTTAAAGTGTAACCATTGTTTTAATTTTTATTTCAGAAATCAATGGTACACATGAAAATAAGCAACTGTGTAATATTTCTTATCAGACAAATCCGCTTCTTTCTGTCCCAGAATTGATCAGTCATTATCAAAATCTTCAATTCTGAGGTAAAATCTGTATTCGGTGAAGACTTTCTCATTACTGACATAGGAGATGGCGGCTGTTACTGCAATGAAAAAATTGTTGTATATCCCAAATAGGTACCAAAACATTTTTCAACTCGTCACACTTAAAATAAGCTCTGTTAAGCCCCCAGAAAAGTTATAGCTCTTAGAATATGGAGATGAAAAGACTTTATTACAAAAAAGCATTTTTACTTTGTGGTAGTATCAAAACATAAAACAACTATATAAATCTGGCATCACTGTGATCATACCAACCCGAAGAATAAAGTCATTTTATCACTAACCTCACAACTGTGCAAAAATATAAGTAAAAACTATTTTTGTACTGCTGTCTAATTGTTCATTTTACTTCCCCAAAATCAGAATAAAGAGCAGTTCACATTTACCTCTGCTCTTCGCTGGACACTTACATAAGAGTTTCAGGATAAATCCACAAATCAATGATTATGGAAAAACCCCAGATGGAATAACTCGCTCTGAGGCTAATGGAGACAGTTTGGACTCTTGTCTCTGTTCCGGTGGTTACCCATCATTTTAGGTGTCTTTTCAGCAAACAAGTGGGGATGACCACAATTCTGTGCACACCTAAAAAGATGGATATCACCAGAACGCATGCCAAATGAGCACAACATTTCTCTATCTGCCTCTTTACAGTAAGTGATTCCAGTCTGGTTTTGTCTGAATCACATTTTTGGGGTATCTACATGGAAACTCCATCATACGTTCTCAACATAGAACACAAGAATGTGATTCTAGGCTTATAATGAAAGTGATTGAAAAAAGTTATGTACCCCAAAATGTTACCAAACCCCCTAACTTATCACACAAAAAAAATAGCCACCACTCAGGTCCATCATCTGTCCCTGGAACTATAAGGGGCGCACACGTTACTAGTAGGACAAAGACAAAATTATATAGCTCCCAACCCCCAAATAAAATCAAGTGAAATCTGTGCTCCCAAATGAAAATAACCCCCCTTCTGAGCTCTACTGTGTGTAAACTGTATTAAGTGCAAAAAGAAAAAAAAGGAGTGGGGGGCGCAATGAGGAGCACCTGCGATTTTAAAACCTAAAAAGTTCCTAAATACTGCTCACCTTACAGGGTTGTGCACCCCCACACAACCCCAGTAGTAGGTTCTGCCGAACTTCCCTCAAGGGGAATGTGTACATGGAGGACAAAAAAGGAGTCAGTCTCATGGAGCGCTAATTAAAGGAAAAATTCAAAGGGTTTTTTTGAAACAACAAACCTTTTATTGGTGGTCCCTTATAGCCACAATGCATTTTGACAATATGTTGTCTTTCTCAGGTGATATCATAAACGCATTAAGGGACCACGTGTGTTGCATTGCTGTAGCGGGAAGAGCCCAATTAACAATTCATGGGGTGCATGGTAAAAAAAGCACGAGATGGGTACAATGTATGGGCACTAAACCTGCAGATATGCAATTCTCCAAGAAAAGAAAAGGCATGGCATGGATATTACAAAATATTCACTGCAGCCGTAGATTTAAGTCATTGAGAGGTGTAATTTGTGCAGTGGGGTCCCATTTGGAGGTTTATTCTGTTTTTGGCACCTCAGGGGCTCTGCAAATGCAATACTGTGGTCAAATGTGCGATTCAAAAAATTAAACAGCTGTCTTTGTTTCTTGAGTTTTGCCATATACCCAAACATTAATTTCTGACCACATCTGGAGTATCACTGTGTTTGGAAGAAAATGCAAGTGATGGGGTCAATTTTCTGCTATTACCTCTTGTGTAAATTATAAATTTGGTGGTAGAACAGTATTTTGGTGGGAAAAAAATGTTTTTTGTTTTCACATATAAATGTATTAAAGTTTTATAAGTCATGTGTATGTTAAGAAGGCTCAGTGCACAATAGGGTTAGCTGTGAGAGGTTTTCTGTTTTGGCATGTCAAGAGCTTTGCAAATGTGATGTGGTGATTCGCAATCTATTCTCGACAACTTTACTCTCCAAAAATCAAATATCACTCTTTCCTTTCCGAGCCCGGCCATGTGCCCAAACACCAATTTTTGACCACATATGGGGTATCAACGCAATTGGGAAAAATCGCCTAATAAATTATGGGGTCTGATTTTTCTTATTACACATTGTGAAAATTACAAATATGGGGCTAAAACAGTGTATTGGAATGAAATGTAATTTACATTTTCACATTCACGTTTTAAAAACTTCTGTTAAACACCTACAAGTTAAAAATGCTGAACACATCCATAGATGAATTCCTTGATTTGTCTAGTTTCATAAATGGGGTCACTTGTGAGTGTTTATGATGTTTTAGTAGCTCAAGGTTTGTGCAAATGAGACATGGTGTCTGCAATCTATTCCAGCCACATTGATATTCCAAATACCAAAAGTCGCCTTTTCCATTCCAAGCCCTGTCGTGTGTCCAAACAGAACTTTTTGACTACCAAACTTAGAAGAAAATGGGTAACAAATTGTGGAGTCCTATTTTTTGTGTTACCACTTGCAAACTAAAACATTTGGGGCTAAAGCAACATTTCTGGGAAAACAAATATGACATTTTTCAATATAATTAGCTAATCTTATCCAATTCAGTGTAGTACCTGTGGGTTCAAAATGCTCACTATTCCCCTGGATAAAATCCTTGAGGAGAGTAGTTTCCAAAATGAGGTCACTTGTGAGTTGTTTCTGCTGTTTAGGAACCTTAGAGCTCTATAAATGCAACATAGTGGCCACAATCCTTCCTTTTTGAGCCTTCCGTTTGTCCAAACAGAGGTTTCTGACCACATGTGGGCTTATTAGCACGCTCAGAAGAAGCTGGGTAACATTGTGGGGTCCATTTTTTGTTCTATCCCTTGTAAAGTGAAGTAATTGGAGCTTAAGCAACATTTTATAGAAGAAATTACATTTTTTTTCCCTCTTTGTATTAATTCCTGTGTAGCATCTGAATTACTGCTAAGGTTTTAATCCTAGTAACATCCTAACAAAATAAAATGTTTGAAAAATGATGCAGATGTAATGTAGACATATCGGACAGGTAATTTATTAAATTATTTTCTACAGCATGACTAAGAGGTGTAATAATATAAAAATTGAACGTTTGAAATTTGCAAAATTTTCTACATTTTCATCAAAAGTCAGATAATTTCATAAATAAACACAAAAAATGTTGACCTAAATTTAGCACTGACATATAGTACAACATGTCATGAAAAAACTATTTCAGAATCTCTCTGAGTTGTTGAAGCAATCCAGAGCTATTCCCTCATAAGTTGACAGTGATCAGATTAAAAAAATTGGGCCTAGTCATTAAGGTCAAAAGTAACACTGTGTTTTAGGGATTAAAGGGATTTTCCTGTTGGAAAAACCCCTCTACCCTGGATAGAATCAGTTTTTAAAAAACAAACTGTTCTTTAATCACCCTCCCTGGGTACAGCACTGTCTCCACTACTGCTCCTGGTGAAGCTCAATGGCTCTGACCGGCTCATGCTATTAATTTAGTAGAGAGTTTAGTTGAGCTCAGTTGATTACTGTAGCATGGTCAATGCACAGGAAACAATACAAAACACCGGAAGCAATGACAGAGACCCAGTATTGGACCCAGGGAGGATGATTTACCTTTTTACGACTAATGACATACTATGCATGAGTTACTTCCCTGCCTTTGATGCAGGGCTGCATGCGCAGTCTGCATCTTTTCCTGCAGATGAAGGCCGAAAAACTCAGTTTCATCTGCCTCTAACAACTGCGGGTAGAGCGTCTCTCCGTCCATGGCTGTTAACCTGTTAAATGTCGCTGTCAATATCTGCTCTAAAGGAAGATAAGCTACAGACAGAGGATATAACAGTAGCTTATGTTTCTTTCCTTACTGAGAACAGCATGTTTTCATATGTCTGTGTGTTTGGTAAGTATAGCTGTTGACTAATCGGTCAACCGACAACTCTCTGAAGTACATTACCAACTTTACTCCAATTTCATCTATCAGAGAAGCTGGTTGTGTGAAAACAACAACCAAGTATATGCCAAAATAAAGAGGGTGTAGACAATAAATACCAAGTGGCAATAATATGCCACTATATCCACACAAAATCAATGGACAGGCTACTATAAATATACAGAGAAAAAAAATAGCCAATGCAAATAATATCAAATATATTTTATTGAATAGTAAGATTAAAAAAAAGTATATATATATCGTAATGTATAATAAATGGTGAAAATAATACCTAACAAAGGTTACACACAGAAACGCGCGCAAGGATTTTTGTGCCGGCACAGCAGAGGGAAGTTATGACTGCAGGTAATGCCTCCTAATACCAATACCCATATTTATTAAATATTTATATGGTATAATTTGAGTAAAGGCCACTTTACACGCAGAGATAAATCTTTGGCAGATCTGTGGTTTCAGTGAAATCATGGACATATTGTTCCGTTTGTACACAGCCACAAACCTGGCACTGATTGTCCACAATTTCACTGCAACCACAGATCTGCCACAGATTTATCTCTGTGTGTAAAGTGGCCTTTACAGCCTGTTTGTCAGGAGATCTTCCTACTATGATCACATGCACTGTTATCTTTTCTCTTGGCCTTAGTATTGGGTATGATTTGTTTCTTCCTTATGATATAATATTCTTGTTGTGGACAGAATTGTACAGATTCATTCAGGCTATTTTTATTACTCTTGTTTGATTTTTTGCTGCTGGATTTTTACATTCCTCTGTTATGCTGCTTCTTTTTTTGGGATTATTTTCACCATTTATTATATACTACTCAAAAAAATAAAGGGAACACTTAAACAACAAAATGTTATTTTAATGTTCCCTTTATTTTTTTGAGCAGTATACCTTGCGATATACATTGTTTTTTAATCTTATTATTCAATAAAATATATTTGATATTATTTGCATTGCCTATTTTGTTTCTCTATCGGCTGTGGGAATATATATAGATCTGTTGACCACCTAGGCATGTATCTTTAAGGCCATGTGCGCACTTTGCGTTTTTTCATGCGTTTCCACAGCGTTTTCAACTGCAGCGTTTTAATGCAAAAATGTATGCGTTTTGATTTTCAAGCAAAGTCTATGGGAAATATTGATTTCTTGTGCGCACAATGCTGTTTAAAACGCTGCGTTTTTGATGCAGAAATTTTGTCAAAATACCTGCGTTTAAAGAAGCAACATGTCAATTGTTTTTGCCATTTTGGCAGCGTTTTGCTAACATTAGAGTCAATGAGAACTTTCAAAACACATCCTAAATCAAAATCCTAGCATTTTACATGCTTTTTTGATGCAGAAAACATGTATTTTTAACATTATATTAAGGGCAGGATATGTCCCTGACTCCCTTTACACACACACATAGTCCATCAATTAATTTAATGAAAATCCATATTTTAACATTATTTTATACATAATTATTAGAACACAGTTATAATTTTAATAAAATTAGCTGTTTTGTATGATTTTAATCATATTTGTTATCATTTTTTTTTCTCAGTGTTTGTATTTTTAAACTTTATTTAGTAGTGTATTTGTATTCAAAACGCATCTGACTTTAACCAAGGAAAAAGGATGTAAAACGGGGTAAAAATGCGAGCATATTTTTAGCGTTTTTGTGGTCAAAACCAAATTTGACAAAGACAATTTCTGCCAGAGGATGCATTTAGAACTGCAACAAACTCAACGCAAAGTGCACACATAGCCTAACAAGCTTTACCTTTCCTACTGTAAAAGTGCAGATCATTCTGCTGCGCTCATTTGAAAATATCGGTCTAAAAATGTATAAAAATGGTAGAAATAAGATTAGGTAATATCGAGATTCTAAGCCTGTTCTGATCCCAGTGTTATATTTTCCTATCTTGATGCCTATTCCTAATTAAATTACAATAGCATACATATACAAGTATCATTTTAATGTAATTGAAATTGATATATGAGCTTCCCTTTAATAGCGATGGGCCGTTATTATAAAGCAATGGCTTCATTGTGTCAGACAGACGCATCTGTGTTGTTTGTTACAGCTTTATAAAGTTTCCGAAGATCTAAATGGGCAGCAAATGAGCTCCCCGCAGCTCAGTTCATTCCCTCCGAAGTAAGTGCTACAACACTTGTCTGCTCTCGCTGGTAATATATGCTGCCTCTCGACAGCTAATAACCTGTCATAAACTGTGTCAACCGGCTTAAACTGGTTCCCCACCATTGAAAAGGCTTTATAAGACATAGGTGAATTGAGGAATTAAGCCATTTTCTAGGGATAGGACAAAGGTTGCTTCCGATTAACTCTTACAATCTCATAAAGCTGAACTATAAGCCTTTTCTATTTCTTCATCTTGACTAAAGCTACTTGATTCTCTTGTTATATCTCGCTTCATATCATGTTCCTATCCAATTTTGTGTGAACTATGATTGTCATTTATTGAGACTTAATCCAAGAAAAATCACTGTCATTGACACTGTCAGATGTGGCTTGTGCAATGGATGTCACTTGATTTCTTGTAATCTACAGTAATTTTAATTGAGATAGAAAATCCATTACTTTTTAGGTTTTGTCTACTTTATCACTAGTCCTATGCAGGAAGGTCAAGGATCAGAATCAAGATCTGCTTGGTAGGAAATTTAAAATAAGGATCGACCTGAATTTAGGTCACATAGAACTAAATTGTAAGTTACTTTGAAAAATGTATCATTCTCACTAAACTGGCTTAAAAAAGTCTCAAATTATCACACAACATATTTTGTGACCTTTAATTACGCGGTACTACAATTTTACCGGAGCAGGGTCACTCGTGACCAGACAGTTTTACAGTAATCTATGCCAAAAATCAGCATAAACTTTAGTACAATTTATGCCAAAGAAGGCCTGGAGCAGATTTGTTTTATGGTGCACGCATTTTAAGAGATGCTTCTTATTTATTAAGGGGCCTAAAAATAAATTAGGCCTATCCTATTTCAAAGGGTTTAAGCTCCATCCAATGACTTTTCCACTAACTACAAGACACTAAACACTTTGAGCCTGATTCAAAAACTAGTGATGAGTGAGCGCGCTCAACACTGTTCGATACTCGATCGAGCATCGTGGTGCTCTGGCACACTCGTTACTCAGCTCAAGTCCCTGGCCTGCATTTTTCTTGGTTGTGAGACAGCCAATAAACATGCAGGGATTGCTTGCCATACCCAGAGTGCCGTAGTCATGTTGACTACTGACATTACTGTGATTGGCCGGCTGCATTGCGTCTTCGTGTCTTATATGAGTAACGCTTGCCAGTGATGATGGGGTAATAAGCAGGAGTGGACCCACTGGACCACAGGGAGGTCCTGTGCTTATCCTATAGTGTGAGGAGCTTGACTAACTACCTACTGAAGCAGAAGACAAGTGCCTCTCCCAGGACAATCACCTGGACTATGGAAACGGACCTCCAGGACAGGAGCAGGCTCAGGTATGGACATGCAGAGTCTCTAGAGCTGACAAGTGCAGCCCGGACAGCTGATGCAGTTAGTACAGCCAGGACGGGCAGGCAGAGTCTCTAGTGCTGACAGGTACAGCCAGGATGTCTGTGGCAAATAGTATGGCCAGGACAGGCAGGCACTGAGGGCATGGACAAGATGGGGTGACAGGTACGAGTCAATAGACATTGGCACAGGTAACGGAGAGTGGCGAAGCAGACCTGACAACTAGCTAGCTAGAGGGACTACTACTATATAACTTACTAAGTTGCTCAGACATCTCCCCTAGTGTGAGGGTTGCCTTAATTACCTAGTGCTTCACAGCGATAGTACATCTGGGAAATAGTACTCTCGCTCTTCAAGAGCAGGGCAGGAGTGCATGCGCACGTCCTAGGCACATTCCCGGGAGACCTGTGAGGCATGCACAAGCCCCTGGAGAAGGAGGAAGGAGGCTCGCCTGAGACGGACCATGGGAAAGCAAGGCAGGATGGTGCAGGACGGCGCAGGACAGCTGTGGCGGTGAGGGAATCAGTGTCCCTGCTGGGGAGAAATAGAGCAGTGCAGGGATGCTGGTGCTATAATATGAGCCCTGTGAGTGCAATGCTCTGCACACTGTTTTCTGGAAGCAGTTCAGGGAGAGTTGATGTAGCAGGGAGAGCTTAAATTAGAGCAGGTTTTGTATACTTGCACCCTTTAGTGCCATTTATGTAGCAGTAAATGGTGTTCTTAGCCTTGTTTAACTTAATAAATAAATAATTTAAAAGACAACATGGGGTCCCCCCTATTTCTGATAAGGAGCCAAGGTTAAAATAAACAAAATGATAAATAGGTATCACTAAAAATGTAATTTTGTCATGTAAAGAATGAAGCCCCCAAATTCAATTTTTTTCTCTGTGCAGCCCATGTATGAAGCAGAATTCGAGACACCTGCTATATTCACAACTAGTGTTCTTTAAAAAACAGCAGTTTTTTATTTCTGTGAGAAAAACAAAAAATCAATCATGTGCAATAGATATATGAAATCTCAAATCTTTTGCTAGTACTGTAAAAATCAGCTTTTATCTTAGTTAATTAAAATGCATTAAAAACTGGTGCAAAAATGCATAAAAAATGTAATGGGAACAAAGCCTTAATAGATGGGCTACTAGAGGACAGCAGCAGAACACAAAGCCAAATCAAATGTACCATGCACCCCTTCCCATCCCAAAAAGGTTTACGATTCATGTTTTTTTCTTCTTCTTGTCTTTCTGCGTCATATTAACAGGGGCAACCCTCATTCATAATTATTAGAGAACCATCAGGCAGCCATCATTCATAATTTTTAGAGGGGCATCAGGCGGTCCTCACTCATAAATTTAGGAGAACCATCAGGCGGCCCTCACTAATGGGATAAAAAGGATGACCATTAGGCAGCTATTACTCATAAATTTACAATGGCCATCATGTGGCCCTTCACTCTTAATTCTTAAAGGGCCATCAGGCGTCCCTCAGATGTAATTAAAAAAGGGCCAGCCGCCACTATTTTTAACCGGGGGCCATCCCCGTCTTACACTAGCACATGTCCCTATAACATTATGCCATCGTGCCATGACCAACACAGTTACTGGGAAGGTTCACTTAATGTCCAACACCGCTTGTGGCTAGGGATGCTACATTTCCCTGACAGCACACTGGGTGAACCTTGTCGAGTCTGGGACCGAGTGAGATCCTGGGACAGCACACATGTTACCGACTGCAAGCCCTAATTCCATCAGGGTTTCCACCACCTCCTACAGTAGTTCCTTCACCCCATCCTCCATCTCTCTATTGTCATCCCGGAACACGTCATCCATATTAGTCGCAGGCTGGAAGCTGGAAGCACTGCAGCACTGCCTTAGTAAAGTGCCAACAGGCTCTGTTGAAACTAATTTGTTTAGGATACAAACAGCCAGACAGATCTGTGGCTCTCGCTGCTGAATCTACAACCAGACATGGTCTTGTGTGATAATAGCCGTAACCAGGTGGCAGGTCTGAAGCTTGGTAAGCTAGCACATGTACTATGCCTGGCCCATGTGCTCAATTTAGTGATTCAGTGGTTTCTGAAAAGCTACCCAGATTTGCCTGAACTACTTGTGAAGGTATGCCACCTGTGCGCCCATTTCCGCAAGTCAACAACAGCTGCTAACGGTCTGGCAATGCTGCAGCAGCACTTGAAAGGGCCATCTTATTGACTAGTGTGTAACGTGACCAGGCGCTGGAATTTAACATTATATATGTTGGTAAGGCTTTGTGAGCAGCAGAGGGCAGTAGTTGAATAATACCTACAACATTCCATTCAGTATTCTGGTTGGCTTCCGCACATAAGAACAGATGAGTGGACATGGATATCTGACAGGTTAAACTTTGAGGAATCAACCAAAATGGTGAGCGGCAATGACGTCATAATCAAAGTAACCATCCCGCTTCTGTGTCTATTCAATTGCTCGCTGTTCAAAGTTAAAGAGGAAGCTGTGCATCTGGACAAGGTGTAGATGGAAAAAAGAAAATTCACAGGGTGCTATGTGCTTGTGTGACGCCCTGGGCAAGCCAGGGGTCACAGGTCACAACACCACACGCACCCCACATTCCCTGCAGGTACACACTAGGTCAAAACACAAATCCTTGTTGCCTTCCTCCAGGGGCTGGTGTCCACACCAGGGGGTGGGCCAGGTGGTTGGCTCCGCCCACCGAGGAGTTCACAGCCCTGGAGGCGGGAGGAACCAGGCAGATAGAGTTTGGACAGGAAGAAGAACAGTTAGGGAAGTGAAGGAGTGAAGAGTGCAGTTTAGGAGGAAGAGAGAGAGAAGTTCAGGAGTGAAGGAGAAAGGACGTCTGCAGAGAGGCAGACGCAGATTGGGGCCTAGGTTGGAGCCTAGGGCCCCTGTGCAGAAAGTCAGGCAGACGGTAGTGGCCGTCTGCAGGGAGCCAGTTGGTGGAACCGCAGGTAGCCGGGGATGGGCGGTGGCCCCCCGGTACTGAATCGGGGAGCCAGCTGGAAACCGGAGAGCAGGAAGAGTGTGCACGGAAGCGAAGGAAAGGACTTACACTAACAACCTGGGGTCAGGGGAAAAACACTGCAGCCGCCTGTGGGACCCGTCCATCCAGCCGTTTGTTTCAGCAAAGACTCCGTGTGCTTCATTGGGCTGAGTGAGTACCACCGTGCCGTGCGGCACAGCGCTGTCCCTGCGCCCCTGCACCTCCACAGGCCCCATACCCGCCTGTCCACCATCCCAACCCCATCACTGGGCCCCGGGATCACCAACCCCTACCCACAGAGGGGCAACACAACAACTGGCTGCTCCACACCATCACTCCCGGGATCCCCAGCCAGAGCAGCGGTGGTGTACATTCAATCACCACAACCGTGGGTGGCGTCACGGACAATAAACTATCCCAAAACACCAATTCCCCTTTTCACTCACGGGCGAGGAGCGCCGCTCGAGTCCCCGGGATCCGGCCCATCGCTCGAGCCACCGAGCAGCGGCAGGCAGCAGCAGCCGCAGCGGCAGCCGGACCCGAGCAGTGGGAGAGCGCGGCGTCCCCTCCTCCGCCCGCGACAAATTGGCGTCACAAACAGGATCTTACCGCTCTGCCGTTGGGTAGAGGTGTGCCTTGTGACCGCCGGAGGTGTCCGGCCGAAAATTTTGTAAAACCGCCATCTTGGGCGCGAAAATTTCCCGCTCAAGCGTCTTCCCCGAGCAGGAAAGGCGCGAAAGTGGAGCCCCGCCCCCTGAAGAAGGAAGTGCTAAAAAGAGGCTAAGGGGGACGGGATGGCGTCCGGCCGCATGTGAACCGCGGCTGTGGAAGCAGGGACGCCAGGACTCTGCCAGCATTTGGTTCCTGGAAGAGGCCGCCGCAGTGATGCACCGACCCGTTACCCCTGTTACCGGTAGCGGAGCCCGCAGCATCTGTGGGGGAGGACCCAGACCTGGGGTCCCCAGGCCTCACCTTTGTCACCGCCCTGCCACCGGCCCCGGCAGTCCGCCCGGCCGCGACGGAGATGACGACGGCTCCGGCAGTCCGCCCGGCCGCAACGGCAGCGAAGTACTGGTCCCGTTGACCAATCTGGAGCCGTTCCTGGACTGGGGTCAAGGGGTGCTGCCCACTTCCTAGGGGCAGCACCAAGGCTAGGTTATTTGGGTGGGGGACTGAAGGACCCGTTGCCGTTATTAAAAGTGTTTAATGTTTGATATGCCTCCCGTTGTGGGATGATGTTAGTATTCTTGTATTGTTTTTTTTTTCCTTATCTTCTGCAGTTTAAAAGAAAAATAAAACCGGTGTTGGACGGACAGCCCGAGGACGGTCTGCGTTTTGCTAAGGGGGAATGTGACGCCCTGGGCAACCCAGGGGTCACAGGTCACAACACCACACGCACCCCACATTCCCTGCAGGTACACACTAGGTCAAAACACAAATCCTTGTTGCCTTCCTCCAGGGGCTGGTGTCCACACCAGGGGGTGGGCCAGGCAGTTGGCTCCGCCCACCGAGGAGTTCCCAGCCCTGGAGGCGGGAGGAACCAGGCAGATAGAGTTTGGACAGGAAGAAGAACAGTTAGGGAAGTGAAGGAGTGAAGAGTGCAGTTTAGGAGGAAGAGAGAGAGAAGTTCAGGAGTGAAGGAGAAAGGACGTCTGCAGAGAGGCAGACGCAGATTGGGGCCTAGGTTGGAGCCTAGGGCCCCTGTGCAGAAAGTTAGGCAGACGGTAGTGGCCGTCTGCAGGGAGCCGGGGAGCCAGTTGGTGGAACCGCAGGTAGCCGGGGCTGGGCGGTGGCCCCCCGGTACTGAATCGGGGAGCCAGCTGGAAACCGGAGAGCAGGAAGAGTGTGCACGGAGGCGAAGGAAAGGACTTACACTAACAACCTGGGGTCAGGGGAAAAACACCGCAGCCGCCTGTGGGACCCGTCCATCCAGCTGTTTGTTTCAGCAAAGACTCTGTGTGCTTCATTGGGCTGAGTGAGTACCACTGTGCCGTGCGGCACAGCGCTGTCCTTGTGCCCCTGCACCTCCACAGGCCCCATACCCGCCTGTCCACCATCCCAACCCCATCACTGGGCCCCGGGATCACCAACCCCTACCCACGGAGGGGCAACACAACAACTGACTGCTCCACACCATCACTCCCGGGATCCCCAGCCAGAGCAGCGGTGGTGTACATTCAATCACCACAACCGTGGGTGGCGTCACGGACAATAAACTATCCCAAAACACCAATTCACCTTTTCACTCACGGGCGAGGAGCGCTGCTCGAGTCCCCGAGATCCGGCCCATCGCTCGAGCCACCGAGCAGCGGCAGGCAGCAGCAGCCGCACCCGAGCAGTGGGAGAGCGCGGCGTCCCCTCCTCCGCCCGCGACACTTGCATATCCTGACTGCTTGCCCTGAAAATGTTGCTGTTTTGGCAAATGGACACTGAGGCTTTCCACAGCCTTAGATGGCAGTTGTCCCAAGGTAATCTATACCCAGACACCACTATATGTTGGTATGCCATCCCCGCCTTATACATGCAAGTGTCCAATAACATTATCCCTGCCCTGACCAACACAGTTAGGTTGCAGCAACCGTATACCAATAGAAAGTCTCTAAAGCAATAAACCCTGCCTATATGTCTCTAATCCAAAACTATCTCTCTTCCAGCAGGCATCCCTACACTGAATGCAGCCACAGTTGGATTAATAGGGAATAAAATAGATTTAGCCCTGAAAAAGACTTTTAGTTTTAAGTTCTAGAGTATGGCTCAGCTCACCGTATAACCGGTGCTCAGAAGAAAATAAGTAAGTATAATAGAAAAACTACGGCACTCAATTTCTCAAAATATAGTTTTTTATTTATTTATTATTTTCTTGTAATATTCAAATTATATCTTGTAACATTCAAATTAAACGTTTCGGCAAGAGCCTTCTTCGGTAACTGCTACTAGTGTGAAAATGTTGGGAATATCAAAAGATGTCACCAAAGATTATGTGGAGGGGGACTCTTAATTAGATTTAGAAGGTTCTCTCAAAACGATGGGATTCATCCTAAAGAACATAAGAGATCAACATCCCGATCTGTCTTACCACGATAAGTCCTTTAACCTCAAGATATATCGTAGAATATATGGAAAAACTATCCAAGTGGGGAATTTTTGTTTATATTGGCATCTAAAAAGACCCGGTAATTATATTGCAGGGAAAAACCATTAATATTGGAGAAGTATAACAAACTGATTCACCGGTGGTCAGAGGAGAAGTGAGTCTCACTTCTTCCCTGACAGATACTGAGGTAAAATACTGACCAAATACCCAACATGGGCACATGACCTTAGAATAGGCGATTACTTAGCATATTTTCTACAGTGTAATAGTCACAGGACAGGGAGGGATTAAACATTCAAGTATTTAATCTCTGCTGGAAATAATCTTACCTTTATTTATAGAAAGAAAAAGTGACCTCCATACACAACACAATCCACTATACCAGGACCAATAATACCATATACAAGGGAGAAATACCACCACACCGTGACCAGACAACATATTACCGTCACATAGTAACCGAATACAACCACATACAAGAAAGAAATACCGCCACACCATAATCAGAGCACATAATGACTGAATATTACCACATACAAGGGAGAAATACCTCAACACTATGATCAGACCACACAAATGACCAAATAATACCACATACAACAGAGAAATACCACCACACTGTGACCAGACCACATATTACCACCACACAGTGCCCAAATAATACTACAATAATGATTATGAATAAAAACCATAATACCAACAACACTAATATTACCATCAGTGCCATTATACACAGGAGCAGCACTGTATATAGTGTTAGTGTACAGGTAATACAGTGATCACCAGTGATATTATACTCTGTATATAGTGTTTAGTGGTATGATCCGGAACCATGGAAGACCACCATAAATCATTGGTAAAAGGTAACAAGAGCATTGGCAACTAATCTGGCCGCCATCCCCTTACTAACCATCACAACTAGAAGTAGCCGAGGGGTGAACTAACATCCTATGCTCCGCAAACCCAGCCGGAGAACTAGCTATCCTAAAGGAAGGAAAGATGAATAATTCTCTACCTCAGAAAATAGATAAATAATAGCAAGCCCCCCACATTCAAAGACTGCGGTGATATAGGAAAACACAATACACAGATAGATGATAGGATTAGCAAAGGTGAGGCCCCCACTGACTAAAATAGGAAAGGACAGGAAAGGGGCTGATGGTGGCCAGAGAAAAACCCTACAAAATTCCAAATTCCTGATAGTACAAAAAGGCTCTCAGATCGCACGATCTGCACTCCGTCCTATACCAGGCGTTCTTATCATACCAATGAATGGAAAACATTAATCATTACAAATTCAAAAAGCCACAAACACATGGACTTATAGGAGCAATACTCCAAACATAACTCAGGGAGTTTCCCAGCTAAGCAACTGAGAGGGAAGATCCCTGCATGCAAATAAACTGAAAACAACCACAGCAAATGACAAACTCAGATAAGAGTAAAAGAACCAAACAACAAATAAAGAGCAAAGCACTTATCTGGGGTAGATGTGGTATGGAGCAGGATGAAGCAGACTGGTGAACAAAGAACAACTGACATCCGGCATAGCCTGCTATCAGACCAGGATTTAAATAAGCAGAGAGTTAGCAATGGAAACGCCCATTGCTCAACACACCTGGTCTCTGTCCAAACCATTCCTGGCCACAAGAGGGAGCCGCCCAGCAGCCAAAGCATAACTGACATTCACAACAGTTTAGTGTGTGTGTACATGTAATGCACTAACTTACCAGTGACTTTTCTAGCTGGTTATTCATCTTCGCTTTTCTGTTTCATCCAGCGCTGACCGCCATCACGTCTTCCTGCCATCACACAACTCTGCAGAAAATAACACACAGTAGCTGATCACTCCCAGGGCACATTCCACACTTTTCCCACAATTTCTACACCACGTCAGACTTTTGTTCTTTCCGTGGAAGACAGTATCCTCAAAATTAAATTATATTACAGTAGTAATAATGTCCTCTAAATTGTCCCTATAGTAATTATAGTTACCATTTGCGACCATAAACCAATAATGTATGTTCCTCGTTCTGGCCCCATATAGTAATATTATCTCCCATCCTGGCCCTCTTTATTTAATAATGTCTCCATCCTGGCCTCCTTTATTTGATAAAGTCTCCCATCCTGGGCCCCTATGTTCCCTCAAATGATAGTTCATTCCTAAGGTGGGGAGACAGAAGCTGGTAGTGATTGGACGTGGGGCTCCCGTGATGTCAAATCAAAGCAAGGACTAAAACTTAACTTTTACTATATAAATCTAAAAACAGCAATTAACATACACAAAGTGCATTGCATAATGATAAAGTGCAAATAATTGTCCACGATCTCACCCGATCCTTCTCCATGAGTTATGCGGGCGTCACACAGTACAATCTATCATGCGATCGCACAAGCGATCGTACCCGCCCCTGTCGTTTGTGCATCACGGGTAAATCGCTGCCCGTGTCGCACAAAGTTGTTAAACCGCCGTCACACGTACTTATTTGCTGAGCGACCTCGCTCTGGGCGGCGAACATCCTCTTCCTGAAGGGGGAAGGACGTTCGGCGTCACAGCGACGTCACACAGCCGCCGGCCAATAGAAGCGGAGGGGCGGAGATGAGCGGGACGCAAACATCCCGCCCACCTTCTTCCTTCCGCATTGCCGGCGGGTGCCGCGGGATGCAGGTAAGCTGTGTTCATTGTTCCCACAGGTGTCACACGTGTGCTGCGCCGGGTACGATGAACAACCGGCGCCATGAAAAATAAACAATTTTTTAAAAATAAGCAACGTGTACACGACTCACGATTTGTGACCGATTCAGCGTCGCTCGGAGGTGTCACACGAAACGACGTTGCAAACAATGCCAGATGTGCGTCACGAAAACCGTGACCCCGACGATGCATCACACGATAGCACGTCTCGTGTGATGCCCGCATTAGTGCACCGTGCACACTGATCCAATGATATAATCCAGGTACAATATATGCTGGCAGACCTGAGGGTATATAGATAATGACTATCCCCTGTCGTGCCCCATGCAAATACTTCCGACCTGACAAGGGCAACACCCAAGTGTAATGGCTGTCCCAATAATCACGGCCCTCCTGACGCGTTTCCCTCTCTAATCAGAGAGTTCATCAAGGGAGATAAGGAATAATATCAACAGTACAGTGCAGTGGCAGGGATCAAAATAATGCTTCCACCACACCTGTGGTGTGTGCAAACAAACAGTGATGTCACAATTAGAGTTGAGCGCGGTTCGTGGTTCGTGGTTCTCCAGTTCTAGGCTCGAGTGATTTTGGGGCATGTTCTAGATCGAACTAGAACTCGAGCTTTTTGCAAAAGCTCGATAGTTCTAGAAACGTTCGAGAACGGTTCTAGCAGCCAAAAAACAGCTAAATCTTAGCTTGGTTTCTGCTGTAATAGTGTAAGTCACTCTGTGAATCAAACTATTATCACATTTCAGTGTATAGTGTGCGTGAACAGCGCCTTCAGATCACTGCTGTTTCTATAATGGCGATCGCCATTTTTTTTTTTTTTTTTCTTGTCTTCCTTCCCTAAGCACGCGCGTCTTGTGGGGCTGGCCAGCATGTCAGCCAATCACAGACACACACACACCTAAGTGGACTTTGAGGCAGAGAAGCAACGGCATGTGTAATAGGATCTGCATGTCACATGTCCCTGCATTATAAAACCGGACATTTTCTTCACGATCGCCATTATCTGCCTTCTGCGTCTTTGGTGTCAGACATCACTGTCGCAGTTCCGTCCTTTGTCCTATCGCCGATACAGCTGTATGCGCTGCATACACAGCGTTAGACAGCTTAGGGAGAGCACATTCTAGCAGTCCTTTTAAGGGCTCGTACCGGCAGGGTCAGAGAGCCATAGGTGACAGGTCCTGCAAACAGCAACAGCGTCTGTGTAGCCCAGGTCAGGGATTTCCTCCCTGCATTTCACCATTAGGAGGGAATAGAAAGGCAGGCTTCCATTCCTCTACCCAGAGCACCACAATCCTGCCACTGTACCCTCTTGTCCTCTGCACACTCCAACTCATTCTAAGTAAGCCATTATACTAGCAAACACTCAGTGTACCTAGTGGCATCCTATCTGTGGCTATTGGACTTTGCTATAGTCCCACTAGTGCAAAGACATTTGCAGAGCACATCTGCCTGCATTGCACACTCCAAGTTTTTTAAACTAAGCAATTTTACTAGCAAACACTCAGTGTACCTAGTGGCATCCTATACGTGGCTATTGGACTTTGCTATAGTCCCACTAGTGCAAAGACATTAGCAGAGCACATCTGCCTGCATTGCACACTCCAAGTTTTTTAAACTCAGCCATTATACTAGCAAACACTCAGTGTACCTAGTGGCATCCTATACGTGGCTATTGGACTTTGCTATAGTCCCACTAGGGCCAAGACATTTGCAGAGCGCATCTGCCTGCGTTGCACACTCCAACAAATTATAACGAAGCCATTATACTAGCAAACACTCAGTGTACCTAGTGGCATCCTATACGTGGCTATTGGACTTTGCTATAGTCCCACTAGTGCCAAGACATTTGCAGCACGTCTGCCTGCGTTGCACACTCCAACGAATTATAACTAAGCCATTATACTAGCACACACTCAGTGTACCTAGTGGCATCCTATACGTGGCTATTGGACTTTGCTATAGTCCCACTAGTGCAAAGACATTAGCAGAGCACATCTGCCTGCATTGCACACTCCAAGTTTTTTAAACTCAGCCATTATACTAGCAAACACTCAGTGTACCTAGTGGCATCCTATACGTGGCTATTGGACTTTGCTATAGTCCCACTAGTGCCAAGACATTTGCAGAGCGCATCTGCCTGCGTTGCACACTCCAACTAATTATAACGAAGCCATTATACTAGCAAACACTCAGTGTACCTAGTGGCATCCTATACGTGGCTATTGGACTTTGCTATAGTCCCACTAGTGCCAAGACATTTGCAGAGCGCATCTGCCTGCGTTGCACACTCCAACAAATTATAACGAAGCCATTATACTAGCAAACACTCAGTGTACCTAGTGGCATCCTCTACGTGGCTATTGGACTTTGCTATAGTCCCACTAGTGCCAAGACATTTGCAGAGCGCATCTGCCTGCGTTGCACACTCCAACTAATTATAACGAAGCCATTATACTAGCAAACACTCAGTGTACCTAGTGGCATCCTATACGTGGCTATTGGACTTTGCTATAGTCCCACTAGTGCCAAGACATTTGCAGAGCGCATCTGCCTGCGTTGCACACTCCAACAAATTATAACGAAGCCATTATACTAGCAAACACTCAGTGTACCTAGTGGCATCCTATACGTGGCTATTGGACTTTGCTATAGTCCCACTAGTGCCAAGACATTTGCAGAGCGCATCTGCCTGCGTTGCACACTCCAACTCATTATAACTAAGCCATTATACTAGCAAACACTCAGTGTACCTAGTGGCATCCTATACGTGGCTATTGGACTTTGCTATAGTCCCACTAGTGCCAAGACATTTGCAGAGCGCATCTGCCTGCGTTGCACACTCCAACTCATTATAACTAAGCCATTATACTAGCAAACACTCAGTGTACCTAGTGGCATCCTATACGTGGCTATTGGACTTTGCTATAGTCCCACTAGGGCCAAGACATTTGCAGAGCGCATCTGCCTGCGTTGCACACTCCAACTAATTATAATGAAGCCATTATACTAGCAAACACTCAGTGTACCTAGTGGCATCCTATACGTGGCTATTGGACTTTGCTATAGTCCCACTAGTGCCAAGACATTTGCAGAGCGCATCTGCCTGCGTTGCACACTCCAACTAATTATAACGAAGCCATTATACTAGCACACACTCAGTGTACCTAGTGGCATCCTATACGTGGCTATTGGACTTTGCTATAGTCCCACTAGTGCCAAGACATTTGCAGAGCACATCTGCCTGCATTGCACACTCCAAGTTTTTTAAACTCAGCCATTATACTAGCAAACAGTCAGTGTACCTAGTGGCATCCTAAACGTGGCTATTGTACTTTTGTCAATTCACAGTATTGGAACGTTATTTGCAGCACGTCTGCCTGCATTGCACACTCTAACTTTTTTAAACTCAGCCATTATACTAGCAAACAGTCAGTGTACCTAGTGGCATCCTAAACGTGGCTATTGTACTTTTGTCAATTCACAGTATTGGAACGTTATTTGCAGCACGTCTGCCTGCATTGCACACTCTAACTTTTTTAAACTCAGCCATTATACTAGCAAACACTCACTGTACCTAGTGGCATCCTAAACGTGGCTATTGTACTTTTGTCAATTCACAGTATTGGAACGTTATTTGCAGCACGTCTGCCTGCATTGCACACTCTAACTTTTTTAAACTCAGCCATTATACTAGCAAACACTCACTGTACCTAGTTGTATCCTAAACGTGGCTATTGTACTTTTGTCAATTCACAGTATTGGAACGTTATTTGCAGCACGTCTGCCTGCATTGCACACTCTAACTTTTTTAAACTCAGCCATTATACTACCAAACAGTCAGTGTACCTAGTGGCATCCTAAACGTGGCTATTGTACTTTTGTCAATTCACAGTATTGGAACGTTATTTGCAGCACGTCTGCCTGCATTGCACACTCTAACTTTTTTAAACTCAGCCATTATACTAGCAAACAGTCAGTGTACCTAGTGGCATCCTAAACGTGGCTATTGTACTTTTGTCAATTCACAGTATTGGAACGTTATTTGCAGCACGTCTGCCTGCATTGCACACTCTAACTTTTTTAAACTCAGCCATTATACTAGCAAACAGTCAGTGTACCTAGTGGCATCCTATACGTGGCTATTGTACTTTTGTCAATTCACAGTATTGGAACGTTATTTGCAGCACGTCTGCCTGCATTGCACACTCTAACTTTTTTAAACTCAGCCATTATACTAGCAAACAGTCAGTGTACCTAGTGGCATCTTAAACGTGGCTATTGTACTTTTGTCAATTCACAGTATTGGAACGTTATTTGCAGCACGTCTGCCTGCATTGCACACTCTAACTTTTTTAAACTCAGCCATTATACTAGCAAACAGTCAGTGTACCTAGTGGCATCCTAAACGTGGCTATTGTACTTTTGTCAATTCACAGTATTGGAACGTTATTTGCAGCACGTCTGCCTGCATTGCACACTCTAACTTTTTTAAACTCAGCCATTATACTAGCAAACACTCACTGTACCTAGTGGCATCCTATACGTGGCTATTGGACTTTGCTATAGTCCCACTAGTGCCAAGACATTTGCAGAGCGCATCTGCCTGCGTTGCACACTCCAACTAGTTATAACGAAGCCATTATACTAGCAAACACTCACTGTACCTAGTTGTATCCTAAACGTGGCTATTGTACTTTTGTCAATTCACAGTATTGGAACGTTATTTGCAGCACGTCTGCCTGCATTGCACACTCTATCTTTTTTAAACTCATCCATTATACTAGCAAACACACAGTGTACCTAGTGGCATCCTATACGTGGCTATTGGACTTTGCTATAGTCCCACTAGTGCCAAGACATTTGCAGAGCGCATCTGCCTGCGTTGCACACTCCAACAAATTATAACGAAGCCATTATACTAGCACACACTCAGTGTACCTAGTGGCATCCTATACGTGGCTATTGGACTTTGCTATAGTCCCACTAGTGCAAAGACATTTGCATAGCACGTCTGCCTGCATTGCACACTACAACTTTTTTAAACTAAGCAATTTTACTAGCAAACACTCACTGTACCTAGTTGTATCCTAAACGTGGCTATTGTACTTTTGTCAATTCACACTACTGCAAATCTATGTGCAGCACCTCTGCATGACAACCTCGTGCTCTGTTTTTAATAAGCTATAATGATAGCACAAAATACTGCCATTTTGTGGCATCATAGAACTGGCTGTTGTATTCCATTAGTGCCCCACTGGTGACAAGCTATTTCTAGCACCTCTACATCACACCCTCATGCACATTTTGCTACGCTAATGTTATAGCAAACTCATGGAATTCATTGCTGCATTTCATAATTCGGAGGGATAGAAAGTCAGGCTTCCTTTAGCTTTTCCTTCTGTTCATAGACAGCATCTCCAAGACAAATTTCCCCTCCACGTCTAAGTGTGGAGAGGCAGCTAGTGCGCATGCGTGTGCCGATGTACCCCAGCTGCAGCATAATTACAGTGTTTCGCCTAGTGAGTATGCTCAGCCTGACTGTGCCATTCCTGACGCTAAGTTTTCATTTCGGGATACAGCGCATGCTCCCACACTAAGTGTGAAAAGCCTCTTTGCACAGGTGCTTGCATTCCGTGCCGGGTCTAAGTCCTGTTTTGGGCATAGACACCATGCTAAAGCTGATAGTCTTTTTTCAGAGACTGTATTTCATGCTACTGAGCATGCTCAGGCACTTCCTGCATCAGAGACTAGGTCCGGTAATGAACTCTTTGGCCCTGGCCCTGATGTGGGGGTCCCATATAGACCACAGGGCATCAGGTGTCCTCCCAAATGGCTTGCAGAGGCCCACACCTATGACTTGTCACCGCATTATTGATGCTCAGACGATGACTGGTGAGGTGTTTGGGTCATGGCAGCCATGAGGTCATCATTGAAGTTGCGTTTCCAAATAGGACGCTAGTTATGCCACTCATGACGTGTCACTCTACTTTTGTCTCCAGGAGGTGCATTGTGGTTCACCCTGGTTTGGGGCGGACCCAGGTTATAAAAGGGGCTGGAGCCAACAAGGAGGTGCGCAGTCTTCTATTATGCTCCGAAAGAGCACACCTCCATGTGTTGAACCCATTGCGGCTTTAGGCCAGAGGTAGGCAGGGATCGGGTGGTGGATGCAGGCCACCACCACAGTTGGTAACGCAGAACGGTTAAGACCAGCTCCTGTCCTAACAGTCCTGCTTGTGCAGCCCAGTGGCATTAACAGGCCTGCTGCTGCTGATGCGCCTGCTGTCCACAGGTGTGGCCCCTACGCACACGGTCAGCGTACTCAATGGCCCCTGTGTTGTTAACAGGGAGTTCCTGGGCTGGGTGGGCATGTGGACCCTGTGACGCTAACAGGGCTCACAGTCTCCAGATCCGAATGGCGTCTAACTCGGTTCAGGCTACTATTAGTTTCATAGCCACACAGCTCTGTATCCTCCACCAAACCTTCAAGTTGCCAACCTCTCCTTTTCCAACTGGGAGCACGGTGGACACTGACTGCTGATGGGGATATATACCTTTCTCTTTCTTTTCTTATTAATTTTCGTTATATAGCGGTCACAGATTATATACCACTTTATCCAAATCTGCCAGTCCCACTGTAACAGATGTTGTTTCTTCAGCAAATGTTACAGTTGCTTAACCACCAAATCCACGGACCAAAACTTTTTTCCCCTTTCCAACACACCTGTTCCCCTTTCCAACAGCATCTGTCCTTTTTCAACTCATTTTGGGATATGACCAAAAGTGCAACTGTGCAGGGACACCGTACTCAACGCCATCTCAGCACAGCAGCCATCCCTCGGTCCCTCCGATGTGGACAAGTAAAAGACCATTTCCTCCTATCCATGACAAAGCGTTGAGATTCACTCTGTGCAGCACTGGTGTTTAGTGGACAAGTAGATCTAAGATTGCGTACCACATTCTGCAGATACTCCTGTATACGTGCGTCTATTTCTATGGCAGGAATTAGTTCGCCAAATTTTGTCTTGTACCGGGGATCTAACAGTGTGGCAACCCAGTATTCAGGATTAGTTCAAATTCATACAATCCGAGGGTCATGTAGGTAGTGCAGCAAGAAGGCGCTCATGTGTCTTGTGCATCCAGGAGGACCAAGTCCTTGGTGTGTTGGTGGCAGAGAGGTGAGAATCGTGCATCCTTCCTCTGCCCTCTACCCACAACCTCGCACAACCGAAATGTGAGCAAGCTCTCACTCATCTGCTGAGTCTTCCATGCCCATCGCCAGTTCGTCCTCCATTTCTTCATGGGCTCCTGCACTTTCATCAACACTTTTTGCTGATACTATGCGCCCTTGTTAATCCCTCTCCCTCACCATGAATGCCGCATAGGTGCCGCTGACCATCTGGACCTCGTAGATCTTGTTATCCCTTCCGCATATGACTCCTCCTGTACTTCCTCCCCTTCCTCTTGTCCCAACACCTGACTCAGAATAATAATTACAGTGTGCTCCATCATGTAGATGACCAGAATTGTCACGCTGAGAATGACATTGCCAGTGCTAAACATCTTCGTCGACATTTCAAAACTGTGTAGCAGGGTGCATAGGTCCTTGATCTGACACCACTCCAGCAGCGTGATCTGCACCACCTCTGGATCAAGTTATCCCAGGCTATATGTCTTACCGTATTTCAGCAGGGCTCTGCGGTGCTGCCACACACGCTGCAACATGTGCAGATTCCAATTCCTGCGTGTCGAAACATCGCATTTACGGCGTTTAACTGCCAGACCCTAAGACTTCCGGAGTGATGAAAGTTGTTGAGCTGCTGTGTGCGCACGATGGAAGTGAGCACATAGCGAGCGTGCCCACTGCACAAGGCCATGTAGGCCGTGATGGTGTTTTAAAAATTGCTGGCGAATTCGGTTCAACACGTGAGCCCTAAAAGGCACGTGTGTCACATTGCCCTGAGGATGGCCCGCAGCCAGGTTTGCATCATTGCCGCACACGGCTGTTAAGTCACCAACGTAGTCCGCTCCGTCAATTTGTACTCCGGTTGCCAGGTGACAACGTGTTCCTTTCATGAATAGTGCTGATGATGTGAGAGTAGTCGATGCCAGCGGCGCAGGTGGACGCAGGTTATGCTCACCCACTGGGCTGCATTACCTTGACAGATGCAGAATCTCTGGCTGAATGTAGCTGGTGGGTATCTCACAGATGAAATACCATCATTCAGCTACAACCAATGGGAAGACACCACACCCTTTTTTATGCCCATCCTGTCTGCAGACCACTGCCAGACATAGCTATGAACCTCTGGTTAATTTTACCCCCAGTTCAGTTTTATGATTTTGTGTGCTTGTTACCTGACTACTTTTCCTGCTTGCTGTTTATGTACCTTGTTGGCCGATACGCATTTCAACTCTGCTTGTTTTCTGATTCTTTCCTGGCCGTCCCATTCTGTTCCTGTTCCTCAATTAATGTTTTGACCCTGCCTGACTACTATTCTCTGTAATAGCGGTGTGACTCACATTTCCCATACATTTCAAAGTAAAGCTTTGACCGCCTGATGGCATTGAGCTCTGCTGCCAGCATAGTAAGGAGGTGTGTGGTAGTCCTTGTGCGCAGTTGCAAGGAAGGGTGGCCTGACCACACAGGGTTTGCGCCAAGGTAGAGGACCCACACGAGGTTGAAGAGGCAGAAGCAGTGTATTAACTTCTACATACAGAACAAGGATTGAAACAACTCGTGGGGACGGCAAGACTTGTACAGCAGACCCTTCTCCATCTCTCACCATAGTTTGCCAGTGCCCAGTCAGTGACATGTAATGACCCTGTCTATGCTTACTGGTCCAAGTATCTGTGTTGAAATGCACCCTGTCGCACACAGATTTTCTCAAGGAAGTGGTGATGTTGTGTGCGACATGCTGGTGTAGCGCGGGCATGCTTTTCTTGGAGAAGCAGTGGTGATTGGGCATGTGGTACTGGGGCACAGCGACAGACATAAGGTCTGTAAAATCCTGTGTGTCCACTACGCGTAAAGGCAGCATTTCGGTAGCCAACAGCTTACAGAGGGATAGAGTCAACCACTTAGCTTTGTCATGGGTCGCAGTAAGTGGCCTTTTATTTGACCACATCTGAGGGAAAGAGATCTGGCTGCTGTCTGTAGACGGTGTTGAGTAGGGTGTCCCTGGAAAAATGCAGGTTTGTGAGAAAAGTGCAGGCGGAGACATGATATTGCCTTCATCTTGCCTTCAGATCTGTTCATCTTGTATCATTTTTAAAAAACACATCAAGCAAGGGTTACTCCAAGCGGAGTCTACCTTTTTTCCCAACATTGGGCACACAGACACCCCATCAGTGGCAGCACTTGTGCCCTAGTTGCAAACAGGATGTTTTGATTTGCATCAAGCACATTCCAAATCCACAAGCATTTACTCTCCCCAGGATGACACAGGGGTAGTAAATTCCTTCTGGATCCATGACTTGTTCATTTTGATGAACGTCAGTGTGTCCACATTGTCACTGGACAGACGCGTGTGCTTATCTGTCAGCACACACCCAGCAGCACTGAAGAAGACACGTTCAGAGACAACGCTGGCAGCTGCACACGACAAAATCTCCAAGGCGTAACTGGAGAGCTCTGTCAATTTTTCTAGATTTGAAGCCCAAAAGGAGCAAGGCTCCATTTGCAAAGTCATTGCATCGATGTTCATTTGGAGATACTCCTGTATCATCCTCTCCATCCGTTGACTATGTGTCAGACTTGTTGTCTCTGGTGGCCTTGCAAAGGAGGGTCTAAAAAAATTATGAAAATATTCCATAAAATTGCTGTTACCAGCACCAGATACGGTCCTACTGGTACGGGTAGACTGTTGAAGATGACGATGCCGTCCCATGTTTGTCAAGTTACAACTGGGAGAATCACTCCCTTCACCTGCACGGTTGTTTGGTGTAAAAGCCGAGCTAAGATCGAGTAACAGCTTATGCTGATACTCCAGCATACGTGCGTCCCTTTCTATGGGTGGAATTATGTCACAAAATTTGGACTTGTCCCGGGGATCTAATAGTGTGGCAAGCCAGTAGTCATCATCACTTCTAATTTTGACAATCCGAGGGTCATGTTGGAGGTAGTGCAACAAGAAGGCACTCATGTGTCTTGCGCAGCCATGCGGACCAAGTCCACGCTGTGTTTGTGGCATAGAGGTGCTAACCGTTCTTTCTTCCTCTGACATCTCCCCCCAACCTCTTTCAACTGAATTTTGACCAAGGTCTCCCTCATCCGCTGAGTCTTCCATGTCCATAGACAGTTCGTCCTCCATATCTTCATGTCCTCCTGCACCTTCCTCAACATCTCGCCTGCTACCATGCGCCCTTGTTGATCCCTGTCCCCCATGGTCCCATGCCTGCCGCGTTGGTGATGATGAACGTCTGGACCTTGGTGATGTTGTTGTGTCTTGCGCATATGAATCCTCCTGTAGTTCCTCCCCTTCCTGTTGTCCCACCCCCTGACTCCGAATAGTGTTTAGCGTGTGCTCCAGCATGTAAATGACTGTAATCGTCATGCTGATAATGGCATTGTCAGCGCTAAACATATTCGTCGCCATGTCGAAACTGTGCAGAACGGTGCATAGGTCCTTGATCTGAGATCACTCCATCAGGGTGATCTGCCCCACTTCTGCATCTCGTTGGCCCAGGCTATACATCATGACGTATTGCACCAGGGCTCGCCGGTGCTGCCACAGTCGCTGTAACATGTGGAGAGTTGAATTCCAGCGTGTCGCCACATCGCATTTCAGGCGATGAACCGGCAGGCCGAAAGACTTCTGGAGCGATGCAAGTCGCTCAGCTGCGGCGGTTGAACGGCGGAAGTGAGCACTGCAGACAGTTTACGTGCCCTGGTCAGAAGGCCATCTAGGCCGGGATAGTGTGTTAAAAATTGCTGGACAACAAGGTTCAACACGTGAGCCATACAAGGCACGTGTGTCACCTTGCCCAGGCGAAGGGCCGCACCCAGGTTTGCAGCATTGTCGCACACGGCCTTACCAGGCTGCAGGTTGAGTGGAGACAACCATTTATTAAACTCGGACCGCAGAGCTGACCACAACTCCTCAGCTGTGTGACTCTTATTCCCAAGACATGTCAAGCTAAAGACCGCCTGATGCCGTTGCGCTCTGCTGCCAGCATAGTAATGAGGGGTGCGTGATTCCTTCTGCGCAGTGAGAACGCTGGTGGCCTGACCAGGCAGGCTTGGGGCGGAGGTGGAGGACCCAGATGAGGTGGAGGATGCAGAAGCAGTGGCGGAACTTGGACAGACAGAGGATTGACACACAAGTCGTGGGGACGGCAAGACTTGTGCAGCAGACCCTTCACCATCTATCAACATAGTTACCCAGTGCCCAGTCAGCGACATGTAACGTCCCTGTCCATGCTTACTGGTCCAAGTATCGGTGGTGAAATGCACCCGTTCACACACAGAGTTTCTCAAGGAAGCGGTGATGTTGTGTGCGACATGCTGGTGCAGCGCGGGCACACCTTTCTTAGAGAAGTAGTGGCGACTAGGCATCTGGTACTGGGGCACAGCGACAGACATAAGGTCTCTAAAATCCTGTGTGTCCACTAGGCGGAAAGGCAGCATTTCGGTAGCCAACAGCTTACAGAGGGATAGAGTCAACCTCTTAGCTTTGTCATGGGTCGGAGGAAGTGGCCTTTTATTTGACCACATCTGAGGGACAGAGATCTGGCTGCTGTGTGTAGACGGTGTTGAGTAGGGTGTCCCTGGAAAAATGCAGGTTTGTGAGGAAAGTGCAGGCGGAGACATGATGTTGTCTTCATCCAACGTAGGTGCTATCGATGTCTGAGAGAGCTGTACACACTCACTTGTTTCCCCTTCCAAACCAACTGACGACCTACCAAGCAAACTGCCTGTTGCGGTTACAGTGGTGGAAGTTTTGCGTGGAAAAACAGGTGTGACAGCTGTCCCCACAGTCCTAGAAGATGAAGAGCGCGCGGATGCACTGGAAGGGGCGGGCGGTGGATGGTTCGCTCCGCTAGGCCGCATTGCAGCACAGTGAGCTTCCCACCGGGACCTATGATATTTATTCATGTGACGATTCATGGAAGAAGTTGTCAAACTGCTGAGGTTTTGACCTCTACTAAGAGAATCATGACAAATTTTACATATCACATGATTTGGGCGATCTTTTTCTATGTCAAAAAAGGAACAGGCTAGGCAAGGCGTAGAGGCCATGCGACCTGTTGATGCACCCCGAATAATGCTCATAGGCAGAGTGGTGGCTGAGGATGCAGTTGTAGACGTGCTACCAGTGCTCCGACTCTGTCCAGGAAGGCGCAAGGTAATTTCGTCGTCGGTTGCATCCTCCTCCACCGCCTCTGTTGACCTCCTCGAGTGCCTGACTGGGGGTTGACAGTAGGTGGGATCTAGAACTTCATCATCAATTGTTGTGTTTGCACTCCCCTCCCCCTCAGACCGAGCCTCTTCTTGCCCTGACCGAATATTTAAGTTGTCATCCCAATCGGGTATCTGCGTCTCATCTTCATCAGTATGTTCCTCATTGCCTATAACCACAGTTGTTGGAAAGGCAGCATTTTGGTAGCCAACAGTTTGCATTTTATGAAAGTCAACCTCCAAGCCATGTCATGCCCTTCTAAAAGCATGTATAACACAGCGAGGGGACTCCAACCACAGTCTCCCTCGTTTCCACTCACTGGGCCACACACACCCCACTTGACTGGCATCGGTTGAGCTCCCTTTTGAAAAAGAAAAAGATGCTTTGCATGAAGCACTCTCAAAAATACGCGTGCCTTTCCCGTCCCCTGGCTGACCCAGGGGAAGAAAAGTCCTCTGAGAGCCATGACTTGTTCATCTTGGTTCTTTTAGAGACACAGCGAGGGGACTCCAACCACAGTCTCCCTCGTTTCCACTCACTGGGCCACACACACCCCACTTGACTGGCATCGGTTGAGCTCCCTTTTGAAAAAGAAAAAGATGCTTTGCATGAAGCACTCTCAAAAATACGCGTGCCTTTCCCGTCCCCTGGCTGACCCAGGGGAAGAAAAGTCCTCTGAGAGCCATGACTTGTTCATCTTGGTTCTTTTAGAGACACAGCGAGGGGACTCCAACCACAGTCTCCCTCGTTGCCACTCACTGGGCCACACACACCCCACTTGACTGGCATCGGTTGAGCTCCCTTTTGAAAAAGAAAAAGATGCTTTGCATGAAGCACTCTCAAAAATACGCGTGCCTTTCCCGTCCCCTGGCTGACCCAGGGGAAGAAAAGTCCTCTGAGAGCCATGACTTGTTCATCTTGGTTCTTTTAGAGACACAGCGAGGGGACTCCAACCACAGTCTCCCTCGTTTCCACTCACTGGGCCACACACACCCCACTTGACTGGCATCGGTTGAGCTCCCTTTTGAAAAAGAAAAAGATGCTTTGCATGAAGCACTCTCAAAAATACGCGTGCCTTTCCCGTCCCCTGGCTGACCCAGGGGAAGAAAAGTCCTCTGAGAGCCATGACTTGTTCATCTTGGTTCTTTTAGAGACACAGCGAGGGGACTCCAACCACAGTCTCCCTCGTTGCCACTCACTGGGCCACACACACCCCACTTGACTGGCATCGGTTGAGCTCCCTTTTGAAAAAGAAAAAGATGCTTTGCATGAAGCACTCTCAAAAATACGCGTGCCTTTCCCGTCCCCTGGCTGACCCAGGGGAAGAAAAGTCCTCTGAGAGCCATGACTTGTTCATCTTGGTTCTTTTAGAGACACAGCGAGGGGACTCCAACCACAGTCTCCCTCGTTGCCACTCACTGGGCCACACACACCCCACTTGACTGGCATCGGTTGAGCTCCCTTTTTAAAAAGAAAAAGATGCTTTGCATGAAGCACTCTCAAAAATACGCGTGCCTTTCCCGTCCCCTGGCTGACCCAGGGGAAGAAAAGTCCTCTGAGAGCCATGACTTGTTCATCTTGGTTCTTTTAGAGACACAGCGAGGGGACTCCAACCACAGTCTCCCTCGTTTCCACTCACTGGGCCACACACACCCCACTTGACTGGCATCGGTTGAGCTCCCTTTTGAAAAAGAAAAAGATGCTTTGCATGAAGCACTCTCAAAAATACGCGTGCCTTTCCCGTCCCCTGGCTGACCCAGGGGAAGAAAAGTCCTCTGAGAGCCATGACTTGTTCATCTTGGTTCTTTTAGAGACACAGCGAGGGGACTCCAACCACAGTCTCCCTCGTTTCCACTCACTGGGCCACACACACCCCACTTGACTGGCATCGGTTGAGCTCCCTTTTGAAAAAGAAAAAGATGCTTTGCATGAAGCACTCTCAAAAATACGCGTGCCTTTCCCGTCCCCTGGCTGACCCAGGGGAAGAAAAGTCCTCTGAGAGCCATGACTTGTTCATCTTGGTTCTTTTAGAGACACAGCGAGGGGACTCCAACCACAGTCTCCCTCGTTGCCACTCACTGGGCCACACACACCCCACTTGACTGGCATCGGTTGAGCTCCCTTTTGAAAAAGAAAAAGATGCTTTGCATGAAGCACTCTCAAAAATACGCGTGCCTTTCCCGTCCCCTGGCTGACCCAGGGGAAGAAAAGTCCTCTGAGAGCCATGATTTGTTCATTTTGGGTCTTTTAGAAACACAGCGAGGGGACTCCAACCACAGTCTCCTTCGTTGCCACTCACTGGGCCACACACACCCCACTTGACTGGCATCGGTTGAGCTCCCTTTTGAAAAAGAAAAAGATGCTTTGCATGAAGCACTCTCAAAAATACGCGTGCCTTTCCCGTCCCCTGGCTGACCCAGGGGAAGAAAAGTCCTCTGAGAGCCATGACTTGTTCATCTTGGTTCTTTTAGAGACACAGCGAGGGGACTCCAACCACAGTCTCCCTCGTTGCCACTCACTGGGCCACACACACCCCACTTGACTGGCATCGGTTGAGCTCCCTTTTGAAAAAGAAAAAGATGCTTTGCATGAAGCACTCTCAAAAATACGCGTGCCTTTCCCGTCCCCTGGCTGACCCAGGGGAAGAAAAGTCCTCTGAGAGCCATGACTTGTTCATCTTGGTTCTTTTAGAGACACAGCGAGGGGACTCCAACCACAGTCTCCCTCGTTGCCACTCACTGGGCCACACACACCCCACTTGACTGGCATCGGTTGAGCTCCCTTTTGAAAAAGAAAAAGATGCTTTGCATGAAGCACTCTCAAAAATACGCGTGCCTTTCCCGTCCCCTGGCTGACCCAGGGGAAGAAAAGTCCTCTGAGAGCCATGACTTGTTCATCTTGGTTCTTTTAGAGACACAGCGAGGGGACTCCAACCACAGTCTCCCTCGTTTCCACTCACTGGGCCACACACACCCCACTTGACTGGCATCGGTTGAGCTCCCTTTTGAAAAAGAAAAAGATGCTTTGCATGAAGCACTCTCAAAAATACGCGTGCCTTTCCCGTCCCCTGGCTGACCCAGGGGAAGAAAAGTCCTCTGAGAGCCATGACTTGTTCATCTTGGTTCTTTTAGAGACACAGCGAGGGGACTCCAACCACAGTCTCCCTCGTTTCCACTCACTGGGCCACACACACCCCACTTGACTGGCATCGGTTGAGCTCCCTTTTGAAAAAGAAAAAGATGCTTTGCATGAAGCACTCTCAAAAATACGCGTGCCTTTCCCGTCCCCTGGCTGACCCAGGGGAAGAAAAGTCCTCTGAGAGCCATGACTTGTTCATCTTGGTTCTTTTAGAGACACAGCGAGGGGACTCCAACCACAGTCTCCCTCGTTGCCACTCACTGGGCCACACACACCCCACTTGACTGGCATCAGTTGAGCTCCCTTTTGAAAAAGAAAAAGATGCTTTGCATGAAGCACTCTCAAAAATACGCGTGCCTTTCCCGTCCCCTGGCTGACCCAGGGGAAGAAAAGTCCTCTGAGAGCCATGACTTGTTCATCTTGGTTCTTTTAGAGACACAGCGAGGGGACTCCAACCACAGTCTCCCTCGTTTCCACTCACTGGGCCACACACACCCCACTTGACTGGCATCGGTTGAGCTCCCTTTTGAAAAAGAAAAAGATGCTTTGCATGAAGCACTCTCAAAAATACGCGTGCCTTTCCCGTCCCCTGGCTGACCCAGGGGAAGAAAAGTCCTCTGAGAGCCATGACTTGTTCATCTTGGTTCTTTTAGAGACACAGCGAGGGGACTCCAACCACAGTCTCCCTCGTTGCCACTCACTGGGCCACACACACCCCACTTGACTGGCATCGGTTGAGCTCCCTTTTGAAAAAGAAAAAGATGCTTTGCATGAAGCACTCTCAAAAATACGCGTGCCTTTCCCGTCCCCTGGCTGACCCAGGGGAAGAAAAGTCCTCTGAGAGCCATGACTTGTTCATCTTGGTTCTTTTAGAGACACAGCGAGGGGACTCCAACCACAGTCTCCCTCGTTGCCACTCACTGGGCCACACACACCCCACTTGACTGGCATCGGTTGAGCTCCCTTTTGAAAAAGAAAAAGATGCTTTGCATGAAGCACTCTCAAAAATACGCGTGCCTTTCCCGTCCCCTGGCTGACCCAGGGGAAGAAAAGTCCTCTGAGAGCCATGATTTGTTCATTTTGGGTCTTTTAGAAACACAGCGAGGGGACTCCAACCACAGTCTCCTTCGTTGCCACTCACTGGGCCACACACACCCCACTTGACTGGCATCGGTTGAGCTCCCTTTTGAAAAAGAAAAAGATGCTTTGCATGAAGCACTCTCAAAAATACGCGTGCCTTTCCCGTCCCCTGGCTGACCCAGGGGAAGAAAAGTCCTCTGAGAGCCATGACTTGTTCATCTTGGTTCTTTTAGAGACACAGCGAGGGGACTCCAACCACAGTCTCCCTCGTTTCCACTCACTGGGCCACACACACCCCACTTGACTGGCATCGGTTGAGCTCCCTTTTGAAAAAGAAAAAGATGCTTTGCATGAAGCACTCTCAAAAATACGCGTGCCTTTCCCGTCCCCTGGCTGACCCAGGGGAAGAAAAGTCCTCTGAGAGCCATGACTTGTTCATCTTGGTTCTTTTAGAGACACAGCGAGGGGACTCCAACCACAGTCTCCCTCGTTTCCACTCACTGGGCCACACACACCCCACTTGACTGGCATCGGTTGAGCTCCCTTTTGAAAAAGAAAAAGATGCTTTGCATGAAGCACTCTCAAAAATACGCGTGCCTTTCCCGTCCCCTGGCTGACCCAGGGGAAGAAAAGTCCTCTGAGAGCCATGACTTGTTCATCTTGGTTCTTTTAGAGACACAGCGAGGGGACTCCAACCACAGTCTCCCTCGTTTCCACTCACTGGGCCACACACACCCCACTTGACTGGCATCGGTTGAGCTCCCTTTTGAAAAAGAAAAAGATGCTTTGCATGAAGCACTCTCAAAAATACGCGTGCCTTTCCCGTCCCCTGGCTGACCCAGGGGAAGAAAAGTCCTCTGAGAGCCATGACTTGTTCATCTTGGTTCTTTTAGAGACACAGCGAGGGGACTCCAACCACAGTCTCCCTCGTTTCCACTCACTGGGCCACACACACCCCACTTGACTGGCATCGGTTGAGCTCCCTTTTGAAAAAGAAAAAGATGCTTTGCATGAAGCACTCTCAAAAATACGCGTGCCTTTCCCGTCCCCTGGCTGACCCAGGGGAAGAAAAGTCCTCTGAGAGCCATGACTTGTTCATCTTGGTTCTTTTAGAGACACAGCGAGGGGACTCCAACCACAGTCTCCCTCGTTGCCACTCACTGGGCCACACACACCCCACTTGACTGGCATCAGTTGAGCTCCCTTTTGAAAAAGAAAAAGATGCTTTGCATGAAGCACTCTCAAAAATACGCGTGCCTTTCCCGTCCCCTGGCTGACCCAGGGGAAGAAAAGTCCTCTGAGAGCCATGACTTGTTCATCTTGGTTCTTTTAGAGACACAGCGAGGGGACTCCAACCACAGTCTCCCTGGTTGCCACTCACTGGGCCACACACACCCCACTTGACTGGCATCGGTTGAGCTCCCTTTTGAAAAAGAAAAAGATGCTTTGCATGAAGCACTCTCAAAAATACGCGTGCCTTTCCCGTCCCCTGGCTGACCCAGGGGAAGAAAAGTCCTCTGAGAGCCATGATTTGTTCATTTTGGGTCTTTTAGAAACACAGCGAGGGGACTCCAACCACAGTCTCCTTCGTTGCCACTAACTGGGCCACACACACCCCACTTGACTGGCATCGGTTGAGCCCCCTTTTGAAAAAGAAAAAGATGCTTTGCATGAAGCACTCTCAAAAATACGCGTGCCTTTCCCGTCCCCTGGCTGACCCAGGGGAAGAAAAGTCCTCTGAGAGCCATGACTTGTTCATCTTGGTTCTTTTAGAGACACAGCGAGGGGACTCCAACCACAGTCTCCCTCGTTTCCACTCACTGGGCCACACACACCCCACTTGACTGGCATCGGTTGAGCTCCCTTTTGAAAAAGAAAAAGATGCTTTGCATGAAGCACTCTCAAAAATACGCGTGCCTTTCCCGTCCCCTGGCTGACCTAGGGGAAGAAAAGTCCTCTGAGAGCCATGACTTGTTCATCTTGGTTCTTTTAGAGACACAGCGAGGGGACTCCAACCACAGTCTCCCTCGTTGCCACTCACTGGGCCACACACACCCCACTTGACTGGCATCGGTTGAGCTCCCTTTTGAAAAAGAAAAAGATGCTTTGCATGAAGCACTCTCAAAAATACGCGTGCCTTTCCCGTCCCCTGGCTGACCCAGGGGAAGAAAAGTCCTCTGAGAGCCATGACTTGTTCATCTTGGTTCTTTTAGAGACACAGCGAGGGGACTCCAACCACAGTCTCCCTCGTTTCCACTCACTGGGCCACACACACCCCACTTGACTGGCATCGGTTGAGCTCCCTTTTGAAAAAGAAAAAGATGCTTTGCATGAAGCACTCTCAAAAATACGCGTGCCTTTCCCGTCCCCTGGCTGACCCAGGGGAAGAAAAGTCCTCTGAGAGCCATGACTTGTTCATCTTGGTTCTTTTAGAGACACAGCGAGGGGACTCCAACCACAGTCTCCCTCGTTTCCACTCACTGGGCCACACACACCCCACTTGACTGGCATCGGTTGAGCTCCCTTTTGAAAAAGAAAAAGATGCTTTGCATGAAGCACTCTCAAAAATACGCGTGCCTTTCCCGTCCCCTGGCTGACCCAGGGGAAGAAAAGTCCTCTGAGAGCCATGACTTGTTCATCTTGGTTCTTTTAGAGACACAGCGAGGGGACTCCAACCACAGTCTCCCTCGTTTCCACTCACTGGGCCACACACACCCCACTTGACTGGCATCGGTTGAGCTCCCTTTTGAAAAAGAAAAAGATGCTTTGCATGAAGCACTCTCAAAAATACGCGTGCCTTTCCCGTCCCCTGGCTGACCCAGGGGAAGAAAAGTCCTCTGAGAGCCATGACTTGTTCATCTTGGTTCTTTTAGAGACACAGCGAGGGGACTCCAACCACAGTCTCCCTGGTTGCCACTCACTGGGCCACACACACCCCACTTGACTGGCATCGGTTGAGCTCCCTTTTGAAAAAGAAAAAGATGCTTTGCATGAAGCACTCTCAAAAATACGCGTGCCTTTCCCGTCCCCTGGCTGACCCAGGGGAAGAAAAGTCCTCTGAGAGCCATGTCCACATTGTCAGTGGACAGACACGTGTGCTTATCTGCCAGCAGACCCACAGCAGCACTGAAGACAGGTTCCGAGAGAACGCTGGCTGCAGGACACGACAAGATCCCCAAGACGTACGTGGCGAGCTCAGGCAATTTATCAAGATTGGAAGCCAAGAATGAGCAGGGCTCAAGTTGCACATTAATGGAATCGATGTTTCCTTGCATATACTCATATATCTGTGTGTCCTCCTCTTTTTCCTTGTCCAGCTCTTTTGTTTTCGCATGAGTATATGTCCTTGTCACTTTCCCATGTGTTGTGAGTTGTTTGTGACCTTTTGGACACCTTTGAGGGTGTTTTCTAGGTGTTTTTCTGTGTTTGTGATTGCCTGCCATTGTTTCCTATGCAGTTCGAGTTCGGTTCGTCGAACGTTCGACGAACCGAACTCGAACGGGAGGTCCGTTCGGCGAACCAACCTCGAGCCGAACCGCGACCGGTTCGCTCATCTCTAGTCACAATGTAATGTGAGCCATGAATCATGATTACTGACAGCGCTGAAACGCTGCCAGGGGAATACAGGGTCTTTTATTTTAGCTGGGGGAAACAAGGGGAATCAGAAGGGGTTCTTAATTGCTTCCTGCATAAAATATCCACCCTCCAAACTAGACCCACAAAGTGCCCCTTTCCATAATTTCCCCCCAAAACTTGCCCTTTCTATAATATCTCCCCCATATTGCGTCTCTGCATAAAGTCCCCCCAGCTCCTCATTATACTGATTACACTATGCTACCTTTCAGAATCTCCTTCCTAATTGCCCCATCCTGTCCCACATTGCCCCATCCTGTCCCCCATTGCCCCATCCTGTCACCCATTGCCCCATCCAGTCCCCCATTGGCCCATCATGTCCCCCACTGCCCCATCCTGATCCTCATTGTCCCACATTGCCCTATCCTGCCCCACATTGCTTTATCCTGTCTCACATTGTCCTATCATGCCCCCATTGCCCCATCATGTTACCCATTGCCCTATCCAGTCCCACATTGTCCTATTCTCTCCCCCATCACCCTATCCTGTCCCCCATTTCCCTATCCTTTCCCCCATTGCCCTATCCTGTCCCCCTTTGCCTTATCCTATCCCCCATTGCCCTATCCTGTTCCCCACTGCCCGATAATGTCACTTGTAAAGTGACCCTGCTCCTCCCCCACCACAGTCCCTGCATCTAAACTAATTTTCCAAGTCATGTTCGGCTCCACAAGAGCGCTTACCTGTGTCTGTGCGTCCTCTTCTTCCGTGTGGCCCCGGTGATGACGGATGTCGGTGTGGGTCTGAGGAACTCCTCTGCCTCAGTCCTGGTACTGCACTGTTCAAATGTATGCGCACCTAAAAGACGCGCTTACATTTAAATATGAGAGGCGAAGTCTGCAGGTCCTCCGCGCACCTGTTATTATGCAGGCAGGGCCAGCTCCAGGATTTTGTGGGCCCCGTGTGAAAAAGTCTCATTGGGCCCCATGCACATGCAGACATGCTCATACACAGATACGTACATATACAGAGATACGTACATATACATATTTAAAGACAAATTCACATATGATTAATATGGGGAAGCCAGCAAGAGCCTCTCTCACCTACCCCACTTGTCTCCAGTCTAGCTCCTCCTGGGCATGTGACTGTGCTGCACTGATTGGTGGCCATCACTAACAGACATGGCCGCACATAGAGCACACTGACACTGCTATTTATACATCACAGGAGGGCCTGGAGACTACAGTATATACACTCCCTGACAGAAGTTCTGTCACTTATCCATGTTATGTAAATAAAAACTTATAACCTGACTTTAAATTCATCCATTGATTTTATAAATCACTCTTTTGAAAGCTGAAACCCTCCCAAATTTGGTTTATGTTATAAAAATAAAGTTGCTGCAAAGCTGAAAGAAATATTAATCATTTAATGAAGATAGAAAGGTCAGATTTTGGCAAGACAAAAGTTTTGTCACCCACAGAAAGTAATGTGAAATTCAAACAAATAATTAACTTCTAAAACAAAGACATGTTGCATAACATTGGTGATTGAAGTTATGGTGCTATTAGAGCCATAATTAATATTTTGTGTGACTTTCTTGAGCTTGAAGGACTGCATCCATGCGGTTCAACAATGATTCATACAATTTATTGATGAAGGCATTAGGAATAGCAAAGAATGCAGTCTTACATGCCTCCCATAGTTCATCTAGATTCTTTGGTTTTGTCTTCCACGCTTCCTCTTTCATCCTACCCCAAACATGCTCAATGATGTTCATGTCTGGTGACTGGGCTGGCCAGTCCTTGAGCACCTTGATCTTCTTTGCCTGGAGGAACTTTGTTGTAGAGATGGATGTATGAGATGGAGCACCATCCTGCTGCAGAATTTGACCCCTTTTCTGATTGGGAATCTAAGAGAAAGCTATTACTTCTTGATATTTTAGGCTATTGATTTTGCCTTCCACCTTGCAAATGTTTCTCATTCCCCTATACTGAATGTAACCCCGGACCATGATCTTTCCACCACCAAACTTAACTGTTTTCTAGGTGTATTTTGGATCTATACGGGCTCCAGTAGGTCTCCTGCAGTATTTGCGGCCGCTGTGGTTTAATTCAACTGAAGATTCATCAGAGAAATCCAGCTTCTGCCACTTTTCCAGCGTCCATCTGTTTAGCAGGCTTTGGGACTTGGCAAATGCTACACGGTTTTTTAATTGCCTTTTGTTTAGTGCTGGCTTCTGGACACTGATTTGACCATGGAGGCCATTTCGAGACAGAATCCTACAAACTGTTCTAGTTGACATAGGGACTTGAGGTGACCAGGCCTTTTGGAGCTCTGCTGCAGTGGAAGAGGGGTTGGCTTTTGATTTTCTAACCAACAAATGTTCCTCCTGAGCAGTTGTCTTGCGGGGTCTGCTGGACCTGGGCTTGTCAAAAACATCTCCAGTCTCTTCAAATCTTTTTTTAATTCTTAGTACTTGATGCTGGGACACATTAAAGGTGACAGCCACCTCTGCAGTGGATCTGGTCTTCAGCCTCTTGATAATCAAGGCTTTGGTCGCAGGGTGGATTTTTGGTATGTTGTCAGAGGTCAAGTTGCAGTTCAAGTGAAGGTCTGGGGTGCTAGGTTTCTTTTTGTACACACCCACTAATTAAGCGATAATTTAGTGAGCACAGGTGAGGATGTAAACTAGGATTGGGTGCATTATATGACACGACGACAAAACTTTTGTCTTGCCAAAATCTGACTTTTCTGTGTTCATTAAATGATCAATATTTCAGCTTTGCAGCAACTTTGTTTTCATAACCTAAACCAAATTTGGAAGGGTTTCAGCTTTCAAAAGAGTAATTTGTAAAACCAATGGATGAATTTAAAGTCAGGTTCTAAGCTTTTATTTACATAACATGGATAAGAGACAGAACTTCTGTCAGGGAGTGTAAATGACAAGAGGGGCTGGGGGCATAGACATTACTGGGGGGCATATATGTTACTGAGGTGCAGACAAATTACTGGGGAGCATAGATTTTATTGGGGTAGTATACAACTCTGTGGGGTATACACATTACTGGCGTAGGTGGCATAGTGCTCTGTAAGGCCACACATACTGCTCTGGGGTGGCAGCACATACGACTTTGGAGTGGCAGCGCATACGGCTCTGAGATGGCAGTGCATACGACTCTGGGGTGGCAGCACATACAGCTCTAGGGTGGCAGTGCATACGGCTCTGGGGTGAAAGCACATACAGCTCTGGGGTGGCAGCACATATGGCTACGGGGATCCCATAAAGCTCAGGGGGGGCCATACAGATCAGGGGAGGACTCCATACAGATCGGGGGAGGGTAGAACATACAGATCAGTAGGGGGCATACAGATCATGGGGGGTGGAAAATACAGCTCAGGAGGGGGTGGCATAAAGATGGAGGGTTGGAACATACAGCTCAGGAGTGGGGGCCCATACAGCCCACAGGTGGGAGGGGCACAGACAGCTCAAGAGTGGGGGCTCACACAGCTGGGGGGAGAGGTACATACAGCTCAGGAGTGTGGGCCCATACAGCTCAGGGGGAGGGGCTCATACAGCTCAGGAGTGGGGGCCCATACAGCTCAGGAGTGGGGGCCTATACAGTTCAGGGGGGAGGGGCACTTGAAGCTCAGGAGTGGGGGCCCATACAGCTCAGGGGGGATGGTCACATACAGCTTAGGAGTGGGGGCCCATACAGCTCAGGAGGGGGAGCACCATACAGATCGGGAGGGAGTGAAACCTACAGCTCAGGTGAAGGGGGGGCCTCATACAGTTCAGGAGGACATACTGTGCTCAGTGTGCTGCCTGACAAACATCAAATCTCTTGAAATTGTCATTCCTGACGGTCCTGAGGAAGGGGGCAGTAGCTCCTGAAACGCGTAGACCTGGATGAAAATAAAGATACATTAATCTGAACATCTGTCCTAGTGATCTTTTGGCGCAGTATTGAACACCCCTTTCTTATGCTCTCAGTTATCTGCCGTTTTCGGGTGGCTGCAGCCGTTGATCAAATTCTACATGCTATTACAGTTGTTGTGACTCTCACAATGATACCTGGTGAGTAGTTTCACCCCCCCTCCCACCCCTTATATACTGGGGTAAGACCCTATATGCGCTTTCTCTCCACAGCTATCTTCTCTCCAGTGTGCTGCCTGAGGGACTCTGGCTGAAGCTGCGCTGCGGCGCTTCTTCATCTGTGGGACTAGAGCAGACACGTGGTAGCTCCGCCCACAGATGAACTTCAATGCAGGAGGAGCACAGAGCATTTAGCAGTGAATGTTCAGTGCCAGTGTGGCTTAAAGGGCCACCAACCATACTATCCAGCATCCAGGATAGTGCGGCTGCCAGCCCAAGCAGTGCGGTTCCCGGAACTCAGCCCGGGGCCCGCAGGACTGAAGAGGGGGCCCCCAGGCTGTCCCAGAGTCCTGGCATTTGCCACGTTTGCTGATGCTGGCCTGATTTTTGCAGTGCAAGGACCTTTGGTGAGTCACATGACTGTGATGTCACCACAAGTCCTTCTGCAACTGTGAAAACTGCAGAGATCACACAGAATTTGTGCGATTACTGCAGTTTATGATGGAAAGGCTGGAGGCCCATGAGAGCATGGGGACCCAGTCTGCCCGCTCTAACGCTGGCACTGAGAAACACCCCTGCCCAGCCCGCAGTAACAAGCCTGCGGTACCTTGCATGATATAATGCATGGGGGCCCACTGGGGCCCACCGGAGGATTTTGCAGTGCTCCGGTGGACCAGTCCGATGCTGCCTCCATGTGTATCTTACAATCAATTAGAAGCTTTTCGGTATTGAAATTTCAGCAAATTTATTCTCCACAAATCTAATTTTTGGGAATATCTGGCAATGTTTTTGAATTTGTATTTCCTTCAGACTAGATGATAATAACTGGTCTCATGAAGGGGATCTGATTTGCCCTGTTTTTGTGAATAAATAAAAAAAAAAAAAAATATAAATTATTTTCAAACAATTTTTTTAGAAACTTAGACATTTGTTTAGAAGTAGTGACTTTGAGCTCTATTTAAGTGTATACTATTTCAATAAAATGGCTTTCCTATGTAAAGTGTTTTACAATTGGAGAAGGCTGATGGACTGTTCAGGACACACGATTCTCAATCAGCAGCTAATTTATGGACAGAAAAATTGGTGCATTTGTGAGAAAAGCTGCACTATGAAGTGAACGTGGCCAAGGCCTTAAATATTTTTGGGCCTATTGTTAATATGGAGACTATTAATGATGTTACCATCACCACACAATACAAAAGTGTTGTATATCACTATACACAGTAAGACATTACATCCAGCACACTATACTTACTGTATGTGCTAAATGGTTTAAAAAAACCCACTATAGTATTTTGTTAAAAAAAAAACAAAAAAAATAAACACTGATTTGCATTTTATTTCCTTCAGTTTAGCCTTCTATTAATCATTGACTAAATACTGGGTTCTCTCACTTCTTATATTCTATTACACATTTTTCAAAACTATAATTGGCTTTTATTTTCAAATATTAAATGTTATATATATTTTTTATTTTATATACTCATACTGCTAAACTGATGTAAAAATATACTCATGTCCTCAGAATACTAATGGGTACAGTGAACTTCGCTCTTTGACCATTTTGACATGTCTGGCTTGTATTCCCTCCGGGAATGATTCTCTTACAAGTAGACCAAACAAATGTCTACATTTCCCCAACAGCTCCATTCCAGCTAGGTTTATACATTTATAATGTAAGAGTGAGTCATCATTTCAGTACTTTATTCTCTTTTTATCATTGGCCTATTTTTTTGCACAGAAAAAGAGAAATTCTCACCAGTTAAGAATTTGACAATAGAAAAGACATCCGGTATGATGTTTCCTAAGAACTAGTTGTACATATTTTAAATTAATATTTTTTCGGTTGAGCTTTTATGCAAGTGCCAAAAGCAAAGCAATACATGAAATTCAATTAATAACTAAAATGGCTAATAACTGTGGCACATAAAAGGATTAAAAAACTTCCTTCACTTACAGGAGCGCCTTAAATACACTATAGTCTTTTTTTTTTTAATTCAAAGTTAGACAACAAGAGATAAAAGAAGAATTCAACTAATTAGAGGTGTCGGCAGTGGGCGAATCCATATCAGTTTCTGGTATAGAATACAAAATGTCTTGAGGATAATCTGTCAGCAGGTTTTTTCCAACCTAATCTGAGTGCAGTAAATTGTAGAGACAGAGACTCTGATACCAGTGTAGGAGGGTGTCCTATGCACAGTGCCCTCCCCTGAAGACACCGGTTGTTGTAATATGCAAGTGTATTTTATGTAATGCCTTTTATGTATTTTAGTGTATTATATGTAAGTGTTCCTGTGGGTTATGTCACAGTCCTGCCAGCTACCACTAGATGGCACTGAACTCTCAATTGCTAGGAGGAAGTTTAGATAGAAGGCACAGTTGTAGGACTGCAAGGGTTAATGAAGGAAGCCCGGCCCATGGTTTAGGGAGATGTAGGAGGTAGGATTTCTTGGGTTTAATTGCACCTGAGTGCTGGGCCTGGGCTTGGAGTTCTCAGGAAACTCCTGGTAATGTTCCAGGTATAACAACTTGGGGATTAAAAAATAAATAAAGGAAAAACAAAGAAAATAAGAATAAAGTAGGTGCGCTATACTTACCGAGCCTCTGGCATGGCTATAACTCCCTCCGGGGCCATTCATTTTACTTCCAGGGCTGCTCATTAGCTTCATACATATTCGCTGTTTACTCCGTCCACTGGTAGTCCTGGCTTCTGTGATTGGTTGCAGTCAAACGCTGACAAATGGACCTGGAATTTTTCACTCGCATGCTTCTCTGATCGGTTGTCAAATATTGGGGGACCCACTTTGCAGATAGCTTCCTCATGTCCAAATGTTCATGGAGAATAACACAAACACGTTCACAGGAAATCCCCATGATGTCTGCTATTGCTTTAGCTGAAATTCGTTGATTCTCCAGTATGAGGTTGTGCACAGCATCGATGATTTCCGAAACAACAACCACTCTCAGTCATCCAGAACGTTCCTCATCATTGGTTCTAAAGTGGCCCGTTTTAAATTTGGCAATACAGTTCTTAATTGTGGAGTATGAAGGGCATTGATCCCCCAATGTCTGCGACATATCACCATGAATATCCTTTGCAGAGTTTACTTGCAGAAACAAGAATTATATCAGTCCTCTGCTCTCAGTTACTGTGAATATCACATTAGACGCTGCCATTTTGTTTTCCTGCATGCGTAGAACACTGTTGCCATAAGCAACAAACACAAAATTGTAATAACTTATATTAGACACATAAGGCTTTCATGTGATGTAACATTCGTTACCATAGAAACAAAAAAAAGATCACAAAGCCAAAGACTTATCGGCAACCCCTCGTATGCCTCAGAAGTAGACCAGTGATGACTCTGCCTCCTGTTGTACTTCCTAAGGCTGAATCCCTTCCTGTAAGCTCTGATGAACCCTTGCAGTTAGGGGAAGCTGCCTGTCTGTCTGAATACCTTGTGGTTTGCCGCAAGACAGGGATGTGTTTCGTATGCGGTCATAAGGGTTATTTTATTGGGGTATGTTCATTGTGTACTAAGGATCATGTGCCCATCCAGACCTTGAACTTTGTAAATTAACTTAATCTAGTTAGCCTAACGGATTACTAAGGCCAGGAGCAGCAACAATGCAATTGCCATGGGTTATAGACACATTTGTGAGGGGCCCTAAGAAGGGGGCTACTCTTACACTCATCTCCTTGTCCTGGGTTCTTTTTTATTCTTTCCTTTCCTTTAAACTTGTGTGCCAAAATGGGCTTTACTAGTAGCCATACATGCTGCTATCTTGGTATTAAGACTTTTCGTTGGTCTGTGCACAACCACCTATCTACAGTCTCCAGAACATCTCCTGTTTGCATCCAGTACTGCTGCTACCTATTCCCAGTTTTCCAGGACCTCTGCTACCTGTCTGCGGTATCCAGGAGGTTTCCTGACTGCCTGCGGCTTTCCATAACTCTGCTGACTGGTCCCAGTCATCCATGACCTTTGCTACCTAGGTGCGGTCTTCAAGATGTCTCCTGTTTCTCACTTGCCTCAACTGCCTGCTGAACTGCCTGCATGTGGTCTGTGTGCCCACCTGGACCTTGGGTTTTGTGGAATCACCTTACCTAGAGAGCCTAACAAAAACATGTTTATAATTTTTTTCTTTCAATTTTCAACACTGCATTTCCTCCCTTTCTGATAAAAAGCTGAAAATAAGAATGCTATGGTGGTTGTTAAGTGAACACATGGAAAGGTGCAGTGTTATTGTGTGATGTACGGTTGCTAAAATGGACAAGTTTATTTAGTCAGGCACAAAGTAATGTGTTTACTTTAAAAAAAAATGTACATGTTGAAAAAAAGCCATAACCTGCAACAGTCTACTGTGTTTACATGGCGTGTATAGGGGTAAGATTGGACTATTAAAAGAAACATGCAAAAAAAAAAAGTTTCTTAAACACACTTGCATTTACATTTTATTAGTATTGGGAATAAACCTTTCCCAGGCTGCCTTGTCTTTGTTTCAATATTTTTCTTTAGTAGGGCTTAAACTACCCTTCTTTTTGTAGCACATCAAGAATGAAGGAAAATTGTGTGTAGTTAAGGATTTATACTACAGTATATCAAAGATCAATCAATTCACAGTCATGCAGACTCTTCAGGTTCTGCACCTTCCTATCACTTGAATTTATGTGATCACAGACTTAAAACAACCATTTCAAGTCCCTATGTTCTTTAGTGCTTCAGAAGGGCACCCCATATAGGTATTTCTATTCATATCTACAATGATGAGCTGTGGCTCTGACCTAATATCTCCAGACCAAAAAACAATAAAATAGCCACTGCTTTCCCTGCCCTCATCTCTTATACTGGCTCTGATAGTTCTTCCTGACCATGTGATGTAATAACTTTAAGGCATTATGAGGAAGCCCACTCAATGGTGTCTAACATCACGTGAGCTCCGGCTGATGTAGACCTTAGCAATATGTGGAATGGCACCCGGCATTTGTTTTTTTTTTGCAATTAATGCAAATCAAATTGTAAATTGTTTCAATTTGTCGGGATTTACAAATTTCAGGAAAGTCAATAAAATCAATTCGCAGGGGACTGACTTGATCATCTTTAGTATATAAAAACCCAAATGTGCAGATGCTTAAAACATGCTAACTGGCAAGTCACATAAAATACAATTATGTTCTTTAATTCTTTACTGATTAATCTATCTAATTATTTTGTTTGCTCGTGTGCTAATTAAGTACAACTGAAAATTACTCATTACAGTAATTTGTGAAATAAAATTATTGCTAGGTATATTAGGAAGAAAATATGCAGTGATTATGAGGTGAAAATGACTATCAATGTTAACTTTGGGGAAGATTCAAAAAAATTGTCTAACAAAAAATTGTCTTCTCCAATGCAAGCAATAAGAATACACTTTCACTTATAGTGCTCTTGAAAAATGGAAGCTGAACTATGATTCGTTGGTATGGGCAGCAAGGACAGGGTTTTTTTTTGTTTACTTTTGTAATTTGCGTGTTTTTATACCTAATATAAAAACTTGTAAAAATATGCAGGTATTCTAGGGTAAACATGAAAAAAGTAACATTGAATTTTGTTTTTAACCTGTAGCATCTTACATTTCATTACAACATTATGACTTCAAGACAGGGTGATATTCTTTATCTATGCTAAACAAGGGAGTACACAAAACGGAGTAAGTTACACTGTCAAAAGTGCCTTCTTGCAGTTTCTATTGTGCGGGCAGCTTACTATAATGGCTATCAAGAAAAAGTCCGGATCCACGCACTTTCAAATGTACCCGAGTATCATGGAATTCTGGCTAATGATCCGCATCCGGCACTTGGGAAATAAAATAAAACATACATGAAAAATAAAGAGAATAAGAATGGAGCATGTGCGCTATACTTACCGAGTCTCCAGTACAGCTGTAACTGCTTCCTGGCCTCTCATTCATCTTCTGGGGTCACTCATTATTGTTCATCTATATGCACTGCTTTCCCCGCCCACCGGTTGTCCTGGCATCTGTTATTGGTTGCAGTCAGACGCACCCCCAACATGTGTGACAGTGTCTAACTGCCACCAATCACAAGGGCTGTCTGCGGGTCTTTATTGTGGTGTAAAAATAAACAAAACAATTGGCATAGGGTCCTCCCGTATTATGATAGGCCAGGGCGTCACACTGGCTATCAGGTTGTCACAGGACATTGTGCAATCTGCCCTTCTGCATAATGTCCATCTCCTCCTTGGTTACGGGTCCCTGGCCTTTGGTGTTGCTGAGAACAAGCCAATCAAACATCCTAGAAACACTTTGCACCACACCCACCAGACACACCAATTGGTAGCCTGAAGGGAATAGGGCCGCCCACTTGGGGGGTTGGTTAGGGAGGGTCAGGAGTGTCAGGAGTAGTGAGTTGTGTGGTGACTCTCCTGAGTCAGTTGGAGGAGGTTAGGAGCTGGGCTCCTCAGTTGCTAGGAGGCAGACGTTGGTTTGGGCCTGGTAGGAGCTGAAACCCCAGTCGCAGGAGCTCGTGTCAAGGGGCACAGAACTGCCAAAGAGGGCAGTCGATGGCCTTGAGCCATCTCCGGGCAAGGGCCAGGGCACGGCGGGGTACGTGGACCCTAGGCCAGGAAGTAGCTTCAAGCATCCTGGTAATTTACCCGACGAGAGCGAAGACTTCAAAATCGATCCTCCATCCACTCCAAACTTGGGGTACTAGTGCAACGAGGGGGATAGGACTTTCCCAATTAATGGTCCAGAAAATCCCAAGCATGAACCCTGAGAGCAAGCTCACTCCGTTAGCCATACGGGTGAGCGGGACCCGACTAGTTCTATACTACAGGGGCCAACCAGTAAAGAAAGTGCCAAGGGAAAGGTTACAGGCTAACAAGCAACACGATTGGACATGGGACCCCAGCGTGCTCCCTCCCTGCTACAGCGGTTCATCAGAATTTTTGTTTACAAGTTGTTGGTGTCAGCGTTATTGGACTGAGTGAGTATGCAGTGACCCTTTCCTCCCCAACGGCGTCCCCTTCTCACCATCACCGAGTCCCAGGGCATTCCCCCTATCGACGGAGGGGTTAAACACCTGGCTGCCATCCCATCGCCACCGGGCGCTCCCAACAGCAGCAGTGGTGCTCCACCTTACCACACACCGTGGGTGGCTTCACGAACTCTAAACACAAAATACCCCCCTTTTATTTCGAGTGTCCACGCGACCCCTCCCGGGTCCGGAGACCCCTCGAGCCACCGCGGATTTGGATCCAACCAGCAGCCCGGCTGCTGACGCTGGGGTGGTACACCAGCACAGATAAAGCATATGGCTACAGTCTGCAACCCCCAGCCGTATGCCTTATCTTGGCTATGTAACAAAATAAGAAGCACCCCATGCAACTTTTTTTTTTTAAAATAATTATTTAATTAAATAATGGGGAAAAAATGGCATGCGGTCCCCCCAATTTTGATATGTACCCCAATGTCTATGAACCCCCCCATTACTAATCTGTTAGTGAAAATAAATAAAACACAAACACCAAAAAATCCTTTATTGTGAATTAAAATTAAAAAAACACCCTTTTTTTCTCCAATTTATTAACCTCCCCAAAACACCCAGTTCTGATGTAATCCACAAAAAGACCCATGATGATTCAAGCTCTGCTACATACTGAAGTGACAGTGCTTAGGCATAGAACATGTCTGTATGCTGTGGGCTTCAGGCAGAGAATGATTGATTCGCATCAATAAGTGGTGATGTCATTAAGTTTATTTTCAGTCACAGCTGGAGGTTCCAATGGTACCCTAGCTTTGACAGCAGGTAAACTGACTTCAGGTGACCTCTTTAAACTCAGTGACCCCACCTCAATTGAGGTCACTGAGTTCACAAACCTGCATCTCCTGGCAGAAAAACTCAGGTTTTTTGCCAAGAGATGCAGATTTGATGCTGATGTTTATGCACCATATTCATGCACCTAATATGCATCTCCTGGCAAAACATCGCATCAAAACACAATGCGGTTTTGATGTGAAAGTGATGTGATTTTTTTTCCAGGAGATGCAGATTTGATGCAGGAATATGGTGTATCAATTTAAGCACCAAATCTGCATTTCTTGGCAAAAATGCAGTAAAACGGTTTTGATGTCATTCTGGTGCAGTTTTATGGCAGGAGTTGCAAATGTGGTGCTGAATGTCTGCACCAGATTTCTGCAACAAATTTGCATCTCCTGGCAGAAAACCACACTGAAATGGCATCAAAACCATTTTTGTATGTTTTTTTTTGCCAAGAGATGGAGATTTGGGGCTGAAATTTATACACCATATTCCTGCACCAAATCTGCACCTCCTGGCAAAAAAATCACATCAAAGAAACATGCATTATGATGCAGTTTTGATACAGTTTTTTGCCAGGAGATGCAGAAGACAACACTATGGACTAGTATTGTTTTCGGAAGGAATAAGTTAGGTGCCAGTCTTTTGTATTGACCCTACATCCTCTGAGACATCTTTTTCCTAAGCTAAGCATATCCAACTTTTTCAGCTTCATCATATGGGAGGCCTTCCATTTCTTGCAATAATTTAGTTATCTGCCTTTGAACTGACTTCAACTTCAGAGTATCCTTTTGATAATCTGAGGCACAAAAAATGGATCCCATTTTCCAGATGTGGCCTTACAAGTGATTTATAGAGGGATAACAATATGTTGGAAACACAAGATCTAATCTCTCTTTTGAAACACCCTAAAATCTTGTTTGCTTTTGCAGCTGCTGATTGACATTGAATGCTGCAGCTCAGCTTACTTGTAACCAGAATTCCCAAGTCTTTCAACTGTTCTGTAGTCCTGAGTTTACTTCCATTTAATGTATATGCAGCAACTCTACATATGCATTACTCTACATTTATAGATATTAAATCTTATTCGCCAAGTATATGCCCATTCCGACACCTTATCGAGATCATTTTGTAATATTGTACTATCAAGGTCAGTTTTGAAAATCATACATAGTTTGGTGTCATCAGCAAAGACTGACACTTTACTATCAATCCCATCCACAACGTCATTATTAAAGAAATTTAAAAGAATTGGCCCTAGCACAGATCTCTGCGCTCCCCACTGCTGACTAAAGCCCTTTTAGAGAATACCATTTATGATGACTCTTTGTTTTCTATATTTTAGGCAATTATTTCGTCTGCACCAATACAAGTATGCACCATATAAGTATGATGCATTGAATTAGGCCAGAGATATTATGATGCACTTGGTCATCTATCATCTGCCATCATCTAATCACCATGTCTATCTTCCCACAGGTATGTCAATTCATGCACTCTACTTTCCCATGAACTGATCTTCACATCTTCACTCCACTTTGCTCTGCTGTGTGTGCTAATACCTGGTATGTCAATTCATGCACTCTACTTTCCCATGAACTGATCTTCACATCTTCACTCCACTTTGCTCTGCTGTGTGTGCTAATACCTGGTATGTCAATTCATGCACTCTACTTTCCCACTATATCTGACCTGTTCTTTCTTTGCTTCAATATCTTCCTGACATCCTCCAGCATCTGTGTGATCTCCCCCCCCCCCTGTTTTGCACCCCCCTTTTATGACCTTTGTTTATTTTGCCTATGTTAAGCTGCACCTTTTTTTTTTTTTTTTTTTTTTTTTTTTTTTTTTTTTAATTGAGTGATCAAGGGGTTAGTCTTGCAACCCACCCCTTCACAGCTGAGTGCACTTGTATGTGTATATAGTGGGGCAACTAAATGTCTGCACAAGACATTTCGTCTGCACCAATACAAGTATGCACCATATAAGTATGATGCATTGAATTAGGCCAGAATTGGGCCGGAAGTGACCGGAAGGTAACAGCATACATAGTCACTGTAAACAATGTTTGTGTTTCTATTCACTCTCACCCCTATAATACTTCACTTCTCACTGCCCCCTCTGATCCCTCAAGCCAGTAATGAACTTTTCATCTCTCCCTCCATCCTCCCCACCCATCTTACCTTCCCCTCAGACATTTTCTTCCACATTTCACCTAGTGTCTCCAGACACACACGTCCATCTCATGGCCTCTCCTGCTCCCACTTACTAACACTCTCACTGCTTCTCCTCAGTGCTGGGGATATTGCTTCAAATCCAGGTCCTCCTCACCACATCCCTATTGTCACTTCAAACCCTCTTCAACAACCTAACACAAATTTCCGCAACCTCGCAAACCTCATACCCATTCACCCAGCCCCCGCTCCCCCAGTCCCACTAACAGGAGCTCTATGGAACGCTCGCTCTGTCTGCAACAAACTATCCTACATTCATGATCTGTTCATCACTAATAAACTCTCCTTCCTCGCCATCACAGAAACCTGGCTCACCCCCTCTGACACAGCCTCTCCTGCTGCACTTTCTTATGGCGGTCTCCAACTCTCTCACACCCCCCGCCCCAGTAACAAGCATGGTGGAGGAGTTGGTTTGCTCCTGTCCGACCAATGCTCCTTTACCCCAATTCCTCTACCACCCTCTGTCACGCTCCCCTCTTTTGAGGTGCACTCCGTACGCATCTACGCCCCCTCCAACCTTCAGCTGGCTGTCATTTACCGCCCTCCAGGGCCAGCCACTGCCTTTTTTGACCATTTCACCACCTGGCTACTACATTTCCTTTCCACCGACATCCCCACCATCATCATGGGTGATTTCAATATCCCCATTGACACTTCCCACTCATCTGTCTCCAAACTTCTAACACTCGCTTCCTCCTTCGGCCTCACCCAATGGTCTTCTGCAGCTACTCACAAAGACTATCGCCCCATATCCCTTCTCCCCTACGCCTCAAAACTACTGGAACAGCATGTCCATCTTGAATTGTCCTCATACCTCTCCTCCTGCTCCCTCTTTGACCGGCTTCAATCTGGCTTCCGACCACATCATTCTACCGAAACTGCCCTAGCCAAAGTCACCAATGATCTACTAACCGCCAAAGCCAAGCGACACTACTCTGTCCTCCTCCTCCTGGACCTGTCCTCTGCCTTCGACACAGTAGACCATTCCCTCCTACTACAGATTCTCTCATCTCTGGGCATCACAGACTTGGCCCTATCCTGGATCTCCTCATACCTAACCGACCGAACTTTCAGCGTCTCCCATTCTCACACCACTTCCTCATCTCGCCCCCTATCTGTCGGTGTCCCCCAAGGCTCAGTTCTTGGACCCCTGCTGTTCTCCATCTATACCTTCGGCTTGGGACAGCTCATAGAGTCCCACGGCTTCCAGTATCATCTCTATGCCGATGACACACAGATCTACCTCTCTGGACCTGACATTACCTCCCTACTAACCAAAATTCCACAATGTCTGTCTGCTATTTCATCCTTCTTCTCGGCGCGATTCCTAAAACTTAACATGGACAAAACAGAGTTTATTGTCTTTCCTCCTCCTCACTCATCTCCTCCAACAAGCCTTTCCATCACACTTGATGGTTGCTCACTCTCCCCAGTCTCACAAGCTCGTTGCCTTGGAGTGACCCTCGACTCTGCTCTATCCTTCAAGCCACACATCCAAGCCCTCTTCACCTCATGCCGATTACAACTCAAAAATATCTCCCGGATCCGTGCTTTTCTTAACCAAGAATCTGCAAAAACATTAGTGCATGCCCTCATCATCTCCCGCCTCGACTACTGCAACCTCCTGCTCTCTGGCCTCCCTTCCAACACTCTTGCACCCCTCCAATCTATCCTAAACTCTGCAGCCCGCTTAATCCACCTCTCCCCTCGCTACTCCCCAGCCTCGCCACTCTGCCAATCCCTTCACTGGCTTCCCATCGCCCAACGACTCCAGTTCAAAACATTAACCATGACATACAAAGCCATGCACAACCTGTCTCCTCCCTACATCTGTGACCTAGTCTCCCGGTACCTACCTGCACGCAACCTTAGATCCTCACAAGATCTCCTTCTCTGCTCCTCTCTTATCTCCTCTTCCCACAATCGTGTACAAGATTTCTCCCGTGCATCCCCCATACTCTGGAACGCTCTACCTCAGCACATCAGACTCTCCACGACCGTGGAAAGCTTCAAGAGGAACCTCAAGACCCACCTCTTCCAACAAGCCTACAACCTACAATAGCCTTCAGCCCAGTAGACCACTGCGCAACCAGCTCTGTCCTTACCTATTGTACCATCACCCATTCCCTGTAGACTGTGAGCCCTCGCGGGCAGGGTCCTCTCTCCTCCTATACCAGTCTGTCTTGTACTGTTAATGATTGTTGTACGTATACCCTCTTTCACTTGTAAAGCGCCATGGAATAAATGGCGCTATAATAATAAATAATAATAATAATAATAATTATTTGCCCATCTGCTTAAAGTTTTCCTTAAGCGGGCTTTACACGTTGAAAGCAACGAGATATCGTCGGGGTCACGTCGTTAGTGACGCACATCCGGCGCCGTTACCGACATCGCAGCGTGTAACGCAAATGAGCGACGATCAACGAGCACAAAAACGTCAAAAATCGTTGCTCGTTGTCAAGTTGCTCATTTCCTTAATATTGCTGCAGCGACAGGTACGATGTTGTTTGTCGTTCCTGCGGCAGCACATATCGCTGTGTGTGACACCGCAGGAGCGACAAACATCTCCTTACCTTTCTCCACCGGAAAAGGAGGAAGGAAGTAGGTGGGCGGCATGTTCCGGTCGCTAGTCTCCGCCCCTTCTTTTCTATTGGCCGTGGTTCAGTGACGCTGCTGTGACGTCGCTGTGACACTGAACGAACTGCCCCCTTAGAAAGGAGGTGGATCGCCGGTCACAGCGACGTCGCAGGGCAGGTAAGTGCATGTGACGCTGCCGTAGCGATAATGTTTGCTACGGCAGCGATCACCACATATCGGCTGTACGATATTGGCGGGTGCTATAGCGCTCGGCATCGCTAGCATCGGCTAGCGATGTCACAGTGTGTAAAGCCCGCTTTAGTCCCTGCTTCTGGAGCTTCATTACAAGACTGTTTTGTGGCACAGTATCAAATGCCTTATTCCATTGAACTGCGGGGATTCTTCAAAAACTGAACCTCTGCATGCAAAAGAGTGCACAGGGGCTTGAAGGACCATTATATTTATATAAGGGCCTGCTCATATTAGCATTTAAATCAGATTAGTGCAATGCGAGAAAATATTGCATTGTACTAAGAACTATGTTAATCAATGGAGCAAAGCAGATTTGCAATTGACAGTGTATCTCAGCTCACTCTCACCCATACAAGTCTATGGATGCGATATACGCAGAGACAGGCAATGGAGAAGATGGAGATATTAATCTCTCCATCTTCTCTTCTCACCTGTGATCTGATTCTCTCATGCAAAATAATAGGAGCACAGTATAATGACACTTGGCTCACACTTGCAGCAGAGTTTGAGCTGTGTCATTAATGTATAGCATCCGATTTTCTCAAATCCGTTGCTATTTGCTAGAGTGATCTCATCCAAATTGTGTGGGTTTTTTTCCTGCTCTGAGAGCCGTGGTGATGAAACTGGAGAACCCAGAGTAAACCCATGCAAACACGGAAGAACATTCAAACTACATTCACATGTTGTCCTTGGTGGGATTTGAAACCAAGACCCCAGCGCTCCAATGCTAACCAACGAGCCACCATGATCTGCCGTAGTTTTCATAATGTCCTCCAGTTACTTCCTATTAATACTCTTGGTGGAGCTAAAGCAGGCCAATTGTGACCTGTGTTTAGTTGTACAACTGCCCGGGTGACTGGTGCCAGGGGTGATAATGCTGTTTGGGGATCCTAAGGTAATATTGACAGATTCTATGATATTTTTTTTTTCTTTTAGATTCTCTATTCATTGACACTATTTCTTTTACCTTAAATATTTGACTAAACTGTAATTAACCTCAACTTTTAATAATAAGTACAGTTTGGAATTGTTAGTGCTGTAGTGCACATTTAGTGCTGGCTATCTTTAGCCATGATTCAGTCATGGGTACGGGATTGAAAAGCACCAGGTAAATGCTGCTAAGAACAGTTCTACTTTTTCCTATGTGAGGCCGTATGGCATATTTTAAATAAAAATAATTTAGAGTAGTAGTGCCCCAAAGCGATATGCCGTGACGTGGCGAGGCAGCTCAAGAAATTGCAATTTTTTGCCAAAAATCTCAAATTTTAAAAATAAGTACAGTTTGGAATTTTTAGTGCTGTAGTGCACATTTAGTGCTGGCTATCTTGTTTTTTCTGTAATTAACTTTTGTCAATGTTTTCAACCACAAATCATGAACTTCCCAAAATGGATTGATCAAAAAAATGTTAGGTTAACATGCAAAAAACAGCAGTTGCAAAAGGTTACAGTAATGGTGTGGCATATATAGATGTCAAAATTAAATAATAAAATGGGTATGCAAAAAACCACTAATAGTTTGTGTCATAAGTCTATCTCAGTTAAATGTTTACTTTTTAAAAATGTGTTTTTATTTCTTTTTTAAGCACAATTTTACGCCAGTCCCAATGAGGACACAGCAAAACTGCTAGGTACTAATCCAAATTACAGCAGTGGGAACAGGTGACAGTAAATTCAACTAATAAAAAGAGTGGGCAAAAGAATTGTAGTTTGTAACATCTACATGATAATTGCAATGAAAATGTCAGGATTGTTTGCAAATTCTCTTTTTTACTTATTTTTTTAAACACAATAAATCCCCATCCCTTCCAATATACAAGGAAATGTATATATTCAAAAACACAGTCATGGAAATTGATTGCAGTATTGGTGTATCTGCACGTCAAAACCAATACACTAAAGTGCGATATGTACACTTTGTCTGGCAGACACTGAGGTTTGATTTTATTTTCAGCAATATTGTTCTCACTTGCTTTTGCGTGAAGATTAAAATAACAAATGTGTAATTGAAATGGAACAATAACAGCTGAAAAATGCACCATAATATAAGGCCGCTTTCACATTTAGTTTTTACCTACCATCAGTGAACCCGTCGGAGCTTCCATCCAAACACCCCGTCAAAACATGTTTCGGACGCATGCACCAATGGAGCCATTGACCTTAATGGTGCAGATGGAGTCAGTGTCTTGCACCATTTTTGGGCGGATACACTTTCTGCAGGCAGACGTAGTCTGGGTGTCCGCCTGCAGAAAGCATATATGGTCACCATCTGCTCCATTATAGTCATTGGCCCCATCGGCGCATGCATCTGAATAATGTTTTGCGGGGGTGTTCGGACGGAAGCTCCGATAGGACCACTGGACATAGGTAAAAACAAAATGTGAAAGTGACTCACCCCAGGGCTATGGGGTACTCGGTTTCGGGCAGTGTATTTACGGGAACAGTTCACTGGGTGGCCGTTGCCCGGTTCCGTGACCCTGGGGGTCGCTTGAGGGGTTATGTACAGGGGAATAATAATAAAGGTTTTGTCATGACGCCACTTGCAGCTAAGTAGATGGAGCCACCGCTGCACAATCTCTCTGGGGAAGATGTTAATGGCAGCCTGGATGTTGGACCCTCTGCAAGTAGGGCCAGGCCCCGGGGATATAGGTGAGGGAGTTAGGTGTGGAAAGAAGGTAGGCCACACAAGTGATTGCAGTGTAACTAGTTTCTTTATTCACAGTGTTGTTATGGCTGGCAACCTGAAGATGGCTGGTCCTGTCAACTGGTCCCCTTAGTCCCAGTGTCGGTGTGGTGACTGGGTGGCTTCTTTCCCCTGCACCTGTCTCTGGTTGATGGGTCTCCGTGGCTTGGAGTGTCTGCTGGTCCCCTCCTGGTAGTCTTTCAGACTGTAGTCTGTACGGCGGGCAGTTTGAACCCTGTATAGTCGGTGTCCCATTCCGTGGTTCTCCCATCACTGCTTGACTTTACGGTCAGTGAGATCCTGGATGATCCCCTCACTGTGCATTTTTTATCAGGTCTGCCTGGAGCGTTTGCCTGACCTAGGTCTCTGCACCTCGTCGGTGCTATGGTTCCGGGAGTACTCCGCCGCACTCCACCGGCAACCACATGCCTGGGCCCAAAGGTCACCTCTACACTCTCCCGTCAGTCCAGTTATGTCCGTCTCCTCTCACTTCCACTTAGTGACTGTCTGACCCCTCCTCCCTGGCTGTCGTCTAGTGGACTGGATCGGTTCCACCCCTAGGTGGCCATCCATTGGGTCCAACCCTAGTCTGACACCAGTTCTTGGGGAAGGGAAAAACAGGGATTATAATGTGTTTTGGTGTTATCGGCACTGGTCTTCTAGGTCCCTGAAGGTAGGCCCTGCATTTTTGACAGAATGCAGTACCTTGTAGCTCCTGATTGCTTCAGGGGCACTACAAAAGCGACCTAATCGTTGTAGCGTTCAGTCACTGTAGCTGCCAGTTCTCTTATCTCTTGCTGTCTCATTTGAATCTTTGTATAAGATTTCTTCACTGACTAGACTAATATTATTTACTACTGATTTTGTACAACTCACATGATCTGTAAAATCAATCCACTGTTTTATGGCTTTTTTTCCATATCTCTATTCTTAAGCTTTGAGCTGTGACATCCATGCGCTTTCCAGATTCACCCAAAAATGGCTGCTGGATTCCCTGCCTCACCTTTTTTACGCAGGCTATGATAATTCCTCCTGATTAACTGTATCTTATTATATGTGAAAACTGCAAGGCATTATGGGGAATCATATATATGTGCAATTTTTTCTGCCTGATGTAATTACTTACATTGCGTAAAATGGTGTTGGGCATTTTTGGCAATTTCCACACTGAAAATCACAAATTGTTTAAATTTGCTGGGCTCATCGAATGCCCAAAGATGTCACAAAAATTTGATTCTCATTGATTTGCTCATCTCTACTGATCACCATAAATTCTCCTGCGGTGTCACCTGAATCTGAGCATTTTGAGATTTGATTCCCAGTTCACAAATAAAAGATTTACCCAGCAACATTTCCTAAGCCTCTACAAGCATCAGAGAGCAGAAAAACGTCTATGACATCTTACAGATTCATACCTTGTACTGAGGCCGTCAGTATCTGGGCCATCAGAGATTAGTGGTCTCCAGCAGAACAAGACTGCACAGAATTTGATGGGTAGCATTGAACACTACACCATTGGATTACAGTGGAACATCCAGGATTTCTTTTTAATTATTAAATTGGTGAATGAGGGAGTGTATGTGAGTCTGTATTTACCATTGGATTATGTCAGAACTTTGAGGAATTTTTAAATGACTAATTCGGTGAATGAGGGAGTGTGAGGGAGTCTTTATTCAACTAAGCAATTTTTTAACATGTGTGTGATTTTAACTGTACACTTACCGGGTTCCTGTGATGTATATTCCCAATCCTCTCCTGTGATATATATGCCCCCAGCCCTTCCTGTGATATATATACCCCCAGCCCCTCCTGTAATATATATGCCCCAGACCCTCCTGTAATGTGCCCCCAGCTTCTCCTGTGATTTATATGCCACAGCCTCTCCTGTAATGTGTATGGCCCCAGCATCTACAATGGGATGTATATGCCTCAAGTGTCCCTAATGTGATGTATATGCTCCATCCCCTCCTGTGATGTATATGCCCCTAGCATCTCCAATGTGATGTATATATCAAAGGAGGGGTTGGGGCATACACATCACAGGAGACACTGGGGGAATACATATAAGAAGAGTCGCTGGGGCATAGACATGACAGGACAGGCTAGAAGCATATGATAAGAGGGCCTGGGTTATATACATCACAGGAGGGACTGGGGGCATATATATGACAAGAGGGGCTGGGGCATATACATGATGAGGGGCTGTGAAGCAGACATCACTAGGTCACTGGGAGGCATAGGCAATGCTGTGGGCACAGACATTCCTCGGGGAGAAGACATCACCAAGGCAGCACGAAGAGCACTAGGGGGCCTCGACATTACTAGGTGAGCACTGACATCACTAGGTGGGCACAGACATCAATAGGGGGAACAGAGATCACTAGAGGTGCACAAACATCACTAGAGGAGCATAGACATCACTAGGGGGGTACATGCATCACTAGGGGCGTACAGACATCACTGGTTGGGCACAGACATCACTGGTGGGGCATAGATATCACTGGGGGTCACAGGCACTACTAGGGGATCATTAGGGGGGCACATACATCACTAGAGAGCACAGACATCACTAGGGGGGCAGAGGTATCACTAGGGGGGCACAGACATCACTAGGGAGCACAGACATCACTGAGGGGCACAGGCAGCACTAAGGGCACACACATTCTAGGGGGGCACACACATTACTAGGGGGGTACAGACAGTACTGGGCAGTCACAGGCATCACTAGGGGAGCACAGATATCACTGGGGAGGAACCAACATCACTGGGGGCACAAGCATTACTAGGGGGAACAGACATCACTGGGGGAGCACAGATATCACTGGGGAGCGCAGGTAGCACTAAGGGGGCACACACATCACTAGGGGGGCACATGTGACTCCCTGGGCTAGCCAGTTAGTCACATACATACCAACATACACACACCCCCACCCTAGGCAGCAACAACAGTCAACTAAAAACCCTTGTTGCCTCCCTCCAGGGCCTGATGTCCACACCAGGTGGGGCGGAGCCAGGCGGTTGGCCCCACCCACCGAGGAGTTCACAGGCCTGGAGGCGGGAAAAGTTTCAGATAGTTTTTGGAGGTGAAAGTGAGAGGAGTAAACACTTGAGGTGTCTGGATCGGAGCCCAGGCACTGACAGCAAGGTTGGTAGATGGTGGTGGCCGTCTGCAGGAGTTGGTGGAACTCCGCAGAGCCGTAAGGACTGGGGTCGGGCGTCGGCCCGCCGGTACCAAACCGGGAAACGGAGTGAAGCTAAGCACACAGGCAGGGCTATCGGACCCCGACCAGGCTTGGAGCCGCCGTCAATAGTCAAATCCGAATGTGACAGGAACCCCAGGGGTTTCCTAACAACCAAGTCCCAATTGAAGGCAACCGTCCACCCAGAGAGGATATACAGCCACCGCCACAGGCTAGAGATCCAAGGGCCAGCGCCTGCGGGCAAAATGGGCTCCTACGGCACCTATACGCTGGGGAGCGGACTACCGGTGGGCAACCACAGGAGTCAGAACATCATTCTAAAGGTGAAGGGAAAGACAGCCACCATCAGCCGTCCGGGGAGAGCACAACAACAACACTACAGCCGGCTGCGGGACCTGTCCATCCGGCCGTTTTGGTTTACCAGAGACTTTGTCAGTGATTGTCTGAGTGAGCACACCAGTGCCGTCCGGCACCGCGCCGCGCTGTCCCTGCAACCCTGCACCTCACCAACCCTGCCTCCCCGTCACACCACCGGGCCACGGGACCACCAACCCCTACCCACAGAGGGGGAAAACAACATCCCAGCTGCTCCCTACCATCGCTCCCGGGATCCCCGTCACCAGCAGCGGTGGTGCCCATCTTCACCACAACCCGTGGGTGGCGTCACGGACTAAATCCCCAAACAAACCACCCCCTTTTCACTCACGGGCGAGGAGCGCCGCTTGAGTCCCCGGATCCGGCCCACCGCTCGAGCCACCGAGCAGCAGCAGCAGCGCCGGACCCGAGCATTAGCATGCGCAGCGCCCCGCCGCCCGCGACACACACTCATCACTAGGGGGCACAGACAGTACTGAGCAGCCACATACATCATTAGGGGGGCACAGACATTACTAGGGGGGCACACAGAGATCACTAATGGGGAACAAACATCCCTAAGGGGGGGCACAGACATCACAAAGGGGGGGCACAGACATCACTAAGGGGGCACAGACATCACTGGGGGTCACAAATATCTCTAAGGGGCAGGGCACAGACATCACTAAGGGGACACAGACATCATTGGGAGGAAACTGGGGGGCACAGACATCACTAGGGAGTACACAGCACTGTGGGTGGTACATAGCATTGGAGGGAACACAACACTGGGGGTGATACACATCACTGGGGAGACTGCACACAGCACTGGAAGCTGCACACAGCACTGGAGTGGACACACCGGAGAGTGGGCACACAGCATCGGAGAGTGGGCACACAGAATCGGAGAGCAGGGACACAGCATCAGAGAGCAGGGACACAGCATCAGAGAGCGGGCACACAGCATCGGAGAGCAGGGACATAGCATCAGAGAGCGAGAAAACAGCATCGGAGAGTGGGCACACAGCATCGGAGAGTGGGCACACAGCATTGGAGAGTGGGCACACAATGCTGGAAGTGGTGAAGCTGCTGTGGGATGGAAGTGCAGAGCAATTAACTTGCCCACAAAGTCCTGATCAAGCTGGCACTTGCTAGCGAGAGAGACCATTGGTGTGCGCAAGCAGCGCATGTGGGGATTTAAAGGTCTGGCGGCCTGTAAGACCGCGGTGGCGGCCTGAGCACTGCTGCCTCTGGAAATCTGCCAGGGGCCCGCAGAAATGATCATTGCGGGACAGAGGTTCCCCACCCCTGGTGTATGGACTCCTTCCAGGTACCTTCTCTTCATCTGTGGCTGGGAGTTCAGCACATTGCGTGCTAGCTCTGCCTACAGATGAACTTCAATGCCCTGGATGCAGTGCTCAGCAGTGACACGCTGCGTGCAGGAAAGCGCTGCTGCCGCCTGAGCTCTGCGGTCTCCGGAACTCGGCCTGGGGTCCATGGGATACATCGCCGCCACTGCTGATGGCAAGTGGGGTCCCCCGGCATTCCAGGGCCCCGGCATTTGCCCGACTGCCCTGCTATGTCGTGTTTGCAAACCACCCCTGATGTGCCTAAACAATGAAAAACCCTCCAGAAGTGACCACATTTTGTAAACTACACATCTCAAGGAATTTATCTAAAAGTGTGGTGAACACCTTGAATTCACAGGAACTTCACAGAATTTTATAATGTTGAAAATAAAAAAAAATCCCATTTTTCACACAAAAGTTTTTATTTTCACAAGTGTAACAGGAGAAAATTGAACCCCAAAATTGGTTCTGCAATTTCTTCTTAATACAACAATACCCCATATGTGGTGAAAAACTAGTTTTTGGGAACACGGCACAACTCAGAAGGGATGGAGTGATATTTGAGTTTTTAAGTAACATTTTGACTAGATAGATTATTATAGATGCCCCTGACATGCCAAAACAGCAGTAACACAAGTGACACTATTTTGGAAATTGCACCTCTCAAGGAATTCATCTAGGGGTATATTGATCATTTTGACCAGTCAGACAATTGATAAAATATTGGACAAATTCAATAAAAAATTACCATTCTTCCACTAAAATGTTGGTTTGGCCACAAGTTTTTAAATTTCACAATGAGTAATAGGAGAAAACCAACAGCATAATATGTTGCAGAATTGTTCCAGATACCCATACCTTGTATATGGTCTAAAAGATGTTTTGAGGCACAGTTCAAAGCTCAGAAAGGAAGGAGCACAGTATTATAGTACACATTTTACTGTTATGGTTTGTGGGTGCCATGTCACATAGGCAAAGCCCCCGAGGTGCCAGAACAGCAGTACTTGCCCATAAGTGAATCCATTTTACAAACAACACATCAATGATTTTACCTAGGAGTGTAATAATTATATGGACAGCACAGGTGCCTCACAGGAAAAAATAATTACATTTTTACCACAGCTTGTACTTCTAGAGACACACACCCATCGCTCATCACTAGATAGATGCCAAACATCTGGATGCTAAATGTGGTCTAGGCACATTGTGGGGCTTTAGATTTGGGAGTGCAGATTTTGCTGGATCACATTGTAGGGCTTTGGATTTTTGAGAGAAGATTTTGCTGGATTTCTTTTCTTCTGCGAAGACCCATAGCTCCTTTCTAAAGCTTTTGGGCTACCAGTAATGTGATATTCCCCTATATTTGCGTTAACAGATGACAGAAATGAGAAGGGATTTGTTTTTTAAGCATTGAGTTGATGTTTTTATTGAGCCAGTATGGTGGCTCAGCCTTGCAGCACTGGGATTCTGGGTTAAAATCTCACCAAGGACAGACTCTGCAAGGAGTCTGTATGTTCTCCCCGTGTTTGCTTGGGTTTCCTCTGAGTACTCCGTTTTCCTCCCACATTTCAAAGACAAACTGATAGGAAATTTAGATTGTGAGCCCAAATGGGGCCAGTGATGATCACTTCTGTAAAGTGCTATGGAATTTACAGAGCTATATGTCAGTAAAATAAATAAACCTACAATTTTAGATCACTTTTATCCTGTGTACTTTACTCTGTGCACTTACATTGGAGTTTCCATCTAAATCTCTTAAATACTTGATTCAGATGAAACCCTGAGGGGTCCATTCACTATAATAAGGCAGCATAATTTACCTGGATTTAAGGCCGCTTTACACGCAACGACATCGCTAACAAGATATCGTTGGGGTCACGGAATTCATGACGCACATCCGGCCTCATTAGCGACGTCGTTGTGTGTGACACCTATGAACATCCGCTAACGATCAAAAATACTCACCTAATCATTGATCGTTGACACGTCGTTCATTTCCCAAATATCGTTGCTGGTGCTGGACGCAGGTTGTTCGTCGTTCCTGAGGCAGCACACATCGCTATGTGTGACACCCCGGGAACGACGAACAACAGCGTTCCTGCGTCCTCCGGCAACGAGATGGGCATGACTTTCATGCGGCTGCTCTCCGCCCCTTCGCTTCTATTGGCGGCCACTGTGTGACGTCGCTGTGACGGCGCACAAACCTCCCCCTTAAAAAAGAGGTTGTTCGCCGCCTACAGCGACGTTGCTAGGAAGGTAAGTATGTGTGACGCGTCCTAGTGATTTTGTCCGCCACGGGCAGCGATTTGCCCGTGACGCACAAACAACGGGGCGGGTGCGATCGCTAGCGACATTGCTAGTGATGTTGCAGCACGTAAAGCGCCCTTTTGAGTTGGTGCTATTATAGGAATACCTAGGCCTACATAGTTTTTTTGCATGGCTACTATCACATATTAAAAAAGCTGTTTTTTAGAAAAAAAAAGTTCTTGCAATGCCATATTTTGAGAGAAAGAATTTTTCTGAAGTAATATAATTACATCTGCTGTCTCAATCATACACGCTTATTGGTGGCAGAAGGCGCCATACAGATAGCAGTGGTATTGGAGTGCAAGCAGCAAATGACAGTGGCAGGTGGAGGAGAGCATGGTGTAGCACATGGGCCACTGTTTTCATCTCTTCAGCTGTCTAAATCCGCCAGATGGGAACAGCTGGAGGGACGGATGTGGCCTGTGGGCTGCACTTTGCCCCGGTTTCCCATAGACAATTAACTGTGTCCTGTATATATCAGTAAACATTGCAACCTGATGTACCACTAGGCATTATGAATATCCCTCAAGTACAATGGAATATGTAGTACACAACTACATCTGAAGCAAATACAAATCTCTCAACTTGTTTAATGCTTTGATACAAATTTCTGCAGGTTTATATTTATATCATTTACTTGGTTAATGTTAACAGGGACTAACATGTAATCTCAACCCTATTTTAAAATGTGCAATTTTTATTAATATTCATTAAAATGTACCCACAAACAGACACACAAACATATAAATGAGAATGGATCACGTTATCCTTGTAAATAACCAAGGAGTTTTATATACACACTCACTTTAGGAAAGGGAAGGGAAACTTATATAGCCCTATAAGGGTAGTGTATCCCTACCTAACAATGGAGGGTATGACACCATAAGTTACCGGGCGCCCCCGTTCCACGTCGGCTCTCCCTCTCCCTGACCCTGATATAGGGATGGGATGGAAATCCCTATAGTGGTGCTGTGGCGCCCCTGAGGCTTCCGTCGCCACAGGTCATTGCACCCCATCAGCGGTGTGATGCCCCATTCTGGGAGAGGAAGAGAGTGAACTCCGGTCCCCTGGTAAATCCACACTACACCCATTGCTAGGGGACACACAGGACCAGGGAAAGTGGCAGGCAACCCTCCCATGCTGCATGCTGAGAGGGGCTGTAAGACCCATCCCTGCTCCCATAGGGTGGTAGCTTAGCAACTGGGGAGGTGGGAGGAGACCAGAGAGCAGATAGAGAAAGGAAGGTCAAGTTAGTTTCAGTTTACCTCAGGGAGTGAGAGAAGCAGCATGTAGTTGGAGGAGAAGAACGAGAGAAAGGAGGGAGGAGGAGGCCTGCTGAGGCAGGCAAGGAGGAGAAAGAAGAGAAGGAAAGAAAGGGTCGCAGGGCCGCGGGTAGTCCTGTAGGTACCACGAGCTGTCCTTGTTGGGTACCGAAGCCGAGGGCCCAGAGGCGCTACGAATAGCTGCAGGCTGCGGTGGCCTGTTCCACAGTGACATCGGTGGAGTGATTAGCTGCGACAGGGGACGGTCCCTAGAGACTGGAGGAGTGAAAAGACAATCTCCAAACAGTAAAAACCGAGGCCCAGGGACGTTGCAAGCTCCCAGGGCCAGAACCCAGAGCAGCCCTTCAGAAAAGGGGTAATCAGCCGACAGGTGACCCCCCCAGCCTGGAGACTGTAATGGAGGCCAAGCCAAGTCCATCTTAACAAGGCAAGGCTAGTGAAGACAGCAGAGAAAGAGACACTAAGAGAGAGGGTACCGGATTTCACACTCTGAATCAACCAGAAGACGGAGGTCCCTGACAGCGGTCCCAGCAGTCCAAGGGTTCTGCCTGCCCTGACAAGAACTGTGAGTAAAAGAACTTGAACTGCACCTCTGAAGTTGCCTCAGTTATTTCATCTGCATAGACACTTACAAGCACCAACCGTGCCCCGGGCATTGCTCCACCTGTGGGGAGCAGTACTACCATTGCTGCTATAACATCATCCCGGAGGCCTCACACAGCAGCGGCGGCTTATTAGCCGCATACCACAGGTGGCGTCACGAACACAAACTTTAACTTAAGCCACATATTCAACTGACACCCACCAGGGCCACGGAGCCGGGCCCAGCCACCACTGACTACCACCGGACTAGTCCGGTCCGGCACCGGGTGTCCCATAGCCCTGGGGTGGGCCAGTCAATTTTGGCGTCACGAACAGGATTTCGTGCCCGGTCACACCGGGTACTGTGCGCCTGAAGAACCGTGTGACAGACTGTGTACTTTATTGAGAAACCGCCGCCATTAGCGCTGCTGAGAGCGGGAAGAAGGGGGGCGTGCAAGAAGAAAGGGCGCGAAGAGAAGCCCCGCCCCCTTGTCCAAGAAAAGCGCGCGAAGCGGTGCCCGCCATAGAAAGCGGAAGAAAAAGAAATGGCGACTAGATAAGCTGGCAGGCTGGCAGAGAGAGTCTAAATGCCAGACCAGCAGATAAAGAAAATTTACCTTATCGCAGCGAAGGTGATGCAGCAGATCCGGCAAGCGACGCGCGGAGCAGCGACCGCCAGAACACCGGAGATGCTACTGAGGGGTGAGTCATTTAATGCCCCTGCCGGCGCGGGTGCCCCAACCCCCGCTGCCATGCCCGCGGTCCCTGGAGGGACGCCCGGCGCGGCGACGCCGATCCGGGCCGCAGCCACGCCAGGTGCGGCCCGCCAAGATTTTGCCGCCGGAGCGGCGCCCATCCACACCGCAGCAGCGACTCCAATACAGGCCGCCGCCATGCCAGGCGCGGCCCGCCAAGACCAGCAGACGCAGACTGTGCTGACCGCTGTCTACCTGCTGCCAGGTGGGGAGCCGGAGAAGAATCCCTACATGTAAAGAAGTAAGAAGCAGCTGAACTGTACATAGCCCCTCATTCTTTTTGAAGAAGTCCCTCGTGTTTTGCCCCTTATTCTTTTCGAAGATGACACCCTTTCCTGCTGTACTGCCCCTGATGCTTTTTGAAGACGTCACCCCCCATGTTATGTGTTACCGGGCCACTGAACTGGAATGTGGGCCCCGGTGAAAGTGTATGTGTCATGTCCTGCCAGGCCACTGGACTTAGTGGCTGGTATGTTCTTTATGTGTCCTATGTAACCAGGCCATTGGACTTAATGGCTGGTTGATTTGTCCCATTAGTGTTTGATTGAAAGAAACGAACTGCCGGGCTACTGGACTTGTTGTAGCCAAAAATGTAATTAGTTGCACCTGTTGTGCCCCCTACCAGAATTATGGGGGATTTGCCAAACCGTGCAATGGACTGGAAGTGCACACTTAGAGTTTTCTTTATAAGAAGTTCGCAACGTTCACTGATATGTGCCTCCCATAAAGGGAAGAAATGTTTTATTGTTTTATGTTTTGCATAACAAAAATTTTGCAGTTTCTCCACATGTTTTTGTTGTTTTTCAGCCCGAGGACGTGCTGGGATTTGCTGTGGGGGAGTGTGGCGCCCCTGAGGCTTCCGTCGCCACAGGTCATTGCACCCCATCAGCGGTGTGATGCCCCATTCTGGGAGAGGAAGAGAGTGAACTCCGGTCCCCTGGTAAATCCACACTACACCCATTGCTAGGGACACACAGGACCAGGGAAAGTGGCAGGCAACCCTCCCATGCTGCATGCTGAGAGGGGCTGTAAGACCCATCCCTGCTCCCATAGGGTGGTAGCTTAGCAACTGGGGAGGTGGGAGGAGACCAGAGAGCAGATAGAGAAAGGAAGGTCAAGTTAGTTTCAGTTTACCTCAGGGAGTGAGAGAAGCAGCATGTAGTTGGAGGAGAAGAACGAGAGAAAGGAGGGAGGAGGAGGCCTGCTGAGGCAGGCAAGGAGGAGAAAGAAGAGAAGGAAAGAAAGGGTCGCAGGGCCGCGGGTAGTCCTGTAGGTACCACGAGCTGTCCTTGTTGGGTACCGAAGCCGAGGGCCCAGAGGCGCTACGAATAGCTGCAGGCTGCGGTGGCCTGTTCCACAGTGACATCGGTGGAGTGATTAGCTGCGACAGGGGACGGTCCCTAGAGACTGGAGGAGTGAAAAGACAATCTCCAAACAGTAAAAACCGAGGCCCAGGGACGTTGCAAGCTCCCAGGGCCAGAACCCAGAGCAGCCCTTCAGAAAAGGGGTAATCAGCCGACAGGTGACCCCCCCAGCCTGGAGACTGTAATGGAGGCCAAGCCAAGTCCATCTTAACAAGGCAAGGCTAGTGAAGACAGCAGAGAAAGAGACACTAAGAGAGAGGGTACCGGATTTCACACTCTGAATCAACCAGAAGACGGAGGTCCCTGACAGCGGTCCCAGCAGTCCAAGGGTTCTGCCTGCCCTGACAAGAACTGTGAGTAAAAGAACTTGAACTGCACCTCTGAAGTTGCCTCAGTTATTTCATCTGCATAGACACTTACAAGCACCAACCGTGCCCCGGGCATTGCTCCACCTGTGGGGAGCAGTACTACCATTGCTGCTATAACATCATCCCGGAGGCCTCACACAGCAGCGGCGGCTTATTAGCCGCATACCACAGGTGGCGTCACGAACACAAACTTTAACTTAAGCCACATATTCAACTGACACCCACCAGGGCCACGGAGCCGGGCCCAGCCACCACTGACTACCACCGGACTAGTCCGGTCCGGCACCGGGTGTCCCATAGCCCTGGGGTGGGCCAGTCAGTGCTTGCACAGTACAATATATATGAGTTCCCAAAGTTAATGTTAATAGGTAATATCCTTTCCGATTACAGGAGGAAACTGTGACTTTTCACTTATGTAGCTGAAACTTTTTCCATAAATACCCTATTTTTCGTACTATGAGGCGCACTTTTGTTCACCAAAATTTGGGAGGAAAATGGGGGGGCATGTTATAGTTTGATTGTACCTGGCTCACTGTGGCAAGAGCAGTAGCGTTGGAACGGTGTCACATGAGATAGCAGCAGGGTCGCTGCTGCAGGAAGCCAGTGGCGACAGGAGTGGGGAAATCACGTGTGTCCCCATTAAGGGAAATTAACATTCATTACTCTCCACATCCATAATCCCACCCACCTGTCAGCACCCTCGTCTGGATGTGGGCAGGATTATGGGCATGGGGAGCAATGAATATTCATTTTGTAATAACATCTTCTTGGCTGGCAGCTGAAGTTGGTGCCTTGACTTGGATGCATGACAGTGACATCACATGATTCCCATCATATCAAAGTCAGTTGCCAGGATCACAAGTTAATGCCATGGCACTGGGGGAGCAGATGGAAGGTGAGTAGAAATGTTTATTTTTTATGTGTTAACAAAGAATTCACTGGACAAGGGCAACATTTCACTGGTGATGGAGACACAGCTTGTGCATATTCTTGTCTTTTCTGTGGTAACATATGGCTGCAAAATCTGGACGATAAAATAGCAAGACAGAAGAAGAATCAATTCCTTCAAAATGTGGTGCTAGAGAAGAATGTTATCAATACCATGGATGGCAAGAAGAACAACCAAATCAAGCTCAAAGCAATGGTAACCAAGGTACAACTTGCCTATTTTGGACGACACATACGAAAAGAATAATCACTGGAGAAGGAAATCATGGTTGGAAGAAGAGAAGGAACAAGGGAAAGAGGAAAACCAGCAACCCAATGGCTGGATACTATCAAGAAACGGCAGAGAAGACCGTGATGGACCTATCTTGGCTTGCGAAAAATCAGTCTTGCTACAGAGTTTTCATCCATCAAGTTGCGATGGCTCAAGATAGAGCTGAAGACCATTAAATAATAAAAAAATTTTTTAACAAGTGGCATAATGGGGGACATGTATACCAGGATGGGGAACAGATATACAAGGAAGGCGGACCTATATACCAGAATTAGGGACATATATACCAGGATAGGAACCATATATATCAGGATGGGGAACATACTGTATATACCAGTATGGGGACCATATATTTCAGGATGGGGGACATATATACCAGGATAGGCACAGGATGGGTAACATATATAGCGGGATGGGTAACATATATACAAGGATGGGGAACATATACCAGGATGGAGGACATATATACTAGAATGAAGAACATAAATACCACTATGGGGGACATAAATACAAGGATGGGGGACCTTTATTCCAGGATGAGGGACATATATACCAGAAAAGAAGAACTATATAGCAGGATTAGGGACACATATAGCAGGATGAGTGACTCCCCGAGGATGGGGGTGAATTTTGTGGGTGTGATTCTGTTTGTCACAGTTGAAGTGTACCTAACATAGAAATTACAGTCCTCTCCATTCTTTGTAGGTGGGAAAATTTGCAAAATCGGCACTGTATGAAATACTTATTTTCCTCACTGTATACAAGGATGGTGACATATACACCAGGATGGGCCACATATATTTTAGGATAAGAGACATGTAAACTAGGAAGGGTTCCAGGATCCCCTCGATAACAGTATCAGCAGCAGATACCCCCTATAGCAGTGTGTCATATCGACATGTTATGCTTCAATTTTTTTTTTCGTATTTTAATACTCTAAAATCTAGGTGCATCTTATGGTCCAGTGTGTCTTATAGTCCGAAAAATACAGTATGTCTCCTTGTAGTAGCTGTTGACATATGGGAGCAAAAAATGAAATATTGTTTGTTCTGCTAAACCAGAAAAGTAGAAACAACATTGGCTTTGTTTATCCTACACCCTGAAAAGTTCACTTTTCTCTGTACATTTCTTTTTCTGTAAATTTTTCCTTACATATCATAATTTATCTTTTTTACTTAGCTCTAAAAGCACGCTATGTTTTTCAGAGGATATAAAATTGATGAGTCCAAACCGATGATTGGTTATTCTTTAAAGCCTACCGAAACAATGGATTTTGGGGTTAGATTTGCTAACCCCAAAATTTGATAACATACTGTACATATCAAGTGTTTATGGCAACGTGATTGTCAAGAAACCTTAATTTATGCTTAGAGCTTTCATAAATCAGCATATTCTTTTTCTAAGGTAGTGGGTGGCTTTCTAAGTCTAAAACCCATTTCTTACATACCCTAGGGAAGTCTGAAGAAATATCGTGAATCTTGAAAGTACAGTAGAATGAAAAAGCTTAGAACTGCTACAAAGAGCATCTCTCATTCAACAGTTCCTGTGAAATCTGTGCATTACATGGTCATCCCATAGACATTATACGATCTATCTCCTTGTTTGTGAAGTGCTTCTGATTTTTTTTAAAAAAATAAATAAAGTGGACAACCCCTTTATTTTCAGTGACAGAAGAACTAAGGAGAGGACAGATAGCCACAGAAAATGCAGTTAAATGCTGGTGGTTCAGTAAGTTGTACACTTTATAATTAACCCCTTAACGACCTTGGACGTACTGAGTACGTCATGGTGACATGGTGCTAAACGACCCATGACGTACTCAGTACGTCCTGGCGAAATCGCGGTCCCGGAGCCCCGGGGAGTGAAATTTATTTACTTAAACGGTGGATTCGGGAAGGAGGGGACCTCTGCCTGACGTCAGGAGGTGTGGTGCCTCCTCCCCGAACCTACAGAGGCTGTGATTGGCTGACGAACGCCGCTCAGCCAATTACAGCCACTGTAATGTTCCAGCCATTGAAAATGGCTGGAACATTGAAATCCAGCCCTGATCAGTGCTGCTGTAGCACTGGCCATTGGCTGGAGCTGGGTGATCGATGCTTCACCCGCCCCCAGCTCTGATTGGAGAGACCGGTCTTGTGACCGCTCTCTCCAATCAATGTGGATCTGCGGCCTGTGATCGTCCCTAGAAGCCGAGGAGAGCGGTAAGTTGTTGTCCCCGCCGCCCGCCCCTGTCCCCGATCGCCCCGCCGCTCGCCCCTGTCCCCGATCGCCCCGCCGCTGCTCCCGCTTCACCGCTGTCCCCGCCGCTGCTCCCGCTTCACCGCCGCTGTCTCCGATCGCCCCGCCGCTGCTCCCGCTTCACCGCCGCTGTCTCCGATCGCCCCGCCGCTGCTGCCGCTTCACCGCTGTCCCCGCCGCCATGCTCCCGATGCACCGCTGTCCCCGCCGCCATGCTCCCGCTGCACCGCTGTCCCCGCCGCCGCTCCCGATCGACCGCCGTCCCCGCCGCCATGCTCCCGCTGCACCGCTGTCTCCGCCGCCATGCTCCCGCTCCACCGCTGTCCCCGTCGCCGCTCCCGATCCACCGCCGTCCCCGCCGCCATGCTCCCGCTGTCTCCGCCGCCATGCTCCCGCTGCACCGCTGTCCCCGCCGCCGCTCCAGATCCACCGCCGTCCCCGCCGCCATGCTCCCGCTGCACCGCTGTCTCCGCCGCCATGCTCCCGCTGCGCCGCTGTCCCCGCCGCCGCTCCCGATCCACCGCCGTCCCCGCCGCCATGCTCCCGCTGCACCGCTGTCTCCGCCGCCATGCTCCCGCTCCACCGCTGTCCCCGCCGCCGCTCCCGATCCACCGCCGTCCCCGCCGCCATGCTCCCGCTGCACCGCTGTCTCCGCCGCCATGCTCCCGCTGCACCGCTGTCCCCGCCGCCGCTCCCGATCCACCGCCGTCCCCGCCGCCATGCTCCCGCTGCACCGCTGTCTCCGCCGCCGCTCCCGATCCACCGCCGTCCCCGCCGCCATGCTCCCGCTGCACCGCTGTCTCCGCCGCCGCTCCCGATCCACCGCCGTCCCCGCCGCCATGCTCCCGCTGCACCGCTGTCTCCGCCGCCATGCTCCCGCTCCACCGCTGTCCCCGCCGCCGCTCCCGATCCACCGCCGTCCCCGCCGCCATGCTCCCGCTCCACCGCTGTCCCCGCCGCCACTCCCGATCCACCGCCGTCCCCGCCGCCATGCTCGCCACTGTCCGCGCCGTCGTCGCACCCACCTTTTTCAGCCGCTGCTGCCCCCGATCGGCGGCGGCCGCCGCTGTCATCGGCTGCCCCTTCTCCATTGCCACACCACCTATCCCTCCATGTGCTGCAAGCCACCCTCCCCCCACGTGGGGGGAGGGTGGCTGGCTTGCAGCACATGTGGGGGGAGGGTGGCTGGCTTGCAGCACATGTGGGGGGAGGGTGGCTGGCTTGCAGCACATGTGGGGGGAGGGTGGCTGGCTTGCAGCACATGTGGGGGGAGGGTGGCTGGCTTGCAGCACATGTGCTGCAAGCCACCCTCCCCCTACATGTGCTGCAAGCCAGCCACCCTCCCCCTACATGTGCTGCAAGCCCCCCTCCCTCCCCCTACATGTGCTGCAAGCCCCCCTCCCTCCCCCTACATGTGCTGCAAGCCCCCCTCCCTTCCCCTACATGTGCCATCTCTCTCTCGCATCAGACTCTGCCCCCCTCCCCGATCTGCTGCCTGCTCTCTCCAATTTTCCATCTACTGCCCCCTCTCACCCTCCTCGATCTGTTGCCTCCTTCATCTGCTGCCTCTTCTGTCTGCTGTGATCCTGCTGCCTAGATCCATCCTGTAAGGTAGGTATCCCCATCTCGCCTCCCCCCCCCATCCTCTGCCGCTTCTCCATCCGCTGCGCCATTTCCCATCCATCCGCTGCGCCATTTCCCATCCATCCGCTGCGCCATTTCCCATCATCCATCCGCTGCGCCCTTTCCCATCCTTTGCCGCTCCTCCACCCGCTGCGCCCTTTCCCATCTTCCATCCGCTGCGCCCTTTCTCATCTGCCGCCCCGCCCTCTCGCATCGCATTATCCAGCGCAGTTGCTCGCTTCCAGACTGCAGTGGATGATGCGATGCGAGACTCGTGCATTGCTCTCACGTTTGGCACTGGTCTTAGTGGCAGGCGCCCTTTTTTTTTTTTTTTTTTTTTTTTTTACTGATGTCTGTATTTTTTATTTCGCCAAACTATTTTTTTTTGTATGGGGGGGGGTCTAGTTTCCAAAATGGGATCACATGTGGGGGAGCTCCATTGTTTAGGCACCTCAGGGGGGTCTCCAAATGAAACATGGCGTCTGCTAATAATTCCAATCAATTTTACTGTGAAATGGCGCTCCTTCTCTTCTGAGCCCCGCCGTACGCCCAAACAATTGATTTCCACCACATATGAGGTATCGTCGTACTCAGGAGAAATTGCACAATACATTTTATAGTGCATTTTTTCCTGATACCCTTGTGGAAAAAAAAGCTACCTGTTTGAAAAAACAATTTTGTGGTAAAAAAAAGAATAAAATATTTTCACGGCTGAACATTACAAACGTTTGTGAAGCCTCCAGGGGTTCAAAGTGCTCACTAAACAGCTAGATAAATTCCATGAGGGGTCTAGTTTCCAAAATGGGGTCAATTGTGGGGGAGCTCCATTGTTTAGGCACTTCAGGGGGGTCTCCAAATGAAACATGGCGTCCGCTAATAATTCCAACCAATTTTGCTGTGAAATGGCGCTCCTTGCCTTCCGAGTCCTGCCGTGCGCCCAAACATTTGATTTCCACCACATATGGGGTATCTGCGTACTCAGGAGAAAATGCACCATAAATTTTATGGTGCATTTTTTCCTGATACCCTTGTGATAAAAAAGCTACCTGGTTGAAGCAACAGTTTTGTGGTAAAAAAATTTTTTTTTTTTTTCACGGCTCAACGTTATAAACTTCTGTGAAGCCCCCAGGGGTTCAAAGTGCACATCAAACATCTAGAAAAAATATTTGAGGGCTCTAGTTTCCAAAATGGGGTCATTTGTGGGGGAGCTCCATTGTTTAGGCACCTCAGGGGGTCTTCAAACCCGACATGGCGTCCGCTAATGAGTGCAGCTAATTTTGCACTCAAAAATTCAAATGGCGCTCCTTGCCTTCCGAGTCCTGCTGTGTGCCCAAACATTTGATTACCACCACATATGGGCTATCTGCGTACTCAGGAGAAAATGCACGATACATTTTATGATGCATTTTTCCTGATACCCTTGTGAAAATACTAATTTTTATGGCTAAAGTAACATTTTTGTGTTAAAAAAGTAAAATTTTCATTTTTTCGTCTACATTGCTTTGGTTGCTGTGAAGCTCCTAAAGGGTTAATAAACTTCTTGGATGTGGTTTTGAGCAGAGTGAGGGGTGCAGATTTTAGAATTGGGTCACTTTTGGGTATTTTCTGTCGCCTAGGTTTCTCAAATCACTCCAAATGTGATGTGGTACCTAAACAATATTTTTTTGTAAATTTTGTTGGAAAAATGAGAAATTGGTGATGAACTTTGAACCCTTCTAACTTCCTAACGGAAATTTTTTTTTTTTCAAAAATTGCGCTGGTGTAAAGTAGACAAGTGGGAAATGTTATTTAGTAACTTTTTTGTGTGACATATCTCTCAGATTTATGGGCATAAAATTTCAAAGTTTGAAAATTGCAAAATTTTCAAAATTTTCGCTAAATTTCCGAAATTTTCACAAATAAACGCAAAACATATCGGCCTAAATTTACCACTGACATGAAGTACAATATGTCACGAAAAAACAATCTCAGAATCGCCAGGATCCGTTGAAGTGTTCCAGAGTTATAACCTGTCAAAGTGACACTGGTCAAAATTGCAAAAAATGGCCGGGTCTTTAAGGTGAAAACAGGCTGGGGGCTGAAGGGGTTAAAAGAGATGTCCAGATAAAAATCAATACTTATATACGCCTAAAATTTCAAACTACGGTATATATTTTACAAATATGCTTCAATGATCAAAAGTTCCTTGATCTGATTATATCTCGTTCGGTCCCAGATCCTGGCAGCTCCACTTTTGACATAGGACAGCATTTTTTATCAGCATGCAATCTGTGCTGTGTGAAAGCAGCTAGCTAACTGGAAAATTTCACTATCAAACAGTCCCCTTCTTTGTCACAGTGAATACATGGATAGAGAATAAGGTTATCTATTGAAATGAGAAAGTCAGCCAGCCCCCTTCACAGAAACACCACTATGTGTCACCACTGAAAACCTTGTCCAGTTTCAAGCACAAGCTGGAAGTGGATCTGTCATGTTCTAAGCAAATATCTACACAGTCTTGATTAAACTATGTTAGTAACAATAGTAAACGGTATAATGTGCTAATTAATCCTTCATTCCACTATTTACGATATTTTCGGGCCATATGTGAATATTTTACAAGTTGCTCCTAGATATTCTCAATTCACATAAATGTGCAATTCCTGTGTTATACGAGTCCTAGTCCATGTTGCAGTCCATAGGATACTGCAAAACAATCTATTGTTAGATTGCATGGCACTCTAGTCTTTAAATGTGTGTCCCTGACTGCTGTACCCCAGTTAACTATTGTCCCATGCTTTCTTCCCTTCCTTCTCCTTTTGTGATGGCCAATTACTGTTTTCTCCTTCTCCATCCTCTTTTTATAAGGTTAATCCTATCCCCTTCCTGCCTCTCCTTGAGGCACAGGACCCGAAGGCTGCTTGCACTGGTGAGAAAAACTGTTGCACTGGTGAGAGAAACTGTGCCCGATGTCTTATCTGACACCACTAGAGAATGAATCAGGACAGAAGCCTGGCTCTCCAGCCTGCTAGGTGAATAGATCTTTACTCTCCTGAGCCACACTAGTTTGCAGTCTGCACAGCGTACTCGCCCTCCAAACCGCTTGACTTCTGACCCTATGTCTTCACAAGGGTCATGCAGGAGAGTAATGTGCACTACTCACTTGGCTCACCTCCATCCTATCCATGCGGAGGTTGCATGCCCTCATGGTCTTAAAAAGTATGCAGCGCTGCGATCTTTCCTTAGTGGTCTTCCTCTGTCACCCCTCAGTGCTGTCTCTGCTACCCTCCTGACCCATCACCCTTCTATTTGGAACACAGTAGCTCATATAATGCAAGGTTTGGCCAGAAGCAGCACTTCTTCTACTGAAGTGCCTGTTGCTCATTTACAGGCACCAACTGCCTCTCCTATCTTAAATACCGGCCCTCCCCCTGCACTGGTTACTGTCACTGCACTGTACTCAGGCAACAATACAATTAATTAAACACTTTGTCTGTGTCCCCCCACATATTTTAACTGCCCCCCTCTTTGCCTTTTCTACTGACTGTGGCTCATATCACCCCTCCCATGTCCCTACATACTAATCACCCAGCGGGTGCTGGATCCACGACACTGCATGGCCTCCATTATGGGTGCGGTACCCACATCTCTGGATCATCTTCCCCTTTAACTTCTCATAGCCCTGAGTGTCGCCGACAATCTAACATAGCTCACAGCAGACATAGATCCTTCAGACCAAGCAATCGGTCAAGATTTTTATGGTGGCATTCACCATCATTCACAGATGGGTCTTCACATTCATCTGTAGGTGCCTACGTCACAGATCCAGACACCTTTGTAGACCCCACCATGGACCCTTCAGCTCCTCACCAAGGCAATGGGGTTAGCATTCGGTTCTGGTTTCTCCAGTTCCTCTGGCTCTACAAGGAGTTGATGAGTATCAATATTCTGGGGCATGAGGGGATACTGCAATAATTCCAGCTCTTAAAGTCTAGTCAGTCAGTTTTTTGCTTCGGTTTGGAGTAAAGTATGTTAATCCTTTGTTAATAGGTCAACATTCCCCTCCTAACCCTTCTGCAGTACCCCAAAAAGATTTGCTGCCAATTCTTGCTAGCATACATAAGGACGCTTTTTACTGTGGCAGTACCCCTCTCGGTTCTCATTTAGATAAGGCAGTTAAGATTTGTGACAATGATTCTATTGATATGTGGTCTCTACTGTCTACTGTACAGACCAGCACACGATTGACAAAGAGTGATAAATCTTTTGAGCGTAAGCCAAAAGTTGCTAGGACCATGAATAATTGCCTCCAGGCTTTTACTGTCATGGGCTGTGTAATGAGCCAAAAACATCTTGATTCTATCTATAATTCATATAAAGCTCACGGGTGCAGCGCATGGTGGAGGTATGATGAGGCGTTTAGGGGACTCCTTGCCTTGCAGCTTCAATTAGTTAAAGATTGGCTTTGTTTTATGCTAGCTCAAAAATCTTTGACACCCTTTAAGCAACGGCCTCTGGTTCCACCATTATTATAGGGTCAGCAGCAGTTCCTAGGATTGGTTCATGCTGGCTATTTAGCTAGGGCCACTGTTCATAGTATCATAGTATCATAGTTTTTAAGGTTGAAGGGAGACTCTAAGTCCATCTAGTTCAACCTGTAGCCTAACATGTTGATCCAGAGGAAGACAAAAAAAACACAATGTGGCAAACAAGTTCCAATGGGGAAAACATTTCCTTCCTGACTCCATATCCGACAATCAGACTAGTTCCCTGGATCAATACCCTGTCATAAAATCTAATATACATAACTGGTAATATTAAATTTTTCAAGAAAGGCGTCCAGGCTCTGCTTAAATGTTAGTAGTGAATCACTCATTACAACATCATGCGGCAGAGAGTTCCACAGTCTCACTGCTCGTACAGTAAAGAATCCTCGTCTGTGATTATGATTAAACCTTCTTTCCTCAAGACGTAGCGGATGCCCCCGTGTCCCAGTCGCAGGCCTAGGTGTAAAAAGATCTTTGGAAAGGTCTCTGTACTGTCCCCTCATATATTTATACATTGTGATTAGATCCCCCCTAAGCCTTCGTTTTTCCAAACTAAATAACCCCAAGTTTAATAACCTGTCTTGGTATTGCAGCCCACCCATTCCTCTAATAATCTTGGTCGCTCTTCTCTGCACCCTCTTCAGTTCAGCTATGTCCTTCTTATATCCTTCTTATATATCGGTGACCCGAATTGTACACAGTATTCTAAGTGCGGTCGCACTAGTGACTTGTACAGAGGTAGAACTATATTTTTTTCATGAACACTTATACCTCTTTTAATACATCCCATTATTTTATTAGCCCTGGCAGCAGTTGCCTGACACTGTCCACTAAAGTGAAGTTTACCATCCACCCATACACCCAAGTCTTTTTCTGTGTCTGTTTTACCTAGTGTTCTACAATTAAGTACATAATCATAAATGTTATTTCCTCTACCCAAGTGCAGGACCTTACATTTATCTACATTAAACTTCAATTGCCACTTCTCAGCCCAATCCTCCAATTTACATAAATCTCCCTGTAATATAAAATTATCCTCCTCTGTATTGATTAACCTGCAGAGTTTAGTATCATCTGCAAATATTGAAATTCTACTCCGCATGCCCCCAACAAGGTCATTTATAAATATGTTGAAAAGAAGCGGGCCCAATACTGACCCCTGTGGTACCCCACTATGAACTGAGACCCAGTCCGAGTACATACCATTAATAACCACCCTTTGTTTCCTATCACTGAGCCAGTTTTTAACCCAGTTACACATATTTTCCCCTATCCCCATTATTCTCATTTTATGTACCAACCTTTTGTGTGGCACCGTATCAAAAGCTTTTGAAAAGTCCATATACACAACATCCACTGCATTTCCCTGGTCCAGGCTTGAACTTACCTCTTCATAGAAGCTGATCAAATTAGTTTGACAGGATCGATCCCTCATAAACCCATGTTGATACTCTGTTGTTTTTTTGGACTCTGCAAATACAAGCATGAGTGTTCCACCTGCGGAGGTCCGGGTGCAACAGTCAAATGTCCCCGCCCCTTTACAAAATTGCTGACAAAGCCCTCCACTTAATCAGAAGCTAAGGACCCCAGTGAGCGCAAACACAATGCGGCCACAGCTCAACCTTTACCAAAATAAGGAGGCGAGGTCCCAATTGCTTTTTGGTTTTACCTTTAGCTTTTTCATTCCTTTCAGTTTCAAAGCATCCAACATTTTCAGTAATCTTGAAATCAGCCAAGGATTCCACTCAGGTCCTTCATGATAAGTTGGAAAAAGAAGTTTCCCTAGGCAGAATAGTGGGCCCTTTTTCAACCTCCACCTTATATAATTTGCATGTTTCCCTGTTGAAAATTGTGCCAAAAAGGAGGTAGGCAAGTTTCCTTTAATTCATCATCTTTCTCAACCAAAATAATCTTAGTAAATGACGAGATTTCTGAGCCTGACTCTTCAGTCACATACATCTCTTTTGACAGTACTGTACCCTTGGCCTGGGATGCTGGCCCTGGGGTGTTAATAGCAAAGTTCGACACTGAGTCGACTTTTCGTCTGTTGCCTGTTCATCCAGACTCTCCATCCTTTAGGCCTTTTCGTAAATGGTTATTTTTATTTACACTTGCCCCCTGATGTGTTGCTCTATTTCTTGTCATTATTTTGAGCTGTTCAGTTCCTTTTTGGAATGGGTTGTAAGTCACGAAAATAGCAAGAAAAGAGAAAAAGATTCAGCTCACCCCTCTGTATGTTGGAATCTAAACCTTCTGCAGCCGGACTTTAAGGTGTGGTTCCTCAGTACTAGAACAGGAAAAAAGACTTCTGTCCAGTGCAATGACCAGGAATCAGATAATAAAATTTCCAGGATTTATTTGATGCTTAGCAAACTCATAAAATCAGACATTTACAATACATGTAAAAGTCAAGCTGACACTCCAGCGGGGAAAAAAATTGGTATGACAACAGCAACGTGTTTCAACTACATTTGTGTAGTCTTTGTTAAGCCTGACACAGGGCGTCAGGGCGTCACACTAACATGCTAATGAAAGCGCAGCGTCAGACGATGATCTCACTCACCTGTCTGCTGCCATCGCCGGTCGATGCTGGATTTCGGCTCAGTGCGCATGACCCTGGAGTTTCGGTCATGCGCACTATGAAGCTGGATATACATGTCATGGCTTCAAACTGAAGCAGTGTGCATGACCCAAACTCCGGGGTCGTGCGTACTGAGCCGAAATCCAGTGTCGGGCGGCAGAGAGGTGAGTGAGATCATCCTGTGACACTGCGCATTCTTTAGCATGTTAGCACACCCACAGGGGCGTACTAACATGCTAATGGAGCCAACTAGCCAGGGGAATCAACATCCAGGGGACTAGTGCCCTCGCTCATTAGCATACAATATAAGATCTTTAGAAATACTTTTTCTAAAGCTCTCTTTATGTATGCTACTAGATACAGGGACAGTTAGGCAGAGTTTAGCAATTTGCACCCAGAACTGCTTGTGGTTCTGGCTACATATTGCACCTGACAGGTTCCCTTTAATATTCCTTTAATTAATAATAAATAATGTGATATATTGCCTTTAAATTAGTTTTACCCCTTTGCCCTGAAACCTGTTTTCACCTTCCTGACCAGACCAAATTTTTCGATTCTGGCCAGTGTTACTTTAAACAGTAATAACTCTGGAACGCTTCAACGGATCCCAGTAATTCTGAGACTGTTTTATTTCTGACATTTTGTACTTCGTGTTAATGGTAAACTTGGGATGATTTTTTTTGCACTGTTTTTTAAATACTGTATAGGAAATGTGGCAAAAAAATTGAAAATTTTGCAGTTTTCAAACTTTCAATTTTTATGCTCTTAAACCAAAGAGTTTTGTCACACAAAATAGGTAATAAATAACATTTACCACATGTCTTCTTTATATCAGCATCATTTTTTAAACATATTACTTTTGCCAGGAGTTTAGAAGAGTTACAATTTATCAGCAGTTTCTAATTATTCCAACAAAATATAGAAACCAATTTTTTTTATTGGCTACATCACATGTAAAATGATTTTGATTGCATATGATACAGAAAATATCCACCATTTTAAAAACTGCACCCCAAAAAGTGCTCAAAACCATATTCAAGAAGTTTATTAACCCTTTACATATTCCAAAGGAATTAAAGCAGTATGGTTAAAAAATGGAAAATTTTACTTTTTCCCAAAAAAATGTTACTTTTGCACCCAATTTTTTGTTTTTGTTTTTTTTTTGTTTTTTTTTTTTGTTTTTGTAACAGGAGAAGATACACTCTACAGTTTGATGTGAAATTTCTCCTGAGTACATTGATACCCCATTTGTGGTGGAAAACTGCTGTTTGGGCACACAGCAGGGCTCGGAAGAGAAAGGATGCCATTTCCCTTTTGAAATGCAAAATCGGCTGAATTGTTAGTGGATGCAATGTCATGTTTCAGAGCCCCTGATTTGCCTAAACAGTAGAAACTCCCCCATATGTACCCCATTTTGGAAAATATACCAATCAAAGAATGTATCTATATGTGTAATGAGCACCTTGAATCCACTGATGCTTCACAGAATTTTATAACGCTATGCCGTGAAAATAAAAAAATTAAATCAATGTGGAAAGAAAAAATGAAAACTTTACTTTTTTCCACAAAAATGTTATTTTAACCCCCACATTTTTAATTTAACAAGAGTAAGAGGAAAAGAACACTCTACAATTGTTGGTGCAATTTCTCCTGAGTACACCAATACCCCATATGTGATAAAAATAACTCTGTTTTTGGCACACGGCAGGGCTTTGAAGGGAAGGAGCAGCATTTGACTTTGAGAATGCCAAATAGTCTGGAATTGATAGCTGATGAAGTTTGCAGAGCCCCTGATGTGCCTAAACAGTGAAACCCCCCCACAACTAACCCTATTTTAGAAACTAGACCTCTGGATAAATGAATTTAGGGGATTAGTGAGCATAGTCAACTGTCAGGCAATTCAGAGCTGAGTAAATTAAAACTACCACTTTTTCCTCTAAAATATTGCTTTGAACCCAAGTTTTATTTTCAGAAGGGGTAATCGGAGAAAACAAGGATACAGTTTGTTGTGGAATTGCTGCTGAGTACACTAATACCCCATATGTGGTCAAAAACTACTTTTCAGGCACAGTACAAAGCTCAGAAAGGAAGGAGCACAATACAGTATAAGGCTTCAGATTTTGCTGGAATGGTTTGAGGGTGCCATGTCACATTGACAGAGCCCCTTAGGTACCATAACAGTAGCCCCCCCCCATAAATGACCCATTCTTACATATCCCATCCCTAAATGAAATTACCTAGCTTTGCAGTATTCATATTGACCCCACAGTTATGGCACAAAATTTTATACCATTGTGCGATAAAGAAAGAAAAATTACATTTTTACCATCAACAATTATTTTAGCCCCAGATTTTACATTTTCACAAAGGAAAATGGGTCAAAATGGGACCCGAATTTGTCACAAAATTATGTGGCGGTACAGTACTGCTTAGCCACATGGCACGATTAATGAGAGGAGGAGTGTTTTTTTAGTCTTCAAGTACAATTTTTATAAAATGATTTGCACATTCCACTTACAGAGCCCATTAAGTGCCAGAAGAGGTGAATCTTCCTCAAGAAATCCCATTTTGGAATTTACACCTCACTAAGGCTAGTTTCACACTTGCGTTGTTTTGACGCAAACGGAATCCGTCACTAATGTAGTACAGTTCATTTATTTACATAATATGGCGCATGTGTGTGTCATGCAGTACCCGCTTGTGTACACATGATGTCGCGCTTCCAATGTAAATAAATGAACTGTACTACATTAGTGACGGATTCCGTTTGCGTCAAAACAACGCAAGTGTGAAACTAGCCTAAGAATTCATCTACAGGTGTAGCAATAATTTTAATTTTAATTCCATAGTTGTTTTCCAGAAACAAGCCACAATGGATGTTACTCAGTGAAAACTGCAAATCTACCATTGTAGTGCCCAGTACATTGTAGTGCCCAATATGTTATAGTGCCCAGTGCATTGTAGTTACTATACATTGTACCCAGCTCATGGTTCTGGAGACCTGTACCCTATAAATTAATCTAGCTTCCTCACTACAGAAATGCCAAATATGTGGACACTATATGTGGTTTAGGCACCTTGTGGGACTCAGAAGAGAGATGGACATTTGGACTTGGGACCTCAAGTTTTATTGGAATTTTTTTGGAAGGTGAGTCATAGCCCTTTTTCAGAGCCTTAGGTACCAGTAATTTGGAAGCCCCCCTATATATCCATTTGTTGATGACAGACATGAGTGGAGACTTGTTTTTTTGTGAATAGAGATGAAGCTTTTATTGGGCACATTTTACATGACAGTTTGGATCACATTTATCCTGTGCTCTATGCTGAGCACTTATTAGGTGCATCTCAATAAATTAGATTATCTTCAAAAAGTTATTTTATTTCAGTAATTCAATACAAAAAGGGAAACAAATATATTATATAGAGTCACTCATTACACACAGAATAATCTATTTCAAGTGTTTATTTCTGTTAATGTTGATGATTATGGCTTACAGCCATTGAAAACCCAACAGTCATTATCTCAAAAAAATAGAATATTATATAACACCAACTGAAAATATGATTTTAAACTCAGAAATGTTGGCGCCTACTGAAAAGTATGTACAGTAAATGCATTCAATACTTGGTCGAGGCTCCTTTTGCATGAATTACTGCATCAATGCTGCATGACATGGAGGCGATCAGTCTGTGGCACTGCTGAGGTGTTATGGAAGCCCAGGTTGCTTTGATAGCATCCTTCAGCCCATCTGCATTGTTGTGTCTGGTGTCTCTCATATTCCTCTTGACAATACCCCATAGATTCTCCATGGGGTTAAAGTCAGGCGAGTTTGCTGGCCAATCAAGCACAGTGATACTATGGCTATTAAACCAGGTATTGGTACTTTTGGCAGTGTGGACAGGTGCCAAGTCCTGCTGGAAAATGAAATTTCCATCTACAAAAAGCTTGTCGGCAGTCAAATTTCCTGGTTGATGGCTGCGCTGACTTTGGTCTTCATAAAACACAGTGGACCTACACCAGCAGATGACATGGCTCCCCAAACCATCAATGATTGTGGAAACTTCACACTAGACCTCAAGCAGCTTGGATTGTGGCCTCTCCACTCTTCCTCCAGACCCTGGGACCGCAATTTCCAAATGAAATGCAAAATATACTTTCATCTGAAAACAACACCGTGGACCACTGAGCAACAGTCCAGTTCTTTTTCTCCTTGGCCCAGGTAAGACACTTCTGGTGTTGTCTATTGGACATGAGTGGCTTGACACAAGGAATGCGACAGTTATAGCCCATGTCCTGGATACATGTATGTGTGGTGGCTCTTGAAGCACCGACTCCAGGAGCAGTCCACTGGTTATGAATCTCCCCCAAATTTTTGAATGGCCTTTTCTTAACAATCGTATCAAGGCTGCGGTTATCCCGGTTGCTTTTGAACCTTAGATACAACACTCTGTGAATAGCCAGCTTCTTTAGCAATGACCTTTTGTGGCTTACCCTCCTTGTGGAGTGTGTCAATGACTGCCTTTTGGACGTCTGTCAAGTCAGCAGTCTTTGCCATGATTGTGTAGCCTACTGATCCAGAATAAGGAACCATTTTAAACGCTTAAGAAGCTTTTTCAGGTGTTTTGTGGTAATTATTCTAATTTTCTGAGGTAATAACTTTTGGATTTTCATTGGCTGTAAGCCATAATCATCAAATAAACACTTGAAATAGATCTCTCTGTGTGTAATGACTCTATATAATATATGTGTTTCTCTTTTTGTATTGAATTACTGAAATAAAATAACGTTTTTATGATATTCCAAGTTATTGAGATACACCTATACTTTGGAGTTTCCATCTAAATCTCCCAATGGCAGGATTCAGATGACACCCCTGAGGAATCAATTCACTATAATGAAGTAGCAGTTAGTCTGGAATCTGTCTGGCCTCTGTTCAGTGTTGTGCTTTTCAGAAGTGCACACAACTTTGGTTGACCATGCTTTTATGCACCACTAAAAAGATGAACACAGCTGGAACATACCACAGACCGAGTCCAAGGTCACTCTGTCTGCCTCATTATAGATAATCCTCTGTCAGGGCTATGTCTGAATGACATATTTCAGTAATTTATAACTAGGGATGAGCGGATGTATCCGACACTATTCGATATCCGATGGCTAATAGGGTATCCGAGACATCCGATAACCAACGACTAATTTGACATCCGCTCCGATACTTTCATTTTCATTTCTCACTTCCTAGCGCCTTTTTCCAGCCAATGAACACATCTGATGTTGCTTGCCCTCACAGTAACACCACAGCCATCTTTGTTGTGGTGTTACTGTGATTGGCTTGGCCGCACGGCGACATAGGGGCTATATATGCCAGCGGCCATTATGGTCAGTCGGTCTCTCCCTCTCTCTTTCTTACTCACCGATCACGGGTGCGGGGCTGCACGGCTGTCACACTGTGGCGGGTTCTCCAGCTTTTGAAAATGCCAGCTGCACATTAATCCATCTCGTATTCCCTGCTTCCCCCACCCACCGGCGCCTATGATTGGTTGCAGTTAGACACGCCATGCTGAGTGACAGCTGTCTTACGGCAACCAATCACAGCTGCCGGTGGATGGGTCTATATCGTGTGGTAAAATAAATAAATAAATATATAAATAAATAATGTAAAACAACGACGTGCAGTCCCCCCCAAATGATACCCAGCCGAGGTAAGCACACAGCAGCGGGCCGTTATTCTCAGGCTGGGGAGGGCGAGGGCCATGGTTACGGCCCCCCCTCCCGCAGCCGAGAATATCAGCCCGCTGCTGCTCCGAGAATGTCGCATCCATTAGATGTGACAGTCCCGGCCCTTCCTGATTGCCGTGATGCGGTGGCCATCAGGGTAATAACTAAGGAGTTAATGGCAGAGCATCGCTGCCACTAAATCCAAGATTAGTAATAGCAGCGTCTATGACACGCCATCACTAATCTGTAAGTAAAGTAAATAAACACAACACTGAAAAATCCTATATTTGAAATAAAACAGCAAGGCAATAATTAAATTAAATTAGAATTATAAATAATAATTATCAATAAATTAAATTAAATTGGGACGGCCGGGACTCTACCGGCAGCTCTACCCATTGAGCCACTGCCTGTAATGAAAAACATAGGAAGATTTGGTAATCTTGACCTCTGTATTGCAGTAGAGAAACCAGAAGCAGATTACTCAGCTACAAAGATGATAGCTAGCTAGCTAGATAGATAGATAGATAGATAGATAATGGCTAGATAGATAGATACATAATGGATGGATAGATAGATAGATAGATAGATAGAGGGATAGATAGAGGGATAGATAGAGGGATAGATAGATATATAGATAGATAGATAGAAAGATAGAGGGATAGAGAGATAGATGTGTAATGGCCCATGCGACAGAAATCAGAGGAAGAGGGTGAAGGCGGGTGGCGCGTAAGTGTGCATCCTGTCATCTTAGATGAATCGGGAGGGGGCAGAAATGCAGTCAGGCACCTTCTACAGGCTGTGCCCATACTGTTTCAGCCTTTTCCCATCCATTTCAGCCTCTTCCTCAGTCACCACAGGTCACCGACAGGTCCAACATGAAATAATTTGAGTTTCCCATAGACTTACATTGGGCGTCGGATATCCGCAGATACTCGGATAATCGGCGACCTATCCGGCGGATAGCCGTCCGATCGGCTAATACGGTATCCGCTCATCCCTATTTACAACCAAATGTAACATCGCATTCCATTGGAAGTTCCACCAGACACCCTTTCTCATAAATATGTCATGATAACTTATTTTTCATGCCTTTTTTAGCATCCCACCTATAACCCAGTCTTTTCAGAACCTCAGAATATTGCATAAGTAGAGATGAGCGAACCCGTGGATGTTCAGGCTAGACAGGTTCAGCTAGACTTCAAACAAAACTTTGGTTTAGGAACTGTACTTGACCCGGACTTGACACCGGACGCTGAACCCCATAAAAGTGAAAGCCGAACTTGTGTGCTAAAAAAATGTCAGTAAAATGGTTGTAGTAAGGGCTAGGGGGAAGCAAAAGGAAGCAAAATTGGGGCAAGAGCAAGGCAATTGGCTTGCAAACAAATACGTATAAGCCCCAACAGAACCTCTTTTTACATTTGACCCACATAGTTACACTTGGCAGAGTTCTCCCACAGTGCAACAAGTTTAACCAAAAACCCCTATATAGCCTGTATTCCCAGTCCACTCACAAAGCCAAGATTGCCAGAGTTCCCCAACAGAGCAACTAGTTTATGAAAAGTCCCCTATATAACCTGTTGTCCCAGTTCACCCACACAGCCAAGATTGCCAGAGTTTAAGCACAGAGAACAAGTTTTAAATATAAGTGTGACGCTCTGGGCAAGCCAGGGGTCACAGGTAAAGACACCACCACACCCTACACCCCGGATAGGTACACCAAAGCTACACCAGAAATCCTTGTTGCCTTCCTCCAGGGGCTGATGTCCACACCAGGGGGTGGGCCAGGCGGTTGGCTCCACCCACCGAGGAGTACACAGCCCTGGAGGCGGGAAAACCAGGCAGATTAGTGGTGGAAGTGAGAGTTGAAGTGAGAGTGAAGTGGTAGAGGAGCAAGTGAGAGGAGTTGAAGTGAAGGAGAAAGTGACAGTTTGGAAAGCCTGAAGTTGGTCCGGGTGTGTGCCCCGGACTGAGACAGCAAGGTTAGCAGACGGTGGTGACTGTCTGTAGGAGAGGCTGATCGGAGGTTGCCGAAAGGACCGTGGACGGGTAGTGGCCCGGCGGTACCGGACCAGTATACAAGGAGAAGCCAGCACCATTGGCAGGGGCCTTTCGGATCCCGGCAAGGCTAGGAGTTGCGGTGAATTTGCCAAATCCGTCAGTGAAGGGGACCTCCGGGTCTCCCAACAACTAAGTCCCGATTGAAGGCAACAGTCCAACCGTAGTAGAGAGACATTCATTAGAGGTTAACTCCGGCACACTACCGGAGTTAACATACACTCTGGGTAATGACAGAAACATAGGAGCAAGGGTACAACACACGTAGATTGGAACATTGAAACACTGTATATTTAAATACACGGAGCCTCATAGGTGTAGTAGCAATATCACAAGGTAGCAAGGTAGAAGTGAGACACAAGTGCTTGTGGAGTGACCGTACAGCGCACATGGCAAGGACGCTCACCTTGACTAATAATGAGATGGCAACATGGTACAAATGCAGGATAGCTGAATAAATGTAGAGCCCTCCGTTTGGAGATAGCTGAGGGGAAAAAGGTAAAAGGGGTGAGGGAATTTATATTGGCAGAAGAAAAGCACAAAGAAGGAGAATAGAAGGTAGAGGTTGCTACTACACCTATGAGGCTCCGTGTATTTAAATATACAGTGTTTCAATGTTCCAATCTACGTGTGTTGTACCCTTGCTCCTATGTTTCTGTCATTACCCATGATCTTTGTCGTTCCTATTTTTGCCTTCTGTACCCTGACCAATATATCAATTCAATGTTATTAATTTATCTCTTTTCTTTTGTTTTGTTTTCTCACTTGTAAATAATGTATTCAGCCTGTCCGACCTGATGAAGGCTTGCTAGCCGAAACGTCGATTCCTGGCGGACAATTGTACAGCACTTTTTTCACTTTTTGGCACTAATAAAATAAGAGAAAAGGATTTTGACATCCAACAACTGTATTCTTCGTCTTTTTGGGCATATGGGAAAGTGGTAGTGTGCCGGAGTTAACCTCTAATGATAGTCTATTTTTCTCCTGAGCACCTACAAGAGGTGAAGCGAGGTCTTCGTTACTTTATTACTCAACTGTAGTAGAGAGACACCGCCACCGCCAAGGCACCAGTTTCTCAGGGCCAGCGCCTGCGGGCAAAGAGGGGCTCCTCCGGCCCATATCCAAGTCGGGGAGCGGGTAACCGGTGGGAACCCATCGCTACCAACATTACACTAGGTACAGGGACAGAGACTGTCACCGCCAACTACCGGGGAAAAGCAACAGCAGCTGTCCGTGGGAACCGTCTTTCCAGCCATGTGTTTTACCGAGAACTGTGTCAACGTCTCAGGCTGAGTGAGTACCACCGTGCCGTGCCCCCGCGACCTTGCACCTCACCAGGCCCCGCAACCGGCCTGCCATCCATCCCTACCCCATCACCGGGCCCCGGGACAACCAACCCCCTACCCACGGAGGGGAGGAATAACAACAAAGCTGCTCCCTTTCACCGCTCCTGGGATCCCTATACGGAGCAGCGGTGGTGTCCACACAATCACCACAACCGTGGGTAGCGTCACGGACAACAATAAATCCCCAAAACCAATCCCCTTTTCACTCACGGGCGAGGAGCGCCGCTCGAGTCCCCGGGATCCGGCCCATCGCTCGAGCCACCGAGCAGCAGAGGCCGCAGCAGCAGCGGCAGCCGGACCCGAGCAGAGGGAGAGCGCAGCGTCCCCTCCTCTGCCCGCGACATAAGCCTCAACAACGCCTGATTCCTCAGTTGAGCCACACAGCCAAGATTGCCAAAGTTTAATCACAAAACATAACTTTTAATTATAGGCCCTAATATAGCCTCTTTCCACAGTTGACCCACATAGCTAAGCTTGGCAGAGTTCCCCCATAGTGCAACCAGTTTATTCAAAACTCTTGTATACCCTGTATTACCAGTTCACCCACATAGCCAAGATTTGCAAAGTTCTCCCACAGAGCAACTAGTTTATCAAAAAGTCCCTATATATCCTGTATTCCCACATAACCCACACAGCCAAGATTGGCAGAGTTTAGGGATGAGCAAACCTGAACTGGAAATTTCGGTGTCCGTACCAAACAGCTTGTGTTCTGTACTGAACACGAACACAGACTTTTGACTGTATGTCCGGTTTCTGTTCGAGTTTTTCACCTGAATAAAGCTTGTTGAAAGGTTGCTGAGCACAAAATCAGCAAGATTTTAGGCTGTGGAAACTTTTGGAGCCATGACAGCCACATTTTAATGTGCTTTTGTTGCGTTTTTTTGCCAGGAGATTCAGATTTGGTACAGGAATATGGTGTATAAATTCAGCACCAAATCTGCATCTCCTGGAAAAAAACACGTGTTTTCTGCCAGGAGATGACTTGCAATCCAACAGTCCTGCAGTGGCTTGAAAGTGAAAGTGCTTCTGGATTACTGGACTGGTAGAACTTTCACTTTTACTTTGAAGCCGCTGTCAGACTGTCAGATTGTGGGTCATATCCTGACAGAAAACAACATTTTTTTTGCCAGAAGATACATGTTTGCTGCCAAAATTTATACACCAGATTTCTGCACCAATCTGCATCTCCTGGCCCTATTTAAAGATAACATTGGTATTGTACTACAAAATCACTTGACAGATTCCATTTAAAATCCAGACCTTTAACTGTAAAGGTCTACATCAAAAAGTGTATGTTGCAAGCAGTCTCTAAGGGGCTTTATGAAAAAAAATAACTTTACACCAGGCCTATGCAATTCAATCACTGCACATCCTGCAGTTATTTTCTCTGATAAATCTCTTTCAGACTGATTGGGACATCTAGAAGAATCATTGTCTGGAGAAGAAAAGGTGAGTGCTACAATCCTGAGACTATTCATGTGTGCCAGGCTTTTCATCCAAGAGACTGGGTTCACTCACAATTTTGCCTAACAACACTGCCATGAATAAAGAAAGGAATCTAAACATCCTTCAAAAGCAACTTCTCCCAACAATCTAGGATCAAGTTGGTGATGAACAATAGCTTTTTCTAGCATGATGGAGCTGATGTCACACAGCAAAAGTGATAAATAAGTGGCTCAGGGAACAAAACATTGAAATTTTGGGTCTATGGTCACAAACCTCCCCAGATATCCACTCCATTGAAAACCTGTACTCAATTTTCAAAATGCAGGTGGACAAACAAAAACGGGGAAATTGTGGTAAATTGAAGTCCTGATTAGACAAGAATGGGTTGTCACAGGACGGCTTATGGCCCAGAAGCTGATATACAGCCTAAGTTAAGTGCAGCATTCTTGAAAAATAAGAGCCAATGCTGCAAATATTGAGTCTTTGCAAGAAATTGATATATTTGTCAATAAAAGTTTAAAAAAGTTTAAAAAAGTTTTAAATGTTTATAATTGTACTTGAAACATCTAATTAAAAGGATCTAAAAAAAATTAAGCCGCAAACGTGAAAAACAAAATTTTCAAAACTTTTGACCATGGCTTCATCATGGATTCATCAGTGCATAAATAAAGTTTTGGTGAAAGTAAATGAAAATATGAAGCACTTTACAAACCTAGTTTAGACTTGTGCACGAAGGAAATAAGTCAGTCTCTGTGAACTGTACTTAATGAAATTAATGCATTGTCCATCCATTTCTCATGTGCTAAAGGTATAATATAAAGCAGACCTGAAGCTACAAACACCAATAAAATAATATCATGTTTGGTTATGCCAAAGAAAGATTTTCTGTGTTCTGTGTTTTTTTCTAGGAGCAATTGTCAGTATAAAAATTATTTCACTCTCAATGAATGTCATCAACATCAAATAACACTTTAACAATTTGCACATCTAATAAATTATTCTTCCCACAATAACCATTACTTAGATACATTATCACAGTAAACTGATATTAAATATAAAAAGTGTCAATCCCCACAACTATGGTAATTCTTCTTTTTTTCTGCAAGCAGAAATGTCTTAAGAAAATGACAACGGTGTAATTACAGCATTTGGATAAGACTGTAGCAACTGTTATGTAAATCTACTTCTACTTAGATGAGGCGATTTATGAGCAGATTATTTATCATTTAAAGAGATAATCCGGCAATACAAAACTAAGATTCATGGTGTATGAAATATAAGTCTGCATTTGGCTGTAATAGAGGAGGGAGTTGGCTTATCTCAGCAAGTCAGAGAGAGAGAGAGAGAGAGCTCTCAGATGACCCAGATGGGCTTTTCTGGCTGTGGGCCGCATTGATTTTGACACTTAACGGTAACAGAATTCTCAGTACACTGATACTGTTAGCAGCTGTAGATGTGGCGCCCCTAAGGGTCAGTCGCCACAGGGTATTACATCTGACTTAAGGTGCAATGCTTATTCCGGATAAGAAGAGGTTAATCACTGCTGTTTTTCACTTACACAATATCCAGCCAGTGAGTCAGTCAGATACACAACTCAGGAACACAGACAGCCTGGGAAATTCCCGGTTGCTGGGACAACCACTAGTGTGTCATCAGGAAGGTGGGGGCCGCACTGAGGGAGTAAGGAACACACAGACATTTTCACTTTAGAATAGTCTGAGACTGAACAACATTGTCGCAGGAGAGAGTGTTTGAGAGCTTCACCTGCTAGAACTGGGCAGACTGGAAAAGGGCGAGAGGCAACCGGTGGAGCTATTGAGACATAGGAGAACATGGTAGCTGAGGTCGAGCCTAACCGTTCCCACATTGCCAACGCAAACAGAGTGCAGAGCCCTGGGATGGGACATATTCCACGTTAGATCTCCAGAATCTGCAAGGGATGGGGATTCCAAGTCCCATCACCCAACACCCATTTTCCCAGAGCACAGTGACACATAGGGTCCGGGGTCAAGATCACAGTCAGGCCCATTGGTTGATCCATGCTACCTGCATACAGGACAGGACACTTTACAAGAACAACGGGGTCCCCAAGTTGGGTCAAGCCACGGGGATCCACAAGTAAGCTAAGAGGAGGAAGGTCTCACACTCCACAGACATCAGTGATTGCTTCTGATTTACCCGGGACCGGCTGGAGCCCATTACGGTGGAGAGTGGTGCCACCGTGGTATCTTGCGAACTGTGAGTAAACAGAACTTTTAACCACAGCCCCGGTGTCGTTCTTGTCATTGCCGGTGCCATCACCCCGTGCTTTTGTGCCACTAGCTGTCACCACCGCCCTCATTTCCTTAGGGCCCGCTCGATTTGTGGGGAGCAAAACCATCTTTGCTGCTACTATCATTCACCCCAGAGGACAGTGACAGCAGCGGCGGCTAATCCCTGGCCGCATACCGCAGGTGGCATTACGACAAACATCACTCCCAACCTCCTATCCCCCTTTATTCTGGACACCTTGGGGCACGAAGCCGGGCAGGGCCATGCGTGACATCCCCGGAACCAGCATCACCGACTTGGCGACGAGTAAGGTTAACCCCCTGCCCCTTGAGTGCTACATAGACATCAGCTCCTTGGTCCACCCATTACTCCAGGTGGATGTAGGCTGCTTCCGGCCTGCAAGAGGACAGCTGCCAAATAAAATAGAAGAGGAGCTGGAGAACGCGGTGGACGCGGAATTAGGATTGGGTGACTATAAGCTGTTACTTCTTTTATATTATTAGGCCTGGAAGTCAAGGTAGTGAGTAGGGGATTAGACTGTGGTGACCATACTGTATAGAGAAACTGTAATGAAAATACTCAATAGGGGTGATGTGGTGACCATACTGTGTGGGAGCGTGATGACCATACTAAATAGAAGGACTGTAATAACCATACTCAATAGAGGTACTGTGGTGACCATACTGTGTAGGGATTAAGAGGATCATATTGTATGGTAGGACTATGATGACCATACTGGATTGGGTAGAAGTAGCAGGAAACCCGAGCAGTCAATAAGGAAGGAGAGGAGAATTTGGATGCAAGTGTTTTTATTTACAACCGACAGAATTGCAAAATGTGAACCCTGATCTAAAGCAACAAACCAACATTTCGGTTTATCAGACCTTTCTCAAGGTAGTTGCTTATAATAGAGACGCAGGGGTATACGGGTCGCAAGGACAGCCATCAGGGTAGAGAGTAAGTGGAGGGTATCCCATTCAGCAGTATGCGGTATCAGGATGGTGGTGATGTGGTGAATATACACAGAGGCAAGAGAGGAAAGGGGAGGACGCCTGCTAGTAGAGGACCATGTAGTGCTGGAACAGCGGTGGCAGTGGTAATGGCAGCGTCATTACCACTGCCACCGCTGTTCCAGCACTACATGGTCCTCTACTGTGTCACGGGCAAATCGCTGCCCGTGGTGCACAACATCGCTTGGACCCGTCACACTACTTACCTGCCTAGCGACGTCGCTGTGACCGGCGAACCGCCTCCTTTCTAGGGTGGCGGTTCGTTTGGCGTCACAGCGATGTCACTAAGCGGCCGCCCAATAGAAGCGGAGGGGCAGAGATGAGCCGGACGTAACATCCCGCCCACCTCCTTCTTTCTTCATTGCCGCGGCCGCAGGTATGGTGAGGTTACTCGTTCCTGCAGTGTCACACATAGCGATGTGTGCTGCCGCAGGAACGACGAACAACATTGTACCTGCAGCAGCAACGATAATTGGGAATAGGGGAGCATGTCAACGAGCAACGATATGGTGAGTATTATTGCTCGTTAACGGTCGCTCCTGCGTGTCACATGCAACGACATCGCTAACGAGGCCGGATGTGCGTCACGAATTCCGTGACCCCAACGACATCTCTTTAGCGATGTTGTTGCGTGTAAAGCGGCCTTAATACAGCTTTGTGCATCCAGTCCTAATACAGCCTAGTTGTTACTGCTGTAATCCAGCTTTATGCATCCAACCCTAATACAGTCTGATGCATACAGGCCTAATGCAGCCTCTTGCATCCAGTCCTAAAATATACTTCTCTTTAGAGGACTAATACAGTCTTGTGCATCCATTCCTAATACAGCCTGGTCTATTTAGGTTTAATCCAGCCTCAAGCATCGAGCCCTAATACAGCCTGTACTATACAAGACTAATACAGCCTCATGCATCCAGTCCTAATATAGCCTAGTCCATACAGGCCTAACACAGCCTGGTCTATACAGGCCTAATACAGCCTGGTCCATATAGGCTGAATACAGCCTTATACATCCAGTCCTAATACAAGCTGGTCCATATATGCTTAATACAGCTTCATGCATCCAGTCCTCATACAGCATGGTCCATACAGGCCTAATACAGCCTGGTCCATACAGGCCTAATACAGCCTGGTCCATATAGGCTGAATACAGCCTTATACAGCCAGTCCTAATACAGCCTGATCCAAATAGGCCTAATGCAGACTTGTTTATACTGTTGTAATTCAGTCTCGTGCATCCAGCACTAATACAGTGCTAATATACGCCATACAGGCCTAATCAAGCCTCTTGCACTCAAAACTAATAGAGCCTGATCTATACAGGCCTAATACAGCCTCGTGCATACAGCCGTAATACAGTCTGGTGCAGACTGCTCTAATGAATCCTGGTTCATATAGCGATAATACAGTCTGGTGCAGGCTGCTGTAATCCAGCCCTAATACAGTCTCTTCTCTACTTGCAATTTTTTGGGGGTGATAAAATCGTGTTCTGCAATTGCCTTTTAACTCCGTAAATGGTGCTGTCAGTATGCAACAGTGCCATTATAATCAAGATTTCTTTAAAAACTTTACTTACATGCCTCACCCGGAAGTCACATGACGTGATCACATGGATCCGGTGGTTGTCATGGTAGCACAGGGTCATGTAATCACTCCTGTAGCTCGCATGACTAAGGTCTTGTAAGCAGCAGCCGAGTACTGCTTATTACAAGAGATGAGCTTTTCTCCCGATCTGAGCGATGCTGCTCTGATTGGTAGAAATGAATGAGCGATCAAACTGCTGATCCTTATAGCCCCCTAAGGGGAATATTAAAAAAAAAAGTTAAGAAAAAGTTTTGAAAAATTAAAAAAAAAATAAAAAAATCTAAAAGTTCAAATCACCCCCTTTTCGCCTCATTGAATTGGATGACTGGCAGGCGATACCAATTCTATCTGCTGAGTGTTCCTTTTTTTAGGCATATGGAGCTAAAAATTCTTGTAACAGATTTCATAAAAAATTTTGCAGTTTAGCTTGCACCGGCATTTTGTTTCCCTACCTACACCTTCCAACTTTGAGAGAGGAGCTCAGAAAAATAACTTGTCAAACTCTCAGGAGTCTGTCAGAACAAGGCTCACTGAAAGAATCTCTAATAACTCATTCTGCAGCCATCAACACAAAGGCTATAAGAGAACAAACTGCAAAATATTTGATAAAGCTCTAACAAAAATGATTTTTAAGGCTGAAATACATGCATTTAAGTAACTCTTCTTTAAAAGAAATGTAAAATGCCAAGCAATATATTTATGTAATGAAGTCAAATATTTGAAAATTCTTTTTCTTCTTTCTTTCGGGGTACACTGTAAATTAGTCTTGTTTTTATGCTGAAGCTCTTACTGTATACAGTTTTAACGTTTTTATTTACAACAGACCATTCTTAAGAATATCCATAGATATTGTTTTTTACTTTATCTTATTTGGTTTATCTACCAGGGCCAGTCACCACTCGTTAAGTCTACACTACTTTTCCCAGAATGGTAAACTTCGATTATGGGGAGACGGTTACCATTATTAAACCTACTGCTTTCATCAGGTCTCCGGCTGTCACACCAAACACAATATTTGATTATTTATTTCACCTTCATTAGACGGGGCAGCTCATATTTATCCTGCGCTCTACACTGTGTTCTTACACCAGGGATTACATTTAAATGTCTGAAGAACATGATTCAGACAAATTTCTCAACGGAAAATTCACATTAATGAGGTAGAGGCAGTCACTTTGACCTGTGATCGGGCGGTGTCCATGTTTTTACACCTATTTTCAATCTCCATTTTTAAAAAAATTGACTTGTCATGGCTCAGGTGGAAGCAAAAGGAAGAGGTATAGGAGGACTATTAGGTGCTTGATACATAAAAAAAGACAAGGTGTAAAAGTAACAGTGGTGGACAAACTGTTTGATTGGTGCACCACCAAGGAACTTGTTAGTAACATCAGCCATGGTTAAGTTTGTGACGCAACCCACGGGATGTGGTGAAGGTGGACACCACCGCTGCAGTTACGGGGCACCTGGGGGAGATAGTATGCAGCAAGTTGTTAACCCCTCTGTGCGCAGGGATGGTGGCCCCGGGATCCGTTCGGGGGTGCTTTGGCGGTGCAGGGAGATGGGCGGCTGGAGGGCACTGGTGTACTCACTATTAGAATGAAACACTCGAGTCTCTGGTAAACCAAGATGATGGTGGTCGGTGCCCGTAGCCGGCTGCAGTCTGGTCCCCCACCCGGTTGGTGGTCTCTGTCTTTTTCCTGCACCGTGTTGTGTATCTGTGGACTGCCTGCACTTCAGCGACGGGAGTCCGCTCCCCGGCTTTGTGAATGTCGGGAGAGCCCTTTTGCCCGCAGATGCTGGCCCGTGGGATCTCTCTGCCTGTGCTGTGGCTTTCTATCTCCCTCGTTGGGCTGTTGTCTTCAGTCGGGACTTTGGGTGGGAAAGGACCTATAGTCCAGACTGCAATCAGTTAATTAACTCGGTCCAGTGGCTTCTGGACCTCTTTTCAGGGTCTGAATACCCCCCTTTGTGCTCCGGTTTCTGAGTCGGTTCCCTGGGTCGGTACCGGCGGGCCATTACCCTGTCCCAGTCCACCACGGTTCCACCGAGCCGTCTTCCCGGCTCCTGCAAGCTGAGGCCTCCGCTTGCCTCCTAGCCAAAGGTGCCCGGGCTCCAACCTTGGCACCTGTCAGATTTCTGCAGACCTGGGCACAGGCCTGCTTCTAATCTTTTTCACTCCTACTACCAATTCCTCCAAACTTCATCTAACTTTTTCCCGCCTCAGGCTCTCTGAACTCCTCGTTGGACGTGGCCAACCGCCTGGTTCCACCCCCTGGTGTGAACATCAAGCCCTGAGAGGGGTGACTAGGGTTTTACTGGTTAGCTGGTGACACCTTATTAGGGGACAGGTGTTGTGCAGGGCGCTATCTGTGACTCCCTGGCTAGTCCAGGGCATCACACTCCCCCTTGGTTAACTACTGACCGTCCGCGAGCTGTCCGACCACCGTTTATTTTTCTGAACTGCAAAAGATAAAAGAGAGCATGTATACAACTATACCAACATATTTACAATTCCGAAAGCTTTTGTTTCATCCCTTGACGGGAGGCATTATACTTGAACGTTGCAAATAAAACATTTTTAATAACCAGGAACGGGACGGGACCGGGTCCTTTAATTTGCCCACCCAAGCAAACCTAGCCCTGATGCTGCCTCTAAGAACAAGGTCAGCACCCCTTTTCCCCAGTCCAGGAAACGGGTTCAGGTCCGGGTATTGCCCATATGGGTCGGGTAATAAGCTCCTTACCCGGCAGTCTCTCAGAGGCCCCACGTACAGGGGACCCCTTGCCCGGAGGGTAGTCACCAGTTTCCTTGGTGACGGGACCTCGGGCTCCCCTGCCGCAGGCCCTTCCTCCAACCAGCCTCTCCGGAGACTTTGGGACCTGGAAGGTTGGTCCAGGGATAATTTACAAGCCCAAAAGTTATTGGGTGGCCTGCAAGTTCTCAGCCATGTTCATTTAAAATGGGCAATAACGGGGGCCAAAACAAAGTCTCAACGGGGACGGGAAGTATGGTAGCCGGGAACCGCTACCTCACACGTACTCCTCTTTGTACTCCTCAGGACTGTACGGGGGGGAGGGGACTGGGGGCGCCTCTGGATGCTGTGGCTCATCCTCCTCTTTACGTCGAGGGCGAACCATCCCCTCTCCCCGCAATGCCGGGTGTAGCTCACCAGCTCTCCAGGCTTCAGATCCTGGTCGGGATGACCCACGGGAAGATGCGGGTACATGTCCCTCCGAGACACAAATATTTCCGCTTCCACGCCCGGCTCAAAGATGAACCCCCATCCATGGCGGGGGTCAAACTGCTGAACCTGGCCTTCAAAGGTCGGGCCCCGCACCTGATAGGTGGCGCTGCGAAGGTTCTCCTCTCTCTCGGATGGTCTGGGCCAGCACCTCCGGCTTCTTCTTTTCTCAGGCCGCAATCTCCTGGCCCAGCTGGTTCTGCTGCCGCTCCCAGTACGGAGCGTCTGCCTGCTCCGGGTCACTCTGCACGGGGGTCGGGCCCAGCCAGAGCTCCCCTGTGCCGGCTACGACCAGTACCTTCTGCGTTGGGGAGCCCTGCTGTGTCATGGCCTGCTCAACTGCCTTGCAGTGGCAACCCCGTAACGCCTCAGCCAAGGCCTGGGTTTTAGGAGTGGCCAGCTTTGCCTGTTGGGCCCACTTCCGGTCAGCGTCCACCTCCATCTCGGCCAGGTGGATTGCCGGGGCCTTGGGTAGCTGGGACACGGCTTCCTCTGGGACTGGCGGGTTCACTCCTAGTCCGGGCACTCTCCGGGGACAACTCTTCCACGGGAGCGGGATTGGCGCTGGTCGGATGATCGGCCGTCCGCGGGCTGTTTCCACAGGTGGGTCCTCACAGGCGGATAGGACGGGCTCCGCTGCCGGTGTCGGGGGTAGCGGACTGAGCGGGGGAGCAGCGGCAACCAGTACGGGTGGCGAGGGAGGCAACATAGAGGGCAGGGGAAGACCGGGTCCCTCAGCTGCATCGGCCGGTCTGGTCCCCCACCCGGTTGGTGGTCTCTGCCTTTTTCCTGCGCCGTGTTGTGTATCTGTGGACTGCCTGCACTTCAGCGACGGGAGTCCACTCCCCAGCTTTGTGAATGTCAGGAGAGCCCTTTTGCCCGCAGACACTGGCCCGTGGGATCTCTCTGCCTGTGCGGTGGCTTTCTGTCCCCCTCGTTGGGCTGTTGTCTTCAGTCGGGACTTTGGGTGGGAAAGGACCTATAGTCCAGACCGCAATCAGTTAATTAACTCGGTCCAGTGGCTTCTGGACCTCGTTTCAGGGTTTGAGTACCGCCCTTTGTGCTCCGGTTTCTGAGTCGGTTCCCCGGGTCGGTACCGGCGGGCCACTACACTGTCCCGGACCACCACGGTTCCATCGAGCCGTCTTCCTGGCTCCTGCAGGCTGAGGCCACCGCTTGCCTCCTAGCCAAAGGTGCCCGGGCTCCAACCCTGGCACCTGTCAGATTTCTGCAGACCTGGGCACAGGCCTGCTTGTACTCTCCTTCACTCCTACTACCAACTACTCCAAACTTCATCTAACGTTTTTCCCGCCTCAGGCTCTCTGAACTCCTCGTTGGGCGTGGCCAACCGCCTGGCTCCGCCCCCTGGTGTGAACATCAAGCCCTGAGAGAGGTAACTAGGGTTTTACTGGTTAGCTGGTGACACCTTATTAGGGGACAGGTGTTGTGTGGGGCGCTATCTGTGACTACCTGGCTAGTCCAGGGCGTCACATGTGACTTATTGCTGCCTTGGAGAAAACCACTCCTCAGATTTTATACAAGCTTGTTTCAATACTCCTGTATGTGCACGTCCCTTTCCAGGGGGAAACATCTGGCAAAATTTATTCTTGTACCGTGGACCTAACAGAGTGGCAACTCAGTAGTTAACAGTGCACTGTTTCTAATCATAACATTACCTGCATGATGTTGCAAATGCTGCAAGAAGGTGCTCATGTATAGGGCGTTTCCATGATGTCCAAGTCCTTGGTGTGTTGGTGGTAGGATAACACTTAAACTTGCTTCCTTCTTCCCTTTCCACCAACCACAGACAACAGAGAGGAAATCAATATCTGCTTCACCTCCTGACTGTAAAGCGCTGATCCCCTCATCCTCCTCCTCCATTTATTCCTCAGCTCCTGCACCTTCAATAACGGTTTGTCTAGTACTATGAGCCCCCCTTGATCGCTGTACTCCACCCCATGCCCTCTGCCTTTGCAACAACAGTCCAGACCTTAAAAATAATGGTATCCCTTCCACAACCTACTCTGATTCCTCCTTTTTTCTCAGGGACCACCACCTCCTCCCAAAGACTATTCAAAGTGTGCTCCAGCATGTAGATGACCATAAAAATGATCCTGATGATAGCATCATCAGCGCTTAGCATCTTAGTAGCCATTTTAAACTGGGCAGAAGGGTGCAGAGGTCATTCATCTGTGACCACTCCGCAAGTGTGATTTGTCCCACAACCGGACTGTGTAAGCCAGGCTATACATCATGACATACTGCACCAGGGCTCGTCACTGCTAACAGAGTCGTGGCAACATTTGCAGAGTGGAATTCCACCATGTCATCACATCGCATATTAACAGGTTAACCAGTAAGCCGGAAGACCTCTGTAGCGATGCAAGTCAATGAGCCATGGGGTGGCAATGGCAGAATTGTGCATACAGCAACTGTGCCTTCTGCAACAGCATGCACAGGCAGGCATAGTGTCCTAGAAATTGCTGTACAACCAGGTTGAGGATGTGAGCCATGCAAGGCATGTGTGTGAGGTTTCGTCAGCCAGATTTTTACTTTTATCTCACCGGTCTTACCTGACTCCAGGTTCACTGGAGGCAGCCATTGCTGAAACTTGGCCTGGATAATTGACCACAACTCTACAGCTGTGTGACTGCATTCTCCAATACATTTTAACTGCAACACTGTCTGATTGCTGTGAATCATAGCTGCACAGTACAGAGGTGGGGGCAATTCTCTCAGTACTGTGGGAACACGGGTCATATTAAGGCAGAGGTTGGATGACCTACAGGAAGTGAAGGAGGTAGAAGCAATGGAGCAAGTTGTAGATGGATAGGTTTGTCCTGCAAGCCTTTTGGATTTCAAGACTTGAGGGTGTCTTTTGTCTTTAATAATTTTCTCTTTTTACGTCTTTCAGGTTTGCTTTTGGGGAATATCGTAGAAGGTCGCTATAGATTACAATGTACCTTTTTTTTAAAAAAAAATTGTCGTCAGAGGGTGTTTGTTCTAGAACCTCATAATCATCCTCTCTCTTGTCCTACCCCTCACCCTGAGAGTCACCCTCCTCCTCTTTCCGCCCTGACAGCACAGTACAGTATGCGTTCTTCTCAGATATCTGATGCTCATTATAATAACCTCCACCCCTGGGTGTTAAAGTGTGGTGATGAGGGTCTGGATTCTTCTCAGACCCTACTTCGTCTGACACTGGATTGAACAAACAAAGGTTTGCTCATCTTTTCTCATAAAGAACGTCACACTGATCTAAGTCCTGGGATTATAGTGTGGGGTTGGTCTTATGAACGGTAACCAGACCCCTCTTGTCTTCAGTCAAGGAGCACTGACAGCTCAGCATTAGATTTATTTTGTGATATTTCCAGTGGTATGGCCATTTACAAAAGTAGCCATTTTTAAATATGACAATGCCAAGCCCAATAATGCTCAAGCTTCCGTGCGCTGCTTGTGTGGCCTTCACATGCTATCATGGCCTGCAGTATATTCAGACTTAGCTCACATTGAGCATATCTGGAACATCATTGTTGGCAATTGCAAAGGGAGATGCTAGCAAGGGCTCTGGATGGATAATTTGCTCAAGTGTAATTCAGCGTGCAGAACATTCCTCATACAACCATTAATAATCTCATTGATAGTATGTCAAGGTGAGTAAGTGTGTGTATTTCTCTGTGTGATGTTCAAACTTGGCACTGAAAAAAAATGTATACAGTATTTGTTTTCAATTTTGGTTCCATGTTTTTCGAATTTGAATATTATTAACAAGTCTATTCATCCTGTGATTTCCAAAAATCTACGACTTGGTGTTGCAATTTCAATGTTGAAGAGTGTAAAACATTTTAAAGGTTGGTTAAAAAAGAATTTTCATTAAAAATACATTTGTTAAAAATTAGAGAAAGAAAGTATCCTGAAACACGAAAGCCTTTAACCAGTCTACATGTAAAAGAATACTTCTGATTGTTTAAAATTAAATGTCCCTAAAGCATCCTAATGCTCAGACATAATAGAACATTTAGTTTTTTCCACGTCAGCATTGGTGTAGAATTATTTATTAATTAGTATGCAATAGAAGTGTTTGATTATCTTAGCTCCTTTGACCTATTTTGAGCAAAAAAAAAGTAGGACAGCCTCCGGATTGCCTTTCCATGTCCCTAGACACCATGCTGTGCTATGTTCTCTGTGTCTGACATTATAGCACTCAGATGCAGGCCAGGCTTGCAATTGTCTCCTAAGGGCTTTACTTACTGAAATACAGATGCTGAACTGATCCATTTATAAAAGCTGAGTTGCTGGGAATGTGTGTGTGAGTATGTGAGTTCAATGCTTTTAACTCCATTTCACTGTGACATATAATAAACTATCAAAACCTTAAGAAAGATTGTGAGTTATTTTGTTTTCATATATATTCCATTGCTTCTTTGTTGGCAAGATTCCAATTACATTTTTGCTTCCCTTGCAGTCAAGCACTTACTATTGATTTATAAATATTCATTGCTAGCAGTAAAGTGATAGCACCTCTAGGAGATTTTACAGAATACTTGTACTAGATATCTAAAACTTTTGTTGCATTGTAAGATTGCCTTAGGTTGGAGTCACACTTGCGTGTGATTTTCGCGAGGATCGCTTCAAACTGCCCGCACCGGTTTCCAGCTCTCCTGACAGGAACATGCAGCTGCATAGAGATACACGAAGAGGACACGCTCTAGTCAGGAGAGCCGGCGGCCAGTCCGGGCAGTGCAACTCCACCCTAAAGCGGGCTTTACACGCTATGATATTTCTAGCAATTGCTAGCGATATTGTACGCAAAAGCACCCACCCCTGTGGTGCATGTGATATCGTGTGATCGCTGCCGCAGCGAACATTATCGCTACAACAACGTCACACGCACTTATCTGATCGGCGGCGTCGCTGTGACTGCTGAACAATCCCTCCCTCAAGGGGGAGGTGCATTTGGCGTCACGGCGATGTCACCGCCATGTCACTAAGCGGCCGGCCAATCAAAGCGGAGAGGCGGAGATGAGCGGGATGAGCATCCCGCCCACCTTCTTCCTTCCGCATTGCGGGCGGGACGCAGGTAAGGAGATGTTCCTCGCTTCTGTGGTGTCACACACAGCGATGTGTGCTGCTGCAGGAACGAGGAACATCTATAAACAACCATTAACAATATTTGGTTTTAGGATGACCTCTCCATGGTGAACGATTTTCACCACTTTGGAGGACGTTTAAGGTCTCTGGTAAGTGTCACACGCTGCGATACCGTTAATGACGCCGGATGTGTGTCACTAACGACGTGACCCTGATGATAAAACATTAACGAGATCGTAGCTTGTAAAGCCCCCTTTAGGCTGTGTCCGCACTTTGCGTTGTTGTAGTTGCAGTTCAAAATACATGTTTTGGCAGAAATTGCTTTTGCCAAAGTTGCTTTTGAGCACAGAAACGCGGTAAATACGCATGCGTTTTTACCGCGTTTTAGCCACGTTTTTAGCGCTTTTTACATGCTTTTCCATTGTTTAAAGACAGATGCGTTTTGAACATAAAGAAACTACTAAATAATGTTTAAACAGTCAAACACTATGAAAAAAGGTAAAAAAAAAATGAAAACAAATATAAATAATTAAATCATAACTAAATTAGTTATATTTAATATAATTATAGCGGTTTTATACTATTTATCGCTAAAATTCTAATTAATTATTATTTTTCATTAATTTAATTGTCGGACTATGTGTGTGTGTAAAGGGACTAGAGATGAGCGAACCGGTCCCGGTTCGGCTCGAGGCGGTTCGCCGAACGGGGGGTCTGGCTCGAGTTCGGCTCGTCGAACGTTCGACGAACCGAACTCGAGCCCATAGGAAACAATGGCAGGCAATCACAAACACAGTAAAACACCTAGAAAACACCCTGAAAGGTGTCCAAAAGGTGACAAACAACTCACAACATAACACAAACACATGGGAAAGTGACAAGGACATATACTCATGTGAAAACAAAACAGCTGGACAAGGAAAAAGAGGGAGACACACAGATATATGAGTATATGCAAAGAAACATCGATTCCATTATTGTGCAACTTGAGCCCTGCTCATTTTAGGCTTCCAATCTGGATAAATTGCCTGAGCTCGCCACGTACGCCTTGAGGATCTTGTCGTGTCCTGCAGCCAGCGTTCTCTCGGAACCTGTCTTCAGTGCTGCTGGGGGTCTGCTGGCAGATAAGCACACGTGTCTGTCCACTGACAATGTGGACCTGGCTCTCAGAGGACTTTTCTTCCCCTGGGTCAGCCAGGGGAGGCGAAAGGCACGCGTATTTTTGAGAGTGCTTCATGCAAAGCATCTTTTTCTTTTTCAAAAGGGGGCTCAACCGATGCCAGTCAAGTGGGGTGTGTGTGGCCCAGTTAGTGGCAACGAGGGAGACTGTGGTTGGAGTCCCCTCGCTGTGTCTCTAAAAGAACCAAGATGAACAAGTCATGGCTCTCAGAGGACTTTTCTTCCCCTGGGTCAGCCAGGGGACGGGAAAGGCACGCGTATTTTTGAGAGTGCTTCATGCAAAGCATCTTTTTCTTTTTCAAAAGGGGGCTCAACCGATGCCAGTCAAGTGGGGTGTGTGTGGCCCAGTTAGTGGCAACGAGGGAGACTGTGGTTGGAGTCCCCTCGCTGTGTCTCTAAAAGAACCAAGATAAACAAGTCATGGCTCTCAGAGGACTTTTCTTCCCCTGGGTCAGCCAGGGGACGGGAAAGGCACGCGTATTTTTGAGAGTGCTTCATGCAAAGCATCTTTTTCTTTTTCAAAAGGGGGCTCAACCGATGCCAGTCAAGTGGGGTGTGTGTGGCCCAGTTAGTGGCAACGAGGGAGACTGTGGTTGGAGTCCCCTCGCTGTGTCTCTAAAAGAACCAAGATGAACAAGTCATGGCTCTCAGAGGACTTTTCTTCCCCTGGGTCAGCCAGGGGACGGGAAAGGCACGCGTATTTTTGAGAGTGCTTCATGCAAAGCATCTTTTTCTTTTTCAAAAGGGGGCTCAACCGATGCCAGTCAAGTGGGGTGTGTGTGGCCCAGTTAGTGGCAACGAGGGAGACTGTGGTTGGAGTCCCCTCGCTGTGTCTCTAAAAGAACCAAGATGAACAAGTCATGGCTCTCAGAGGACTTTTCTTCCCCTGGGTCAGCCAGGGGACGGGAAAGGCACGCGTATTTTTGAGAGTGCTTCATGCAAAGCATCTTTTTCTTTTTCAAAAGGGTGCTCAACCGATGCCAGTCAAGTGGGGTGTGTGTGGCCCAGTTAGTGGCAACGAGGGAGACTGTGGTTGGAGTCCCCTCGCTGTGTTTTACATGCTTTTAGAAGGGCATGAAATGGCTTGGAGGTTGACTTTCATCATATGCAAACTGTTGGCTACCAAAATGCTGCCTTTCCAACAACTGTGGTTATAGGCAATGAGGAACATACTGATGAAGATGAGACGCAGATACCCGATTGGGATGACAACTTAAATATTCGGTCAGGGCAAGAAGAAACTCGGTCTGAGGGGTAGGGGAGTGCAAACACAACAATTGATGATTAAGTTCTAGATCACACCTACTGTCAACCCACAGTCAGACACTCGAGGAGGTCAACAGAGGCGGTGGAGGAGGATGCAACCGACGTCGAAGTAACCTGGCGCCTTCCTGGACACAGTCGGAGCACTGGTAGCACGTCTACAACTGCATCCTCAGCCACTACTCTGCCTCTGAGCATTATTCGGGGTGGATCAACAGGTCGCATGGCCTCTAAGCCTTGCCTAGCCAGGTCCTTTTTTGACATAGAAAAAGATCGCCCAAATTATGTGATCTGTAAAATTTGTCATGGTTCTCTTAGTAGAGGTCAAAACCTCAGCAGTTTGACAACTTCTTCCATGAATCGTCACATGAATAAATATCATATGGCCCGATGGGAAGCTCACCGTGCTGCAATGCGGCCTAGCGGAGCGAACCATCCACCGCCTGCCCCTTCCAGTGCATCCGCGCGCTCGTCATCTTCTAGGACTGTGGGGACAGCTGTCACACCTGTTTTTCCACCCACAACTTCCACCACTGTAACCGCAACAGGCAGTTTGCTTGGTAGGTCGTCAGTTGGTTTGGAAGGGGAAACAAGTGAGTGTGTACAGCTCTCTCAGACATCGATAGCACCAACTTTGGATGAAGGCAACATCATGTCTCCGCCTGCACTTTCCTCACAAAGCTGCATTTTTCCAGGGACACCCGACTCAACACCGTCTACACACAGCAGCCAGATCTCTGTCCCTCAGATGTGGTCAAATAAAAGGCCACTTCCTGCGACCCATGACAAAGCGAAGAGGTTGACTCTATCCCTCTGTAAGCTGTTGACTACAGAAATGCTGCCTTTCCGCCTAGTGGACACACAGGATTTTAGAGACCTTATGTCTGTCGCTGTGCCCCAGTACCAGATGCCTAGTCGCCACTACTTCTCTAAGAAAGGTGTGCCCGCGCTACACCAGCATGTCGCACACAACATCACCGCTTCCTTGAGAAACTCTGTGTGTGAACGGGTGCATTTCACCACCGATACTTGGACCAGTAAGCATGGACAGGGACGTTACATGTCGCTGACTGGCCACTGGGTAACTATGGTGATAGATGGTGAAGGGTCTGCTGCACAAGTCTTGCCGTCCCCACGACTTGTGTGTCAATCCTCTGTCTGTCCAAGTTCCGCCACTGCTTCTGCATCCTCCACCTCATCTGGGTCCTCCACCTCCGCCCCAAGCCTGCCTGGTCAGGCCACCAGCGTTCTCACTGCGCAGAAGGAATCACGCACCCCTCATTACTATGCTGGTAGCAGAGCGCAACGGCATCAGGCGGTCTTTAGCTTGACATGTCTTTGAAATAGGAGTCACACAGCGACTGAGTTGTGGGCAGCTCTGGAGACTGATTTTGATAAATGGTTGTCTCCACTCAACCTGCAGCCTGGTAAGGCCGTGTGCGACAATGCTGCAAACCTGGGTGCGGCCCTTCGCCTGGGCAAGGTGACACACGTGCCTTGTATGGCTCACGTGTTTAACCTTGTTGTCCAGCAATTTTTAACACACTATCCCGGCCTAGATGGCCTTCTGACCAGGGCACGGAAACTGTCTGCAGTGCTCACTTCCGCCGTTCAACCGCCGCACCTGAGCGACTTGCATCGCTCCAGAAGTCTTTCGGCCTGCCGGTTCATCGCCTGAAATGCGATGTGGCGACACGCTGGAATTCAACTCTCCACATGTTACAGCGACTGTGGCAGCACCGGCGAGCCCTGGTGCAATACGTCATGATGTATAGCCTGGGCCAACGAGATGCAGAAGTGGGGCAGATCACCCTGATGGAGTGATCTCAGATCAAGGACCTATGCACCCTTCTGCACAGTTTCGACATGGCGACGAATATGTTTAGCGCTGACAATGCCATTATCAGCATGACGATTACAGTCATTTACATGCTGGAGCACACGCTAAACACTATTCGTAGTCAGGGGGTGGGACAACAGGAAGGGGAGGAACTACAGGAGGATTCATATGCGCAAGACACAACAACATCACCAAGGTCCAGACGTTCATCATCACCAACGCGGCAGGCATGGGACCATGGGGGACAGGGATCAACAAGGGCGCATGGTAGCAGGCGACATGTTGAGGAAGGTGCAGGAGGACATGAAGATATGGAGGACGAACTGTCCATGGACATGGAAGACTCAGCAGATGAGGGGGACCTTGGTCAAATTTCAGTTGAAAGAGGTTGGGGGGAGATGACAGAGGAAGAAAGAACGGTTAGCACCTCTATGCCACAAACACAGCGTGGACTTGGTGCGCATGGCTGCGCAAGACACATGAGTGCCTTCTTGTTGCACTACCTCCAACATGACCCTCGTATTGTCAAAATTAGAAGTGATGATGACTACTGGCTTGCCACACTATTAGATCCCCGGGACAAGTCCAAATTTTGTGACATAATTCCACCCATAGAAAGGGACGCACGTATGCAGGAGTATCAGCAGAAGCTGTTACTCGATCTTAGCTCGGCTTTTCCACCAAACAACCGTGCAGGTGAAGGGAGTGATTCTCCCAGTTGTAACTTGACAAACATGGGACGGCCTCGTCATCTTCAACAGTCTACCCGTACCAGTAGGACCGTATCTGGTGCTGGTAACAGCAATTTTATGGAATCTTTTCATAATTTTTTTAGACCCTCCTTTTCAAGGCCACCAGAGACAACAAGTCTGACACATAGTCAACGGATGGAGAGGATGATACAGGAGTATCTCCAAATGAACATCGATGCAATGACTTTGCAAATGGAGCCTTGCTCCTTTTGTGCTTCAAATCTAGAAAAATGTCAAGAGCTCTCCAGTTACGCCTCGAAGATTTTGTCGTGTCCAGCTGCCAGCGTTGTCTCTGAACGTGTCTTCAGTGCTGCTGGGTGTGTGCTGACAGATAAGCGCACGCGTCTGTCCAGTGACAATGTGGACAGACTGACGTTCATCAAAATGAACAAGTCATGGATCCAGAAGGAATTTACTACCCCTGTGTCATCCTGGGGAGAGTAAATGCTTGTGGATTTGGAATGTGCTTGATGCAAATCAAAACATCCTGTTTGCAACTAGGGCACAAGTGCTGCCACTGATAAGGTGTCTGTGTGGGGCACAATTTTTGGAAAAAAAGGGAGACTCCGCTTGGAGTAACCCTTGCTTGCTGTGTTTTTTAAAAATGATACAAGATGAACAGATCTGAAGGCAAGATGAAGCCAACATCATGTCTCCGCCTGCACTTTTCTCACAAACCTGCATTTTTCCAGGGACACCCTACTCAACACCGTCTACAGACAGCAGCCAGATCTCTGTCCCTCAGATGTGGTCAAATAAAAGGCCACTTACTGCGACCCATGACAAAGCTAAGTGGTTGACTCTATCCCTCTGTAAGCTGTTGGCTACCGAAATGCTGCCTTTACGCGTAGTGGACACACAGGATTTTACAGACCTTATGTCTGTCGCTGTGCCCCAGTACCAGATGCCCAATCACCACTGCTTCTCCAAGAAAAGCATGCCCGCGCTACACCGGCATGTCGCACACAACATCACCACTTCCTTGAGAAAATCTGTGTGCGACAGGGTGCATTTCAACACAGATACTTGGACCAGTAAGCATAGACAGGGTCAGTACATGTCACTGACTGGGCACTGGCAAACTATGGTGAGAGATGGAGAAGGGTCTGCTGTACAAGTCTTGCCGTCCCCACGAGTTGTTTCAATCCTTGTTCTGTATGTAGAAGTTAATACACTGCTTCTGCCTCTTCAACCTCGTGTGGGTCCTCTACCTTTGCGCAAACCCTGTGTGGTCAGGCCACCCTTCCTTGCAACTGCGCACAAGGACTACCACACACCTCCTTACTATGCTGGCAGCAGAGCTCAATGCCATCAGGCGGTCAAAGTTTTACTTTGAAATGTATGGGAAATGTGAGTCACACCGCTATTACAGAGAATAGTAGTCAGGCAGGGTCAAAACATTAATTGAGGAACAGGAACAGAATGGGACGGCCAGGACTTAATCAGAAAACAAGCAGAGGTGAAATGCGTATCGGCCAACAAGGTACATAAACAGCAAGCAGGAAAAGTAGTCAGGTAACAAGCACACAAAATCATAAAACTGAACTGGGGGTAAAATTAACCAGAGGTTCATAGCTATGTCTGGCAGTGGTCTGCAGACAGGATGGGCATAAAAAAGGGTGTGGTGTCTTCCCATTGGTTGTAGCTGAATGATGGTATTTCATCTGTGAGATACCCACCAGCTACATTCAGCCAGAGATTCTGCATCTGTCAAGGTAATGCAGCCCAGTGGGTGAGCATAACCTGCGTCCACCTGCGCCGCTGGCATCGACTACTCTCCCATCATCAGCACTATTCATGAAAGGAACACGTTGTCACCTGGCGACCGGAGTACAAATTGACGGAGCGGACTCCGTTGGTGACTTAACAGCCGTGTGCGGCAATGATGCAAACCTGGCTGCGGGCCATCCTCAGGGCAATGTGACACACGTGCCTTTTATGGCTCACGTGTTGATCCGAATTCTCCAGCAATTTTTAAAACACCATCACGGCCTACATGTCCTTGTGCAGCGGGCACGCTCGCTATGTGCTCACTTCCATCGTGCGCACACAGCAGCTCAACAACTTTCATCACTCCGGAAGTCTTAGGGTCTGGCAGTTAAACGCCGTAAATGCGATGTTCCGACACGCAGGAATTGGAATCTGCACATGTTGCAGCGTGTGTGGCAGCAGCGCAGAGCCCTGCTGAAATACGGTAAGACATATAGCCTGGGATAAGTTGATCCAGAGGTGGTGCCGATCACGCTGCTGGAGTGGTGTCAGATCAAGGACCTATGCACCCTGCTACACAGTTTTGAAATGTCGACGAAGATGTTTAGCACTGGCAATGTCATTCTCAGCGTGACAATTCTGGTCATCTACATGATGGAGCACACTGTAATTATTATTCGGAGTCAGGTGTTGGGACAAGAGGAAGGGGAGGAAGTACAGGAGGAGTCATATGCGGAAGGGATAACAAGATCTACGAGGTCCAGATGGTCAGCGGCACCTATGCGGCAGTCATGGTGAGGGAGAGGGATTAACAAGGGCGCATAGTATCAGCAAAAAGTGTTGATGAAAGTGCAGGAGCCCATGAAGAAATGGAGGACGAACTGGCGATGGGCATGGAAGACTCAGCAGATGAGTGAGAGCTTGCTCACATTTCGGTTGTGCGAGGTTGTGGGTAGAGGGCAGAGGAAGGATGCACGATTCTCACCTCTCTGCCACCAACACACCAAGGACTTGGTCCTCCTGGATGCACAAGACACATGAGCGCCTTCTTGCTGCACTACCTACATGACCCTCGGATTGTATGAATTTGAAGTAATCCTGAATACTGGGTTGCCACACTGTTAGATCCCCGGTACAAGACAAAATTTGGCGAACTAATTCCTGCCATAGAAATAGACGCACGTATACAGGAGTATCTGCAGAATGTGGTACGCAATCTTAGATCTACTTTTCCACTAAACACCAGTGCTGCACAGAGTGAATCTCAACACTTTGTCATGGATAGGAGGAAATGGTCTTTTACTTGTCCACATCGGAGGGACCGAGGGATGGCTGCTGTGCTGAGATGGCGTTGAGTACGGTGTCCCTGCACAGTTGCACTTTTGGTCATATCCCAAAATGAGTTGAAAAAGGACAGATGCTGTTGGAAAGGGGAACAGGTGTGTTGGAAAGGGGAAAAAAATTTGGGTCCGTGGATTTGGTGGTTAAACAACTGTAACATTTGCTGAAGAAACAACATCTGTTACAGTGGGACTGGCAGATTTGGATAAAGTGGTATATAATCTGTGACCGCTATATAACAAAAATTAATAAGAAAAGAAAGAGAAAGGTATATATCACCTTCAGCAGTCAGTGTCCACCGTGCTCCCAGTTGGAAAAGGAGAGGTTGGCAACTTGAAGGTTTGGTGGAGGATACAGAGCTGTGTGGCTATGAAACTAATAGTAGCCTGAACCGAGTTAGACGCCATTCGGATCTGGAGACTGTGAGCCCTGTTAGCGTCACAGGGTCCACATGCCCACCCAGCCCAGGAACTCCCTGTTAACAACACAGGGGCCATTGAGTACGCTGACCGTGTGCGTAGGGGCCACACCTGTGGACAGCAGGCGCATCAGCAGCAGCAGGCCTGTTAATGCCACTGGGCTGCACAAGCAGGACTGTTAGGACAGGAGCTGGTCTTAACCGTTCTGCGTTACCAACTGTGGTGGTGGCCTGCATCCACCACCCTATCCCTGCCTACCTCTGGCCTAAAGCCGCAATGGGTTCAACACATGGAGGTGTGCTCTTTCGGAGCATAATAGAAGACTGCGCACCTCCTTGTTGGCTCCAGCCCCTTTTATAACCTGGGTCCGCCCCAAACCAGGGTGAACCACAATGCACCTCCTGGAGACAAAAGCAGAGTGACACGTCATGAGTGGCATAACTAGCGTCCTATTTGGAAACGCAACTTCAATGATGACCTCATGGCTGCCATGACCCAAACACCTCACCAGTCATCGTCTGACCATCAATAATGCGGTGACAAGTCATAGGTGTGGGCCTCTGCAAGCCATTTGGGAGGACACCTGATGCCCTGTGGTCTATATGGGACCCCCACATCAGGGCCAGGGCCAAAGAGTTCATTACCGGACCTAGTCTCTGATGCAGGAAGTGCCTGAGCATGCTCAGTAGCATGAAATACAGTCTCTGAAAAAAGACTATCAGCTTTAGCATGGTGTCTAGGCACAAAACAGGACTTAGACCCGGCACAGAATGCAAGCACCTGTGCAAAGAGGCTTTTCACACTTAGTGTGGGAGCATGCGCTGTATCCCGAAATGAAGACTTAGCGTCAGGAATGGCACAGTCAGGCTGAGCATACTCACTAGGCGAAACACTGTAATTATGCTGCAGCTGGGGTACATCGGCACACGCATGCGCACTAGCTGCCTCTCCACACTTAGACGTGGAGGGGAAATTTGTCTTGGAGATGCTGTCTATGAACAGAAGGAAAAGCTAAAGGAAGCCTGACTTTCTATCCCTCCGAATTATGAAATGCAGCAATGAATTCCATGAGTTTGCTATAACATTAGCGTAGCTAAATGTGCATGAGGGTGTGATGTAGAGGTGCTAGAAATAGCTTGTCACCAGTGGGGCACTAATGGAATACAACAGCCAGTTCTATGATGCCACAAAATGGCAGTATTTTGTGCTATCATTATAGCTTATTAAAAACAGAGCACGAGGTTGTCATGCAGAGGTGCTGCACATAGATTTGCAGTAGTGTGAATAGACAAAAGTACAATAGCCACGTTTAGGATACAACTAGGTACAGTGAGTGTTTGCTACTATAAATGGCTGAGTTTAAAAAAGTTTGAGTGTGCAATGCAGGCAGACGTGCTGCAAATAACGTTCCAATACTGTGAATTGACAAAAGTACAATAGCCACGTTTAGGATACAACTAGGTACAGTGAGTGTTTGCTACTATAAATGGCTGAGTTTAAAAAAGTTAGAGTGTGCAATGCAGGCAGACGTGCTGCAAATATCGTTCCAATACTGTGAATAGACAAAAGTACAATAGCCACGTTTAGGATACAACTAGGTACACTGAGTGTTTGCTACTATAAATGGCTGAGTTTAAAAAAGTTTGAGTGTGCAATGCAGGCAGACGTGCTGCAAATAACGTTCCAATACTGTGAATTGACAAAAGTACAATAGCCACGTTTAGGATACAACTAGGTACACTGAGTGTTTGCTACTATAAATGGCTGAGTTTAAAAAAGTTTGAGTGTGCAATGCAGGCAGACGTGCTGCAAATATCGTTCCAATACTGTGAATAGACAAAAGTACAATAGCCACGTTTAGGATACAACTAGGTACACTGAGTGTTTGCTACTATAAATGGCTGAGTTTAAAAAAGTTTGAGTGTGCAATGCAGGCAGACGTGCTGCAAATAACGTTCCAATACTGTGAATTGACAAAAGTACAATAGCCACGTTTAGGATACAACTAGGTACACTGAGTGTTTGCTACTATAAATGGCTGAGTTTAAAAAAGTTTGAGTGTGCAATGCAGGCAGACGTGCTGCAAATAACGTTCCAATACTGTGAATTGACAAAAGTACAATAGCCACGTTTAGGATACAACTAGGTACAGTGAGTGTTTGCTAGTATAATGGCTGAGTTTAAAAAAGTTTGAGTGTGCAATGCAGGCAGACGTGCTGCAAATAACGTTCCAATACTGTGAATTGACAAAAGTACAATAGCCACGTTTAGGATACAACTAGGTACAGTGAGTGTTTGCTAGTATAATGGCTGAGTTTAAAAAAGTTAGAGTGTGCAATGCAGGCAGACGTGCTGCAAATAACGTTCCAATACTGTGAATAGACAAAAGTACAATAGCCACGTTTAGGATACAACTAGGTACACTGAGTGTTTGCTACTATAAATGGCTGAGTTTAAAAAAGTTTGAGTGTGCAATGCAGGCAGACGTGCTGCAAATAACGTTCCAATACTGTGAATTGACAAAAGTACAATAGCCACGTTTAGGATACAACTAGGTACACTGAGTGTTTGCTACTATAAATGGCTGAGTTTAAAAAAGTTTGAGTGTGCAATGCAGGCAGACGTGCTGCAAATAACGTTCCAATACTGTGAATTGACAAAAGTACAATAGCCACGTTTAGGATACAACTAGGTACACTGAGTGTTTGCTACTATAAATGGCTGAGTTTAAAAAAGTTTGAGTGTGCAATGCAGGCAGACGTGCTGCAAATAACGTTCCAATACTGTGAATTGACAAAAGTACAATAGCCACGTTTAGGATACAACTAGGTACACTGAGTGTTTGCTACTATAAATGGCTGAGTTTAAAAAAGTTTGAGTGTGCAATGCAGGCAGACGTGCTGCAAATAACGTTCCAATACTGTGAATTGACAAAAGTACAATAGCCACGTTTAGGATACAACTAGGTACACTGAGTGTTTGCTACTATAAATGGCTGAGTTTAAAAAAGTTTGAGTGTGCAATGCAGGCAGACGTGCTGCAAATAACGTTCCAATACTGTGAATTGACAAAAGTACAATAGCCACGTTTAGGATACAACTAGGTACACTGAGTGTTTGCTACTATAAATGGCTGAGTTTAAAAAAGTTTGAGTGTGCAATGCAGGCAGACGTGCTGCAAATAACGTTCCAATACTGTGAATTGACAAAAGTACAATAGCCACGTTTAGGATACAACTAGGTACACTGAGTGTTTGCTACTATAAATGGCTGAGTTTAAAAAAGTTTGAGTGTGCAATGCAGGCAGACGTGCTGCAAATAACGTTCCAATACTGTGAATTGACAAAAGTACAATAGCCACGTTTAGGATACAACTAGGTACAGTGAGTGTTTGCTAGTATAATGGCTGAGTTTAAAAAAGTTTGAGTGTGCAATGCAGGCAGACGTGCTGCAAATAACGTTCCAATACTGTGAATTGACAAAAGTACAATAGCCACGTTTAGGATACAACTAGGTACAGTGAGTGTTTGCTAGTATAATGGCTGAGTTTAAAAAAGTTAGAGTGTGCAATGCAGGCAGACGTGCTGCAAATAACGTTCCAATACTGTGAATAGACAAAAGTACAATAGCCACGTTTAGGATACAACTAGGTACACTGAGTGTTTGCTACTATAAATGGCTGAGTTTAAAAAAGTTTGAGTGTGCAATGCAGGCAGACGTGCTGCAAATAACGTTCCAATACTGTGAATTGACAAAAGTACAATAGCCACGTTTAGGATACAACTAGGTACACTGAGTGTTTGCTACTATAAATGGCTGAGTTTAAAAAAGTTTGAGTGTGCAATGCAGGCAGACGTGCTGCAAATAACGTTCCAATACTGTGAATTGACAAAAGTACAATAGCCACGTTTAGGATACAACTAGGTACACTGAGTGTTTGCTACTATAAATGGCTGAGTTTAAAAAAGTTTGAGTGTGCAATGCAGGCAGACGTGCTGCAAATAACGTTCCAATACTGTGAATTGACAAAAGTACAATAGCCACGTTTAGGATACAACTAGGTACACTGAGTGTTTGCTACTATAAATGGCTGAGTTTAAAAAAGTTAGAGTGTGCAATGCAGGCAGACGTGCTGCAAATATCGTTCCAATACTGTGAATAGACAAAAGTACAATAGCCACGTTTAGGATACAACTAGGTACACTGAGTGTTTGCTACTATAAATGGCTGAGTTTAAAAAAGTTTGAGTGTGCAATGCAGGCAGACGTGCTGCAAATAACGTTCCAATACTGTGAATTGACAAAAGTACAATAGCCACGTTTAGGATACAACTAGGTACAGTGAGTGTTTGCTAGTATAATGGCTTAGTTAAAATGAGTTTGAGTGTGCAATGCAGGCAGACGCGCTATGCAAATGTCTTTGCACTAGTGGGACTATAGCAAAGTCCAATAGCCACGTATAGGATGCCACTAGGTACACTGAGTGTTTGCTAGTATAATGGCTTGGTTTTAATGAGTTGGAGTGTGCAATGCAGGCAGACGCGCTCTGCAAATGTCTTTGCACTAGTGGGACTATAGCAAAGTCCAATAGCCACGTATAGGATGCCACTAGGTACACTGAGTGTTTGCTAGTATAATGGCTTGGTTAGAATGAGTTGTAGTGTGCAATGCAGGCAGATGTGCTCTGCTAATGTCTTTGCACTAGTGGGACTATAGCAAAGTCCAATAGCCACGTATAGGATGCCACTAGGTACACTGAGTGTTTGCTAGTATAATGGCTTAGTTAAAATGAGTTTGAGTGTGCAATGCAGGCAGACGCGCTATGCAAATGTCTTTGCACTAGTGGGACTATAGCAAAGTCCAATAGCCACGTATAGGATGCCACTAGGTACACTGAGTGTTTGCTAGTCTAATGGCTTGGTTAGAATGAGTTGTAGTGTGCAATGCAGGCAGATGTGCTCTGCTAATGTCTTTGCACTAGTGGGACTATAGCAAAGTCCAATAGCCACGTATAGGATGCCACTAGGTACACTGAGTGTTTGCTAGTATAATGGCTTAGTTAAAATGAGTTTGAGTGTGCAATGCCGGCAGACGCGCTATGCAAATGTCTTTGCACTAGTGGGACTATAGCAAAGTCCAATAGCCACGTATAGGATGCCACTAGGTACACTGAGTGTTTGCTAGTATAATGGCTTGGTTTTAATGAGTTGGAGTGTGCAATGCAGGCAGACGCGCTCTGCAAATGTCTTTGCACTAGTGGGACTATAGCAAAGTCCAATAGCCACGTATAGGATGCCACTAGGTACACTGAGTGTTTGCTAGTATAATGGCTTGGTTAGAATGAGTTGTAGTGTGCAATGCAGGCAGACGCGCTCTGCAAATGTCTTTGCACTAGTGGGACTATAGCAAAGTCCAATAGCCACGTATAGGATGCCACTAGGTACACTGAGTGTTTGCTAGTATAATGGCTTGTTTAGAATGAGTTGTAGTGTGCAATGCAGGCAGACGCGCTCTGCAAATGTCTTTGCACTAGTGGGACTATAGCAAAGTCCAATAGCCACGTATAGGATGCCACTAGGTACACTGAGTGTTTGCTAGTATAATGGCTTGTTTAGAATGAGTTGTAGTGTGCAATGCAGGCAGACGCGCTCTGCAAATGTCTTTGCACTAGTGGGACTATAGCAAAGTCCAATAGCCACGTATAGGATGCCACTAGGTACACTGAGTGTTTGCTAGTATAATGGCTTAGTTATCAGTTGGAGTGTGCAGAGGACAAGAGGGTACAGTGGCAGGATTGTGGTGCTCTGGGTAGAGGAATGGAAGCCTGCCTTTCTATTCCCTCCTAATGGTGAAATGCAGGTAGGAAATCCCTGACCTGGGCTACACAGACGCTGTTGCTGTTTGCAGGACCTGTCACCTATGGCTCTCTGACCCTGCCGGTTGGAGCCCTTAAAAGGACTGCTATAAAGTGCTCTCCCTAAGCTGTCTAACGCTGTGTATGCAGCGCATACAGCTGTATCGGCTATAGGACTCAGGAAGACGGAGCTGCGACAGTGATGTCTGACACCAAAGACGCAGAAGGCAGATAATGGCGTCCGTGAAGAAAATGTCCGGTTTTATAATGCAGGGACATGTGACATGCAGATCCTATCACACATGCCGTTGCTTCTCTGGCTCAAAGTCCACTTAGCTGTGTGTGTGTCTGGGATTGGCTGACATGCTGGCCCGCCCCACAAGACGCGCGCACTTAGGGAAGGAAGACAAGAAAAAAAAAAAAAAAAAAAGGCGATCGCCATTATAGAAACAGCAGTGATCTGAAGGCGCTGTTCACGCACACTATACACTGAAATGTGATAATAGTTTGATTCACAGAGTGACTTACACTATTACAGCAGAAACCAAGCTAGGATTTAGCTGTTTTTTGGCTGCTAGAACCGTTCTCGAACGTTTCTAGAACTACCGAGCTTTTGCAAAAAGCTCGAGTTCTAGTTCGATCTAGAACATGCCCCAAAATCACTCGAGCCGCGAACTGGAGAACCACGAACCACGAACCGCGCTCAACTCTAAAAGGGACATATCATTCCATTATTTTGATGTCAGAAACGCATGTTTTCTGCAGCCAAAAAGCATGTAAAACGCTGGAATTTTGATGTAGCTTGCTTTTTTCAACTTCTCATTGACTTTAATGTTAGCAAAACGCTGCCCAAATGGCAAAAACCAATTGACATGCTGCTTCTTTGAACGCTGAGTTTTTGCACAAAATTATGCAAATTAAACGCAGCGTTTTGAACTGCAAAGTGCGCACAAGAAATCCCCATTTCCCATAGACTTTGCTGGAAAATCAAAACGCAGGCATTTCTGCATGAAAACGCTGCAGTTCCAAACGCAGGCTAAAAGCAGGTGAAACGCAGATGAAAACGCAAAGTGCGGACACAGCCTTAATGAGAATCTGTCACCATATTTGGGAAAATGCACCCTTTGAATAGAAAAAATAGCATAAAATATTATGCCACTTAGGTAATAGAAGCGATCAGAGAATTTACTGAATACTGTTTTCATAAGTCCAGTGTATTAATGAGTTGAGTTTAATTATATTCCACATATCCTTCATACTGATGATTAATTGACGACTGTTGTGTATTAGCCTATGGCTGGGGTCCTATGCATTTTGCATTGCACTCGGACCAATATTAGTCAATGATGCAGGTCAGATCTGTGAGTTTTGTCGCAGCTCTAAGCAGACTGAGAAAAAACTTACAGCATGCTGCAAATGGCAGTGTATCCTGACTCAATCGCACCCATTCAAGTCTATGGGTGCGAGTGAAACATTGGACTGCTCTGATGTCATCCGATTGCTGTGCGATATATGCAGAGACAGACAGTGGAAAAGGTGGAGAGATTAATCTCTCCTTCTCACCTGTGCTCTGATTCTCACATGCGAAATAGTCAGATTACAAGGAGCGACACTCACAGCAGAGTTTGAGCTGAGTGTCACTCATTACCGTATCACATCCGAGCTCCCGTATTAGATGCAACACGCTAATATGACCCCGGCTTATAAGTTACAGTAGGGTAAGGGTATGCTCATACAATATATTTTTCAGGCGGGTTGCTCTGAAATACACTTTAAAAAGCACTAACTAAAATGTTCAAAACAATGAACATACACATATCTGTAAAAACAACGATGTTTCTATGTTCAGTCTTTTCAACCTCTTTTAAAAGTTTCACATTTACAAAGATGACAAAGCTGAGAAAGAAGTGAGCTGACTATTCTTAAGCCGATGCCTGCTCTGACTATGCTCTCGCTATACTTTATTTCCAGGCAATGAAAAGGTTTAAAAAAACTGCAGATTGCCAAAAATGATGAAGAAAAGCTCAGGAAACAGTCAAAGATAGACACTTCAGAGAAAAAAACGCCAGCGTGTGCTGAAGCATCTTCCTTTTTGGAAAAATTTCTTTAAAAAAAAAAAAAAAAATGCTTTGTGCATATACCCATAAGGAGGCAGGAGGAATGCTTTCATCATCAATAGAGATGAGCGGACGCGTGGAATGTCAGTTTGGCGGATTCAGCCAGACTTTAGATAAAGTTTAGTTTGGGACCTGGACTTGACCTGAACCCCAATGGAAGTCACTAATTGGGCAGTTTGGGTCTGTGCCCACATGCAGACAGCCATAAATAGTACATTTCCAGAGGAGGCTGGATAAGATTTTTCCCATTTTTTTTTTTTGGTGCACACTACATCCAATCATGCTGTTGTTACCCTCAGTGTAAGCCCATCAAACACTGCAAGCGGCTCGCACTGAGCTGAGCACCAAGCGTACCGGAGCACAGCACGTGCAATTGTTTTGCATACGTAAAGCACCCAAACACCGAACCCACGCTAGTTTTTGAGGGTAAAGTCGGTGTTCTGTACAAACACCGAACATTGAACTTTGGGTTTGCTCATCTCTAGTCATGAATACCATTCTCTGATCATCACTATTAGCCAAACAACACAATATGTTTTGTGCTGCTTTGAGAAGAACCGACCTGTCCCAATAATTTAATCATTAAAGAGAGGGGGGAGACAGAACTGCCTATGAATGGCATGCAACAAATAAAAAGTGTAAACTTCACAAATTCATTCCTATTGTACTATAATGCAAAATGAGATTTTTAGCAAACAATTGATCAATTATTTGAGCCACCCCTGCCTCGTCATGACAAATGTCAATAGGGGGGACCTACTCTATATTATATAATTTACCATTGTGCCATACGGCCTCCTAAATATTTGAATAAGCAGAACCATATAACAGCAACACATATACCTGTGACATCTCAGAGCCGCTCCCATGTTGCAAAGACAGATAACTGTGAATAAAGGTAGTCCACGTGCCAGCATAAGCAGCAAGGCCACACACACCAGCACAATGTCAGAACTGGCCCTCACAGTGTCTGACCAGCAGCCAAGGATAAAGGAGGAGCAGGCCCAAGTAAATGGTGCTTAATTAACAATGCCTGTGGAACAGGGTGAGATAGTTGAATGTGAACAGACTCTAACATTAATTTTGATAGTAGAAGAAGGAATTTGCAAACCACACGGCATAGTGGGGGTCAGCCCAGCACTGCCTATGAATGGCATGCAACAAATAAAAAGTGTAAAATTCACAAATTCATTCCTACTGTACTACAGTATAATGCAAAATGAGATTTTTAGCAAACAATTGATCAATAATTTGAGCCACCCCTGACATGTATCAGGTATATGTGTGCTTTAATATGGTTCTGCTTTTAATTTAGTTAGCCGTATGGCACATTGAAAATATAAGTATAGAGTAGGACCCCCCTATAGATATTTGCCTTGACGTTGGCAGGGGCGGCTCAAATTATTTATCAATAATTTTGCTAAAAATCTCAATTTGCATTATAGTACAGTTGGAATATTTGTGAATTTACAGTAGAAAATTTTTTTTTTTGCATGCCATTCTCAGGCAGTGCTCCCCCCTATTTGTCCAATAATTTAATGACAGATCTGCTGTGCCCATCATCTACTGAAAGTAATTTGCTCTAGCCAAAACAGAATCAGAAAGCTCGATTGCTACATACAGCTTTGAGTTAGGGCTCAAATACAGTCTCAAAGTCGAATTTTGGATGTAGCTGTACTCATTGTTCCTTCTTTGGCTTTGACTTGTTTCTGTTACCATCTAGGTTTCTATGAGAATATTACAGAAGATTTGTGAGCTTATATTACGGATGCAGTATGTTTCACACTATCTAGCTGAATGTAATCCAAAAATGTAGTGTGCTCCTAGCCTAGGTTTGTAGAAGCCAAACCCTGTAATCCTCTGATAATGGACTTTCTATATTTTTTTTTCTTGCAAATCTCTTTTTATTGAGGATAAAAGAAATATTCCAAGCCACACATCAATATCAGAAGACACAATCAAATGGCTTACAGGTCCTTATTTTTGTCAGCCACCTGCAGTTCTTCAAGTTCTCGAAATTCCAGGCATTGATTCTGTGCTGTACTAAAGCCTTTCACTCCAAAAAATATTGATGTTTTACACAGAGTGGATCTGAGTGAACGGGGGTCTACATTTACCCTCTGATATTTGAACATTTTAATGTGTTTATTGTAATGTCAGTTATCGTACGTTGAGTATTTATTGATACATATAGTTAGTACCTTATACTATACGTATGCTAACACTTTTAATCCATCAGTAGTGCTGTCCTTACAATATTAGTCTATTCTTGAGCATGATAGCATCTGCCCATTTTCCATTAAGTGTTAACCAGAAAAAATATTATCATTTTTTTTTTGTAACCGGTTTAGGTACACCCCTGGCTTTTGCTGTTGGGAGGCCATTAACCACATTTTCCTAACTGCCTCATGGTAAGTCATTACTGTATCAGCGGTGCTGAGTATTGTCACATTAATCTATCACAGAGCACAGATTGTTTCTGGTTTGGCGAGCAGCAGGGAAGCCCATTTGAAGTGCTGCCTGATCCAATACACGGCCCCCATGCGGCTCCGCTCTCCACAGGTGTGGCTTCTGTGCTCCAAGACAGCTTTGCCAGTTCTGATAATTGTCTTACACAACGTTTTAAATTATGGACCGGCCATAATAGCAGATTATATTTAGACTACACAGGCACTCAATACATTGTATTAACCTTGGCTAGGAATAGTTTCTCATTTTCCTTTGCAGTGTTTTTCAGTACTTCCCTTCAACATATGTGAAGCCCCGCCGGTGTTGTATCAGTGCATACCTTCAGGGACTCCACGTAGCTGGTGCTGGTCACAGGTAGGGAATCTTCAGTTTTTGATCGTGACGCCACTCTCAGTATTTGCGGTCAGAGGGGACCGCCACTGCAGGTTAGAGGACGCCTGGGGCTGATGGTGGGTGCAGTCGGGTGTAGTAGCCTCCTGAGAGTGAGGCAAGCCCCAGGGCCCTTTGTAAAGCTGTAGTACCACAAGTCGCAGAATGACCACACACAGGCAGAGTGTCTTTCAGGGTTTTTACTCACTTCAGGTGGCAGGGTGAGTAGCCCGGGCGTAGCTGGGATGAACCAGGTGGGAACCAGGTATCCTTCCGGCTGACTGTATGAGGGTGACTACAAACTCGCCTTCCTTAGCCCTTGGTGGTTTGGGGTGACCCCGACTTTGAGTCCCTATGGGGGTCACCCAGGGAAGATGCTCCAAGCCTCTCTCCCCTTCTTGTTTTGCCGTGTGCTTGTTCCCCGGGCCAGGCCACTCCAGCCTCTTGCCTCCTGTGACCTATGGGCCCTACTTGCGGTTACGTGGCTGCGGCTTTTGGTTGTTGTGGTGTGGGCTGTAAGAGCCCCACACCGGCAGGTTTAGCAGGGAAAGGTGAATCTATCCTCGCTTCGGGATCTGCCGCCCGGTTGGGCCTGGTGCTCTCTAGAAGTCTCCTTACTTCCCACTCCGTGCACTCTCTAGCTGAAGCTGGCTTTCAGGCAGCACTCCTAGTTGACCGTTCTCCCCCGTCTGTAGTCACTGCGCGGGCGCTGTTAGACAGCATCAGCCCCACAGGTCTGCTCCTCACTGAGCCCTCTGGAGTTCTGCTCTAACCGACTCACTGGTGGGTTTTTTCCATCTCTGCTCTTTCTGCTGACATCTCCTCAGTCCGAGCTCCCAGCTCTAACTAACTCCTCCTCTCTCTCTTTCCTTCCCCACTTGTGTCTGCCTACGCCACCTAGCAACCAGACTCTCCACCACACCCCTTGAGAGGAGATGGAGGCTTTTTAACCCCCTGCCACTATTCCAGTGGAGGTATAGGCTTTGCCCCCTCCTGGGATCCCCAGGGGTCCTCTCATGGGTACATGTGTGAGACCTGATCACTATGCGCCTGTGTTCCACACCCCTGTCAGCCATCTGGATTACCTGTATTGTACTGTCCCCAGCATGGGTGCAGTACTCAGTGGTGCCTGACCAGGTCAGGGGCGCCACATTCCCCCTTAGTTATCACCAGCACGTCCTCGGGCTGCAAGACAACATTTTAAAATGCATAAAACATTAAAACATATAAAACATTTAAAAGCACCAGGTATCAGACATCACCACCCTCCACCCACAAGTCCGTTAACCCACCCAAAACCCTTTCACGTTGGCCGCGACTTCAGCCACTTCTGGCAGGATGTAGAGGCGGCTTTCATGGGCTGGTGGTTTCAGGGTATACCTGGCCTGGTGGATCCGCGCCGTCAACCTCTTCTGGCAGGATGCAGAGGCGGCCTCCACAGTTGGTGCTGACCAGGTACCCTCTTTGTGGTGGTGAGCCAAGGCCCCATAAACAGGCGTGCTCTCTGGTCGCAGGTGAGCCAAGGCCCTTTTCTACGGACGGGCCCCCCTGGTTGCAGACGAGCCAAGCCCCTAAACAGGCTGGCCCTGGTGGTGGTGCCACTGGTGTAACTATTTACACTGCGAGAGTTTGTGGCTATAGCAAGTTCATAGCCTTAAAGTTTAGTTCTCACAATAGTTTTTGTGGGCACATGCTTAAACGTTGCAAACAAAACCTTTCAAAACTGGTCAAAACAGGAACTTCTTACTTTACTTTACTTTACTTTTTACTCCTCTTTTTCACTAGGGCGAGGGCATGTAGGGCACCGGCACCTGTGACTTTCTTGCTCTCCGTCGTCGTCCGTGGTTGTTTCATCTGTAGGATCTTTATCTTTCCGTTCTTGGTCTTCATCTGTTTCTACATCTGGTTCTTTATCTCTATCTTGTCTTTCTTGTCTTTCTTGTCTTTCTTGTCTTTCTTGTCTTTCTTGTCTTTCTTGTCTTTCTTGTCTTTCTTGTCTTTCTTGTCTTTCTTGTCTTTCTTGTTGCATGGGATGGCTGTAGGGTTTGTTGGGACATAGCGTTACGTCAAGTGCGTACAATCCCCTTTCACCTTGGTGCATGGTAAACTGTACCGAATCTCCCATTTTCAGATTTCTGCAAGGGTGTCCTCTTGGCAGATGAGCGTTCACATCTCTGCGGTTTACAAATATCCCTTCTTTTATTCCTGGTGCTACGATAAATCCATAGCCACTTCTCAGATTAAAGTCTTCCACTATGCCATAACACAGGGGTCCTCTAGCCTGGGCTTTGGACTCTCTTAACATACGCTTCTCCTTTAGGTCTCTGGCGGTGACTGCTCTCTGTTCAGGAGACTGTGGTGCTGGAGCAAACTGTGTTCTTCTGCGCCGTGTCTTGCGGGCTGGGTCCATGCCTGTGGGCTCCCAGGTGAAGCTCTTAGGCAGCTCTTCTTCTGCAGAGGGGGTCAGGTCCTCCTCATCCCAGCGGGAGTATGGCAGCATTTCTGGCTCTGAGTAGGAGTCTGCTGCGGCTGGCGTCGGAGTTAGCCCTTCTGCCTCCTGGCCTCCTCTCCCCCTTAGTTCTTCCTGGCACTCCTCTGATGGCAGGACTGGGGATGGACTTTCTCCTGCTGGCCCAGGCGGGGGACTCTCTGGTGTAGCTGCAGGGGTTACCTGAATCTCCTCAGGGGTGCATGGGGGGCGCAGGTACAGATCCACCAACCACTGGGGAAACTTGGCCTCCATGTCAGCCCTCATCTGCCAGTATTCTTCCTCCAGCGTGGGCTTCCTATCAGAGACCTCCGGGGACTGGGGAGCAGTGTCAGCTCTGGCCTTACAGGCCGGGGTAAATGCTGAGGTAGTCTTTCCTTGGCGGGCCGCGCCTGGCATGGCGGCGGCCTGGTCTTGGCGGGCCGCGCCTATCATGGCGGCGGCCTGGTCTTGGCGGGCCGCGCCTATCATGGCGGCGGCCTGGTCTGTGCGGGCCGGGCAGGGCATCGCTGCGGCGGCCTGGTCTTGGCGGGCCGAGCAGGGCATCGCTGCGGCGGCCTGGTCTTGGCGGGCCGCGCCTATCATGGCGGCGGCCTGGTCTGTGCGGGCCGGGCAGGGCATCGCTGCGGCGGCCTGGTCTTGGCGGGCCGCGCCTATCATGGCGGCGGCCTGGTCTGTGCGGGCCGGGCAGGGCATCGCTGCGGCGGCCTGGTCTTGGCGGGCCGAGCAGGGCATCGCTGCGGCGGCCGGGGCTTGGCGGGCCGAGCAGGGCATCGCTGCGGCGGCCGGGGCTTGGCGGGCCGCACCTGGCGTGGCTGCGGCCTGCTTCAGCGTCGCCGCACCGGACGCCTCTTCAGGGACCGCGGACGTGGCAGCAGGGGTCGGGGCACTTGCGCGGGCCGGGGCATCATTCGACTCACCCGTTGTTGGTAGCACTGGGGTCTGCGTCGTCGCCGTCCCGCCTGACACCCGGCATGCAGCTCTCCCTTCATAGGCCCGAACCGCCGCGGTCAGCTCCTGCAGTTCCATCCGTTCCTCCCGAATCTGCTCCACGACCCGGGTCTCCAGCCGGTTGCAAAACTGGGCCAGCTCCCGGTACCACCAGGCAGCGGAGCCTGGTTCTGGGTTCCTGCGGTCAGACGCCATTTCTTCTGCGCCGTCTTCTGCACGGTCTCCCAGCAGTGGACTCTTCGCTGCCTCCTGTAACAAGCTGTCCAGTTTCTGCTCTGCCTCTTTCAGCAGCTCCTCTCCCAGCAGCAGGCTTGTGGCTTCCTTTCCTTCCCGCCGTCTCTCGACGCTTCCACTCTCATAGCTGGCAAGGTCAGAACTCTGCAGGGGATCTCTGGGTAGCCACACCTCTTCGTGGGCGGTAACTTCTTCCAGCGCGGGCTGCTGTTGTTTTTCAGCGCGCTTTTCATGGTGGCAATATGGCGGCGCTTCCAATTTTTCAAGCGGACCGCCTAGGCACATGGTCACCTGTCTGAACAGGTCTAGTCCTTATCCTGTTCGTGACGCCAGATGTGAAGCCCCGCCGGTGTTGTATCAGTGCATACCTTCAGGGACTCCACGTAGCTGGTGCTGGTCACAGGTAGGGAATCTTCAGTTTTTGATCGTGACGCCACTCTCAGTATTTGCGGTCAGAGGGGACCGCCACTGCAGGTTAGAGGACGCCTGGGGCTGATGGTGGGTGCAGTCGGGTGTAGTAGCCTCCTGAGAGTGAGGCAAGCCCCAGGGCCCTTTGTAAAGCTGTAGTACCACAAGTCGCAGAATGACCACACACAGGCAGAGTGTCTTTCAGGGTTTTTACTCACTTCAGGTGGCAGGGTGAGTAGCCCGGGCGTAGCTGGGATGAACCAGGTGGGAACCAGGTATCCTTCCGGCTGACTGTATGAGGGTGACTACAAACTCGCCTTCCTTAGCCCTTGGTGGTTTGGGGTGACCCCGACTTTGAGTCCCTATGGGGGTCACCCAGGGAAGATGCTCCAAGCCTCTCTCCCCTTCTTGTTTTGCCGTGTGCTTGTTCCCCGGGCCAGGCCACTCCAGCCTCTTGCCTCCTGTGACCTATGGGCCCTACTTGCGGTTACGTGGCTGCGGCTTTTGGTTGTTGTGGTGTGGGCTGTAAGAGCCCCACACCGGCAGGTTTAGCAGGGAAAGGTGAATCTATCCTCGCTTCGGGATCTGCCGCCCGGTTGGGCCTGGTGCTCTCTAGAAGTCTCCTTACTTCCCACTCCGTGCACTCTCTAGCTGAAGCTGGCTTTCAGGCAGCACTCCTAGTTGACCGTTCTCCCCCGTCTGTAGTCACTGCGCGGGCGCTGTTAGACAGCATCAGCCCCACAGGTCTGCTCCTCACTGAGCCCTCTGGAGTTCTGCTCTAACCGACTCACTGGTGGGTTTTTTCCATCTCTGCTCTTTCTGCTGACATCTCCTCAGTCCGAGCTCCCAGCTCTAACTAACTCCTCCTCTCTCTCTTTCCTTCCCCACTTGTGTCTGCCTACGCCACCTAGCAACCAGACTCTCCACCACACCCCTTGAGAGGAGATGGAGGCTTTTTAACCCCCTGCCACTATTCCAGTGGAGGTATAGGCTTTGCCCCCTCCTGGGATCCCCAGGGGTCCTCTCATGGGTACATGTGTGAGACCTGATCACTATGCGCCTGTGTTCCACACCCCTGTCAGCCATCTGGATTACCTGTATTGTACTGTCCCCAGCATGGGTGCAGTACTCAGTGGTGCCTGACCAGGTCAGGGGCGCCACACATACATAAACCCAAAAAACACACAAACGCCTCCATTTGCCCCTACCACAAACTGGTGCTTTTTGTCTATTCTGGAAGTCTATTACTCAAATTAGGCATCAAGTCATTGTTATGGATTTTCAAAGCAAAATGCGCACAGGTCTGGATTCGATATACTGCTAAATGCTTTGATTAGTGTTATGACTGCTATATGCAACACGACTAAGTAAACAGCTGTCCATTAATGTGCGAGGGAATATGTCACTAGGTTTCGGTATGTAATCTGAGAGCAGGATGATGTAGGGGCAGAGCGCCTGAATCCAATGATGGGTCACCTGCTGGTCTGCATGTTATTTTGATACAGTCACTGTTTTCTCTGCTGCATATTTGCTCAGATTACTGTATGTAATGCTGTTGCATGTAGATATTAATAGAAACCAGTCCCAGGGCATGAGAGTGCCATTTAAAGCTGTCAACTGGATTAAAGGATGCTACCCCAACATGTAGGCATAATAATAACAATATTAATAATAATAATATTGGCAAAACACCTGCAAATAGAAAAGTAGTATAGTTCTCCTAATATAGTCATGTCTTTTTCCTCATGTGCAGGACATTGCAGCTTGGGTATACATCGTTTTCCCACTACCAAAGCTAATTTTGAAATTCATTTTAATCAATAGATCTTGGAATATTACTACGTTCCATGATTGGAAAAATTGATCTTTAATTTTTTTTTCCTGTGCTGAGATAATCTTATATATGTGTCACTGCTATGTACTGTGTAATGGCTGTGTCTGACTATACAGGGACATGGTCTGATCATACCATATCTTCTGGGCAGGGGAAGACACAAAAAAGAATACAGACAGAACAGCAGGGGATTACAGCCAGTTCTTTTTCTGAGGTAAAGTATTTTCCTGCCTGTTTTAAAAATATTTTACCTCAAAGAAAGAATTATTTGCGATTCCACTCTGTAATGTCTGTATACTCTTTTGTATCCTCCCCTGCCCAGGAACTGTGAAATAATCAGACCATGTCCCTGTACAGTCAGACACGGCCATTATACAGTACATAGCAGGGGTACAAATCTAAGATTATCTCAGCACAGAGATATTTTTTTTAACATATCCAATTGTGGAACTTATTACTATTATTCTAAGATCTATTGACTTTGCTGAAGACAAGCAGACTAAGGACATGGATTACTGGAACCATGTCCTCTCTTCTGATGAAACAAGCATACAATTATTTGCTTCAGATGGTGCCAAGTGTGTGTGGCAGCAACCAGGTGAGGAGTACAAAAACAAGTGTGTCTTGCCTACAGTCAAGCATGGTGGTGGAAGTGTCATGGTTTGGGGCTGCATTAGTGCTGATGGTAGTGAAGAGCTATAGGTAATTTATGGAACCAAGAATGCCAGTATGTACTGTGACACACTGAAGCAGAGGATGATACCTTCCCTTTGGAATATTATAACAACCTTAAACACATTTGCAAGATGACCACTGCCTTGCTAAAGAAACTTAGGGTAAAGGTGCTGGACTGGTCAAGACCAAAACCATATTGAGCATCTGTAGGGCATCCTCAAACAGAAAGTGGAGGAGCACAAGGTCTAACATCCACCAGCTCAGTGATGTCATCATGGTGGATAAAAAAGGATTCCAGTGGTTTCTGTGAAGCTCTAGTGAACTCCATGCCCAAAAGAGCTAAGGCAGAGGTTGAAAATAATGGTGGTCACACAAAATATTGACACTGTCGGTACAATTTATCCATTTTCACTTGGGGGTGTACTCAATTTTGTTGCCAGCAGTTTAGACATTAATGGCTGTGTGTTGAGTTATTTAGATTGGACACCAAATATACACTGTAATAAAAGCTGTACACTGCCTACTTTACAGTACATTGTATCAAAATGTCATATCTTCAGTGTTGTTCCATGAAAAGAAGTAATAAAATATTAACAAAATGTGAGGGTGTACTCACTTTTGTGAAATAATGTAGTTCAAAACAAAATAACATGACAACATGACTAATCAATGACAGTAACAGAAGGGCTTCTGTGCATCCTCTCCTTCATTCTGACAAAATAGAACAGTCGTCACCCCCAAAATTGGTAGGAAGTGCATGCTCACAGATTAGCTATCAAAAAAATTAAGCCAGAATTAATACAAAATGTAAATGAAATCCTTAGAAGTTTTACTGTGCAGCATTTTAAAGAACGTTGCTTATATTTAATTTATTTGGTTGCTGTGTTATATTAAACAGACTTTAGTTTTATAAAAAATGCAGATAAATCTGTCACCTATATTTATAGGAGGAGAAGAAGCCCCCCGATGTATGACACGTTAAAGAGATGGCATCTGTGCAGAAACCTTGTCACAATGCAGACATGTGCAGCATACTTTCAATGACTTGTCTTGATCCAGTGACAATGGCATTTTTAGATTGTTTGTACTGCGCTGTCATTCCAAGGCAGTTTATCATGATAATAATATAATGTCACTTACTCTTATTGTCATTCCACTAGTGTTGTATATATTCTTTTTTTACTTCTTGTTCATAACTGGATACAATAAGACACTGATGTAAATGCCAGTTCCTTGCCATCAGTACCAAGGTAACATGGGTAAAGAATACAGATCCGTTTGCACAGATATCCTGCAGTCTTTGCCATAGGCCTAAAACACACTTCCGCAAAAAAAGTGCGTGTGACACGGTACGTTTTTCGGGTCCGTGTTCCGTTTTTTTGGGGCGTTTCTCCGGTACGTATGGCATCCGTGTGATGGCGTATGCGAGCCGTGTGTATGTGTAAAATGTCCGTGTTTGTGTGTAAAATGCCCGTGTATGTGTACGTGGAATGTCCGTGTGGAATGTCCGTTTGTGTGTTGCACAATGTCGTTGATACATGTTGGCTGACAGCAGACAGAGTTGCGCGATGAGAATGAACTCGGGTGAACTTCACCCGACTTCATTGTCATGCCGCGGCTCTGTCTGTGTGCCGCGTACTTATTAGCGGTCACCTGTGAAGGATTCACCAGTGACCGCTAATCCCCCAAGTGACTGAAGTTAGCAGCCCTCTCTCATACTTACCGCTTCCAGATCACCAGCGCGGCGAGGAACAGCTGTGCAGAGAATACGCGGCAACAATTACTTTGAATATGCCGGCCGCTCATTAATCAATCTCGTATTCCCTGCTTTCCCCACCCACAGACACCTGTGATTGGTTGCAGTCAGACAAGCCCCCCACGCTGAGTGACAGCTGTCTCACTGCACCCAATCACAGCAGCCGGTGGGCGTGTCTATACTGTGCAGTAAAATAAATAAATAAGTAATTAAAAAACCGGCGTGCGGTCCCCCCCCATTTTAATACCAGCCAGATAAAGCCATACAGCTGAAGGCTGGTATTCTCAGGATGGGGAGCCCCACGCGATCAGTTGAGCTGTCACTGAGGTTACTCGCGGCCCACGCGTGGGCCGCGAGTAACCTCAGTGACAGCTCAACTGATCGCGTGGGGCTCCCCATCCTGAGAATACCAGCCTTCAGCTGTATGGCTTTATCTGACTGGTATTAAAATGGGGGGGGACCGCACGCCGGTTTTTTAATTACTTATTTATTTATTTTACTGCACAGTATAGACACGCCCACCGGCTGCTGTGATTGGGTGCAGTGAGACAGCTGTCACTCAGCGTGGGGGGCTTGTCTGACTGCAACCAATCACAGGTATCTGTGGGTGGGGAAAGCAGGGAATACGAGATTGATTAATGAGCGGCCGGCATATTCAAAGTAATTGTTGCCGCGCATTCTCTGCACAGCTGTTCCTCGCCGCGCTGGTGATCGGGGAGCGGTATGAGCCGGGGGAAGAAAAAAAACGAGCGCCAATGTAAGTATGACTGAGAACAGCAGAAAAAAAGGTAAGTATACTGAATTTAATAAAAAAAAAAAAAAAAAATAAGATCGCTAGTGTAAAAACGCACACGCACGAAACGTGCTGAACACGGACATACTCCGTGTGCGGTACGTGCAGGCACGGACGCATAGACTAAAGCGGGTCCGTACCTGCGTGCTGCCGGCCAAAAACGGACATGTTGTCCGTGTAGAAAAGCGCACACACGTGCTTACCTCACGGACACACGTTCCGTGCGATTTTACGTGTGTGTGCCATCTAGCATAGAACAACATGGGTCTCCGTGTGTACGTGTCTCCGGTACGTGCAAATACGTACCGCACACGTACAAATTAAACAGATGTGTGTTGCGGGTCATAGGGAGCTATGTGGACCTTTTTTTGACTGGAGGCTTCATTCTATTTCTGAAGTTTTAATTAAACACTAAGCTAATTATAAATAAGTCATTTTATTTTATGCACTTTAAAAAAAATACTACTAATAGTCTTCTCATTCATTTTAAAAATACATTCAATTGACTAGCACTATCAAAATGAAATGGCAAACTTTCTCTAAAAGACCACCTACTTGAGAATACCAGAATCTTACCCAGTCCAGATTTCTTGTGATTGATTTTTATTTTCACAATATTTTTACATACCTGTCATCATTCCGATAGATTACCTTCAAATGCAATTTTTGATGATCAATTCAAAGAGATTTCACTGTTGCTGTTAAAGGAATCTGTCACCAAGTTTTTGCTACCTTATCTGATACTAGCATAATGTAGTAAAAGAGATGCTGATTCCAACGATGTGTCACTTAGTTCACTGGGTCCAGCAGTTGTGACACAATCAGAGTTCTTAGATCTAACATGTAGCTGAGCTCAGAAATCTAACCCCACCCACAGCACAGCTTTATGTGTATATTGCATATGGACAGTGAACTGCTTATCAGTGTTGGAGGGTGATTTTGGCAAGCTACTTTGGGAAGTGATAATCCCCTGCTGATAAAACACTCATTGTATTAAAACAACATCACATAGCTTAATAAGTGACACATCCTTGAAAATTTTTCTCTAGTCTTTAGAGTCCCTACCTTATGTTGCCCTTAGATTATTTATCAAAAGCCTTATGATTAACAGAAGATGGACTGGACTACATTCAGCTCATCATAGGATACAAGGCTAAGGTCTTATGCATTTGATCATATTATTGCTCTAATTTTTTTATACCTTGAAATGGCTCCACAGTGGTACATGGTGACACAATATACCTCTGTATGTTTCAGTATGTTTCAGAATTGGAGGCATATCCCACAGAAAAAAAAGGGCAATTATATTGGACATGTACAGTCGGTACGGAAAGTATTCAGACCCCTTTACATTTTCCCTCTTTGTTTCATTGCAGCCATTTGGTAAATTCAAAAAAGTTCATTTTTTTCTATTTAATGTACACTCTGCACCCCATCTTGACAGAAAAAAAACATAAATGTAGAGATTTTTGAAAATGTATTAAACAAAAAAAACTGAAATATCACATGGTCATAAGTATTCAGAGCCTTTATCAGTATTGAGTAGAAGCACCTTTTGAGCTAGTGCAGCCATGAGTCTTTTTGGGAATGAGGCAACAAGTTTTTCACACCTGGATTTGGGGATCCTCTGCCATTCTTCCTTGCAGATCCTCTCCAGTTCTGTCAGGTTGGATAGTGAACGTTGATGGACATTTTCAGGTCTCTCCAGAGATGCTCAATTGGGTTTAGCTCAGGGCTCTGGCTGGGCCAGTCAAGAATAGTCACATAGTTGTTCTGAAGCCACTCCTTTGTTATTTTAGCTGTGTGCTTAGGGTCATTGTCTTGTTGGAAGGTGAACCTTTGGCCAAGTATGAAGTCCAGAGCACTCTGAAAGAGGTTTTCTTCAATGAGATCTCTGTACTTGGCCACATCCATCTTTCTGTCAATTGCAACCAGTCATCCTGTCCCTGCAGCTGAAAAACACCCCATAGCATGATGCTGCCACCACCATGTTTCACTGTTGGGATTGTATTGGGCAGGTGATGAGCAGTGCCTGGTTTACTCCACACATAATGTGTCGCCCTGGGCAAGCCAGGGGACACAGGTCACACACCACCACACCCTACATCCCAGGTAGGAACACCAAAGCTAACCAAAAATCCTTGTTGCCTTCCTCCAGAGACTGATGATTCACACCAGGGGGTGGGCCAGGCGGTGGGCTCCGCCCACCGAGGAGGACACAGCTCTGGAGGCGGGAGAAACCAGGCAGATTAGCCCAGGCTATGCACCCCAATTTGGGATGTATTCCATCTGTATAGATTTTGGCGTTTGGTGACTGTTCACATTGGGTCATCAGGCTTTGTCCACAGGCTATATATATACTTCATGCAGCATTTGCTTGGACCTGTCCCGCCCACAGCCATGACTCAGTCATGGGTACGGGACTGCAATAGACCAGGTGAGTGCTGCTGAGAGCAGTTCTGCTATTTATATGTGAGGCCGCATGGCACATTTTATAAAAATATTTTAGTGTAGGACTGCTTCAAATGAGATTTGCCGTGACGTGGCGAAGCAGCTCAAGAAATTGCAATTTTTTGCCAAAAATCTCAAAAAAAAAAAAAAAAAAAAAAAAAAAAATTTTTATAATGCAGTTTGGAATATTTGATGCCTTAGTGCACACTGGTGCTGGCTCTTTGTTGTTTCTTTGTTGAATTGGTCGGTGGTTGACCTCCACCTTGCTATGCACCCCAATTTGGGATGTATTCCATCTGTATAGATTTTGGCGTTTGGTGACTGTTCACATTGGGTCATCAGGCTTTGTCCACAGGCTATATATATACTTCATGCAGCATTTGCTTGGACCTGTCCCGCCCACAGCCATGACTCAGTCATGGGTACGGGACTGCAATAGACCAGGTGAGTGCTGCTGAGAGCAGTTCTGCTATTTATATGTGAGGCCGCATGGCACATTTTATAAAAATATTTTAGTGTAGGACTGCTTCAAATGAGATTTGCCGTGACGTGGCGAAGCAGCTCAAGAAATTGCAATTTTTTGCCAAAAATCTCAAAAAAAAAAAAAAAAAAAAAAAATTTTTATAATGCAGTTTGGAATATTTGATGCCTTAGTGCACACTGGTGCTGGCTCTTTGTTGTTTCTTTGTTGAATTGGTCGGTGGTTGACCTCCACCTTGCTATGCACCCCAATTTGGGATGTATTCCATCTGTATAGATTTTGGCGTTTGGTGACTGTTCACATTGGGTCATCAGGCTTTGTCCACAGGCTATATATATACTTCATGCAGCATTTGCTTGGACCTGTCCCGCCCACAGCCATGACTCAGTCATGGGTACGGGACTGCAATAGACCAGGTGAGTGCTGCTGAGAGCAGTTCTGCTATTTATATGTGAGGCCGCATGGCACATTTTATAAAAATATTTTAGTGTAGGACTGCTTCAAATGAGATTTGCCGTGACGTGGCGAAGCAGCTCAAGAAATTGCAATTTTTTGCCAAAAATCTCAAAAAAAAAAAAAAAAAAAAAAAAAAAAAAATTTATAATGCAGTTTGGAATATTTGATGCCTTAGTGCACACTGGTGCTGGCTCTTTGTTGTTTCTTTGTTGAATTGGTCGGTGGTTGACCTCCACCTTGCTATGCACCCCAATTTGGGATGTATTCCATCTGTATAGATTTTGGCGTTTGGTGACTGTTCACATTGGGTCATCAGGCTTTGTCCACAGGCTATATATATACTTCATGCAGCATTTGCTTGGACCTGTCCCGCCCACAGCCATGACTCAGTCATGGGTACGGGACTGCAATAGACCAGGTGAGTGCTGCTGAGAGCAGTTCTGCTATTTATATGTGAGGCCGCATGGCACATTTTATAAAAATATTTTAGTGTAGGACTGCTTCAAATGAGATTTGCCGTGACGTGGCGAAGCAGCTCAAGAAATTGCAATTTTTTGCCAAAAATCTCAAAAAAAAAAAAAAAAAAAAAAAAAAATTTTTATAATGCAGTTTGGAATATTTGATGCCTTAGTGCACACTGGTGCTGGCTCTTTGTTGTTTCTTTGTTGAATTGGTCGGTGGTTGACCTCCACCTTGCTATGCACCCCAATTTGGGATGTATTCCATCTGTATAGATTTTGGCGTTTGGTGACTGTTCACATTGGGTCATCAGGCTTTGTCCACAGGCTATATATATACTTCATGCAGCATTTGCTTGGACCTGTCCCGCCCACAGCCATGACTCAGTCATGGGTACGGGACTGCAATAGACCAGGTGAGTGCTGCTGAGAGCAGTTCTGCTATTTATATGTGAGGCCGCATGGCACATTTTATAAAAATATTTTAGTGTAGGACTGCTTCAAATGAGATTTGCCGTGACGTGGCGAAGCAGCTCAAGAAATTGCAATTTTTTGCCAAAAATCTCAAAAAAAAAAAAAAAATTTATAATGCAGTTTGGAATATTTGATGCCTTAGTGCACACTGGTGCTGGCTCTTTGTTGTTTCTTTGTTGAATTGGTCGGTGGTTGACCTCCACCTTGCTATGCACCCCAATTTGGGATGTATTCCATCTGTATAGATTTTGGCGTTTGGTGACTGTTCACATTGGGTCATCAGGCTTTGTCCACAGGCTATATATATACTTCATGCAGCATTTGCTTGGACCTGTCCCGCCCACAGCCATGACTCAGTCATGGGTACGGGACTGCAATAGACCAGGTGAGTGCTGCTGAGAGCAGTTCTGCTATTTATATGTGAGGCCGCATGGCACATTTTATAAAAATATTTTAGTGTAGGACTGCTTCAAATGAGATTTGCCGTGACGTGGCGAAGCAGCTCAAGAAATTGCAATTTTTTGCCAAAAATCTCAAAAAAAAAAAAAAAATTTATAATGCAGTTTGGAATATTTGATGCCTTAGTGCACACTGGTGCTGGCTCTTTGTTGTTTCTTTGTTGAATTGGTCGGTGGTTGACCTCCACCTTGCTATGCACCCCAATTTGGGATGTATTCCATCTGTATAGATTTTGGCGTTTGGTGACTGTTCACATTGGGTCATCAGGCTTTGTCCACAGGCTATATATATACTTCATGCAGCATTTGCTTGGACCTGTCCCGCCCACAGCCATGACTCAGTCATGGGTACGGGACTGCAATAGACCAGGTGAGTGCTGCTGAGAGCAGTTCTGCTATTTATATGTGAGGCCGCATGGCACATTTTATAAAAATATTTTAGTGTAGGACTGCTTCAAATGAGATTTGCCGTGACGTGGCGAAGCAGCTCAAGAAATTGCAATTTTTTGCCAAAAATCTCAAAAAAAAAAAAAAAAAAAAAAAAAAAAATTTTTATAATGCAGTTTGGAATATTTGATGCCTTAGTGCACACTGGTGCTGGCTCTTTGTTGTTTCTTTGTTGAGTGGAGTCAGCTCAGGGACGAGCTTGAGTAAACAGCAGATAAGCTAAGGAAGTGAAAGCAGAAGTGAAGTAAAGTGGTAAAGGAGGAAAGCAAGAGTGGTGACAGAACAGAAAGAGCGTGTAAAAGCCTGAAGTAGTCCAGCTGTGTGCAGGACAGGTCAGCAAGGTCAGCAACGGCGGTGACTGTTTGGAGGGGGACCGTTTGGAAGTTCCTGGAAGGACCCCGTAGGCTGTGTGCCCGGCGGTCAGGAGCAGTGTTCCGAAGGACAGTCAGCACCAGGGCAGGGGCCTCTCGGACCCCGGCAAGGCTTGGAGTCGCCATAATTTTCCGAATCCGTCAGTGAAGGGGACGTAGATCCCCCAACAACCAAGTCCCGATTGAAGGCAACAGCCCAGCCAGTGTAAGAGAGACACCGCCACCGCCAAGGCACCAGTTTCTTAGAGCCAGCGCCTGCGGGCAAAGAGTAAAGCTCCCCCGGTCCAGCTTGAAGCCGGGGAGCGGGTTACCGGTGGGGACCCATCGCAACCAACAAGTACACAAAGGTGCTAGGAATAGGGACATCACCGTCACCTACCGGGAGAGCAAGTGCAGCCGTCCGTGGGACCGTCTTACCAGCCGTTTGGTTTACCGTAAAAACTGTGTCAACGTCTCAGGCTGAGTGAGTACCAAAGTGCCGCAAGGCACAGCGCTGCCCCCGCGTCCCTGCGCCCACCAGGCCCAGCACCTCCCAAACCAACACCGGGCCCCGGGATCACCAACCCCTACCCACGGAGGGGCAACACAACACCTGGCTGCTCCGCATCACCATCCCCGGGACCCCCGTATTGAGCAGCGGTGGTGAAATCACCACAACCGTGGGTGGCGTCACGGACAATAACCAATTCCCACACCCAATCAACCCCTTTCACTCACGGGCGAGGAGTGCCGCTCGAGAACCCCCGGGATCCGGCCTACAGCTCGAGCCACCACTGAGCAGCGGCCGCCGGACCCGAGCAGAAGGGGGTGAGCGTAGTGTGCTGACACCCTCCTCCCCGCCCGCGACAACTTGGCGTCACGAACAGGATCTTACCGCTCTGCCGTCTGGTAGAGGTGCGCCTTGTTACCGCCGGAGGTATCCGGCAGAAAAATTTCAGAAGCCGCCATCTTTGGCGCGAAAAGTTCCCGCTCGAGCGTCTTCTCGAGTAGTAGAGGCGCGAAGGCCAAGACCCCGCCCCGAGAGAGGAGGGGCCGGAAAGAGCTAAGGGGGACGCGATGGCGGCTGGCCGCATGTGAGCACGGCTATGGAAGCAGGGACGCCAGGACCCTGCGGCCATTTATTGGTTCCTGGAAGAGGCCGCTGCTAAAGATGCTGAGTCCGACCAACAACACCGTGGTCCCCGCGCCCGGCATGGCGGCGTGGGTGGAAGTCCGGACCGCCCAGCTAAGCCGCCGTCTGCAGGTCCGCATGCAGCTCCTCCTGGAGGAGTGGGAGGCCGACATGGTGGAAGCGGTGGCTGCTATGCGGAGATGCGAGGTGGAGGAAGATTTGGAGGAACGGGTAAGAGACCCACGTCCCTGTATTCCCGAGGGATCGGCCGCTGCGGCTGAGGGGCCCGGCCTACACCCGTTCACCCTGCTGCCTCGCCCGCTACCCGCGTTAGCTGCTGCTGCCCTGCCACTAGGCCCGCTACCACCACCACCGGTAGCGGTACCCTGCCAATCCGCCCCGGCGGACAGACCTGCAGCAGAAGATCGTGACCACCCTGATCCGCTTCAATGGAAGAAGCCGGAGGCTGAGGCTGTCAGCAAAGATGCACCGGGGGCACGGCGGGGATGTAGCTGCCAGAAGGCAGAGCAGGCCATGTCACAGCGGGGTCCCTCATTACTGAAGGTGCCGGTCGCAGCCGACACGGAGGGACTCTGGCTGGGCCCGTCCCTCGCACACGCTGAACCAGAGCAAACAGAAAGTGCTCCCGGCTGGGAGCGACGGCAACAGCAGCTGCGCAGGGAGATCGATGCCCAAGAGGGGTGTAGAGCGGATGTGCATGCCCGCGTGAATTTGGAAGAAGACCGCCTGCAGCGAGCTACCATTGGGGTCCAGAGCAGTGCACCATGTGAGGGTGGCACTAGAGCCCCACGATTGAGGATGGACTGCTAAGCCGGCGGTCCTCCGCCTAAAAGTTGTCCACGTTGGGACCAGAAGTCTGTGTGATTTGCAACCGGCTGGAGCCGGCACCGTTGTCCCTGTGGGGACCGTTTAAAGTTTTGCATGGGAACTATCCATGGACAAGCCCGTGAACTTGCAGGGCAACCACAAACGTTAGTGGCTTGTAAATATGTTGTTTACCGTTACCGTTTTCCACAATGCCGCCTCCGGAGAGGCAGGTTGGAGGGAGGGCCCTGAGCAGAGCAGGCTAGGGCCCAGCCACCAAAGGAACCGGTGGCTACCCTCTGGAGGGAAGGACAGATCCCGCTCGGGTACCGTGTGCTGGACTGTGGGTCAAGGGGTGCTGCCTGGGCTTTAGGGGCAGCATCAGGGCCAGGTTGCTTGGGTGGGAGAGAGCGGAAACCGTAACCGTAAACCGTTATGCAACGTTTAAGAAATGTGCCTCCCGTTAAGGGAAGAGTTATTAAAAAATGTAAATATGTTATATTATTATGTTATCTTTTTTCAGAAAAATAAAACCGGTGTTGGACGGCAGCCCGCGGACGGTCTGCATTTTGCTAAGGGGGAATGTGTCGCCCTGGGCAAGCCAGGGGACACAGGTCACACACCACCACACCCTACATCCCAGGTAGGAACACCAAAGCTAACCAAAAATCCTTGTTGCCTTCCTCCAGAGACTGATGATTCACACCAGGGGGTGGGCCAGGCGGTGGGCTCCGCCCACCGAGGAGGACACAGCTCTGGAGGCGGGAGAAACCAGGCAGATTAGCCCAGGCAGGGCTTGAGTGGAGTCAGCTCAGGGACGAGCTTGAGTAAACAGCAGATAAGCTAAGGAAGTGAAAGCAGAAGTGAAGTAAAGTGGTAAAGGAGGAAAGCAAGAGTGGTGACAGAACAGAAAGAGCGTGTAAAAGCCTGAAGTAGTCCAGCTGTGTGCAGGACAGGTCAGCAAGGTCAGCAACGGCGGTGAGTGTCTGGAGGGGGACCGTTTGGAAGTTCCTGGAAGGACCCCGTAGGCTGTGTGCCCGGCGGTCTGGAGCAGTGTTCCGAAGGACAGTCAGCACCAGGGCAGGGGCCTCTCGGACCCCGGCAAGGCTTGGAGTCGCCATAATTTGCCGAATCCGTCAGTGAAGGGGACGTAGATCCCCCAACAACCAAGTCCCGATTGAAGGCAACAGCCCAGCCAGTGTAAGAGAGACACCGCCACCGCCAAGGCACCAGTTTCTTAGAGCCAGCGCCTGCGAGCAAAGAGTAGAGCTCCCCCGGTCCAGCTTGAAGCCGGGGAGCGGGTTACCGGTGGGGACCCATCGCAACCAACAAGTACACAAAGGTGCTAGGAATAGGGACATCACCGTCACCTACCGGGAGAGCAAGTGCAGCCGTCCGTGGGACCGTCTTACCAGCCGTTTGGTTTACCGTAAAAACTGTGTCAACGTCTCAGGCTGAGTGAGTACCACAGTGCCGCAAGGCACAGCGCTGCCCCCGCGTCCCTGCGCCCACCAGGCCCAGCACCTCCCAAACCAACACCGGGCCCCGGGATCACCAACCCCTACCCACGGAGGGGCAACACAACACCTGGCTGCTCCGCATCACCATCCCCGGGACCCCCGTATTGAGCAGCGGTGGTAAAATCACCACAACCGTGGGTGGCGTCACGGACAATAACCAATTCCCACACCCAACCAACCCCTTTCACTCACGGGCGAGGAGTGCCGCTCGAGAACCCCCGGGATCCGGCCTACAGCTTGAGCCACCACTGAGCAGCGGCCGCCGGACTCGAGCAGAAGGGGGTGAGCATAGTGTGCTGACACCCTCCTCCCCGCCCGCGACAATACCACTTAGAATTATCACCAAAAAGCTCTATCTTCATCTCATCAGACCAAAAAATCTTATTTCTCATAGTCTGGAAGTCCTTTATGTGTGTTTTTGCAAACTCTATGCGGTTTTTCATATGTCACTAAGGAGAAGCTTCCGTTGGGCCACTCTGCCATAAAGGCCCGACTGGTGGAGGGCTGCAGTGATAGTTGACTTTGTGGAACTTTCTCCCATCTCCCTACTGCATCTCTGGAGCTCAGCCACAGTAATCTTGTGGTTCTTCTTTACCTCTCTCACCAAGGCTCATCTCCCACGATTACTCAGTTTGGCTGGACGGCCACGTCTAGGAAGTGTTCTGGTGGTCTCAAATGTCTTCTATTTAAGCATTATGTAGGCCCCTGTACTCTAAGGAACTTTCAGTACTGCAGAAATTCTTTTGTTGGCCAGATCTGTGCCGTGCCACAATTCTGTCTCTGAGCTCCTTGGGCAGTTCCTTTGACCTCACGATTCTCATTTGGTCTGACATGCACTGTGAGCTGTGAGGTCTTATATACACAGGTGTGTGCTTTCCAGTTCTATCACTTTAATGAAAAACAGCTGAACTCCAATGAAGGAGTAGAACCATCTCAAGGAGGATCACAAGGAAATGGATAGCATGTGACTTACATATGAGTGTTTGAGTGTCTGAGCAAAAGGGTCTGAATACTTATAACCATGTGATATTTCAGTTTTTCTTGTTTAATAAATTTGAAAAATTTCTACATTTCTGTTTTTTTTCTGTCAAGATGGGGTGCAGAGTGTACATTTTTTTTAATTTACCAAATGGCTGCAATGAAACAAAGAGTGAAAAATTTAAAGGGGTCTGAATACTTTTCGTACCCACTGTATTTTACTCTACAATAAGCCTTTCTGTATATATAGCACTTGTTCAGCTCTGTAGTTGGAAGTCAAAATATATTTTATGCACTGTCATTCAGGTTTGATGCACATAGGAGCTTATGTGTATGACAACACTATCAAACCATATAGACCAGTAGTATTGTGAGGTTGGCACTTTCTGCCTAATATCTGGGTGCCTGTAATGGTTTGTAGGCCTTGTGACAGCATAACCAGAGGACTAAAGGTTGGAACTTGCATCTACAAATTTCCATCCATCCATCAGTCATGCCTGGTATTGGGGCAACACCAAACGAACAGTGAAAGGAGGGAGCAAGAGGGAAACCCTGACACTAGAGAAGGGGAAGAAGAAGACACCTGGAGAAAACTTACTGCTGACCCCTTGCTACCCTTATGTCCCAAGATAGATATAGCTGTCAGATACTTAGGCCCTAACTGAGCCTGAAATTAACCCTAGGTAGTGACCAGGTGGGATAAGCACTAGTCAATACATCTAAGACATAAAGAACACACAAGGGAAACAAACAAGGGAATGCAAAATGGACATTTATCTCAAAGATGACTTTGAGAGAGAGACAGCAATACACAACAACGTATACGCAACAATGTTTCCATAGGCGATTTCAAGCCGACTGCTTGCAATCTGGACAGGTTAGAAGTAATTCGATCACCAGCAACAAAATAAGGGGGAATACAGAGCTATATAGACACAGGGATAGGAGATAAGGGCCTGCAGCTGAACTGCCAAGATATCTGCAGGGTCCAAAAGGGGCAGAGTTAACCTTAACAGAGAGAATACATAGAGCTCCATTCACACTAAGGAAGAAAGAATGGAATGTCAAGGAGCAGTTTGTGCAGCCAATCGCAGCAACCTTCTTCAGCCGGACACTGCAAGGCTGTCAGTGAAGCATGAAATAGCCGTGATACCATCCTTACAGATATACATTTATAGCCTCAAACCCCCAGATGAAGTCACACTGCTGAAATGGACATCAGGGCTTGGCACCTCATCAGCTGGATTGTAAAAAATTGCTAGTCTATAACTGTATGTTTACATCTACTTCAATGTTGTATCTGAATGCATACTGATGGTTGTGTACTTTCACTGGCCACTTTACATTTTACATTATACATACTCTATTTAGATATATTTCACTATATTGTCTTACTTGTATCTTTCTATTACTATAGCCTTGAGTATGTTACAAGCACATTATACTTAAAGCGCACCAATCACCAAGATTTTCCTATATAAACTAAAGCCAGTGCTATACTGGAGCTATCATGCTGATTCTATATATACCTTTAGTTGTCAGGTTTGATGTGTAGTTTTAGAAATACAGGCAAGTAAATTTACAGAAATGTAAAGCTTTTTGATTGGCATCAGCTTTAGAATAGCTAATATGTGGGTGGGGTTTTGCTATCTATTCCCGCCCCTGTCTGCTGCCTGTCCTCTGTGTTAGGCCCCTTTCACACGTCAGTGATTCTGGTACGTTTGTGCTTTTATTAAAAAGTAACAGAATCACTGACATACGCAGACCCATTATAATCAATGGGTCTGCTCACACATCAGTGATTTTTCACTGATCGTGTCCCCATGCAGCGTGCACGCGTGTCCGTGATTCTGCACGGAGACAATTCAGTTTTTATCTGGCATAACTGATGACCCACGGACCACACTATGGTGTGATCCGTGTGTGATCAGTGAAACACGTACCAGAAAATCACGGACATATTAAATATTAAATATTTTCAACTTACCTTGCCTGCGATTCACTCTGCAGCCTCTGCTCTTGGCAGTTTCTGCCTGGCTCATGAATATTCATGAGAGCAGGAAAACCCAACCAGGAAGTAGGTGCAGAGAGCGGTGGGCGGACACTGGAGACCCAAGGAGATCAGCACCATGGACAGCAGCAGTGAAGGCAGGTGAGTAATGTCCATATGCAATCATGGATCACGGATCACGGATTGCACATGGACAACCCACGTGTGCCGTGAATCACGGAACACGGAGGGACATGTGAGTGTAAGGCCCCTTTCACACGTCAGTGATTCTGGGACGTTTGTGCTTTTTTTTAAACGTACCAGAATCACTGACATACGCAGACCCATTATAATGAATGGGTCTGCTCACACGTCAGAGATTTGTCACTGCACGTGTCTCCGTGCAGCGTACCCGCGTGTGCGTGATTTCTGCACGGAGACATGTCCATTTTTTTCTGGCATCACTGATGTTCCACGGACCACGCAGTGGTGTGGTCCGTGAAACACGTGCCAGAAAAAAACGTACTTTTAAAATAAAAATCATTTTAACTCACCCGGCGTCCAGCGATGTCCTCTGCAGCCCGTTCTCCCTGCTCCTTCTGTGCCGGCTGATTACTGTCGCGCATATTCATTATGCGCGACACAGCCGACCAGGAAGCAGCTGCTGCTGGGGTCACCGCCGGTCGGATGCTGCGTCGCGGGAGCGATCAGCACCATGGACAGCGGGAGCGGGCGCAGGTGAGTGAATCTCTAAGTGCAATCACGGGCCACGGAGAACGGAGCCCGGATTGCACTTAGACAACCCACGTGTGCCATGATTCACGGCACACGCAGGGACATGTGCGTGTTTTACACGCCAGTGAAAAACGTCTGTGTTTTTCACTGACATGTGAAACGGGCCTTATACACGTCAGTGAAGAACGTCAGTGTTTTTCACTGACGTGTGAAACGGGCCGTAGATTGTATGGGTTGCAGTTCTAACACACCTCTATCATGTGACAGAAAAGACTCATACCTGGCAGCAGCCAATACAGTCTAGCATCTACAGAGGCCAGGCAGCAGACAGGGGCTGGAATAGATAGCAAAACACGACCTACATATTAGCTATTTGGCAGCTGCTATCAATCAAAAAGCTGTACATTTCTGGAATTTACTTGCCTGTATTTCAAAAATTATGCATCCGATTTAGCAATTAAAGGTATGTATAGAATCAACATGATAGCGCCACTATAGGACCGGCTTTAGTTTATATAGGAAAAGCCTGGTGATTGGTGCATATTAACTCTTGTTTTTTGTTGCCATCCGTTTGATGACACATTTATGTCTTTTTAATTCTTTGTTTTCCTACCAAATAAACATGTATATTCTTTAATTGGACCCTTGGTTCTATGTGCCCAATATTTCTTTGTAGGTTTTATATCTACATATACTGTAGTAGAAAGTTATAAAACATTACAATCCCTCATAATATGCCTTTTGTTAAACTTCCATACTGAATTAATGTTTTTCTTTTTGGTTAAGCAGCTTAAAATAATAGCAGTTGGAAGTTAAGTTAATATAACTTTGGAAAAGTAAGGTCAAATTCACATGGTGCATTGTGCTAATGTCATGCAACATCTTAAATTAATTTCTAAAGTGTCTCTTTTATATATACGTTTTCATTGAAAACAGGAGTTTGAATTCCAAGTGGTTTTCCTCAAGAGATCAAGGAAACAGTAGGACGCGTGCACACCACAGTCTTTATCCATATGACATCATTCAATTCCTGTAGGAAATATCATGAACGTCCTTTTGCCTCTTGGCTCCTTTTCTTTTCATTTCCTTAAACATACATATAGGATTTGTTTACACACTGGGTGGTGAATAGCATTGGGAATTTCTATCCATATAGGAAAAAGAAAATAAAGTCACTTTTAAATTACACTTTATTGATAAAGGAAGAGCACTACATATACAAGAATTGTTGCAACAATGTACAGTACAAGAGTTTTCTGTTGCAGTTGATGTAGCATCATAGTTCCTTTTCAATGTGTATCATGAGGATGAATATTTATGGAAAGGGTCTTATACAGAAAGGGGCTACTATGTCGCTGGTATGGAAGGCCCTGCTAAGGTGAAGCTGCTTTAATTAAGATGAAGAAGAAAAAAATTATGCTTGTGATCCAGCCTTTCCTCTCCTCTATGTATAAAGTAAAAAAAGTACCGTATTTTTTGTTTTATAAGACGCACCGGATTATAAGAAGCACCCCAAATATAGAGATAAAAAGGTAAAGAAAAATGGGGTCCATCTTTTACTCTGGTGGTGTCTTACCATAGGGGGATGACAGCAGTGGTGTAGCGGGGTCCAGGATGGAAGGGCTGCTGGAATAGGGCAATGCTGGCTGCATTGTGGCCGGCTGAGCTGGCTGCTGTGTGGCCGGCTGAGCTGGCTGCTGTGTGGCTGGCTGTGTTGGCTGCTGCGTGGCCGGCTGTGCTGGCTGCTGTGTGGCCGGCTGTGTTGGCTGCTGTGTGGCCGGCTGTGCTGGCTGCTGTGTGGCCGGCTGTGATGGCTGCTGTGTGGCCGGCTGTGCTGGCTGCTGTGTGGCCGGCTGTGTTGGCTGCTGTGTGGCCGGCTGTGTTGGCTGCTGTGTGGCCGGCCGTGCTGGCTGCTCTGTGGCCGGCCGTGCTGGCTGCTGTGTGGCCGGCTGTGTTGGCTGTTGTGTGGCCGGCTGTGTTGGCTGCTGTGTGGCCGGCTGTGCTAGCTGCTGTGTGGCCGGCTGTGCTGGCTGCTCTGTGGCCGGCTGTGCTGGCTGCTGTGTGGCCGCTGTGTTGGCTGCTGTGTGGCCGGCTGTGCTGGCTGCTGTGTGGCCGGCTGTGTTGGCTGCTGTGTGGCCGGCTGTGCTGGCTGCTGTGTGGCCGCTGTGATGGCTGGAATAGGCACCTGCGCAGATTGAGTACTTGGCTTAATGACAATCCAAAAGCTCCATTTGCACATGACCGACACCTGGCGGCATTATTTGAAGATCGCACCACCAACAGAGCATCTCACCCCCGCACCGCCTTGCTACACACAGGGCCCACCGCAGCCAGCACAGCCCTGCACCTCCAACAGAGCATCTCACCCCTGCACTGCTTTTCTCCACCCACCACAGCCAGCACAACCTTGCACTGCTGACAGGGCATCTAACCCGCCGCAGCCAGCACAGCCCCGCACTGCCGACAGAGCTTCTCACCCACCGCAGCTAGCATAACCCTGCACCGACGACAGAGCATCTCACCCGCCACAGCCAGCACAGCCCTGCACCGCCAACAGAGCATCTCACCCGCCGCACCGCCCTGCTCCACACAGCGCCCACCGCAGTCAGCATAGAGCCCATTCTCCACATCCCAATAAGCCACATTGCGATTTTAAGACGCACCCCTCATTTTCCTCCCAAATTTTTCTAAGGAAAAGTGCATCTTATAATCCAAAAAATACGGTAATTAAAAAACGTTTGGCTTCTTCCAGAAAGTTTCTTTATCTTTCATATCCTATAGAATTCACTTTGCCATTCTGAAATTATAGGTTTGCAGCTGGATTTATATTATCTAGGTTATACCTGAAAAGTCACCTTAAGAAAGAATGTTATGAGTAGAGATGAACGAACCTGAGGTTCGATATTTGGAATTCGGGTTCAGAAACCGACTACCAAAAAAACAAAATTGCAGCTTGCTGCCATTTGAATCTGAAATCGGATGAAACTCACCCATTTAGGTCTCTGGATGTGAGAAACAATCAGATGGCAGAAGGAGCCACAGGAAACTGTAAATGGTCCTGTAAATGATTAGTAGCTGGTGAGAAAAAATAACAGGCAGCCCAGAGATGACAGGTGAGAAAGAAATCGTCCCACTTTTCTGAATGGAAATTAGACCAATTTTTTTTTATACTGTCATGTGACCCTAAACTAAAGGGTGCTTTACACCAGACAATCTATCGTGCGATAGATCGTCGGGGTCACGGTTTTTGTGACGCACATCCGGCATCGCTGGCGATGCCGGCCTGTGTGACACCTCCTAGCGACGCAGTATCGCTCACAAATCGTGAGTCGGGTACTGCTCGTTAGGTTCCATAATATCGTTTGATTTAGTTGACCATCGTTTCCGTGGTAGCATACGCCGCTCCGTGTGACACCACGGGAACGATGAGCAGCTCACCTGCCTCCCGCGGCCGCCGCCGGCTCTATGTGGAAGGAAGGAGGTGGGCGGGATGTTTACGTCCCGCTCATCTCCGCCCCTCCGCTTCTATTGGCCGGCGGCCGTGTGACGTCGCTGTGACGCCGAACGTCCCTCCCACTCCAGGAAGTGGACGTTCACCGCCCACAGCGAGGTCGCACGAGAGGTAAGTATGTGTGACGGGGGTTACTAACTTTGTGCGACACGGGCAGCGATTTGCCCGTGACGCAAAAAGGACGGGGGCGGGTACGATCGATTGTGAAATCGCACAATCGGTCGTACCGTGTAAAGCAGGCTTTACATTGACTACTATGCTGCCATGCACAGAATGTTTTAGACTCTGTGGGGAGCCAGTATATAAGTATATATCAATATAAAAGACATAGAGGCAACACACTACAATTTCCCTGGGGATCAAACAAGTGTATTGTATCATATATACCCATATATAATACACATCTTTGTACTATATATGTATATTATAAGTTTAGGCATTGTACAGTATATGGATATGTATTGCAGCTATGTGTATGTGTGCATGTGTGTAGATGTGGTTTTTTTCGTTTAATATTTCTTTATTATTTCAAAAGTTTTCATATAACAGAAGATAAGAAATGCATAAGGGTCTTTCATGTTACCCAATGTTACAGCATATGAAGATTATAAAATAACCTATGTCTTGAAGTCTCGTAAAACGTATGGTACTATGAAATGTATCGCAAATCATGTGGAAGGTAAAATCTGTAAAACATCCTATAGAACATCTTAATTTTAACATGTAATAATCTTCTATCTTTATATTTATTCCGTGTAAAGTGTTAAAGGCAACTCCTTCTGTATAGTCTGGTTCAATAGGTATGAAAACATGACCCTATGTATATCAATTAGGTGAGAAAGAGATATAGAGAGAGGGAGAGAAAGATAGGTAGAGAAAAAGGGAAGGAGGGGAAGACATGGGGAAATGGGGGGGGGGGGGAGAAGGTCTGTATTGTGATGCCGCGCCACTCCTGTGTCCGGGAGCCCATCCCGGCTTCTTGAATATTTATTGTGATAGAGCGCCTGTGAGTAACCAGGTTTGGAATTGCTGTGTTTCTCTATACTGAAGCCACGGGTACCAAACCGAGAAACACAAGGAGTCTTTCCCTTCGTCAAACGCTCTCAACTCCTCCAGACGCCGCAGGCTATCCATAGCCTCTACCCAGTCTGCTCTCCTCAATGTACAGGGGGATCTCCAATGCCTCGGTATGATTTGCCTCATTGAAATCATAAAGTACGAGAGCAAGCCTTTCTTCGCCTTGGAGACTGCCCCTGTATACATTGATAAGAGGGCCACTTCCGGTGAGGGTGTCACTTCCGTGTGATGTAAATGGTTATAGAGAGCAAAGACATCTTTCCAAAGACCCTGTATCCCTGGGCAGGTCCACCAGATATGTAGCATTGTGCCCACTGAGGTCTTGCACCTCCAACAGGCGTCAGATACCTCTGGGAACATTTTATGTAGTCTGGCGGGTGTCCTATACCACCGTGAGAGGATTTTATAATTGAGTTCCTGCATTCTACAAGAAATGGTGGATTTATGTGTTAGGTTAAATGACTTACACCATTGTGCCTTGGGAAAAGTCTGGCACAATTCTGTTTGCCAATGTCTAACGTAGTCAGGCAAGTCGTCTCCTCCACCCCCCTCGGGCACTGCTATGTTGTAGATTATTGAGACTATGTGAGGGGGTGTTTCTCTAAGGAAGCATAGTTTTTCAAATGGAGTCAGATCCTTATGTATCTCAGATCCCGGAGCCAGAGAATCTATGAAACTACGTAGTTGTAGATATTGGAACCAGTAACCTGGTTCCCGTGGCCGGTCTCCAAGCAGGGATATCAGTGGTTTGCATCCCTGTTGGGTAATTACGTCTTTAACTCGTGGAATCCTTCCCATTGGCGTTGAAATCAGTCTGGGATGAGGTTCGTGAAACCAGCATTGAAACGCGGGGTTGCCCACCAGAGGCGTCATAGGACCCGGTTCTCCTGTCAATCTATATCGTCTATTGGCTGTCCTCCACGCTGTAGCCAGGGACAAGAGGATCGGGGAAACTCCCAGGGTCCCAAGGTTAGTTCTAGATGACAACCAGAAGATTCCGTGTGCCATATTCGGGCATAGTTCACATTCAATCTCCACCCACAATTTTCTGTCTTTACTGTGCAGGAGATCCAATATGCAACCACCCACCGCTGCTGCGTGATAAGCTTTAAGATCCGGGAGCCCCGCCCCTCCGTCCCAGCGAGATTTAGTCAGCATTGAGTATTTCAGTCGGGGTTTGGTGCCACGCCATATAAAATTGCTGATCATCTTCTTTAACTTGAGGAAGACATTTTCTCCTAGGTTCAGTGGGATAGTTTGAAACAGGTATAGTATTTTAGGTAGGACATCCATTTTAATTGTATTGACCCTGCCGAACCAGGAAATGGGGAGGTTATGCCATGCTATGAGGTCTTTGTGGATATTTTTTAAAAGGTCTGGGAAAATGTAATTATATAGATCTTGGTGGTTGGGAGAAACCCTGATCCCCAGATATTTAATGTAATTGCTGGCCCACTTAAAGGGGAAGGCGGGTTTGAGAGTATTCTCTTCTACGGATGGTAGCGATACATTTAAGATCTCTGTTTTTTGTAGGTTTACTTTAAAATTGGATAGTCTGCCAAAGATCTCAAACTCCTGCAGTATGTTGGGCAAACTAGTCTTCGGCTGTGTCACATATATCAAGAGATCGTCCGCAAATAGTGCTAATTTATGAGATGTTTGTCCTATCTGTATCCCTTTTATCGAAGGGTTTTCCCTGAGTGCATTTGCTAAGGATTCCATTACCAGGATGTATAGGTATGGCGATAAGGGGCATCCCTGTCTGGTACCGTTTCTAATATTAAATGGAGCTGACAGGCGTCCGTTCACGCCCACTTGTGCCGTTGGTTCATGATATAATGCTTTTATCCATTGTAGTAAGCGCGAACGGACGCCGATTGCCTGCATCGTGGCTTCTAAAAAAAACCAATGGACTCTGTCAAATGCCTTTTCGGCATCTACTGTCAAGAGGCACATTGGGATTTGACGCTGACGTGCCTGGGCCACTAGGGACAGGGTTCTAATAGTGTTGTCCCGTGCCTCCCTCCCTGGGACAAATCCCACCTGGTCTTTGTGGATTAGTTTGGGTATGAGGGGGCCTAGTCTCAGGGCTATCATTTTAGAGTACAATTTAAGATCCACATTTATTAGTGAGATAGGTCTGTAATTAGAGCAGGTCAGTGGGTCCCTGCCAGGCTTGGGGATTACAGTTATTCGGGCTTGGAGTGTCTGTTTAGGGAACTGGCATGTGTTGGTTATGGAATTGAAGGCTTTCAGCATTATAGGGCTGCAGGCCCCTCCACATATTTTGTAAAACCGGGGGGTGAACCCATCAGGACCAGGGCTTTTACCCACTTTAAGGGTTTTAATGGCATCGCTTAGCTCTGTGTCTGAGAAATCCTCGTCTATGTCTTCAGCTACCGCATCTTCAAGGGGGTCTGGGGCATATTTGTTTAAGTATTCCCAAATGTCGCGATGTCTCGCATCAGATGATGGGGTATGTGGGGATGGGATGTTATAAAGTTTTGTATAGTAGTTTCTGAATTCTTCTAATATGTCAGGGGTGGAATGTATCTGGGTACCTGTCTGTGAGTTTAACGCTAATATTGGGGTTTGTGCCTGTCTGGGGTGAAGGGTCCTGGCTAACAATCGTCCACTTTTATCTCCAAACTCAAAGATATTCCTACGAAATTTATCTCTGATACACAGTGATTTTCGGTCAAGGATAGATAATATTTGGTGGCGGATAGTAGAAATTTCCGTTTTAATGGTGTCACTGGATTTGGTTTTGTTTATCGTTTCTTTATGGCCTAGTTGTGCTAACAGTTCTTTTAGTTCCCTTGCACTTTCTTTTTTAATTCTTGATCCATGGGATATGCAGACCCCCCTGATCATACATTTCAACGCTTCCCATTTGACCGGGGCAGGTGTGGGATCTGCCATATGATCTATTTTGAAGTTTGCAATGGTTTTATGAATATCCTCCAGGCATTGCTCATTCTTGAGCAGGTTGTCGTTCAGTCTCCATGTGTGTCCCACCCCCCCCATATCTCTCACCCCAATTTCCCCATATACTGGTGCGTGGTCCGACCAGAGAAAAACATCCATTGAACAACCCGGGGATTTGTCTAGCAGGTCGTGGGATATGAAAATGTGGTCTAGTCTGGTGTAGCTATTATGAACTGTGGAATGAAAACTGTAGTCTCTGACTCCGGGATGTAAGACCCTCCAAAGATCGACTAGTTTAAGGGATGTTAGTTCTCGTTTTAATCTGCGTAGTGCCGAGGAGGGGATTGTAGACCTACCAGAGGACGAATCCATGGCTGGATCCAGCACAAGGTTGAAGTCTCCTCCCAAGATGATACAGGTGCCACCCGCAAACTCTGCCAGCTTCTCCAGAGTCTCCACTCCAAAGGATACCTGGTCCTGATTTGGGAAATAGATGTTAGCGATTGTATAAGTATTATTCAGGAAAGATATTTTAAGAAATAGCCAGCGTCCCTCCGGGCTAGTGAGCGTGTCGAGAACTGTTGGCTGGAATGTCTTGTGAAAAGCAATGGAAACCCCACATGCCTTCTTGTTGGGGTGTGGGCCATGGAACCATGTCGGGTAATTCTTGGTTTTACAGTTGGGAGTGTTGGAGGCTATGAAGTGTGTCTCTTGAAATAGGGCTATTTTAACTCCCTTCCTGTGCAGGCGATATAGGATCTGACTTCTCTTTTCGGGTTTATTTAAGCCTTTAGTATTGTAAGTGCAAAAGGTGAGGTGCGACATCACAGAAAAGGGTAGGCAGGGTATAGGGAAAACCAAGGGGAGAAGAGAAAGAGCAGAGATAAGATAGTGGTGAAGGGTAAAATTAGATAAGCTAAGTAGGACTAGGGTGCCTACTGATCTTAGGTATCTACTGGTAGACTATTGTCTAATGTGGCACTCTGCCACGTCCCTAATAGAGGTGCGGGAAAGCCTACGGTCTTTCAGGAACTCCCTTCTGCGGCGAACGCCCACAAGTAATATGAATAACAATCAACGTATACAGTCTAGTAGTGATTAATCACTTTTCCATTCCCCTCCCCCACACCCCCAATTACTTGGTGTGTTTTGGGTATGGATCGCACATCGGGAGGAGAACTCGAGGCTATCAACTCAATATAAAATGCCATTAAACCAGAGCTCAGTATCAGATCCAGATGTAAAGAATGAAAGGGGGAGCAACAGATTGAGTGAGACAATTAAAAAAAAAAAAAAATAAAAAAAAAAAAAAATAAATAAATATGAAGTGGTGTAGGGCAAAGGACCAGGGGGAAGGACGTGGGGAGAAGTGGGAGGACGGAGTGTAGGAGGCGTATGGAGTGGTGTATGTAGAGAGCATGTCTAAGAGGGGGGGAGAGGAAGGAGGTAGAAATTAGTGTAGGGCATGTGTCCTTTGTAAGTATGTGTGCTGGGGAGGGAAAATGGGTTGAGTAGAGTTAGTTTGTAGGAAGTAGTGCGCTCATAGAAGGTGTGTGAAGAGGAAGACGCAAGGTGGGAATGATACGAAGGAAGAGGTATAAGGGGAGGGGAGAGGGGGCGAGTGGAGGGGAGTAGGGAGAGAGAGAAGGAAAGAGAAGAAAAGAAGAAAAAAAAAAAAAAGGGGGGGGGACTAGGAAAGTAAGCGTGAGGAGAGAAGATACTGATACATGACGCTCTATGAACAGGTAAGCAGTCCAATACAATCAATTTATATCTCGCCTCCTGGTTTTCCAAGAAGTTTTTGTCCTTTTCTTTGGATGGTCAGCGATATTCAGCGGTGTATATCACGGGGGGATCCTCCACCCCTTCTCTTCTGGACTTGTCGCCAGTGCTCTCTTGGTGGTAAGGGTGCAGGGCCCCCCGGGGTTGGCCAATCTGGCAGGCTGATCATAGGCAGTTCAAAAGTCCCTAGGAAGTTGGGGAGGTCTCCCAAGGACCGGAAGACCGCCGACTTCCCATTTTTCTTTGCTGTGAGTTGGAACGGATATCCCCAGCGATATGGAACATCCTTATCTTTGAGGGATTGGAGTAGTGGTCTTAAGGCCTTGCGTAGTTGCAGTGTCCTCCGTGCTAGGTCTGGTAGGACAATCAGAGGTGTCCCTTTATATGTACCCGCTCCTTTCTCTCTGCATCTTTGTAGTATGGCCTCCTTTTCTTTATAGAAGTGGACCCGACATATCACATCTCTTGGTCTGGCCGGATCAGGAGATTTGGGGCCTAGGGATCTGTGGATGCGGTCCAGTTCTATGCGTTGTTCTGGGTCGCGTTGGAGGAGACGGGTAAAGAATTTTTGTGCCCATTCATCCAGCTGTGGTGGTGCCACTGCTTCTGTGAGACCTCTAATTCTTAAGTTATTACGGCGATGTCTGTTTTCAATATCGTCTAAGTGGGTCAGAATGTCCTGTATCTGGGCCGTGTGCTCTGATAGGACTTGTTGATGTGATTCTATATGGGAAAATACCTGTTCCTGCACCTCTTCTGTAGCTGCTACACGCTGGCCAATTTGTTTGATTTCTGATTGTATAGAGGCCATGTCTTGCTTATGGGATTCCCTCAGTTTCCCCAGCAAAGAGTCCATTTCCTGCCTGGTTGGAATTGATCTGATATGTGCTTTCCAATCCCAATCTTCTTCTTGCTCCTGTGTCTGGTCTGATTTATTCTTCTCTCCCTTGTTTCTGCGGGTGGAGGTGTTGGAGGTGGGGAGTCTTTGTTCTTTAGGTGATGTGTGCTGTTGTTGTGGTATTACAGGCTCCTCTCCGGGTGTCACAGATCTGCTTCCCATGGCTGCTGGGGTCTGCTGTATCACAGAGCTGGGGCCCTGCTCTGCCTGCAGTTTATCTGGCAGTCGCTTTTGTGGCTGGGACAGGGGGTTTTCAACACTCCGTTCTGTAGTGTCCTGCTGTGCCTTATCTATGTTTATGGCTGAGCTGGCTGCTGTTATGTGAGGAGACAGTGAGGTCGCTCCACTGCATGTTTGCTGAGCGTTATCTCCTGCCTCAGTGTCTGCCGGCGCCATGTTGGAGAGAGCAGAGGTATCAGGCTGGGAGGCTGAGGTCCCGAAAAAGCGGGTGATATCTGTACCTTCCCCCTCTGGAGTCTGTACACTCGTCCCCCGTCCTCTCCTGCGTGCCATTACTGATCCTGGACCCGGTGAGTGCCTTTGAAGTGTGAGAATTCACCGCTGGTATGTGGGAGCTCCTTCTTACAGCGTCTCAGTGTGCCATCGGCTAGCTCCGATGTGGTTTTTTTGCTGTAGGAGGGGGTCATGTAGGGTCATGCGCACTGAGCCGAAATCCAGCATCGGCCGGCGATGGCAGCGGAGAGGTGAGTGAGATAATCCTCTGATGCTGCACATTTATTAGCATGATAGCACACCAACAGGGGCATACTACCATGCTAATGGAGCTGACTGGCAAGGGGAGCTAATGCCCAGGGGACTAGTGCACTCGCTGTTCAGACTGTCTTACAGTTGTGCCACACTGTTGTGGCACAGCCATTAACTTCCAAGACTATTAACATAAGAAATAATGGATGTGTCAGAAGTAGGCCTGTTGTTCTGAGAATCCTACCATTACAGACAAGATACAACTTGGAGACCCAGCTTGGAGTCTCCATATTTCCAAAAATTAGAGGCAGACAGCAGGACAGTGGCATCAATTTCCCCAAAGTACACATAGTGTCTTTTCACAGCATTCTGGCAAGGGCCATGTACCACACAGGGTCTGGCCCAGCATTTACATTTTTCAAATCATGAGGTAGGTGGATGAGTGACAGGTGTAAGCATCTTGCACTAAGACCCGTGCCACTACAGAGAAGATGCAATAAGGTGACCTGGATAAGTGTCTCCATTTTAAAAAAATAAGGCTTGTTGTGACTCAGGAGAAAGCAAAAGGACGAGGAATAGGAGGAATAGTAGATGCTTCATAACAAACAAAAAGGCATGGTGTAAAAGTAATAGCAGTGGACACACCACTTGATTGTTGCACCACTAAGGCACTTGTTACTAGCAGCAGTAGCAACAGAAGCCATAGAAGTTACGAAAAAGGTGTCACAGTCTGCAATAACACAATATTAATGCAGCATATTGAAAAGCAGAACATTGCCTAGTCTGCACAGTCTGCAACTGGGGTGGAAAAGTCATTTGAAATCCATTACTTGTTCATATTAGTGAAAGTTAGGCAGTCTACACTTTCAGGTGACAGTCGGATGCACTTATTAGGGATGATCGAATACCTCAAATATTCGGCTTCGCGAAAACTGACATATAGGTCGCCGCTATGCAAATATTCGATGCGCAATGTAAGTCTATGGGAAGCTCGAATATTTGTTATTCGGGTTTCTCATAGACTTACAAAAGGCATCGAATATTCGCGAATAGTCGAATAGCGGCGGCCTAGTCGGCAAATATTCGCGAAGCCGAATATTTGAGGTATTCGATCAACCCTAGGGCTTATCCATCAGGACACCACCAGCAATGCTAACTACATGTTCTGAGAGAATGCTGGCTACCGGGCATGACAAAACCTCCAAGGCGTGACTCGCAAGCTCAGGTCAATCTTCTATTTTTGAATCCCAAAATGCAAAAAGGTCTGACCCATCCCGCTGTTGGGGCTGCCAGGGTTCAGATAAAGCCAGAACCAGCTAGGGAGCTGAGGCCGGAAGCTGACGTTCCCTACTGGGAACGACAGCAGTACCAGCTACAGGCAGAGATCGTAACCCGAGAGCGGCGACGACGGGAGCTTGCCGCCCGTGATCAAGCAGAAAAGGAGCAAGTGAGGAGTGCTGCTTCTCGAGTTAAAGGGCCACGGTGCCGTGGCCTTGTGGAGCGGTTTGAAGCAGAGCAAGGATGGGGTTTATCCGCGAAGCAGGCCTCACAGCTGGGGTGTATGTGTCCCAACGGGATGTGGCACAGCATCTCTCTTGGGGCCACCCTGAGCGGAATCTTCAACCAGAGGAGCTGGTTACCTATACCCGGCATTGCGGGGAGCGGGGCTGGTACGTCCTGGAGGTAACCAAGCATGTGATGTTTGAAGAAGGGTTTGTGTCGGCGTCAGTAGCACGTAGTCGCAAAGAAGCATGGCTATGGAACCCGACAATCTATTACTAAGCAAAATGTTATAATGCCAGTAGTTATGCGATGCCGTAGAACTGTTAGGTATCGGTGTTTTCGTTTATTGTTTTTCACAGTTTGTTATTTTTCATATAGATATCAGCAAATGAAAGTTTGAGTAAAATAATTGAAAATGAATAAAGAAGTTACCTGATTAACAACCAAATTCCTTTTCATTGTGTACACCGGTACATGGACTCCATTATATTTTATAGGTACATATAAGTAAACATGGACCACGGTGTTATGATCCGGAACCATGGAAGACAACCATAATTCATTGGTAAAAAGTGACAAGAGCATTGGCAACTAATCTGGCCGCCATCCTCTTACTAACCATCAACACTAGAAGTAGCGAGGGGTGAACTAACATCCTATGTACTGCGAACCCAGCCGGAGAACTAGCTATCCTGAAGGAAGGAAAGATGAATAACTCTCTGCCTCAGAAAATAGACAAAGAATAGCAAGCCCCCCACATTCAAAGACTGCGGTGATATAGGAAAACACAATACACAGATAGATGATAGGATTAGCAAAAGGTGAGGCCAACACTGACTAAAATAGGAAAGGACAGGAAAGGGGCTGATGGTGGCCAGAGAAAAACCCTGCAAAATTCCAAATTCCTGATAGTACAAAAAGGCCCTCAGATCGCACAATCTGCACTCCATCCTATACCAGGCGCTCTTGTCATACCAATGAACAGAAAACAAGAATCATTACAAATTCAAAAAGCCACAAACACATGGACTTATAGGAGCAATACTCCAAACATAACTGCAGGGATTTTCCCAGCTGAGCAACTGCGAGGGAAGATCCCTGCATGCAAATAAACTGAAAACAACCACAGCAAAAGACAAACTCAGATTAAGAGTAAAAGAACCAAACAACAAATAAAGAGCAAAGCACTTATCTGGGATAGATGTGGTGTGGAGCAGAATGAAGCAGGCTGGTGAACAAAGAACAACTGACATCCGGCATAGCCTGCTATCAGACCAGGATTTAAATAAGCAGAGAGTTAGCAATGGAAACGCCCATTGCTCAACACACCTGGTCTATGTCCAAACCATTTCTGGCCACAAGAGGGAGCCTCCCAGCAGCCAAAGCATAACTGACATTCACAACAGTACCCCCCCATGAGGAGGGGTCACCGAACCCTCACCAACGCCACCGGGTCGCTCGGGATGAGCATGATGGAAGGCGCGAACAAACCTGTCTGCATGAATGTCAGAAACCACAACCCAAGAGTTATCCTCCGCTGCCGATAACCCTTCCATTTCACAAGGTACTGAAGCTGACGCCTACTGCGACGGGAATCCAGAATTTTTTCAACCTCATACTCCAGATCCCCTTGTACCAAAACAGGGTCAGGAGGTGCTGCTGCAGGAACTGTTGGCTCCACATGTTTCTTCAACAAGGACATTGTGAATCTTAAATGACACAGGCAGAGTCAAACGGAAAGATACAGGGTTGATAATCTCCGAAATCTTATAAGGTCCAATAAATCTGGGCTTAAATTTAGGAGATGGAACTCTCATAGGATTATTTTTAGAGGACAACCACACCATGTCCCCCACTTTAAACCGGGGACCAACAGTCCTACGCCGGTTGGCAAACTTTTGGGCAGTTTCTTGGGACTGAAACAATTTATCCACTACCTGCCCCCAAATCTGCTGCATTCTGTTTACCACCGAATCCACCCCTGGACAGTCCGACGCCTCAAGCTGCCCCGAGAGGAACCTGGGGTTGTACCCAAAATTGCAGAAAAAGGGGGACACCAATGTGGTAGAGCTAGCTCTATTGTTAAGGACACATTTAGCCAAAGGCAAAAACGAAACCCAGTCATCCTGATCCGCAGAAACAAAACACCGTAAATAGGTCTCCAGGGCCTGGTTAGCCCTTTCAGTCTGACCGGTGGTCTGAGGATGAAACGCCGAGGAGAAAGACAGTTGAATACCCAATTTGGAGCAAAATATCCTCTAAAACCTTAATACAAACTGCACCCCTCTGACAGAAACAATGTTTTCGGGAATACCATGCAAACGAACAACATGTTGGAAAAACAAAGGCACCAACTCTGATGAAGACGGCAACTTAGATAGGGGAACCAAGTGGACCATCTTGAAGAATCTATCACAGATCACCCAAATCACAGTCATTTTCTGAGAGACGGAAAGCTCTGAAAAAAAATCCATAGAGATGTGCGTCCATGGTTTCTTAGGTACCGGCAAAGGCAATAATAGCCCACTAGAACGTGAACAACAGGCTTGGACCGAGAACAAACTCCACACGACTGCACAAAACGACGGACATCCCGGGACAGGGAAGGCCACCAAAAAGAGCGTCTCACAAGATCCCGAGTACCAAAAATGCCAGGATGACCCACCAAAACAGAGCAATGAACCTCAGAGACAACTCGGTCTGTCCATTGGTCCGGGACAACCAGTTTCCCTGTAGGACATCTCTCAGGTTTATCCCCCTGAAATTACACCAGTGCCAACCGCAGATCAGGCGAAATGGCCAAGAAAACTACACCATCATTCAGGATAGTAGACGTCTCGACAACCTCCAAAGAGTCAGCACAGAAACTCCTGGAAAGGGCATCGGCCTTAACATTCTTGGTGCCCGGCAAAAAAGAGACCACAAAATTAAACTGGGTAAAAAACAAAGCCCACCTGGCCTGCCGAGGATTCAACCTCTTGGCCGATTCCAGATAGGTAAGATTCTTGTGGTCCGTAAGCACAACTTGATGTCTAGCCCCCTCCAACCAATGCCTCCACTCTTCAAATGCCCACTTCATAGCCAATAATTCCCGTTTCCCCACATCATAATTCCATTCAGAAGGAGCAAACTTAAGAGAGAAAAAGGCACAGGGCTTAAGTTTACTCGAAGTAGCGTTTCGTTGAGACAGAACAGCTCCAGCTCCGATCTCTGAGGCATCGATCTCAACTTGAAATGGGAGAGACACATCAGGTTGCTGCAAGACTGGGGCAGAAGTGAATCGCCTTTTAAGCTCCTGGAAGGCCACAATCGCCTCTGGGGTCCAATGCTCAGCATCAGCTCCCTTCTTTGTCAAATCTGTCAGAGGTTTGACAATGGCAGAAAAATTGGCTATAAATTTACGGTAAAAAATTAGCAAACCCCAACAACTGCTGCAGGGATTTTAGAGAAGTCGGTTGCACCCAGTCATAAATAGCCTGAACCTTAACCGGGTCCATTTCGATAGCGGAGGGAGACAAGCTGAAGCCCAAAAAGGAAATCCTTTGCACCCCAAAGAGGCACTTTGACCCCTTAACGTACAGTGCATGATCCTTAAGTATCTGAAAAACATCCCGTACTTGCCCAACATGAGAGTCCCAATCATCAGAAAAAATCAAGATGTCATCCAAATACTCAAACAAAATTTACCAATAAGGTCCCGAAAAATATCATTCATGAAGGCCTGGAAGACGGAGGGTGAATTAGTGAGCCCAAAAGGCATCACTAAGTACTCAAAATGCCCCTCGAGAGTATTAAAAGCCGTCTTCCGTTCATCACCCTCCTTAATACGGATGAGATTATACGCACCCTTGAGATCTAGTTTCGTAAACCATTTGGCGCTCTTCACTCTAGAGAAAAGATCAGACATCAGAGGCAAAGGGTACTGATATTTGACCGTAATTTTATTAAGAAGACGGTAATCAATACAAGGCCTCAACGACCCATCTTTCTTAGCAACAAAGAAAAAGCCAGCACCCAAAGGAGAAGATGAGGGCCGAATGTGCCCCTTCTACAATGATTCCCTGATGTATGACCGCATGGCATCATGTTCGGGCACAGACAAGTTGAAAATCCGCCCCTTGGGAAATTTACAACCCGGCACCAGCTCAATGGCACAGTCACAGTCCCGGTGTGGGGGCAGAGAATCAGATTCCTGGTCATTAAACACATCACGGAAATCAGACAAGAAGGCTGGAACATCAACTGCCTGAGCAGATGTGGACGACACGGAAAGGTCCTGATGCAAACCTTGACAACCCCAACTAGCCACCGATAAGGATCTCCAGTCAAGAACTGGATTATGGGTCTGCAACCACGGAAATGCTAGTACCAAGTTATCCTGTAGATTATGCAATACTAAAATTTCCTGATGCACTGGTGCAACTCTCATAGGCACCTGGGTCCAAAATTGGGGTTTATTTTCTGCCAAAGGGGGTAGCATCAATGCCCCTTAAAGGAATAGGAGTTTGCAAAGGAACCATGGGAAAACCACAATCCCTAGCAAACCCAAAATCCATCAAATTGAGCGCTGCCCCTGAGTCCACAAAGGCAAATGCAGAAAAGGAAGACAATGAGCAAATCAATGTGACAGACAAAAGAAACTTTGGTTGCAAAGAACTGACAGTAAAGCCAGCTTTACACCTTACAATTAGGTATGCGATCTCGTATGCGATGTGAAACGCCCAGGTCGCATATGCGATTTAATGAGATTGCACGTTGGTCGTTCATTTGCTGTCACACGTGCGTTAGTAGCCTATGTTAAATTGATCAATTTTGTGTGCGATCCTTTAGATCATGTGTTCTGTGACGTATGCATCGGGCACCCTTTTTTTTTTATTTATTGACTTGACAAGCGTGTGTAATGTGTAGGGATGCGTTTTTACTATGTCATCTGCCATTCAGCTCTGCTACATGGCCGCTAACAGCAGACACAGACAGCCATGTAACAGAGCTGAATGGCAGATGACAGCAGACACAGACAGAGCCGCACTGTCAGAATGAACTCGGGTGAACTTCACCCGACTTCATTGTCATGCTGCGGCTCTGTCTGTGTCGCGCCCTGATTAGCGGTCATCAGTGAAGGACTCACCGGTGACCGCTAATCTCCTGAGTAACTGAATTGAGCAGCCCTCTCTCATACTCACCAATCCCCGATCCCCGGCGCTGCACGGCATTCACACTGCTCCGGCGGCTTTTACTGTTTTGAAAAAGCCGGCCGCCCATTAAACAATCTCGTATTACCTGCTTTCCCCGCCCACCGGCGCCTATGATTGGTTACAGTGAGACACGCCCCCCACGCTGAGTGACAGGTGTCACACTGCACCCAATCACAGCAGCCGGTGGGCGTGTCTATACTGTGTAGTGAAATAAATAAATAAATAATTAAAAAAAACGGCGTGCGGTCCCCCCCAATTTTAAAACCAGCCAGATAAAGCCATACGGCTGAAGGCTGGTATTCTCAGGATGGGGAGCTCCACGTTATGGGGAGCCCCCCAGCCTAACAATATCAGCCAACAGCCGCCCAGAATTGCCGCATACATTATATGCGACAGTTCTGGGACAGTGTCCATAACGTGGAGCTCCCCATCCTGAGAATACCAGCCTTCAGCCGTTTGGCTTTATCTGGCTGGTTTTAAAATTGGGGGGGACCGCACGCCGTTTTTTTAAATTATTTATTTATTTATTTCACTACACAGTATAGACACGCCCACCGGCTGCTGTGATTGGGTGCAGTGTGACACCTGTCACTTAGCGTGGGGGGCGTGTCTCACTGTAACCAATCATAGGCGCCGGTGGGCGGGGAAAGCAGGGAATACGAGATTGTTTAATGGGCGGCCGGCTTTTTCAAAACAGTAAAAGCTGCCGGAGCAGTGTGAATGCCGTGCAGCGCCGTGCCGGGGATCGGGGATCGGTGAGTATGAGAGAGGGGGTAAGAGGGATAGACTGACATGGACAGAGAGAGAGGGACAGAGATAGTGACCGACTGACAGAGATTAGTGAATGACAGACATTGTGAGGCGCTTCAGAACGCAGCTTTTCAGCTGCGCTCTGAAGCGGACCTTTTTTAAGCTGCGGTGCAGAGCGCACACCTGCGCACATAGCCTCAGACACCAAAATCGTATGAGGGATGTCACACGTTACAATTCACTAGTTTCGTACTACCAAACGTCCAATGTATGAGGAATAAACGACGTGTATGCGATCACCGTATTTTCGTTCAATATCGATCGCATGTAGGTTTCACACGCAAACACGTCACGAACGATGCCGGATGTGCGTCACTTACAACTTGACCCCGACGACGGATTGAAAGATTTATTGAAGTGTGTAAAGCAGGCATAACAGAAGTAGCCAATCTCCTTTCACGTTTAGGGCAGACAGAGATGTTATGAGAAGTGTCTCCACAATAGAAGCACAGTCTATTCTGCCGTCTGAACCCCTGCCAACTAGCATTAGAAAGGACTCTATCACACTCCATAGGCTCCAAAGGCTGTTCCACAGGCACAAAACCAGCAGGTATCTTCCTGCGCTCACGTAACCGCCTATCAATCTGAATGGCCAAGGTCATAAAGGCATCAAGACCAGAGGGAACGGGAAATCCTACCATTACATCCTTCACAGTATCAGCAATACCCTTCCGAAAAAGAGCCGCAAGCGCATCATCATTCCATTTGGTAAGGACCGCCCACTTTCGAAATTTCTGACAAAACGTTTCTGCAGAATCCAAACCCTGAGTTAAGGACAACAAGGCCTTTTCTGCTTGGTCCACAATATTGGGTTCGTCATATAATAAACCCAAGGCCTGAAAAAAGGAGTCCACATCACTGAGAATCCGGTCATCAGACGCTATAGAGAAGGCCCAGTCCTGAGGGTCACCATGCAGAAGAGAGATGACAATCTTAACCTGCTGTACGGGATTTCCTGAGGACTTAGGCCTCAGGTCAAAAAATAATTTATAATTATTTTTGAAGCTCAAAAACCTCGACATATCTCCCAAAAAAAATTCAGGAACGGGAATCTTAGGCTCTGCAAAGGGAGTCCGTGCAAGATAAGACTCTAGATGATGAACCTTAGCATCAAGATGAGCAACACGCTCACCCAATTCATCCATGCTAGAAAAAAGAAATCTTCCACGGAACCCAAAGAAGAAGAGTAAAAACACAAAAAAAAAAAAACTTTCAGCAGACCTCTTTTTTTGTTTTTCTTTTTCCTTCTTAAGAGTACCCTTTAAATTTGTTGGCCGGATGTACTGTTATGATCTGGAACCATGGAAGACCACCATAATTCATTGGTAAAAGGTGACAAGAGCATTGGCAACTAATCTGGTCGCCATCCCCTTACTAACCATCAACACTAGAAGTAGCCGAGGGGTGAACTAACATCCTATGCACCGCGAACCCAGCCGGAGAACTAGCTATCCTGAAGGAAGGAAAGATGAATAACTCTCTGCCTCAGAAAATAGACAAAGAATAGCAAGCCCCCCACATTCAAAGACTGCGGTGATATAGGAAAACACAATACACAGATAGATGATAGGATTAGCAAAAGGTGAGGCCCCCACTGACTAAAATAGGAAAGAACAGGAAAGGGGCTGATGGTGGCCAGAGAAAAACCCTGCAAAATTCCAAATTCCTGATAGTACAAAAAGGCCCTCAGATCGCACGATCTGCACTCGGTCCTATACCAGGTGCTCTTGTCATACCAATGAACAGAAAACAAGAATCATTACAAATTCAAAAAGCCACAAACACATGGACTTATAGGAGCAATACTCAAAACATAACTGCAGGGAGTTTCCCAGCTGAGCAACTGCGAGGGAAGATCCCTGCATGCAAATAAACTGAAAACAACCACAGCAAAAGACAAACTCAGATAAGAGTAAAAGAACCAAACAACAAATAAAGAGCAAAGCACTTATCTGGGATAGATGTGGTGTGGAGCAGAATGAAGCAGGCTGGTGAACAAAGAAGAACTGACATCCGGCATAGCCTGCTATCAGACCAGGATTTAAACAAGCAGAGAGTTAGCAATGGAAATGCCCATTGCTCAACACACCTGGTCTATGTCCAAACCATTCCTGGCCACAAGAGGGAGCCTCCCAGCAGCCAAAGCATAACTGACATTCACAACACCACGGTCACAAGACTGGCGTCACCAACACAAATTTGTGTATTATAAATAGTTGCACCTCCTGTGCCAACCAGAATCGTCTAACTACAACACCCGGGACCTTAACCTGGTCACAGACCCACCATAGGTTTCCAGGGAGAACAGGTTGTTTGGGTGTCGGGTTACAGGGATCCGGGACAGTGGGACTGGACTGTCGCAGGAAGGGGCTGCAACAGAGGAAGTTGATCCTCCGCTGCCAGCATAACCGGTAGCGTTCCATGGTTAAAGGATGAACTCTAAAGTTAAATCAACGTTTAAGTGTTATGCCTCCCTAATGTGGGATGAACCTGTTAATAAATGTTTATTCCTTTTTTCTTCTGCAGTTGAAACAAAATAAACCTCTGGTGTCCTGTAGCTCGGGGACGAGCTACGTTTAACCAAGGGGGAAAGTGACGCCCTGGCCTATCAGGTCGTCACAGGGTATTGTGCAATCTGCTCTTCTGCACAGTATCCGCATCCTCCTTGGTTACGGATCCCTGTCTGTTGGTGTTGCTAAGAGCCAAGCCAGTCAAAATCCTAGGAACACTTTGCACCACACCCACCAGACACGCCATGGGGGGAGCCTGATGGTAAAAGGGCTACCCACTTGGGAAATTGGTAAGGGGAGGTGAAAAGTGTCAAAAGAGGGGAGTTGTGAGGTGACTCTTGAGAAGAGAGGTCACAGGTTGGGAGCTGGACTCCTCAGTACTAGGTGGCAGATGTTGGTCTGGACCTGGTAAGAGCGGGGTTCATGTCAAGGGGCACAGATCTGCAAGGAGGGCAGCCGGCGGCCTTGAGTCATCTCCGGGCAGGGTCCAGGGCACGACGGGGTACGTGGACCCTAGGCCGGGAAGTAGCTATACGCAGCCCAGTTATTTACCCGACGGGGGTGAAGTCTTCAGGATTCATCCCTCACCCGCTCCAAAATAGGGGTAGTAGCGCACCGATGGGATAGGACTTTCCCAAATACAGTCCAGAAAATCCCAAGCGTGAACCCTGGGAGCAAGCTCACTCCGTTAGCCATACAGGTGAGCGGGACCCGACTAATTCCACACTATAGGGTCCAACTACTGCCAAAGGTACCACGAAAAAGGTCACAGGCTAACAAGCAACACCAAGAGGCACAGATCCACGTGCACTCCCTCCCTGCTGCAGAGGTGCTCAGAATTCTGGTTTACAAGTTGTCGGTGTCAGTATTCCTGGACTGAGTGAGTACGCAGTAACCTCCTACTTCCCAACGGCACCCCTTCACCACCATCACTGGGCTCCCGGGGCACAAACCCCCTACCCACGGAGGGGTTAAACATCTTGCTGCCTTATCACCACCACCGTGTGTCCCTAACCGCAGCGGTGGTACCCTATCTTACCACGCACCATGGGTGGCGTCACAAACTTCTAATCCCACGGTACATAGCCCCCCTTCATCGAGTGGCCGCATGACCCCCGGGTCCGGAGACCCCTCGAGCCACCGCAGATCCGGATCCAAGCAGCAGCCCGGCTGCTGTCATGGGGGCAGCACACCTCGATTTCTGTTGTCACGAACAGGAGAATTGCAAGCAGGACCCACTTACCTGGGTGACGTGCACCTTGAAAGCCAAAAACCAGGAGTCAAGAGTCCTTTTTCCGCCAATTCTGCCATTTTCTGCCATCTCACACCAAAACACTGTCTTCCCCGAGAAAGCACGCAAAGCCTAAGCTCCACCCTTCGTCTCGCATGTGAGAACGGAACTGGAAGTTCCAAGAGGGCCACAGCATGCGGAGTGCTTCGAAAAGACCGAGGGGGCTTGCCGGAATGTAAAGAGAGCGGAAGTGGAGCAGGGACGCCAGGACTCTACGACAACGTTACTGGAATACACAGTGGGAAGATGGCGGAGCGAGACTGGTTCCCAGAACGTGCGGTCCCTGGGACCACAACATGGATATAGGAAGAAACGGAGTAGCTGTGCAGGAGAATGTGGACTCAGTTCCTGTTTATACTGAACCACTGGAGGGAAGAGATGAGGAGCCTGTCAGTGGCGGTGCAAGCCCATGAGATCGAAATCCCACGTGAAGAGAGGGTAAGCGATTACCCAGTCCGTACTGATTGCCCCAATCCAGCCACAGTGTCTGAGGGATCCGGACCGCCCCCGCTCGTGGTGAGCACTCCACCATCACCTACCCCGTCCTTCATGGACGCCGAGCTGCCCACACCAACCCCGGCAGCGGAACCTTCAGTGCATTTATAAAAAGTCCCAGCTGTGGAGATCCCGATCACATCCCTCTTTCCAGTCACGACAGCGGTCATCCAGACACCAGCCACACCAGAACCGGCCGCTTCACCGGGCCGGTCCTCAGAGGCGGAGCACCTGGACCCTGCAACCCCGGCTGAGGAGCAGTCGGTTTGTCTACTAACAGCCACGGAAACGGAGCCTGCAGAACCACCGGTTCCACTACCGCACAGCATCCCAACGGCTGTTGGGGCCGCAAAAGTCCAGATAAAGCCAGAACTATATAGGGAGCTGAGACCGGACGCTGATGCTCCCTACTGGGAACGACAACAGTACCAGCTACAGGCAGAGATCGTAACCCGAGACCGGCGATGACGGGAGCTTGCTGCCCGTGATCGAGCAGAAAAGGAGCAAGTGAGGAGCGCTGCTTCTCGAGTTAAAGGGTCACGGGGCCGTGGCCTTGTGGAGCGGTTTGACGCCGAGCAAGGATGCGGTTTATCCGTGAAGCAGGCCTCACAGCTGGGGTGTATGTGCCCCGTCGGGACCTGGCACAGCACCTCCCTTGGGGCCACCCTGAGCGTAATTTTTAACTTGAGAAGATGGTTACCTATACTCGGCATTGCGGGGAGCGGGGCTGGTATGCCCTGGAGGTAACCAAGCATGTGATGTTTGAAGAAGGGTTTGTGTCGGCGTCAATAGCACGCAGTCGCAAAGAAGCATGGCTGCGAGACCTGAAAATCTATTACTAAGAAAAATGTTATAATGCCAGTAGTTATACGATGCCATAGAACTGTTAGGTATCGGTGTTTTCGTTTATTGTTTTTCACAGTTTGTTATTTTTCATATAGATATCAGCAAATGAAAGTTTGAGTAAAGTAATTGAAAATGAACGAAGAAGTTACCTAATTAACAACCAAATTCCTTTTCAGTGTGTACACCGGTACATGGACTCCGGTATATTTTATAGGTATATATAAGTAAACATGGACCACGGTCACAGGACTGGCGTGACCAACACAAACTTGTGCATTATAAGTAGTTGCACCTCCTGTGCCAACCAGAGTCGTCTAAATACAACACCTGGGACCTTAACCGGGTCATGGACCCACCATAGGTTTCCAGGGGGAACAGGTTGTTTGGGTGGCGGGTTAAAGGAATCCGGGACAGTGGGACTGGACTGTCGCAGGAAGGGGCTGCAACAGAGTAGATTGAGCCCCCGCTGCCAGCATAACCGGTAGCGTTCCATGGTTAAAGGATGAACTCTAAAGTTAGAGCAAAATTTAAGTGATATGCCTCCCTAATGTGGGATGAACCTGTTAATAAATGTTTATTTCTTTTTTCTTCTGTAGTTGAAACAAAATAAACCTCTGGTGTCCTGTAGCTCGGGGACGAGCTACATTTATCCAAGGGGGAATGTGACACCCTGGCCTATCAGGTCGTCACAGGGTATTGTGCAATCTGCTCTTCTGCACTGTATCCGCATCCTCCTTGGTTACGGATTTCTATCTGTTGATGTTGCTCAGAGCCAAGCCAGTCAAAATCCTAGGAAAACTTTGCACCACACCCACCAGACGTACCATGGGGGGCCTGAAGGGAATAGGGCCACCCACTTGGCTGTTTTGTAAGGGGAGGTGAGAAGTGTGAAAAGAGGGGAGTTGTGAGATGACTCTTGAGAAGAGAGGTCACAGGTTGGGAGCTGGGCTCCTCAGTACTAGGTGGCAGACGTTGGTCTGGACCTGGTAGGAGCTGGAACCCCGGTTGCAGGGGATTGTGTCAAGGGGCATGGATCTGCCGAGGAGGGCAGCCAGTGGCCTTGAGCCATCTCCGGGCAGGGGCCAGGGCACAACGGGGCATGTGGACCCTAGGCCAGGAAGTAGCTTCACGCAGCCCATTAATTTACCCGACGGGGGTGAAGTCTTCAGGATTCATCCCTCACCTGTTCCAAAATCGGGGTACTAGCGCGCCGTTGGGATAGGACTTTCCCAAATATAGTCCAGAATATCCTGAGCGGGAACCCTGAGAGCAAGCCTACTCCGTTAGCCATACAGGTGAGCGGGACCCGACTAGTTCCAGACTATTGGGTCCAACAAGTGCCGAAGGTGCCACGGAAAAGGTCACATGCTAACAAGCAACACCAAGGGGCACGGATCCATGCATACTTCCTCCCTGCTGCAGAGGTGCTCAGAATTCTGGTTTACAAGTTGTCGGTGTCAGTATTCCTGGACTGAGTGAGTACGCAGTAACACCCTACTTCCCAACGGCACCCCTTCACCACCATCACCGGGCTCCTGGGGGGAAAACCCCCTACCCACGGAGGGGTTAAACATCTTGCTGATTTACCACCACCACCGGATGTCCCTAACCGCAGCGGTGGTACCATACCCTCTCTTACCACACACCATGGGTGGCGTTACAAACTTTTAATCCCACTGTACATAGCCCCCCTTCATCGAGTGGCCGCACGACCCCCGGGTCTGGAGACCCCCCGAGCCACCGCGAATCCGGATCCAAGCAGATGCCCGGCTGCTGGCACGTTGGCGACACACAATCACAGGGAGCCAATGGCTGCCCTGGTAGCGACGGGTCATTTGTCGCTATCATGACGTAGTTCTTTTTACAACCAGCAGAGCAGCGGCTGTAACAAGAACACAAAATTTCTGCTGATCAGAGCTGTGCTGCTGCTGTGCCGAAATGAATGAGCAATCAGACTGCTGATCCTTATAGTCCATTAGGGGGACTAGTAAAAAAAAAAAAGTAAAAAAAAAGTTGTAAACTTTAAAAAATAAATAAATAAATAAAAAAATCCCCTAAAAGTTCAAATAACCCACCATTCACCCATTGAAAATGTAAGGGTTAAAAAAATAAAATTATACACATATTTAGGATAGCCGTGTTAAGAAATGCCCAATCTATCAAAATATAAAATCAATTAATCTGAATGGTAGCAGCAAAAAAATTCCAAATGCCAAAATTAACGTATTTTTCGCTTTATAAGACACACCTGATTATAAGACGCACCCCCAAATTTGGTGAAGGAAAAGAGATTTTTTTTTAATGTTAAATGGGGTCCATCTTATAATGCCAGTGTCCGTCTAACAAATCATATAGGGTATATGTCGCTCATAGCCCCCCCATTCTAAAATTAGCCCCCCTTAATCTGGATATGACCCCCTTATATTGAATATAGCCACCTTGTGCTGGCACACGTCCCCCAGTGATGCCATATGTCTCCCATTGATGACACACATCCCCTATTGCTGGCACATGTCCCCTATTTATGGCACATGTTCCCCTGTGCTGCCCATGGCCCCCTATGGATTGCACATGCCCCGCTGTGCTGCCCATGGCACCTATAGATGGCACACCTCCACTGTGTTAGATATGGCCCCCATGTGTGCTGCCCATGGCCACTATAGATGGCACACCTCCCCTGTTAGATATGGCCCCCATGTGTACTGCCCATGGCCCCAATATATGGCACAGCTCCCCTGTGTTTGATATGGCCCCCATGTGTGCTGCCCGTGGCCACTATAGATGGAACACCTCCCCTGTTAGATATGGCCCCCATGTGTGCTGCCCATGGCCACTACAGATGGCACACCTCCCCTGTTAGATATGGCCCCCATGTGTGCTGCCCATGGCCACTATAGATGGCACACCTCCCCTGTGTTAGATATGGCCCCCATGCTGCTGCCCATAGTAAAATAAAACACTCTTTCCTTACTTTCTCAGCGCTGGCCCTCCTCGTGTCTCCCTCCGTGCTGCTGCTCCTCCTCCACTTCCTGGTTCTCAGTGCCGGTCATGGGATCGGCACAGCAGAGTGATATCATCTCTGCGTGCCTGATCATAGACAGCAGCAGCAGAGGCACCGGGAGATCAGCGCTGGAGGTAAGTAAAGCTTTTATTATTTTATTATGGGCAGCAGTATGGGGGCCAAATCTAACACAGGGGGGATCATGTGCGATCAAAGGAGGGCGCAGGTAGATATAATATGCGCCGCTGCTCCAGCCCATCGCCCCGGTGCGGTTTCAGCACCACGGTGATGGACAGCGGCAGTGCACATTATATGAGCGGGAGCAGGAGATCAAAGGCTCCCTCCTGCAGCTTTCCCAAGTGCCCAGCACAGCTCCAGAGCTGCCCCCACCTCCCCTGGACCCTGCAGTATATATATATATATATATATATATATATATATATATACACACACCCCCGTATATTTGGATTATAAGACGCACCCCCTACTTTCCCCCAAAATTTGGGGGAACAAAAGTGCGTCTTTTTTGGTTGTCACAAATTTAGGGTAAAATGCAGTAACAGGGGATCAAAACGTAGCATCTGCGCAAAAATAGTACCATTAAAAATACCAGCTCTAGACACAAAAAAACAGTCATCACTTAGCCCCATATACCAAAAAATGAGAACGCTATGGGTTGTGGAAAACGCCACAAAAAGTGTGCCAATTTTTTGGACAAACTTCGGATTTTTTTAACCCCTTGCATAAAAGTAAATCTATACATGTTTGGTAACCATGAATTCGTACCAACCTGAGGCATCATGCTGACACTTCAGTTTTACCATTTGGTGAATAAAATACCCCAAAAATAATTGTGCAATCGCACATTTTATTCAATTTTTATGCACTTGGAATTTTTTTGCCATTTTCCAGTACATTATATGGTAAAACTTATGGTTTCATTTAAAAGTACAACTTGTTCCACAAAATACAAGCCCTCATTTGGCAAGATTGACTAAAAAATAAAAAAGTTACTTCTCTCGGAAGAAGGGAAGCAAAAAAAGAAACATGAAAAACGGAAAATCATCCAGAGTGAAGGGGTTAAACTGTTGCTGCTGCTAATGTTTCTGTTGACGACTCATCGTCTCTGGTGTTTGACATGAAGAACTGCGATGCACACTGGATGCCTCACTGCTATTTTGAGGAAAAACGCTCTTAAAATTGTGTACAAGCTTAAATCCATACTCCAGCATGCGCGCGTTCCTTTGCAGTTTGGGAAGCATCAGGCAAAATGTATTCTTGTACCGTGGATCTAGCAAAGTGGCAACACAGTAGTCAGCAGTATTTCTAAGACCTAGGACACATGGTGAGTAAAATCGGAGAAGTGGAATGTGATAAAAAAATTGCCTTCCACTCGGACCAATATTACTCTATGGGGCCATTCCGATCTGTGTTTTTCTTCTCAGCCCTAATAGGACCGAGGAAACAATTGCAGAATCCTGTGAGTGTCACCAAGAAATATGTCACTCATACCCATAGACTTGTGAAACATCAGACTGCACTCGGACATCCAATTGCAGTGCAATATACGCATCAGCTGACAATGGATGAGATGGAGAGCTTAATCCCTCCCTCTCCTCCGCAGCTCACTCCCTCTATTCTGCAGCTGTGATCCAATCCCAGGATCAGATCACAGTTGCATGACACTTGGCTCATGCTCGCAGTAGAGTGGGAGCCGAACGTCATAAGCATATCGCATCCGATGCTCCCGCATTGTATGCCATAAGGTCGTGTGGCCTTACCCTAACCCTAACAATTCTGGAATTATGTTGCAGATGGTGCAACAAGAAGGCACTAATGTCTATGGCACTTCTGCAAGGTCGAAGCCCATGCTGTGTTGGTGACGGGATAACACTCAAGCTTCCATCCTCCATACCCTCCAACCAACCATGGACAACAGAGAGGGGATCAATATCTTCATCTTCCAACTTTTGCGCACCCATAACCTCTTCCTCCTTGTCCTCCTCCATTTCTTACTGGCTTGTACACTTCCACTAACAGTTTGTCTAGTACCATGAGCCCACCTCGATCGATGTACTCCACCTTCCCTTGCCACCCGCCTGTGCAATGACAGTCTGGACCTTAGAGAAATTGGTATGCCTTCCGCATTCTCCTCTACTTCCTCCTCTTCCTCTGGGACCACCATCTATTCCCGCAGACTATTCAAAGTCTGCTCCAGCATGTAGATAACATGAATAGTGATGCTAATGATGACATAGTCAGCACTAACCATCTTAGTAGCCATTTCGAAGCTCCGCAACCGTGATTTGCCTCACAACCACATCATGTTGGCTCAGTGTATACCTCATGGCATACTGATCCATGGCTCGTCGCTTGTGTCACAGTTGCTGCAACATGTGCAGAGTGGAATTTCACTATGTTGACACATTGCATTAATGTACATGGTTAACCAGTAGGCCGAAAGACATCTGTAGTGATTCAAGTCGATTTGCCATGGGGTGCAAATAATGGAAGTGAGCACACAGCGACCATGCCTTATGTAGCAGTGCATCCAGTATAATCTGTAATCTTTCTTTTGTATTCCTTCCTGCCCAGGAGCTGTGGTATGATCATGTCCCTGTACGGTCAGACACGGCCATTACACAGTACATAGCAGGGGACACATATATAAGATTATCCACTATAGGGACATTTTTTTAAACATATCCAATTGTAGAAACTTTTATTATTCTAAGATCTATTGATTAAACTTAACTGTGTTTGTGTGATAACCCTTTTAAGCTTGAAGCTTGGATACCAAAATGCTTTGTGGCTCTAAAGGGTGCTTTACATGCTGCGACATCACTAACGATATATCGTCGGGGTCACGGTGTTTGTGATGCATATCCGGCATCGTTAGCGACATCGCAGCGTGTGACAGCTAGGAGCGACAATCAACGATCGCAAAAACGTCAAAAATCGTTGATCGCTGACACGGCTCTCCTTTTCATAATATGGTTGGTGGTGCATGCCGCTGGTTGTTCGTCTTTCCTGCGGCATCACACATTGCTATGTGTGACACCGCAGGAACTACGAACATCTCCTTACCTGCGTCCACCGGCAATGAGGAAGGAAGGAGGTGGGTGAGATATTCCGCCCGCTCATCTTCGCCCCTTCGCTTCTATTGGACAGCTGCCGTGTGACGTTGCTGTGATGCCGCACGAACCGCCCCCTTAGAAAGGAGGCGGTTTGCTGGCCACAGCAACGTCGCAGGGAAGGTAAGTCCGTGTGACGGGTGTAAGCGATGTTGTGCGCCACGGGCAGTGATTTGCCCGTGATGCACAACCGACGGGGGTGGTACGCACACTAGCGATATCGATAGCAATATTGCAGCATGTAAAGTGCCCTTAATGCCCACCATTGTATAGACACACCAACATCATCATCCCTTCCCCCTTCTTATAACACACATAAATTTCAGACTATAAATGCAGATTTTTTTTGTCGATTGTAAAATGTATTTTTTTTACTTCTAAAATGCAGTTGATAAACATTTTAAATGATCAGACCTCTAGGGATTTATTTTGGATATGTAGCAAAGAATTTTGGAATAACTATTTATTCTTCAGCAAATTTACACAGATGGAAATTAAACAGGAATTTGTCTGCAATATTTGCCATATTTATGTTTATGAATAAATGGAGCTTTAGGCTTAATTACATTTAAATGTGTAGTCTGCCATTGTGATTTGGAACTAAGTGGTTGGAATGCACTTATAATGTCTGTTTGAGAAATTAGGAAATAAAAACCATAGTGGAATGGGTGGAAAGCCATGGTTGATTAGCAGCCATGATTTGGGGAGCCAAGAAATTGTCTACTGACTTTAAATTTATAGCAATAGTACTGATATTTAAGGACATTTAAATCTACCAGGGCTTCGCGATAATCTGATAGTTTTCTCTTCTGCATTTATTATTCAGTAGATGAAAGAGAAGACATGCTTTCTAGTTTTAGACCTCTCACTTCCATTATAAACACGAGTCCCAATTGTGACCTATAGGTTACAGATTATGTCTCAGGTTCAGGGAGAAATTATAAATCATATAGTAAGAGCTAGGTCATTGTTTCAATTGTGTGTGCAAGGGCAAGCTGTTTTGGTATGCTTGGCGAAATGTCTTCTTAGGCTAGGTTGACATTTCCGTCAAATTGTATCAGTCACATTCCGCGGCTCTGGTAAACAACGGAATCCGTTTGGCGGATTCCGTTCTTCCCATATACTTGTATGAGCGGCGGATTGTGACTGATGACGCTGCGTTGCATCCTCCGTGGAACGACTGACCATCGGGCTGCAGGAACGCAGCATGTAGCGTTTTTTGAGCAGGGGAATCCTTTTGATTCCATGCGCATGCTCTCTCTCGGCGGCCGAGCGATCAGCTGATTGCCCGGCAGCCACCTTCTGTGAGCGATCGGCTGATCACCCGGCGGCCGGCTTCTGTGAGTGATCCGCTGATCACCCGGCGGCCGGCTGCTGTGAGCGATAAGCTGATCACCCAGCGGCCGGCTGCTGTGAGCAATCAGCTGTTCACCCGGCGGCCGTCTGCTGTGAGTGAGCGATCGGCTGATCACCCTGCGGTCGGCTGCTGTGAGCGATCAGCTGATCGCTCTTATTAGCCGGCCGCCGGGAGATCATCTGTTCGTTCTCAAAAGCCGGCGGCTGGCTAATGAGAGCGATCAGCAACAGTCCAACAATGAATTCTTATTCTTGTCATCCGTTGTACAACACATCAGTCACAAGCGTCAAGCAACGCATGTGACTGATAAAAAACAATGGAAATGTGAACCTAGCCTTACACTGTGCCAAATATTATTTTGCATAGTTACCCAATTGAAAGGCACCCCATGGATTTTGGTAAGATTCACTTGTGGAGAGCATTTTTACAAAAGCCACACAAGCTGTTTTAGTTATCACTAAAGGTGTACTTGTGAGCTCCATATTCCTAGAACTATAAGGATATATTCGCATGAGGTAATTTTGCCTTTAGTCTTCTTGTTACTCCTATATAATGATGATTTGTGCAACGCTTTTGAGTGGTGAGAGCGTTCCCCTGTCGTGCATTACCTCCTCCCCTTTTTCATTATTCCTCTGTTCACACTTTGTTGCTCCTGTGTGTTTTGAGTTTTGGGTGAACGAGTTTCTGCTTACCCTTGTTTGTTACTATTTGTAGGGTTTTGGTTTCTGAGTTTCCGGCCCACTCCCTGGGTGGGCAAAGTAGTATCAGGGCTTGGACAGGAGACAGGGCAACGCTTGAGGCTCAACCCTGGCTACCAATGAGCATACTGTCGAGATAAGGGACAGCGCAGGGGTCCCGGTCTCAAAGTCAGCCTAGGTTCCCTGGTTCCATCCGTACTTCCCCGCACAGTTCTGTTGGATTTTGTCTTTTTTAAGATTTGCATATTGATTCTCATGAAAATATGAACATTTGAATTAGGAAAAAGAAAGAAATATGCAATCTCCTGCAGCCATCAGTCAGAGTCTGTCATTAATCTTTTGCAGGAAATGAAAGCAAATATCTGATTATTTGCTATGGACAATACCACCTCTTCCATTTGAACTAGTTTATACAGATTATCTCAGTCATTTTTCTGTACACAATGAAAAAATCTTTTTTTTTTCTGAGATTATATCATGTGTGCCTGGAGAACGCATGAAATCGCTCCTCTTTGTATATTTTACCATAAGGAAACTGGAACTGTTTGTAATTCAAAATCTAAGGGTTGCTATACACGTTAGATAAATGTTGGCTACACTCGTCAATTGTGACTGAACTGACTTATCACCTACAGTAATGTGTATTGGGTTGTCCAGAGATGGTCAAACTATAGGAGAGGACTTCGCAGTTGGAAGTTGTGTTCTACACTGAGGTGTTTATGGAGGACACAAAGGTGGCAGATGCATTTTCAGAAAAGGAATCCTAGCAGAAAACAGAGCAGTGCTGATAACTAGTGATCAGAAAGCACTAAAATGTTTGAGTGCTCAGTATTTGAATCGAGTAGATCAAACGCTCAGATAAGCTCAACTCAAGTAATGAGTATAACTAAAGTCAATGGGAAACTCGAACCTGACAGCAGGGCTGGGGAAGCAGGAAAATCACTGAGGTGGATGGAACTCAAATGGAATAGGAAAAGAAAGGAGAAAGATAAAGATGCCTGGATATATCTCTGACTCCCAGGTCGCTGCTGGGAACAATGTTGTCAGAGTATTACTCCATTTTTACGAACTGACAATAAAACATACAAAAGCAAAGATAAAATGGCTTTTACAGGACAAAAATGTTAGGAAACATTTTTTCCTGTATAGTGACTTAAATATAATACAAAATTTAAAAGAGAAAAAAAGAACTCCTCCACCCCTTAGTAGCCGGGCCATCTCTCACCATGTTTCCCCATCGCCTAAGACTACAGTAGAGAGGTAAATAAAACTACACACACTGACAGTCACCGGTAAATGTAATTTTACCACCTTATCTGATCATGTGGTTTGCGTGACATGGTAAGACACATCATATGTAATTTATGAAGGAGGGACTCTGCAACGTATATTTAATGCTCCTTTGACCTACTGCTTAACATATTGTCTTTTGAATTAAAACTTTTTGCTAGAATCTGTTCACATTCTGCTGCAATCATATCTGCAAACTCCTGTGTTTTCTAAAACCTGTATCCATATACTATTTCAGATCTTCTATTTAACCCTTCATCTGCTGAAAACACAATGAACTGTTACCTTGTGAACAGTAATATACCTCAATTTCTTATCTAATTTATATCTTCAGCCCCTATGTTGTGCTGCATAACTGGTTCTGTAGCTTCTACTGTGCCCGTCAATTGGTTAACGACATCTAGCATAGTCTATAGTACAGTATCTTGCTGTTCCATGTTTTATCTGGCAATTCAAGCCCACTGTGCCATCGCCCTAAAGGGGGCTTTACACGCTACGATATCGTTAATGTTTTATCGTCGGGGTCACGTTGTTAGTGACGCACATCCGGCGTCATTAACGATATCGCAGCATGCTTACACTGACCAGCGACCTTAAGCGACCTCAAAAATGGTGAAAATCGTTCACCATGGAGAGGTCGTCCCAAACTCAAAAATCGGTAAGGGTTGTTTATCCATGTTGTTCATTGCTCATGCGGCAGCACACATCGCTATCTGTGACACCGCAGGAGCGAGGACCGTCTCCTTACCTGCCGCCGGCCGCAATGCGGAAGGAAGAAGGTGGGCGGGATGTTACGTCCTGCTCATCTCCGCCCCTCCGTTTTGATTGGCTGGCCGCTTAGTGACGTTGCGGTGATGTCGCTGTGATGCCGAACATCCCTCCCCCCTGAAGGAGGGATTGTTCGGCAGTCACAGCGATGCCGCCGACCAGGTAAGTACGTGTGACGCTGCCATAGCGATAATGTTCATTACGGCAGTGATCACAAACAATCGCATACGCGACGGGGGCGGGTACTTACACGCTCGATGTTGCTAGAAATTGCTAGCGATATCGCTTACGTGTAAAGCCCCCTTTAGTCCATGTTTTCTCCCCAACCTATGACTTAATGACTCCACCTAAAGAAGTGAGACCTAAGACAAAGGGAAGCTCATTTATTTACTGGCTGATCTGTTCTCCAAGATTTTATTTGCCATGTACAAATATAATAATATTATTATTTGTAATCCCTAGAAGATATCCAACTTTTTGTCCACAATTCTCAAGTGGAGAAAAGATGGATAGGGAAGGAAACAGAGACAAACATGAACACAAAGAAATGGGAATGGTTTGGGTAGGTGAAGGAGAGCGTGTATAACGGCAACTTTTAACCTGGAGATTGACAAGCAGAAATGTCATAAAGTGATCGTCATTTATCAAGTCCTACTTATATTTATAAATGTAGAACTCATATGCCAAAAAAATTTCTTAAGTATACATTTGGAAGGATTAAAGGGATTTTTTTTTCACCAATCTCCAGTTATCTTCTGGTTAAGGTATACCTATCATATTTTGGTCATTTTATATATATATATATATATATATATATATATATATATACAGTACAGACCAAAAGTTTGGACACACCTTCTCATCTCTAGAACAACTATTAAGAGGAGACTTTGTGCAGCAGGCCTTCATGGTAAAATAGCTGCTAGGAAACCACTGCTAAGGACAGGCAACAAGCAGAAGAGACTTGTTTGTGCTAAAGAACACAAGGAATGGACATTAGACCAGTGGAAGTCTGTGCTTTGGTCTGATGAGTCCATATTTGAGATCTTTGGATCCAACCACCGTGTCTTTGTAGAAAAGGTGAACGGATGGACTCTACATGCCTGGTTCCCACCGTGAAGCATGGAGGAGGAGGTATGATAGTGTGGGGGTGCTTTGCTGCTGACACTGTTGGGGATTTATTCAAAATTGAAGGCATACAGAACCAGCATGCCTACCACAGCATCTTGCAGTGGTGTGCTATTTCATCCGGTTTGTGTTTAGTTCGACCATAATTTATTTTTCAACAGGACATTGACCCCAAACACACCTCCAGGCTGTGTAAGGGCTATTTGACTAAGAAGGAGTGATGGGGTGCTACGCCAGATGACCTGGTCTCCACAGTCACCAGACCTAAACCCAATCGAGATGGTTTTGGGTGAGCTGGACAGCAGAGTGAAAGCAAAAGGGCCAATAAGTGCTAAGCATCTCTGGGAACTCCTTCAAGACTGTTGGAAAACCATTTCCGGTGACAACCTCTTGAAGCTCATCAAGAGAATGCCAAGAGTGTGCAAAGCAGTAATCAAAGCAAAAGGTGGCTAATTTGAAGAACCTGGAATATAATTCATATTTTCAGTTGTTTCACACTTTTTTAAGTATTTCAGTCCACATGTTTTAATTCATAGTTTTGATGCCTTCAATGTGAATCTCCATTTTTTAGTCATGAAAAAAAGAAAACTGTTTGAATGAGGTGTGTCCAAACTTTTGATCTGTACTGTATATTTTTCAGATTATTTCAGATTTGTCCTTCTATATTATACATATTAAATTGTCAGCTTTCCCTAAGCTGATCGCTATAGTGAACATAAAAAAGATACTATGATGTTTCCCATATACAGTGCAGAAAAAGAGGAGTTAGATCCTTTTCACCTAATTCTCTGGTATACACTCCTTTACTCTCTATTACTACTGGGTTGTCCAGAATAGGGTGCAATAATATACAAAATCAATCAAAGCTGCATCTCCAAAAGTGTCTCTGCCTCTGTCTTCTATATGGAGCTTAACCCTCTCAGTCCTTTGCTATAGCTCCAAATTGCTTTGTGTCAAATGACTAAATCATACCTACTGCATTACAAAAAACGGAATCTAATTACATCCATAAGAATGTTAAACTATTGACTTTAGCATTGGTAAGAATAAAATGTAAAACATGGTGGCCTATTCACATGCATAACCTTAACCGAATTGTACTCTAATAATTCTAATGTCAATTCTGTTTTTATTTTATGTTTTCCTAAAGTTTGAAAAACTTTCATTGCCACAATAGGATAATTATAATAGCACTGCACAACACAGTTCTCAGTTACTCTTTCCAGTACATCTGCATATTTTACGGGCATTTCATGGGCTTCGCTCCTCTGATACATTCTCCATGGGAAGTAATATACATGCAAATGGTAGAGACATTAGACTTTTTATTCAATTTACTGCAAACTTCTGACTTTTGTACACTGCATACTAATCAGTCAATGCTGTTTGTTTTTCTGATTTGATATACTTTACATTCCCTTTATGTTACAAAACAAAAGTTAAAGTGTGATTTATGCTTTTTTTTATCAGTAAGTAAAATACAGTGGTGAAACATCTGAGAAGTGTAATTTACTCTGTATAAACATAGATAACATATTGTATACATTCCCCAATTTGTAATGATTCCTTTGAGTTACACTTATTCTGGCCATTCAATGAACAATGACAAATATGGAATACTGAAACGGTATGTTTTTGACATCTTTGCACATATTTATGATGTCTGTACTTCATAATGACTTATTCCTAGGCAGGTAGTGAGTGTTTTTTCTACTAGAAAATGTATGTGTGACTTATTATGACTTATTCCACTAATAACATGTCACATAAGTCAGGTTTGACATATCAATGATTTGTTGCCGACGAGGGGCATAAGACTTAAAGGGAACCTGTCACCACTTTTTTGGCCTATAAGCTGTGGCCACCACCACCGGGCTCTTATATACAGCATTCTAACATGCTGTATTTAAGAGCCCAGGCTGCTGGGTATAACTTAAAAAAACACTTTATAATACTTACCTAACAGTTGCGCTGTGGGCCTAATGGGCGTCTCCATTGTCCGATGCCGGCGCCTCCTCTTTTGGCCATCTTCGTACTCTTTCTGAAGCCTGGGTGCATGACGCAGCTACGTCATACACACTCGCCGGTCCTGCACAGGCGCACTACAATACTTTTCTCTGCCCTGCTCAGGGCAGATCAAAGTGCGCCTGCTCAGGACCTGAATGACGGCGAGTGTGGATGACGTCGGACCCATCATGCACCGTGGCTAGAGAAGAAGGAGAACAAATATGGGCGAAAGAGGTAGCTCCGGCACCGGACAACGGAGACGCCCATTAGGCCCACAGCGCGAATGTTAGGTAAGTATTATAAAGTGTTTTTTATGTTATACCCTTGGCCTGGGCTCTTATATACAGCATGTTAGAATGCTGTATATAAGAGCCCGGTGGTGGTGGCCGCAGCTTATAGGCCAAAAAAGTGGTGACAGGTTCCCTTTAAGGGGGCCCATTAATACCTGTAAAGCAGGTTGAATTGTGCATTTTGCTGAGCTCTTTGACAGCAAAGGCCTCATATATTTTTCATGCACAGGGGCTCTTTACTATTTGTGTCCACCAATGATGTAGATGTAGTATGAGTACAATACAAAGGTCCCACAGTGCCACCATAATAGCAGCAAACAGAATCTTAAGTACCAGGTAGAGAGCTGTAGACAGCAAGAGTGCCACTGGTCACCAATCTGTAAATTGCTCAAAATATTCATACAGATTAAGTGAATGATGACATAATTCACAAATGTTTTGTGGGACTGGCCAGCTAACTAATATGTGTATTGGGTCTGTCCTGAATCCAGGAACTTAGATTCCCGAATAGTACAACATCCTATATAGCGTATACAGGGAATACAGCTACTTTACTTTGATATGATAAACTGATGCAGCTCTATAAATAAATGTAATATATACTGTATCATTTTTTATTTTTGATTTATATGTTCTATCTTGATTAGAAAAATTACTTCGTTAAACAAGCAGTCTGATAGAACCATTAGTTATGTTCTGCCATTCGTTCTTCCCTTTTAGATGTAATTGCATGATTTTGCTGGTATTTGAGACTGATTAGACTATAATTAGAAATTCTCAGTGGAGATCTGACAAACTTTAAATAACCTAGCTTCTGCCACCTGTAAGCCCTATAGTGTATCATATGAGAGCCAGGCTTGATAGGTGCCAGGATTGGTTTCCCACTTTTACTTGTTTAGCATTCATTGTAATTTAAGAATGAGCCCCTAGGAGTCAGAGATGACTTATGTTAAAGAGACTGTACACTACTTTAACATTGATGGCCTATCCTTAACCCTAGAACGCGCAAGCCATTCAATCTTCCATAGAAAACAAATGACCTAGCAGGCCTGCGAGGCCCCAGGTATGCGTTCTAGGGTTAAAAGAGGTTATCAACATGTTTGGCCGGAGTCCGATACCCTCACCAGTCAGCTGTTCTCGGTGGTAATGCCAGCCACATACTGCCAGAAATGTTTAGTTCTGGAACTGTTCCATCTTCTCACAGTGGCCAGGTACTTCACATCTGCGCCCTATTTATTTCAATAGGAGGCAGATGTGTAGTACTTGGCTACAGCCATTGAGAAGATGTTTTGAAACTGAGGATTTCTGGCAGCCTGCTGCCATCGTGGGTACCGAGAACAGCTGATCGGCAGAATGCCAGGAGTTAGACCCTGGCCAAAAAAACATTGATGACCTATCCTAAAGATAGGCCATCAATGTTAAAATAGTTGTCAACCTCTCTAAAGGAAATCTGTCAAAAAGTTTTTGCTACCTCATCTCAGAGCACCTTGATGTAGGCAAAGAGACCCTGAATCCAATGATGTATCACTTACATTATTGGGTGCAGCTGTTCTGACACAATCAAAGATTTTAGGTTTACCAAAGCAAGAGAGCTTAAAAACCTGCCCCCGTCCACATCAGGCTTTCAGTATACATTTATATAGACAGAGGCTGGTAATCACATAATCACAGAGGGGGGAAAAGTCAGACTTGAGCTCTCAAGCTCCTTAGTCCAACTAATGATAAAGCTACTGAAGCTTAAATTAATATTACAAGTAAATAAAAACACACTTTATGATAAGAGACACATGGCTGAAATCTCTGTTTTAACCCTCACAGCATGCTGTCTTCAGATTACATAGCAAAAACCTGCTGTCAAATTCCCTTTAGGACTGTTTCACATGTCAGTGAAAAACACAGACGTTTTTCACCGACTTGTTAAAAATCCCTATGTCCTTCCGTGGGCTGTGACTCACGGCACACGTGGGTTGTCTATGTGCAATCCATGATACGTGATCTGTACTCCGTGATTGCACATGAAGGTAAACTCACCTTCCCCCGTTCCTGCTGTCCGTGGTGCTGAACTCTCCAGCTCTGCTGTATCTGGCCGACGCTGTCTCTCACCTATGCAGCTACTTCTGGGTCGGCTCTGGCTGCATACATGAATATGCATGCCATAATGAGTCGGCCAGGAAGAAGCAGCGAGCAGCTGCCAAACACAGCATTGATGGAGACGGGTGAGTTAAAAATGCTTTTTATTTTCAATGTACGTTTTTTTCTGGTACGTATTTGACAGATTACACCATAGTGTGGTCCGTGGGACATCAGTGATGCCAGAAAAAAATGGATATGTATCCGTGCGGCAATCACGTACACACGTGTACGCCGCATGGAAACAAGGTCAGTGAAAAATCACTGATGTGTGAGCAGACCCATTGATTATAATGGGTCTGCATACGTCAGTGCTCTGGTACGTATAAAAACTAGCACATACGTACCAGAATCACTGACGTCTGAAACAGGCCTTAATAGTCTGAGTCAATAACATCTACATGGTACTAATATCACCTATAAGAGATATGTTTTCTGAATTAGGATTTTCAATTAGACCAAATTAAATAAATTGATACTATAAAGCATGCAAAATAAACCCTAGGTACACATACACTATACGAGTGTAAATATAATGACTGAATTAAATAAGTTATTAGATTTGTAGCTAAATAGTAAGAACAAAAACTCATTTGCTTTTGTTTTATCCTAAAGTGATGCTGTTAAGTGATTAATGTTACCATATAATATGCAAGGGCAACAGATGACAGAGGTAGGGAAATGATTTGGAAATGATTTGGAAATAGAGCTGAGCAAATCTCCCAAAATTAATTTCTGATTTGCCTAATTCAACTTTCAATTCATTTTGGTTTTATTAACATTATTCCAAAATAAATCTGCCCACAAAATTATTATAATTATTAATATTATTTGTAAAAAAAATATTGGAAACTTTGCTAAAAATTTCGTAATTTTCCAAATTTTATTTTTTATGCCCTTAAACTGGAGAGTTATGCTACACAAAATAGTTATAATATAGTAATAAATAAGATCTACTTTTCATCACTACAATTTTTGAAACATCTTTTTTTTGTTAGGAAGTTAGAAGAGTTAGAAGAGTTCAAAGTTAATCAACAATTTTTTTATTTTTCCAACAAAATTTACAAAGCCATTTTTTTTAAGGGACCACATCACACTTGAAATGACTTGAGAGGCCTAGATGACAAAAGAAATTCCCAAAAGTGACACTATTTGAAAAACTGTACTTTTCAAACTTCTCTACATTCAAGAGGTTTATTAAATCTTCAGGCGCTTCACAGGAAATAAAGCAATGCAGAAGGTAAAAATTAAAATTGTTCTTTTTTGTATAAAAATGTTAATTTAGCCCCTAATTTCTTGTGCAATTTCTCCAGAGTCTGCAAATGCTCCATGTATGGTAACCCCCCTCCCCCCAAACTACAGCTTGAGCGCACAATAGGGCTTGGAAGGGAAGGAACGCCATTTGAATTTTGTCCTCAAAATTGTCTGGAGTCAGTAGTGGGCGCTATGTTGCATTAGCAGAGGCTGTGATGTGCCTACACAGTGGAAACCCCTACAATTGACTCAATTTTGGAAACTAGACACTTCAAGGAATTTATCTAGATGTTTGTTGAGCACCTTGAACCCATAGTTGCTTCACATCAATTTTATAACGTTGAGCCGTGAAAATAAAAAAAAATACATTTTTTTACAACAAAAATGTTGCTTTAACCTCAGATGTTCCATTTTCACAAGGGTAACAAGAGAAAATGCACCATAAAATTTATTGCGCAACTTCTCCTGAATGTGGTGGAAAACTACTGGGCGCACGACAGGCTTAGAATTAGCACTATTTGGATTTTGGCTGCAATAGATTGTAAACTCCATGTCACATTTGAAGTGCCCCTGACATACAAAAACGTAAAAAAACCTACAAATGACCCCATTTTAAAAACTACACCACTCAATGAATTCATCTAGTTGTACAGTGAACATATTGATACAACAGGTGTGCCCCAACATATTATACTATTGGGAGGTAAAGAAAAAATAATTACACATTTACAAATAAAATGTTGTTTTGACCCCAGAATTAGGGAGGAATAGGTTAAAAATGGCCCCATAATGTGTTACAGAATTTCTCTTTAACGTGGCAATACCCCACTTGTGACTGTACAGCACTGTTTGGCTCTACTATAGCACTCAGGAGGGAAGGAGGGAATGAATGCCATTGATTTTTGGAGCACAGATTTTCCTAGAATAGTTTGTGGACTCCATTTACAGAGTCCCTAAGTGCTAGAAAAGCAGAAACCCCCTCAAGTGATCAGATTTTGGAAATTACATCCCTCTGGAGGTTCATCTACGGGTGTAGTGACAATTAGTCTCTGGAAAACACCCATGGAGTCAATTGCAGTGAATGATACAGAATTAAAAATAGCAAATAAGCAATTGCCATGCTCAGTACATTGTAGTGCCCGTACATTGTGCTCAGCTCATTCGTCTGGAGACATAAACCCGATAAATTAAGCGGGCTTCCTCAAGACAGAAATGCCAAATATGTAGATGTTAACTGTGTTGTAGACAGATTGTGGTACTCAAAAGGGAGGTGGCATTTAGATTTCAGAGTGCAAATTTTCCTGATTTTCTTTTTGAGTGGCGTCATATCTCTGTTCCAGAACCACAGTGCTATCAGTAACCTGGAAGCCCCCTATATTTGTCTTAACAAATCTCAGACCTGAGTGGGGACTTTTTTTCTTGTGGGTTGAGTTGAATGCTATTTGGTGGCAATTTGGGGTGCAGAACATTTTGAATCAGATCACATTTATCCTGTGCTCTATGCTATTCACTTACATCAGGGTTTCCACCTACATCTCTGAGATACTGTACGTGATTCAGATTAAATCCCCAACAGATCCATTTAACAATTACTCTGGACTCCATTTGACCTCTCTTCAGTGGTGTCTGTCTTTTCAAAGGTGCACAAAACTGTTGTTGGCCATGCTTTTGTGCACGTCTAAAAACACAGATAAAAAGATAGACACCGCCAGACCAAAGGCTAGATGGGAGTTATAAATAACTCCCTCTGCCTCAGTACAGTGAATATTCCTTTTAGAATTTTGTAGGAATCACGTTTTTCAGAGATTTGCATGTAATCACACATATAAGTGCTTAGTGAAGTGCGCAGGATAAATGTCAGCTGCGCCTTACTGTGATCTTTGGGAAGTAGAAAGAATCAATCAACAGCAGTATAAGAATTGGCCTTATTACTATTTTTATGCCATTTTCATTGTGGTATAAGTGATAGGGCAGATTTATTCTTCCTTTTAGTATGATTACAGCAATACCCAGTTTATGTAGGGTTTTTTTTCGGTTTGGCTGCTATCACACTAAAAAACACTTTTTATTACAAAATAAAGATTTTTGCAACACCAAAATTTGAAGGCTATAGCTTTTTTTTATTTTTCTGCCGACAGAGTGATGTAAGGGCTTGTCTTTTGCGGTATGAGTTAGAGTTTTTATTCTTACCATTTTGGGCCACATAATATTTTTGAATCACTTTCTATTCTGATTTTTGAGACAGAATCAAAAAGAAACTGCAATTCAGGAATTTTTTTTTTACGTCAGTCTCCGTGTTGAAAAAGTGATAAGACTGCTTTATTCTTCAAATCAGTATGGTTATAGTGACAGCACATTTAAATACTTTTGTATGTTTTGCCGCTTTTACGCAACAAAAATGATGGAGTTTAATTGCTGTTTTTTTTGTTGGACAAGAAGATGTTTTCAGCAATACCATTTTTATTAGCATTTGTTTTTTTGATTGTGCTTTATTCCACTTTTTTTTGTCAGCTGTATGATGAAAACATATAGCTGTTGCTAAGTTGTTTTTTGTTTTTTTTTTACTGTGTTCACTTAATGGGTTTTCTAGTGTGACAGTTTTATTGATTGGGTTATTCCAGATGCGGTGATACCAAATGTGTATTTTTTTTTAACATAAATATACATAATTGAAAGAGGAGGAGCAGTGAATGTGGTTTTAGTGCCGGAACGGCCTTCTCTTTTTAGCAATTTCTAGGCCACTATCCCTTCTGTGTGCTTCTCTGTGCTCAATTCTGCCATTTGCACCCCGCTGCTATTTGGCTTGCATTGCTAAAGAAGTCTTTCAGTGCCTACCAGTTAACTGGTTGATATGTGATGTGCCATCACAGTGGAACTTCACTCTGCACATGTTGCAGTGTCTGTGGAAGCAGCAACGAGCCCTGGTGAAGTATGTCACCATGCATAGCCTGGGCCAATGCAGTCTGGTCATGGGGCAAATCACGCTTGTGGGTGGGAACACATGAAGGACTTCTGCACCCTTCTGCAGAGTTTCAAAATGGCTACTAAGATGGTTAGTGCCGACGATGCCATCATCAGCATCAATTTTCCAGTCATCGACATGCCGGAGCACTTTGAATAGTCTGTGGGAGGAGGTGGTGGTTCCAGAGGAAGAGGAGCAAGCAGAGGAGGATGCAGAAGGGATATCAATATCTCTAAGGTCTGGACTGTTTTCACACACGTGGGTGGCATTGGAGGGTGAAATACAGTGATCAAGGTGAACTCATGGTACCAGACAAAATGTTGGTGAAGGTGCAGGAACCTAGGAACAAATTGAGGACAAGAAGGAAGAGGTCCATAGCAGTTAGAAGATGAAAAAGATCTTGATCTCCTCTCTGTTGTCCATGGTTGGTGGGAGTGGACGGAGGAATAATAATAATAAGTTTTATTTCTATAGCGCCAACATATTCCGCAGTGTTTTACAATTAAGAGGGGACATGTACAGACAATGAGACAATACAAAATAACAAAATTAAGATACCAGGAGGAGTGAGGGCCCTGCTCGTAAGCTTACAGTCTATGAGGAAATAGGGGAGACACAAAAGGTGAATGAGGGGGAGAAAAGCTTGTCATATATGGTCCAGCCATCGATTTAATAGGGTATTCAAAAGCAGCTGCATGAACCCATCAGTGAGAATTTATACAGGTGGGAATGGAAAGGAAGCAAGCACGAGTGTTACTCCGCCACCAACACACCATGTGCTTGGACCTCAGGGATGCACCCGACACATGAGCGCCTTCTTGCTGGAATATCTGCATCAACAGTCCCGCCAAAATTATGATTAGAAAAGGGACACGTGTGCTGGAGTGTCGAAGCAAGCTTTTAGACAATCTTAAGAGTGGTTTTCCCAAAGTGTGCATCACTGTTCTAGACTTCCAACCTAAGGAACGTTAAGTCATTGTAGAAACACACTAGCAGCAGCTAAACTATTGTGAAGCAATTTCAGTGAGTTGTGGCACACATTTTTTACACCATTCCATGCACCAGCAGAACAGAATGCAAGTCTGCCACATAGTGAACGAGTGAAGAGGATAAAGCAGGAGCATCTAGATCTCAATATCAATGCCATTAGTGTGGGTTTGGACCCTTTTGCATTTTTGTCTTCAAAAATGGAAGAGTGGCCTGAGCTCACTAGTCATGCCTTGGAGACCTTGTCATGCCCGGTAGCCATTGTTTTCTCAGAAAGTGTCTTCAGCGCTGCTGGTGGTGTCCTGAGGAATAAGTGCATCTGTGTGTCTCCTGAAAATATAGACTGCCTAACTTTCATCCAGATGAACAGGTCATGGGTCTCCAATGACTTTTCCACCTCAGTCACAGACTCTGAAAATTAGGCTATTGTATAGTTTTCATTGTGCTGCTTTGATCTTGCGTTATTTTAGTCTGTGACACCTTTTTGGTGGCTTCTGTGTTTGCTGTTGCTACTACTGCTTATCTTACTAACAAGTGCCTTGGTGGCAGAACAATCAAACAGTGTATCCACCGCTGTTACTTTTACAATTTGGCTTTTTTTATGCATAAACAACCTAATATTCCTCCTTTTGCACCTCCTTTTGCTTCCTCTTGAGTCGTGACAAGCCATTTTTTTTGTAAATGGAGACTTTCTTTTGGATTTCCTTATTGTGTGTTGCCTGTAGTAGCAGAAGTCTCAGTGCACCAGGCCTACATATTTCACTCATACACCTGTTACTGATCAATGCATAAACTAGAAATTCGGCCAGGCCTTGTATCAGGCCCTCTGCCATGCATCCATGCTGTGCCATTATACTATTTATATTCTGGGATAATTGAGGCAACTAATACTGGTGTTTGCCCCTAATTTTTGGTAATATTGAAACTCCAAGTTGGGTCTCCAGGTTGTATGTTGTCTGTAGTGGCTGGGGTGTCAGATCACCAGACCTACACCTGTCACTCATTCACCTCTTAATTGTAACCTAATTTGAAAACTGTAAATGCTGGCCAAGACCCTGTCTCGTGCATGGCCCAGATCCTGTTTCGTGCATGGCTCATGCCTGCTGCACCATGACACTATGTGTACTGTCATGCAATTGATGCTGCTATCCTGGTGTGTGGCCCTAATATGGGGAAATGGGAATGGGGACTTCTAGTTGGGTATCCTTGTTGTGGTGTGCCTGTAGAAGTAGGGTCCTCAGACTGGCAGGCATACAAGTACCTTTCACTCATTTACCTCTCTTACGATCATTAAATGTGTCTAGTAATGACAGTCTATAAAGTTAATATTGCTGCCACCTGAGTGTGGCTAAGCAGAAAAGCTGGTTGAGCTGTTGCATAAGGTATAAGGGTTCCCAGCCCACCAGGCTTACACCTGTCACTCATCCACCTCTATGTTTCTTATGTTAGCAGTCTAGGAAGCTATTGGCTGTACTTTGATCTGTTTTGGCAGATTTTGCCCCCCCCCGAAGGTGTTGTCTATGCTTTTGTGTTTGCCTCCCATTCAATTTAATGGGGTTTGGTTATGTTCATCAAACTGTTCGGCGAATACAGGTAAATTCGACGAACACAAACCAAACCTTGTGAGCTCCGCTCATCTCTAGTGTTCAGCAGCTATGTTTTGTTTCAAAAGGTGATAAGGTGATTGTAATCAGTGTACATATGTACTGCAGTGACAATACTAAGGCAGCCTAGTATTGAAGGATTGTACCAACCTATTTGCCAGGGGAAGGAGGACCCAATGGACGTTTTAATGTGCTTTTTCGACTCTTCTTGTACCTTATGTATTTTATCTTCTTTCATTATAAAATTAAATTTAATATTTTATCCATATAGTTGTACATCATTGATGTAAGTTGTATATGTCGGTATGGGGTTAAGCAAGGAAGGAAATTCGTATATACTTGAAGGAAATTATTAATTCTTCCATATTTACCCCCTTGGCACCCATGAAAGATTGTTTTGCCACCTATCTAAAACTTGTCAAACCATTTGGCAGCTAATAAAAACAAGGCTTAATTTGGGTTGTAACACTTTGCATAAATGTAGTACCAGCCTGATTCAAACACACAGTCCTTTTCATACATTAATTCGTAGGCCAATTCATAATGACACTGATAAAACTCAACTTTCGGTTTCCCAGGCGAAAATATTTTTGAAATGCAAATTAGAATGCTCCATCTTTGGGATCAGTAAGCGAAATTCCCGCGTATATCATTGTAACTCTTGACAGAATAATGAAGTAGCAGAGTAAAAGGCAGTAAATTGCATCTTGTCTTTGTGAACACAAGAGCTCTCCAATTAACTTGTAATTATGGAGTGAATATTAAAGGTTTCAAAAGTCATGTTATGGTTCTCAGATAGAAAAATACATTTCTACAGAATCTAGACATCAGAGAATACAACAAGAGATTACAGCTCACTATCTCAAGCTCATCCAAAAGCTCCTTTTCCCTGACATAAAATCAAATTCATATGTCTAAATGTTCTAGCAATTATCTTGAATTTCCGAATTTATAGCAAAACTAGAAGGGAATTTAGATTTGCCAGTTTTTCAAGTTGAAAATGCATCAGGAAAACATGGGCATTTTTGTCATCGCTTTTGAAGAAATTCATCTGCCGGTGTCTTTCCTCTGTACTTTCAAGCATATAGAGTAGGCGGCTTCCAAGTGAAACCTCTCGAAGAATGAACATGTTACTTCTTTTAACAGCTTCAATGTATCTAAACCTTAAAGCAGTTAAAAGAAATGTCAGGAGATGAGCAGATCAGGCAAAGTTCGAATTTGTTAGCGCAGATTTTACTGGAAATTACAATTTAAAGTTCTTTTTCATGAATTTAATGTCCTTTATTAGGATCTGAGTTTTTTCCAAACCCTAGAGTGTGACGAAGGGCAGGAGTGGACCCATTGCACCATGAGGCCCGGATTTACCCTGTGTGGAGGGGCGTGACTAATGACTACCTAGTCTTCACTAGATCCTCTTGTGGTGAGTATAGGCTACGCTGCAGGTAGCAGCCAGGGCAGTCCCCGGGACTGCAGCAGCTTACTGGAGGGTAAGGGTGCAGGAGACGAACTGCAAAACCCAGAGACATGGGCAGACAGTACGAGGACGGTACAAACAGTACAGGTACAGGAAATAGATGAGGACTAGAGACAAGAGGTCATGAACAAACAAGAGGAAGCCAGGGTGAAAACAGGTGAGACGAAGCTAAGACAAAAATGGATTGACCAGACAGACAGAAAGAGCCAATGTCATGTGTGTGTCACGGGTGACAGACAGCCCTATGGTGTCCTGCTATAGAAGGTAACATCGTTTGGCTCTGCAAACTACACCCTGACCTTCTATTATTTCTGCTTGGTGTATATATGTATGTATTTAAAGCGCTGTGGAATTAATAGCGCTATATAAATGAATAAATATTATTATATTATATTATTATTATATATGGTATCTTATGTACAGTATATCCTCTGCTTGGTTTTTGTCCATTTCCCTTTAGAACCCTGAGGAAATCCTCACCTTTTCATCTGTTTTTTATCAGCATTTCCCTTTGTGTCCTTAAATTCTTTAATTCCCTACTTGTCTGTGCTGGTGATAGGTCTAATACCTTTCTTTAGTGCATATGGTTTTCATGCGCAATTTTGTACCTTTATTGGTAGACGGGCTTTGAGAGTTTTTGAGGAGGAATATTTTGCCTCATTGCTCTCCTCTGTATGGCAAGGGGTTCAGAGTAATTTGAAGCTTAGGGTAGACAGATACAAACATATGGTTGACAAAAGCGCTTACCAGGTTAGGACGTAAGGGGTGCTTCACACACAGCGAGCTCGCTGCCGAGATCGCTGCTGAGTCACGCTTTTTGTGACGCAGCAGTGACCTCATTAGCGATCTCGCTGTGTGTGACACTGAGCAGCGATCTGGCCCCTGCTGCGAGATCGCTGCTCGTTACACACAGCCCTGGTTCGTTTTCTTCAAAGGCGCTCTCCCGCTGTGACACACAGATCGCTGTGTGTGACAGCGAGAGAGCGACAAATGAAGCGAGCAGGGAGCAGGAGCCGGCGTCTGGCAGCTGTGGAGGCTGGTAACTAAGATAAACATCGGGTAACCAAGGTGGTTACCCGATATTTACCTTAGTTACCAACCTCCGCAGCTGTGAAGCCCCGCATGTGCAGTGTCGGTGCATTACCTTCAGGGACTCCACTTGGATGGAACAGTCTGGTCACAGGTAGGAGATCTTCTTTCAGGATTGTCGTGACGCCACTCTCAGAATTGCGGTCAGTGGGGACCGCCACTGCAGGTTAAGGGATGCCTGGGGCTGATGGTGGGTGCAGTCAGTTGTAGTGGCCTCCTGAGAGTGAGGCAAGCCCCAGGGCCCTGTGTAGGTGTGTAGAACCACAAGGCGCAGAATAACTCCACACAATCAGGATGTCTTTCAGGGGTTTTACTCACAGTTGATGGCAGGGTGAGTAACCCGGGCGTAGCTGGGATGAACCAGGCTGGAACCAGGTGTCCTTCAGGCTGACTGATGAGGGTGACTACCGACTCGCCTTCCTTAGCCCTTGGTGGTTTGGGGTAACCCCGACTTTTAGTCCCTATGGGGGTCGCCCAGGGAAGTAACTGCTCCCCTCGTTTGGTTGCCGTTTGCTTGTCGCCTGGACCAGATCACTCCAGCTACTTGCCTCCTGTGAACTATGGGCCCTAACTGTGGCTACGTGGCTGCGGCTTTTGGGTGTTGTGGTGTGGGCTTTGAGGGCCCCACACCGGCAGGTTTAGCAAGGAAAGGTGGATCTATCCCCGCTCCGGGATCTGCCGCCCGTTTGGGCCTGGTACTCCCTAGCAGTCTCCTTACTTCCCACTCCGTGCTCTCTCTTTAGCTGAAGATGGATTTCGGGTAGCACTCCTAGGTGACCGTTCTCCCCCGTCGGTAGCCACTGCGCGGGCGCTGTTAGACTGCAACAGCCCCAGGGGTCTGCTCTGCTCTGAGCTCCCTGGACTCTGCACACTAAACCGGCTCACTGCTCCTCCTCTCCTGTTCTTGCCTACGCCACCTAGCAACCAGGCTCTCTACCACACCCCTTGAGTGGAGATGGAGGCTTCGCCCCCTCCACTCCTCAAGTGGAGGTGAAGGCTTTGCCCCCTCCTGGGATCCCCAGGGGTCCTCTCAAAGGTACATGTGTGAGACCTGATCACTATGCGCCTGTGTAGTCACACCTCGGTCAGCCTTCTGGATTACCTGTATTGTACTGTCCCCAGCATGGGTGCAGTACTCAGTGGTGCCTGACCAGGTCAGGGGTGCCACATTCCCCCTTAGTTATCACCAGCACGTCCTCGGGCTGCAAGACAACATTTTAAAATGCATAAAACAGTAAAACATGGTAAAACATTTTAAAACCACCAGGTACCATACATCACCACCCTCCACCCACAAGTCCGTTAACCCACCCTAAACCCTCTCACGTTGGCCGCGCCTTCAGCCACTTCTGGCAGGATGTAGAGGCGGCTTTCATGGGCTGGTGGTCTTCAGGGTATACCTGGCCTGGTGGATCCGCGCCTTCAGCCTCTTCTGGCAGGATGTAGAGGCGGCCTCCACAGTTGGTACTGACCAGGTACCCTCTTTGTGGTGGAGAGCCAGGCCCCATAAACAGGCATGCTCTCTGGTTGCAGGTAAGCCAAGGCCCCATAATGGACGTGCTCCCTGGTTGCAGACGAGCCAAGCCCCTAAACAGGCTGGCTCTGGTGGTGGTACCCTCTGGTGTAACTATTTACACTGCGAGAGTTTGTGGCTATAGCCAGTTCATAGCCTTAAGGTTCATTTCTCACATTAGTTTATGTGGGCACATCTCTTAAACAGTAACGTTGCAAAACTTCAAACTGGTCAAACAGTAACTTCTCTTCTTACTTTACTTTCCTCTACTCCTCCATACCAGGGCTTGGGCCTGTAGGGCTGCGGCACCTGTTGGTTTCTCGATCTCTTTCATCGTCCGTAGTGGTCTCATCAGTGGGTTCTTTGTCTGTTCTTTCTCTATCTCTGTCTTTTCTTTCTTCCTCTGTGTCTGTTTCTTTTTCTTTAGGACATGGCGTAACATCTAGGGCATACCAGCCTCTTTCTCCTTGATGCATTGTAAATTGCACTGTGTCTCCCATCCGTAGGTTTCTTCCAGGATGTCCTCTGGGCAAATGGGCTCTCACGTCCCTTCTATTGACAAAGATGCCGTCCTTCATACCAGGTGCAACTATAAAGCCGTATCCTGATTTTAGGCTGAAATCTTCTACTACTCCTCGACAAAGGGGTCCTCTGACCTGGGCTTTGGCCCTTCTCAGGAACCGCTTCTCCTCTAAGTCTCTGGCCGTTATTTCATCTTTCTGTTCTGGAGACGGTGGTGCAGGGGTGAACTTGGATCTGCTACGGCGCCGTGTCTTGCGGACTGGATTCTGCGGGGTACAGCTTACAAGCTCCCAGGTGAGGCTTTTGGGCAGATCTTCTTCAGCGGAGGGTATCGGGTCTTCTTCGTCCCAGCGGGAGTATGGCAACATCTCTGGCTCGGGGTATGAATCCACTGCTGATGGCTCCGGAGTCAGCTCCTCAGCCTTCTGGCCTCCCCTCCCCCTTAGTTCTTCTGAACACTCCTGTCGTGGCAGTGCTGGGGATGGACTTTCATCAGCAGGCCCGGGCGGGGGACTCTTTGGCGTGGTCGCTGCAGGAGTCGCCTTGGGGGTATGCGGAGGGAGCAGATACCGGTCCACCATCTCCTGTGGGAACTTGGCCTCCAGGTCAGCCTTCAGTCTCCAGTATTCGGGGTCCGCACCTATCAGGGACTTCCTAGCAGGGACTTCCTTAGACTGGGGAGCGGTGTCTGCTCTGGCCTTGCAGGCCGGGGTAAACAATGGTACGTCTGTCTTGTCTTGGCGGGCCGCGCCCTGTATGGCGGCGGCCTGGTCTTGGCGGGCCGCGCCCGGCATGGCGGCGGCCTGGATCAGCGTCGCTGTTGCAGCTGGCGTCTTAGCGGGCTTCGCTACTATGGCCGGTTCTTGGCGGGCCGGGCTGGGCGTTGCTGCCGTGGTCTGGGCTTGGCGGGCCGGGCCTAGCATGGCGGCGGCCTGGGTCAGCGTCACACCTGCGGCGTGGATAAGGGTCGCGGCGGCAGCCGGATCTTTGCGGGCCGGACTGGGCGTTGCTGCAGGGACCGGGTCTCGGTGGGCCGAGCAGGGCATCGCTGCGGCGGCCTGGGCTTGGCGGGCTGCACCTGGCGTGGCTGCGGCCTGCTTCAGCGTCGCCGCGCCGGACGCCTCTTCAGGGACCGCGGGCATGGCAGCAGGGATCGGGGCACTCGCGCTGGCAGGGGCAACACTGGACTCACCCATCGTTGGCAGCATCGGGGTCTGAGTCGTCACCGCCCGGTCTGGCACTCGGCGCGCGGCTCTCCCCTCATAGGCCTGAACCGCCGCGGTCATTTCCAGAAACTCCGCACGTCCCTCTCTGATCTGCCTTCCGACCCTGGCCTCCAGTTGATCGCAGAACTCGGCAAGCTCCCGACACCACCAGGCAGTGGAGCCTGGCTCTGGGTCTCTGTGTTCAGACGCCATCTCCTCTAGCAGCAGACTTCTGGCTCCCTTTCTGTCCCGACGTCTCTGAACGCTTCCGCTCTCTTCACTGGCGAGGTCAGGACCCTGCAGGGGATCTCTGGGTAGCCACACCTCTTCGTGGGCGGTAACTTCTCCCAGCGCGGGCTGCTGTTGTTTTTCAGCGCGCTTTTCATGGTGGCAATATGGCGGCGCTTCCAATTTTTCAAGCGGACCGCCCAGGCACATGGTCACCTGTCTGAACAGGTCTAGTCCTTATCCTGTTCGTGACGCCAGTTGTGAAGCCCCGCATGTGCAGTGTCGGTGCATTACCTTCAGGGACTCCACTTGGATGGAACAGTCTGGTCACAGGTAGGAGATCTTCTTTCAGGATTGTCGTGACGCCACTCTCAGAATTGCGGTCAGTGGGGACCGCCACTGCAGGTTAAGGGATGCCTGGGGCTGATGGTGGGTGCAGTCAGTTGTAGTGGCCTCCTGAGAGTGAGGCAAGCCCCAGGGCCCTGTGTAGGTGTGTAGAACCACAAGGCGCAGAATAACTCCACACAATCAGGATGTCTTTCAGGGGTTTTACTCACAGTTGATGGCAGGGTGAGTAACCCGGGCGTAGCTGGGATGAACCAGGCTGGAACCAGGTGTCCTTCAGGCTGACTGATGAGGGTGACTACCGACTCGCCTTCCTTAGCCCTTGGTGGTTTGGGGTAACCCCGACTTTTAGTCCCTATGGGGGTCGCCCAGGGAAGTAACTGCTCCCCTCGTTTGGTTGCCGTTTGCTTGTCGCCTGGACCAGATCACTCCAGCTGCTTGCCTCCTGTGAACTATGGGCCCTAACTGTGGCTACGTGGCTGCGGCTTTTGGGTGTTGTGGTGTGGGCTTTGAGGGCCCCACACCGGCAGGTTTAGCAAGGAAAGGTGGATCTATCCCCGCTCCGGGATCTGCCGCCCGTTTGGGCCTGGTACTCCCTAGCAGTCTCCTTACTTCCCACTCCGTGCTCTCTCTTTAGCTGAAGATGGATTTCGGGTAGCACTCCTAGGTGACCGTTCTCCCCCGTCGGTAGCCACTGCGCGGGCGCTGTTAGACTGCAACAGCCCCAGGGGTCTGCTCTGCTCTGAGCTCCCTGGACTCTGCACACTAAACCGGCTCACTGCTCCTCCTCTCCTGTTCTTGCCTACGCCACCTAGCAACCAGGCTCTCTACCACACCCCTTGAGTGGAGATGGAGGCTTCGCCCCCTCCACTCCTCAAGTGGAGGTGAAGGCTTTGCCCCCTCCTGGGATCCCCAGGGGTCCTCTCAAAGGTACATGTGTGAGACCTGATCACTATGCGCCTGTGTAGTCACACCTCGGTCAGCCTTCTGGATTACCTGTATTGTACTGTCCCCAGCATGGGTGCAGTACTCAGTGGTGCCTGACCAGGTCAGGGGCGCCACACAGCTCTCACGCTGCCTGTGCTGCCGGCTCCGGCTCTCTGCACATGTAGCTGCTGTACACATCGGGTTAATTAACCCGATGTGTACTGTAGCTAGGAGAGCAAGGAGCCAGCGCTCAGTGTGCGCGGCTCCCTGCTCCCTGCACATGCTAAGCTAAGCGGTGTGCGCTGGTAACTAATGTAAACATCGGGTAACCATACCCGATGTTTACCTTAGTTACCAGTGTCCGCAGCTTCCAGACGCCGGCTCCGTGCAAGCGCAGCGTCGCTTGCACGTCGCTGCTGGCTGGGGGCTGGTCACTGGTCGCTGGTGAGATCTGCCTGTTTGACAGCTCACCAGCGACCATGTAGCGATGCAGCAGCAATCCTGACCAGGTCAGATCGCTGGTCGGATCGCTAAAGTGTGAAGGTACCCTAAGTGTGAATGACTATGTGTGGTTGTCTATCAGAAATTTCAAGTTGAAGGTTCCTTCCTGGAAGCTGGGACATAGTGTTTACCTTATAGGGGCCAATAAACCTGTCAATAACCTAGTAGTGTTTTGTATGGAGTTACCTCAGGCTCATAAAATCCACAATGTGTTCCACAGGTCTCTGCTCAAGAAGTACAGTACAGACCAAAGGTTTGGACACACCTTCTCATTCAAAGAGTTTTCTTTATTTTCATGACTTTAAAAATTGTAGAGTCACATTGAAGACATCAAAACTATGAATGAAAACATGTGGAATGAAATACTTAAAAAAATGTGAAACAACTGAAAATATGTCTTATATTCTAGGTTCTTCAAAGTAGCCACCTTTTGCTTTGATTACTGATTTGTACACTCTTGGCATTCTCTTGATGAGCTTCAAGAGGTTATCATCGGAAATGGTCTTCCAACAGTCTTGAAGGAGATCCCAGAAATGCTTAGCACTTGTTGGCCCTTTTGCCTTCACTCTGCGGTCCAGCTCACCCCAACCATCTCGTTTGGGTTCAGGTCTGGTGACTGTGGAGGCCAGGTCATCTGGCGTAGCATCCCATCACTGTCCTTCTTAGTCAAATAGCCGTTACACAGCCTGGAGGTGTGTTTGGGGTCATTTTCCTGTTGAAAAATAAATGATGGTCCAACTAAACGCAAATCGGATGGAATAGCAGGCTGCTGCAAGATGCTGTGGTAGCCATGCTGGTATAGTATGCCTTCAATTTTGAATAATTTACCAACAGTATCACCAGCAAAGCACCTCTACACTGTGACACCTCCTCCTCCATGCTTCACGGTGGGAACCAGGCATGTAGAGTCCATCCGTTCACCTTTTCTACAATGACACGGTGGTTGGATCCAAAGATCTCAAATTTGGACTCATCAGACCAAAGCACAGATTTCCACTGGTCTAATGTCCATTCCTTGTGTTCTTTAGCCCAAAAAAGTATCTTCTGCTTGTTGCCTGTCCTTTGCAGTGGTTTCCTAGCAGCTATTTTACCATGAAGGCCTGCTGCACAAAGTTTCCTCTTAACAGTTGTTCTAGAGATGAGAAGGTGTGTCCAAACTTTTGGTATGTACTGTATGTGGTAGCCTTGGAGCCATCTCTCTTGCCGTCGGCCCTAATCATGGTTGATGGCAATTTAGAGTTTCAAATAGCTAATATTGTTGATTCTCATTTTCTTTTTTTTTTTAAATCAGATACATTTTTATTGCATTTTAAACTTTCACATTACAAACATAGAAAAACATTGTGCAAGGAATAACCTCACACAAACATCCCAAAAACTCACTTCACATAGGCCCCAGTTAGATGCCTTCCAAGGAACATGGACAGAAGCCGCCCATAAACCATCGATATACAGCCTGCAGTACTATTATATTAATTACACTGTCTGGTTGTATAACAATCGGCACTATTCTATTTTGGGACTTAAATGCTTGGCGTAGCTGCAGGAACTTGTAGAACATGCTGTGCCCCATTGAGTAATCTATTAGCAACCTCTCGAATGTTTTGAACATGTTTCCCTCCACCACTTGGGTACCAGATTCCAATTCTCCTCCACTGCCCAAATTCCTTAAGGGATAGAAATTCAGGAACATTGAGATTGTCTCATATAGGAGCATATTTAGTGAAACCTGTAACCTGCCTCACCTTCTTAATCCTGCTCAACACTCTATCAATCAGCCATACAGTAGGATATTGTGCAGAGGACAAGCAAAACCTTCCCGCCTCAAAACTGGCCAATTGACTTTTCCTGACCACATATTGTAGAATCCTCCCTGCTTAAGTCTCCAGGCCCATCGTCCCCCACCATGTGTTGACTTTGGGCTGCTAAATAGTAAAGCCAAGGATTATGTAAAGCCAACCCTCCTTCATCTTTTGGTCTCTATAGAGATTCTAACTTTTTTGTGGGCATTTCTTCCCCCAAATTAAGTCCTGAAAGACTGAATTTATTTTGTAGAACCGGTTTTGCAGCAGCCATATTGGGGCATTATGGAGCACATATTACAGCTGAGGCATTAGTATCATTTTGATTAGGTTGACTCTCCCCACCAGCCTAACTACTATTTGTCATTGGAGGCCCATGGATGGGGACTTCCTGCGTCAACCATGACTCAGACCATAGGGATAATTTTTTTAAACTATGCACATCCGCATGTATGTGACAACCGCATCCTTTCTGTTCTGTATATGGTCCGTTTGCCTTCCGCTGTTTTTTTTTTTCAACGGACCACAAAAAAAAACGAAGGAGGGTTACATACAGTCAAAAGCTAGAAAGATAGATAGCTGGGTAGCTAGATATCTGGATGGAGAGATATAATGTCCCACTCCCTTGCGTTTTGTAATTTTGCACCCTTTGGTGCCTTTTATGTGGCACTAAAGTGAGCTTAGCCTTGTATTTAGCCAAAAAATAAATAATTAAAAAAACAAAGTGGGGTCCCCCTATTTTTTGTAGCCAGCTCAGATAAAGCAGACGGCTGCAGCCTGCAGAACACAGCTGACAGCTTCACTTTGGCTGGTAATCCAAAACAGAAGGCACAACATGCTGTTATTTTGAAGCAAATAAATAATTTAAAGCAAACAACATGAGGTGCCCCCCAAATTGGATCACCGGCCAAGGAAAAGCGGACAGCTGTGGTCTGGTATTCTCAGACTAAGGAGGTCCATGTTTTATTTTACCCTCCCCAGCCTAAAAATAGCAGGCCGCAGCTGCCCCAGAAGTAGCACATCCAATAGATGCGCCAATCCTGGTTCTTCCCCCCAGCTTATCCTGTTGCCCTGGTGCGGTGGCAAACAGGGTAATATTTGGGGTTGATACCAGCTGTGTAATGTCACCTAGCATCACGCCCTGGCATTAGGGATGTCATGGCATTTATCAGATACCTGAGATCACTAACCCTGTCAGTAATAAAAAAAATAGGCAACAAAAAAATGTTATTTGAAAAATCACTCCCCAAAACATTCCCTCTTTCACCAATTTATTGAAAAGAAAAACAAATCCAGGTCTGACGTAATCCAATAAGGTGGTCCCATGACGATCCATACAATACTCACTGTTCCAGTCAATGAAGAACAGCATGTTCCCTATTGGCTGGGAGAGCAGTGCAGTGACCTGAGCTAACATCATTAGGTCAGGCCAGGTTACTGCAGGGCATAACGAGCACCGACGGTATGAACTCGTGAGGTCTGCACTTGTCATGTTCCATGGCCGATGCATTCTCATATGAACTGTCCCGTGAGCCCATGATGTCACCGCTAGTCACAGTCTTGGGCAGTCCGTGAGAACACGGCGTCATGGAAGTCAGTGATGAGCGCTGACGTTGTGCGCTGACTTCACGGGTTCAGCAGAGATCATCACAGCCGGTAATGGTCTGAGCTAACCTCCTGATGTCAACGCTGGTCATCCCGCAGCACCTTGCACACTGCTGTGTGAGTCACTGCAGGGCTGGCCAGGGCAGTGCAGTGCGACATACACTGCAGGGGCACCAATAGACTGAAGCCACATGCAACTTCTTCCGTGTGGCTTCAGGGGATTACAGAAACCATATGCGAGTCAAAAATGCATGCAGGCATCTTCTCCAGGCTCTCCCCATTCAGTTTCATCACTTTTCCATCCATTTCAGCCTTTTCCTCAGGCCACCAGACCTCTTTGTTGGGTCCAGCAGAAAATTACTCTCATTTCCCATTGACTTGCATTGTACTCGCTATTTGGAACAAATACACAAATATTACAAAGTACTTGTTATGAGTATAGTGATGACGAATATTACAGTACTTGATCATCTCTAATATTGAGCAATTTGTTGGCAAACTAGAGCAGGACAGAAAGTAGCCGTCAGGGAGCTGCCTTGGACTGGTCAGCTGAGACACAGAATTTTTGGCATGCTTTTCAAGGTATGTTTACTTTGAAACCAGTAAGCTTGAAATCTGAGGAGTTATAAGTTCCTAAAGACACATGTTGACTCTAACCATATAATAAGAAGGATATCAAGGGGAGGGGTTTCTTATTCTCATTTTCTTAATGCAGTTACATTGATTCTAAATTGCATGTCACCCTCAGAATCCATTCATCTTTCTAATTATTTATCTATCTTTCATCAACCTATCTTGCAACAAATAAATGGTCTAACATGTTTATGTATAATATGACCATTGAATGGCTGAATGATAGGCAATAATTCATTCTGCAACTGGTGCCTTAAAGACCTCAATCTCTGAAGTCGCCTTCTGTATTGTAGAATACCAGTGGTGTATATTCAAAAGCCTTTATTTCATGCACATTTGTTCATTTGTGTATACATATAATGAGGATAATCAGTATGTGAATGGAGCAGATGATTTACTTTACACCCAGAGAATTTCTGATGTGTCTATCAGTGGAGAACAATATGAGCAGAGTGTATAAACCAGTAAATGGCTCATTGTTTTTCATGGTGGCAGTTAATTAAACAAGACATGGCGAGTCTAGCCTCTTGGCCCTTTGTTCAGTCTAATAATTCAAAATGTAACATTTTCCTGACAAACCATCTTTTTTATTAGATAACATGTTTTCCTTTTTTTGTTTCATCCATTCTTCTCTTTGAGTATTTTCTCAATAGAAGCCCTGAGTTTGAAAGCCTTGGAAGAGATGAAAAAACATGTTATATTTTGACCTTTTAATAAATTATTTTTGCACTTGGCAAAGCAAATAAAAGACTTGCCCAGTGTTACAAAGCTCCAGAAAGGAGCCTCATTCTAAGAATCTATGCACCATAGAGTCCTATGCTGCTGTAATTAAAGGTTTATCAGCTCTACTCCACAGGAATTCAACACCATTTATCACAATTATGTTCAGTCAATTTTTGTCACTGACTGATTTATCAATTTTTGCAGAGATACTAAACTGTACCTTAAATGAATTCCATCCACTGTGAACTAAGGGTTTATTTTTAAGAGTAAACATATTAAAACAACATATTTGTGCCCATAATTATTCAGGTTTCACAACAATCCACACTTTAAAGATTTTTGTTATGGAATATGAGGACAGCAAGCTGTAGGGGTTAAAAGATAGAATTCAATAATGTGCCATATGTGAAACTTCTGCGCTTTTGTTTATTTAACTCCTTCGTCCCAAGATGATTTTACGTTTTTCGTTTTTGTTTTTTTGCTCCAATTTTTCCGAGAGCGAACTTGTGTCTTTTTTCGTCAATCTTGCCATATGAGGGCTTGTTTTCTGAGGGACGAGTTGTATGTTTAAATCAAGTCATCGGTTTTACCATATAGTGTACTGGAAAATGGGAAAAAAATTCCAAGTGCGAAAAAATTGCAAGAAAAGTGCGATTGCACGATTGTTTTGGGGGCATTTTATTCACTGTATTCACTAAATGGTAAAACTGATGTGATGCTTCATGTTGGTACGAGTTCGTAGACAGCAAACATGTATAGGTTAACTTTTATCTAAGGAGTTAAAAAAATTCAGAAGGTTGCCCCAAAAAAGTGGCGCACTTTTTTGCGCCATTTTCCATGACCCATAGCGTTCTCATTTTTTGGGATACGAGGATCAGTGATGGCTCATTTTTTGTGTCTCGAGCTGACATTTTCAATGTTACAATTTTTCCACAGATGGTATATTTTGATCGCCTGTTATTGCATTTTGAGCAAAATTTGCAATGACCAAAAAGCTTAATTTTGGCATTTGGATTTTTTTTTGCTGCTATGCTGTTTACCAATTAGATTAATTCTATATTTTAATAGATTTCATATGCCAAATGTGTATATTTTTTTTAACCCTTTAATTTTCAATGGGTCGAATGGGGAGGGATTTGAACTTTTAGTTTCTTTAATTTCTTGAAACTTTTTTTACTTTTTCTTATTTTACTAGTCCCTCTAGGGGCCTATAAGGATCAGCAGTATGATCTCTCATTCATTACTCCTGATCAGAGCAGCACCACTCTGATCAGTAGAAATGTTGCATTCTTGTTACAGCCGGAGTTCTGTCATCTGTAACAGGAACTACATCATGATAGCGACAGGAGTCATCATATGATTCGTCACTACCATGGTAACCATCGTCTCCCTGTGATCACATCATAGGGCCTCTGATGGCGGCGGCTGTCACATTTTAATAGCATGATTTAAGGAGTTAACAGGAGCAGGTGGATCGCAGATCCACCCGCGTCTGCGAGGCACACATCTGCTGTTTAAATTATCAGTCATGTGCGCGGATCACCACTGGCTCATAGCCAGTTACATCCTAGTTTGTGAAGGGATTAAAATAGTGTTTTATCACAACAACATAATCATTGCTGTGACTAGATGGCTTGTGCTATGCTCTACAACTCGCCCCCTCTTGTAAATAGCAGCTCACTGTCTATAGAAATGTACAAAGAGAGCCTAGTATGCGAAAGGGGCATATTTTTGAGCTTTGCTGCATGGCTAAAGCTAAAAACTCTGATTGTGTCAGAACAGCTGCAACCAGTAATCTAAGTGATACATCAATGGATTTAGTGTCTATTTGCCTACATTATGCTGCTTTTTGATGAGGTAGCAAAAACCCTTTAATTCAATGTTTAGGGAATTCTCTTAATTAACCCTATAAAATGAAAAAAAATTGTTCCCAAAACTAGAATTATTTAGCACCTACCTAAGAACTTATTTTACATGGCATCATGCAAACACAGAAAGCAACGTAATTACCTACTAGTGGTGAGCAAGCATTAAAATGCTCAAGTGCTTGTTCATTCCCTTCTGAGCATTGCACTGCACATCCAAAGTTGTATTCAATCTCATTTTGGGTATTGAGATACTTAGTAAAAATTGCAAAACAAATTGTATTTTTTGTTTGCTCCTATTACCCCTTTTGGAAATTAAAAACTTGAGGCCAAAGCAACATATTAGTGGATAAAAATATTAATTTTCGTTTACTAAAACCAATGTTATGCAATTTGTTTAATCCCCTGAGGGTTAAAAATGGTTACTAATCCCCTAGATTAATTAATTGGGAGGTGTAGTTTCCAGTTTGAGAGGTTTCTACTGTTTTGGCATGTCAGGGGTTTTTCAAAACTGACATGGTGTCTGCAATCTATTCCAACTAAAATGGCCCTCCTTCTTTCCTGAGGCACCCAAGCAGTAGTTTTCCACTACATATGGGGTATAAGCATACTCAGGAGAAATTGCACAACAAAGTCTCCTGTTACCCTTGTGAAAATGCAAAATGTGGGGTTAAAACAACATTTTTGGGGGAAAAATATTATTTTCATGGCTCAAAGTTATAAAATTCTGTCAGTCACCTGGGGGTTCAAGGTATTCACCACACATCAAGGTGTCTATATTCCAAAATGGGGTCACATGTGGTGGGTTTCCACTGTTAAGGCATATCACTGTCTCTCCAAACATGACATGGCATCCGCTATTGATTTCAACCAATTTTGCGCTGAAAACGTCAAGTGGCGCTTCTTCCCTTCCAAGCACTGCCATGTGCCAAAACAGTAGTTTTCCTCCACATTTGGAGTATCTTTGGAGAAATTCCACAGCAAATTGTAAGGTGCATTTTTTCCTGTTGCCCTTGAGAAAATGCAAAAATTGGGGCTAAAGTAACATTTTTGTGGGAAAAAATAAAAAGTTCATTTTTTCTTTCCACATCGCTTTAGTTCCTAAGAAAACAAATTATGCATCAAAAATTGTGCTGATGTAAAGTAGACATGTGGGAAATGTTATTTAGTAACTATTTTGTTTGGCATAACTATATGGTTTAAAGGCATAAAAATTAGAAGTTTGAAAAAATGTTCATCTAATTTCTGATATTTTCACAAATAAACGCAAAAAATGTAAGTCTAAGTTTACCACTAACGTTAAGTACAATATGTCATAATAAAAATAATTAAAATACTCTCAGAATCACTGAAATTCATTGAAGTATTCCAGAGTTATATATATATATAAAAGCCGATGTGATTACTCGTGGTTACTCGCTAATCCCTCCCCTCCATGTGGCATAATCACAGCCGATCGTCCCACACATAAACTTCATCTCATCCAGCACCATCACAACCAGCACAGCAGAATCCTGCATACACTGAGAAGCTGATTATGTGACCCCTGACTCTTCCCCTCCATGTGACATCATCACAGTTCCTGTAAGCACGGAGACAAATCCTGTAACCAGCACAGCAGAGTACTGCATACACTGAGGAGCTGATCATGTGACCCCTGACTTCTTCCCTCTATGTGACATCATCACAGGTCCTATAAGCACAGACACAAATCCTGTTGTGTACATTGCACACACAGATCTCAAGCTGAGCTGATTCAGCCAATGAGAGGCAAAGGCCGCGTAATGCTAAATTGCAATTTGCAGCATTTTTCACATCATGTTTTTGTTGATGTACTGCAGCCAGGTCCAGGTCTGATCAGTAAGCATATTTATATATGCTAGCTGTTCCCAGTCAGCTAACGCTCGGCACGCCAATTCCGATGTAATTAATGCTGCTGGTGATTAATTTAACTAAGGTTAATAATGAAAAAATTCAGTAGCGTTGAAGTGGTTGAATTACAGGTAAAGGAAGTTGATAATTGTCAACTGGCAACGAAAACGTGACGTGAAAAATGCTGGGAGTTGCAATTTAGTATTACGCGGCCTTTGTCTGTCATTGGCTGAATCAGCTCAGCTTGAGATTTGTGAGTGTGCAACTCTCAGCATTTTATGAATAAGTGTGCCGAGCGTTGCTGGCTGGGAACAGCTAGTTACTTCATAAATTGACAGTGGTCAGAATTGAAAAAATTGGCCTGGTCAAGAAAGTGAAAACAGGCTGGGTGGCGAAGAGGTTAAACACAGCCTATATGCCTGCTCTAATATCCCCCCCCCCCGTTTGTCTTTATTTCCCTGGTGTGTTGTTAGTGCAGCGATGAAATCTAGTGAACCCCACCTGCCCCTCACTAGGGCTACTATAGGGTTTTCTGAGGGTCTCAGGTTCCTGTTCGGCGACAGTTGCAGAGACTGTATAGGGACTGGTGAGGAGACGAGGGACAGCTGCAGGTGAGATTAGAAGGTGCCCACCAATCCCTCTCACTAGTTCTAGGGCCTCCCATTTTGTGTCCCCGGTGCTTTCCTGTTCTTGTATTTTTGTTGTGCATCAGGTAGGTCTGAACGTACCTCGCCACGCTTGCTACACCCAGCAAGCGTGACACGTACCCAAGCACAAGAATGCTCGATCGAGTATCCTTCAGTGCCAAGCACACTTGCTCAACACTAATAAAGAAGTATCCAAAATTCTATGAAAGTTACTTAAATAGCTAAATGTTTTTCCTTACCCAGTGTTGGTGTGTACTTAACATAATCAATAGACATAAACTCTTGGGTTCATACAAAAGGACAGCTTTGCGTTTGTCGTATGATATGTGGCAGATGGTTTGACTTACTGTTAAAGATAAAATATTCTGTATAATTTTCTTCTTTGTATTTCTTAGCACATGCTGATATATCCTCCCCGTGTGCCACAGCTTAACCATGGAAGTATCATTCAGTGTGATGACATCTTGGCTAGTTCCATTAAAAGCATTTTTGCTGTGGGCCATGAAAATCAATCATCTGAAATCGCCTTCGCGCATTCAATAACTGGCAGCAGCGCTGGAGGAAACCTGGGACCATTACATCTCTTTATGCTAGCATGTGCCAAGTCACAGTGAAATTATTGAAAGGCTGTTGCTATCTTGGTGTTGGTTGGAGCGTGTGTCATACAGCTAGCCAGGCATGTTTACAACAGAGCGGAACAAATCTCACAGAGGCACCGTGGTCTGGATGGCAAATAAGAAAACATACAGAATATTTTTTTAATTACACGCAGTTAATCCAACAATGCGACTTTAATATGACATTTATAGTCTTAGATTGATCCAGATTAATGGATTTTAGATGCTGTTAAGAAGTTGTAAATAAAGAAAATAAAGGTCTTATAAGTCAATGTGTGATGGTATTGGATGCAATTGTTATAGACATTTTTGAACATATCCTTCAGGTAAGATGGCTAAATAATTAAAAGAGTTGTGCAGGAACAGCACCAGACTTGTCCATGGGTTATTCATCAAAACACGTGTGGAGAAAACACCAGGAGCTAGCATTGCCAATAATTGGGGAAAAAATCCTTTATTAGCAAAAATAAGGCCAAAGATTCTAGAGAGAATTTATCACAAAGGGAGAGAATTTGAAGTCAGTTTTGCTGGTAGCTGCGATGCCATAATTTGCGCCAAATCAATAAAAGGGTAACACTTTGGCTCACAAATGTAGCGCAGCATTAGAATTAACACTTCAGTATAGAGCTGGCCACTTTCCATCAAACTTTCAAAAGTGTCAGGGTTGATGTAAAATGTTAAAAAAGGCACAGATTTTAGCCCCAAAAACAACCGATGAAATCATTTCTGACTTCTTTGCTCTCTGAATTCTAGCAAAAAAAGGCTTCACTAATTATCCCCCATGTGTTTTGTGGATAAAGCAATGTTTAACATAAACAGGTCAACAGAACTACTGAAAATAGAAAATCCTTGGAAGTGGTTATCTCCAGCAGTCCTATAGAGAATGAATGGAGAGGGAATAAGGCAATATGCAAGTACGACTGCTGCTCTATTAAAACAAGGGGAACGAACTCACCTATTGTGCCAATAGGGGGGTTCTGCTATAGTCAGTATCTATGCTATACATAGGTGATACGGTAAATTATTTTTCCCTTAAAGTGCACCAATCACCAGGATTTTCTTATATAACCTAAAGCCAGTGCTATACTGACACTATCAGGCTGATTGTATACATACCTGTAGTTGTCAGCTAGGATTCATAGGTTTTGAAACATAAACAAGTAAAGTTTTTAAAATGAGCAGCTTTTTGAGTGACAGCAGCTGCCGATCAGCTGATAGCTGGGGTGGGTATTCATAGTGATTCATACCCCCCTGTCTGTCCATCCTCCCCCTGTTATTTATGCTATTTCTATTATAGAACCGTTTTACTAGGTGACTAGAAGGACCTGTGCTGATGTCAAACCCATGTGACCAGAAGGGGCGGGACCTCAGCTGACAGAAAAATAAGGTTGCTTCCTGGAATCAGCTATATTGGCTGAGACCCCCTTTTGGTCCCATGGTTATTGTGACGGGGGTGTACAAGAGAGCAAAGGATGGACGAGGCCGAGGAACGATCCAACAGGTTTATTAACAGGAATACAGGAACAGCACACGATTAGTCCACATAAAACAGATTCGGGGGCCCTTCCCGACAATCCTCGGACCGGATAACAAAGCAATCGTCCTTACAGTAGTCCAAAGAGTTCCACACAATCCCACGGGCTGCCACACAGGCCTAGCTCCGTCCGTGTCCACAGCCACCCAGGCTGGGGCTCCTGCTCTCTTCAAGTTTCAGCTCACTCTGAAGTTACAAAAAGGGAAATGCATTGTCTGTGCTGCTTGACCAGCCCACCATGTTTGTTCAGGGGGTAGGGGTCACACATCCTATCATCAATGGTTTGGTCCATCACAGGGCTCCAATATGTCTGCCAGCCACAGTAGATGAAGGGATCCCCTGCTGTAAAGAACAATGACTATTCCTTCACTGGCCAATGCAATTACAGATTAGATACACAACTCTGGAAAGAAGAGGACAGGCTATTTACATAATCACATTAGATGCCAAGACTACAATTGTATGAGAGAGACACATTGAGACCAGTAGCTCCCCCAAGAAAATACATGAATTACAACTAATACAACCAGGGAAATATACATATCATGACATAGTATCACAGCATATACAGTGAGAGGGTAAATTACATCTTCACAATCCCTCCCCCTCCCAACTTGTGTACGTACTAGGGACCTCTACAGGTCACTGGTTAAGTACACACAGGCAGAGCGTTACTTACATGTGGCTTCATGCAGCCACGAATTGGCATCGTAGCTCTCCCACATCATTGCCCAGGAGAACAGCTGCAGGCAGACCACCCATCACCCCAACCACACATCGCCTGACCCCAAAACCAAAGTTCAGATCCACAGTGGCTGTGGGAATAGTCCTCCATTGTCCACCAGCCAGTTCAATAACAATCCCAGGTCCTCTATGGATTGCCTCAGGCCGAACCACTCGGGGATCAGCCAGTGTGAGGAAAGCACCCGAGTCACAAAATCCAACAAGTCTCTGTCCATCCAGCACAACCTCCTGCAAGTGCTTACCTCGATGAGCAGAAGTCGTCATAACTGCGGGTCGCACCCCGTAAACTCCTGGTGGTGCAACATGGGGGGCTGAGTCACTAGGCCAGTCCTCACATAACGGTGCCACATCTTCCTCCATGGCACTGGGCTGTAAATAATTAACAATCCGATTGGGTGCAGGATCAGTCCTCATTTGAACAGCTGGGCAGGAGACTTGCCGATGCCCTGGCTGTCCACATTGATAGCATCTGAGCTGGGTCTCCCTCCATCCAAGGCGTCCTCTTGGGTAAGGGGTAGGGGAATTTGGAGGCCGGCTCCCACCTGAAGGTGCTGTAGGGGTTTGAGGATGATTCCTCCATGGCCTGGCTGGGCATGAGGCCTGCAAATGCCCGGGATGCCTACAAACATAACACCTGCGCTCTGTTACTTCCTCTCCCCGGCGTATTCCAGAAAGTGCAGTAGAAGCAACTGGAGGCACATTAACACAGGTATCAACATGTGGTGGCTTAGAGGAACGGGGAACAATGGGGACAGAATAACTGGGGGCATCCGGTGTTGTGGAGCTGTTAGGCGTCTCTCCATCCTCCAACAGAACCCTCCACTGAGGCTTGATGGTGAGAGCCTCATCAGCGAGAGCAGCAGCTTCCTCCACTGTCGCTGGTTTTCTCTCACGCACCCATTCCCGGATCTCAGCGGGGCACTGGGCAAAGAATTGTTCTTTTAGGATGACCTGCAGGAAGGTCTCCCAAGATAAGGCCTCCTCTGCCTCCAACCAGCGATTACATATTTGTTTGAGTCTATGAGCATATATATCTTAAAAGACACTTCCCCATCACAGGCTAAAGCATGGAACTGAGTCCTGTAAGTGTCTGGGGTCACAGCATAATGTTCTAGAATAGTCTGTTTAATATCCGCATACTCACAGTTCCACCGAGGGTCCATAGCTCTATAGGCTTCAGCAGCTCCCCCCTCTAGGAGCCCAACCAGATGCCGGACACGCTCCCTGTCCGGGACTTCCATTAATCGACACTGATGCTCAAAGTCCTGGAAGGAGCCCTCAATGTCGCCTGCAGCCTCATTAAATGGCTTAAAGTCTTTGCGGGACACCCTGGGAAGTTCCCTCATGATGGGTGCTGGGGTTACAGTCTGTCTGGAACCTCTCGCGGCTTCCACAGCGAGCTCCTTATCCAGCAGTGCCATCTCCTCCATCCTGCGCTCCTTCTCTTTAGCTCCACGCATGGCCTCCCTCTTATCTTCTATGGTGGCCTAATCTCCAAGCAGTGCCATCTCCTCCTTGTACCACACAACCCATTGACTTTTTTGGGTATTCACCTCCGGCTGCCGTCTTTCTTCCGTTTGCTGTGAGGATCCTTCCTCCACGTCATTTTGCGAACAGACTCCTTCTAGCGCCTCAATCAGCTGCTCCTTGGAGAGTCCTTTGAAACGAACTCCTACTTCACGGGCCTTTGATTGCAGGCTCCCCAAAGTCCAGGTTTTGTACTCTGCAGTGCTGGTTCCTGATGTTGAGCCATTGTCCTCCATTCCTTCTGCTCTGATCCCAGCGCTGCCAACCAGTTTGTGATGGGGGTGTACAAGAGAGCAAAGGATGGACGAGGCCGAGGAACGATCCAACAGGTTTATTAACAGGAATACAGGAACAGCACACGATTAGTCCACATAAAACAGATTCGGGGGCCCTTCCCGACAATCCTCGGACCGGATAACAAAGCAATCGTCCTTACAGTAGTCCAAAGAGTTCCACACAATCCCACGGGCCGCCACACAGGCCTAGCTCCGTCCGTGTCCACAGCCACCCAGGCTGGGGCTCCTGCTCTCTTCAAGTTTCAGCTCACTCTGAAGTTACAAAAAGGGAAATGCATTGTCTGTGCTGCTTGACCAGCCCACCATGTTTGTTCAGGGGGTAGGGGTCACACATCCTATCATCAATGGTTTGGTCCATCACAGGGCTCCAATATGTCTGCCAGCCACAGTAGATGAAGGGATCCCCTGCTGTAAAGAACAATGACTATTCCTTCACTGGCCAATGCAATTACAGATTAGATACACAACTCTGGAAAGAAGAGGACAGGCTATTTACATAATCACATTAGATGCCAAGACTACAATTGTATGAGAGAGACACATTGAGACCAGTAGCTCCCCCAAGAAAATACATGAATTACAACTAATACAACCAGGGAAATATACATATCATGACATAGTATCACAGCATATACAGTGAGAGGGTAAATTACATCTTCACAGTTATGTCATCAGCACAGGTCCTTCTAGTCACTTAGTAAAATGATTCTATAATAGAATTAGCATAAATAATAGGGGGAGGAGCAACAAGCAGGGGGCAGGAATCATTATGAATACTCACCCCAGCTATCTGCTGATTGGCAGCTGCTGCAAATCAAAAAGCTGCTCAGTTTACAAACTTTACTTGCTTGTGTTTCAAAACCTATACATCCTAGCTAACAACTAAAGGTGTGTATAGAATCAGCATGATAGTGCCAGTATAGCACTGGCTTTAGGTTATATAGGAAAAACCTGGTGATCGGTGGGCTTTAATACCCATTTAATCTATGTAAAAATGATATGTGTGCATGTGCCGAGGTATTCCTTATTTTATAAAATAAGATATAATTTCTACAGAAACGATAACTGCATACTTCAGGCCTTGATACTCCTGTGTGCATATGACGATAGCAGAGTTTTTGCTCACCCAGTTTTGGCTCGAATATCATTGATAATTTACGATATCATTAGACTTTGACCTCTTATGTGTGATACATTTCCATCCATTAAGGCATTACCATCTTGAGTATTACATGCATCATAAATGAAATATTGATTTTTCTTCTTTGGCACAAATTGCTTTATGGCTTTATCATAAATAATTCCCATTTGTCAGACAATTTTGTTTAAAGGAAAGATGCAAGATACAATGTTTCTTTGCAGTGCAGCCATATAGCGGCACCCTTCAGACTCTGCATAATACCGTCATAAAGCATTGGTCCTTTCTATAATGACTACAATGTAGTTCCAGGCCATTTAGAAAGCAATAAACTGAGAGGACTGCTCAGTCTGGGTATGTATATGCTGGATGCACACCTACTAATCTTTTTATCACAAAAGAGATAATCAATTGGTCATTAAATCTTTCAACTGGAAAGTATTCCTTCCCGTGTAGATACATTGTCCTTTATGTGACTATGTTCAGAAGGTTACAAAAGAAATATAAAAATTTAGTTTATGCAAATTCACTTCCCAGTCCTTTAAAGTTACAGTGGTTAATCACTTGAAAAATAGTTAAAGGGAAGGTGTAGTCCAAAAAAATATGAATGTTTTAATGTTTTTTTCGATATTATTTGTTTTTAATTGAGCAAAATATAAAAAAAAAATAAAAAGTTTGATATATTACAATCTTAAACACTTGGAGCAGCTACAGAAATCCTACTGTAGAAATATCTCACATTACAGCTGCATTAAAAGTGGGCGGAATCTACTCTCCTGTGTTTGATGTCACCTCCCCCTCCCAATCTGGGGGTTTCCAAGGGATAACAGAGAATGAAGTGTAGGGACACAGTCTGGAGCCATTTTGCTGGTGACCAGAAATGTCTAAAGTGTCACCAAGGACAGCATTAGATACACAGCTCGGCAGACAGTATCACAAAGGAGAAAATTAGATATACGGCTCAGAAGACAGTATCACACAGGAGAGGATTAGATACACAGCTCGGCAGACAGTATCACAAAGGAGAAAATTAGATATACGGCTCAGAAGACAGTATCACACAGGAGAGGATTAGATACACAGCTCAGCAGACAGTATCACACAGGATAGGATTAGATACAGCAACTAAGCAAACAGTATCACACAGGATAGGATTAGATACATATCTCAGCACAGTATCACACAGGATAGGATTAAATACTCAACTCAGCAGACGGTACCACACAGGACAGGATTAGATACACAGCTCAGCAGACAGTATCACCCAGGACAGTATTAGATACATGGCTCAGCAGACAGTATCACACAGGAGGTTTAGATACACAGCTCAGCAGACATTTTCACACAGGAGGTTTAGATACACTCAGCAAACAGTATCACACAGGATAGGATTAGACACAGTAACTCAACAGACATTACCACGCAGGAGAAGAATTAGATACACGGCTCAGCAGGCAGTATCACACAGGAGAGGATTAGATACACGGCTCAGCAGACAGTATCACACAGGAGAGGATTAGATACACAGCTTAGCAGACAGTAACACACAGGAGGTTTAGATACACAGCTCAGCAGACAGTATCACACAGGATAGGATTAGATACAGCAACTCAGCAGACATTACCACACAGGAGAAGAATTAGATACACGGTTCAGCAGGCAGTATCAGACAGGAGAGGATTAGATACACAGCTCAGCAGACAGTATCACACAGGAGAGGATAAAGGTCCAGTCACACTAAGCAACTTACCAGCGATCCCAACAACGATAGGGATCGCTGATAAGTTGCTAGGAGGTTGCTGGTGAGATGTCGCACTGCAACGCTCCAGCGATCCCTGACCTGGCAGGGATCGCTGGAGCGTCGCTACACGAGTTGCTGGTGAGCTCACCAGCAACCCGTGACCAGCCCCCAGCGCCGCATGGAAGATGCTGCGCTTGGTAACTAAGGTAAATATCGGGTAACCAAGGACAGGGCTTCTTGGTTACCCGATGTTTACTGTGGTTACCAGTGTCCGCAGAAGCCGGCTCCTGCTGCCTGCACATTTAGTTGTTGCTGTCTCGCTGTCACACACAGCGATCTGTGCTTCACAGCAGGACAGCAACAACTAAAAAATGGCCCAGGACATTCAGCAACAATCAACGACATCACAGCAGGGGCCAGGTTGTTGCTGGATGTCACACACAGCAACATCGCTAGCAACGTCACAAAAGTTGTTCGTTAGCAGCGATGTTGCTAGCGATGTTGCTTAGTGTGACGGGGCCTTTAGATACACGGCTCAGCAGTCAGTATCACACAGGATGGGATTAAATACAGCTCAACAGGCAGTATCACACAGGAGGTTTAGATAAACAGCTCAGCAGACAGTATCACACAGGAGAGGATTAGATACACGGCTCAGCAGACAGTATCACACAGGAGAAAATTAGATACACAGCTCAGCAGACAGTATCACAGGATAGGATTAGATACACGGCTCAGCAGGCAGTATCACACAGCATAAGATTAGATACATATCTCAGCAGGCAGTACTCACACACTGCTCTGCATGTATTCCCGCAGTGGCTGCAGCAAGGAGAGTGGAAGGGGGTATTATTGGAGCATTGGAGACGGTAGCAACGGCGGTGGTGGGGGGAAGGGTGATGGTACTCATATGCTCTGCATGCACACACATACAAACACACACAGCTCTGTTACATGCACGCCGGCAGCGGGGAGGAGAGCGGGGCTGGGTAAAGCGAGGGGAGGGGGTGTCATTGGAGATGGTAACGGCAGGGGGAGGAAGGCAGCCCATACTCACACATCCCGGCGTTTGACAGGGGTAAAGTGGAGCAAACATCATACGCTGTGAGCTCCACAATGATGGCGCTGATCTCCTCCCTCTGCTGTGATCTAGACAGCCCAGGGGGCGAGTCCAGGTAACAGCAGACGCCTTCTCTAATGTTACTAAATGGGGTCGGAGCCCGACTATCAGAGTCTATGCCCACGGTGCTGCCATAAAGGAGGTGGTAACTGTCGTTACACACACCAAATCCAAGATGTCAGCCCCCAGTGCCTTCAGTAAAATTAGAATTAAATAAAAACTAAATAAGCAGTGATTTTAATTTTGTACTAAAAATACTTGATTTCATAATCACTATTATTAATACAAAAATAAAAAACCGCGACACCATTCCATTAAATGTGTTTTTCCCTTTCAGTAAATGCATGTTCCCGGCTGCAGGCTAAAATAAAAAAAGAAACCGCGCTGTACTCACCATCTCTGGGTCCATCAGCAAATTGCGAAATGGCTGTGACTCTGATCTTACATGGCTGTCAAACAGTGAGCTCAGTGATTCCACTTAGTGGTTCTGCCTTTTGAGCTCACTGACTAACTTCCAAGGTAACATCAGCGCCACAGCCCATGCCAGACAACAAGTGGCAGAGCATCGGACCCAGGTAAGGTGAGTACAAAAGGTATGTTTCTTTATATTAACATACACCAGGGAACTTTCATTTACTGATAGGGAACAACATCTTTTAATAGCAAAATTATAACTTTAAGATAATTAAAGGGAATCTTTCACCAGGTTTTTACCACCAAATCTGAGAGCAGCATAATGTAGGGGCAGGCTGCTTAGTGTAGTTTTGATAAAATAACTGTTCAATCAGCAGTAGATTATCATTACAGGACTACTTGGTGTGTTGCCAGGTAGTCCAGCATATTCATGAGTTCTGTATAAGGCCTTCTTCACACCTCCATGTCTCCATTCTGTGTGGTGTTCGTTTTCACACTTAAGACTGCCATGGTTATGTGCATACTAATTAACTAATTCACCCCCAGGCCTGAAAACACCTTTCTTACTGTTTTTTTTTTACAATTCTGACCAGTGTCACTTTATGAGATTATAACTCTGAAACACTTCAATGGATCCCAGTGATTCTGAAATTATTTTTCGTGATATATTGTACATTATGATAGTTGAACATTTAGGCCAATATTTTTTGCATTTATTTGTGAAAATATTGGAATTTTAGCCAACATTTTGAACATTTAGCAATTTTATGCCCATTCATCCAAGAGTTATGTCACACAAAATAGTTAGTAAATACCATTTCTCACTTGTCTTCTTTATATCAGAGCAATTTTTGTAACATAAATTTTTTTGTTAGGGAGTTAGAAGGGTTCAATGTTCATCAGCAATTTCTAATTTTTCCAACAAAATTTACAAAACCATTTTTTTAGGGACCACATCACATCTGAAGTGACTTTGGGAGGCTGAGGTGACAGAAAATACCCAAAAGTGACACTATTCTAAAAAAAATGCAAATTTTACTATTTTACACACAAATTTTAAATTTAGCCATAAAATTTCAGTATCAAGAAAAAATGCACCATAAAATTTATTGTGCAGTTTCTCCTGAGTACGATGATACTTCATATGTGGTAGAAATCAATTGTTTGTGTGCACGGCATGGCTTGAAAGGGAAGGAGCGACATTTGAATTTTTGACAGCATAATTAGCTGGAATCATTAGCAGACACCATGTCACTTTTAGAGACCCCCTGAGGTACCTAAACAGTAGAACGTCCCCACAAGTGACCCCATTTTGTAAACTAGACCTCTCAGGGAATTTATCTAGAAGTTTGGTGAGCACCTTGAATACCTGGGGGGTTCACCAAAGTTTATAACGCTAAGCTGTGAAAATAATAAAACATATTTTTACCACAAAATTGTTACATCAACCAGATAGCTTTTATTCACAAGGGTATGAGGAAAAAATGCACCACAACATTTATTGGGCAATTTCTCCTGAGTACACTGATACCTTCATATGTGGTTAAAATCAACTGTTTAGGGGCACGGCAGAGTTCGGAAGGGAAGGAGCAACATTTGACTGTAAAATTGGCTGGCACCATTAGCGGACACCATGTTGCATTTGTAGAGCTCTTTAGGTGCCTAAATAGTTGAACTCCCCCACAAGTGACTCCATTTTAGAAACTAGACCCCTCAAGGAATTTATCTAGATGGTTGGTAAGCCTCTGGAACCTGCAGGGGCTTCATAGAATTTTAGAATGTTGAGCTGTGAAAAAGTAAAATAAAATTTTTAACCTTAAAAATGTTGCGTTTACACCAAATATTTCAAATTAACTAGGGTAACAGGAGATATTGAACCATACTATTTGTTGTTCAATTTCTCCTGAGTATGCCAGAACCACATGTGGTTAAAAACTATTTTTGAGGCACAGTACAAAGTGAAGAAGGGAAGGAGCACTATATTGGAGTGCAGATTTAGTTGGAATGATTTGCGGGTGCTATGTGACATTGGCAGAGCCCCTGAAGTGCCAGAACAGCAGCAACTCCCCCACAAGTGACCTCATTGTACAAACTTCACCCCTCAATGAATTCATCCAGGGGTGCAGTGAGCATATTGACACTACATGTGTGTCACAAAATGTTCTACTATTGGGCGGTAAACAAAAATAATTACATTTTTACCACTAAAATAAATAAAAAAATCTTTATTTTTATATAGCGCTAACATTCCGCAGCGCTTTACATACATCAGGAACGCTGTCCCCATTGGGGCTCACAATCTAAATTCCCTATCTGTATGTGTTTGTGGAGTGTGGGAGGAAACCGGAGAACCCGGAGGAAGCCCACACAAACATGGGGAGAACATACAAACTCCTTGGAGATGGTGTTGTTGGTGGGATTTGAACCCAGGACCCCAGTGCTGCAAGACTGCAGTGCTAACCACTGAGCCACCGTGTAACACCGCTAGAGTTTAAAGTCACTTGCATCTTGGATAACTAAAGAATCCACATAGTAATGCCCCATTGAGTTGTATTTAAGACTCTTAATTGTTGGTAATGACAGGAAGGGACAGGTTAGATTCTCATATTTGTATCACATCATTTAAGAGAATTTAAGAGTATATGTCATATGTAGTGATGAGCGAATATACTCAGCACTATTCATTACTCGAATGTACATTAATATATTTGCAATATCCGTTACTCATTGAGTATTTTCGTATTCGCCTCGTGAGTTTCAAGACCTCTCGCAACATGTTTGGTGTTTGATTTTTAGCCACTAAACATGCTGGGGTTGCTGTCAAATCACATTAATGTCTTAGACATCTTTGCTACTGGCATTACTGTGATTGGGAGGAGAAGTGAAAAAAAAATAAAATAAAAGACATACTGAGTTTCCCCGTGGCTGTCACACTACTTCCGGGTCCACTTATTAGATCTCATACATATTCACCGTTTGCCCCGCCCACCCTCTGCTCGCGTCTGTGATTCACTGCAGTCAGACTGCTGGCATGCTGACGTCTCTGATGGGCTGCCCTCACAGTAACTGTCTGGGTCCCCTAATGGAGTTTTAACAATAAAGAAATAAATGAAAATCTGCATCTCCTGGAAAAACTGCCCCAAAATTGCACCAAAAATGCATGCGGTTTTGGTGCGTTTTTTTGCCAGGAGATGCAAATTTGGTGCAGAAATATCTGCAAACAAATAATCTATGTACGCACATCGCCTAATTTAGAAATCCTGCATTAAGCTCAATACGTTCACCTGAGGTGAGGTCACTGACTTCAATGAGTTCACCTCAGGTCAGTTCACCTGATATCACAGCTGGAGATTCCCAAGGTATCCAGCTATGACCTCAGGTGAAATGACCTGAGGTGAACCCATTGAACGCAGTGATCTCACCTCAGGTGAACTCATTGAACTCAGTGCCCGATTACTTGATAAGGTGATGTGTACACATTGAGTATTTGGTTACAGACATGTCTGCACCAACTCTGCATCTCCTGGCCAAAAATGCATCAAAACCACATGCGTTTTGATGTGGTTTATGTGTGTTTTTTGCAATAAGATGCGCAGTTAGTGCAGAAATGTCTGCATCCAAATACTCAATCAGCAATCCAGCATTGAGTTCCATTACTTCACCTGAAGTCACAGCTGGGGTAACCTGATAAACTGATGTGAGGTGAATTCAAAGACCTTAGTGACCTCATCTCAGGTGAACTCAATGAATTCAGTGACCTCACCTCAGGTGAACTCATTGAGTTCAATTATGCCGGAGTCTACTGGCAGAAAACCACATTTTTGTGCTAAGAGATGCAAATTTGGTGGTTGAATTTATACACCAGAAAATGCAGTTTAGGGGAAGTTTTCTGCCAGGAGATGCAGATTTGCTGCACAAATGTCTGCACCAGATTTCTGCACCAAATTTACATCTGGAAGAACACCGCACCATAACAACTTCAAAACCACGTTTGTTTGTGCAATGTTCTGCCAGGAGATGCAGATTTAGTGCTGGAAATTATAAAAATTCAAAACCAAATTCAAAACCAAATCTGTATCTCCTGGTAAAAATACACATTGCTTTTTGGTGTGTTTTTTTGCCAGGAGATGCAGTATTGGTGCCAGAATTTGGTGTATAAATTCTAGCACCAAATCTGCATCTTTTTGCAAACAAAATTGGGTTTTCTGCAAGGAACTGCAGGTCTCATTGAGTTCAATGAGTTCACCTGAGGCGAGTTTACCTGCAATCATAGGTGAAGTAACATGTGGACCTCCAGGTGTGACTGCAGGTAAGCTCAGTGATGTCACCACTCATAGCTGCAGCTAAATCAGTATCTGCCTGAAGGTGCAGTGGGCGGTCATGTTCTCTGATGTGCCTAAACACTGTGACTTCAGTATGTAGCAGTGAATATTTATGAGCTCTAGTGAGCGCACCCAGAAGTAGTGTGACAGCCGTGGGGAATCTCAGTGTTATATTCATACTTTTAATCCATGTAATACTCCAACAACATTATTCCCAGAAACCAAATGTGAGTCAAAAATGTGTCCAAGCATCTTCCCCATGCTTTTCCCATTGCGTTTCAATACTTTTCCATCCATCTCAGCATTTTTTAAAGCCCTACCAGACCAATTTCCAAGGTACTCCTGAAAATTATTTGAGTCTTCCTTTGACTTGCATTGGGTTCATTATTAGTGACAAATACATGAATAATATAAATTACTAGCTGTACTACCCGGCTTCGCCCGGGTTAATAACTGCTGTTAACAAAATAGAATGAATTAACAAAAATGTATTCTGCACACAAAAACCACAAAACAAATAGATATAAATGTAATTATAATGTCTGTCTCCGCCTCTGTATATATCTCTCTGTCTCTCTCTCTCTTTGTCTATCTGTCTCTTTCCCTGTCTGTCTCTGACTGTCTCTGTCTCTTTCACCATCTGTCTCAATCTCTTTCCCTGTCTGTCTATCTATCTCTTTCCCTGTCTGTCTATCTCTGTCACTATCCCTGTCTGTCTCTTTCCCAATGGGGAGATAAGGTATGCACACCAGTGACTATGTAAGGGGAATAGATGAAATAGCAGAAACTGCTGTGTGAATACTGACTTGAAAAATCCAATAGCTATATGCAAGAGTGAATATGTGAAAAATGGAATCTGCATTACTGCCATGAACATATGAATCAAGAGAAATTTAGCTACTAAATTAATCAATGCAATAGAGCCCCAACACTACGCCAAAGTATTTCTCTACGTTGGGATCCCTAGCTTGTGTGTGTCCTCTCATGCAGTTAAAAAACCTACCGTGTATGGGAAGCTGAGACCCAGGCTATTTATACGTATGATATGGATTGGCAATAGGTGTGGTTGGGGAGGGTTCACAAACGAAAAAATACTAACAAATAGGAATAACGTTTGGAACACCATTCTAAGTCCGAACTTGGTGCAAAAACCTAAAAAAACATCACTATGGGGAGATAAGGTATGCACACCAGTGACTATGTAAGGGGAATACATGAAATAGCAGAAACTGCTGTGTGAATACTGACTTGAAAAATCCAATAGCTATATGCAAGAGTGAATATGTGAAAAATGGAATCTGCATTACTGCCATGAACATATGAATCAAGAGAAATTTAGCTACTGAATTGATCAATGCAATAGAGCCCCAACACTACGCCAAAGTATTTCTCTACGTTGGGGTCCCTAGCTTGTGTGTGTCCTCTCATGCAGTTAAAAAACCTACCGTGTATGGGAAGCTGAGACCCAGGCTATTTATACGTATGATATGGATTGGCAATAGGTGTGGTTGGGGAGGGTTCACAAACGAAAAAATACTAACAAATAGGAATAACGTTTGGAACCCCATTCTAAGTCCAAACTGGGTGCAAAAACCTAAAAAAACATCACTATGGGGAGATAAGGTATGCACACCAGTGACTATGTAAGGGGAATACATTTGTTAGTATTTTTTCGTTTGTGAACCCTCCCCAACCACACCTATTGCCAATCCATATCATACGTATAAATAGCCTGGGTCTCAGCTTCCCATACACATATACATACATACACACATGCACACATACATACACACATACACACACACACACACACACACACACACACAAACACACACATACACACATTCAGCTTTATATATTAGATTCGGCTCGAATAATCCAAACCTAAATATTTCACTATTCGCCCATCTCTAGTCATATGTTCTACATAAGCATGTGTGATAGTACGACTTTATTCAAACCAGTATTTCACTAAAAGTATTTCAGTTCTATTGCTCTCTAGTTTGCTGTTCTATGTTAAAGACCTCTGTGTTTTTCTTACAGTGTAGACCATGCTATTTCTTTGGTACTGTTCAGTGCCACTGTAACGTGGTCGGGGGCAGTAGTTGTGGGTGAATATAGAGGTCCTGGTTAGATGTGTGCTGTTGTACTGCAGACTGCATGCTGCCGTTGGACAGTGCAGGCCAGGACCAAATAGTGTGAAGATGAATGAGTAAGGCCAAAAATATACTTTTCTTTAGTTAACGTTAACTTTATGAGAAATATGTTTATCAGATAGCATGAAAAACACTATCAGATAGGAGCATGGTGGCTCAATGGTTAGCACTGCAGTCTTGGAATCATGAGATCAAGTTCCACCATGGACAACATCTGCTACATCTGTATGTTCTCCCTGTGTTTGCGTGGGTTCCCACCAGGTACTCTGATTTCCTCACACACTTTAAAGACATAGAGATAGGGAATTTAGATTGTGAATTTAAATTGTAAACAATCCAGTAAAGCATTACAGGAAGGTCTTTCTTCCCTTGTGGGGATCGTACAGGTGGAGATGTATCACTATGGCTCCTCATAGCTACTGTCAGCTCCTAGTAGAGTAGTGAGAACCTCACTGACTGAGGTGCTTCAGTATGACTCTTCACTGATACTTTCGAAGTACATTTGATGAGGGTCACAAGCTCTTGGCTATACCACTTTATCTTGAGCTCTCTGTTGGAGAATTCATGTCCCTATAGGGAGACCATGTAACTTCCCTTCCAATATAGATAATCGCTTACTTAAGTCCTGTTTGTCAGCGATAAGGAATCCTTCCTTATGCTCTTTCACCTTTAATTGGGCTTCCTAGCCTTCTGCTCGACACTGGGCATATTTCCTTACAGTTTCAATGGCCTCCTTTGTTTTTACTATGGGCCTCACCCTTCTGCTCACCTAAGCAATATTCTTTCTCTTTAACCCTAGAACGCGCAAGCATAACAATCTACCATAGAAAACAAATGACCAAGCAGGCCTGCGAGGCCCCAGGTATGCGTTCTAGGGTTAACAAGGCCATCCGGCCTGGGAGAAGCACCTTGTCCCCCCCCTTGTGTCGCCTATATGCTGCCTGTGTGGAATCCAGATTTCCAATGTATCTTTACCATTCTTTAAGACATACTATCTACTGTCTAATGGTCATCCCCTTTACACAGGAACACCCATTTGTTTGGGCTGGTCCTAACTATTAACACTGTCTGCTGCTAAGTCACTGTTGATGGGCAGAAAACAGATACTGTGGAGCCCACCTGCAGCGGTCGCCCCTGGGACATCACTCCACCTTAAGGGACACCACAGGGTCTTCACCTGGGTATATATGGCAACAGGTATGTTGGTTTAGTATATATATAGAAGTCGTGACGCCACTCACGGTTCGCGGTCAGGGACATGGGTGACCGCCACTGCAGGTTTAATGAGCGTCTGGGGCTGATGGAGTCTGCAGTCGGATGGTGTGGCCTCCCGTGAGTGAGGCTAGCCCCAGAGGCTCAGGTGTGTGGAACAACAGGTTCCAGAATAACTCAGGCTCAGTCCGGAAAGTCTTTCAACTTGTTTTTACTCACTTTTGTTGTTTTCTTGAGGGAACCCGGGCGATGCTGGAATAAACCAAGTGGAACAAGGGACTCCTTAAGGCCGTTCTGAGGGTAACCATGAACTCGCCTTCCTAGCACTTCTTTGTTCGGATTACCCCTGACTTGAAGTACCGTGGGGTCTATCCAGGGAAGTCGCTACTGCCTTTTATTCCCTTTTGGCCCGTTTGCTGGCAGCGTGGACCAGGTGATATGGCTTCAAGCACTGTCCCCTTATGGGCCTCTTTGTTGCTGCTGAGGCTCGGACTCTGTTTGGTTGGTGAGGAACCTCTAGTCCCTTCACCTGCAGGTTTAGCAGACCACTAAATGGATGTCTACTCTAGGGACCTGTTCCCCGTGCGTGCCTAGTCACCACCAGTCACCGTACTCGACCGCCTCTCTTCAGGTGTCTTTCAGACTGACTTTCTGGTAACCGTCCTCCCCCGCTAACAGCTACCACAGGTGCAGGGTCTGACTAGCGTGTGTGCACGTCTGCTTCTCTTAGCAACCTCGCTCACTGCTCTCAGACTGGCTTGCTCCACCTCTTTCCTGACAGCCTCTGCAACCTAGCTTCCAGCCCCTCCACTACACCCCTTGACAAGAATTGAAGGCTAGCCTCTTCCAGAGGCTACCAAGGGTCCCATCTAATGGTGTGGGAGACCTGGCTGCTTTGTGTCTACACACCCCATTCTGGCCTTTGAAATTACCTGGAAGCACTGTCCCAGCATGGGTGCAGTACTCAGTGGTGCCTGACCAGGTCAGGGGCGCCACAATACAACATTTCAAAACATAGCAATGCATTTTATAATCATAAGATCTTCAAGGTCGAGTGTGAGATAATGGGAAAAGAACAGTGCAATAGGGGCATATCCATGGATATATGGTGAGTATATAGGTACCTAGACGAGTAGACCAAGGATGGAATAAAATTGGGGTAGGTCCACGGGCTCCACTAGCCAGGCAACATGCAGGGTGAAGGAAAGGAAGAGGGTTTTCCTTGCACTGCTTCTGTACTGGCGATGTCGCTCAACAATGAATACAAATAAAGATAGAAGTGTGGTTTTATTGCTCTATGTTTTTAGAAGTCCTCCAGCTTTTTCGTCAGGATCCAGTCACAAATAATAATTTTGTCTGAGGTGTGGTTTTATTGTCCTACATATTTCAATCTTCATTTATATTTATTGCTGAGCGACAGTCCAGCAGCAGCCCAGGAAAACTACTTTCCTTTTCTTCAGCCTATACATAGGCTAGTGTGGATAGCTTTTCCATTCTTTTACACCAATCATAAAATTCTTCATTTTATTTAGTTTTATGTAACATCTGTTTTAGTAAATATTGCTGAAGCATTTTTTTCATATTTCTCCATGTTGTGTCTTTCCTTTGTTAGACCTAGAAGTGCCTTAAAAAAATCGACGCTAGGATGTGTTACCTTCTCAAGCGTGCATGTCCCTACACAATACAACAATATGAAGTTTCATTTTTGGTTTAATTTTTCTCACTTGTGTGAAAAGAAAATTGATTGAGACTAAATTATGTAACAAATCGCCTCCAACTGCCCTAAAATGACGTGTAAGACTCTGAGGTCTCCTAGGACTGTATCCCGCTTATGCCAAGCTCTTTAACGCAAAGACAGTCTTGATAGTCTTAGCAATGTGAAAGGTATCTCAATATATAGTATATCCCAAAAGTGAGTACACCCTCAATAACTTTGTAAATATTTTATTATATCCTTTCATGGGACAACACCGAAGATATGAAACTTTGATTCAATGTAAAGTAGTCAGTGTACAGCTTGTATAACAGTGTAAATTTGGTGCCCTCTAAATAGCTCAACACAGACATCTTTCACGGTGTCTCGCTCAAAACTCACCTATGGTATTAGGTGGATTATCTGCAAGTCAGGGGTGGACATATTGTTGGTGCAACCCATGCATCTGTACCACCCCAGCTGGAGAGTCATACACTAGCACTGCGAGTTCCGCTGACGGGATTGGTGTGGGCAGCTCGGCGTCCGCCGAGGACGGGGTAGGTGACGATTACCCTAATCCAGCCACTGAGGCTGAGGGATCCGGACAGCCCCCGCTCGCAGCAAGCATTCCCACTTCCTTACATGTGATTATAAACGTCATCCACGGTAGGAAGGCATGTCTGCATAGACAGACTGGTAATGTGTCTCCTCATGGTCTCTTTAATAATGTTCTGTGATAGGTATGCGCATGCGTAATTTATTTAGATCCTTGCCTTATGTCTGGGGACAAGTTTCCACCCATCTCCCCGCACGTGGTTGCAAATACACGCTAGCCAATTGGTTATAGCATGCGCTCTGAATGAACTGTGGTTGTGTCTCCATGGCAATGATAGACTCACGCATGCATTGTACGTTTTGATTTCTGCTCCTGATCCCTTGTATATAGGTACCTGCCCACTTCCTTACATGTGACTTCAAACGTACTTCATACCTCCTGCTCTTCTGTATATAGGTACTTGCCCACTTCCTTACATGTGACTACAAACGTCATTCATTGCAGGAAGGCATGTCTGCACAGACAGACTGATAATGTGTCTCCATTACTGAGACTGGCGTTCCACTATCTCCTTATATTGGTATTGCTTCCGGCTTCCGGCCTCCAGGCATCCATGTATGTTCCGACCACTGATAGGTAAATAAATAATTGATTGATTTAATGTTTAATTGGTTGTGATTATAAACACACTCACTGGGTTTCATGGTTCACTTCCCCTGACGAAGCTGCTAGACAGCGTAACGCGTGGGGCTTCCCACGACCTCTCCTGTCTAGCAAACTTTGCTCCTTGCTCCCCATTGGTACCTCTTTAACCCTGTCTATACCATGCATAGTCTCTATACCAGTAATTCCGGGCCCGGATGATAATTATGGTGTTTTTTCAATCTCTCTACACCTTTTTTAACCCTTTTGGACAAGTTACAACTCTATCTATATAGTGCCTTAAATCCTACTTGAATGCTGAATCAAGTTCAGTTACTATGGCACTAGCCAAATTATTGTAGGGCTCTATAGGCAATTTATATGGCATCTACTGTGGTATTGCACACTATTTTGGGTGCTTATTACTAATTATCAGAGCTGTGTTGCAAGTGTGTACCAACTCTACTTATCATGGTATTGGTCACTACCCTGCAGTGTCCTTAAGGGTTTATTTGTGGTACTGACTCTTGGATTGCCATGGTATTGTTCATTGACTATTGTATTGAATTGATTCATTCAACATCACATATTGTGAGGATAGACATTGATACAACCATTGCTAGAAGGGATTTATACTAACCTATATAATGATTACTGTATCTTGGAGCATTGATTACCATCATAGAGGTCGTTCTTCTTGTAATTTTAAATGGTTTTAATATTGTGTGTCTCAAGTTCCTTGGACCAAATTGTATAAATTATTTAAATATAATCTATTGATGTGCGCCATTATTATGTGTGATCTTTTTCTGTCTTTTGGATTTCTAGAAATCCCATCCACTATGCTTGTGCTGTACACCACAGCATTTTGGATGCAGCTGAAGCATGCTGCGTCCAAAACGCTGCAAATACTGATCATGGGCATGCATCCTAATAATGTTTCCTGCCATCGACCAATAAAACAGCCCGTGAATGCTACCTTCATGCAAATTTGCATAAGCCACACCTCATCCTATTTTGTTATGCATTATGAAAAACTGAGGCGGTTGAGGGCTATGCTTCATGTAAAAACTCTGTAGTATGCTTTTGTTTGGATCTTGCATTATAACCGGTGTTTTATGGGCCACATTGACAATGATCAAAATTTACTCTGACTTTTAAAAAGTAGAAATAGAAATCATGGGGAAATAAATATAAAAACTACAAATGGTGTATATAAAAGGATAAAAGAAATTGTAACCAGGACCCTTTTTAATGATCGTTGTTACAGAACTATGATTGCAGAAATGGGGCCACAAATAATAGATTATATTATTATATATATTTGATTATAGAATAATAGATCATGAATTCTGCAGGGGAAATGAAATATATTTTTGCTGGAAAAATGTTACCATTTAAATGGCTGTTCTCCAGGGTAAGTTCTTAGTATCCATATACAAATACTGCACCTTTTTGTACTATTATTGATTTATTTCTGAATATTAATTCTTAAAACGACATTAGTCTCAGTCTTTCTATGCACTTCAAGCCCTAGGAGACTTGAGATCTTGCTACTTGCAATCATAGTCCTTTTTTTTTTAATAAAAATCTTCAGAATATTAACTGCTGATATAGCAAGAGATGCCAGTCACGACAGAGGCAATATCCAGACAGAATTCTGTTAAATTCATTTTCTTCTCAGTGAGCTATTGTTTACACAGTCTCCTGTAGATCCCCTGACCTCTGCTGCCCAGCATCTCTGCCTGTCCATCATATGGAGCACACAGTACTTGCAGTATAAAAATAGTTGATATTTAGCTTTAACTATTGGCTGTTTTTTACAACACAACGTGACATTACATGAGAAACAGCATGAAAGACCGAAGAGGCAAAAAGAAAATAGATATAACTGGATAATAGCAAATTAATTTGAATTAGTAAATACTGTTATATAATTGTGCTATTGTAAGGAGAACATTCTTATGTAAAAGAATGAGCTTTAAATACTCATAATGGTGAGTATGTTCAATACAGTGTTGGAAGATGCACCCCCAGGTCAGAAGGCACTCAACAAGATGCTGAAGAACCGGCGGTCAACCTGAGTATAATCAAGTCTCATGACGGGCCAGAATCAAAGGACATAGTGATATCACTTGGTGCTAATAACACTTGATCAAAAGGGAAAATCAGAAGCTGCAAAGATATCATAACGTTCGTAACTTGGAATGTATAGTATAAACTATGAATCAAGGCAAAATCGACATCGTCAAAGCTGATATCGCCACAACAGGACGCAACTTACTTGGAATTAGCAAACTAAGAGGGACTCAATCTGGACATTTCCAGGCAAATGAACATTGGGTCTACTATTCTGGCAATGATAACAGAAGAAGAAAAGGTGTTGTTTTTATTCTAAACCAAAAACTGGCCAACATTGTCCTGAAGTACAACACAGTCAGTGATAGAGTCATCTCGATACGACTATAAGGAGCGCCAATCCATGTCACAGCTACAGAAGTTTATGCACCAACAACAAATGCTGAGGAGGAGGACATTGAACTATTCTAGAAGAAATTGACAAGACGCCAAAATAAGACTTACTCATTATCATGGGAGACTTGAATGCCAAAGTGGGCCAAGTCAAGCATAGAATCATTGATGGAAACAAGACTTGGTGAATTAAACAAGGCTGGAGGAAGATTTATTTACCTTTATATGGCAAATCAACTGTCCAATATGAACACCTTTCAAAATCAGGAACAGAGACTCTACACATGGACATCACCAAATAGAGCCTACAAGAATCAGATTGACTATATATGTGTTTGACAACAATGGAGGTCATCAGTCATTACTGTGAAAACCAAGCCAGGAGCTGACTGTTGAACTGATAATAAACTTTTGACAGCAAAGATTAGAGTCAAGCTGCACAAAAAGACAAGACAACGGGTTGTTTCCAACTTCCCTTTGAACAACAAACCTGAAGTATTTTGGAATGGTCTGCACAACCAATTTATATCTCTGGACACGGATAAAACAAAGCCTGAAGAATTCTGGACACATATAAATACTATTATTACTGATGAAGCTAGACAGACAATAAACAAGAAGCATAAGAAATGCCCGCAGCCAAAGTTAACAGAAGAGACCATAAAGATCATCGAAGAAAGACAAACGGCAAAAGCAAAAGGTAACAAGCAGGACGCATCAGTAAAAGACTAAAGAAAGCCATTAGAGCAGATAAAGAACTTTAGTTATGTACAGAGATAGAAAAACATCTGAAGGGCAAGACAAGAAAGGCATACCAAAAAACCAAAGAGATATGACGAAGGTTTCAACCAAGAGTGGGAATGTTGAGAGATGCCAAAGGGAACAAGCTAACTGAGCCAGAACAAATCAAGGACATATGGAAAGAATACACGGAGCACCTCTACAAGAACAACTCAGCACTACAGGAAGAAACAGAGAGTGGAAATAATAGCTAATGAACATAACATCTTAAAAGACGAACTTGTTGCTGCAATAAAGCTTCTGTCAAAAAACTAAGCACCTGGATGTGACAATATTACAATAGAACTAATAGAGTCTTCTGAAGCAGCAGTTGATGTCATCACATGCCTGTGTCAACAGGTATGGACAACTGGTAAATGGCCCAATGATTGCACAAGATCGGTGTTTATTCCTATTCTGAAGAAAGGAGAGGCTACTGACAGTGGAAACTATCTGGCTATTGTGCTCATACCTCATGCCAGCAAAATACTGCTGAAGATCCTACAGAGATGGCTACAGCCTTACTTTGACAAAGAGCTGCCAGAGGAATAAGCAGGATTCAGATAAGGCAGGGGAACAAGAGATGTAATTGCTAACATTAGATGGATAATGGAAAATACCAAAGAATATAACAAGCTCTATTTTTGCTTCATCAACTACAGCAAAGCCTTTGACAATGTTGATCACCAGAGACTTTGGAATACGATGAAGGAAATAGGTGTGCCAAACCATCTGATCAGCCTCATCAGGAACCTTTACATCAAACAAGAAGCAACAGTCTGAATGGAACTGTGACACTTCTGGACTATTCAGGGCGTCAAAGGGTACTGCACTTCCTATCCTTGGTGCAGTATTCAATCCCTCATGGTTCTGGGTTTCCAACCTATGATTCTGCCTCCATCAGCATCCAAAATCCCATCCACACCTCACACACACCCTGTCAGACACACCAGTGGGTTGCTGAGCTGGAATAGGGCCGCCCACCTAGGGGTCAGGCAGACTGGTGGGAGGGAAGTAGAACAGAACAGAGTTAACCCTTGAGAAGTGAGGAGCTGGGGAGTGTGTGGCTCCCTGGGAGTTAGAGGTTGGGTCGCAGATGGTGGTCTGGGCCGGAGGAGTCGGAAACCCGGTCGCAGGGTATTGAGGCTGGGTGCCTGGACCCGGTCTTGGAGGATGTGAGGCATCTCAGTCTAATAACCGGTCCGAGACCGAAATCACAGTGGTGTACTGGACACTAGGTAGCGGAGTAGCTTCAGGCAACCCAGCAATTAACCTGCGGAGGATAGTGACTTTATGGACTGTCCCCAAGAAACTCAGAGATCAGGGGTACTAATGCAACAAGGGGGATAGGGCTTTCCAACCCAAGCAGCCCAAAGAAATCCCAAGCATGAGCCCTTGGGAGCACAGCTCCACTACCAATAAGTAGGGAGCAGGGTCCGGACAGCTTTATGCCAACAGGCCACCAGAACACTTCAAATTTGTGCACGGAGGCAGGCTCCGGACCACCCAGCAGTACTATAGGGGACAGATACCCGGACGGGCTCCCCCAAAAGGGCAGCGGCACCCAGAGACTTGGTTTACCTTGTTGTCAGAGTCTGCTTTGTGGCCGCATCATCACCATCACTGCCTGAGTGAGTACATGGTCCTCCCCTGCTTCCAACCCACACCATGCTCCCCAACATCCCCATCCAGAGTCCCGGGGCCTCCCTTACCTGTGGAGGGAAACGTCATCTGGCTGCCCCAACTCCATCTCCCCCGGGTACTCCCATTGGCAGCGGCGGTACTCCACTTACCGCGAACCATGGGTGGTGTCACAAACTCTTATCTCCTGTAAATAGTCCCCTTCAAATTTGAGTGGCCGCAAGCCCACAGGTCTGGAGACCCTCGAGCCACAGCAGCACCCCAGATCCGAGTGGTTCTACCACTGCAGAAGCGGCACAGAACAACGTGACATGGCATGGTTCAAAATCAAATGAGGCGTTATACAAGGCCACATCCTGTCATCATTTCTCTTCAATTTATATGTAGAGGCTATTTTCAGGAAGGCTGAATTTTCTGAAAAAAAAGAAGGAATCAAAATTACTGGATGAATCATTAACTATCTTAAATACGCACACAATACAACATTGATAGGTCCAGAAATGCATGGACAGTGACATAAATATTGGCATTTTACCTGTTTACCAAATTGTCTCTTCAAGGAGGAAGGAGAAGAACGCTACCACCTATTGGAAGCAACAATCCTAAAAGTAAAAAATGGCCCTTTAGTGAGCCTTTTCCTATGACCTAGGATTTATGCCAGATCAGAACCTCAATTTTCAAACATGGTGTTTCGGGATGTCACTTGTCACTGCAAAGTATGAGATCTGATCCGGCTTTATGAGAAGCTCTACTGGAGTCTAAGGGGAAAACTTTTGTTCTTGCAGAGACTGACAAAACAATCTGGCTGTTAGTAATGAGAAGTATTATAGCTGCAATGCTCCTCTGGGTAATATTCAAATTGTCTCTTCAGGGAGGAAGGAGACTAAAGGGGGCTTTACACGCTACGATATCATTGCCGATATCGCTAGCGTGCGTACCCGCCCCCATCGTTTGTGCGACACCTCCTTCATTTCTCATTGCCGGTGGAGGCAGGTAAGGAGATGTTCGTCGCTCCTGCTGTGTCACACACAGCGATGTGTGTTGCCGCAGGAACGAGGAACAACATCGCTAATGAGCGTTTAATGATTTTTGGTTTTAGGACGACCTCTTCGCGGCATACGATTTAGGCCGCTTTTGCGATTGTTTTAGGTCGCACAAAAGTGTCACACACTGCGATATCGTTAATGACGCCGGATGTGCATCACTAACGGCGTGACCCCGACGATAAAACATTAACGATATCGTAGAGTGTAAAGCCCCCTTAACTCCATAAGACTTCTCACCACTGACAGCCAGATTGGTTTGTCAGTCTCCTCAAAGAGAAAAGTTTTCCCCTTAGACACCAGTTTACCAAAACATTTTCAATATACAGTTATGTAATCAATATTTGTTTTTAACTTCAAATTTTCAGCTTTAATTTGAGCATATTCACATCCTAATTAGAGTACGTGGTTAGGAATCACAGTCTTTAAAATGTAGCTGCCTTTTTTAAAGGGACCAAAAATAATTGGACAATTATCTCAAAAGCTCTTTAATGGGCTGCATGAGCTATTCCCTCATTAATTCATCATGAATTAAAAAAAAGCAGTTAAAAAATTTGGAGCTGATTACAGAAGTTGCATTTGCATTTGGAAACTGTTGTTGTACCCCTACAACATGCAGTCAAAAGAGTTCTCAATGAAGGAGAAATAGACCATCATTGGGCTGAAAAAAGAAGAAATCCATCAGAGAAATCAGGGCCAGCGTCAGCACCTGACACACCTGGGCAAGTGCTGGGGCCCTGGAATGCCAAGGTGGCCCACTCCCAAACAGCAGGGTGGCGTACCGCCAATGGAGGCAAGCCACGTGGCCACTTTGGAGCCCATGAGTCAGAGAGGAGAGTCTCAATGCCAGCGCGCACTGCCTCTATCATCATTCTCCTGTAACATTTGTCTTTGTCTGCGCTCTGCCTCTGACAGCTCAGTACACAGGAGCGCGATGATGTCATTAGTGTGCCCGTCTGTGTCCTGAGCTGTCAGAGCGGGAGACCAGAGCAGCGGGGGAACGAGGAGGAAGTGAGTATGTATTGATCACGGTTGCCAGATGACTATGGGGCTTCTACATTGGGCTGCATAGTGCTGCTACATGGAGCTGCATAGTGCTGCTACATGGGGATGCATAGTGCTGCTACATGGGGCTGCATAGTGCTGCTACATGGGGCTGCATAGTGCTGCTACATGGGGCTGCATAGTGCTGATAAATGGGGCTGCATAGTGCTGCTACATGGGGCTGCAAAATGCTGCTACATAGGTCTGCATAGTGCTGCTACATGGGGCTGCATAGTGCTGCTACATGGGGCTGCATAGTGCTGCCACATGGGGGGCTGCATAGTGCTGCTTCATGGGGGGCTGCATAGTGCTTCTACATGGGGGGCTGCATAGTGCTTCTACATGGGGGGCTGCATAGTGCTGTTACATGAGGGGCTGCATAGTGCTTCTACATGGGGGGCTTCATAGTGCTGCTACATGAGGGGCTGCATAGTGCTGCTACATGGGGCTGCATTGTGCTGCTACATGGGTCTGCATAGTGCTGCTACATGGGGCTGCATAGTGCTTCTACATGGGGGCTGCATAGTGCTGCTACATGAGGCTGCATAGTGCTTCTACATGGGGGGCTGCATAGTGCTGCTACATGGGGGGCTGCATAGTGCTGCTACATGGGGGTTGCATGGTGCTGCTACATGAGGGGCTGCATAGTGCTGCTACATGGGGGTGAGTGGTTCTGCTACATGGGGATTGCTGCATGGTGCTGCTACATGGGGGCTGCTGCATGGTGCTGCTACATGGGGGCTGCTACATGGGAGCTGCTACATGGGGGCTGCATTATATTATGTGGAGCAATCTGGGGTGCATTATATTATATGGATGAATATTTGGTGCATTATATTATATGGATGAATATTTGGTGCATTATATTATATGGAGGAATATTTGGTGCATTATTCTATATGGAAGACTATGGGGGCTGCATAACACTATGGAGGAATATGCAGGATCCTTATATGGAGTAATATGAGGATGCATTAAATTATGTGGAGCAATATGGATGCATTATGTTATATGGAGGAATGTGAGGGCTGCATTCTTCTATACCCCCCAGAGCTGTATGTCCCCTCCACCCCAGTGCTGTATACCCCGCCCAGAGCTCTATGTCCCTTCTACCTCAATCCTTTAAACCCCCCAGAGCTGTATGCCCACTCTACGCCAGTGCTGTATACCCCTTAGAGCTGTACCCCCCCCCTCTGGAGCTGTATGCCCCCCCCATTGTTGTATGCCCCCTCCTCAGTAATGTGTATGCCCACAGCCTCTCCTGTGATGTAGATACAGCAGTGTCTCTGTGTGGCCATGTCTGTTGATGGCCACCAATCGGTGCAGCACAGCTACATGCCCTGGAGGAGCTGGATGAGAGACAAGCGGGGGAAGTGAGTAGGGCTGCTGCCGACTTCCCCATATTAATAATACCTCTAATGTGTCTGTGTGTATGATATGTATCTATGTATGTCAGGGTATATGACTGTGTATAAATTTATGTCTGTTTATATCTGTTTTTCTCAATTTTTCTTTAAATATGTATATGTACATATGCCTGTATGTGTATGTATCTGTATGTGCGTGTCTGCATGTGGATGGGTCCCACTGAGACTCTTTCACCCGTGGCCCACAAAAAGCTAGAGCCGGCCCTGAGAGAGATAACAGAAATGTTAGGGATGGCCAAATAAACAGTTTGATATACTCTGAAAAAAATGACCACACTGGAGGCCTGGATGTCCAAGGAAGATAATAGTGGAGGATAATCACAGAATCCTTTTCTTAGTGAATGAAAAACCCCTTCACAACATTCACCCAAGTGAAAAACATTCTCAAGGAAGTAGGTTTTTCAGTATTTAAGACATCCATAAAAAGAAGACTTCATAACAGCAAATACAGAGGGTTCACCACAAGATGAAAACATTAACCAGCCTTAAAAATAGAAAGGCCAGATTAGACTTTGTCAAAAAGCATCTAAAGTTCTGGAAAAGCATTGTTTGGACAGAACTAAGATCAACCTGTACCAGAATGATGGGAATCAGAAAGTATGGAGAAGGCTTGAAACAGATCATAATCAACAGCACACCACATTCCCTGTAAAACATGGTGGAGTCAGTGTGTTGGCTGGTTATGCATGGCTTCCAATGGCACAGGGTCATTAGAGTTTATTGATGATGTGACTGAAAACAGAAGCAGGCAGATGAATTCTGAAATTAACAGGGCGATATTTTCTGCTAAGATTAAACCAAATGTAGTAAGGTTGATTGGACGGCTCTTCAAAGTAGAGATGGACAATGACTCGAAATATACTGCAAAAGCAATGCAGGAGTTTTTTAAAGGAAAGAAGTGGAATATTTTTCAATGACAGAGTCAATCACCAGATCTCAACCCCATTGAGCATGTATTTCACATACTTAACACAAAATTTAAGTCAGAAAGACCCACAAAAAAGCAACAACTGAAGTCAGCTACAATAAAGGCCGGCAAAGCATTGCAAAGAGGAAACACAGCATTTGGCGATGTCCATGGCTTCCAGACTGCAGGCAGTCATTGCCTGTAAAGGCTTCTCTATGACGAATTAAAAATGAACATTTTATTTATGATAAAGTAAATTTTTGAAATTACTTTTTGAGTCCCTGAAATGAGGACGCTTTGTGGAAAAATGGTTGCAATTCCTAAACTTTTCACAGGATATTTTTGCTCAACACCATTAAATAAACCTGAAAGTCTTCACTTCAATTGCATCTCTGTTGTTTCATTTTAAACCAAAAATAGTGGCATGCAGAGGCCAAATCACGAAGATTCAGTTACTGTCCAAATATTTCTGGAGCTAACTGTAGATGGAATGAAGGATTTATTATGGAGTGTCAAGATGCAAAGCTCAAAGATTGAACTCCTACTCAATACAAGGAAGACAAAAATATTGACTACTGCCAAGAACGATCGGGACACATTTGAGATGGACAGTGCGTAACCGGAAGTTGTAAAGGACTTTAACCTACTTAGATCAAGGATCACTCAAGAAGCCGGAGAATAGTATAGGAAAGTCAACAACAAAGTTACTAGACAAGGTCTTCAAATAGAGGAACTTTTCACTGGTGATGAAGACACAACTCGTACATAGTCTGGTCTTTTTTGTAGTAACATATGGATGCTCAACATGGACAATAAAGAAAGAAAACAGAAGAAGAAGGATGTTAACAATACCACAGATAGCAAAAAGGACAAACAAATTAGTTTTGGAACAAATCAAGCCAGACGTGTCGCTTGAAGCAAGGATCACAAAGCTTTGACTTGCCTACTTTGGATACATCATAAAAAGAAAGAAATCACTGAAGAAGGACATCATGATCAGAAGAATAGAAGGAACAAGGTGGAAAAGAAGATCAGCAACCCGATGGCTGGATAAAATTAAGAAAATGATTCTGGTGGACGTATCCAGGCTTGCATAAGATTGATCTTTCTACAAAGTATTCATCCCCCCAGTCAGCAGGGCTCGAGATCGAGCTGAAGGCCGTTAAAATAAAAATGGTGACCAGATACCTTAGACTAAATTTTTCAAAACCTGCTGAGCAAGATTGGTGAATCATCTAATATGTATTACACATATGTCTGACGTTGTCCAGAATATCTTGGGGAAGAAAATTTGGCATGCATGAAGTTAGTTAGTAATAGATTTTGTCTGGACAAGCACTTGCAAATTAAAAAAATTAAAAGATCAGCTTTATTTAAATGATCCTTCTTCATTGTATATTTGTTTTAGCTTACTTAAAGTGAGAGTATCAAGGGTGAAAGTAGATGATATGACTGGCCGACTTTCCCAATCTCCATCCCCCTGCAGCAGCCTGAGGTTGCAAAAAGTAATCCAAAATTGTGCAGCCATTGGCTAATGTATTTGGGTGAAGTTTCAGCAGCACCATGTGAGATCACCCTAATACATTGTAATGAGCAGCACTGATGTGAAGAGCATATAATCAGTGTAGGTTTTCAATCTCATTAAAATAATTTCATTGAAAGACTATAATCAAAATGATTTAGTTCTGAACTGTGTCTTTACATTTATGTAATTATGGGTCTGACCAAGGTGCCCAGGACTTTGTAATGTTAGTGACTATTATGACATGACCTTTAACCCCTTCACCCCCGGCCACTAAAACACCCTAATGACCGGGCCATTTTTTGCAATTCTGACCAGTGTCACTTTGACAGGTTATAACTCTGGAACGCTTCAACGGATCCTGGCGATTCTGAGATTGTTTTTTCGTGACATATTGTGCTTCATGTCAGTGGTAAATTTAGGCCGATATTTTTTGCGTTTATTTGTGAAAATTTAGGAAATTTGGCGAAAATTTTGAAAATTTCGCAATTTTCAAACTTTGAAAATTTATGCCCATAAATCTGTGAGATATGTCACACAAAATAGTTACTAAATAACATTTCCCACTTGTGTACTTTACATCAGCGCAATTTTCGAAACAAATTTTTTTTCCGTTAGGAAGTTAGAAGGGGTCAAAGGTCATCAGCAAATTCTCATTTTTCCAACAAAATTTACAAAATAATTTTTTTAGGGACCACATTACATTTGAGGTGACTTTGAGAGGCCTAGGTGACAGAAAATACCCAAAAGTGACCCCATTCTAAAAACTACACCCCTCACACTGCTCAAAACCACATCCAATAAGTTTATTAACCCTTTAGGTGCTTCACAGGAACCAAAGCAATGTGGAAGGAAAAAATGAAAATTTTACTTTTTAACACAAAAATGTTACTTTAGCCATAAAATTTTCATTTTTACAAGGGAGAAAAGAGAAAGTACACAATACAATTTATTGTGCATGTTCTCCTGAGTACGCTGATACCCCATATGTGGTAAAAATCAATTGTTTGGGCGCACGGCAGAGCTCGGAAGGGAAGGAGCGCCATTTGAATTTTTGAACGCAAAATTAGCTGCACTCATTAGCAGACGCCATGTCGGGTTTGAAGACCCCCTGAGGTGCCTAACCAATGGAGCTCCCCCACAAGTGACCCCATTTTGGAAACTAGAGCCCTCAAATAATTTTTCTAGATGTTTGGTGAGCACTTTGAACCCCTGGGGGCTTCACATAAGTTTATAGCGTTGAGCCGTGAAAAGAAAAAAATTTTTTTTTACCACAAAACGGTTGCTTCAACTAGGTAGCTTTTTTTTTCACAAGGGTAACAGGAAAAAATGCACCATAAAATGTATTGTGCATTTTCTCCTGAGTACGCAGATACCTCATATGTGGTGGAAATCAAATGTTTGGACACACAGCAGTGCTCGGAAGGCAAGGAGCGCCATTTGAATTTTTGAGTGCAAAATTAGCTGCACCTGTTAGCGGACGCCATGTCGGGTTTGAAGACCCCCTGAGGTGCCTAAACAATGGAGCTCCCCCACAAGTGACCCCATTTTGGAAACTAGAGCCCTCAAATAATTGTTCTAGATGTTTGGTGAGCACTTTGAACCCCTGGGGGCTTCACAGAAGTTTATAGCGTTGAGCCGTGAAAAGAAAAAAAATTTTTTTTACAACAAAACGGTTGCTTCAACTAGGTAGCTTTTTTTTTCACAAGGGTAACAGGAAAAAATGCACCATAAAATGTATTGTGCATTTTCTCCTGAATACGCAGATACCTCATATGTGGTGGAAATCAAATCTTTGGACACACGGCAGTGCTCGGAAGGCAAGGAGCGCCATTTGAATTTTTGAATGCAAAATTAGCTGCACTCATTAGCGGACGCCATGTCGGGTTTGAAGACCCCCTGAGGTGCCTAAACAATGGAGCTCCCCCACAAGTCACCCCATTTTGGAAACTAGAGCCCTCAAATAATTTTTCTAGATGTTTGGTGAGCACTTTGAACACTTGGGGGCTTCACAGAAGTTTATAGCGTTGAGCCGTGAAAAGAAAAAAAATTTTTTTTACCACAAAACGGTTGCTTCAACTAGGTAGCTTTTTTTTTCACAAGGCTATCAGGAAAAAATGCACCATAAAATGTATTGTGCATTTTCTCCTGAGTACGCAGATACCTCATATGTGGTGGAAAGTAATTGTTTGGGCGCATGGCGGGGCTCAGAAGAGAAGGAGCGCCATTTGACAGCAAAATTGGTTGGAATCATTAGCGGACGCCATGTCACGTTTGGAGACCCCCTATGGTGCCTAAACAGTGGAGCTCCCCCACAAGTCACCCCATTTTGGAAACTAGAGCCCTCAAATAATTTTTCTAGATGTTTGATGTGCACTTTGAACACCTGGGGGCTTCACAGAAGTTTATAGCGTTGAGCCGTGAAAAGAAAAAATTTTTTTTTTACCACAAAACAGTTGCTTCAACTAGGTAGCTTTTTATTTCACAAGGGTAACAGGAAAAAATGCACCATAAAATGTATTGTGCAATTTCTCCTGAGTACGCAGATACCTCATATGTGGTGGAAAGTAATTGTTTGGGCGCATGGCGGGGCTCAGAAGAGAAGGAGCGCCATTTGACAGCAAAATTGGTTTGAATCATTAGCGGACGCCATGTCACGTTTGGAGACCCCCTATGGTGCCTAAACAGTGGAGCTCCCCCACAAGTGACACCATTTTGGAAACTAGAGCCCTCAAATAATTTTTCTAGATGTTTGATGTGCACTTTGAACACCTGGGGGCTTCACAGAAGTTTATAGCGTTGAGCCGTGAAAAGAAAAATTTTTTTTTTTACCACAAAACGGTTGCTTCAACTAGGTAGCTTTTTTTTTCACAAGGGTAACAGGAAAAAATGCACCATAAAATGTATTGTGCATTTTCTCCTGAGTACGCAGATACCTCATATGTGGTGGAAATAAATTGTTTGAGCGCATGGCGGGGCTCAGAAGAGAAGGAGCGCCATTTGACTTTTCAAACGCACAGACGCAGTGCACTGATCGGCCGCTGCAGGACGCACGGTCGGATGCGATAAAAAAAAGCGTCGGGGATACGTAAAAAAAAAAAAAGTCACGCCAAAAATTGACCATGGATGCAGATCCGTTATGTGCATCCCTGATCAGCGCTTGGTGGGACGCACGGACGGATGCGATACAAAAAGCGTCGCAAATACGGAAAAAAGTCACGCCAAAAATTGACCATGGATGCCGATCCGTTATGTGCATCCCTGATCAGCGCTTGGCGGGACGCACGGATGGATGTGATACAAAAAGCGTCGGGGATACGGAAAAAAAAAAGTCACGCCAAAAATTGAGCAGGGATGCCGATCCGTTATCTGCATCCCTGATCAGCGCTTGGCGGGACGCACAGACGGATGCGATACAAAAAGCGTCGGGGATACGGAAAAAAAAGTCACGCCAAAAATTGAGCAGGGATGCCGATCCGTTATCTGCATCCCTGTTCAGCGCTTGGCGGGACGCACGGACGGATGCGATACAAAAAGCGTCGGGGATACGGAAAAAAAAAAAAAAGTCACGCCAAAAATTGAGCAGGGATGCCGATCCGTTATCTGCATCCCTGATCAGCGCTTGGCGGGACGCACGGACGGATGAGGTGTAAAAATGGACAGGGGATACGGAAAAAAAAAAAAAAAAGTTATACTCACAGTACCCAGAGGACTAGCAGGAGGAACACTGACCAGAAGAGCTGCAGAGGAATAGATGGCAGAGAGATGGACAGCTTTACAGGAGCAGCAGGCAGATCAGCAGAATGCCCAGGAAGGACCCAGCGATGGACGCAGATGTGATCAGGCCGGTGAAGACAGGTAAGAGGACGTCGGGGGAGAGCAGAGGGGGAGAGGGGGGGGGAGTGAGAGCAGAGAGGGGGGGGGGGAAGCAGAGGGGGAGGGGGTAGAGCAGAGGGGGAGACCGGAGAGGGAGCTGCAGAACAGAGATAATGGGGGAGGCAGTCAGATCGCGGGGGGAGCAGATCGGGATGTCGGGGGGGGGGGGGGGGTTGGGGGGAGCAGATCGCGGGGGGGGCACGGCAGGGGCTACCATGGCAGCGCGCAGGGGCACCACGGGAGCGCGCAGGGGCACCACGGGAGCGCGCACGGGCTGGCTGCAAAGTGAGCACAGTACTCACGTGCAGCAGCGGTGACAGCTAGGGCGGCGGCGGCGGCAGCAGCGGCGGTGGCGTGGTACCACAAGTACCAGCCACTGCACGCTGCAGACATGTTGGGGGAGGGCTCGCAGGCCAGCACAGGCCTGGGGAGGGCGGCCACCGGCAAATCACACCGCCCCACTGCACACTGATTGGAGCGATTGCGCGTCATAGCACGATCGCTCCAATCAGTGCTGCAGGGGCTGGGGGAGACATGTTTGAGGTCCACCTATGATATGCTGCAGCAGCTGCGGCATCTCATAGCTGGATCTCACAGGATCGCACTAATTCGGGCATTATTTTTGCCGAAATTAGTGCGATCGATGTGGTTGGCGGTTCAGATTTGAACAGCCAATCACATCGATCGTCGATAGGGGGTGGCGATGCCGCCCCCCCTAGGGTCAAGCAAAGGTCCCCTGCTGTAAGAAACAGCAGGGGACATCATTTGAAAGCCGTTGCTATGGCCACGGCAATCAAATGAAGTTTAGGCAGTAAAATTACGTCCCTGGTCGTTAAGTCACGTTAAAATAGGACGTAATTTTACTGCCCGCGGTCGTGAAGGGGTTAAATGCACAGGTAATATGGCAAAGCTAGATCTAGGTCTTCCAGCACCCAGGGCAAGAATTCTATTTGGTGCACCCCTTCTAAACACAGCTCAAGCAGTTGGATATCATGAGGTCGGTTATAAATGCATCTCAATAAATTAGAATATCTTCAAAAAGTTAATTTATTTCAGTAATTCAATAATTCAATACAAAGAGGGAAACACATCTAATATATAAAGCTGAGTGTATGTGTGTGTATGTATGTATGTGTGTATGTCCGCTAAAAGAATCCGCACCGTCGCATTTACAATCACAAAATTTTGCAAAGACACCTCATGTGACTCAGGGAACGTCATAGACTATGTTTTGACAGGAAAATGTAACCCCACACTTTACAGTTACTCTTCAAAAAACCTGCCTCCAATAAAGTGAATGGAGCTGCGAGCTACAGGCTATTAATAGAAGCTGTGATTGGTTTCTATAGCAACAAAGGAAATTGTTAATATAAGAAGCTTATGTGTCAGGTAAAAGGATGTCAGTGGGGAGATGAATAGAGAGAGAGAGACAGGCACAGACAGACAGGGAAAGAGATAAACAGACAGAGACAGATAGGAAAAAATAAGCCAGACAAACAGAAAGACAGATGGGGAAAGAGACAGAGACAGACAGACACACACACATACAGAGACAGATGGGGAAAGAGACAGACGGGGAAAGAGACAGACGGGGAAAGAGACAGACCTGGAACGAGACAGATCTGGAATGCGGCTGACCTGGAATGAGACAGACGAGGAAAGAGACAGACCTGGAATGAGACAGATGGGGAAAGAGATAGTTGGGAAAAGAGACAGGGAAAGTGACAGGGAAAGAGACAGGGAAATAGACAGGGAGGGAGAAAAAGACAGATGGGGAATGAGACAAATGGGGAATGAGACAGATGGGGAATGAGACAGACAGGGAAAGAGACAGGTGGGTAAAGAGACAGACGGGCAAAAAGACACACCTGAAATGAGACAGACCTGGAATGAGACAGAGGGGGAAAGAGACAGATGGGAAAGAGACAGACGGGGAAAGAGGCAGACCTGGCACAAGACAGACCTGGAACGAGACAGACGGGGCAAGAGACAGATGGGGAAAGAGACTGACAGACAGACCGACATAGAGATAAAGAGAGACTGACACAGAAAAACACAGAGATGGAGTGAGACAGACAAACAGACACAGTGATAGAGAGAGACAGACAGAGAGACTGACACAGAACCAGACAGAAAGATAGACACAGATAGAGAGATAGACACAGACAGACAGAGAGATAGACACAGACAGACAGACATGGATAGAGACAGAGACGCACATGGATAGAGACAGAAACACAGACAGAGACAAATAGGGAACGAGACAGACAGAGACAGACACACAGAGACAAATGGGGAAAGAGACAGACAGAGAGACAGACACACAGACAGACAGAAACACAGACACACAGACAGACAGAGACAGACAGCAGCAGAGAGACAGACACACAGAGACAGACAGAGACAGACAGAGACACACACACAGACAGATACACAGGCAGACAGAGATAGACAGTCAGAGACAGACACAAACAGACATAGACTGGGAGAGAGACAGAGAGACAGTTACTCTCCTGGGCAACGCCTGGGAACTACAGCTTGTATATTATATAGAGTCATTACAAACAGAGTGATCTATTTCAAGTGTTTCCTTCTGTTAATGTTTTTGCTTATGTCTTACAGCCAATGAAAACCTAAAAGTCATTAGCTCAGAAAATTAGAATAATTACCACAAAAAGCCTTTAAAGGTTTTCTAAGCATTTAAAATGGTCCCTTAGTCTTGTTCAGTAGGGTACACAATCATACGGCAGACTGCTGACTTCACAGATGTCCAGAAGGCAGTCATTGACACACTCCACAAGGAGGGTAATGGCCGCTTTACACGCAGAGATAAATCGCTGGCAGATCTGTGGTTGCAGTGAAATCATGGACATATTGTTCCATTTGTACACAGCCACAAACCTGGCACTGATTGTCCACAATTTCACTGCAACCACAGATCTGCCGCAGATTTATCTCTGTGTGTAAAGTGGTCTTAAGCCACAAAGGGTCATTGCTAAATAAGCTGGCTGTTCACAGAGTGCTGTATCCAAGCATATTAATGGAAAGTTAAATGGAAGGAAAAAGTGTGCTAGAAAAAGGTGCCTAACCGCAGCCTTGATAGGATTAAGAAAACGCCATTCAAAAATTTGGGGGAGATTCACAAGGAGTGGAGTGCTGCTTGAGTCAGTGCTTTAAATGCCACCACACACAAACGTATCCAGACATGGGCTACAACTGTTGCATTTCTTGTGTCAAGCCACTCATGACCAATAGACAACGCCAGAAGTGTCTTACCTGGGCCAAGGAGAAAAAGAACTGGACTGTTAGACAATGGTCCAAGGTGTTTTTTTCAGATGAAAGTAAATTTTGCATTTAATTTGGAAATCAAGGTCCCAGAGTCTGGAGGATGAGTGGAGAGGCCATAATCCAAGCTTGAGGTCTAGTGTGAAGTTTCCACAATCAGTGATGGTTTGGGGAGCCATGTCATCTACTGGTGTAGGTCCACTGTTTTTATCAAAACGACAGTTAGCGCAGGAAATTTTAGAGCACTTCATGCTTCCCTCTGCTGACAAGCTTTTTGGAAATGGAAATTTAATTTTCTAGCAGAACTTAGCACCTGTCCACACTGCCAAAAGTACCAATACCTGGTTTAATAACCACAGTATCACTGTACTTGATTAGTCAGCAAACCCGCCTGACCTACTGTCAAGAGGAAGATGATAGACACCAGACCCAACAATGCAGACAAGCTGAAGGCTGCTATCAAAGCTACCAGGGCTTCCATAACACCTCAGCAGTGCCACAGGCTGATCACCTCCATGTCACTCCGCATTGATGCAGTAATTCATGCAAAAGGAGCCCCGACCAAGTATTCTACTGTACATACTTTTCAGTAGGCGCCAACATTTCTGAGATTAAAATCATTTTTTCAGTCGGTCTTATATAATATTCTAATTTTCTGAGATAATGACTTTTGGGTTTCCATTGGCTGTAAGCCATAATCATCAACAATAACAGAAAAAAACACTTTATATAGATCACTCTGTGTGTAATGACTCTATATAATATATGCATATCCTTTTTTATTGAATTACTGAAATAAATTAACTTTTTGATGATATTCTAATTTATTGATATGCACTTGTATATGCAATTTGTTTACTTACAGTCACATGCCGAAGAGCTACTCTTCATAATTCTCTGTGTTCAGTGAAATACTACAGACCCTGCTTTACTGCAAGAAGCAGGAAGAACAGTTAGTTGGCATATGACTATTAGTATGAAAATCGCAAATGAGTGGTCTTCTGATGACTGCTGAAACCGGCAAGCAGTGCCAAATCCTGCCAGAGAATATATTACACGTAGGTATGAGCGATCTCAAACTGTAAGGTCCGGGGTCTGGATTTGGACACTCAGTGTCCAGTGCTCGAACTTGAGCACCTACTTCTCATGTAAGTTTGTGGTCAAGTTCAGAGTTCAGATGCTGTTTGCACAGTATGCTGAATAACGTTTGTTGAAAGGCTGCAGTGCAGCTGAACGGTAAGAAAACATCCTTGGTTTTATGACTAATGTGTGATGTGTGTTTTATATGTATAGCTATGGTAACTTCTTTAATCCAGTTATATGGATGGCCTCAGTACTGTACTGCCAAACACCTCAAGTTGTCACCGGTTGCTGGTTTACTGTTTGCATAGTAGAGATCTGCCTTGAGGAAGAGAGCCTGAGTTGGCATGGTTAATTGAAGAGCCGCCCCGATAGTGGGGTGTAGTAAGTGGAATATACGAATAAAGGTGTTTTCAGTTTCAGGGTTGTTGTGTAGTTGAAGCAGGAAGGAGAAGTCAAGTGCAGGAGGTGTTACGGAACTGCCTGTTAAAAGGTGGAATCAGGTTATCAGGCAGTCAGGGTCCACTGTGCAGAGAATCCTGCTGCTGGTGATAGCAGAAGGTTGGGGAAACCTTTACCACAAAGCGGTACTTGTCTCTGTTACCTCACAGCGGCACTAGGGCCAACTGCGGCACTCACTGTTTAGCTCACAGTGACTACCAAATTAGCATATAAATAAGGGAATGCTAATCAACTAATGGCGAGTGCGTAAATAATAATAGAGGTGGACCTGTAGTTCCTGTCGAATCACAGGAACTACAAAAGCATGCGGATGGCAACCCCAACCATAGTCCACTAACTAACTCCTCTGTTGCCTCACAGAGGTAAGGATTAGATATTGTGTGAAGATAGGAAATCCGTTACAGGTAACGGAGATCCCCGACGCTATTCTCTATTAGCTCATAGAGGGTATGTACCTAAGGTGTACTGTCTAGGCTCCATGTATAACTCTCTGCCTAATACCTTGTGCTAGCCGCACTATAGGGAGCGAGGGATCTCTCTATGCTAGCCACAGAGAATCACCTGAGAGCACAGTGACAGAATTCCCTGTGTAAGCCTAGTTCCACTAAGGTGCGAGGAAGTGGGCACTAGTGGCTAGGTAGCGCTTGACCAGCGGGTGTACACTGGCTTGTGACAGTAGTGTAGGCTAGCTAGTATGAGAGGTCACACATGAGGCGTCTACCCCATGCATGCACCAAGAATGACTGAGAACCGAGCATTGTGCTGCAGGGCTCTTTATAGATAAGGTACCTCCCACAAGATGGAGGCGCCCAGCAGCCAATCGGCTCTCGGCCAATCAGATTCGAGAACATCAGCGGTGACGTCACCCATGGCCAATCAGCAAGCAGTGCATCACAGTCACGTGATCCCGCATCATCGATGATGTCACCCGCGGCCAATCAGCAGCTGCCACGTGGTGAGCATGCTCAGAACGAACCAAAGCTGACTTAGTGCAGAAGGTAGCTTGTCTACTCACGCATGCGCAGAAGCCCCATTTCAGGACTTAGCCTCAGCCACTAACGATTTCTCAGGCGGGTAGAACGCCGTGGCAGAGAACCAGAGGGAGAAGAATAAGAAGGTGGAGCAGCAGACCCACGACCTGAAACAGGAGGAGTAATCAGGAACTAAATAAAGTGTTACCTATGGTCCTGCAACGCTCTTAACATGAGGTAAGTGACAGTGACTCAGAAGAACTATGCTAAGTTTCTAATTGGAGGTATTTTTTAACATTATTATCATTATTATTATTATTATTATTATCACACCTACTACATATTAGGATAAGTTCTTGGAGATGGGAACAACCCTTTAAGCTTTTGATTACTCACAATGCGTGCACTGCACACTGTCAGGATGCTGCTGACATTGCCCTGACCTGGAAGTGCCAGAGTTTTAATTGTATGTTCACTTGAAAGACATGAGTACAATGCATTCCTTGGTGTCAGCATGTTACACATTCTCCGAGCCAGCTGTCAGCTTGACAGGAGGCTCAGAGGATGGCCTAATCCCTTTCCAGCACCACATATGCTGGCTGCGCCTGCTTTTCCATCCATAGATGCACCCCTGAATAAGGAACTGTTTTAAATATTTATTCAAGTATATTTGAATAATATGAAAAATATAACATCTTGGGTTAGAAATAAGTAAAGAAAAAATGTAAATGTAAATGTTCACTAATTGAAGTAAAATAAAAATGTAAAAAATATTTTATTATAATTAATCAATCATTTGATGATAAAATTGAAAAAAAATGCATGTACTGTAGCTTCCACAAAAAATGCAATATTTTGTTTAATACAATTAAAAAACAGCTAAAACATTCACATATTATCTATCCCCCCCACATATACACTGTGTGCAGAATTATTCGGCAAATGAGTATTTTGATCACATGATACTTTTTATACATGTTGTACTACTCCAAGCTGTATAGGCTTGAGAGCCAACTACCAATTAAGTAAATCAGGTGATGTGCATCTCTGTAATGAGGAGGGGTGTGGTGTAATGACATCAACACCCTATATAAGGTGTGCTTAATTATTAGGCAACTTCCTTTCCTTTGGCAAAGTGGGTCAGAAGAGAGATTTGACGGGCTGAGAAAAGTAAAAAATTGTGAGATGTCTTGCAGTGGGATGCATCAGTCTTAAAATTGACAAACGTTTGAAGCATGATCACCGAACAATCAAGCGTTTCATGGCAAATAGCCAACAGGGTCACAAGATGCATGTTTGGCAAAAAAGGCGCAAAATAACTGCCCATGAATTGTGGAAAGTCAAGCGTGAAGCTGCCAAGATTCCATTTGCTCCAGTTTGGCCATATTTCAGAGCTGCTAGTATCAAGTAACTGAAGTATCAAAAAGCACAATGTGGCGCCCTGGACAAGCCAGGTCGTCACAGGTACTGCAACAACACACCCCACACCCGAGCTAGGCACACCAAAGTCAGACAAAAATCCTTGTTGCCTCCCTCCAGGGGCTGATGTCCACACCAGGGGGTGGAGCCAGGCGGTTGGCCTCCCCCACCGAGGAGTTCACAGTCCTGGAGGCAGGAAAAGGCAGTCAGATCAGTTAGGGAAGTGGTAGTAGAGGAGACTGACCATGTCCGGGTGCGTGGCCCGGGCACATACAGCAAGGTTGGGAGACGGTGGTGACCGTCTGCAGGCGAGGCAGATTGACGTGAACCGTAAGGACCAGGGACGGGCGGTGGCCCGCCGGTACCGGATCGGGGAGCGAAGAGAAGCCAGCACCATTCGGCAGGGCCTACGGACCCCGACCAGGCTTGGAGTCACCATAAAACCGGTCAAATCCGTTAGCGAAGGGAACCTCTGGGTTTCCCAGCAGTCAAGACCCGATTGAAGGCAACAGCTCAAACCGTGAAGGGAAATACAGTCACCACCAAGGCTACAGTTCCCAGGGCCAGAGCCTGCGGGCAAAAGGGGCTCCCTCAGCATCCATCCAAGCTGGGGAGCGGGTTACCGGTGGGAAGCCACCAGAACTGAGAACACAACACAGGTGCAGGGAAAGGCAGTCACCGCCAACCTACCGGGAGAAGAACCACCGCAGCTGTCTGTGGGACCCGTCCATCCAGCCTTTTGTTTTACCGGAGACTTTGTGTTCATCATTGGCTGAGTGAGTACCACTGTGCGGTGCGGCACCGCGCTGCCCCCGCAACCCACCTGCCATCCTCCCCTCACCGGGCCCCGGGACAACCAACCCCCCTACCCACGGAGGGGAAAAACAACATCCAAGATGCTCCCTGTCATCGCTCCCGGGATCCCCGTCCAGAGCAGCGGTGGTGTCACAACCTCACCACAACCGTGGGTGGCGTCACGGACAATAAATCCCCAAAATCATTCCCTTTTTCACTCCCGGGCGAGGAGCGCCGCTCGAGTCCCCGGGATCCGGCCCACCGCTCGTGCCACCACCGAGCAGCAGCAGCAGCCGGACCCAAGCAGTGGGTGAGCGCAGCGTCCCTTCCTCCGCCCGCGACACACAAGGTGTACCATACTCAAGACATGGCCAAGTTAAGGAAGCCTGAAAAATGACCACCTTTGAACAAGAAACATAAGATAAAATGTCAAGACAGGGCAAGAAATATCTTAAGACTGATTTTTCAAAGGTTTTATGGACTGATGAAATGAGAGTGACCCTTGATGGGCCAGATGGATGGGACAGAGGCTGGATCAGTAAAGGGCAGAGAGCTTCACTCCGCCGCAGATGCCAGCAAGGTGGAGGTGGGGTACTGGTATGGGCTGGTATCATCAAAGATGAACTTGTGGGACCTTTTCGGGTTGAGGATGGAGTGAAGCTTAACTCACAGACTTACTGCCAGTTTCTGGAAGACAACTTCTTCAAACAGTGGTACAGGACGAAGTCGGTATCTTTCAAGAAAAACATTATTTTCAAGCAGGACAATGAATAAAATGCAAAAAAAATAATGACATAGTCTACTTGTTCACCTGATCTGAACCCCATAGAGAACCTGTGGTCCCTCATAAAATGTGATATCTAAAGGGAGGGAAAACAGTACACCTCTCAGAACAGTGGCTGGGAGGCTGTAGTGGCTGCTGCAAGCAATGTTGATCGTAAACAGATCAAGCAACTGACAGAATCTATGGATGGTAGGCTGTTGAGTGTCATCATAAAGAAAGGTGGCTATATTAGTCACTAATTTTTTTGCATGTCAGAAATGTTTATTTCTAAATTTTGTGCAGTTATATTGGTTTATCTGGTGAAAATAAACAAGTGAGATGGGAATATATTTGGGTTTTATTAAGTTGCCTAATAATTCTGCACAGTAATAGTTACCTGCACAAACAGATATCCTCCTAAGATAGCCAAATCTAAAAAAAAAAAACCTCCAACTTCCAAAAATATTAAGCTTTGATATTTATGAGTCTTTTGGGTTGATTGAGAAAATAGTTGTTGATCAATAATAAAAAAAATCCTCCAAAATGCAACTTGCGTAATAATTCTGCACACGGTGTAATGATAGTTATGCAGGTCTTGACAATATGAATCTCAGCTTGAATTTTCTGTAGGAGAGCTGTATCTACTGGATACATAAATCAGCCCCTGCAAGGAGTACCACATTCACATACAGTTGATGCCAGCTTTATATTTATCACTTTATATTTTATGTTTAATATAAAAAAACTTAATGGACAGTATGTTATTTTCTAACAATAGATGACCTTTAATAACCAGAGTTTATTAGTTTTATTCAACATGTGCAAGGGAATGCCTAGTGATGGCAACTAACTTTCCTCAGTGGTAGGCCTTGGTCACATTAGTGTATATATAGGAAAAGCGTGTACCGCCCGCGTGTCAGCGGCCAAGCCGCTCGGATCCAGAACCGCGTTGGCTCGAGGGGTCTCCGGACCCGGGGTTTTACGCGGTCACTCGAGTTTAAACAGGGGGGTATATACAGGGGAGTTAGAAGTTCGTGATGCCACCCACGGTGCGTGGTAAATGGAGTACCACCACTGCTGTTAGTGGGGGAGCCTGGTGGCGGTGGTATGGCAGCAAGGTGTTTAACCCTTCTGTGGGTAGGGGTTTGAGCCCCGGGGCCCGGTGATTGTGCAGGGGGGTGCCGTTGGGAAAAGGAAGGGTCTCTGCGTACTCACTCAGTCCAAGAATACTGACACCGACAGCTTGTAAACCAGAGTTCTGAGCACTGCTGTAGTAAGGAGGAAGCACGCTTGGATCCATGCCCTTGTTGTTGCTTGTTAGCCTGGGGCCATTTCCGTGGCACCTTCTAATTTGTTGGACCCTATAGTCTGGAACTAAACGACTCCTCTCTCCAACTCCTCTTTTCCACTGCTCTCACTTTTTCACTTTCCCCTACCAACCCCCCAAGTGGGTGGCCCTATTGCCTTCAGGCCCCCCCAATGGTGTGTCTGGTGGGTATGGTGTAAAGTGTTCCTAGGGTTTTGATTGTCTCTGATCTTAGCAACACCAAAGAACAGGGATCCGTAACCAAGGAGGATACGGATACTGTGCAGAAGGGCAGATTACACAATACCCTGTGACGACCTGATAGGCCAGGGCGTCACATTCTCCCTTGGTTAAACGTAACTCGTCCCCGAGCTACAGGACACCAGAGGTTTATTTTTGTTTTTAACTGTAGAAGAAAAGGAACATTTTAAACATTACACACTTTTAATAACGGGTTCCATCCCACACAGAGAAGGCACTTTACTTAAACGTTACAAACTTTTTAAGAGTTCACCATCCAACAGTGGGACGCTACCTTTTTCAATGGTAATGGAGGCTCAACCTACTCCGTTGCAGCCCAGTCCCAACGTCCCGGAACCAGTAACCCACCACCCAAACAACCTGCTCCCCCTGGAAACCTATGATGGGTCCGTGACCAGGTTAAGGTCCCGGGTGTTGTCTTTAGATGACTCTGGTTGGCACAGGAGGTGCAACTATGTACAATAGACAAGTTCGTGTTGGTCACGCCAGTCCTGTGACAATGGTCCATATTTACTTATATATAAAAGTTTAACGGAGTCCATGTTCCAGTTGTACACATTTTAACAATCTTCTTGCAAATCTCGTAACTGTGGAAAACAATAAATTAAAGCACCGATACCTAACAATTCTATGGCCTTGCAAAACTACTGGTATTATAACATTTTTCTTAGTAATAGATTGTCGGGTCCTGTAGCCATGCTTCTTTGCGACTACGTGCCATTGACGCTGACACAAACCCTTCTTCAAACATAACATGCTTAGTTACCTCTAGGGCCTACTAGCCCCGCTTCCCACAATGCCGGGTATAGGTAACCATCTCCTCAGGTTGAAGATTACGCTCTGGGTGGCCCCAAGGGAGGTGCTGTGCCACATCTAGTCGGGACACATACACATACACCCCAGCTGTGAGGCCTGCTTCGCGGATAAACCCCCATCGCTGCTCGGGGTCAAACCGCTCCACAAGGCCACGGCACCATGCCCCTTTAACTCGAGAAGCAGCGCTCCTTATTTGCTCCTTTTCTGCTCAATCACGGGCGGCAAGCTCCCATCGTCGCCGGTCTCGGGTTACAATCTCTGCTTGTAGCTGGTATTGTTGTCGTTCCCAGTAGGGGGCATCAGCGTCCGGCTTCAGCTCCCTATCTGGCTCTGGTTTTATTTGAACTCTTGCCACCCCAACAATCGGGATGCCGCACGGTAGTGGGATAGATGGACTCTTTGGCTCCGCTTCTGTGGTTGTTAGTAGACAAATCGACTGCTCCGCAGCCGGGGTTGCAGGGTCCGGGTGCTCCGCCTCTGAGGACGGGCCCAGTGAGGCGGCCGGGTGTGGTCTGGCTGGTGTCTGGATGACCACTGCCGTGACTGGAATGAGGGTCATGGTTGGGATCTCCACAGCTGGGACTTTCTGTAAATGCACCGAAGGTTTTGCTGCCGGGGTTGGTGTGGGCAGCTCAGCAACCACCAAGGACGGGGTAGGTGATGGTGGAGTGCTCACCGCTGTTAGGGCCAGGTGGACGGGCAGACCCAGGAGGTGGATCCACTGGGTCAAACACCTTAATGAAGGCAAGGGGTCCGGTAGCCGGAGCACTACGGGTAGCAGGACAGTCCGTGCAAAAGAGTGGAATGGAGAAGTCCCTGGGACCACGGAGTCACTGATGGTAGTCCGGGTGACGGAGCTCAGGTTCGGAGGCCGAGATGTTGTTAGGCAGAGTCCGGAACCGATGGAGCGAGAGGACGGGTCACCACAGGGATCAGAGATGGTACGGACTGACGGGATGGCAGATAGTCAGCGTTCGGGGTTCGGGAATCGGCAGGACCGGATGGCGGGGCAGGAGCGGCTCTAGAAGAGAGATATGTAAGTATATCACAGAGACACAAGGAGACCTGACTCCTAGCTTAGGAAACACGAAGAACAGGCCCCGCCCACTTGGACATTAAACCCCTTTATACCCTGTACCTGTGTGTTCAATTTCCTGTCAGTGGACGCTGGCCCTTTAAGAGAGGGTCAATGACCGCGCGCGCGCCCTAATGCGCATGCGCGAGGCCCGGGTGCCAGAAGCCAGGGCAGGGAGCGGTGTATAGGAAGCAGGGGAGCCGGCCTGGAGCAGGGCTGCCGACGGGCGCCGGGAGCGGGGACCGGGCCGCCTGGGGACCGCAGGTGATGGAGGCTGGAGACCGTGGAGCGGGGGACGCCTGACAGAGGAGCCGGGGAGCGAAGCAGGGGAGCCGGGGAGCGTGGCAGGTGAGCCGGGGAGCAGAGCAGGGGACCCGGAGAGCGTGACAGTACCCCCCCACGCCCTCTCCCCGCAACCGGGACAGGAAGGCACGTATCAGGGGAGTACCCACATTCTCCCGGGGTTCCCAGGACCTATCCTCAGGACCATACCCTGCTCAGTCCACCAGGAAGAACTGTCGGCCCCGTACAGTTTTCATGGCCACAATATCCCTTACCGCATAGATGTCATTGTGGCGCCCCTGACCTGGTCAGGCACCACTGAGTACTGCACCCATGCTGGGGACAGTACAATACAGGTAATCCAGAAGGCTGACCGAGGTGTGACTACACAGGCGCATAGTGATCAGGTCTCACACATGTACCTATGAGAGGACCCCTGGGGATCCCAGGAGGGGGAAAAGCCTTCACCTCCACTGGAATAGTGGAGGGGGCCAAAAGCCTCCATCTCCTCTCAAGGGGTGTGGTAAGAGAATCTGGTTGCTAGGTGGCGTAGGCAGGCACAAAAGGGAAAAGAGAGGGAGGAGTAAACAGTCTGCAGCAGAGTGTGGAGGAGTGAGGAGCAGGAAAGTGAGGCTCTGACAGGAGCAGCAGTGAAGGTCCCAGATGTGAGCCGGTTCAGAGCAGAGTCCAGGGAGCTCCGAGGAGAGCTGACCCCTTCCCCTGGGCTGCTGTAGTCTGACAGCGTCCGCGCAGTGGCTACCGACGGGGGAGAACGATCACCTAGGAGTGCTACCCGAAACCCATCTCCAGCTAGAGAGAGAGCACAGAGTGGGAAGTAAGGAGACTGCTAGGGAGAACCAGGCCCAAACGGGCGGCAGATCCCGGAGCGGGGATAGATCCACCTTTCCCTGCTAAACCTGCCAGTGTGGGGCCCTCAAAGCCCACACCACAACACCACAAAAGCCGCAGCCACGTAGCCACAGTTAGGGCCCATAGCTCACAGGAGGCAAGCAGCTGGAGTGATCTGGCCCAGGCAACAAGCAAACGGCAAACGAAGGGGAGTGAGGCTTCAGCAACTTCCCTGGGTGACCCCCATAGGGACTAAAAGTCGGGGTCACCCCAAACCACCAAGGGCTAAGGAAGGCGAGTTGGTAGTCACCATCAGAAGTCAGCCTGAAGGATACCTGGTTCCCGCCTGGTTCATCCCAGCTACGCCCGGGTTACTCACCCTGCCACCTGAAGTGAGTAAAAACCCTGAAAGACATTCTGCCTGTGTGGAGTTATTCTGCGCCTTGTGGTTCTACGCACCTACACAGGGCCCTGGGGCTTGCCTCACTCTCAGGAGGCTATTCCAACTAACTGCACTCACCATCAGCCCCAGGCGTCCCTCAACCTGCAGTGGCGGTCCCTACTGGCCGCAATACTGAGAGTGGCGTCACGACAAGAAGAAGATCTCCTACCTGTGACCAGATCCAGCTGAGTGGAGTCCCTGAAGGTAATGCACCGATACAACACCTGTGGGGCTTCACATCATCATCAGCGATAGGAGGAGGAGCCGAACTGGCAGCAGCGGAGAAGGGACCAAGGACAACCGGCTTGAGCAGGGAGACGTGGAAGGAGTTGGGTATCCTCATCGTGGCCGGGAGCTGCAGCTTGTAGGAGACCTCATTTATTCTGCAGAGGACTTTAAACGGCCCGATGTAGCGAGGACCCAGCTTGTATGATGGTAGCTTCAATCGGACGTACTTGGAAGCAAGCCAGACGAGATCTCCTGGAGAGAAACACGGAGGATCCAAACGCCTCTTGTCTGCGTGTCTCTTCATCCGCAGGGAAGCACGTCCAAGGGACGCCTTGACAGAGTCCCAAATTGTTGCAAAGTCACGGGCTACAGCATCAGCAGCAGGGACATCCGAGGAAGAGGATACAGGTAATGGGACGGAAGGCTGAAGTCCGTAAACGACATGGAAGGGAGAGCTGGAGGAGACCTCACTGACGTGGTGGTTATGGGAGAATTCAGCCCAAGGAAGAAGCGTGGACCAGTCGTCGTGATGGGCGTTAACGTAGTGACGCAAGAAGGAGGTCAGGATCTGATTGACTCGTTCCACTTGGCCATTCGACTGAGGATGGTAGGCTGAAGAAAAGTCCAGAGTCACTCCCAGATGTTTGCAGAGAGCCCTCCAGAAGTGGGAGGTGAACTGAGTTCCTCTGTCGGACACAATGTGTGATGGAAAGCCATGCAACCGGAAGATGTGCTGTATGTAGGCGTCAGTGAGTTCCTGGGCAGAGGGCAGTCCAGCCATAGGGACGAAATGAGCCATTTTGGAGAACCGATCCACCACGACCCATATGACTGTGTGTCCGGAGGACAGGGGCAAGTCCGTAATGGTGTACATTGCAATGTGTTGCCACGGAACTGAGGGTATAGGCAGAGGCAGAAGACGGCCATAAGGCAGATGTTTGGGTGTCTTGTTCCTGGCACAAGAGGAGCAGGCTGAGACATAAGAAGTGACGTCCGTACGAAGGGATGGCCACCAGTAATGACGTACAATCGTACTCCATGTTCTCTTCTGACCAGCATGGCCGGCTGTTTTCGAGGCATGGCCCCAGTGCAACACTTTTTGCCTGTCAGTCTCAGAGACATAGGTCTTCCCAGGCGGTATCTGGGCCAGGGTAACAGGAGCCACCGGAATGATTTTACTAGGGCAGATGATCGGCTGGGATGTCTCCTCCTCCTGCTCCATGGGCATGAATGACCTGGACAAGGCATCTGCACGTACATTCTTGTCCGCAGGTCGGAAATGGAGCTGGAAATCGAACCTGGCAAAGAACAAAGACCACCTGGCTTGCCGTGGGTTCAGTCGCTGAGCGGACCGCAGGTATTCCAGGTTCTTGTGGTCCATGTAAATGATCACGGGGTACACTGCTCCCTCCAGAAGGTAGCGCCATTCCTCCAGAGCCAGTTTGACTGCCAATAGCTCTCGGTCACCAATGGTGTAGTTGCGTTCAGGCGCTGAGAAGCTCTTGGAGTAGAAACCGCAAGTCACCATCTTCCCGGAGGAGGACTTCTGCATGAGCACTGCTCCGGCTCCCGAGGAGGAGGCATCCACCTCCAAGGTGAACTGTCGGTTTAACTCCGGACAGTGGAGCACAGGGGAGGAAGCAAATGCCCGCTTCAGAGAGCCAAACGCGGCGTCGGCCGCAGGTGACCAGTCCTTTGGATTAGCCCCCTTCTTGGTCAAGGCGGAGAGAGGTGCAGTCAGAGCAGAGAAGTGAGGGATGAACTGACGGTAATAGTTTGCGAATCCCAGAAAGCATTGGATTGCCTTCAGTCCAGAAGGAGGGGGCCAGTTGAGAATGGAAGAGACCTTCTCCGGATCCATCTGCAGTCCGGTATCGGAAATTACGTAACCCAGGAAGGGAAGAGAAGACTGCTCGAAGACACACTTCTCGTACTTGGCGTACAGACGATTTTCCCTCAGTCTTTGTAGTACCAGCTGCATGTTCTCTCTGTGGGTCTGGAGGTCCGGAGAAAAGACCAGGATGTCATCAAGATACACCACCACACAGATGTAGAGAAGGTCCCGGAACACGTCGTTCACCAATTCCTGAAAGACTGCTGGTGCGTTACACAGGCCGAAGGGCATCACACAGTATTCATAGTGCCCATCGCGAGTATTGAACGCGGTCTTCCATTCGTCCCCAGAGCGGATGCGGACCAGGTTGTAGGCACCCCGAAGATCCAACTTGGTAAACACACGAGCTCCTCTAAGCCGATCAAACAATTCGAGGATGAGCGGCAGGGGGTATTTGTTTTTCACGGTGATTTGGTTCAATCCCCGGTAGTCAATGCATGGGCGTAGGTCGCCCTCTTTCTTCTTAACAAAGAAGAAGCCTGCTCCAGCAGGAGAGGAGGATCTCCGAATGAATCCCCTTTCCAGGTTCTCTGTGATGTACGTAGACATGGCCCTTGTTTCGGCAGGAGACAGCGGATATATCCGTCCTCGAGGTGGTGTAGTTCCCGGGAGCAGGTCGATGGCACAATCATAAGGACGATGTGGCGGCAGTACCTCTGACTCCTTTTTATCAAAGACGTCCGCGAAGGACCAATAGGCCGAGGGCAGTCCCGGTAGGGACTCTGGAACCGGAGGTCGTCGGATGGGTTGAATAGTCTTCAGACAGTTCTCGTGGCAAGAGGAGCCCCATCGGGTGATTTCACCAGTACCCCAGCTGACTGAGGGTTCATGTGTCCGTAACCAGGGGAGTCCCAGCAAGATTTGATGAGACATGTGTGGGAGGACATAGAGAGCAATATTCTCGGTGTGCAGGGCACCATACGCAGTTCCACCGGCTTGGTGATCCACGAGATGGTGTCAGAGAGGGGTCTCCCATCCACAGAGGCAATCACTAGGGGTTTGTCGAGTGGAGTAACAGGCACCTGGTACTTGTCCACCGTGGCCTGCTGGATGAAATTGCCTGCTGCCCCGGAATCGAGGTACGCCTCGGCCGTGAACCGCGTCTCTCCCGTAGTCACTTGAACAGTCCACGTAACCGGGTCTGAGAGAATCCCAGCACCTAGGGTGGCCTCTCCTACCAACCCTAGGCTTTGGAGTTTCCCGGCCTCTCTGGACAGGAACGTAGCAGGTGTGTGCCCTCTCCGCAGTAGAAGCAGAGGCCCTTGGCGAGCCGTTCTGCTCGGCGTTGTTCAGACTGCCGCAAACGGTCGATCTGCATGTGCTCGTGGACGGAGACACCAGATGACGTTGACTGAAGTACGGCGGGCTTCTGCGGAGGAGAGGAATGCCGTATCGGATGTCTCTCACGGGACACCTCTTTGGATCGTTCCTGAAAACGAAGATCCACTCGAGTCGCTAGGGCAATCAGGGCATCCAGGGTGGACGGCACGTCACGACCAGTCAGCTCATCTTTGATACGACCCGAGAGGCCTTCCCAGAAGGCAGCGGTTAGAGCCTCATTGTTCCACCTGAGTTCCGAAGCCAAGGTGCGAAAACGGATGGCATATTGACCCACCGTCAGAGTCCCCTGACGTAGCCGGAGGAGAGATGAGGCAGACGCGGAGGCGCGTCCGGGCTCGTCAAAGGTGCCACGAAATGCCTGCAGGAACTCCTGGATGTTGGTGGTCACCGGATCCTCCTTCTCCCACAAGGGGTTCATCCAAGCCAGCGCCTCACCCTCTAGATGGGACATCATGAACGCGCCCTTGGCTTGGTCGGAGGCAAACAAGTGCGGCAGCAGCTTGAAATGGAGAGAGCATTGATTGATGAATCCCCTGCAGGTCTTGGGATCTCCGGCGTACCGGGGTGGTGAGGCCAAACGAAGTCTGGAAGCATCCGAAGAGGCTGCACGGGAGCTGTGGCCGTGGATTGTACAGTGGAAGCTCGAGATGCCGAAGATGTGACCGACGCTTGCAGCGTGTTCAGGCGGGCGTCCACAGAAGACATGAAGTTCAGCATGCGGGTCTGGGTCTCACGCTGGCGTGTGAGTTCCTCCTGCAAGGCCGCTAGTGCTTGGGCGGGATCCATGGCCTGTTCTTACTGTTAGGGCCAGGTGGATGGGCAGACCCAGGAGGTGGATCCACTGGGCCGAACACCTTAATGAAGGCAAGGGGTCTGGTAGCCGGAGCACTACGGGTAGCAGGACAGTCCGTGCAAAAGAGTGGAATGGAGAAGTCCCTGGGACCATATGAATCAAGAGAGTCTCAGCTTCCCATACACGGTAAGTTTTTTTTTTAACTGCATGAGAGGACACACACAAGCTAGGGACCCCAACGTAGAGAAATACTTTGGCGTAGTGATGGGGCTCTATTGCATTGATCAATTCAGTAGCTAAATTTCTCTTGATTCATATTTTCATGGCAGTAATGCAGATTCCATTTTTCACATATTCACTCTTGCATATAGCTATTGGATTTTTCAAGTCAGTATTCACACAGCAGTTTCTGCTATTTCATGTATTCCCCTTACATAGTCACTGGTGTGCATACCTTATCTCCCCATAGTGATGTTTTTTTAGGTTTTTGCACCCAGTTCGGACTTAGAATGGTGTTCCAAACGTTATTCCTATTTGTTAGTATTTTTTCGTTTGTGAACCCTCCCCATCCACACCTATTGCCAATCCATATCATACGCATAAATAGCCTGGGTCTCAGCTTCCCATACACGGTAGGTTTTTTAACTGCATGAGAGGACACACACAAGCTAGGGACCCCGACGTAGAGAAATACTTTGGCGTAGTGTTGGGGCTCTATTGCATTGATCAATTCAGTAGCTAAATTTCTCTTGATTCATATGTTCATGGCAGTAATGCAGATTCCATTTTTCACATATTCACTCTTGCATATAGCTATTGGATTTTTCAAGTCAGTATTCACACAGCAGTTTCTGCTATTTCATGTATTCCCCTTACATAGTCACTGGTGTGCATACCTTATCTCCCCATAGTAGGAGCCCAGCTCCTTACCCTTCACTCTCCACTTCATGACTCCTCTCTCCAACTCCTCTTTTCCACTGCTCTCACTTTTTCACTTTCCCCTACCAGCCCCCCAAGTGGGTGGCCCTATTGCCTTCAGTCCCCCCAATGGTGTGTCCTAGGGTTTTGATTGGCTCTGATCTTAGTAACACCAAAGAACAGGGATCCATACCCAAGGAGAATGTGGATACGCAGAGACAGACAATGAGTAAGATGTGGAGATTAATCACTCCATCTTCTCTGCACGTGTGGTGCAATTCTCACATGTGAAAGAATTGGAACATTGCTACATAACACCTGTTGGTTGTAGGCTACAGAGACATTGCTGGAGTTGAAGGACTCATAATGTTATACCACACTAGACAACCAGGAATGGCCCCTTCATTACCCCAAATCCTAGATCACCCAGGAGGCTGGCAGTGCCTACTCTACTATGCTAAAGAATCCATACACATTAAACTATTGGTTTGTTTGGTCAATGGCCTAATGTGTATGGGGACACCGGCCCTGTGATGATTGAGAGAGATGCCAATCCTGCATGTCCAATATTGCACTTTCCGTTGCATTGTCCTCCTTGCGGTAACCCCCGGTGATGTTTTAGCTAATGGCTTTCTCACAGAGAACAGGAGTGCTCAGCTAAGGGAACATTCCTGTGTATGGGAGAGTCAACTGAGATGGCAGTCGATCGAACGATTGAAGTGGGACGACCTGGACTAGCCAGGTAGTCACAGACAGGCCCTTGCACAAACACCCGAACCCTTACAAGGTAACAGCAGCCAACCTAAAAACCCTGAGTCACCCCTCTCAGATCTTGACGTTCACACCAGGGGGCGGAGTCAGGCGGTTGGCCACGGCCACCGAGGAGTTCGGATAGCCTGAGGCGGGAAAACACAACAGATCTGTTAGGAGAGGAGAGTGGAGTAGTTGGAAAGTAGTAAACGTCTGTCAGGGATCTGGGTCGTAGCCCAGATACCCTGTGTCCAGGAGGCAGACGGTGGTTGCCGCCTGCAGGAGCCGGGAAGATGGCTGGTGGAACCGTAAGGGACTGGGACAGGGTAGTGGCCCGCCGGTTGGGAACCGGGGAGCCGACTGGAAACCGGAGCACCAGGAGGGGTACTCAGACCCAGAACGAGGCCTAGAAGCCACTGGACTGAGTTGAATTCACTAATTGGGGTCTGGACCTTAGGTTCTTTCCCACCCAAGTCCCGACTGAAGACAGCAGCCCAACGAGGAGGATAGAAGGCCACCGCTCAGGCAGAGAGATCCCACGGGCCAGCATCTGCGGGCAAACGGGCTCTCCCGGCACACACAAAGCCGGGGAGTGGACTACCATCGCTGAAGCATAGGCAGTCAAAATCTACAAAACGAGGTGCAGGAGAAAGGCCAAAACCACCAACCCGGGTGGGGGACAAGACGTAGCCGTCTGCGGGCACTGACCACCATCAACTTTTTTTACCAGACACTTATGTGTGTCAATAATCGTGAGTACAACAGTGCCATCTGGCTGCGCACCGCCCTGCACCGCCCAGCCACTACTCTCCCCAAGCGGGTCCCGGGGCCACCATCCCTGCCTACGGAGGGGTTAACATCTTGCTGCACGACCATCTCCCCCGGGTGCCCCCGTAACTGAGGCGGTGGTGTCTACACCTTCACCACGTCCCGTGGGTGGCGTCACCAATGCATACACGGCTCCGGCTGTACACCTACTTAACCACCCCCATCGAGATTGCCGGTAACCCCTTGCAGAGAGACGTGACCCCCGGGTCCAGAGGTGCTCGAGCCACCCACAAAACAAGCCCGGACCCGAGCGGCTCGGCTGCAGCCAAGCGCGGGGCAGTACAGAAGCATTGTTTGACTGACAGCCATCTGTTTATGGAGAGCTTTAGATAACTAGGGCTGCTGAGTATATCTTCTTACCTTTGACTTCTTTAGATTCATTTATCACACCCTGATCACTAAGAATATTAAATAATAATATTAATAAAAACCTTTACACTATCTCATACTACCAACGATATTAAATATTACGCTAACCTTAGCTTCCAGGATGTAACATATAGTTTTACATGATATCCATTGAATATAGTGATGTTGATGTTTCCTTTTTTGGCTGCCCAATTTCTTTGTGGTATTCTTGACTTTTAAAGGGGAGGCTACATTTTGTCTTCCTGGTGGGTTCCAACTTTTGTATACAGTATAACCAAATAATAAAGTTATTTATTTAACCAGTACACATGAAAAATTGCTAATAAAAAAAAACACTGCTTATCCGAAGCTTATTTCTGTATTAATTCATTGAGCAGAAAGACAACAATTGAGTCACATTGCAATATTAATCTTTCACCAGACTGGTCCATTGGCCAGGTCAGTAGTCTCTGGTTGCTTATGCAGCCTAGCACAATGTCATCTGTGGAACAAGTTGCTCTAATAATATTGTGTCAGCCCTGACTAATCAAATGCAATGCCATGGTTCCCAGAAGGTAAGGGATTCACTAATTTCCCCTCCAGCAGAAAGACACTTCTCACCTGGCCAATGAATCAACACACCTATCTCTAGTTTTTTTCCTTAAGGCCCCTTTACACACTGAGACTTTCTAGCAATCCCACCAGCGATCCCAACCTGGCCGGGATCGCTGCAAAGTCTCTGGTGAGTCGCTGGTGAGCTGCCAAACAGGCAGACCTGGCCAACGACGCAACAGCGATCCGTACCTGCAGAACGACCTAGCTAGTCATTGGGGACGTTGTAAAGCAGCTTTTTGAAAGGGAAGTCGCTAACGAAGTCGCTGTAACGGTGTCAAACACAACGATGCATGCTGCACAGCGGTAAACAAAGGACTAAAGAATGGTCCTGAGAAATGTGTAGTGATCATCAACCTCACAGCAGGGGCCAGGTCGCTGATGCGTTTCACACACTGCAATGTCGTTGAGGAGGTCGCTGTAACGTCACAAAACCAGTGACGTTACAGCGATGTCGTTTGCGATGTTGCAGTGTGTAAAGGGGCTTTTAGGGTCTTGGAAATGAAGGGTAATGAGAACTGATAAAACATGACAATAGGGAAGGATTTTATTTTGTTATAAAGTTTGTTTGACTACATTAAGTTGCAGGAACTGTCAGGAGTGACTGCAACATACTTATTATTGAGGCATAATCACATATATATTCTAGGACCAAAAACAAAGAAAGTTAAAAGAAATTTGTCAGCAAGTTTTTGCTTTAATCTAAGAACAGCATAATGAAGGGGAAGAGACCTTGATTCCAGGAATGAGTCACTTTTTATGCTATGTGCTGCAGTTTCAATATAATCGGTGTTCTATCAGAAAGATATTATCACTGCCTAACTACATGTCTCATGTAGGCCGCTGAATGGCAGTTTGCTGAGAATTCACAGGGTACACTGGAAGCTGCTAGTTGTGTGTGGGCAGGGTTATACAGGATGGAAGTCTTATCTCTGCTACCTCTACATCAGACTGCGCAAAGCAGCCAAGAGTAAAATTGAAGCCATTCAAAAGTGGCCTATTTCCAGGACTGCTAGACAGCTGCCCTGTTGGGATTGGCTGGGTATTACCACCGGTTTGTGAAGAACTTCGCCAAGCTGGCTGAACCTTTGAATGAGTTATTGAGGGGCACCACTTGTGGGCCTAACACCAGACCTGTTTGTTGAGCTGGGAGACAACAAGAGGCATTCAATCAGATCCAGAATGCCCTTACTCAGGTACCCCTGTTGGCATATGCACGCTTCGATTGCCCTTTCAGGTTGTACACCGATGGCAACGTACACAGATTGGAGGTGGTGTTAACCCAAGAGCAAGATGGGTGCGAGCAAGTGATAGCATATGCGAGTCAGTCTCTAAGAAATGCAGAAAGAAATTATGAAAATTAAAGTGCTTTCAAATTAGATATGCTGGCATTAGTGTGGATCATAACCAAAAAATTTGCAAGTTACCTGGCAGGCTCAGATATTCTGGTTATGACCGACAATAATCCACTTACCCACCTAGGTAATGCTAAACTATTTCAGCAAGACAATGATCCAAAAAACCGCTCCAAATCTACTCAGGCATTCATGTAGAGGAACAATTACAATGTTCTGGAATGGCCATCCCAGTCCCCAGACCTGAAAATCATTGAACATCTGTGGGATGATTTGAAGCATGCTGTCCATGCTCGGCAACCATCAAACTTAACTGGAATTGTTTTGTAAACAGGAATAGTTAAATATACCTTCATCCAGGATCCAGGAACTCATTAAAAGCTACAGGAAGCGACTAGAGGCTGTTATTTTTGCAAAAGGAGGATCTACAAAATATTAATGTCACTTTTATGTTGAGGTGCCCATACTTTTGCATCGGTCAAATTTTGTTTAAATGCGGATTGCACATTTTCTGTTAGTACAATAAACCTCATTTCAATCCAGAAATATTACTCAGTCCATCAGTTATTAGATATATGAAACTGTAATAGCTGTTGCAAAACCCCAAATTGTTATAAAGAAAAAAGGTTAACATTAATAGGGGTGCCCAAATTTTTTCATATGACTGTATAACATCTGCCCCATTAGAAGTTTGTTGATTGACTATTTGTCTGTGGGCCCCTCAAAGAGCGGACATAGGTCCTGTCTGGTAATGACAGACCATTTCACAAAATATGCTGTAGTGGTACTCATGAAATATCACACTGCGCAGATCACGGTTTAAGGCATCTGCAAACACTTTATTCAAGTTATGGTTGCGGGAAGAGAGTACACTCTGATCAGGAAGCATGTTTACAAGGTAAACTTATGACAGAGATACTCCAATTGTACGATATCCAGCAGTCATGGACTACCCCTTATCATCCACAAGGCAATAGAACTTGTGAGAGGTTCAATAGATCTCTGTTGCAGATGTTGAGAACCCTAGAACAAGACCAAAAGAATTGTTGGCCTGAATTGATAACGGAGTTGATATGGGTATACAACAATTGTATAGTGCAACTGTGTTCTCTCCATATAGGATGATGTTTGGTAGAGCTGGAGGGGAGATTGTAGAATAGAACCTTTCAGAAGAGCCCAAGTACCGAACCGAATGCGGGATCATAAGTGCAAACTGGAAGTGATACACAAGCTGGCAAAAAAGTGATTGCATAGTCATCCCCACCACGATTGGGGGATGGTGTGTGAGGAGACATTTCGGAAAGGGGGTTGAGTTATGGTACAAGTTACTCAATCTGATTGGGAAACTGGCTGACCCGGTGGGAAAATATCCCGTATGTAGTTAATAAAGTCTCCTCAGAAAGGAGTATGTATATGGTCACTCCAGAGGTAAGTGACAGTCCCTGTCGCACGGTGCACAGAAATTGGTTGAAAAGTTTAAACAATGTGTGACAGTCGCTCCCGAAGCACGAGATGAGCTTCCAAGGCCACCCAGTCCGAGGGCTTTGATGAAACAACCAGGTGATATCTGGTGTCATTGCTTTGGTGAGCCTGAGATAGTAATGCAACCCCAAATAACAATCCCTGAAATTCCAGAAATCCCTCCAGAGGTAGTGGTGTCCACTGACAGATCTGCTTCTTCCCCAGGTTCGGGTCTGTGGAGATCAAACTGCTGGCTTTCCTCCCAAGAGGAAACACACAAGGTCCAAAAACATATTAAATTAGCCTTCAAAAAAGCAACTATATCACAGACAGCACCCTTAGGTAAACTACCTGGGTGTTTTGAAGAAACGCTAAGAAATAAATTCAAAAGGTTTTTTCATTCCATCATTTTTTATTTTTATTCAAACAAACACCACACCACAAAGGAGATTATGTTACATCCAAAAAACTGTCACAGGTTAGAAAGGTTTGGCAATACATATCCTGCTATGCAGTAATCATCAATTTTTTTTAAAATTTTTGTTTTATATATATATATATGGTTTGATTCATACAGTGCAGCGGCTCATCATACTGGCAAAGAAGTATTGAATTTTGCCTCTGAAAATATCAATTAACCGGCTGAATTTTACATGTGAAAAACAGTGATAGGGGACATGAAATATCGGCCTCTATTTTATAGACATATATCAAAACATAACGCCAAACGACTAGGGGAGGAACTTCCATACCACATAGTCTAATATTATGTTCAAGATACCTCTCTGGCAAAAAAATCCTACTAACAGCCGATAAATAGATAATACTAGCGGTTTCACCTAGGTTTAGGCATAAAAGCAGTGATACACTAATGGCAGTATATGTCCGACAATGTCACATGGCACTGCACCTGGGTTTAGGCATACAATACAGTGACATACTTCTGCCTATCAATCCACAAGTAAAGCCGTAACCAGCCTTTTGCCACACAAAGCTGTAATAAGTGTGGCCAACAACTAATATAAATTCACAGTGTATGACCGATAGTGTCACACAGCACCGCACGAATCATGTATACCATATTGCTTTAACATCATTGTACATTAAGACGTTAGCCTAACTCTAATAATACCTGAGCAGTGGATGACTCTCTCCTTTCCCCGACGTACGCACGTTTCGCGCCAGCTTTCTCAAGAGGGGCATGTCGGGTAGGGAGAAAGTTGCTGCTGATATATCAGTCCGCAACCAATAAGGCGAGAGAGGGTGTGTGGTAACTAGCCAATAAACTACAGAGGAGGCGTGTATAGGGTGCGCGTCACTGATGCCATACAGGGGAACACCATCGGAATCTCCCCGAAACTATAACTGCGCATGTCAGCGCCAGAAAGAATCACTCCCTGCCACGCGCGCTAGACCGCACATCCAAGCCGCACATTATATCGCAATACAGTGATCTGAAGTCTTCCAAACAACATTGGAGTGAATATCCATGGCGCTACAGTGTCAATAGCGCCCGTCAGCATCCAGGATATTACGATCCACATCTATAAATGCAAGCACGCCATCTATCAGTATCCTCGTATTGCAATCTGCATTTATACAGGTGCATGCTTTGAAATAAATATCCATGGCATACAATATTGCTAATGTCAATCAGTATCATAGTATTACAGTCCTCATCTGTACAAATGCAGGCACGCAATTTGTCAGTGTCCTAGTGTCGCGATCTGCATTTATACAAATGCATGCCCATGAAAATGAATATCCACAGGCGCTGCAATTTTAAAAGCGCCTATCAGTATCACTGTATTGCAGTCACACATTTATACATGTGCATGCCGTCACATAAAAATACAGCTAGAATTAGGAAAACAGAGAAAGTAGCCAGCAACATATAATCACTACTATCACAATCGCAAATATAACATGGCTTCTTCTGATAATATCACAAGAAGAGGGGTGCTCACATACTCATTAAAAAAATATCCCATATATATGTCGCATATCATAAATATGACAGTTACTCAATAGATAGATGGTATAAAGTACTTTTAGATATATTTCCCTTATATCCATCTTTTTTTGAAAATAAAAAATTATACTTTCATGAACACCCACTAGACCTGATATATAGCTACATTGCTCTTATACCTCATCGTTCAAAATACTCATGACAAACCCATAGGGCACACTATATTTAGATCATATTAATCACCCCCTTATTTTTATTTACAGTAGCTCAGCCAAACAGAAAGGTGCGAGAAGGATCATAAGTGCAATCTACTGGGACAACCCGCAGGTAGCTCCTGCAGTAGCCACCCACTGGGCAATCACCAGAGTAAAACCTTCCCGTCATTGAGCTTGTGTCCAGCTACTGAAGTATTTACAAAATTGGTTATTAATGATATTAAAAAACTTAAAACCACTAAAACCATCAGGGCATCCAATTTAAATTATAAAGAAAGAGAGGCTCTTAAACAATTGCAACAGCTGGATGATGTTTTATTCAAACCAGCCGACAAGGGCGGCAACTTAGTTGTGTGGCCTTGTCGGCTGTATGAGAAACAAGCTTATCATCTGCTTAATGACTTAAAATGTTATAAGGTTCTTAACGGCACAAGGCAGGGATGCCCCCTCTCACCCCTGATCTTTATCCTGACCCTGGAACCCCTGCTTAGCCGAATTAGAGGTAACATTGACATTTCTGGCCCTACAGTTGCGGGTTCCACCTACAAAATCGCGGCGTACTTTTCTTTATTACCAATCCTCGGGTCTCCCTGCCCAATTTACTGAGAGAGCTGGAAACATACTCCTCTCTTTCTAATTTTAGAATTAACATGTCAAAATCGGAGGCTATGAATGTATCTCTCCCCCAAGATCATGTTATTTCGCTTCAATCGGCGTTCGGGTTTAAGTGGGCTAATCACTCTCTGAGGTACCTGGGGGTCCAGCTGGCAGCGGATAACAGCCAACTATATAAGCTGAACTATCTTCCTCTCCTGCAGTCCATTAGAACAGACTGCGCAAACTGGGCGAGGGGTCTTTTCACATGGTTTGGGAGGTGTGCAATATTGAAGATGAACATGTTACCACGACTACTTTACCTCTTCCAGGCCCTGCCAATTAAGATCCCGAGCTCTTTTTTCAAGGAAAAGTGATACTGATAGGCGCTTTTAAAATTGCAGCGCCTGTGGATATTCATTTTCATGGGCATGCATTTGTATAAATGCAGATCGCGACACTAGGACACTGACAAATTGCGTGCCTGCATTTGTACAGATGAGGACTGTAATACTATGATACTGATTGACATTAGCAATATTGTATGCCATGGATATTTATTTCAAAGCATGCACCTGTATAAATGCAGATTGCAATACGAGGATACTGATAGATGGCGTGCTTGCATTTATAGATGTGGATCGTAATATCCTGGATGCTGACGGGCGCTATTGACACTGTAGCGCCATGGATATTCACTCCAATGTTGTTTGGAAGACTTCAGATCACTGTATTGCGATATAATGTGCGGCTTGGATGTGCGGTCTAGCGCGCGTGGCAGGGAGTGATTCTTTCTGGCGCTGACATGCGCAGTTATAGTTTCGGGGAGATTCCGATGGTGTTCCCCTGTATGGCATCAGTGACGCGCACCCTATACACGCCTCCTCTGTAGTTTATTGGCTAGTTACCACACACCCTCTCTCGCCTTATTGGTTGCGGACTGATATATCAGCAGCAACTTTCTCCCTACCCGACATGCCCCTCTTGAGAAAGCTGGCGCGAAACGTGCGTACGTCGGGGAAAGGAGAGAGTCATCCACTGCTCAGGTATTATTAGAGTTAGGCTAACGTCTTAATGTACAATGATGTTAAAGCAATATGGTATACATGATTCGTGCGGTGCTGTGTGACACTATCGGTCATACACTGTGAATTTATATAAGTTGTTGGCCACACTTATTACAGCTTTGTGTGGCAAAAGGCTGGTTACGGCTTTACTTGTGGATTGATAGGCAGAAGTATGTCACTGTATTGTATGCCTAAACCCAGGTGCGGTGCCATGTGACATTGTCGGACATATACTGCCATTAGTGTATCACTGCTTTTATGCCTAAACCTAGGTGAAACCGCTAGTATTATCTATTTATCGGCTGTTAGTAGGATTTTTTTGCCAGAGAGGTATCTTGAACATAATATTAGACTATGTGGTATGGAAGTTCCTCCCCTAGTCGTTTGGCGTTATGTTTTGATATATGTCTATAAAATAGAGGCCGATATTTCATGTCCCCTATCACTGTTTTTCACATGTAAAATTCAGCCGGTTAATTGATATTTTCAGAGGCAAAATTCAATACTTCTTTGCCAGTATGATGAGCCGCTGCACTGTATGAATCAAACCATATATATATATAAAAAACAAATATTTTTTAAAAAAATTGATGATTACTGTATAGCAGGATATGTATTGCCAAACCTTTCTAACCTGTGACAGTTTTTTGGATGTAACATAATCTCCTTTGTGGTGTGGTGTTTGTTTGAATAAAAATAAAAAATGATGGAATGAAAAAACCTTTTGAATTTATTTCTTAGCGTTTCTTCAAAACACCCAGGTAGTTTACCTAAGGGTGCTGTCTGTGATATATTTCCTCCCAAGAGACATGATTCTGACCAATATGTTTTAACTGTAAGTTGTAGAAAAAATGATTGTCGTGATGACTAATTATAAGTGGGGTGGAGTGTAATAGGGGGAAGAGAGCTATACACTTCAGGTTGTCAGTATGGCTGTTGACCACACATGTAGCAAAAACATCTAGCTACTTGATGTCAGTTTATATAACTGTACTGTATTTAACAGAAAAGTTCAAATCACCTCCCCATTTCCCCATTGAAAATAAAGATAATAATAATAATAATAATAATAATAATAATAATAATAATACACATATGTGATATCACCACGTTCAGAAATGTCCGATCTATTAAGATATAAAAATAATTAACCAGATTGGTTAACATCAAATGAAAAAAATTTGAAAACATAAAAATGTATGGTTTTTGGGTCGCTGCACTACCACAAATTATGCTGAACAAGAGATGAAAACGTCATATACTGTATATCCTAAAATTATATCAATAAAGACCCCACAAAAAATATGCCATCATATGAGTCAAACATCTGATTTTTTCCACAACTAAAATTTAAAAAATCTAGACCTGTTTGGTATCACCATAACCGTTCTGATGAGGAGACTCATACCAGGTTATTTTCATAGTTTCATAGTTTTTTAAGGTTTAACCCCTTAACGACCGCGGGCAGTAATATTACGTCCTAGCGGTCATAATGTTACTGCCCGCGGTCTGCTGCCGGCAGCATGCCGCAATCAGCGCACATCTCAGCTGATTTTCAGAGCTGAGATGTGTGCCTGCTAGGCACGAGCAGAATCGCTATCTGCTCATGCCGTTTAACCCGTTACTTACCGTCCGATACCGGAAGTCACATGACGTGATCACGTGATTTCTGGTGGTTGTCATGGTAGCACAGGGGTATGTGATGACTCCTGTACTAGACATGAACTACTTTCAGTTTCACTCGGTCCACAGCCGAGTGAAGCATAAAGTGAGCGTATCTGCTGTTTACAGCTGTGTAGCTGTGATCAGCAGATAGGGCAGAGCGATCAGATTGCTGATCGCTATAGCCCCCTAGGGGGACTAGTAAAATAAAAAAAAAAGTTTTAAAAAATTAAAAAAAAAAACAAAAAACCTAAAAGTTCAAATCACCCCCCTTTTGCCCCATTGAAAATGAAAGGGTTAAAAAAAATAAAAAATATACACACATTTGGTATCGCCGCGTTCAGAAACGCCTGATCTATCAAAATATAAAATCAAATAATCTGATCAGTAAACGGCGTAGCGGGAAAAAAATTCCAAATGCCAAAATGACGTTTTTGTCACCACAACTTTGCGCAAAATGCAATAACAGGAGATCAAAACGTAGCATCTATGCAAAAATGGTACAAATAAAAACGTCAGCTCGAGATGCAAAATATAAGCCATCACTGAGCCATAGATCCCGAAAAATAAGGACTCTACGGGTCACGGAATATGGCATAAAACGTGCGCCACTTTTTTTGACAAACTTCCGATTTTTTTTTAACCCCTTATATAAAAGTAAACCTATAGATGTTTGGTGTCTACGAACTCGCACTGACCTGAGGCATCACACCCATACATCAGTTTTACCATTTAGTGAACAAAATATCTCAAAAACAATAGTGCTATCACACTATTTTTGCAATTTTTCTGCATTTGGAATTTTTTTGCCGTTTTCTAGTACACTATATGGTAAAAGTTATGGATCCATTAAAAGGTACAGCTAGTTCCGCAAAACATGAGCCCCCACATGACCATATTGACTGAAAAATAAAAAAGTTACGTCTCTCAGAAGAAGAATGGCGAAACAAAAAAACGAAAAGCGAAAAATCGGCCGGTCGTGAAGGGGTTAAGGTAGACTTAAGTCCATTAAGTTCAACCCACAGCCTAACATATCAATCCAGAGGAAGGCCAAAACCCCATGAAGCAGACAGTAAGCTGCATACTAGGGGGAAAAAAATTGTTCCCGACTCCGACTTCATATGCAGTAATCAGACTAGTTCCCTGGATAAATGCCCAGTCACAGAATCTCATGCACGTACCCTCTAAATTATATTTTTCAAAAAAGGCAGCCAGGCTCCTCTTATATATTAGTAATGAATCAACCGTTACAACATTATGATTTTTTTCTTGATTGTCCTGATGAAGGAGACTGAGCTCTCCAAAATGCGTAGACCTGAAAAAAATAAAGTATAATGCAATCAACATTGGTCATTTTGGTGACAACGCGGCATACACCCTGATTCTCTACTTTGATACTGAATTACAACATTGTGGCACAGAGTTCCATAGTCTCACTGCTGTAACAGAAAAGGAAATTGCATCTGTTATTATGATTAACCTTTCTTTCCTCTAACTGCAGTGGATGCCCCCTTGTCATTTTTGCAGGCCTAGGTCTTAAAGGACTATTAGAAAGGTCTCTATACTTTCCCCATATATATTTTTACATTGCAATAAGATTAGCCAAAAACCTTCATTTTTCCAAACTGAGTAACCCCACAATTAATAACCTGTCTTGGTATTGCATTCCACCCATTCCTTTAATAACCTTCCTTTAATAACCTTGGTTGTTCTTCTCAGCACTCACTCTAGTACAGCTATGTCCTTTTCATACACCAGAGACCAAAATTCTACACAGTATTGTAAATGTGGTCACACTAGTGACTTGTATTGGGGTAAAATTATATTTTTCTCATGAGCATCTATGCCTCTTTTAATGCATCCCATTATTTTATTAGCCTTGGCAGCAGCTGCCTGACACTGGTCACTACAGTTGAGTTTGCCATCCACCCACAAAAAAAGCAAGGGGTCCAGCAATCGACATCTCCATAAAACCATTATTTTATTTTGAAAAATATTTAAAACAGTTGAACATGGTAGAAATTTTTTAACAACAATAAAATCAAACAAACGCGTTTCGTACTTAGTCATACAAAACTAATGCATTTCAAAATAAAAGAATGGTTTTATACAGACCATGATTTCTAGATCCATTGCTTTTTCTACATTTCCTGCTGGCACTACCAGAATCAGCTGCAATGAACTTCATTACTAACCAGTGAGCTGACTAATGTCCTTTCTTTTGCCATCCACTAATACACCCAAGTCTTTTTCAGTGATTGCTTTATACATTGTTTAAGAATTAAGTACATAATCATATATTTTATTTTATCTCCCCAAGTGCATGACCTTACATTTATCCACATTAAACTTAAATTGCCATTTCTCAGCTCCAGCCTCCAGCTTACATAAATATATTAAATTATCTTACTCTGAATTGATTACCTTGTAAAGTTTAGTATCATCTGCAAAAATTTAAATTCTACTCTTGATGTTGTCTACAAGATCATTAATTAATATGTTTAAAAGAAGAAGGTCCAATACTGACCCCTGTGGCACCCACTGTTAACTGTCACACAGTCTGAGTGTGTACCATTACCTGAAAAAATTCATATAGACAACATCCACTGCATTTCCTTGGTCCAGTCTGGAACTTACCACCTCATAGAAGCTGATCAGATTAGTATGACAGGAACAATCTCTCATAAACCCATGTTGATACTAAGTCAACAGGTTTTTCTTCATCAGATAATCCAGGATAGCATCTCTTAGGGGAAATTATAATAGGGAAAAAAGAGACAATGAGAAAAATTGTGGGGAATACTAAAATGTAACTTTTATTATATTCATTAAAATGCTATTTACAATATGAATCATTTTAGGATTTTTATTATTATTTATTGGTCTTTTTCAGGATGGAATGAACTTTTCCACTCCATGCTAAAAAGACCAAAATATCTGGACAATTTTATTTTTATAAAAATCCCAAAATGATTCATATTCTAAGTTTCTAAATAGCATTTTAATGAATATTATAAAACTTACATTTTAATATTCCACACAACTTTTCCCATCTTAGTTTTTTTCCCTGTTATAGTTTATCTCAACCTAGTGGTGTACACTTGTGTGGACATCTGGTATGGGGAATTTCTGAATACATCTCTTGGGAAACCCTCAAGAATTTACCCACAGTAGAGGTTAAACTTACCGACCTATAATTTCCAGACGCAAATTTTGTCTCGTTTTTGAATATTGGCAATACATTTGCTATGTGCCAGTTCTGTGATACAGTTCCTATTATTATGAAATCTGTGAATATTAAAAATAATGGTCTGTCTATCGCCATACTTAATTCCTCCAGTACTTGGGGATGTATGCCATCATAGCCTGTGGATTTGTCTACTTTAGTGCTTTTGAGGCAACGCTGTACTTTCCACTGGCTTAAGCAGGTGACAATTAATGGGGAATTTATAGTATCCCTTATTACGTCATCTGTGATGGGATTTTCTTGTATAAATACTGTAGAGAAAAAAAGCATTTAGCAGATTGTCCTTTCCTTCATTTCTTACACCATTTCATCCAGACTATTTTTGAGGAGGCCAACACTATCATTTTTGAGTTTCTTACTGTTTATGTAGTTGAAGAATAATTCAAGATTATTTTTACTTTCTCTGGCAATAAGTCTCTCTGTCTCAATCTTTGCTGTCTTGATTTTCTTTTAGCAGAATTTATTTTCTATAAGTATTAATGCCTCCTTACTATCCTCTTGCTTTAATTCTCTAAACAATTTCTTTTTGTTATTTATTGTGCTCTTACAGCTCTATTTAGCCATAGTGGTTTCCTCCTATTTCTATCTTGTTTATTCCCATAGGAGATATACAGTATGTATATATACAGTATATATACGAGTGTATATATATATATATATATATATATATATATATACTGCAATATATTTTTTTATATATATATTGTGAGGTAGCACGGTCGGCTGCGCAGCAGAAGACACGGGATCCAGGCATTAAGGTTCACAGCACACGGTTTAATGTCCAAACAAAAGTCCACAACAATATACATGTGCCTCTCCAGCAGAGAGCTCAGGGAGTTCTGTTCACTCCCTCACACCCGGCACACCTGCCCTTGTTCCTGTTTCCATTTAACCCTTCCTTCAGCCTGTAGGGAAACAGCATTAACCCTAGAGTGGATTTACTTTCTATCATGGAGTGAGCACAACCGGGGCGAGACATACCAGCCGTCATAGATAACCCCGGTCACAGTCTCACATACCCCCCCCCTCAGTTCAAGCGTGCGGGGTTGAACTCCCGCCATCAAACACGGGCCGCGGGACAAGGCATCGGCGTTGCCCTGCAACCCACCGGCCCTATGTTCAACCGTAAACCGGAAGTTCTGCAGAGAAAGGAACCACCGGGTAACCCGGGCATTCCGTTTCTTGGTGGACCTCATCCAGACCAGTGGAGAGTGATCCGTCACCAAGCGAAACTGCCGTCCCAGCAGGTAATAGCGCAGGGACTCCAAGGCCCACTTGATCGCCAGGCACTCCTTCTCCACTACGCTATAATTCCGCTCGGGAGGGGTGAGCTTCCTACTTAAGAAGGTGACGGGGTGTTCCTCCCCCTGAACCACCTGAGACAACACTGCCCCCAGGCTGACCTCTAAGGCGTCAGTCTGTACTATGAACTCCTTCCGGAAATCAGGGTGTACGAGAATGGGCTGTCCGCACAGGACCCCCTTCAGGGCCCGGAAGGAGTCCTCGGCCTGCGGAGTCCAGCGCACCATGACGGACTTCTTGCCTTTGAGAAGGTCCGTCAAGGGGGCTGATAGTCCCGCAAAATCCTTTACAAACCTCCTGTAGTACCCCACGATACCCAGGAAAGCCCTAACCTGCTTCGTGGTCAGGGGTCTAGGACACTTCTGGATTGCCTCCACCTTGTTAATTTGGGGCTTAATCACTCCTTGGCCTATCACGTAGCCCAAGTAGCGGGCTTCCGTGAGTCCCAACGCACATTTCTTGGGATTGGCTGTCAATCCGGCTGTTCGAAGCGCGTCCACCACCGCTTGTACCTGTTCCAAGTGGGTCTGCCAATCGGAGCTGTAAATAATGATGTCATCAAGGTACGCTGATGCATACGCCTGGTGGGGTTCCAGCACTAAGTCCATCAACCTCTGGAACGTGGCCGGAGCGCCATGTAACCCAAAAGGCAAGACAACATAGTGGAAGAGACCCTCCGGTGTAACAAAAGCGGTTTTCTCCTTGGCGGACTCCGTCAGTGGCACCTGCCAGTACCCCTTGGTCAGGTCGAGCGTGGTAAAATATTGCGCCTGTCCCAGCCTATCAATCAGCTCATCCACCCGGGGCATGGGGTAGAGATCGAACTTGGATATTTCGTTCAATTTCCTAAAGTCATTGCAGAACCTTAAGGAGCCATCGGGTTTTGGTATTAGGACAATCAGACTAGCCCATTCACTCCGGGATTTTTCGATGACCCCCAGGCGTAACATTGTCTTTACTTCCTCCGATATGGTTTGTCGTCGAGCCTCCGGTACCCGGTATGACTTCAGGCGTACCTTCAGGTGGGGCTCGGTGACAATATCATGTCGTATCAGACTGGTCCTACCGGGCAGCTCGGAGAAGACATCGGGGTTCTGCTGAACCAACCGTCTGGCCTCTCGCCTCTGAGTCTTGGTGAGGGCTTCTCCAATCCTTACTTCCGGTTCGTCCTCTCCGGAGGTCACTGGAGCCGGAGGTGAACGACCCGAAGAGGAGGGAGATGGGGAAAAAACAGCCATCAGGTTTTCCCGTTCCTGCCAAGGTTTTAATAGGTTGACATGGTATATTTGTTCAGGTTTCCGCCTACCGGGCTGCAATACTTTATAGTTGACCACCCCGACTCTTTCCTTTATCTCGTAGGGGCCTTGCCACTGAGCCAGGAATTTACTCTCCGCCGTGGGGATTAATACCAACACCCGATCCCCGGGTTTAAAGGTCCGCACGGTAGCTTGTCTATTGTAGCGGCTGCTTTGCGCGGCCTGAGCCTCCTGTAAATGCTCCTTCACAATTGGCATGACTGCGCTTATGCGGTTCTGCATACCCAAAATGTGTTCAATCACACTTTTATGGGGGGTGGTCTCTTGCTCCCATGTTTCCTTTGCCAGGTCCAACAATCCCCGGGGATGTCGCCCGTATAACAATTCAAAAGGCGAAAACCCCGTGGATGCCTGTGGCACCTCACGGATGGCAAACATCAAATAGGGAAGCATCATATCCCAGTCTTTCCCGTCTTTGGAGATCACCCTTTTTAGCATGGTTTTCAGGGTTTTATTGAATCGTTCTACTAACCCATCCGTCTGAGGATGATACACAGACGTACGCAACTGCTTGATCTGGAGTAGCCGGCATAGTTCTTTGGTCACTTTAGACATGAATGGGGTCCCCTGATCCGTAAGGATCTCCTTGGGCAACCCCACCCGGCAGAACACAGCAAACAACTCCCGAGCTATAAGCTTCGCCGCGGTATGTCTGAGAGGTATCGCCTCTGGATACCGGGTGGCATAGTCAACGATCACTAGGATGTGTTGGTGCCCTCGAGCAGACTTTACGAGGGGCCCCACCAGATCCATCCCTATCCGTTCAAAAGGGACTTCTATAATGGGTAACGGTACCAACGGACTGCGAAAGTGGGCCAGTGGTGCGGTAAGCTGACACTCCGGGCAGGTTTCGCAGAACCGTTTGACCTCCCCAAAGACCCCGGGCCAATAGAACCTTTGCAATATTCGCTCCTGCGTTTTCTTGACCCCTAGGTGGCCACTCATCAGGTGTTTATGAGCCAAGTCGAGGACCCGCCGGCGATACGGCTGGGGCACCACCAACTGCTCTACCCCCACGCCCCGTATTTCATCTACCCGGTAGAGTAAATCCTGCCTAAGAGCGAAATGGGGGTACCTTACCTGGGCACCGGGCAGCTGTGCCACCCCGTCAATTACTATCACCCGATTCCGGGCATGTATTAATGTAAGGTCCTGCAGTTGGGCTGTCCCAAACGTATCCGGGGACGCCTCCAAGTCCGGGATGGGCTCGACCGTCTCAGCCTCTCCTGCCAATACCTCTAGGGGCGACCTATCGGGTTCACACTCTGTCCCTATCATGGGGACCCCTACGGCAGGCGTCCCGGATTCAGGATTGTAGGGCTCAGGTCCCGGACTGACCAATATCTGAGGGGACTTAGGAGGTCCCTTCCATAAAGTCCAAAAATAGGGCAGATCCCTTCCTAGGATCACGTCATAGGGAAGAGAGTTAATAAGTCCCACCTCATGTTGCACCTGACCGCAAGGTGCTGTGATGGTGACAATCCCCGTGGGATAGTCTCGGCGGTCCCCATGTATGCAAACCACCCCCACGGTACGTCCAGTGGCCTTTACTTTAGCCCTGAGGGTTGATCGCACAAGGGTCACTAAGCTTCCGGAATCCAACAAGCCGGTAACCGGACATCCATTCACCTGTATTTGGCACAAGTGGGGCTCAGTCTCTGGGGAGACCAGGTCAGCGGTACACACCACCTGAGCATACATTGAACCCCGCCGGGTAACCCCACAATCCATGGGCTCCGTGGTGAGTGGACACTGGGCTTCCATATGTCCCACCCGCTGGCACCGCCAACATCTAATAGGGAAGGAAACCCCCTTGACGAGTTGTCGTTTGGGGTACATAACCTTCCGGACCTCAGGGACGGAGGGTACGGCCTCAGACGGGACGGTAGCGGACTCCCGCACCGGTGTCAGCGGTGGGTCCTTGACCCTAGGCTTGGAGGGGCCGGACCGACGGGCGGTACGCAAAGTCTCAGTGTCCCGTATCAAGTCCTGCGTAGCCACATGCCGCTCTACCAGGCCCACTAATTGATCCAGGGTACTTGGGTCGCCCTGTCCTACCCACCGTTGAATAGTGACGGGTAAGGTGCGCACAAAACGATCAACAACGACCCTTTCCACCATTTGCGCCGGGCTCAGAGTGTCAGGCTGCAACCACTTTTTTACGAGATGCAACAAGTCATAGGCCTGTGAGCGTACAGGTTTGGCTTCCTCATAGAACCACTGATTTACCCGCTGAGCCCGTACATAGGTATTCACCCCCAATCGAGCAAGTATTTCGGCTCTCAGGGTTGCATAGTCTATGGCGTCCTCGGTACAGAGGTCCAGGTACGCTTTTTGGGGCTCCCCCGTCAGATAGGGCGACAATACCTCAGCCCACTGGGGGGTCGGCAGCTTTTCCCGCTCGGCCACCCGCTCAAACACCGCCAGGAACGCTTCCACATCATCCCCCGGGGTCATCTTTTGCAACGCTTGTCTCACCGCTTTCCGGACGCTGCCGTCGTCACCCGGTCCCGGGGTTGTTGCTGCCGGTCCGGCACGGATCGACTTGGCCAGGAGAACCATCTGTTCTTGGTGTCTTTGTTCCTGCATTTTCAAGGACTGGAGCAGGTGTGCATTGGTCTGTTGCTGCTGTGCATTAGCCTGTTGCTGCTGTGCATTAGCCTGAGCCAAATGCTTTAGTATGTCCTCCATGACGTCGCCGGGTTTGGGCCGTAGTATAGCCGCTTGAATCCAGGACATGTGCTACCGGGTCACCAGAAATGGAAGCTACACCTCACCGGGCTGGCATGCCCGCCGATTCTCCACCATATGTGAGGTAGCACGGTCGGCTGCGCAGCAGAAGACACGGGATCCAGGCATTAAGGTTCACAGCACACGGTTTAATGTCCAAACAAAAGTCCACAACAATATACATGTGCCTCTCCAGCAGAGAGCTCAGGGAGTTCTGTTCACTCCCTCACACCCGGCACACCTGCCCTTGTTCCTGTTTCCATTTAACCCTTCCTTCAGCCTGTAGGGAAACAGCATTAACCCTAGAGTGGATTTACTTTCTATCATGGAGTGAGCACAACCGGGGCGAGACATACCAGCCGTCATAGATAACCCCGGTCACAGTCTCACATACCCCCCCCCTCAGTTCAAGCGTGCGGGGTTGAACTCCCGCCATCAAACACAGTATACAGTTAGGTCCAGAAATATTTGGACAGTGACACAAGTTTTGTTATTTTAGCTGTTTACAAAAACATGTTCAGAAATACAATTATATATATAATATGGGCTGAAAGTGCACACTCCCAGCTGCAATATGAGAGTTTGCACATCCAAATTGGAGAAAGGGTTTAGGAATCATAGCTCTGTAATGCATAGCCTCCTCTTTTTCAAGGGACCAAAAGTAATTGGACAAGGGACTCTAAGGGCTGCAATTAACTCTGAAGGTGTCTCCCTCGTTAACCTGTAATCAATTAAGTAGTTAAAAGGTCTGGGGTTGATTACAGGTGTGTGGTTTTGCATTTGGAAGCTGTTGCTGTGACCAGACAAAATGCGGTCTAAGGAACTCTCAATTGAGGTGAAGCAGAACATCCTGAGGCTGAAAAAAAAAGAAAAAATCCATCAGAGAGATAGCAGACATGCTTGGAGTAGCAAAATCAACAGTCGGGTACATTCTGAGAAAAAAAGGAATTGACTGGTGAGCTTGGGAACTCAAAAAGGCCTGGGCGTCCACGGATGACAACAGTGGTGGATGATCGCCGCATACTTTCTTTGGTGAAGAATAACCCGTTCACAACATCAACTGAAGTCCAGAACACTCTCAGTGAAGTAGGTGTATCTGTCTCTAAGTCAACAGTAATGAGAAGACTCCATGAAAATAAATACAAAGGGTTCACATCTAGATGCAAACCATTCATCAATTCCAAAAATAAACAGGCCAGAGTTAAATTTGCTGAAAAACACCTCATGAAGCCAGCTCAGTTCTGGAAAAGTATTCTATGGACAGATGAGACCAAGATCAACCTGTACCAGAATGATGGGAAGAAAAAAGTTTGGAGAAGAAAGGGAACGGCACATGATCCAAGGCACACCACATCCTCTGTAAAACATGGTGGAGGCAACGTGATGGCATGGGCATCCATGGCTTTTAATGGCACTGGATCACTTGTGTTTATTGATGACATAACAGCAGACAAGAGTAGCCAGATGAATTCTGAAGTGTACCGGGATATACTTTCAGCCCAGATTCAGCCAAATGCTGCAAAGTTGATCGGACGGCGCTTCATAGTACAGATGGACAATGACCCCAAGCATACAGCCAAAGCTACCCAGGAGTTCATGAGTGCAAAAAAGTGAAACATTCTGCAATGGCCAAGTCAATCACCAGATCTTAACCCAATTGAGCATGCATTTCACTTGCTCAAATCCAGACTTAAGACGGAAAGACCCACAAACAAGTAAGACCTGAAGGCTGCGGCTGTAAAGGCCTGGCAAAGCATTAAGAAGGAGGAAACCCAGCGTTTGGTGATGTCCATGGGTTCCAGACTTAAGGCAGTGATTGCCTCCAAAGGATTCGCAACAAAATATTGAAAATAAAAAATTTTTTTTGGGTTTGGTTTATTTGTCCAATTAGTTTTGACCTCCTAAAATGTGGAGTGTTTGTAAAGAAATGTGTAAAATTCCTACAATTTCTATCAGATATTTTTGTTCAAACCTTCAAATTAAACGTTACAATCTGCACTTGAATTCTGTTGTAGAGGTTTCATTTCAAATCCAATGTGGTGGCATGCAGAGCCCAACTCGCGAAAATTGTGTCACTGTCCAAATATTTCTGGACCTAACTGTATACTGTGCACAGGTCCTATTCAGGATGTCCATAAAAGTATTCCATTTGTTTTGTCTACTTTTATTTCTCAGGACATTGTCCCATTTTATGGCATTGAGTTCATCTCTTATGTACATGTTGGAAATTCTCCTTCCTGAAATTTAGTGTCTTTGTAGCCCCTCTGCCGTACATCTTGTTAAAGGATACATGGAGACTTATTATTTTGCAATCATTATTACCCAAGGGACCCCCAACCCAATACTACATAGTATATGTGGCGCCCCTGAATACAACAAGGTGCCACAGAGAACTGCATCATTACGCAGGGTGCAGCCCACCCCCCATGGTTCCAGGTACCCAAGAAACCGATGTCACTATCATCTGCACTACAAAACCCAAACACCTTACATCAGACACTGTCAGACACACCAGAGGGTTGGTCTAGCTGGAAAATGGGCCAGCCACTTGGGGGGAACTGAGCAGACTGGATGAGGGAGACAGAGTGAAAAGAAGTAGGCTCCAGAGAGAGAGGAGCTAGGAGAGTGAACTCTTTGGGAGCTAAGGAAAACTGGTTGGGTCGTAAGCGGTGATTCGGGTCCAGAGGAATCGGGGACTGGTAGCAGGGACATTGGACAAGGGTATGACGGACGTTGTCTTGGAGGACTGTCGGCACCAGAAGGGCCCAACAGAACTGACTGGTACCGAGCATGACGGGGTACAGGACCCTAGGTCAGGAACCAATTCAATGTCCTGACAATTCACCTGAGAGGATCTTCAAGGCCTTCCCTACGAGCTCAGAGGTTGAGGGCATCAGCACAACAAGGGGGACAGGGGTGTTTCCAGACACAGTAATCCACTGAAGTCCCAAGTGCCAGCCCTCAAGAGCACGGCTACACTACACATAGTGAGCAGGGCCCCCAACAGCTCCAAGCCACAGGGACCACCAACGGACAATAAATTGTGCACGGAGGCAGGCTCCGAATCACTAAGTGACACTGGTGGGACCGGGTACTTGGATGGGCTCCCGGCAGCGGCAGCTGTACACAGAGACTTTGGTTTACCTATAGTGTATGTGTCTCCTTTCTAAACCTCATCCAGCACCACGACTACCCACAGTGAGTACCCTGGTCCCTGCACCCTGTCCTCCCAAATCTACCAACACCCTGAGCCCAGGGCCTTCCCTACCTGCGGAGGGACTAACACCTTGCTGCTTCATACCATCTGCCCCGGTACTCCTTCCAGCAGCGGCGGTACTCCCATTACCGCAGGTGGCGTCACGAACTTCTCCCCTGTAAATATCCCCTTTCACGGATCAAAGTGTCCGCCAAGCCGGGTCCAGACCCCTCGAACCACAACGATCCCGGATCCGAGCAGCCCAACTAACACCGGGGCGGTACATATACACCGCAAACAAAAAACAATGGCGGAATTGTGGGGTTTTTTTTTACAATTTCAATGCACTCTGAATTATTTTCACATTTGCTAGTAAGTTATGTGGTAAAATAAGCCATGACATTCTAAAGAACAACACATGCAAAAAATATGCCCTAATGTGTCTATGTGGACAGAAAAATAAAAAAGTTATGCCTCTAGGAACAAATGTAAAGCAAATTTGGAAATTGGGGGCATTGTAAAGGGTTTAATGTTCTCTTACTGACACTCCATCCAGTAACCAACAGTTCTCTCTTACAGCAGAAAACTATTCTAGGTACATTTTTACACATTATAGTGAATATCCCTTATCAGGGCCGGCTCCAGGTTTTTGTGGGCCCTGGGCGAAAGAGTCTCAGTGGGCCCCATCCACACACAGACATGCACAGATACATACACATACAGGCACACGTACACATACTTATTTAAAGAGAAATTCACAAAAACACATAAATAGACATAAATCTAGACACAGTCATATACACTGCCAGATAGATACACATCATACACACGCACACACACACACACACACACACATTATTTTTATATATTTATCCTGTATATATATTTCTAATATTGGGAAGCCGGCAACAGCCTCATTCACCTCCCGGCTTGTCTAACAGACCTGGCCGCACATAGGGCACACTAACACTGCAGTATATACATCACAAGAGAGGCTGGGGACAAACACAATACTGGGGGGAATACATATTACTGAGGAAAGGGGTATACAGCTCTAGAGGAGGGCAGTGACTGAGGTGGGGGGGGGCAGCTGTGAGGTGGGGGGTTGACATGCAGCTCTGGGTGTATACAGCTCTGGGGTGGGGGGGGGGACATACAGCACCTGGGTGGAGGGGACATACAACTCTGGGGGTATAGTAGTATGCAGCCCCCATATTGTGTTATGAAGCCCCCATTGTCCTCCATATAGTATTATGTAGCCCACGTATGCACTATGCAGCCCCCATATAGCACAATGCAGACCCAGATAGCATTAGGCACCTTCATGTAGTATACAGCACACATATAGCACAATGCAGACCCAGATAGCAATAGGCACCCTCATGTAGTACACAGCCCCTAAATACCACAATGCAGAGCCAGATAGCATTAGGCACCCTCATGTAGTACACACCACCTATATAACACAGTGCAGAGCCAGATAGCATTAGGTATCCTCATGTAGTACACAGACCTATATAGTACAGTGCAGACCCAGACAGCACAGTGCAGAGCCAGATAGCATTAGGCACCCTCATGTAGCATACAGCTTGTATATAGCATAGCCTGTATATAGCACAGTGCAGAGCCAGATAGCAGTAGGCACCCTCATGTAGCATACAGCTTGTATATAGCATAGCCTGTATATAGCACAGTGCAGAGCCAGATAGCAGTAGGCACCCTCATGTAGAATACAGTGATTAATACTCAGTGGCATAACTAGAGTTTGATGGGCCCTGGTGCAAAATTTGGACCGGGGCCCCCCTCCACGTACACCGACACTTAGGGTGCGGGATAATGACACTGACACTCGGGGTACAGGATAATGATGCTGACACTTGGCTATTACCCTCAGCACCCAGGTTTCCCATGATCTGAAATCCCTCTATCAGTACCCAGCTTTCTCATGTTCTGATATCCATCTTTCCCTCAGCACCCAGCTTTCCCATAACAGAGTAAAGCTGGGTGCTGAGAGATGTATAGCAGAGCATGGGAAAGCTGGGTGCTGAGAGATGTATAGCAGAGCATGGGAAAGCTGGGTGCTGAGAGATGTATAGCAGAGCATGGGAAAGCTGGGTGCTGAGGGAAAGAGCCTTTTTCCCTCAGCACAAAACATTCCCATCCCATACTTGTATCTTTGTCCTCCTTATATATAGATCTCCAAATACTATAATGGCCCCCACATAGCCTTCCGTATAATATAAAGGGTCCCATATAACCCGTCATATATTATAATGCACCCCCATAGTTCTCCATGTATTATAATTCACCCCATAGTACTACATATATTATACTGCACCACAGTCTAAGGTAGCCTCCATATTTCTCCATTTATTATAATGTAGCCCCCATAGTGCTATATGTATTATAATCATAGTATCATAGTATCATAGTTTTTAAGGTTGAAGGGAGACTCTAAGTCCATCTAGTTCAACCTGTAGCCTAACATGTTGATCCAGAGGAAGGCAAAAAAACCCCAATGTGGCAAACAAGTTCCAATGGGGAAAAAATTTCCTTCCTGACTCCACATCCGGCAATCAGACTAGTTCCCTGGATCAATACCCTGTCATAAAATCTAATATACATAACTGGTAATATTACATTTTTCAAGAAAGGCGTCCAGGCTCTGCTTAAATGTTAGTAGTGAATCACTCATTACAACATCATGTGGCAGAGAGTTCCATAGTCTCACTGCTCGTACAGTAAAGAATCCTCGTCTGTGATTATGATTAAACCTTCTTTCCTCAAGACGTAGTGGATGCCCCCGTGTTCCAGTCGCAGGCCTTGGTGTAAAAAGATCTTTGGAAAGGTCTCTGTACTGTCCCCTCATATATTTATACATTGTGATTAGATCCCCCCTAAGCCTTCGTTTTTCCAAACTAAATAACCCCAAGTTTAATAACCTGTCTTGGTATTGCAGCCCACCCATTCCTCTAATAATCTTGGTGGCTCTTCTCTGCACCCTCTCTAGTTCAGCTATGTCCTTCTTATATATCGGTGACCAGAATTGTACACAGTATTCTAAGTGTGGTCGCACTAGTGACTTGTACAGAGGTAGAACTATATTTTTTTCATGAACACTTATACCTCTTTTAATACATCCCATTATTTTATTAGCCCTGGCAGCAGCTGCCTGACACTGTCCACTAAAGTGAAGTTTACCATCCACCAATACACCCAAGTCTTTTTCTGTGTCTGTTTTACCCAGTGTTCTACGATTAAGTACATAATCATAAATGTTATTTCCTCTACCCAAGTGCATGACCTTACATTTATCTACATTAAACTTCAATTGCCACTTCTCAGCCCAATCCTCCAATTTACATAAATCTCCCTGTAATATAAAATTATCCTCCTCTGTATTGATTACCCTGCAGAGTTTAGTATCATCTGCAAATATTGAAATTCTACTCCGCATGCCCCCAACAAGGTCATTTATAAATATGTTGAAAAGAAGTGGGCCCAATACTGACCCCTGTGGTACCCCACTATGAACTGAGACCCAGTCCGAGTACGTACCATTAATAACCACCCTTTGTTTCCTATCACTTAGCCAGTTTTTAACCCAGTTACACATATTTTCCCCTATCCCCATTATTCTCATTTTATGTACCAACCTTTTGTGTGGCACCGTATCAAAAGCTTTTGAAAAGTCCATATACACAACATCCACTGCATTTCCCTGGTCCAGACTTGAACTTACCTCTTCATAGAAGCTGATCAAATTAGTTTGACAGGATCGATCCCTCATAAACCCATGTTGATACTCTGTCATAAGGTTATTTTTCTTGAGATACTCCAATATAGCATCTCTCAAGAAACCCTCAAGGATTTTACCAACCGTAGAGGTTAAACTTACCGGCCTATAATTTCCCGGCTCAGTTTTTGTCCCCTTTTTGAATATTGGCACCACATTTGCTATGCGCCAGTCCTGCGGTACCGACCCTGTTATTAAGGAATCTGAGAAGATTAAAAATAATGGTCTATCTATCACAGAACTCAATTCCTGTAGTACTCTGGGGTGTATGCCATCCGGGCCCGGAGATTTGTCAACCTTAGTGATTTCGAGGCGGCGGCGTACTTCCTGCTGGGTTAAGCAGGTAATATTCAAGTGTGAATTTATGGTATCACTGGTCATGTCATCTGCCATGGCATTTTCTTGTATAAAAACCGTAGAAAAAAAGTCATTCAGCAGGTTGGCTTTACCCTCATCCCCTTCCACCATTTCACCAAGACTATTTTTAAGGGGGCCAACACTATCGCTTTTCAGTTTTTTACTGTTTATGTAGTTAAAGAATATTTTAGGATTATTTTTACTTTCTCTCGCAATGAGTCTCTCTGTCTCAAACTTAGCTAACTTAATTTGCTTTTTACATATTTTATTTAATTTTCTATAATTATATAATGCCTCATCACTACCTACCCTCTTTAATTCTTTTAAGGCTTTCTGTTTTTCTTTTATTGCTTCCCTTACAGCTCTATTTAGCCATAGGGGTTTCCTCCTATTTCTAGCATGTTTGTTCCCATAGGGTATATTTTCTGCACAAGCCCTATTCAGGATGCTCATAAAAGTCTCCCATTTGCTTTGTGTACTTTTATTACTTAGTACATCATCCCAGTTTATTGCACTAAGATCATCTCTCAACCGTTTAAAATTTGCTTTCCTGAAGTTTAGTGTCCTTGTAGCACCTCTACTAGACATCTTACTAAAGAATACATGAAAACTTATTATTTTGTGATCACTATTCCCCAAGTAACCCCCAACTTGTATATTTGATATGCGGTCTGGCCTATTGGTTAGTACAAGGTCTAGTAGTGCTCCCCCTCTTGTGGGGTCCTGTACCATTTGTGAAAGGTAATTATCTTTCATTGTTATCAAAAATCTATTTCCTTTGCTGGAACTGCAAGTTTCTGTTCCCCAATTTATATCAGGATAGTTAAAGTCCCCCATAATAATTACCTCTCCGAGACTCGCTGCTTTATCAATTTGCTTTATGAGGAGATTCTCTACCTCTTCCATAATATTCGGCGTCTTATAACACACCCCTATCAGTATTTTATTATTCATTCTCCCCCCCCTTATCTCCACCCATAGGGACTCTACATTCTCAGTACCCTCACAAATGTTGTCACGCAGGATGGGTTTTAAGGATGATTTTACATATAGACACACACCTCCCCCTCGCTTATTTGTACGGTCATTCCTGAATAGGCTATAACCCTGTAAATTAACAGCCCAGTCATAGCTCTCATCCAGCCATGTCTCTGATATCCCCACTATATCATAATTTTCTTCCAACAATATTAATTCTAATTCCTCCACCTTATTTGTGAGGCTTCGGGCATTAGTGTACATGCACGTTACGTATGACTCTGTACCTGTATTCCTGCTTACTGTATTAACTGTCCTAACCCTTCCCCCCGTACCACCCCCAATTTCATTACTTGTGCCCTGGTCACTATCTGCACTACATTCCCCTTCTATAAAGTGAATACCCTCGCCCCCCATTCCTAGTTTAAACACTCCTCCAACCTTCTAGCCATTTTCTGCCCCAGCAGAGCTGCACCTTCCCCATTAAGATGCAGCCCATCCCTAGCATAGAATCTGTAGCCAACTGAAAAGTCGGCCCAATTCTCCAGGAACCCAAAACCCTCTTTCCTACACCAATTCCTGAGCCACCTGTTAACCTCCCTGATCTCCCTTTGCCTCTCTAGTGTGGCTCGTGGCACAGGTAGTATTTCCGAAAATACCACCTTTGAGGTCCATGCTTTAAGCTTACAACCTAATTCCCTGAAATCATCTTTAAGGACCTTCCACCTACCTCTAACTTTGTCATTTGTGCCAATGTGTACAATGACCGCTGGGTCCTCCCCAGCCCCTCCCAGTAATCTGTCAACCCGATCAGCGATGTGCCGAACTCGAGCGCCAGGAAGACAACACACTGTTCGGCGATCCCTGTCTTTGTGACAGATTGCCCTATCTGTCCCCCTAATAATTGAGTCCCCCACTACCAGTACCTGTCTTGCCTGCCCTGCACTCCTATTCCCCCCCTTACTGGAGCAGACACTCCTCTGGCGTTCAGAGGTCATGCCTTGCTGCAGCAATGCTACCCCTGTAATGACATCCCCCTCATCTGCCAAGTTTGCAAACCTATTGGGGTGTGTCAGTTCAGGACTAGCCTTCCTAGCACTTTTCCCTTTACCCCCCTTTCTAACTGTCACCCAGCTACCTACCTCACCGTCCTGCCGCTCCCTACTACGATCCTCCCCCACATCTGACCCAGCAAGCTGCTGCTCAGTGAGCAGCAAACTCCTTTCCATATTGCTAATGCATCTCAGAGTTGCCAGCTGCTCATTTAGATCCAGTATCTGGGCTTCCAAATGTGCAACTTGCTCACATCTCGAACAACAGTATGCACCCTCGAACGGCTTTTCAAGGACTGCATACATGAGACAAGATGTACACTGGATCGCATTAGCAATAGTGGAGCACATTTTCTAATGGGGATAGCACTAAACAAATGTTAAGTAATTAAACAACTAAATACAAACAATTCTACTCACACTTACTTTTGCTCACACTTTGCTCACTCACGCTCACAATGAAGAAGACAGGCTAAAACTCGCGCGCCGCTAGGCGCGCGGTTTTCAGAAGTCTTCCTTCCGGCTGTAACGGCCAAAACCCGGTTCTCCTTGAGCTCGCGGTGACTCTTCACTTATCCCAGAAGGCACTGGGAATATGCAAATTATCCTCGCAAGACTCCTTCCCTGGCTTTCAGAAGTCTTCCTTCCGGCTGTAACGGCCAAAACCCGGTTCTCCTTGAGCTCGCGGTGACTCTTCACTTATCCCAGAAGGCACTGGGAATATGCAAATTATCCTCGCAAGACTCCTTCCCTGGCTTTCAGAAGTCTTCCTTCCGGCTGTAACGGCCAAAACCCGGTTCTCCTTGAGCTCGCGGTGACTCTTCACTTATCCCAGAAGGCACTGGGAATATGCAAATTATCCTCGCAAGACTCCTTCCCTGGCTTTCAGAAGTCTTCCTTCCGGCTGTAACGGCCAAAACCCGGTTCTCCTTGAGCTCGCGGTGACTCTTCACTTATCCCAGAAGGCACTGGGAATATGCAAATTATCCTCGCAAGACTCCTTCCCTGGCTTTCAGAAGTCTTCCTTCCGGCTGTAACGGCCAAAACCCGGTTCTCCTTGAGCTCGCGGTGACTCTTCACTTATCCCAGAAGGCACTGGGAATATGCAAATTATCCTCGCAAGACTCCTTCCCTGGCTTTCAGAAGTCTTCCTTCCGGCTGTAACGGCCAAAACCCGGTTCTCCTTGAGCTCGCGGTGACTCTTCACTTATCCCAGAAGGCACTGGGAATATGCAAATTATCCTCGCAAGACTCCTTCCCTGGCTTTCAGAAGTCTTCCTTCCGGCTGTAACGGCCAAAACCCGGTTCTCCTTGAGCTCGCGGTGACTCTTCACTTATCCCAGAAGGCACTGGGAATATGCAAATTATCCTCGCAAGACTCCTTCCCTGGCTTTCAGAAGTCTTCCTTCCGGCTGTAACGGCCAAAACCCGGTTCTCCTTGAGCTCGCGGTGACTCTTCACTTATCCCAGAAGGCACTGGGAATATGCAAATTATCCTCGCAAGACTCCTTCCCTGGCTTTCAGAAGTCTTCCTTCCGGCTGTAACGGCCAAAACCCGGTTCTCCTTGAGCTCGCGGTGACTCTTCACTTATCCCAGAAGGCACTGGGAATATGCAAATTATCCTCGCAAGACTCCTTCCCTGGCTTATGTAGCGCCATAAATCATCATATTGTATTATGCAGCCCCATACTCCTCCATGTATAATGCACCTCTAGTCCATGTATAAGGTGTCCTTCATGTTTATTATGCAGTCCCATAGACCTCCATGTATCATGCAGCCAGCACCCCCAGGCCTCCATGTATCATGCAGCCAGCACCCCCAGGCCTCCATGTGTCATGCAGCCAGCAAAATAAAAAACAAGTACCTCTCTTCTCCTTCCGACCCCTGCGACTGCGGTAGTTACGCCCCTGCCCCCATATGTCACACACCCTGCACTCCCATATCACACACACTACAGCCCCATATCTCACACACCCTGCTTCCCATACAGCCTGCACCCCCATATCACACACACTACACCCCATATCTCTCACACCCTGCTTCCCATATAGCCTGCACCCCCCATATCACACACACACACACACACTGCTCCCCATACAGCCTGCACCCCCCATATCCCACACACACACACTGCTTCCCATACAGCCTGCACCCCCCAGATCTCACACACTACACCCCCATATGTCACATACCCTGCTTCCCATACAGCCTGCACCCCCCATATCACACACACACACACTGCTCCCCATACAGCCTGCACCCCCCATATCCCACACACTACACCCCCATATGTCGCATACCCTGCTCCCCATACAGCATGCACCCCCATATCACACACACTACACCCCCATATCTCACACACCCTGCTTCCCATACAGCCTACACCCCCATATATCTCACACCCTGCTTCCCATACAGCCTGCACCCCCCATATCACATACACACACACTGCTTCCCATACAGCCTGCACCCCCCATATCACACACACACACACACACACACACTGCTCCCCATACGGCCTGCACCCCCCAGATCTCACACACTACACCCCCATATGTCACATACCCTGCTTCCCATACAGCCTGCACCCCCCATATCACACACAATACACCCCCATATCTCACACACCCTGCCCACATATCTCACCCTGCCTGTACCCCAACTTACCCCTCTCAAACACTCTGCACCCCTTCACATGCTTCTGTCACAGTCTGCAGCCCTCATATGCCCCTCACCCTGCAGCCCCCCTCACCCTCATGTCCCCTCTTTTCTTATTACCAGTCATCATGTGTCCATGTCTCCTTCAGGATTCAGTTCTCTTGCTTTCTGCCCGGCATCCTGTGTCTCCTCCCACACAGTCACATGGGCGTGACGTCATCGCAGGTCCTGCAGGATGGAGATTCCGTCTGCTGTGCAGGTCAGGACTAGCACTCCTGCAGCTCAGACACGGCTGGTGGCCTCTCCAGGTCAGGGGCCCCTCTACTGACACTGAGCTCCCCTGACTCACAGGTCGGCTACTACACAGCAGCACTACACATAGACGCAGAGCGGCTGCCGGGCCCCTATGTGTAGTGCCGCTGTGTAGTGGCCGGCCTGTGAGTCAGGGGAGCCCAGTGTCAGTAGAGGGGCGGATCACGTCTCCTCGTTCCCCCGCTGAGCCGGTCTCCTCGGCGCATCGTCCATTGCTGTTGCTCGCTCTGACCTCTCAGCAGGCGCGCAGTGATGACGTCACCGCGCTCTGCTGCAGAGCTGTCAGAAGAACGCCGACAGTCACAGCGGGGAGAATGATAAGAGAGGGAGCGCGCCGCTCACTCTCTCATCATTGCTCTCAATTGTATCGGCACCTGCGATGCCGATGCAATTGAAAGCTCGATCCTCGGCGGGGGGCGGTGACAGCGCGGCCACCGGACCCCCCTGAGTAGCGGTGCGCCACTCCTGCCACCGCGAGTGGGCCCCCCCCGGCAGCTCAGGGCCCCGGCATTTGACCGGGTTTGCCGGGTGCTGGCGCCGGCCCTGTCCCTTATTATACAATCTGGACTGACCAAACAAAGTTGGAAAGACAGAACCCTATATTGACCCTTGCTGTGTTTATACCGGACAGTACTCTGCTTCCTTTTAAAATATCTTTTTTGTAAACTAATTGTATTCACTAACTATGTCTATATCAAATTTAGTTTTATAGAAAGTTTTTTTTTTTCAATTTATTTCTAGTATGTTCATTTTATTTTCTATCAAATTTTTTTCAGTTTCCTGTCTATTTCAAATAATTGCGTAAATATTTCCCCCATAAATGGGCAGCACAAGCGGGAAAAAATGTTGCAACATATCCTAGTGAAGAAAATTTGATACAGCTATTGCTTCAATTAAATAATTGCTCAGCTGAACATGAATGTGTTTTCAAAGGTGAGTGTGGAGATAACCTCTGCCGGACAGCGCTGTCAGTGAGTTACAGAGATCAAAAAGGTCAGGCATTGAAATTCAGACTGCTCGACCATTATCTCCCATGACATCATCTGCTGGGAGAGAGTTAGAGATGTTGTCTGTTGGCTGATCATCCGTTCATTTTAAAGGTGTACATATTAAACAATAGATTTTGGAATAAAAATAAATTCCACAATTGGCTGTATTAAAAAATGTCCCTGTACTGAGATAATTTTATAAATTTGCCCTTGTACTGTGTAATGGCTGTGTCTGACCATGCACAAAGCATGGTCTGAATATACCACATCCACTAGGCAGGGGAGAAGACAAAAGAAAGATACAGAGCGGACAGCATGGGACCATAGTTCAATCTTTCTGATAGGTAAAACATTTCCCTGCCTGTGTATAAGCATGTTTTACCTCAAAGAAAAAAAATGAACTGTGATCCTACGCTGTCCTGTCTATATACTTTCTTTTGGACAGGAGCTAAAAGAGTTGAGTGTGTGTCTCGTGGAGGGAAGAATTTAGAGGAGACACCAGCCCAGGTGACAGTTGTGTTGCAGCTACTAAACATAAAAGGGTTGCAGGGCCAAGCAGACAGGAATTGGCACCTAGATTTGGTAGAGTATGAAAGAGAAATATGGCACTCCAAAAAATATGCTTGTGCCCGGATAGAATGCCACTTCATATCTGTATATATCTGCATATAAGAAGAATCCGGCACTCAAATGGCAATGAAAAGAGAATATTTAATTTGTGGCTCAAGTGTGCAGCTCTGATCAGAAAAAGGGCAGCAGTGATCAGACTGCTGATCCTTACATTCCCCTAGGGGAACTAGAAAAGTAAAAAAAGTTTTAAAAAATGTAACAAAAATACAAAAAAACCTAAAAGTTCAAATCACCTTCCATTTGTCCCATTGAAAATTAAACAATACAAAAAAACGGCATTTGCTGTTTCCCTTGCCTCTCTGGTTTCACCTTATTATTTTGCTGTATGTCCAAATTTTCCTTCTGGATTTTAAATGAATAAAGATTAGGACTGAGCGGATCTGGACTGTAAAAGTCTGGATCCGTGAGGCTGCGGCCTGAGAATACCAGCCCCCAGCCGGCTTTATCTTGGCTGGGTTTCAAAATTAGGGGGGACCGCACGTCGTATTTTTAAATATTTATTTAAATAATAACAAATAAAAAAGCCACATGCGGTTTCTTTTAGGCCAGAGTCACACTTGCGAAGAACTCCCGCGAGTCTGACATCGCAGCACAGCCGCACACACTTCTGACAGGAGCGTGCATGTGTTTCTAGGTAAATGCACGCTCATGTTCAGAGAGCGGCAGGCTGTGCCGGGTGCTGTCATGCCAGACTCGCATGAGTCTGACATCGCATCACGACACAGCCGCGCAGACTTCTGACAGGGACGTGAATGTGGACGTTCACCATACTGACCCGTGGTCAGTATGACTGAGTATAACTCAGGGTGGGGGTGCATCTAACTGTCACCAATTACATGCACCGGTGGGTGGTCAAAAAAATGAATATTGAATTGTCGGCTCCGCAAGGGAAAAGAGTGACCCGGAAGGAGTGTGCTGCCATGACACAGACTTGGGTGAGTACACCGCGTGCGCTCCTACCCCCCTATGGCCTCTATAAACGTTCTTAATCTCCGGATTCTGGTCCCCATAGACTTATATGGGCATCGGAATCCAAAGCGGATCCAGACTTTTTTTTCAATCCGGCAGTGGTCCGCCGATCCCGGATTTTGTCGTTTGCAATCAACTCTAATAAAGATGTAAAGATTTTTAAAGACAATTTGGAAGCGGGATCCCTTCTTCTGTCGTCCACATTTGCCTGTGATTCAGAGTGCTGTTGAGCTGGATTAACCCTTTAAACAATGTTTTCATTGCAGACAATTACAGTCTTATATCAGCTGTAATGAAAAGATTTCAAAGCACAAATACCATATTGTCAATCACAGAGTTGGAGATGTCAGTATATATATATAACACGTGACACATGCGATTAAACCAACGGGCATCTGACGCACTACCAAAAAACACCACAACAAGAGAGACATACTGGGGTCACGATACAACGGAGGTCCCTGCTGCTAGGGAGTGGGGTGAGGGGGCATCTCCTGCACTTACTTCAAGCTGATTTCTGAGCTCCTTAGCAGCCCTATACAGGTTCTTTCAACCTGTCGGCAAGCAAGATACCTGGGTTCCTCAGCTGGCTCTAAACTCACCTTATCTGGTGAGTAGGCCAACGTGTGCACTAGACTCGCCTCTCAACTAATAAACATGAAGGGAAAGGAAAGACAGATGGGGGATAAGCAGAAGGATACAAAACACTAAACTTCACCATAGATGACGGACTCTAAAGTAGCAGGTGGATGGGCACAGGAGAATACCTCATCAGTTCCTTCCACCAAGCTGGCCAAAGTAGAAATGAATTTTAACAGCAGCAAGGACTGCTGGGAAGGCTCCAATATTTAACCTAAATGTGTGTGGGTTCAAAGCCACTATAGCTGATCTGCACTGCTCAGAGCTGCTGGCAACAAAACCTGAAATTAACTCATGAGACGCCAAAGGAAAGAAAATCTCATTTAAATGAGCAGTCAAGATGGAGATGGGAGGCTCCAGTCCTAAGGCTGTCACTAGTCTCAAAACAGCAGGGAGACGACCAAGACATATACAGAGCAGTTCGCATGGCTCTCATTATTTATAACGGCCATAGTTAGGCATTTCATGCAAAATGGCCGATTTCCTAAAGCGCCCATATTATTTTCTATGATAAACTGAATATTACATAGTAAACAATGCGATAAATGAACAAGTAATTTACTAACATTTCAAAGATTTGTTTTTCTAATAGGGGAGAATAGAGCAGTATTTTTACTAATGCCACACATTACATTTCTACTGAAGTGGTTTAGATAAACACTACTTGATTATAAAATACAGACCCAAATAGATGGCTCACTTTAAGTGTTTTTCCTTGACTTCCTCGGCAATGGAAGGGTTTTCTTCAGATATCTGAGTTTATTGCTCATACATATCTCAGATCCAGAGATGTGAGAAGACACGTCTAGCAAACATCATAGCTAATGCATTATGCATGCCAGCCCTCCTCGGAGACAACGGCTTTCTGGTAGATTGCCTTACACCAAAACACATGCAATTGCTGATGCTGTTAAAATCTTCAGAGAAAGAGATCATGAGGTTTCTGGTTTGATTATATGTTTCTATATTTACACCAGTCCAATGAGGTTACATCATATATTCCACTGACATGACTAGAGAGTGTGGTCTTTTTTTTATTTTAGAGATAAACAATTTTGGTATAAAAAAACATTGTTCACAGATGATGTAAAAAATGTAATAATAGCAAATTAGTCTTCTACAAGCAGGCACTGCAGACATTCAACAGAATGCTTAAAGGGGTTTTCCATTACTGGACCACCCCAGCTTATCAATTCAGGACCCTAATCTAAATTAAAACAATGCGGATGTGTTGCAGATAGTGGCACAACTGATGTGACTGATACTGCAAAACAAAGATCCCTTTTTTAGGGTTATTTTTCTGTTTTACCAGTGGCCGGCTTTTCTGAGCGATCAGCTGATCGCCCGGCGGCCGCCTTTCGTGAACAAGCAGCCACCGGCCGATCAGCTGATCGCTCAGAAAAGCCGGCCGCCAGGCAATCAGCTGATGTTCACAATAGGCTGCCGCCGGGCGATCAGCTGATCGTTCCTGCTGCTAGAACTGAATTTACAGTCCATCATGTTTTTTTATTGTGCACATGCTCACAGTAAAAAACAAATCCGCCGCAGACAAAAAACGTTACCGTGTGCGTTCCTACCGCCTGGTGGTCAGTCAGTAAACGACTGATCCATCACGGAATGGATACAACGGAAGGCCATCAGTCACAATCCATCGCTAATAGAAGTCTATGGGGAAAAAACAGATTCCTGCAAAATATTTTGCAGGATACCGTAATTCCTCAAGGCGACGAATTGTGACTGATGCAAAACAATGCAAGTGTGAAAGCAGCCTAAGCGGCTGCCTATCACTTCACAGGCGTTACTATTTCATCAGCGTAGACGTCTGCTCCGACAGAATATTGATGACCTCCAGCCAAAGAGGGGCTACTGACACAAAACAGAACAAGCCACATCACTCTCTGGGAACAGTGTTACTGACATCGCTGAGATGCCGCCTCTGTGGTAGGTCAGTATAGGATGTTTTTATTTTCATTAGTGTCCTGAAGTGAATAAGCTAGGATTGTCTAATAGTAGCACAGCTATTAAAGGCATGTTTTTCTCTCAAATGCCCCAGCATTTCAGAGTCAAACATACCAGGCTGTGATCATGTAGCCAGTGCCTGATCCATTCTGCCCCTGTATTGGGCAGCGTGTATCAGATGTCAGGTTCATTTTCAGGGCCGTATTTACCATTAGGCACCCGTGGTCCCATGCCTGGGGCGCCACGTTGCGGGGGGGCGGCACTTTCTGGCTGCAAAAAAAATATATATATATTTTTTTTTTTACATCTTCTCCCCCTCCGGACAGTCTATTAAATCCGCTGTGTTTTCGGAGGGGGAGGGGAAGGGGATCGGGGGGGGGGTTGAGAGACGCACTTCCATTTATCTGTATCTGCGTCTTTACAGATAAACTGTATCTGCACTTCCGGGGTCAGAGGCGCGCCAATCAGCTCCGTGCTGTGGCATCCAATGCTGCAGATGCCGCAGAGGACAGAACACTCACCAGAGCCAGCAGCAGCAGGAGGATGACGGACACCGTAGGAGGAGCGGCAGCAGCAAGAGGAGGCGGGAGGCACCAGAGCAGGTAACCGCTGACAGAGTTCCAGTGCTGTGAAGTGAGGATTCTGGGGGAGGGGTAGGCAGGCTACAATGTGAGTATAGTGGACGTGGGACAGGCAAAGGCTACAATGTGAGTATAGTGGACGAGGGCTCCGCAGAGGCTGCAATGTGAGGATAGTGGACGAGGGGCAGGCAGAGGCTGCAATGTGAGGATGGTGGACGAAGGACAGGTAGAGGCTGCAATATGAGGATAGTGGACGAGGGGCAGGCAGAGGCTGAGACTGGGGGGAGGCTGGAGAAAGGCAGAGGCTGAGACTGGGGGGAGGTTGGAGGAAGGCAGAGGCTGAGACTGGGGGAAGGCTGGAGGGAGGCTGAGACAGGGGGGAGGCTGGATGGAGGCAGAAGCTGAGACTGGGGGGAGACTGGAGGAAGGCAGAGGCTGAGAGTGGGGGAGGCTGGGGGGAGGCAGAGGCTGAGACTGGGGGGAGGCTGGAGGGAGGCAGAGGCTGAGACTGGGGGGAGGCTGGGGGGAGGCAGAGGCTGAGACTGGGGGAGACTGGAGGAAGGCAGAGGCTGAGACTGGGGGAGGCTGGGGGGAGGCAGAGGCTGAGACTGGGGGGAGGCTGGGGGGAGGCAGAGGCTGAGACTGGGGGGAGGCTGGGGGGAGGCAGAGGCTGAGACTGGGGGAAGCTGAGACTGGGGGGAGGCAGAGGCTGAGACTGGGGGGGAGGCTGGGGGGAGGCAGAGGCTGAGGCTGGGGGGGGGAGGCTGGAGGAAGGCAGAGGCTGAGAGTGGGGAGGCTGGGGGGAGGCAGAGGCTGAGACTGGGGGAGGCTGGAGGGAGGCAGAGGCTGAGACTGGGGGGAGGCTGGGGGGAGGCAGAGGCTGAGACTGAGGGGAGACTGGAGGAAGGCAGAGGCTGAGACTGGGGGAGGCTGGGGGGAGGCAGAGGCTGAGACTGGGGGGAGGCTGGGGGGAGGCAGAGGCTGAGACTGGGGGGAGGCTGGGGGGAGGTAGAGGCTGAGACTGGGGGGAGGGTGACACTGGGGGGAGGCAGAGGCTGAGACTGGGGGGGAGGCTGGGGGGAGGCAGAGGCTGAGACTGGGGGGGAAGCTGGGGGGAGGCAGAGGCTGAGACTGGGGGGAGGCTGGGGGGAGGCAGAGGCTGAGACTGGGGGGAGGCTGAGACTGGGGGGAGGCTGGAGAAAGGCAGAGGCTGAGACTGGGGGGAGGTTGGAGGAAGGCAGAGGCTGAGACTGGGGGAAGGCTGGAGGGAGGCTGAGACAGGGGGGAGGCTGGAGGGAGGCAGAAGCTGAGACTGGGGGGAGACTGGAGGAAGGCAGAGGCTGAGAGTGGGGGAGGCTGGGGGGAGGCAGAGGCTGAGACTGGGGGGAGGCTGGAGGGAGGCAGAGGCTGAGACTGGGGGGAGGCTGGGGGGAGGCAGAGGCTGAGACTGGGGGGAGACTGGAGGAAGGCAGAGGCTGAGACTGGGGGAGGCTGGGGGGAGGCAGAGGCTGAGACTGGGGGGAGGCTGGGGGGAGGCAGAGGCTGAGACTGGGGGGAGGCTGGGGGGAGGCAGAGGCTGAGACTGGGGGGAAGCTGAGACTGGGGGGAGGCAGAGGCTGAGACTGGGGGGGAGGCTGGGGGGAGGCAGAGGCTGAGGCTGGGGGGGAGGCTGGAGGAAGGCAGAGGCTGAGAGTGGGGAGGCTGGGGGGAGGCAGAGGCTGAGACTGGGGGAGGCTGGAGGGAGGCAGAGGCTGAGACTGGGGGGAGGCTGGGGGGAGGCAGAGGCTGAGACTTGGGGGGAGACTGGAGGAAGGCAGAGGCTGAGACTGGGGGAGGCTGGGGGGAGGCAGAGGCTGAGACTGGGGGGAGGCTGGGGGGAGGCAGAGGCTGAGACTGGGGGGAGGCTGGGGGGAGGCAGAGGCTGAGACTGGGGGGAGGGTGAGACTGGGGGGAGGCAGAGGCTGAGACTGGGGGGGAGGCTGGGGGGAGGCAGAGGCTGAGACTGGGGGGGAGGCTGGGGGGAGGCAGAGGCTGAGACTGGGGGGGAGGCTGGGGGGAGGCAGAGGCTGAGACTTGGGGGGAGACTGGGGGGAGGCAAAGGCTGAGGCTGGGGGGAGGCTGGGGGGAGGCAAAGGCTGAGGCTGGGGGGAGTCAGAGGCTGAGACTGGGGTGAGGCTGGGGGAGGCAGAGGCTGAGACTGGGGGGAGGCAGAGGCTGAGACTGGGGGGAGGCTGGGGGGAGGCAGAGGCTGAGACTGGGGGCAGGCAGAGGCTGAGACTGGGGACAGGCTGGGGGGAGGCAGAGGCTGAGACTGGGGGGAGGCTGGAGAAGGCAGAGGCTGAGACTGGGGGGAGGCAGAGGCTGAGACTGGGGGGAGGCTGGGGGAGGCAGAGGCTGGGGGGAGGCTGAGACTGGGGGGAGGCTGGGGGGAAGCAGTGGCTGAGACTGGGGGGAGGCTGGGGGCAGGCAGAGGCTGAGACTGAGGGGAGGCTGGGGGGAGGCAGAGGCTGATGCTGGGGTGAGGCAGAGGCTGATGCTGTGGGAGGTTGGGGGGAGGCAGAGGCTGATGCTGGCGGAGGCTGGGGGAAGGCAGAGACTGATGCTGGCGGAGGCTGGGTGGAGGCAGAGGCTGATGCTGGCGGAGGCTGGGGGGAGGCAGAGGCTGATGCTGGCGGAGGCTGGGGCGAGGCAGAGGCTGATGCTGGCGGAGGCTGGGGGGAGGCAGAGGCTGATGCTGGCGGAGGCTGGGGGGAAGCAGAGGCTGATGCTGGCGGAGGCTGGGGGGAGGGAGAGGCTGATGCTGGCGGAGGCTGGGGGGAGAGAGGCTGATGCTGGCGGAGGCTGGGGGAGAGAGGCTGATGCTGGCAGAGGCTAGGGGGAGAGAGGCTGATGCTGGGGGAGGCTGGTTGGAGAGAGGCTGGTGCTGGAGGAGGATGGGGGGTGAGGCTGATGCTGGCGGAGACTGGGGAGTGAGGCTGATGCTGGCGGAGACTGGGGAGTGAGGCTGATGCTGAGGGAGGCTAGGGGGAGAGAGGCTGAAGCTGGCGGAGAGAGGCTGATGTTGAGGGAAGAGAGGCTGAGGCTGGGGAAGGCTGGTGGGAGAGAGGCAGATGCTGGGGGAGAGGCTGCTGCTGGAGGCGGGGGTGAGAGAGGCTGCTGCTGGGAGAGTGGGAGATAGGGGCTAATGCTAGAGACAGGGGACAAGGGTTGAGGCATAGTGCAATGACAAAATCGATTGGGTGGGGGGAGTGTAAGGACTCAGAATTAGAGGGTGGCAGCATTGGGAGCTCATTATGGAGAAGGGGCAGCATGTGTGGGCTCAGTATGGAGTGGAGCAATGTAGGTGAGTCAATATCAAGAGTGGGGTAGTGTGTGTGTGGGGGGTGTCTCAGCATAAGCTCTAGTGTGGTGGTCTTAGCATGAGTGGGGCAAAATGGAGGTGTCATTATGGAAAAGAGGAAGGCAGCATTAGGAGCTCATGGAGAGGGGCAGCATGCATGGGACACTTTGAGGAGGGGGCAGCATGCATGGGACACTGTGAGGAGGGGGCAGCATGCATGGGACACTGTGAGGAGGGGGCAGCATGCATGGGACACTGTGAGGAGGGCGCAGCATGCATGGGACACTGTAAGGAGGGGGCAGCATGCATGGGACACTGTGAGGAGGGGGCAGCATGCATGGGAAACTGTGAGGAGGGGGCAGCATGCATGGGACACTGTGAGGAGGTGGCAGCATGCATGGGACATTGTGAGGAGGGGGCAGCATGCATGGGACACTGTGAGGAGGTGGCAGCATGCATGGGACATTGTGAGGAGGGGGCAGCATGATGTGAGGATAATGTGCAGATTATATTTCGAGGAAGGTGTGGATATAATTTATAAGGGAGGGCAGTGTGTAGTTTATTAGGAGCAGAGTCACAGTATATAAGTGGGGACGGTGTGGTGGGAATATTTTATACTCATGCTATGTTTTGATGTGCCTGTGGTGATCCCCATTGGGGGGGGTTAGTGCCCTTCATTTCTCATTGATACTTTTTAAAGTGTTTTACAGAGTAGATCTGCCTTAAACAGATGTCGTGTGCGAAAACTCAGTTTTACGTTGTCACTAAGGGGCGCGACCACTTAAAGTGCCTAGGGCAGCATGAAGGCAAAATACAGCCCTGAATTATTTTTATTGTTGAGCCCCAAATCTCTGGCTTGCCTGACATTGCCATGCTCTCTGGTTGTATGCATACCTATATAGCTCAGCCTCCATGTTCCCTTTTGCTGCTCTGCTATACTATTCAACAAACAAAACATACCTATCCAATCAGCATCTTCCATACAGTTATTCTCTCCTCCTTTCTTACAGACCCAGCAGTTACAAGTATGGCTCCTTCCCATGCAGATCTGAAACCCTTGCTGTGTGGTAGTGGGGCTAGCAATAAATGGAGGCCATCATAACTTCTGTCACTATAAAAAGAGAGAGTAGCGCCTATGAGAAGTACCCGCGGGTCTAAGGTTAAATTTATATGAATAAGGGTTTGCTCACCTGGTGAGGTTGTGCGCCTTCGCACAACCCCGGTGTTGGTTGTATAGATCCTCCGATCTAATCTGGATTGAAGGTTTGAAGCTTTGGTAGCGATCCTGTTAGATCGTGGTCTTTGTTTGAGGTGTCCGGATTCAAGACCGCTGGTTCCTCCTGGAGTCCCCGGCACTCTGGGTTCTGGAGTGTTACAGCGATCCACCGTTCTCCAGCTGGGAGTTTCACTTCGAAAAGGAGTGCCTATGTCTTGCTGCAGCTCTGACCGAATCCCTCAGAAGGGAGTGTGCATGTAGTAGGTAATTGGATTATTGGTCTGGCGAGCGCTGACAATGCACAGGTTCCGTTAAGATTAAAGTTGTTTTATTGTTAAAATATTTCAGAATGTTATAATGCTCCTGTTATTCAGATAATACAACGCGTTTCAGCAATATATCAATGCTTTCCTCAGGTACAACAGTAGAGCAGAAAAAAGATGTTGAACTAAATAAAATAGACGAAAGAGAGGTGAACATGAATACATCAGTAGAAATAACAGGGATATTTAATATATCTGATTATACGCTAACGAAGGACGAAAAATCACTCCTGAACCATGGGCTTTCTTATAGCCCTAACTCAGGATTAGATACCTTTTCGTTATACCTAGATCTGAACTATTTTTTCAAAAAAATCACAATACAAAGGCATTTCATAATAGAAGAGAAAGGAAAAGGACAGAACGAACAAGTACACAACATACAAAAACACCAAGATAATTCTGAAGATCCACAGTTAATTACTAGTTAATTGCGGTCAACCTACTACCATATAGTGGAATGGGTTGATTATGAACATGCTGTATCGGCATATAAAAACCTGATACAGAAGGCCATTGATAATAAATTATTTAATACATCTGAAAAAAAGTTCCTGCAGACTGAACATCATAATATAGCATTTTTTTATCATTTGCCTAAACTACACAAAAATCCTGATAATCCCCCAGGACGGCCCATAATATCAGGTATCAATTCATTAACAGCCAACTTAGCGGCATATGTTGACCAACTATTGCAACCGCAAGTCTTAAAGCTCAGCAGTCACATCAGGGACTCCTCACATCTTATAAGCATTATTAAGGATATCACTTGGAAACGCTCTTATCTTTTTGTTACTATAGATGTAGCTTCTTTGTATTCCAATATTGATCATGATTTGGGTCTTTTCAGTTGTGCGCATTTTTTACAGAATGATGATAGAATCCCAGATGTGCAAAAAGATTTCCTCATTGAAGCCATGGGCTTCATATTGAGAAACAATTACTTTATTTTCTCTGAACACCTATACCACCAGAGAATTGGTACAGCGATGGGGTCAAAGGCAGCTTGCTCCTACGCAAACCTGTTTATGGGGCTCTTTGAATACCTCCATATACAAAATGGATATCATACCAAGGGCATAGTGGTCTACAAAAGATTCATTGATGACCTATTCCTTATATGGGACAATGAACTCAGTGACATTAATTCCTTTTTGGGCTCTTTGAAAAACAACCTATGGGGCTTGGAGTTTGCACCTGTCCTTCATGAGAATGCGATCAATTTTTTAGACCTGACTATCTATCATCATGATGGTAAAATATGCACTAAGACCTTTTTTAAGCAAGTTGATGCCAATAGTTACATCGACTTTGGCAGTGAGCATTACAGCAAATGGCTACGAAACATACCCCTAAACCAATACAAAAGGATTAGGAGGAACTGTACCTTGGAGTCAGATTTTAAAGCTCAGGTTGACACTCTTAAAAATCGTTTCCTGGAAAAGAAATATCCCAATCATCTACTAAGAAAAGCTTACAATACCACCATATTGCTGGAACAGGAGGATCTTCTCGTTCCGAGGAAATCCCTCTTACCAGGCAAAATATCGGCTAGCTGTGTCCAACCAGATAACTCACTAGCCTTTAACTTCATCACCACCTTTAGTAGTGACAACTTTGATATCAAAAAAATTTTTTGCAGACATTGGAATATATTGTTGAATGACCCTATCCTTGGAAAGGTTTTACCTGCCCGGCCTGGAATCACTTTCAGGAGAGCCCCTACCATCAGGAACATCATAGCACCTAGCAGATTAAAAAAGACACAGAGTACCAAAACCAACACTTTTCCGTTGGGATCTTTTAAATGCAACACTAGGAATTGCCTATGTTGTAAGAGTATCCACCATAACAGGACATCCTTCTGTTCTTTCAGAGGAACTGAGGAATTTCCCATTAAGGACCATTTAACTTGCCAGTCTAATTTTGTTATCTATTTGATAGACTGTATCTGTGGTAAGCAATATGTTGGGAGGACTTGTCAACCTCTGCATTGCAGGTTAAACTCTCACAGGCATAATGTCAAAATAGGCTTCATGCTGCATGGTTTGTCAAGACATTGTGCCTTATTTCATGATAAAACAATGTCTTTTAAAATTACCCCTATTGAACAAATTCCATCAGATGCGTTAAATAGAATGGAATTGTTGAGCAAAAAGGAAACATACTGGATACATAAGCTTGGTACTCTAAAACCCCATGGCCTAAATGAGCTCATGGATCTTTTTTACTAATTATTAATCTTTACAGTAAAAATATTTTTATATTATTTTTATATTTTTTTATTATTATTATTGTTCAAAATTTTTTTTATTAATATCTTGTCCATAAATATACATATTTTTAAAAAAAATTTTTTTATAAATTGCTAAATCTTTTGATACTTACCATTGTTTTTAAGTATTAGCATGCAGTCCATTTTTATAGGCCAATATTCTATTTAATTTCGTTTTTTATATACCGTATTTTTCGCTTTATAAGACGCACTTTTGTTCCCCCAAATTTTGGGGGAAAGTAGGGGGTGCGTCTTATAATCCGAATATACGGGGGGGGGGGGGGTGTATATATATATATATATATACACACACTACAGAGTCCAGGGGAGGTGCGGGCAGCTCTGGAGCTCTGCTGGGGGACTTGTGAAAGCTGGGAGCAGCAGACTTTGATCTCCTGCACCCGCTCATATAATATGCACAGCTGCTGTCCACCACCATGGTGCTGAAAGTGCACCGCGGCGATAGGCTGGGGCAGCAGTGTATATTATATCTGCCTGCCCCTTCTTTGATTGCACATGCCCCCTCCCCCGTGTTAGCCATGTCCCCTATGCTGCTGCAAACAGTAAAATAATAAACTTTTTACTCACCTCCTCCAGCATGTCTGCCAGGCCTCCCTCCTGCTGCTGTGATAAGGCACAAGAGATTTCACTCTGCCGTGCCGATCACATGACCGGCCGAGAACCAGGAAATGCAGGAGGCCGGAGATCAACCCCGAGGAGGGGGACACAGACAGGACAATGCTGGAGAAGGTAAGGAAAGTTTATTTTCCTAAAAGCAGCAGCATGGGGCGATATATAACACAGGGAGCTGTGTGCCAGCAATAGTGGGCCATGTGCCAGCAATAGTGGGCCATGTGCCGCTACATGGGGCCGTGTGCCGCCACATGGGGCCATGTGCCAGCAATAGTGGGCTGTGTGCAGCCACATGGGGCCGTGTGCAGCCACATGGGGCCGTGTGCCGCCACATGGGGCCGTGTGCCGCCACATGGGGCCGTGTGCCGCCACATGGGGCCATGTGCCAGCAATAGTGGGCTGTGTGCAGCCACATGGGGCCATGTGCCGCCACATGGGGCCATGTGCCAGCAATAGTGGGCTGTGTGCAGCCACATGGGGCCGTGTGCCACCACATGGGGCCGTGTGCCGCCACATGGGGCCATGTGCCAGCAATAGTGGGCTGTGTGCAGCCACATGGGGCCGTGTGCAGCCACATGGGGCCGTGTGCCGCCACATGGAGCCGTGTGCCGCCACATGGGGCCGTGTGCCGCCACATGGGGCCGGGTGCCGCCACATGGGGCCATGTGCCAGCAATAGTGGGCTGTGTGCAGCCACATGGGGCCGTGTGCCGCCACATGGGGCCATGTGCCAGCAATAGTGGGCTGTGTGCAGCCACATGGGGCCGTGTGCAGCCACATGGGGCCGTGTGCAGCCACATGGGGCCATGTGCCAGCAATAGTGGGCCGTGTGCAGCCACATGAGGCCATGTGCCAGCAATAGTGGGCCATGTGCCGCCACATGGGGCCGTGTGCCGCCACATGGGGCCGTGTGCCGCCACATGGGGCCGTGTGCCGCCACATGGGGCCATGTGCCAGCAATAGTGGGCCGTGTGCAGCCACATGGGGCCGTGTGCAGCCACATGGGGTTGTGTGCAGCTACATGGGGCCGTGTGCAGCCACATGGGGCCGTGTGCAGCCACATGGGGCCGTGTGCCGCCACAGTGGGCCGTGTGCCGCCACAGTGGGCCGTGTGCCGCCACAGTGGGCCGTGTGCCAGCCATAGAGGATGTGTGCCAGGCATAGGGGACATGTGGCATCACTGGGCCATATCCAGATTCAGAGGGCTAATTTTAGGATGGGGGGGGCTATGAGGGACATATACCCTATATGATTTGTCAGACGGACACTGGCATTATAAGACGGACCCCATTTATTAAAAAATTCTCTATTCCTTCACCAAATTTGGGGGTGCGTCTTATAATCAGGTGCGTCTTATAAAGCGAAAAATACGGTATGTATTTTTTATATATGTAGATTTCATCAGCAGACTATCCTTTCAGTTTTATATTTCATTTAATTAGCTTGCATATAAACTGCACCATGATCATAGCTCCTAATCTTTATGTCCCAAACAGATGTTTTTAATATGTGTGTGTACATGGACATATGCATGTTGACTTGTTGGTATGTCCTTTCATTTGCAAAATCCTCCTTTTTAATGTACAATTTTTCCTCCTTTTTTCCCCGTGCTATTCTCTGTTTGGTTTGTACAGACTTCTAATTGTGTAACGCGATCATAAGACATATATATACACATGTATTTCTCTCTCTTTATTATTTTGTCGAGAGCACACTTAATCGGCTCTTATTTCCTGCTCGCATCTTGCTTCCTTTCCTTGTTTTCATTAACATGAAACTATCTGCACTAATGTATCTGTTATATACAGTTGTTTCAAATTGTTCTTTCTGATCTTTCAGATTTTTTTATCCGTATGTCTCTTTCACGCATGCGCTTTTTACTTTTTCCCACGCTCTGTCCTAGTATCACCTCTGACAGTGGGTTCAAATAAGAATGAGCGGTGCCTGTTTACGCATGCTCAGTACATTTTTTTCCCACGATCTAGCTTGAACTCTTTTCACCCCTGCCTCACATACCTACTATTGTAGCACATTGAGCGGTGCCTGCTTACGCATTTCCAGTATATATTTTTTCTCACGGTGTGGCTTGAACTCTCCTCACCCCTGTATCACACATCCACTATTTCAGCGGTTCTGCTTCTCCAAATACACTGTCTTACACTTCCAATGAAACAAAAAGAATTTTTTTGTTCATTATTCTTTATAAGTAATTGATGAGAACACGATTATAAAAGTTTTTCTATACACATTTAATTTACCAGTTTATATGAATTTTTTCATTTCTTAGTCCATTCGCATCAATACTCTTTACACTCCATACACGTTTTTTATAGATACACTTTTTATTTACACTTGTTATATATATGCAAAGAAGGAAATATGAAAAAAAAAAAAAAAATTTTCCACATAGGTATATTCATATATGTATAATTAAATAGTTATACATCCTTTTTATCATTTTTTATCATATCATATCATTTTTTATCATATCATATCATTTTATTTTTTTATATCATATTATGTTATTTTCACATTTATTTATATTTATATATATTCACACCAAAAAAAAGTTTTTCCAAAAAATTATTTTTATTTTATACACATATATATACTTTTCTTCATTCTTCACGATAGCTCACGTCAATCCTCCAGTGCCACTATTTTATTCATCCTGATTATATCGAACTTTTATACATCTAACACTTCAGTATGTGCAACTGGTTACACCCTATCTCTAATCACAACCATAAACCTTTTTTTCTTTTCCTTGTCTCCCTTTTTTTCTTTCTCCCCTCTTTTTTTCCTTTCTCCATTTTCTCTTTTTTCTGAAAAGCTCCACGTGGCAATGAGTCACTGGTTCTTTGACGTCAATCCTGATGACGTGTTCACTCATTCTGTTCAAGGCTTTATATCTCACACTGTGCTGTAGCACATGTTATGCTGTTCTTTTCTTGTACTGTCTTGTCCTGATGAAGAAGGCGGATATGCCTTCGAAACGCGTTGACTTGTGCCAATAAATGAAAGGATTTATTTTATCCATCGGAATCGTGGTTTTCTAGCGCAGCATTTAACCCGGTTTTCTCCCAGCCATCCTGTTATCTGCTATTCCTGCTTCGGGGCTGCTGCTGACCACTGCTGCATGATCTACCTATATGCTTGCATAGGAGTTGTGCCTGTCACAACTGAAACAGGTGAGTACCTGTCTCTACTAGTGTATCCCCTTATCTATCAGATAAGACCCTATTTCTGCGCTTGTTTCTTCCACAGTTTTCTCCCACTCTGATTTTATAAGATATCTGCCACCTGTTGGGACAAACAGGAGCAGTGAGAAACTCCCTTGTAAGAGTAATGCATTTTGTCGGCTCTCCCCCTTCTCATTTTGTGTGCACCAAATACTGGACTCTACTCTTCCTTCACTGTTATCTTGTGAACAGACCCTACCATCAGACTAGGCTGTGGCTATGAAAGTAGTTAATCTACATATTTTGCAGGGAATATAAAAAGTCATCACACCCCTGTTAAAATGCCAGGTTTTTGCCAAAATATCATACAAAGAAGAAGACTTTTAGAACTTTTTCCACCTTTAACTTTCCCCAAAATATGTACAATTCAATTGAAAAACAAACAGAATTTTTTTACGGTGGAAAAAGAAATAGAATTAAAGTAATGTAGGTGCATAGATATGTACACCCTTAGACGAATACTTAATTGAAGTACCCGATTAATTTTTCACCGCCAAAAAACAGCCCCATTGCATAATGCTGCCTCCATCATGCTTCACTGTGGGCCTGATGTTTTGCCAAAACATAGCTTAGCTTGGAGGTTTTTCTTTGTAAGGAAAGGCTTCTTTTTTTACCATCCTACTCCACAGGCAAGACATATGAAGAATACTGAAGATAGTTGTCACATCAAGAGCACCATCACTAGTTGCCAGAAATTCCTGCAGCTCCTTTTACATTACGGTAGGCGCTCTGGCCATTTTGATTGATAACTAGGACTAGGTAATGTCACTCTTGTGACAAATTTAAGCAACTTCTTGATGAGATGACCATCTTCTCTGTTTTCCTTGTTATATTTAATACCTTGTAAATTTTTGTTGCACCCTTCTCTTAACTGATAACTGTCAGCATGATATCCATTTGCTGTATTAAAAACTGTTTATAGACAATGAATTTTGCTGTAAAATACAATGTCAGGAAAATCCTACTGGAGCAAACAAACTTTATAATGGGTTGATCAGAATAATTGTAAATGATGGCAGCTGTGTACTGATTGCTATTTAACATGAATTTAAATTTGATTGGCTAATTCGGAACACATTCACATCCTAAATTATAAGAAGGTGTTCAAACTTTCACAACCACATTATTTTAGTTTGGTTATTTTTATTTTCCCCATCAAAATTATTTCAGATTTTCAATGGATAATGGATTTATACATATTTATATCAGTGACATTAAAAGTTGGAAAAGTTCCGAAATCAATCTTCTTGGTTACGATTTTTTTTTTTTTACATGACAAGCATTTGACATTTTAACAGGGGTTTCTAGATCTTTTTATTTTCACTGAGTATATATTTATATAAAATGTACAGAAGTGACATATAATCCACTGCAATGATCGTGCATTGCAGTGGATTATATCAGTGATCAGAGTAGTAAAAAATAATGTCCCATAAAGAGACTAAGTAAAAAAGTTAAAATAATTGTTAAAAATATTTTAAAAAAATATGAAATTAAAGAACAACAAAAAAATTAACTAGTTAACCCTTTCAGAGAGCAAGGTAAAAAAAGCTTATATTATGTGGCCCAAAATGGAACCAATAAAAATATGTCCTCACATCACTCTGTCTTCAGAAAAATTAAAAAGCTATAACTTTAGAAATTTGGTGATGCAAATAACCTTTATTTTGTAAAAAAAAAAAAAAAAAGCATTTTTTAGCGTGATAGTAGCCAAACCTAAAAATATTATATAAAACTGGCATTGCTGAAATTGTACTGACCTGAGGAATAAAGCCGCCTAATAAGTATAAGTATACGCTCACCAGTCACTATTCTTTAGCTTACTGTAGTGAAATTGCATGACGATTTTCTTCAATACTTCTTATCAGAAAATACTCCTATGTAGGTATTAACCTCTGTGGTTGGCCTGGGCATACAGTGATGTGGTAGAAGTATCATCGTTGTTTAATTTTTGTATTACCTTTGCACTGTATTCTGACTGATAAGTAAGGCTTTACTGATTCTATTGTAGCCTTCATCGTTCTTGCATACAGAAGTTATATTCTTTCTCAGGTCTTGTGACATTTCTCTTCCATATGGTGCTATTGTTGACAGCATGAAATGACACCACATTTGTTAGATAATGCTTTTATAGTAAATTTTCTGCTGGAAACGTGTATGATGAAAAATGTAATGTATAAAAACAAGAGTTTTGTAGTCTCTCAATTGTTGTGGATGGATTTTACAGCAAATTTCATCCTTTCACCTGCAGTGTTTTTAGGTTTTCTGGCTTAGATGCCAGCTCTTGGAATCTTTCCCTACGAGCAGCGTCGGTCTGGCTTGCCAGGGTACCAGATTAACCCCCGGTAGGCCCCTATCTTGTCTTCTATCTAAGCTGTTTACAGCAGCCTGCAAGGGCCCCCGCCGGGTATATTAACATGACCTGGGCCTCGGCTCGCTAGACTATTGGCCGCCTCCGCAGGTGATGATATTGTATGCAGCAGTCACTAGATTATGATAGCGCCAGTAGCTACAGGGGGGAAGAGAGGTCGGTCCTGACCTGGAGGGGCACCTGGAGCTTATGAGCTATTAACGTGGCAGGGGCAGAGCAAAAGCTCCTTCCGAGAGCAAGAAACTGCATCTAATGGTTTAGCAGCCAGGAACTGCAATAACTCATGCCCATGTTACCGTGTGGGAGGAGCCAGGCAGGAGCTGTGGATGGCGATGTGCCCAGTAATGAGAGATCGGGGGGGGGTGCAGGGTGAGTGACATATGAGGGGTCGAGACTGAGACACAGGGGTGTTAAGGGATACAGGGTGTGTGGATTATGGGGATTCAGTGTGTTTGAGAGAGAGGTAATTTGGGGTACAGCCAGGCTGTGTGAGATATATGTGATTAGGGAAAGAGGGATAGCAGCAGTCATAGAATGGGATGGGATTGGGAAAACGGTGCTGAGCTGAGAGAAAGAGGCTCTCTTCCTCAGAATAATTATCATGTACCCCAAGTGTCTTATACTTTACCAAGTATCAAGTGACATTATCCTGTACCCCGAGTGTCAGTGTCATTATAATGTACCCTCAGTGTCATTATCCTGTTCCCCGAGTGTCAGTGTCACTATCATGTATCCTCAGTGTCATTATCATGTACCATGAGTGTCAGTGTCATTATCCTGTACCCCCAGTGTCAGCGTCATTATCCTGTACCCCAAGTGTCAGCATCATTATCCTGTACCCCCAGTGTCAGCGTCATTATCCTGTACCCCCAATGTCAGTGTCATTTTCCTGTACCCCGGTGTGATTATCCTGTACCGTCATTATCTTGTACCCCTAGTGTCCGTATCCTGTACCCCCAGTGTCAGTGTCATCATTCTCTACCCCCAGTGTCAGTGTCATTACCCTGTACCCTCAGTGTCATTATCCTGTACCCCCAGTGTCAGTATCAGTATCCTGTACCTCCAGTGTCAGTGTCATCATCCTGTACCCCCAGTGTCAGTATCATTATCCTGTACCCCCAGTGTCATTATCCAGGACCCCCAATGTCAGTGTCATTATCCTGTATCCCGTGTCAGTGTCATTATCTTGTACCTCCAGTGCGAGTGTCATTATCCTGTACCCCAAGTGTCAGTGTCATTATCTTGTACCCCCAGTGTCAGTGTCATTATCCAGGACCCCCAATGTCAGTGTTATTATCCTGTACCCCCAGTGTCAGTGTCATTATCCCATACCCCCAGTGTCAGTGTCATTATCCTGTACTCCAAGTTTCAGTGTCATTATCCTGTACCCCCAGTGTTATTATCCTGCACCCCCAGTATCATTATCCTGTACCCCCAGTGTCAGTGTCATTATCCTGTACCCCCAGTGTTATTATCCTGCACCCCCAGTATCATTATCCTGTACCCCCAGTGTCAGTGTCATTATCCTGTACCCCCAGTGTTATTATCCTGCACCGCCAGTGTCATTATCCTGTACTCCCAGTGTCAGTGTCATTATTCTGTACCCCCAGTGTCAGTGTCATTATCCTGTACCCCCAGTGTTATTATCCTGCACCTCCAGTGTCATTATCCTGTACTCCCAGTGTCAGTGTCATTATCCTGTACCCCCAGTGTCAGTGTCATTTTCCTGTACCACCAGTGTCAGTGTTATTATCTTTGGCTATATATAATTACTCTTCAGTAGAGTTGAGCGCGGTTCGTGGTTCGTGGTTCTCCAGTTCTAGGCTCGAGTGATTTTGGGGCATGTTCTAGATCGAACTAGAACTCGAGCTTTTTGCAAAAGCTCGATAGTTCTAGAAACGTTCGAGAACGGTTCTAGCAGCCAAAAAACAGCTAAATCATAGCTTGGTTTCTGCTGTAATAGTGTAAGTCACTCTGTGAATCAAACTATTATCACATTTCAGTGTATAGTGTGCGTGAACAGCGCCTTCAGATCACTGCTGTTTCTATAATGGCGATCGCCATTTTTTTTTTTTTTTTCTTGTCTTCCTTCCCTAAGCGCGCGCGTCTTGTGGGGCGGGCCAGCATGTCAGCCAATCACAGACACACACACAGCTAAGTGGACTTTGAGCCAGAGAAGCAACGGCATGTGTGATAGGATCTGCATGTCACATGTCCATTATAAAACCGGACATTTTCTTCACGGACGCCATTATCTGCCTTCTGCGTCTTTGGTGTAAGACATCACTGTCGCAGCTCCGTCCTCCTGAGTCCTATCGCCGATACAGCTGTATGCGCTGCATACACAGCGTTAGACAGCTTAGGGAGAGCACTTTATAGCAGTCCTTTTAAGGGCTCAAACCGGCAGGGTCAGAGAGCCATAGGTGACAGGTCCTGCAAACAGCAACAGCGTCTGTGTAGCCAAGGTCAGGGATTTCCTCCCTGCATTTCACCATTAGGAGGGAATAGAAAGGCAGGCTTCCATTCCTCTACCCAGAGCACCACAATCCTGCCACTGTACCCTCTTGTCCTCTGCACACTCCAACTCATTATAACTAAGCCATTATACTAGCAAACACTCAGTGTACCTAGTGGCATCCTATCTGTGGCTATTGGACTTTGCTATAGTCCCACTAGTGCAAAGACATTAGCAGAGCACATCTGCCTGCATTGCACACTCCAACTTTTTTAAACTAAGCAATTTTACTAGCAAACACTCAGTGTACCTAGTGGCATCCTAAACGTGGCTATTGGACTTTGCTATAGTCCCACTAGTGCAAAGACATTTGCAGAGCACGTCTGCCTGCATTGCACACTACAACTTTTTTAAACTAAGCAATTTTACTAGCAAACACTCAGTGTACCTAGTGGCATCCTATTTGTGGCTATTGGACTTTGCTATAGTCCCACTAGTGCAAAGACATTTGCAGAGCGCGTCTGCCTGCATTGCACACTCCAACTTTTTTAAACTAAGCCATTATACTAGCAAACACTCAGTGTACCTAGTGGCATCCTAAACGTGGCTATTGGACTTTGCTATAGTCCCACTAGTGCAAAGACATTTGCAGAGCACGTCTGCCTGCATTGCACACTCCAACTCATTGTTACTAAGCCATTATACTAGCAAACACTCAGTGTACCTAGTAGCATCCTATCTGTGGCTATTGGACTTTGCTATAGTCCCACTAGTGCAAAGACATTTGCAGAGCACGTCTGCCTGCATTGCACACTCCAACTTTTTTAAACTAAGCAATTTTACTAGCAAACACTCAGTGTACCTAGTGGCATCCTAAAGGTGGCTATTGGACTTTGCTATAGTCCCACTAGTGCAAAGACATTAGCAGAGCACATCTGCCTGCATTGCACACTCCAACTTTTTTAAACTAAGCAATTTTACTAGCAAACACTCAGTGTACCTAGTGGCATCCTAAACGTGGCTATTGGACTTTGCTATAGTCCCACTAGTGCAAAGACATTTGCAGAGCACGTCTGCCTGCATTGCACACTCTAACTTTTTTAAACTCAGCCATTATACTAGCAAACACACAGTGTACCTAGTTGTATCCTAAACGTGGCTCTTGTACTTTTGTCTATTCACAGTATTGGAACGATATTTGCAGCACGTCTGCCTGCATTGCACACTCAAACTTTTTTAAACTCAGCCATTATACTAGCAAACACACAGTGTACCTAGTTGTATCCTAAACGTGGCTATTGTACTTTTGTCTATTCACAGTATTGGAACGTTATTTGCAGCACGTCTGCCTGCATTGCACACTCAAACTTTTTTAAACTCAGCCATTATACTAGCAAACACTCACTGTACCTAGTTGTATCCTAAACGTGGCTATTGTACTTTTGTCAATTTACAGTATTGGAACGTTATTTGCAGGACATCTGCCTGCATTGCACACTCAAACTTTTTTAAACTCAGCCATTATACTAGCAAACACACAGTGTACCTAGTTGTATCCTAAACGTGGCTATTGTACTTTTGTCAATTCACAGTATTGGAACGTTATTTGCAGCACGTCTGCCTGCATTGCACACTCAAACTTTTTTAAACTCAGCCATTATACTAGCAAACACTCACTGTACCTAGTTGTATCCTAAACGTGGCTATTGTACTTTTGTCAATTCACAGTATTGGAACGTTATTTGCAGGACATCTGACTGCATTGCACACTCAAACTTTTTTAAACTCAGCCATTATACTAGCAAACACTCAGTGTACCTATTGGCATCCTAAACGTGGCTATTGTACTTTTGTCTATTCACACTACTGCAAATCTATGTGCAGCACCTCTGCATGACAACCTCGTGCTCTGTTTTTAATAAGCTATAATGATAGCACAAAATACTGCCATTTTGTGGCATCATAGAACTGGCTGTTGTATTCCATTAGTGCCCCACTGGTGACAAGCTATTTCTAGCACCTCTACATCACACCCTCATGCACATTTTGCTACGCTAATGTTATAGCAAACTCATGGAATTCATTGCTGCATTTCATAATTCGGAGGGATAGAAAGTCAGGCTTCCTTTAGCTTTTCCTTCTGTTCATAGACAGCATCTCCAAGACAAATTTCCCCTCCACGTCTAAGTGTGGAGAGGCAGCTAGTGCGCATGCGTGTGCCGATGTACCCCAGCTGCAGCATAATTACAGTGTTTCGCCTAGTGAGTATGCTCAGCCTGACTGTGCCATTCCTGACGCTAAGTCTTCATTTCGGGATACAGCGCATGCTCCCACACTAAGTGTGAAAAGCCTCTTTGCACAGGTGCTTGCATTCCGTGCCGGGTCTAAGTCCTGTTTTGTGCCTAGACACCATGCTAAAGCTGATAGTCTTTTTTCAGAGACTGTATTTCATGCTACTGAGCATGCTCAGGCACTTCCTGCATCAGAGACTAGGTCCGGTAATGAACTCTTTGGCCCTGGCCCTGATGTGTGGGTCCCATATAGACCACAGGGCATCAGGTGTCCTCCCAAATGGCTTGCAGAGGCCCACACCTATGACTTGTCACCGCATTATTGATGCTCAGACGATGACTGGTGAGGTGTTTGGGTCATGGCAGCCATGAGGTCATCATTGAAGTTGCTTTGACAAATAGGACGCTAGTTATGCCACTCATGACGTGTCACTCTACTTTTGTCTCCAGGAGGTGCATTGTGGTTCACCCTGGTTTGGGGCGGACCCAGGTTATAAAAGGGGCTGGAGCCAACAAGGAGGTGCGCAGTCTTCTATTATGCTCCGAAAGAGCACACCTCCATGTGTTGAACCCATTGCGGCTTTAGGCCAGAGGTAGGCAGGGATAGGGTGGTGGATGCAGGCCACCACCACAGTTGGTAACGCAGAACGGTTAAGACCAGCTCCTGTCCTAACAGTCCTGCTTGTGCAGCCCAGTGGCATTAACAGGCCTGCTGCTGCTGATGCGCCTGCTGTCCACAGGTGTGGCCCCTACGCACACGGTCAGCGTACTCAATGGCCCCTGTGTTGTTAACAGGGAGTTCCTGGGCTGGGTGGGCATGTGGACCCTGTGACGCTAACAGGGCTCACAGTCTCCAGATCCGAATGGCGTCTAACTCGGTTCAGGCTACTATTAGTTTCATAGCCACACAGCTCTGTATCCTCCACCAAACCTTCAAGTTGCCAACCTCTCCTTTTCCAACTGGGAGCACGGTGGACACTGACTGCTGATGGGGATATATACCTTTCTCTTTCTTTTCTTATTAATTTTCGTTATATAGCGGTCACAGATTATATACCACTTTATCCAAATCTGCCAGTCCCACTGTAACAGATGTTGTTTCTTCAGCAAATGTTACAGTTGCTTAACCACCAAATCCACGGACCAAAATTTTTTTCCCCTTTCCAACACACCTGTTCCCCTTTCCAACAGCATCTGTCCTTTTTCAACTCATTTTGGGATATGACCAAAAGTGCAACTGTGCAGGGACACCGTACTCAACGCCATCTCAGCACAGCAGCCATCCCTCGGTCCCTCCGATGTGGACAAGTAAAAGACCATTTCCTCCTATCCATGACAAAGCGTTGAGATTCACTCTGTGCAGCACTGGTGTTTAGTGGAAAAGTAGATCTAAGATTGCGTACCACATTCTGCAGATACTCCTGTATACGTGCGTCTATTTCTATGGCAGGAATTAGTTCGCCAAATTTTGTCTTGTACCGGGGATCTAACAGTGTGGCAACCCAGTATTCAGGATTACTTCAAATTCATACAATACGAGGGTCATGTAGGTAGTGCAGCAAGAAGGCGCTCATGTGTCTTGTGCATCCAGGAGGACCAAGTCGTTGGTGTGTTGGTGGCAGAGAGGTGAGAATCGTGCATCCTTCTTCTGCCCTCTACCCACAACCTCGCACAACCGAAATGTGAGCAAGCTCTCACTCATCTGCTGAGTCTTCCATGCCCATCGCCAGTTCGTCCTCCATTTCTTCATGGGCTCCTGCACTTTCATCAACACTTTTTGCTGATACTATGCGCCCTTGTTAATCCCTCTCCCTCACCATGACTGCCGCATAGGTGCCGCTGACCATCTGGACCTCGTAGATCTTGTTATCCCTTCCGCATATGACTCCTCCTGTACTTCCTCCCCTTCCTCTTGTCCCAACACCTGACTCCGAATAATAATTACAGTGTGCTCCATCATGTAGATGACCAGAATTGTCACGCTGAGAATGACATTGCCAGTGCTAAACATCTTCGTCGACATTTCAAAACTGTGTAGCAGGGTGCATAGGTCCTTGATCTGACACCACTCCAGCAGCGTGATCTGCACCACCTCTGGATCAAGTTATCCCAGGCTATATGTCTTACCGTATTTCAGCAGGGCTCTGCGGTGCTGCCACACACGCTGCAACATGTGCAGATTCCAATTCCTGCGTGTCGAAACATCGCATTTCCGGCGTTTAACTGCCAGACCCTAAGACTTCCGGAGTGATGAAAGTTGTTGAGCTGCTGTGTGCGCACGATGGAAGTGAGCACATAGCGAGCGTGCCCGCTGCACAAGGCCATGTAGGCCGGGATGGTGTTTTAAAAATTGCTGGAGAATTCGGTTCAACACGTGAGCCCTAAAAGGCACGTGTGTCACATTGCCCTGAGGATGGCCCGCAGCCAGGTTTGCATCATTGAAGCACACGGCTGTTAAGTCACCAACGGAGTCCGCTCCGTCAATTTGTACTCCGGTCGCCAGGTGACAACGTGTTCCTTTCATGAATAGTGCTGATGATGGGAGAGTAGTCGATGCCAGCGGCGCAGGTGGACGCAGGTTATGCTCACCCACTGGGCTGCATTACCTTGACAGATGCAGAATCTCTGGCTGAATGTAGCTGGTGGGTATCTCACAGATGAAATACCATCATTCAGCTACAACCAATGGGAAGACACCACACCCTTTTTTATGCCCATCCTGTCTGCAGACCACTGCCAGACATAGCTATGAACCTCTGGTTAATTTTACCCCCAGTTCAGTTTTATGATTTTGTGTGCTTGTTACCTGACTACTTTTCCTGCTTGCTGTTTATGTACCTTGTTGGCCGATACGCATTTCACCTCTGCTTGTTTTCTGATTAAGTCCTGGCCGTCCGATTCTGTTCCTGTTCCTCAATTAATGTTTTGACCCTGCCTGACTACTATTCTCTGTAATAGCGGTGTGACTCACATTTCCCATACATTTCAAAGTAAAACTTTGACCGCCTGATGGCATTGAGCTCTGCTGCCAGCATAGTAAGGAGGTGTGTGGTAGTCCTTGTGCGCAGTTGCAAGGAAGGGTGGCCTGACCACACAGGGTTTGCGCCAAGGTAGAGGACCCACACGAGGTTGAAGAGGCAGAAGCAGTGTATTAACTTCTACATACAGAACAAGGATTGAAACAACTCGTGGGGACGGCAAGACTTGTACAGCAGACCCTTCTCCATCTCTCACCATAGTTTGCCAGTGCCCAGTCAGTGACATGTAATGACCCTGTCTATGCTTACTGGTCCAAGTATCTGTGTTGAAATTCACCCTGTCGCACACAGATTTTCTCAAGGAAGTGGTGATGTTGTGTGCGACATGCTGGTGTAGCGCGGGCATGCTTTTCTTGGAGAAGCAGTGGTGATTGGGCATCTGGTACTGGGGCACAGCGACAGACATAAGGTCTGTAAAATCCTGTGTGTCCACTACGCGTAAAGGCAGCATTTCGGTAGCCAACAGCTTACAGAGGGATAGAGTCAACCACTTAGCTTTGTCATGGGTCGCAGTAAGTGGCCTTTTATTTGACCACATCTGAGGGACAGAGATCTGGCTGCTGTCTGTAGACGGTGTTGAGTAGGGTGTCCCTTGAAAAATGCAGGTTTGTGAGAAAAGTGCAGGCGGAGACATGATGTTGCCTTCATCTTGCCTTCAGATCTGTTCATCTTGTATCATTTTTAAAAAACACAGCAAGCAAGGGTTACTCCAAGCGGAGTCTACCTTTTTTCCCAAAATTGGGCACACAGACACCCCATCAGTGGCAGCACTTGTGCCCTAGTTGCAAACAGGATGTTTTGATTTGCATCAAGCACATTCCAAATCCACAAGCATTTACTCTCCCCAGGATGACACAGGGGTAGTAAATTCCTTCTGGATCCATGACTTGTTCATTTTGATGAACGTCAGTCTGTCCACATTGTCACTGGACAGACGCGTGCGCTTATCTGTCAGCACACACCCAGCAGCACTGAAGACACGTTCAGAGACAACGCAGGCAGCTGGACACGACAAAATCTTCAAGGCGTAACTGGAGAGCTCTTGACATTTTTCTAGATTTGAAGCACAAAAGGAGCAAGGCTCCATTTGCAAAGTCATTGCATCGATGTTCATTTGGAGATACTCCTGTATCATCCTCTCCATCCGTTGACTATGTGTCACACTTGTTGTCTCTGGTGGCCTTGCAAAGGAGGGTCTAAAAAAATTATGAAAAGATTCCATAAAATTGCTGTTACCAGCACCAGATACGGTCCTACTGGTACGGGTAGACTGTTGAAGATGACGAGGCCGTCCCATGTTTGTCAAGTTACAACTGGGAAAATCACTCCCTTCACCTGCACGGTTGTTTGGTGGAAAAGCCGAGCTAAGATCGAGTAACAGCTTCTGCTGATACTCCTGCATACGTGCGTCCCTTTCTATGGGTGGAATTATGTCACAAAATTTGGACTTGTCCCGGGGATCTAATAGTGTGGCAAGCCAGTAGTCATCATCACTTCTAATTTTGACAATACGAGGGTCATGTTGGAGGTAGTGCAACAAGAAGGCACTCATGTGTCTTGCGCAGCCATGCGGACCAAGTCCACGCTGTGTTTGTGGCATAGAGGTGCTAACCGTTCTTTCTTCCTCTGTCATCTCCCCCCAACCTCTTTCAACTGAAATTTGACCAAGGTCCCCCTCATCTGCTGAGTCTTCCATGTCCATGGACAGTTCGTCCTCCATATCTTCATGTCCTCCTGCACCTTCCTCAACATCTCGCCTGCTACCATGCGCCCTTGTTGATCCCTGTCCCCCATGGTCCCATGCCTGCCGCGTTGGTGATGATGAACGTCTGGACCTTGGTGATGTTGTTGTGTCTTGCGCATATGAATCCTCCTGTAGTTCCTCCCCTTCCTGTTGTCCCACCCCCTGACTACGAATTGTGTTTAGCGTGTGCTCCAGCATGTAAATGACTGTAATCGTCATGCTGATAATGGCATTGTCAGCGCTAAACATATTCGTCGCCATGTCGAAACTGTGCAGAAGGGTGCATAGGTCCTTGATCTGAGATCACTCCATCAGGGTGATCTGCCCCACTTCTGCATCTCGTTGGCCCAGGCTATACATCATGACGTATTGCACCAGGGCTCGCCGGTGCTGCCACAGTCGCTGTAACATGTGGAGAGTTGAATTCAAGCGTGTCGCCACATCGCATTTCAGGCGATGAACCGGCAGGCCGAAAGACTTCTGGAGCGATGCAAGTCGCTCAGCTGCGGCGGTTGAACGGCGGAAGTGAGCACTGCAGACAGTTTCCGTGCCCTGGTCAGAAGGCCATCTAGGCCGGGATAGTGTGTTAAAAATTGCTGGACGACAAGGTTCAACACGTGAGCCATACAAGGTACGTGTGTCACCTTGCCCAGGCGAAGTGCCGCACCCAGGTTTGCAGCATTGTCGCACACGGCCTTACCAGGCTGCAGGTTGAGTGGAGACAACCATTTATTAAACTCGGACCGCAGAGCTGACCACAACTCCTCAGCTGTGTGACTCTTATTCCCAAGACATGTCAAGCTAAAGACCGCCTGATGCCGTTGCGCTCTGCTGCCAGCATAGTAATGAGGGGTGCGTGATTCCTTCTGCGCAGTGAGAACGCTGGTGGCCTGACCAGGCAGGCTTGGGGCGGAGGTGGAGGACCCAGATGAGGTGGAGGATGCAGAAGCAGTGGCGGAACTTGGACAGACAGAGGATTGACACACAAGTCGTGGGGACGGCAAGACTTGTGCAACAGACCCTTCACCATCTATCACCATAGTTACCCAGTGGCCAGTCAGCGACATGTAACGTCCCTGTCCATGCTTACTGGTCCAAGTATCGGTGGTGAAATGCACCCGTTCACACACAGAGTTTCTCAAGGAAGCGGTGATGTTGTGTGCGACATGCTGGTGTAGCGCGGGCACACCTTTCTTAGAGAAGTAGTGGCGACTAGGCATCTGGTACTGGGGCACAGCAACAGACATAAGGTCTCTAAAATCCTGTGTGTCCACTAGGCGGAAAGGCAGCATTTCTGTAGCCAACAGCTTACAGAGGGATAGAGTCAACCTCTTCGCTTTGTCATGGGTTGCAGGAAGTGGCCTTTTATTTGACCACATCTGAGGGACAGAGATCTGGCTGCTGTGTGTAGACGGTGTTGAGTAGGGTGTCCCTGGAAAAATGCAGCTTTGTGAGGAAAGTGCAGGCGGAGACATGATGTTGCCTTCATCCAAAGTTGGTGCTATCGATGTCTGAGAGAGCTGTACACACTCACTTGTTTCCCCTTCCAAACCAACTGACGACCTACCAAGCAAACTGCCTGTTGCGGTTACAGTGGTGGAAGTTGTGGGTGGAAAAACAGGTGTGACAGCTGTCCCCACAGTCCTAGAAGATGACGAGCGCGCGGATGCCCTGGAAGGGGCAGGCGGTGGATGGTTGGCTCCACTAGGCCGCATTGCAGCACGGTGAGCTTCCCACCAGGCCATATGATATTTATTCATGTGACGATTCATGGAAGAAGTTGTCAAACTGCTGAGGTTTTGACCTCTACTAAGATAACCATGCCAAATGTTACAGATCACATAATTTGGGCGATCTTTTTTTATGTCAAAAAAGGACCAGGCTAGGCAAGGCTTAGAGGCCATGCGACCTGTTGATCCACCCCGAATAATGCTCAGAGGCAGAGTGGTGGCTGAGGATGCAGTTGTAAACGTGCTACCAGTGCTCCGACTGTGTCCAGGAAGGCGCCAGGTTACTTCGACGTCGGTTGCATCCTCCTCCACCGCCTCTGTTGACCTCCTCGAGTGTCTGACTGTGGGTTGACAGTAGGTGGGATCTAGAACTTCATCATCAATTGTTGTGTTTGCACTCCCCTCCCCCTCAGACCGAGTTTCTTCTTGCCCTGACCGAATATTTAAGTTGTCATCCCAATCGGGTATCTGCGTCTCATCTTCATCAGTATGTTCCTCATTGCCTATAACCAAAGTTGTTGGAAAGGCAGCATTTTGGTAGCCAACAGTTTGCATATGATGAAAGTCAACCTCCAAGCCATGTCATGCCCTTCTAAAAGCATGTAAAACACAGCGAGGGGACTCCAACCACAGTCTCCCTCGTTTCCACTAACTGGGCCACACACACCCCACTTGACTGGCATCGGTTGAGCCCCCTTTTGAAAAAGAAAAAGATGCTTTGCATGAAGCACTCTCAAAAATACGCGTGCCTTTCCCGTCCCCTGGCTGACCCAGGGGAAGAAAAGTCCTCTGAGAGCTATGACTTGTTCATCTTGGTTCTTTTAGAGACACAGCGAGGGGACTCCAACCACAGTCTCCCTCGTTTCCACTAACTGGGCCACACACACCCCACTTGACTGGCATCGGTTGAGCCCCCTTTTGAAAAAGAAAAAGATGCTTTGCATGAAGCACTCTCAAAAATACGCGTGCCTTTCCCGTCCCCTGGCTGACCCAGGGGAAGAAAAGTCCTCTGAGAGCCATGACTTGTTCATCTTGGTTCTTTTAGAGACACAGCGAGGGGACTCCAACCACAGTCTCCCTCGTTTCCACTAACTGGGCCACACACACCCCACTTGACTGGCATCGGTTGAGCCCCCTTTTGAAAAAGAAAAAGATGCTTTGCATGAAGCACTCTCAAAAATATGCGTGCCTTTCCCGTCCCCTGGCTGACCCAGGGGAAGAAAAGTCCTCTGAGAGCCATGACTTGTTCATCTTGGTTCTTTTAGAGACACAGCGAGGGGACTCCAACCACAGTCTCCCTCGTTTCCACTAACTGGGCCACACACACCCCACTTGACTGGCATCGGTTGAGCCCCCTTTTGAAAAAGAAAAAGATGCTTTGCATGAAGCACTCTCAAAAATACGCGTGCCTTTCCCGTCCCCTGGCTGACCCAGGGGAAGAAAAGTCCTCTGAGAGCCATGACTTGTTCATCTTGGTTCTTTTAGAGACACAGCGAGGGGACTCCAACCACAGTCTCCCTCGTTTCCACTAAATGGGCCACACACACCCCTCTTGACTGACATCGGTTGATGCCCCTTTTCAAAATGAAAAAGATGCTTTGCATGAAGCACTCTCAAAAATACGCGTGCCTTTCCCGTCCCCTGGCTGACCCAGGGGAAGAAAAGTCCTCTGAGAGCCATGACTTGTTCATCTTGGTTCTTTTTTGAAAAGCGAGGGGACTCCAACCACAGTCTCCTTCGTTGCCACTAACTGGGCCACACACACCCCACTTGACTGGCATCGGTTGAGCCCCCTTTTGAAAAAGAAAAAGATGCTTTGCATGAAGCACTCTCAAAAATACGCATGCCTTTCCCGTCCCCTGGCTGACCCAGGGGAAGAAAAGTCCTCTGAGAGCCATGTCCACATTGTCAGTGGACAGACGCGTGTGCTTATCTGCCAGCAGACCCCCAGCAGCACTGAAGACAGGTTCCGAGAGAACGCTGGCTGCAGGACACGACAAGATCCCCAAGGCGTACGTGGCGAGCTCAGGCAATTTATCCAGATTGGAAGCCTAAAATGAGCAGGGCTCAAGTTGCACAATAATGGAATCGATGTTTCTTTGCATATACTCATATATCTGTGTGTCCTCCTCTTTTTCCTTGTCCAGCTGTTTTGTTTTCACATGAGTATATGTCCTTGTCACTTTCCCATGTGTTTGTGTTGTGTTGTGAGTTGTTTGTCACCTTTTGGACACCTTTGAGGGTGTTTTCTAGGTGTTTTTCTGTGTTTGTGATTGCCTGCCATTGTTTCCTATGCAGTTCGAGTTCGGTTCGTCGAACGTTCGACGAGCCGAACTCGAACGGGAGGTCCGTTCGGCGAACCGACCTCGAGCCGAACCGGGACCGGTTCGCTCATCTCTACTCTTCAGGGGGGCCTCTATATGTGATGATAGTACAGGAGGGGCCTCAATATTAATATATGGGAAAAAAAAAGTATGATCTGCCTATAAAGCAGTGTTGTCAGAATAAACAAAACTAGTAAAGGGTTTATCCAACATGTAAAACTAATTTGGAAACCACAGTGAGGCTTTTATAGGCCTCTGTCCCCACAGAATGACTGGTCACATCCAGTACAGACACTGGGGGCCGATCATTACCTGATAATTATGTAATGTGTGAAGGTGGAAAGAGAAGACAAATATTCACTTGAGTCTCCAAATGGAGAAGTGTATTGGGTGGTAATGCTTCACACCTCCACATACTGACTCTTGTAGGGGATTTCCGAAGTCATTTGGGACAAACCTTATATGGGGAGATAGATGGCGGCAGAGGGGGATTAATTTTAGTAATTTGAAGATGTTGGATAGCATTTTGCTTCTCTTTAAATATTATTTGGCTGATGGACTCGGTGGTTACTGAGGACAAGGAACGTTCGTGTGTAAGAAAAACTGCGACTGACTGTAAATAACACATTACATTATTAACTGCAATAAATAAGAAGCTACTAGAAATCCTGTGAAATATGTAGGGCACAATACAGTTCTCTTTTGCGCACTGTATAGTTTGCTAAAAACCGCATGTTATAGTGACAGAATCCGAAAATGATCAAGTAATAAAAACGTTTATGGTAGCTATAGTGCGGGCGCCTAGAGACAATTTCCCTGGTAGGCCCCTGGCACCCCAGTCCGACTCTACCTAAGGTCCAGGTAATTTGTGAAAATCTGTGCTTTGTGTTGTGATCTAATAACTACCTTTGACATCATCAGCCAAGACCTTTTAAGGCCTACTCAGACACCTATGTGCTGTTTGAGTATTCAGTAAGCTTTGCATTTAGTTCCACATTTAGTAATGGACTTTTCCTCACCATCCATTTCTTTCAGCTGGCTAGTCATCTGTTTAGCAAACTCTTGCTGGTTCATCATCTATCTGCATTTACTTCCTGGTTCAGATCTTTGTTAACCATTTCTTTATTTAAGCAAAAAACCTTTTTGTTATACTGCTGCTGTTACAATGCTATTGCAAGTGTGTATTTGTGGCGCCCTGGACTAGCCAGGTAGCCACAGACACAACACACACACACACCCATCCCCCAGACAGTTACATTAGTCAGACACAAAACCCTTGTTGCCTCCCTCCACGGTCTGATGTCCACACCAGGTGGGGCGGAGCCAGGTGGTTGGCCCCACCCACCGATGAGTTCACAGGCCTGGAGGCGGGAAAAGGAGCAGATTTGTTCAGGAAGTGAAAGTGAGAGGTCACGAACTGCGTGTGTCTGGGTCGGAGCCAGGCACTGACAGTAAGGTTGGCAGATGGTGGTGGCCGTCTGCAGGAGTTGGTGGAACTCCGCAGAGCCGTAAGGACCGGGTCTGGCCGGTGGCCCACCGGTACCGGATCGGGGAAAGGAGTGAAGCTAAGCACACACAGGCAGGGCCATCGGACCCCGACCAGGCTTGGAGTCGCCGTCAATAGTCAAATCCGAATGTGACAGGAACCCCCGGGGTTCCCTAACAACCAAGTCCCGATTGAAGGCAACCGCTCACACCGTGAGGATATACAGCCACCGCCACCGGTTAGAAATCCAAGGGCCAGGGCCTGCGGACAAAACGGGCTCCTCCAGTATCTATACACCGGGGAGCGGACTACCGTTGGGAAGCCATTGGAGTCAACACAGTACACAAAGGTGCAGGGAGAGACAGCCACCATCACCTGTCTGGGGAGAGACACTGCAGCTGGCTGCGGGACCCGTCCATCCAGCCGTTTGGTTTACTGGAGACTTTGTGCATCTTTTGCTGAGTGAATACACCCGTGCCATCTGGCACCGCGCCGCGCTGCCCCTGCAACCCTGCACCTCACCGACCCTGCCTCCCCGTCACACCACCGGGCCCGGGGACCACCAACCCCTACCCACGGAGGGGGAAAACAACATCCCAGCTGCTCCCTACCATCGCTCCCGGGATCCCCGTCACCAGCAGCAGTGGTGCCCATCTTCACCACAACCCGTGGGTGGTGTCACGGACTAAATCCCCAAACAAACCAACCCCCCTTTTCACTCACGGGTGAGGAGCGCCGCTCGAGTCCCTGGATCCGGCCCACCGCTCGAGCCACCGAGCAGCAGCAGCAGCGTCGGACCCGAGCATTAGCGAGCGCTGCGCCCCGCCGCCCACGAAATATTCATCTCTGCAAGTATTCCGTTGTCTGTTTAGCATTGCTGCCCTGCAGTTAGCCATTTGTTTGTTGTAGACATAACAAGGGTCGGACTGGGGTGTCTAGGGCCCACCAGGGGAAATAAATATAGGGGCCCACCCTCCAGCTACATGCATATATCTATTAGCTGCTATGCCCGTTATAGTGCAGTGCTAACTTTAACCCCTTCACTACCGGCCGATTTTTCGCTTTCCGTTTTTTTTTTTCGCCATTCTTTTTCTGAGAGACGTAACTTTTTGATTTTTCAGTCAATATGGTCATGTGAGGGCTCATTTTTTTGTGGAACGAGCTGTACTTTTAAATGAAACCATCAGTTTTACCATATAGTGTACTGGAAAACGGCAAAAAAATTCCAAATGCAGAAAAATTGCAAAAAAAGTGCGATAGCACTATGGTTTTTGAGATATTTTATTTACTGTGTTAACTATATGGTAAAACTGATGTGTGGGTGTGATGCCTCAGGTCAGTGCGAGTTCGCAGACACCAAACATGTATAGGTTTACTTTTATATAAGGGGTTAAAAAAAATCGGAAATTTGTCCGAAAAAAGTGGCGCACGTTTTACGCCATATTCCGTGACCCATAACGTTCTCATTTTTCGGGATCTATGGCTCAGTGACGGCTTATTTTTTTGTGGCTCGAGCTGACGTTTTTAACGGTACCATTTTTGCGCAGATGCTACTTTTGATCGTCTCTTATTGCATTTTGCGCAAAAGTTGTGGCGACAAAAAAACATCGTTTTGGCGTTTGGAATTTTTTTGCCGCTACGCCGTATACTGATCAGATTAATTGATTTTATATTTTGATAGATCGGGCGTTTCTGAACGCGGCGATACCAAATGTGTGTATATTTTTTATTTTTTTAACCCTTTCATTTTCAATGGGGCGAATGGGGGGTGATTTGAACTTTTAGGGTTTTTTGTTTTTTTTTACATTTTTTAAATTTTTTTTTTAACTTTTTCTTTTTATTTTACTAGTCCCCCTAGGGGGCTATTGCGATCAGCCATCCGATCGCTCTGCAGTATCTGCTGATCACAGGTACAAGGCTGTAAACAGCAGATACGCTCTCTTTCTCTTTTTGCTGTGCCGCTGGCACAGAGAAAGTGAAAGCAAGTCAGGTGTAGTACAGGAGTCATCACATGACCCTGTGCTACCATGACAACTATCGAAAGTCACGTGATCGCATCACGTGACTTCCGGTATCGGGCGGTAAGTAAAAGTTTACCGCGATCGCGCTTATAATGGCGCTGTCACATATTGACAGCGCCATATAAGGGGTTAAACGGCACGAGCAGATAACGATTCTGCTCGTGCCTAGCAGGCACACATCTCAGCTGTGAAAATCAGCTGAGAGGTGTGCCGATCACAGCATGATGCTGCTGGCAGACCGCGGGCAGTAACGTTATGACCGCTAGGACGTAATTTTATGGCCCGTGGTCGTTAAGGGGTTAAAGCACAGACGGCTCCTGCACATCTCCTGTGCACACACAATAACTAATGTACAATTACAGTAGTTTGCAGTAGGGGATCTTTGGTGACAAGTTATCACCGATCCACAGGTGAGGTACGTGATAACTTATTGATCGGTGGAACCTAACCAGTGGAAACCGCACCAATGATGAGGACACAGTTCTCAGTAAAACACTCGGCTGGATGGACGGGTCCCACAGACGGCTGCAGTGTTGTTTCTCCTGGCAGGTTGATGGTGACTGCCTTTCCCTGCACCTATGTACTGTAATGGTTCCAATGGGTTCCCACCGGTAACCCGCTCCCCAGCTTGAAGGTTGCTGAAGGAGCCCCTTTTGCCCGCAGGCTCTGGCCCTGGGAACTTTAGCCTTGGCGGTGACTGTGTTTCCCTCTCTCGGTTGGACGGTTGCCTTCTGTCGGGATTTGGCTGCTGGGAAGCCCAGGAGGTTCCCTTCGCTAACGGATTTGGCGAATTCACGGCAACTCCTAGCCTTGCCGGGGTCCGTAAGCCCCTGCCGGATGGTGCTGGCTTCTCTTTGCGTACCGTTCCGGGAACCGCCGGGCCACCGCCCATCCACGGTCCTTACGGTTAGCTCCAATAGGCCACTCCTGCAGACGGTCACCACCGTCTGCCAACCTTGCTGATCTGTCCGGGCCATACACCCGAACCAACTTCAGGCTGCTTAACTGCCACTTTCCTCCTTACACTTTCAACTCCCAAACTGAACTGCCTGCTTTTCCTGCCTCCAGGACTGTGAACTCCTCGGTGGGCGGGGCCAACCGCCTGGCCCACCCCCTGGTGTGGACATCAGCCCCTGGAGGAAGGCAACAAGGGATTGTGTCTGACTTTGGTGTGCCTGACCGGGAGTGTGGGGTGTGTAGGTGTTGTTATCTATGGCCCCTGGCTTGTCCAGGGCGCCACATTCCCCCTTAGTAAAATGCAGACCGTCCGCGGGCTGCCCGTCTATCACCGGTTTTATTTTCACAAACTGGAAAAAGATAAACGGTAAACATATTACAAGTATAATAACATCTTCCCACATCGGGAGGTACTCTTACTTAAAACGTTGCAAAATGGTTACGGCTTCCGCTCTCTCCCACCCAAGTAACCTGGCCCTGATGCTGCCCCTAAGCAAACAGGCAGCACCCCTTGACCCCAGTCCAGCACAAGTTACCCGAGCGGGTTCTGTCCTTTTCAGGGGACCCACGTCCATGGGGAACCCCTGAAACCCCCAGAGGATCGCCACCAGTTCCGGTGGTGGCTGGGCCCCAGCCTGCTCCACTGCGGGCCCTTCCTCCAATCTGCCTCTCCGGAGGCGGCAACGGTGAAAGCCACAAACATTTTAATTTACAAGCCACAAGTTCATGGTTGCCCTGCAAGTTCTCAGGCTTGTCCATAGTAGTTCCTACGCATTTGATAAAGGGGTCCCAACGGGGACCAGTTGCCGGCAACGACCGGTGCAATCAAGGCTTGTTAATCTGGTGAACGTCGGTTGATCACTCTTATCATTCATTTACAACTTTTAAACGGTACTTTAGTGGTGGTCCCAACGGGGACAACTTTTAGGCGGAGGACCGCCGACTTCACTGCTCGCTTTCATCATCCTCAGCCGGCCCCAGGTGGAGGAACACGGGGATCAGCCCCTCCAGCGCATAGCAGGTGCGATGGGGAAGGGCCACACGGTACCCATTATTTCCGCTCCGGGGGATGTAAGTGGCTTCCATGTCACACAGGGCAACGACCCCTTCGTCCTCCTCGGAAACAGGCTCTGTGTCCGGTCCGGAGTCGCTATCATCCGTTCCTGCGCCAAGCGGGTCGCCGCCAGCTGCCACAGCCTCCGGGCTCGCCATTCTCTCAGCCACTGCCACGAAGGGGTGTACACCAGACGGACCAGGCGCAGCACAGTGCATGGGCAAGGAAGACGGAGGCGGCATGGGGGCCAGGGGTAGACCGGGTCCCTCAGCCGCAACGGCCGGTCCCTCGGGGACACAGGGGTGTGAGTCACTCACCAGCTCCTCCATCATTGCTTCCATTCCATATACCCGGGCGACTGCAGCTACCCCTTCCACCTCCGTGGTCCACTGTTCCATCAGTACGCATATCTGACTTCGGTAGTGTCGGCAGATCCCTGCCGTTCGGGCCCTCAGCCATGCTGCTGCTCCAGGCACCGGCTCGGTAGCCTCCGCATAGCTAGGTGGGGCAGACATCCTTTGCAGGGCTCAGCAGATCGCGGGGTCCCATCGTCCTTGCTCATACAGCCGCGAGCTACATGTGGCCAGACACCATCAGTCCCCCTTAGTCTCTTTCCAGCCCCTACTCTACAGGGGTTTTGGCCTTCGCGCCTCCACTACTCGAGGAGACGCTCGAGCGGGAACTTTTCGCGCCCAAGATGGCGGCTTCTCAAATTTTTCGGCCGGACACCTCCGGCGGTAACAAGGCGCACCTCTACCAGACGGCAGAGCAGTAAGATCCTGTTCGTGACGCCAAGTTGTCACGGGCGGAGGAGGGGACACTACGCTCTCCCACTGCTCAGGTCCGGCCGCTGCTGCTGCGGCTGCTGCTAGTCGGTGGTGGCTCGAGCAGTGGGCCGGATCCTGGGGACTCGAGCGGCGCTCCTCGCCCGTGAGTGAAGAGGGTGGGGATTGATTGTGGTGATTTGGTTATTGTCCGTGACGCCACCCACGGTTGTGGTGAAGTTGGTGACACCACCGCTGCTCTGGACGGGGATCCCGGGAGCGGTGACAGGGAGCAGCTTTGATGTTAGTTCTCCCCTCCGTGGGTAGGGGGTTGGTTGTCCCGGGGCCCGGTGATGGGGTAGGGATGGATGGCAGGCGGGTTACGGGGCCTGGCGAGGTGCAGGTTCGCAGGGGCAGCGCTGTGCCACACGGCACGGTGGTACTCACTCAGCCAATGATGAGGACACAGTTCTCGGTAAAACACTCGGCTGGATGGACGGGTCCCACAGACCGCTGCGGTGTTGTTTCTCCCGGCAGGTTGATGGTGACTGCCTTTCCCTGCACCTATGTAGTGTAACGGTTCCAATGGGTTCCCACCGGTAACCTGCTCCCCAGCTTGAAGGTTGCTGAAGGAGCCCCTTTTGCCCGCAGGCTCTGGCCCTGGTAACTTTAGCCTTGGCGGTGACTGTGTTTCCCTCTCTTGGTTGGACAGTTGCCTTCTGTCGGGACTTGGCTGCTGGGAAACCCAGGAGGTTCCCTTCGCTAACGGATTTGGCAAATTCACGGCGACTCCTAGCCTTGCCGGGGTCCGTAAGCCCCTGCCGGATGGTGCTGGCTTCTCTTTGCGTACCGGTCCGGTACCGCCAGGCCACCACCCGTCCACGGTCCTTACGGTTAGCTCCAATAGGCCACTCCTGCAGACGGTCACCACCGTCTGCCAACCTTGCTGATCTGTCCGGGCCACACACCCGGACCAACTTCAGGCTGCTTAACTGCCACTTTCCTCCTTACACTTTCAACTCCCAAACTGAACTGCCTGCTTTTCCCGCCTCCAGGACTGTGAACTCCTCGGTGGGCGGGGCCAACCGCCTGGCCCACCCCCTGGTGTGGACATCAGCCCCTGGAGGAAGGCAACAAGGGTTTGTGTCTGACTTCGGTGTGCCTGACCGGGAGTGTGGGGTGTGTAGGTGTTGTTATCTGTGGCCCCTGGCTTGTCCAGGGCGCCACACATGCAGGTGGCCAGGTGCGTGTCGCTGCATGCGGGCAGCTGGGTGCCTGTCGGTGCCGGTGGCCGGGTGCCTGTCGCGGCCGGCTGCCTCCCTGTCCCGGCTGCCTCTCTATGAGGGGGGGGGCAGCATGCTGGTTGTGGTCATACCTATGTGAAGGGGCGAGGCCTCAGCCAACAAAGCTGGATACCAGGACACATGGGTATTACCTCACACAGGTCCTGCAACAAAGTGAATCGTTTGTATAATACTTATGCTATTTCTAACAGGGGGAGGGGATAACTATGAATATATTATCTGCTCCATTGCAACTGCCACTCAACAAGCATTTAATTTTATAATCTTTACTTCTTTGGATTTCAAAACCTAAACATCCAAGCTGACCACTACAGGTATGTATAGAATCAGCCTGATAGTGCCAGTATAGCACTGGCTTTAGGTTATATACGAAAATCCTTGTGATTTTAGGCCTTTAAGGGCTTGTTGGACTAATACCTGTGCCTTGGTTTTGATGGAAGCTGACTTTGTGTGAGTTCTGAGAGACTGAGCTGGAGTTGGTTTGTGAATTCCATTGTGGCTTTTGGTGAACTCCGGAGTCCTGTCTGCAAGCTGACCAAAGTTTTTCGACATTCTTTCTCATGTCCGCCTTCTCACACTTCTGTGTTACTCCTGAAAGTTATCTGCATTCTGCCTGTGGTCAGTAACTCTGCTACCTGCCTTACTGTAGTCTCCAGTCATCCTATTTCCTGTCTCCGCTTGTTAGTTTTTCTGCTACCTGTTGGCCAGCGGTCTCCAGTCATCCTGTTGCATTTCTCCATTCAGCAGATTGTATCTCTGCTAACTGTCTGCCTGTGACCGCAACTACTTGTCTCGACTCATAAGTAACTCTTTTAGTTGTCTATCGGAGGCCTCCAGCAATCCTGTTACCTGTTTACAGTTGTCTATATTCATGATATGCTTCTATGATCTTCTGCTACTTTGCCCTCTGTCACTGGTTTACTCAACTCTGCCACCTGCCTTAGCTGCTCAGGCCATTAGTCCATTTCTGTTCAGTAGCTATAAGTTTTCTGTCTATTGGTTCCGAGAATTTATTAAATTATTATTTTTGCATTTGAGCTCTGTGTTTCAGATGCTCCATTTGACTGTTGCTCCGGTGCCCACGTGTTCACTCAAGTCAGCAGGCTTAGAGGATCCACTGCCACCGCATGAGCTCACTTCACATAACAACAATTGGTAGTGTGATTGATTGTCTGTCTCCAAATCACTGGGACTGCAAAAGGCATAGATTGCCTCTTCACATGCAACCATTGGGTAAGATGTATGAAGATCTATGGCAGCATTTGTGTGGAGCCCAACTCTTGTCCTGGGCTTCCTTTCTGAAGCCAAAATACAGGTTGTAGGCTTTCCTAATCATGTTTCGCCTCTGTGACACAAAATGACTTCTCCATATATGTGGCAAAAACTATCCGCTTTGTTAATGCTAGAACAAGGCATATCTGAAAAAGCAAACAGAAATGTCAATATGCTAAGAATCTAAATTAAGAAATCCTAAAACTTGTCCAGCTTACATAAAGAGCATTTATGAAATTAGGTGATGCAACTGTAATTAAGGTTGTCATTGCAGCTGAGTTGGTGTTTTTAAATACACTTTGTGCAGAATTATTAGGCAAGTTGTATTTTAGAGGATTTTTTTTATTATTGATCAACAACTAAGTTCTCAATCAACCCAAATGACTCATAAAGATCAAAGCTTAATATTTTTGAAATTTGAAGTGTTTTTTTTTTTAGATTTGGCTATCTTAGGAGGATATCTGTTTGTGCAGGTAACTATTACTGTGCAGAATTATTAGGCAACTTAATAAAAACCAAATATATTCCCATCTCACATGTTTATTTTCACAAGGTAAACCAATATAACTGCACAAAATTTGAAATAAACATTTCTGACATGCAAAAACAAAACCCCAAAAAATTTGTGACCAATATAGCCACCTTTCTTTATGATGACACTCAGCAGCCTACCATCCATAGAGTCTGTCAGTTGCTTGATCTGTTTATGTGTCGCCCAGGGATAGGGGGTACTCAGATCCGGGCTAAGGGGTCACTTCTGAAGGTATCACGGTGGCGTGACCCGGTCTGTGATCCCAGGCACCACAACAAAAGGGGCATTATATACAAGGGAGATTTGGTAGTCTATGTTCCGTGACGCCACCCGTTGTGTGCGGTGAGGTAATGGAGCACCGCCGCTGCTGGTCACAGGATCCCGGGGATGGTAATTGTGGAGAAACGGGGCTCAGTGGGTGCTCTCGTCCGCTGGCCCAGCCACCTTTAGAAAGACAGCATGGCCCAGGGCTCATCCCAACTGAACGCCGACCTCCTTAACCATGGGCGGAACACTACTCAGGCAACACAGGGTGAGGGAATCACAATATTAAGACTTTATTGGATCCCCAAAATAATTAATGGCACATAACACATAACCAGCAAAACACACAAATGTAACAGGCAACAGAGTTTCACCCTTCCGCTGGCTCACCAGGGATTTAGAATGTCCGTGCCTCAGAGGTTCCAGGGCTACTTACTCCAATCCAGCAGCACCCCGCTTTCGGCGGGCACCCACCGAGAAAGGAATAACGCCAGATTTAGGAAGCTGGCTGAGGTCTGCAAAGTCTGTACCAGGTGACTGGATTGTCCCAACCTGGGTTTCCTCCTTAAGTAGTCTCTGGGATGATGATATAATCCTGGCAGCTGGAGTCGAAATCCCTAGACTGTGGATGTGGTCTCCAATTGGAACCGGAGTCCCTAGGTTGAAGCCATGTAGCCAAGTAATCCTCTAGTCAGAGCCAAAGTCCCTAGACTGAGTCCAAAAGGTATCCTGGTTATGATCCCCTAGCCAGCTCCTAAGAGCTTAGACTGAATCCATCAGCATCCATCAACAAACAGTGACTTAAAGAAGTTCCTTATTATAGCCATAGCCTTCCCTTTGGATATACTGTGCCCTTATCAGATTGGTTGTACAAGGTTGCTTCTCTTATTGGATGAATTTCAAGCTGCATGGATAATGTTCTTTTAAATGATGTGGATTGAAAGACTGAGGATATCTACATGAAGTCTTAAAGTCACAGACTAGACAATGGCTACTAAGGTAATTTACATTAGATTAGCATTACACAACTACATTACAATGATTGCTCCGAAGGGTCTGGTCCCAAACAATAGTTTAGCAAACATGAGTTAACACACAGAAGAACAATATGTCTGCCTGAATTTTAAGAAACTTTAACCCATGTTAGGCACTCAGTGTCCATGTCATCACAGTAATGGGCAGCAAGTTGGTGATTTTCCCTCCACAGGTAGGGTGTTGATGTCCCGGGACCCCGGTGTGATGGATTGGGGAGCAACGGGTGCAGTCCACGGCTTTGACCGGGTGGTGCAGGAGTACTCACAGTATAAGGCAATAACTGACACGAGTCCAAGATTTAACCAAGTTGCTGGTAACTGGTGCCCACGGCTGCTGTGAGGACGGGTGTAATTCGGGTGTTTTTCTCCTGCCTGGTGTCTGTGTCTGCTCCATACAGAGGAATCGGCTGCCTATTCCTGAGGCCCTCACTGCCACTTCTCCTAGCCCCACACAGGGGCTGCTTCCAGGCCTCTCTCCTCCTAGAGACTGACTGAAAATAAACTCTGCTCTCTCCAAGCTCCTCTCTCCCCCTCCCGTTTTCCTGAGGAGGGGGCAAGTGGGGCCTGATTGGCTGGTGTGTATTGGTGTGGGAAACTCCCCAATGGAGAGTGAGCTCTGCACCATGAAGATGTATGCAGACCTCTGTGACACCCTAGTTTTGCCAGGGCGGCACATTTACAATCAACATTGCTTGCAGCAGCCACCACAGCCTCCCAGACACTGTTCCCTCCCTGTAGATCTTACATTTTATGAGTGACCACAGGTTCTCTATGGGTTTAAGATCAGTTGAACAAGGGGGCCATGTCATTATTTTTCATCTTTTAAACCTTTAATGGTCAGCCACGCTGTGGAGTAGTTGAATGCATGTGATGGAGAATTGTCCTGCATGAAAATCATGTTTTCCTTGAACGATACCGACTTTTTCCTATACCACTGCTTGAAGAAGTGGTCTTCAAGAAACTGGCAGTAGGTCTGGGAGTTGAGCTTCACTCCATCCTCAACCCGAAAAGGTCCCACAAGTTCATCTTTGATGATACTAGCCCATACCAGTACCCCACTTCCACCTTGCTGGCGTCTGAGTCACAGTGGAGCTCTCTGCCCTTTACTGATCCAGCTTCTGGCCCATTAAGAGTTACTCTCATTTCATCAGTCCATAAAACCTTTGAATAATCAGTCAAGATATTTCTTGGCCCAATCTTGACGTTTTATCTTATGTTTCTTGTTCAAAGGTGGTCGTTTTTCAGTCTTCCTTACCTTTGCCATGTCCCTGAGTATGGCATCCCTCTGCAAGACATCTCACAATTTTGGACTTTTCAGAGCCCGTCAAATCTCTCTTCTGACCCATTTTGCCAAAGGAAAGGAAGTTGACTAATAATTAAGCACACCTTATATAGGGTTGATTAGAGTTGAGCGCGGTTCGCGGTTCGAGGTTCTCCAGATCGCGGCTCGAGTGATTTTGGGGGCTGTTCTAGATCGAACTAGAACTCGAGCTTTTTGCTAAAGCTCGATAGTTCTAGATACGTTCGAGAACGGTTCTAGCAGCAAAAAGACAAGCTAATTACTAGCTGGCTTTCCGCTGTAATAGTGTAAGTCACTCTGTGACTCACACTATTATGAAATTTCAGTGTATAGTGTGCGGGAACAGCGCATTCAGATCACTGCTGTTTGGATAATGGCCATTTTTTTTTTTTTTTTCCTTGTCTTCCTTCCCTAAGCGTGCGAGTGTAATGGGGCGGGCCAGCATGTCAGCCAATCCCAGACACACACACAGCTAAGTGGACTTTTAGCCAGAGAAGCAACGGCATGTGTGATAGGATGTCCATGTCACATGTCCCTGCATTATAAAACCGAGTATCTGCCCGTTCGGACGCCATTATCTCTTCTGCGTCTGGGTGTCAGTCACGGCTGGCATAGCTCCTGTCTCCGATACTGCTGTGTACGCTCTATACACAGCGCTATACAGAATAGGGATAGAAGTTTCTTTCAGCCCTTGTAAGGGCTAATACCGGCAGGGTCAGAGCCATAGGTGACAGTTAGGGCCGTGAAAACAGATTTTAACAGCTACACAAGATGACAGCATCTGTGTAGCTAAGGTCAGGGATTTCCTCGCTGCATTTCCCCATTAGGAGGGATAGAAAGGGAGGCTTCCTTTCCTCTACCCAGACCCACAACCCTGCCACTGTACCCTCCTGCCCTTTGCACACTCAAACTCATTGTTACTAAGCCATTATACTAGCAAACACTGAGGAAACTAAGTGCCATCCTAAACGTGGCTGTTGGACTTCTGTATTGTCCCACTAGTGCAAAGATATTTGCAGCACGTCTGCCTGCATTGCACACTCAAACTCATTGTTACTAAGCCATTATACTAGCAAACACTGAGGAAACTTAGTAGCATCCTAAACGTGGCTGTTGGACTTCTGTATTGTCCCACTAGTGCAAAGATATTTGCAGCACGTCTGCCTGCATTGCACACTCAAACTCATTGTTACTAAGCCATTATACTAGCAAACACTGAGGAAACTTAGTGGCATCCTAAACGTGGCTGTTGGACTTCTGTATTGTCACACTAGTGCAAAGATATTTGCAGCACGTCTGCCTGCATTGCACACTCAAACTCATTATTACTAAGCCATTATACTAGCAAACACTGAGGAAACTTAGTGGCATCCTAAAAGTGGCTATTGGACTTCTGTATTGTCCCACTAGTGCAAAGATATTTGCAGCACGTCTGCCTGCATTGCACACTCAAACTCATTGTTACTAAGCCATTATACTAGCAAACTATGCTGCCAGTTTAAGGGCCGTAGTTGCATTGTCAGGGATAATTATTGTTGTTTATTCTGCTGTTAATAAAGATAGACCACCGCTGAAATCTACACCACCTCTCAATTTTTACTACCACATTTTAAGTGCACAATCTTGTCGCAATCAAAATGAGTGGCAAAATGACAGATGCTGGTGGAAAGGGGAAGAGGCGTGTTGGAAAAGGAAAAAAAGGGTTTGTCCGTGGGGAAGGTGGCAAAGCTCCATTAACATCTGCTGAAGATAGGCCATCTTCCAGCAAAAGTAAGATGTCTACTACTTACCGTGGACAATCCGATGTGCTCCCTTTTTTACGGACACGAACAACTGGAACAAAGGTAGATGATGGCCAAAAAAGGAAAATGCTTGAATGGATCGCAAGTGGTCCAACAAGTGCCCTCTCCTCCACCTCAACTACCGCATCCAAAAAACACCAGTCCTCTGAGTTGTCATCCCAATCACACTTGCATTCTCCCAGCTCGGAAGTCTCCATCCGCCCTGCACAGTATGGTGGAACTGAGATGGCTGAGTCTGCAGAGCTGTTCAGTCACACTATAGCCTGGGAGTCAGAGGTCTGCTCCCAAGCTACAGTGAGTACAGACCAGGAAATGGTCTGCAGTGATGCCCAGAACCTTTGTGACTCTGATTCAGGCCGTGAGGACCAAGTTTCTGAGCATAATGTTGACCCTTTTTCACAAACTGTAACACCTGTTGTTATAGACAATGAAGAACATACTGATGATGATGAGACGCAGATACCAGATTGGGATGATAACTTAAATATTCGGTCAGGGCAAGAAGAGGCTCGGTCTGAGGGTGAGGGGAGTGCAAACACAACAATTGATGAGGAAGTTCTAGATCCCACCTACTGTCAACCCACAGTCAGGCACTCGAGGAGATCAACAGAGGCGGTGGAGGAGGATGCAACCGACGACGAAGTTACCTTGCGCCTTCCTGGACAGAGTCGGAGTACTGGTAGCACGTCTACAACTGCATCCTCAGCCACCACTCTGCCTCTGAGCACTAGTGGGGGGGCTCAGCAGGTCGCATGCCCTCTAAGTCTTGCCTAGCCTGGTCCTTTTTTGACATAGCAAAAGATCGCCCAAATTATGTGTTCTGTAAAATTTGTCGTGATTCTGTTAGTAGAGGGCAAAACCTCAGCAGTTTGACAACTTCTTCCATGAATTGTCACATGAATAAATATCATATGTCCCAGTGGGAAGCTCATCGTGCTGCAATGCGGCCTAGCGGAGCGAACCATCCACCGCCTGCCCCTTCCAGAGCATCCGCGCGCTCTTCATCTTCTAGGACTGTGGGGAGAGCTGTCACCTCTGGTTTTCCACGCACAACTTCCACCACTGTAACTGCAACAGGCAGTTTGCTTGGTAGGTCGTCAGTTGGTTTGGAAGGGGAAACAAGTACGTGTGTACAGCTCTCTCAGACATCGATAGCACCAACGTTGGATGAAGGCAACTTCATGTCTACGCCTGCACTTTCCTCACAAAGCTGCATTTTTCCATGGACACCCTACTCAACACCGTCTACACACAGCAGCCAGATCTCTCAGATGTGGACAAATAAAAGGCCATTTCCTGCGACCCATTACAAAGCTAAGAGGTTGACTTTATCCCTCTGTAAGCTCTGGGCTACCGAAATGCTGCCTTTCCGCCTGGTGGACACACAGGATTTTAGAGACCTTATGTCTGTCGCTGTGCCCCAGTACCAGATGCCCAGTCGCCACTACTTCTCTAAGAAAGGTGTGCCCGCGCTACACCAGCATGTCGCACACAACATCACCGCTTCCTTGAGAAACTCTGTGTGTCAACGGGTGCATTTCACCACCGATACTCGGACCAGTAAGCATGGACAGGGACATTACATGTCGCTGACTGGGCACTGGGTAACTATGGTGATAGATGGTGAAGGGTCAGCTGCACAAGTCTTGCCGTCCCCACGACTTGTGTGTCAATCCTCTGTCTGTCCAAGTTCTGCCACTGCTTCTGCCTCCTCCACCTCATCTGGGTCCTCCACCTCCGCCCCAAGCCTGCCTGGTCAGGCCACCAGCGTTCTCACTGCGCAGAAGGAATCATGCACCCCTCATTACTATGCTGGCAGCAGAGCGCAACGGCATCAGGCGGTCTTTAGCTTGACATGTCTTGGAAATAGGAGTCACACAGCGGCTGAGTTGTGGGCAGCTCTGGAGACTGAGTTTAATAAATGGTTGTCTCCACTGAACCTGCAGCCTGGTAAGGCCGTGTGCGACAATGCTGCAAACCTGGGTGCGGCCCTTTGCCTGGGCAAGGTGACACATGTGCTTTGTATGGCTCACGTGTTGAACCTTGTTGTCCAGCAATTTTTAACACACTATCCCGGCCTAGATGGCCTTCTGAACAGGGCATGAAAACTGTCTGCTCACTTCCGTCGTTCCACCGCCGCAGCTGAGCGACTTGCATTGCTCCAGAAGTCTTTCGGCCTGCTGGTTCATCGCCTGAAATGCGATGTGCCGACACGCTGGAATTCGACTCTCCACATGTTACAGCGACTGTGGCAGCACCACCGAGCCCTGGTGCAATACATCATGACGTTGTTACGCTCACCGAGGAGCGGCGAGCGTCCGGAGGTGGACCCACTGGACCGTGCACCGGACTCCCCCGAGAAGTCGACCAGCAGCGAACCTTTATACAGGGACTGTGCGGCGCCTCCCCAGAAGGCCTAAATGCACGGCGGCCAGGAACCGGTAGTAGGAGTCTCTGTAGGGCCAGGTGTAGCAAGGTTGTGACGTCCACAGCCGGCAGAACACGGAAATGGCACCGGAAATGTTCACAGCAGGTGACGTCCACAGCAGATACGGTACAGATAATGTCCACAGCAGGTAGGGCACGGTGACGTCCACTGTTGGTATGAGCGGTGACGTCCACTGTGGGTATGTATAGATAGTGTCCACGGCAGGTATGGCACGGTGACGTCCACGGTAGGTATAAGTGGTGACGTCCACAGCCGGAATGGTATAGATGGCACTACGGTGAGACACAGGATTAGAATCAGGTAACAAATGCACAGATCACAAACAATAGCACAAACGGATTTGGACACTGGCAATGCACTAATAGAGGCGTTGCTCGGGCGCCTGCTGCCGGAGGAGGTGAACTTAAATACCTATTAGGCAACAGGTGACCTCTGGGGTCACTTCCAGAAAATGGGGCATGCCACTTTAAGAAAGGGGGCGTGGCCTCGCGCGCAGCCTAGAGTCACTTACAGCAATTCTGTGTGAGGAGGAGACTGCAGCAGGCCTAGGAGTGGGAGCAGCGTCTGCAGAGCCATGGGGCCGGTAAGAGGAAGGCCTTCGCTGCCTGGAAGTGGGGGCAGGAGTGCACGTGGGAGCCATGCTGGGACTGGGCAGATGTGAGGGAGGGCTCCCCCCCTGGGGTCTGGTGGGACCAGGCATTACAGTACCCCCCCTGAAGCCCCCTCCTCCTCAGGAAGCTCCGGAGGAGACGAGGAGCATCCACGTCCTCCGCAGGTACCCACGTCCTCTCCTCAGGACCGAACTCCTTCCAGTCCACGAGATAGTAGGTTTTACCTCGGACCTCCTTAGCCGCAAGGATGGCTTTTACCTCATAGACGTCATCATCACCAACAGGAGGAGGCGAAGCCCCAGGATCACTGTGGAAACGGCTCAGGACCACCGGCTTGAGGAGGGACACATGGAAGGAGTTTGTGATGCGAAGCGTCGACGGCAGCTTCAACTTGTAGGACACCTCATTGATCCGTCGGAGCACTTCAAAGGGACCAATGAAGCGGGGACCCAGCTTGTAAGACGGCTGTTTCAGGCGGACATACTTAGACGAGAGCCAGACTTTATCTCCGGGTTGGAAGAAAGGAACATCCAGACGGTTCTTGTCAGCGTGTTTCTTCATGCGGACAGAGGACCGTTCCAGAGCCAACTTGGTCTCAGCCCAGACGTCGGAGAAGGACCTCATGAGGTAATCAGCTGCAGGGTTGGCTGAGGAACATGTCACAGGACACGGCACTTTGGGTCGCTGTCCATACACCACCTGGAACGGAGATTTAGCAGAGGACTCACTTTCATGGTTGTTATAGGAGAACTCGGCCCATGGAAGCAGTTTGACCCAGTTGCTGTGGTGTTCGTCCACGAAGTGGCGGAGATAGTTAGTCAGGACTTGGTTAATGCGCTCCACTTGCCCATTGGACTGAGGGTGGTAGGCAGAAGAAAAGTCCAATTCCACATCCATCATCTTGCAGACTGCTCTCCAAAACCGAGCGGTGAACTGGACCCCTCTGTCGGACACGATATGGAGAGGCAAGCCGTGAAGCCGGAAGATGTGTTGAATGAATAGTTCAGCAAGAACCGGAGCGGACGGTAGCCCGGAGAGTGGTGTGAAGTGGGCCATCCTGGAGAACCGGTCCACCACCACCCAGATGACTGTGCAGCCAGACGATTTTGGCAGGTCCGTGATGAAATCCATGCCGATATGTTGCCATGGAGCGGAAGGTACGGGTAAAGGAAGCAAAGGGCCCGCCGGAAGAGTCTTTGGGACCTTGTTCCGGGCACAGGAGGAACAGGATGAACAAAAGTCCTGGACGTCTCGACATAGCCCCGGCCACCAGTAATATCGGGATATCAATTGCAGAGATTTCTTTTGACCCACGTGACCTGCTATTCAGGAAGAGTGTCCCCACCGGAGTACACGTTCTCTATCGACCTCAGCAACAAATGTCTTACCGGGAGGAAGGTGGTGCATGTCAACTGGTGCCGCCATTAGCTTGGAAGGTTCAATGATGGGCCGAGGTTCCTCTTCCTGATCCTCTAACAGGAATGATCGAGACAGCGCATCGGCCTTCAGGTTCTTCTCGGCTGGACGGAAATGCAGAACAAAATCAAAGCGGGCGAAGAATAATGACCATCGGGCCTGTCGGGGGTTTAGCCTGTGGGCTGTCTGGAGATATGCCAGATTCTTGTGGTCAGTATAGATGGTAACTGGATGCAATGACGCTTCCAGCAGGTATCGCCATTCTTCCAGGGCCAGCTTGACTGCCAGCAACTCACGGTCTCCGATTGAGTAGTTTCGTTCTGCTGGGGAGAAAGCCTTAGAAAAGAAGCCACAGGTTACTGTCTTACCCTCAGACGTTTTCTGTGTAAGAACCGCACCGGCTCCGGATGAGGAGGCATCTACCTCAAGAATGAACGGCTTGTTCGCGTCGGGTCTGTGTAAGGCTGGAGCAGAAGCGAAGGCTCGTTTAAGGGACAGGAACGATTCTTAAGCCTCCAGGGTCCATTTATTTGGGTTTTCCCCTTTGCGAGTGAGAGAGGTTATGGGACGCACCAGAGACGAGAAGTGTGGAATGAATTGCCGGTAATAGTTGGCGAATCCCAGGAATCGCTGGATAGCCTTCAACCCTTCCGGACGGGACCAATTCGGTACGGCTGATACTTTATCGGGGTCCATCTTCAGGCCGGTATCAGAGACTATGTGGCCAAGGAAGGGTAGCGAGGTCTGCTCAAACAGGCATTTCTCGAGTTTGGCGTAAAGGCGATTCTCTCTCAATCTCCGCAGGACAAGACGGACATGTCTTCGATGGGTATGCAAGTCCGGAGAGAAGATAAGGATGTCGTCCAAATACACGACTACACAGGTGTATAGAAGATCACGGAAGACGTCGTTCACGAACTCCTGGAAGACCGCTGGAGCGTTACTGAGCCCGAAGGGCATCACTCGATATTCATAGTGCCCATCCCGAGTGTTGAACGCAGTCTTCCATTCGTCTCCCGACCGAATGCGGACCAGATTGTACGCACCCCGGAGATCTAATTTGGAGAAGATCTTGGCACCTTGAAAGCGGTCAAACAGTTCCGGTATCAGGGGTAGCGGGTATCTGTTCTTCACCGTGATCTTATTCAATCCGCGGTAGTCAATACAAGGCCGTAGACCCCCGTCCTTTTTTCCCACAAAGAAGAAACCCGCTCCGGCAGGAGAGGAAGATTTTTGGATGAAGCCTCGTGCTAGATTTTCCTTTATGTAATCAGACATGGCTTGGGTCTCTTCTCGGGACAGAGGGTAGATGCGCCCACGCGGAGGGGTTGCCCCGGGGAGCAGGTCGATTGGACAATCGCAGGGTCTGTGTGGCGGCAACGTCTCAGCCTCCTTCTTGTCAAAGACATCGGCATAGGTCCAATAGGCAGGGGGTAACCCGGGAAGCGTGACCGGTTCAACGGGTCGGTGCGGTGGATGCACTGGTTTCAGGCAGTTGCTGTGGCAAGACGCACCCCATTGCAGGATGTCTCCAGAATCCCAGTCCAGTACTGGCTTGTGTGATCGAAGCCAGGGTATTCCCAGTAGTAGGGCATGCGTCATGCCAGGGAGTACGTGGAAGGCGATGGTCTCAGAGTGTAGCAACCCCACTTGCATAGTACAGTTCTCTGTGATGTACCGGATGGGTTCGGATAGCGGTTTCCCATCCACGGAAGAAAGACTGATGGGGGTAGCAACACATCGGACGGGAATCCGGTGTAGGTCCACCACGGCTTGTTGGATAAAGTTCCCGGCAGAGCCTGAATCCAGGAACGTATGCTCCGACAACCGGATGGAACCACAGGACAAGGATACAGGTACATGGAGAAAAGGAAAGGACTTGGCATGACCTAGGGTGGCCTCCCCGATGGACCCTAGGCTCTGTAGTTTCCCGGCTTTACTGGACAGTCCTGAATCAGATGTTTGGCACTTCCGCAGTAGAAACACTCTCCTGCCATTCTCCGATTCCTCTGTCGCAGTCTGGACTCACTGACGCGATCGACCTCCATGGGCTCGTGCGGAGCAGTAGGCCGGGTGGAAGGAGGCGACATCGGCCTTTGGAAGGTGGGTGCAAGGCGCGGGATTCTTTTTGCCCGGGTGACTTCTCTGGCACGCTCTTGGAAGCGGAGATCAATACGGGTAGCCAGAGAGATCAGCTCTTCCAGGGTGGTAGGTACATCCCGGCAGGCCAGTTCATCCTTGATTTTACCGGATAACCCTTCCCAGAAGGCAGCTACCAAGGCGGCATTGTTCCACTTGAGTTCGGAGGACAGAGTGCGGAATTCGATTGCATACTGTCCCACGTTGAGACTCCCCTGGTGGATTCTCATGAGCGAAGAGGCAGTAGACGAGAGACGGCCTGGCTCATCGAACACCTTACGGAAGGTGGTCAGAAAGACGGACAGGACTTGAACGGTCGGGTCATTCCTCTCCCAGAGCGGATTCATCTAAGCCAGAGCCTGACCAGTCAGATGAGACATGATAAATGCGATTTTCGAGCGATCAGTCGCTCGCTGCAGCGGCGACAGCTCAAAGTGCAGGGAGCACTGGTTTAAGAAACCGCGACACAAACGGGGATCCCCTCCATACATGGGTGGTGAGGCCAGGCGGGAAGGAGACATGCATGTCGGTAATTCCTCAGAGTCGGGGGTTGTTGAGGAGGCCGGACTCTGCAGGGAGTATAGACGGGAATCCACGGACGCCATATATTCGGCCATGCGTCTTTGGGCCTCATGCTGGCGGGACAGTTCCTTCTGTAGTTCACTTAACTGGGAGCCGTCGGAGGATCCGGAGGTTTGTATGGATGCCAGACGGGATTCCACAGACTTCATGTAAGCTACTAGTCTTGCTTGTGTCTCGCGTTGGCGGGAGAGCTCCTGTTGCAGGTCAGTCAGCGGGTTAACCTTGATCCCGGCGGAGTCCATGGCCCGAGCAAACTGTTACGCTCACCGAGGAGCGGCGATCGTCCGGAGGTGGACCCACTGGACCGAGCACTGGACTCCCCCGAGAAGGCGACCAGCAGCGACACCTATACAGGGACTGTGCGGCGCCTCCCCAGAAGGCTTAAATGCACGGCGGCCAGGAACCGGTAGTAGGAGTCTCTGTAGGGCCAGGTGTAGCAAGGTTGTGACGTCCACAGCCGGCAGAACACGGAAATGGCACCGGAAATGTTCACAGCAGGTGACGTCCACAGCAGATACGGTACAGATAATGTCCACAGCAGGTAGGGCACGGTGACGTCCACTGTTGGTATGAGCGGTGACGTCCACTGCGGGTATGTATAGATAGTGTCCACGGCAGGTATGGCACGGTGACGTCCACGGTAGGTATAAGTGGTGACGTCCACAACCGGAATGGTATAGATGGCACTACGGTGAGACACAGGATTAGAATCAGGTAACAAATGCACGGATCACAAACAATAGCACAAATGGATTTGGACACTGGCAATGCACTAATGGAGGCGTTGCTCGGGCGCCTGCTGCCGGGGGAGGTGAACTTAAATGCCTATTAGGCAACAGGTGACCTCTGAGGTCACTTCCAGAAAATGGGGCATGCCACTTTAAGAAAGGGGGCGTGGCCTCGCGCACAGCCTAGAGTCACTTACAGCAATTCTGTGTGAGGAGGAGACTGCAGCAGGCCTAGGAGTGGGAGCAGCGTCTGCAGAGCCATGGGGCCGGTAAGAGGAAGGCCTTCGCTGCCTGGAAGTGGGGGCAGGAATGCACGTGGGAGCCATGCTGGGACTGGGCAGATGTGAGGGAGAGCTCCCCCCCGGGGTCTGGTGGGACCAGGCGTAACAGACGTATAGCCTGGGCAAACGAGATGCAGAGGTGGGGCTTTTCACCCTGATGGAGTGATCTCAGATCAAGGACCTATGCACCCTTCTGCACAGTTTCGACATGGCGACGAATATGTTTAGCGCTGACAATGCCATTATCAGCATGACAATTCCAGTCATTTACATGCTGGAGCACACGCTAAACACTATTCGGAGTCAGGGGGTGGGACAACAGGAAGGGGAGGAACTACAGGAGGATTCAAATGCGCAAGACACAACAACATCACCAAGGTCCAGACGTTCATCATCACCAACGCGGCAGGCATGGGACCATGGGGGGCAGGGATCAACAAGGGCGCATGGTAGCAGGCGAAATGTTGAGGAAGGTGCTGGAGAACATGAAGAAATGGAGGACGAACTGTCCATGGACATGGAAGACTCAGTGGATGAGGGAGACCTTGGTCAAATTTCAGTTGAAAGAGGTTGCGGGGAGATGTCAGAAGAAGAAAGAACGGTTAGCACCTCTATGCCACAAACACAGCGTGGACTTGGTCCGCATGGCTGCGCAAGACACATGAGCGCCTTCTTGCTGCACTACCTCCAACATGACCCTCGTATTGTCAAAATTAGAAGTGATGATGACTACTGGCTTGCCACACTATTAGATCCCCGGTACAAGTCCAAATTTTGTGACATAATTCCAGCCATAGAAAAGGACGCACGTATGCAGGAGTATCAGCAGAAGCTGTTACTCGATCTTAGCTCGGCTTTTCCACCAAACAACCGTGCAGGTGCAGGGAGTGAATTGCCCAGTTGTAACTTGACAAACATGGGACGGTCTCGTCATCTTCAACAGTCTACCCGTACCAGTAGCACCGTATCTGGTGCTGGTAACAGCAATTTTATTGAATCTTTTCAGAATTTTTTTAGACCGTCCTTTGCAAGGACACCAGAGACAACAAGTCTGACACATAGTCAACGGCTGGAGAGGATGATACAGGAGTATCTCCAAATGAACATCGATGCCATGACTTTGCAAATGGAGCCTTGCTCATTTTGGGCTTCAAATCTTGAAAAATGTCCAGAGCTCTCAACTTATGCCTTGGAGATTTTGTCGTGTCCAGCTGCCAGCGTTGTCTCTGAACGTGTCTTCAGTGCTGCTGGGTGTGTGCTGACAGATAAGCGCACGCGTCTGTCCAGTGACAATGTGGACAGACTAACGTTCATCAAAATGAACAAGTCATGGATCCACAAGGAATTTACTACCCCTGTGTCATCCTGGGGAGAGTAAATGCTTGTGGATTTGGAATGTGCTTGATGCAAATCAAAACATCTTGTTTGCAACTAGGGCACAAGTGCTGCCACTGATGGGGTGTCTGTGTGGCCCAATTTTTGGAAAAAAAGGGAGACTCCGTTTGGAGTAACCCTTGCTTGCTGTGTTTTTTAAAAGGAGCCAAGATAAACAAGTCATGGTTCAGCAAAGACTTTATCTACCTACCCCAGGGTCATCCTGGGAACGGTTAAGTATGGCGTATTTTTGAATGTGCTTGATGCAAATCTAGCTGTGAAGTGTACAACTGGGGCACAAGTGCTGCCACTGAATGGGTGGGTGTGTGCGGGGCCCAATTTTTGGAAAAAAAGGAAACTCCGCTTGGAGTAACCCTTGCTTGCTGTGTTTTTTAAAAGGAGCCAAGATGAACAAGTCATGGTTCAGCAAAGACTTCTACCTACCCCAGGGTCATCCTGGGAACGGTTAAGTATGGCGTATTTTTGAATGTGCTTGATGCAAATCTAGCTGTGAAGTGTACAACTGGGGTACAAGTGCTGCCACTGAATGGGTGGGTGTGTGTGGGGCCCAATTTTTGGAAAAAAAAAGGAGACTCCGCTTGGAGTAACCCTTGCTTGCTGTGTTTTTTAAAAGGAGCCAAGATGAACAGAGCTGGGATCAGGAAAGACTTAGCTACCCACCTCGGTGTCTTCCTGGGGACGGTTAAGTATGGCATATTTTTGAATGTACTTGATGCAAATCTAGCTGTGAAGTGTACAACTGGGGCACAAGTGCTGCCACTGAAGGGGTGGGTGTGTGTGTGTGTGGCCCAATTTTTGGAAAAAAGGGAGAACTCCGCTTGGAGTCACCTTGTGGTGTTTTACATGATTTTAGAAGGGCGTGCTATGCCTATATCTGTGTCTCCTCCTCTTTTTCCTTGTCCAGCTCTTTTGTTTTCACATGAGTATATGTCCTTGTCACTTTCCCATGTGTTTGTGTTGTGTTGTGAGTTGTTTGTCACCTTTTGGACACCTCTGAGGGTGTTTTCTAGGTGTTTTTATGTGTTTGTGATTGCCTGCCATTGTTTCCTATGCGGCTCGAGTTCGGTTCGTCGAACATTCGCCAAACTGAACTCGAACGAGACCTCCGTTCGACGAACCGAACTCGAGCTGAACCGCAGCTGGTTCGCTCATCTCTAGTGTTGATGTCATTACACATTATTACCTCATTATAGAGATGCACATCACCTGATTTACTTAATTGGTAGTTGGCTCTCAAGCCTATACAGCTTGGAGTAGGACAACATGTATAAAAATTATCATGTGATCAAAATACTTATTTGCCAAATAATTCTGCACACAGTGTAGTTGCAGAAGAGATAATAGAATGATAAAGGCTCAATAGACTAAATAGATGGTATAATAGACTGGCTACTAACAATGTGATAATGATGATTAAATAATTTAGATGCAATTTTTCTATAAACCTGCATTAAAGGTGTCCTAAATAATTACAACTACAGATAAACGGACGTGTGGAAGTTTGGGTTCTGCAAGTTTAGCCAGACTTTAGATAAAGTTCTATTGTAGACCCGAACTTGACTCAAACCTCATGGGAAGCCACTGATGGTGGCAGTTTGGCTCTTCACCCACACACAGCGAGCAGACCAGTTCCGAGGAGGTGGGGGGTATTTGTTTAATTTTTTATACACACTACATTCGATAATACTAATTTTACCCCAGTACAAGCCATTCAAACACTGCAAGTGGATCACATTGGCTGAGCACTGAGTGTAGCCTAGAACAGCTATGCTCGCTCAAGTTCTTTATATATGTAAAATACCCGAACACTGATTTTTCTTTTTGTAAAGTCTGTGTTCGGTATGAATACCAAACATCAAATTTTGGGACCGCTCATTTTTAGTTGCAACCAATTTGGGAACCAATGTGGCTGTAGAACTGTGTAATGAACTCTTCTCTATTACTCAGGTACAGTTTCACATTGCAAAACTGCTGCAACAGTGTAAAATCAATACTACAAGCAAGAATCTGGTTTGCCTCATCATTACTACTGCCTAAAGTTAACCAATTGGGTGTTAAGGCCCAGTCACACTAAACAACTTACCAGCGATCCCAACAATGATACAACCTGATAGGGATCGCTGGTAAGTTGCTAGGAGGTCGCTGGTGAGATGTCACACTAAGCGATGCTCCAGCGATCCCACCAGCAACCTGACCTGGCAGGGATCGCTGGAGCATCGCTACACGGGTTGCTGGTGAGCTGTCAGACAGGCAGATCTCACCAGCAACCAGTTACCAGCCCCCAGCCAGCAGCGCCGCGTGGAAGCGATGCTGCACTTGGTAACTAAGGTAAATATTGGGTAAGCAACCCAATATTTACCTTGTTTACCAGCACACATCGCTTAGCGCTGGCTCCCTGCACACCTAGCCACAGTACACATTGGGTTAATTACCCGATGTGTACTCTGCTACATGTGCAGGCAGCAGGAGCCGGCTTCTGCGGATGCTGGTAACCACGGTAAACATCGGGTAACCAAGAAGCCCTTACCTTGGTTACCCGACATTTACCTTCGTTACCAGCGTACGCCGCTCTCACACTGCCAGTGCCAGCTCCCTGTTCCCTGCACTCCTAGCCACAGTACACATCGGGTTATTTACCCGATGTGTACTCCAGCTACGTGTGCAGGGAGCCGGCACTGACAACTGAGAGCGGCGGACGCTGGTAACGAAGGTAAATATCGGGTAACCAAGGTAAGGGCTTCTTGGTTACCCGATGTTTACCATGGTTACCAGCGTTCGCAGAAGCCGGCTCCTGCTGCCTGCACATTTAGTTGTTGCTCTGTCGCTGTCACAGATAGCGATCTGCGCTTCACAGCGGGAGAGCAACAACTTAAAAATTGTCCAGGACATTCAGCAACAACCAGCGACCTCACAGCAGGGGCCAGGTTGTTGCTGGATGTCACACACAGCAACATCGCTAGCAACATCTCTGCTACGTCACAAAAGTTGTTCCTTAGCAGCAATGTTGATAGCGATGTTGCTTAGTGTGACGTGGCCTTTAGTCATCTATGTCTTTGTCATTAACCTTTTGTTTGCTGATAACATACAGCTCTGCTATTAATCATTTGCTTGCTGCAAATTCTGGATGGACTTTACATCTAAAGCTCCTGTTTATAGCAACACTTCTATTTGTGTTTCTTCCCATGATTCCCTTTTTATATTTTTCACTGTGCCATTGCCTTCGGTTTATATTGGGCATCCTGACCTTTGGCCTGTAATACACAGCATATCATCCAATAAAAGATATGCCTGATTTGTGTCATAATTTATGCCAGATTATCATATGAAGGTGAGAATTTAATAGATGCTTAACAATAGCTTATAAACAACATTTGGTATATATCTATCTATGTAGAAAAAAAATAAAATGAAGCAGCACTCCAATGAAAATAAGTTAAAAAAGTGGACTTTATTTACCCAGATACATGCAACATTTCAGTTTCTCATCAGAAGCCTTTTCTCAAGCAAGAGGAATGCTTAAAGTCCACTTTTTCAATTATTTTCTTTGCAGTGCTGCCTTCATATATGTTTTCTACAGTTGTCGTCTTTTGGCTGGTTGCTTGTGGAAGTGTTGCACCCATAACAGCAGGACGGTGCTGCGGCTATGCATACACCAAACTAACAAACACGGCTGAAGGAAGAAATAGCTATTGGTTTTTGTACAGACTAGAATGTCCCTAGCCACAGAACTAGAAACCACACCTCGGACCTGTCTCTACTGTATAAAAAAACATCAAGTTGTTTTTTGTACCTCCTGAGGAACCAGTGGGGAGGCTTCTACACACAACTAACCAAATAGAGAAAGTGTGCAGGAGTGGAGAGGAGCCCAAGATGAACAAACATAAAGCTGTGCACAAATGGAAAAGGAAAAAATAATGAATGCAAGAAAGGGTAACCTCCTACAAACCTAACAGAAAACAGAAGAAAGATGAAGAGAATGCAAATGAAAAATACTCAGAGGAAATAGAACACGTGTGTCATGATTCTGATTGATGGTGCTCTGCTCTCCTGCAGAGCCAATGCTTGGCTTTGTATGTCTTCGGTGGATTGGTTGTTCCAGGTCTCAGGCACTGTGGGAGGTGCCTATTCGTTGGAGCCTCATTGCGGGTGATTGCTCTGCTTTATTTTGGAGCTACTTCACCTGGAATGCCGCCAGTGATAGTTCCTGTGTTGCAGCAGTTGTTGCTGGCTCCCGTAAGTGACCGTCTTGATTTTGTCTCACTACCTCATTCCCAGTACCCTCCTCCTCCTGTTTCCTCGACCCTGACTTGACTCCCTGACTTCCAGAACCTCAGCTTCTATCATGACCTCGGCTCAGCTCTCTCCCTTTTTACCTGAAGTGTCTTCCTGGCTTCCAGACCCCTGGCTTGTGTTCTGACCTCGGCTCCACATTCTTCCTTGTTACTGACGTGAATTCCCGGCTCCATACCTTTTTCTTGTTTGACTAATCCTTCACTAGTGTATATAGCGACGTCTACTGATGTAACATCATACTTCTGTGTCGTCCAGGGCTATGGGGTACTCGGTCCCAGGTGCTTTATAACTTGGGAATGTCTCTTCTGTGGCCGTTGCCCGGTCCCGTTCTCGGGAGCTTTTTAGTGGGGAGTATTTACAGGGGAGATGAAAGTCATTTGTGTGACGCCACCTGCGGGTTGTGCTTAAGATGATGGAACCGCTGCTGCTGAGTTGGTTACCCCTAGGGGTGTTGGTAATGGTAGCTATGGTGGTAGGCCGTCCGCAGGTAGGGCTGAGCCCAGGGGGATGTATGGTGGAGACGTTCGCCGAAGAAGGGAGGCCACACCGGGTGTTGCAGTTTAACAGTTCTTTACTCACAGTTGGGCCCTTGAACGGCTGGTTTAGGTCCCTGTATTTCCAATGCCAGCTTGATGACTTGGTTGCTCTGTCCCCGGCACCCTCAGTGTGGTTTAGCCCCTGTACCTTGGAGCTGATTTGGGGCCTAACTATCCTTTTGGCAGTCTCCTTGTCCGTACGGCGGGCAGTGTGGACCCTGTAGGGCCAGTCCGTGTCTCGAACCCTGATCCTCGCTTTACTGCTAGTGCACCCGGATCTGTGGGTCAGTGAGGTCCGTGAAGGTCCCCTCAGTTGGGCCCTTGAACGGCTGGTTCAGGTCCCCGTATTTCCAATGCCAGCTTGATGACTTGGTTGCTCTGTCCCCGGCACCCTCAGTGTGGTTTAGCCCCCGTAGCTTGGAGCTGATTTGGGGCCTAACTGTCCTTTTGGCAGTCTCCTTGTCTGTACGGCGGGCAGTGTGGACCCTGTAGGGCCAGTCCGTGTCTCGAACCCTGATCCTCGCTTTACTGCTAGTGCACCCGGATCTGTGGGTCAGTGAGGTCCGTGAAGGTCCCCTCACTGGGCTGGTAATTGTCAGGCCACGTGAAGCTGACGCCTGACCTAGGGCCCCATGCCCCATCGGTGCTCTGGTCCCTCTGGTACTCGGGTGTACTTACCCTGGCGACCACTCTCCTGTGGTCACCTTTACACGACCCAGCTCTAGGCACGTCACTCTCCTTCACTCTCTACTATAGACTCCTCTACTCTTGACTTTTTGTCCCCTCCCACCAGGCTCTCTAGTCCCATGAACTGGCTCCGCCCTCTAGGTGGCCATTCCTCTGGTATGTGACTATCCAATTACCCCTGATGTGGAGTGGGAACTGGGATTTTGGTGTGTGCAGGTGTTACTGGCACTGGTGTTCTAGGTCCAAGACTGGTAGGCCCTGCATCCTAGTGAGGATGCAATACCTCATAGTGCCCTGAGTGGCTCAGGGGTGCTACACTTCCCCTCCACTAGTGTATCTAGCAACACCTAGTGTTAGAGCATCACAACTGGTCTCTGCTTACAGGCAAAATGCTTAATTTGCAACACTGGAACTGTATAACAGAAATTCACATGGAAATATAGCCAGTAAAGGAGGCAGGTGAATGGAAAGTGTCAATATCCCCACCTGGGACATGATAGAACAGGGACAAAATGAGCAAGTGAGAACACATGATAACTGCGAACCAAAAGAAGAAGCAAAATAAAAGAACCATCAGCATTTGGCCAGAGACTGACCAGGCTGTGGCTCAGCAGGAAAGGAAACCATCCACAGAGCAAGAGGCCACTACACCGAGCCCTGAGACTCAGGCATGACAGCTGCTTTTTTTTCTTGTTGTTATTTATCCATCTATCTATCTATCTATCTATCTATCTATCTACTCTATGTAAAAACAGCATGAAATGAATAATACAATTGGAAGAATAGCATTATTATATATTAATAGTTAATGAATGGGATACAAAACAGATTTAAATACTGCAAGTCTAAAGGGAAACATGATCAACTTATTAATATTAGGGGAACACTTAGTATAATTATGCATCTAACTTTTAGCTCTTAGGTCATAGAAAATGCTTTAGGGTCATGACTCTATTAGGCTATAAATGCATTAAAAGCAGTCTAATGTACCCATGGAAGAAAAAAGAACCGCATGGATACACATGTTGATGACTAACAACAAATACCGTTAGCATGATGTCATACTTATGTTAGGAAATATTATCTCTAATTTAATAGTACTTTGTGTATTGTATACCCACCTTTAGGCATGTAGCACAATAATATTTCACTGCTTTGGATATTAAAATAATATATTTTCAGTACTTATCGATTGATTTTCTCTATGAGGTTCTGTTGGTGTAAGATATTTTTGTTAGGCGTATAAGACATGTTAACATATCCATTAAACAATACTCATTTTGTTAAAGGAATCTTCTAAATATTATCTCAAATAAAGCCACAGCCAGACCATGATTTACCAGATACATGTATGAACAATAAGAACCATATTATTCATAAGGGACTGGATGGGGACTGAGGATAAGTCGTAATAGTTATAGAACAAAAGAGAAAACACACGACCAAAATCCAAATTGCAAAAGGTGATAATCTTTATTGACACAGGGGTAGGTGCGGGGCGGCACGAGACAAGTGAGGGCACGAGTCATCAATCACTGACCAAAGCATACAGACAAATGTCAAAAATGTTGTAAACTGACATATTGGTCAACCCATAATAATCATATATTCAAAATTGGCAGAGTAATAGATATATGGACACAAGAATCAACCAGGCAAAGCTGTGTCACTATGTAATGGGAGGAAAAAATTAATTTGCAATCTTGTTTATATGGGTCCCTGGTCACAGCTAACCACAAGCTAAGGAGATAATGCTAGGGCAGTGCCATAACCAGGACAATTGCTGTGCTGCATTAGAATCAGGGAACCAAACTCCCAAACATCATGTAAATTAATAGACTAGTGGCACACTTTACCTGGAAGATTATGATGGTCAGAGAGAGGTCCGTGTCCTTCCCGGCGGCCATTTCGGCTATGAAGCCTTCATCAGGGGGCGTGGACAAGTGAGGGGGAGTGTGAGTTAAAAAGGAAGCGTCAACCAATCAGCGCCGGTTGACATGATCATGACGCAAGCAGTATCCAAGGCAGCGCGGGACGCTCAGCGCCGACCGCGCCGCCTCCTGCCCGACAGTTCCGGTCACATGACCGCCACGTGTGCACATCACGTGGCCACCATGCGAGCAGACGTCACACAGGGAATGAGCGGCACGGCAGCGCGATGACGTCCACCGCTCCCGGAACGCATGCGCACCATCACTCAAACCTGCGACATGAACAACAGGATTTACACTTGAAATGTGAGATGGATGAAATATCATAAGAGGGGGAAATATTAAAATAGCCACTGAATATCACAGTACAAATATAAATTGATATATAGTCGCATGTATAATATCAAAAGCTATAAGATTATTTATATAGAATATCTAGCAACATGTCATGCTAAAAATAGACAGACTGTACATGAAGGGTTACAATTAGAGTTGAGCGCGGTTCGCGGTTTGCGGCTCTTCAGTTCGCGGTTTGAGTGATTTTGGGGGCTGTTCTAGATCGAACTAGAATTCGAGCTTTTTGCTAAAGTTCGATAGTTCTAGTTACGTTTGAGAACGGTTCTAGCAGCAAAAAGCAGGGCTTTTTACAGCTACAGTGTGCAGGAGCCATCGCTGGCAGCCCGCCAGAAGCTGGTAACCAAGATAAACATTGGGTATCCAAGCAAAGCGCTTTGGTTAGTAACCCGATGTTTATCCTAGTTACATGTGCAGGAAGCCGACACTTCCCCGCTCAGCTCACTCCGCCCCCTCCTGCACGCGGCATGTACACACACACACACACACACACACTCACACACTCACACTCACCTGTCCCCAGCCATGCAGTCCATGACACTGACGTCCTAAGCGCCACATGACCCCGCTAGGCTCCACCCACTTTGCACTCCACCACCAGCACACATGGCTCCGCCCACCTGGCACTCTGCACACACAATCCCGCTAGGCTCCGCCCACCTGACACTCTGTACACATGGTCCCACTAGGCTCCGCCCACCTGACACTCTGCACACATGGTCCCGCTAGGCTCCGCCCACCTGGCACTCTGCACACCTGGCACTCTGCACACATGGTCCCGCTAGGCTCCGCCCACCTGGTACTCTGCACACATTTCCCCGCTAGGCTCCGCCCACCTGGCACTCTGCACGCCTGGCACTCTGTACACATGGTCCCGCTAGGCTCCCGCCCACCTGGCACTCTGCACACATGGTTCCGCTAGGCTCCGCACACCTGGCACTCTGCACACATGGTCCCGCTAGGCTCCGCCCACCTGACACTCTGCACATATGGTCCCGCTAGGCTCCGCCCACCTGGCACTCTGCACACATGGTCCCACTAGGCTCCGCCCACCTGGCACTCTGCACACATTACCCCGCTAGGCTCCGCACACCTGGCACTCTGCACACATGGTCCCGCTAGGCTTCGCCCACCTGGCACTCTGCACACATGGTCCCGCTAGGCTCCGCCCACCTGGCACTCTGCACACATGGTCCCGCTAGGCTCCGCCCACCTGACACTCTGCACACATGGTCCCGCTAGGCTCCGCCCACCTGGCACTCTGCACACCTGGCACTCTGCACACATGGTCCCGCTAGGCTCCGCCCACCTGGTACTCTGCACACATTTCCCCGCTAGGCTCCGCCCACCTGGCACTCTGCACACCTGGCACTCTGCACACATGGTCCCTCTAGGCTCCGCCCACCTGGCACTCTGCACACCTGGCACTCTGCACACATTACCCCGCTAGGCTTCGCCCACCTGGCACTCTGCACACCTGGCACTCTGCACACATTAGAAAAACCACAAAGAACTATATCAAAAAAACACCAAAAAGGATCCAAGACAAATGATATGTGCACACACAGAATGTGGTGAGCCTTCCTCATAAAGATGGCTGCAGCCGAGGTGCAAGATGCTGATGTCACAGCCACTCAACCTCCACACTAGGGGGGAGGGGTGGCTGCTTAGCATAAGACATGCACACTAATAAGGCTTGCACTGGGAGCCCATCATATAATGAGTGAAATGCACAGTGTCTGAACTGTGACCTATAAATGACGCCAGAAACCCAGGTCAGGCGGGCAAAACAGCACTATATAGGTGCATCTCGCACGGATACATGAGACGCACAGTGTCTGAATAATGGCCTATAAATGACGCACAACACCAGGTCCAGGCGGGTCAGTTAGCACTATGAGTACATAACACATGACAGGCTCACCATTTAACCACCTGAATCACTCTGCACACATTACCCCGCTAGGCTCCACCCACCTGGCACTCTGCACACATGGTCTCGCTCGGCTTACCTGCGGTGATGAAGTCCCGACCTCAGCGCTGTCACTGTCCTCCATGGCCGCCGCTTGTCACATCACCTTCTCTCGCTTCCGACCCGAGACTGACTAGCGGTAACGTCACGGGCCTCTCGCGATACTTGGCTGTGAAGGTCATTGAACTCAGTGACAGGTGCTGTCAGCAGTGCAGGAGATCAGCGCAGGTAATGTACCTCACTGACAGCAGCACTTGTCATCCCCTGCAGTGACTTGGGCTGACCCATTGATGTTAGCTCAAGTCACTGCATTGCTCTCCCAGCCAATGGGGAACATCCTGCTCTTCATTGACTGGGACAGTGTGGATCGTTATGGCAACCCCTTGGATTACACCAGACCTGGATTTGTTTTTCTTTCTAATAAATTGGTTAAAGAGGGAATGTTTTGGGGAGTGTTTTTTCAAATAAAAATGTGTTTGTCGTCTATTTTTTTTTATTACTGACTGGGTTGGGGATGTCAGGTATCTGATAGACGTCTGACCTCACCAACCCCAGGGCTTGATGCCAGGTGACATTACACATCTGGTATTAACCCCATATATTAGCCCGTTTGCCACCGCACCAGGGCACGGGATGAGCTGGGGCGAAGCACCAGGATTGGCGCATCTAATAGATGCGCCACTTCTGGGGCGGCTGCGGCCTGCTATTTTTAGGCTGGGGAGAGTCCAATAACCATGGACCTCCCTAGTCTGAGAATATCAGACCCCAGCTGTCTGCTTTACCTTGGCTGGTGATCCAATTTTGGGGGGACCCATGAAATAATTAAAAAGCAAATGACGTGAGCTTCGCCCCATTTTTGTGTCCAGCCGGGTACAACTAGGCAGCTGGGGATTGGAATCCGCAGCACAGGTTAGCCCGAGGTTTCTGGGCGCCTCTGCTGTGAATTGCAGTCCGCAGCCGCCCCAGAAAATGGCGCTTTCATAGAAGCGCAATCATCTGGAGCTGTATCCAACTCTTCCAACAGCCCTGAAGCGGGTGGCTTGTTGGGTAATAATGAGTTAATACTAGCTTTGTTTTACTAGCTAGTATTAAGCCAGAGATTCTTAATGTCAGGCACGTTTTACCCGGCCATTAAGAATCTCCAATAAAGGGTTAAAAAAAAGACACCCCACAGAGAAAAAATACTTTAATAGCAATAAATACACAGACACATTAGAGACTCCATCTTTATTACCCCCTGTCAGCCCTCCACGATCCATGGTCTTCTGTCTTTCTCGTTCAACAAATGCAGCTCTGCTCCATCACTGCTGCATGGGGGAAGACGCTGCTTCCCGTGCAGACTTCACTCCGTGAGAGATCAGTGCTGCTGGCTGTTAGCGGTAACAGCGGTAACGCTGACAGACGCGTTACCATTACAACGGTGCTCCGATCATGTGATTCCCGGAGCCGCGGTTAGCGGTGACGTCACCGCTAACTGCGTTGCTATGGCAACGGTGATCTCCGTTAATGACCGGCTGTGTCAGCCGGTCCCTAACGGAACGGGGAGTCGAACGTGTGCTAGAGCATGTCGCCGGTACACAGCGATACACAAATGTGCACCGTGTACCGGAGAGTGCAATGACAGGACCTAGGACAGGACATGACGTCAAAGCCATGTGTCCAGTCTATAGCCAATGAGATGATAGCCACGTGACTGGTCACATGGCTATTTTGACGATGTCATGGAAGGTCCTGTCAGTGCTGGTTATCGGGAGGACGCAGCGATCATCGGAAGGAATAGTGACAGGAGACAGAGTGCAGGACGCATCGCGGGCACCGGTAAGTGTTATGGCAATGTTTATTAACTGTATGTGTACATTTATAATGCGTTTTTATGTGTTTGTGATTGCCTCCCATTGTTTCCTATTGGTTTGAGTTCGGTTCGTCGAACGTTCGCCGAAGCAAACTCGGACGGGAGCTCGGTTCGGCGAACCGAGCTCGAGCCAAACTGCGGCTGGTTCGCTCATCTCTAGTTACAATATATTATATAAATAGAGAAAAGGGCACGATTGGTCATATTACACCAGAAGGCGAATAACATATATACAGTATCTCTCGTACACAATGTCCAACGTGCCAATTGACATGTATATCTGATGTATAAATAACAATACTAACACAGATTATTGATAATCATTACACTTCTTTCTTGGTGTAGTCCCGTTTCTTCATGTAAATATATAGCAACTTCTGATGATGCAAAGTATTCCAACTTCCACCCTCAATAACAAATCCTGGAAATGGAAGGAAGACGCCTAAGATGAATCAAAAGTTAAAATGAGTAACACAAATAGCTAAAAACAAAGAACAAAAAACAAAACCCCCCTCATGTTTACTAAAAAGAGGACCACGGCTATCACAAAAATGGGGCATAAGAAATATTCTCGTTCAATCCCAAAGGGTGGAGAGTTTTTAACGTCCAAATCCATCTTGTCTCCATCCTGGCCAATCTCTGACTGATCTTTCCCCCACGGATGTTAGAATCAAGATGGTCAAAGCCCCTGACCCATAACAATGTCGGATCCGATTGGTGGTGTTGTCTAAAGTGACGTGGGATAGTTTTAAGTGATAGAATATCGGAGCAGTTAGCCGCTGCGACTATCCCATTAACATGCTCCCGAATGCGTACTTTAAATTGCCTAGTTGTCAGGCCGACATATATTTTGGGGCAGGGGCAGGTGGCATAATAAATGACCGCCGAAGTGGTACAGGAAATTAATTTTTTGATGGAGAAGGTGTGTTCCCCCGTAGAGTCCATAAACGTGTCTGTCCTGTCCACATTTGGACAGGCCACACAATGACCACATGGTGTACAGCCAATGCAAGGGGCCACAGGGCCAAAAGGAGATGGCTGAGTGCCCTCCTCATAATGGCTTGCAACAAGGTGGTCACGAAGATTTTTGGATCTCCGGATACTCAGCATTGGCCTATCGGGGATCATCTGAGCCAAAATCGGATCGGCCTGCAGAACTGGCCAAAATTTCTGCAGGCACAATCTCATGGCTGAAAATTGGCAATAATAATCAGTAACAAATCTCAGAGTCTCCCGCGATTGAGGTCTCTTGGGGGCATACAACACGGAGTGACGGGTAGAGTGTCTCGCCCTGTTGTAAGCTCTCTTCACGCATCGCTTACTGCAGGGGTCTCAAACACGCGGCCCGCGGGCCGCATGCGGCCCTTCAGGTGGCTTCTTGCGGCCCGCAGGCCCGTGGACCTGGTAAAGATGGCGACTGGTGCATGGGCCGCAGCTGCCAGTTATTTATTTCAGCCTACAGTTTTGTCTTTGCCGCGCACAGTGAAGTTCTCACTGCAGAACGCAATAACAGCCGCCTGCCAATCAGAGGCAAGCACCTGCTGCATATGACCTCAGATGATTGCCTGTGATTGGCCAGTGGCTGTTGTGCAGTGAGAACTGCTTTGCACGCGCCGGCCGAAAGTTCAGCGATGACAGCAGCTGTGATCATTACCGGGTCCACGTGCCTGCGTGCTGCTGACAGCAGGTGAGAAGAATGTTTTCGTGTGTGTGTGGGGTTCTGTGTTGCTGGCTGAGGCTGCAGTGTGTGTGTGGCATGCCGTGTGTGTGTGGTTCTGTTGCTGGCTGAGGCTGCAGTGTCTGTCTGTGTGTGTGTGTGTGTGTGTGGTAGCTGAGGCTTCACCGAGTCCACGTGCCTGCATTCCGCTGACAGCAGGTGAGAAGAATGTTTTCGTGTGTGTGTGGTGTGTGTGTTTCTGTTGCTGGCTGAGGCTGCACAGGGTGTGTGTGTGTGTGTGTTAGCTGAGGCTGCACAGGGTGGGGTGTGTGTGTGTGTGTGTGTGAGCTGAGGCTGCACAGGGTGTGTGTGTGTGTGTGTGTGTGTGTGTGTGTGTGTGTTAGTGTTAGCTGAGGCTGCACAGGGTGGGGGTGGTGTGTGTTAGCTGAGGCTGCACAGGGTGGGGGTGGTGGTGTTAGCTGAGGCTGCACAGGGTGGGGGTGGTGGTGTTAGCTGAGGCTGCACAGGGTGGGGGTGGTGGTGTTAGCTGAGGCTGCACAGGGTGGGGGTGGTGGTGTTAGCTGAGGCTGCACAGGGTGGGGGTGGTGGTGTTAGCTGAGGCTGCACAGGGTGGGGGTGGTGGTGTTAGCTGAGGCTGCACAGGGTGGGGGTGGTGGTGTTAGCTGAGGCTGCACAGGGTGGGGGTGGTGGTGTTAGCTGAGGCTGCACAGGGTGGGGGTGGTGGTGTTAGCTGAGGCTGCACAGGGTGGGGGTGGTGGTGTTAGCTGAGGCTGCACAGGGTGGGGGTGGTGGTGTTAGCTGAGGCTGCACAGGGTGGGGGTGGTGGTGTGAGCTGAGGCTGCACAGGGTGGGGGTGGTGGTGTGAGCGGACACTGCACAGGGTGGGGGTGGTGGTGTGAGCTGAGGCTGCACAGGGTGGGGGTGGTGGTGTGAGCTGAGGCTGCACAGGGTGGGGGTGCTGGTGTGAGCTGAGGCTGCACAGGGTGGGGGTGGTGTGTGTTAGCTGAGGCTGCACAGGGTGGGGGTGGTGTGTGTTAGCTGACGCTGCACAGGGTGGGGGGTTGGTGTTAGCTGAGGCTGCACAGGGTGGGGGTGGTGGTGTTAGCTGAGGCTGCACAGGGTGGGGGTGGTGGTGTTAGCTGAGGCTGCACAGGGTGGGGGTGTTAGCTGAGGCTGCACAGGGTGGGGGTGGTGGTGTTAGCTGAGGCTGCACAGGGTGGGGGTGGTGGTGTTAGCTGAGGCTGCACAGGGTGGGGGTGGTGGTGTTAGCTGAGGCTGCACAGGGTGGGGATGGTGGTGTTAGCTGAGGCTGCACAGGGTGGGGGTGGTGGTGTTAGCTGAGGCTGCACAGGGTGGGGGTGGTGGTGTTAGCTAAGGCTGCACAGGGTGGGGGTGGTGGTGTTAGCTGAGGCTGCACAGGGTGGGGGTGGTGGTGTTAGCTGAGGCTGCACAGGGTGGGGGTGGTGGTGTTAGCTGAGGCTGCACAGGGTGGGGGGTGGTGGTGTTAGCTGAGGCTGCACAGGGTGGGGGTGGTGGTGTTAGCTGAGGCTGCACAGGGTGGGGGTGGTGGTGTGAGCTGAGGCTGCACAGGGTGGGGGTGGTGGTGTGAGCTGAGGCTGCACAGGGTGGGGGTGGTGGTGTGAGCTGAGGCTGCACAGGGTGGGGGTGGTGTGTGTTAGCTGAGGCTGCACAGGGTGGGGGTGGTGTGTGTTAGCTGAGGCTGCACAGGGTGGGGGTGGTGTGTGTTAGCTGAGGCTGCACAGGGTGGGGGTGGTGGTGTTAGCTGAGGCTGCACAGGGTGGGGGTGGTGTGTGTTAGCTGAGGCTGCACAGGGTGGGGGTGGTGGTGTTAGCTGAGGCTGCACAGGGTGGGGGTGGTGGTGTGAGCTGAGGCTGCACAGGGTGGGGGTGCTGGTGTGAGCTGAGGCTGCACAGGGTGGGGGTGTGTGTGTGTGAGCTGAGGCTGCACAGGGTGGGGGTGTGTGTGTGTGAGCTGAGGCTGCACAGGGTGGGGGTGTGTGTGTGAGCTGAGGCTGCACAGGGTGGGGGTGTGTGTGTGTGAGCTGAGGCTGCACAGGGTGGGGGTGTGTGGTGTGTGTGTGTGAGCTGAGGCTGCACAGGGTGGGGTGTGTGGTGTGTGTGTGTGTGAGCTGAGGCTGCACAGGGTGGGGTGTGTGTGTGTGAGCTGAGGCTGCACAGGTGGGGTGTGTGGTGTGTGTGTGTGAGCTGAGGCTGCACAGGGTGGGGGTGTGTGGTGTGTGTGTGTGAGCTGAGGCTGCACAGGGTGGGGTGTGTGTGTGTGTGTGTTAGCTGAGGCTGGGGCACATTGCTACAAGGGGACAAGGATGCGCACATTTTTACAGAATGGGAAACAAGATGGGGCACATTACTACAAGATGTTGGCCAAAATTACTATGCGGTGGTTATTGTAAAACTGTATTACTTACAAAAAGGGGAAAAAATGTAAAAAAAAAGTGTGTATGTATGTAGAGATATATATATATATATATATATATATATATATATATATATATATATATATATATATTACACATTTGTTATAATGGACAAATGAAAAATGTTCAAAAGCAGTGATTCAAGGGTGTATAGAAAGAAAAAATGGTACCACTACCAATGTCACTTTGTCCTGAAAGGAATGCGGCCCCTCAAATTATTTTTTTCCTGTGTGCGGCCCATACACCCAGCCGAGTTTGAGACCCCTGGCTTACTGTAACCTCTTGCAAAGAATCTATGCTTAAGGTCCAGGGCTCTTTCTTCAAAATCCAAATCAGTGGAACAGATCCTGCGAAGGCGCAGGAACTGGCCCATTGGAATGCATCGCTTACTGTAACCTCTTGCATAGAATCTATGCTTAAGGTCCAGGGCTCTTTCTACAATCTGATCCACAAGGTCATAAATAAAAAGATTTAAAAAAATCAGTCCTAGCACAGATCACTGCATTACCCCACTGCTGACTATAGCCCATATAGAGAATGCACTATTTATGGCAAGGTATGAGCAAACCCAAACTGAAAATTTTGGGGTCTGTACTGGACACACTTTTTACTGTTCATCCGGTTCCTGTTCAGTTTTGTTGTCGAAAAAATGAAGCTTGTTGAAATGTTGCAGAGCAGCCAATCATCAAGCTTTTACGCTGTGGACATCTACAGAGCCATCACAGCCATGCTAAGTGTTGGCATGGCTGTGATTGGCCAGGAAAATTACTGTAAAAAAAAAGAATTACGTGTGCTATAAAAGTAAGTTAAATGGAAATGAGAGCAGGATAGTTACAAACACCGTTTTTTACCCCTTTATTAACCCCTAAAACAGTATTGTAGATCCTACGTAAGCCTTACAAAGTCCCACAATGATCCTCAGCTCTGCTACATCCGGAACCTATAGTGAGAGAAATCATGTCCACTCTCCGCAGAATCCGGGAATCATTGACAACCAACGGGAGACACGGATGTGAGCAAGTGTAGTCACTCAGTTCAGCGGAGGTCATACCCGGGCTTCCCAGCTGCTCACAGTGAAAGTGCTGCTGGATTGTTGGAATGAGAGACACGGCTGTGACTCACAATCAATCAATCCAGCAGCCAGCCCTTTCACTAAGGCTGCTTTCACACATCCGGTTTTTGCACTGCGGCTCAATCCGTCAAAACCTATGCAACTGATGCGGCGAAAAAAACGGATCCGTTGCATACATTTTTCTATGCGGCCCGTCCATTTTTTGACGCATCTGGCATCCATAGGCCTAATTGTAAATTGTAAATGGATCCGGCGTGATGCGGTTTTTTCGCCGCACAAAAAAACGTGCCAGGCAACGTTCCATCCGGCCGCCACATGGGCTAAATATGCTGCATCCGGCAAAAACCGGATGCAACGCAAGGCCATGCGGCACAATACGGCGCTAATGCAAGTCTATATGGAAAAACTGCAACCGGCGGCAAAAAAAAACGGTTGCGTTTTTTCTGCAAAGCACCGTATTGTGCCGCTCAGCAAAAAACGGATGTGTGAAAGCAGCCTAAGAGCAGATGGTAAGCCTGAGTATGACCTCTGATGACCGGACTGTCAGACTAGTCTGGCAGTCAGGTTACTGGAGGTCACACTGGGGGCTTCCCCGCTGCCCTCAGTGAAAGTTGAAACTGCTGTGACCTGCAATCAAACAATCTGGCAGCGGGGGAGCCCCAGTGTGTCCTCTGCTGAACTGTGTGACATCACCAGCTCACAGCCAGGTTCCCCGTAGCCTGAAATTTTATTTGGTCTAGCTGTTTCACAAGGAGGCTTTTGTAGGTATCGCCCACTGTCATGGGGCATCAGGATCTGTGGAAACTACAGATTCTGGCACTCTGCCTGCTAACTTTTCAGAAGTCTGTAATCAGCGCAGGGAGACGCGGGCTTTGACCCACAGGTTTATGCAGGTGAGCATGGGTTAATCTGTGCTGGGCTCATTGTTAGTCTCTTTGATCACATGCTGTGGGGATCTGTGTTAGGCCCATTTCACACGTCAGTGAAAAACACTGACGTTCTTCACTGACGTGTAAAACACACACATGTCCCTCCGTGTTCCGTGATTCACGGCACACGTGGGTTGTCCATGTCCAATCCGTGATACGTGATCCGTGATCCGTGATTGCATATGGACATTACTCACCTGCCTTCACTGCTGCTGTCCATGGTGTTGATCTCCTCGGGTCTCCAGCGTCCGACCACCGCTCTCTGCAGCTACTTCCTGGTCGGCAGTTCCTGCTTTCATGAATATTCATGAGCCAGGCAGAAGCTGCCGGAAGCAGAGGCTCCAGAGCGAATCGCAGGCAAGGTAAGTTGAAAATATTTAATATGTCCGTGATTTTCTGGTACGCGTTTCACTGATCACACACGGATCACACCATAGTGTGGTCCGTGGGTCATCAGTGATGGCAGAAAAAAACTGACTTGTCTACGTGCAGAATCATGGCCACCCGTGCACGCTGCACGGAGACACGTTCAGTGAAAAATCACTGATGTGTGAGCAGACCCATTGATTATAATGGGTCTGCGTATGTCAGTGATTCTGGTACATTTCAAAAAAAGCACAAACGTACCAGAATCACTGACATGTGAAAGAGGCCTTAGTATCAGACTCCTGCCCCTTCCTTCCCTGGGGGAATAACAGATTACATCTGGTCAGGAGAATAGCCAGGCATGGGACTCAGGCATCCCCCTGTCCTATCCTGGAATCACATTGTCACATGCTCTACATGTAATTGGGAACTACTTTTGAGGTACATTACAATACTAAGAAGGGAAGGAGCACCATAATATAGTGCAGACTTTGCTGTTATGATAGTAGCCACAGATTTTACATTTTCACAAAGGGAAACGGGGAAACATGGCATCAAAATTTGTCACAATGTCTGCTGAACGTAGCAATATGTGGCTGTACAGTACTGTTTAGTCACATGGTGAGACTTGGGATTGAAGGAGCGCTATATGACTCTTTGAGCACAGATTTTCCTACAATAGTTTTCAGATTCTGCATACAGAGTGCCAAAAGAGAAGAATTCCCCAAGTGGCCTCATTTTGGAAATTACACTCTTCTGGGAATTTATCTACAGGTGTAGTGACGGTTTTGACCCCATGTATTTTCCAGTAACAAGCAGCAATGGATGTTACTGGGTGAAAATTGAAAATCTGTCATTTTAGTGTCCAGCACATTATAGTGCCTAATACATTGTACTGTTCGTAAATTGTGCCCAGCTCTTGATTCTGTAGAAACACACTGCATAAATTAAGTGGACTGTCATCACTATGGTAAGGCCAAACCGTGGATGCTAAATGTAGTTTAGGCACATTGTGGGGCTTAAAAGCGATGGAGCATTTTTATTTGCGAGCAGAGAATTTGCTGGATTTCTTTTGCGGAGATGCATAGTGCTTTTCAGAGCCTTTGTATAACCAGTAAAGTGAAAAAAACCCTATATTTCCATTGACAGATAACGGATCTGTAGTGGCGAGTGGGGACTTGATTTTTTTGGGATATTGAATTGAAGCATTATACTATGGATTGGACCATTATCTTATTCCCAGCAGCGCAGATTGAGCCATATTTGACCAGGTTGCTGTTTGTTTCGTTCAGCCTTAGGGCTCATGCACCTTGTGGCAGCGGATAACAATTTTGCACTGGTTGTGGGTCACACAACAGCACAAGGTGAGGGGCCTGCTTTCTCACCATTTTCCCTTTCATATTGGGTAAGACTCTATTGCCCTTGTTTTATTCACACCTTTATACATTCAAGAGCGTTGTAAAAGACTTATTGCCAGTTATTGGAAATGCTTGATTGCAGTTTTTGCTGCTTAGAGTGGTCCAACCAGGTATTAGGTTTAGGGGGCAATCACTTTTTCACACAAGGTTTGGATTTCTTTTTACTTTAATAATAAAGATCTTAATTTATAAACTACATTTAGTATTATTTGTGTTATCTTTGTCTAATATGTAAATTTGTGTGGTTATCTGAAACATTTAAGTGTGCCAACATGCAAAAGAACAAGAAATCAGGACGAGGGCAAACACTTTTTCACAGCACTGTAGGTCGGGGACCCCTTCCCAACCATGATATATGGACACAAAGGTCAGGAAGCGGTTAAATAAAACTGTATCATCTTCCATGTTCTGACATGTACATTTTTATAACAATTGCTCTGATACATACACTAAGCTTTTCTCAGGATTAAACAGAATTGTAGGAAAGCATTTTCAGCATTTTTAAAGCATTTTCCATTAACACAAAAATGTTAAATATGAAAGATAAAATTTGCCCCTATTATTTAGAGGTCGGGGAATAATATTGTAATTTTGCAATAAGATTTGAAATTGCACGTAGTAATGTAACAATGCATTGGCCTCTTCACTATTATCTTTACTGTGTTAACCCCAGTTATAGATCTCCAAGATTCTACAGAAAGCTTTGTTGAAAGAACCAATTAGTTTCTTAGCAATTCTGTCTGTCAGGTTTAGTACAATTGTTATACCCATGGAGCCAACTGTCTTTACAGCAATGGATAAAGTGGGGGAGGGTTACTTATATTTTGCAATGCTCTCAGAGCTCCTTTATTACATTAGAAATGCCTAAGAAAACCTTTGTCACTCAAGAAAAGCAAAAATACCCCAACCACAGTGTCACTTTGTTCATCGCAGGGAACACAATGCCATAATTTCACTTCTACTTGAATTGAGCTAATGGATTCAACGGTCTGAGGTCTTCAATAAGTTTCCCTTTGTCCTGAGTTTAAAGCCCTCTTAGACTTGGATATGTCTATTCATGGCTTTTTAAGCACAGCAAGGGATGCTTAGCACAATGCTTTTCTTTGTTCCAGAACATTTTTGTGCCTGTTCTTGTTTTTTTTTTCCTTTGTTCTTATGTGGTTTTATTTGCAAAAATGTGTCAGCAGTGACCAATCAAATATTCAAACTTTTTCTCCTTATCTTGACATTTTTTCAGAAGTAAAACATCTGAAAGAGATGTAATTTTGCTGCCAGAGAATAACAGTATGTGATGATATTTTCTTTTTATATATTTTAAGGCTGCTGTGTGAGACCAGTGATCTTAAAACTAATGGACTTGAACATCTGTTATAATAAACCATGCCATTGTATGTCTGCCAATAGACCATCATAGTAAGGTGGTTGAAGAGCACATTGAACACTTGTATCATGGCAATCTCTATAACATTCAAATTGTTTTGAGGTTCTTTGCTTTTGTTATGAAAGAAAGAAAGAAAGAAAGAAAGAAAGAAAGAAAGAGAAAGAACACAAGCACCAATAGGGTGATATTGTATGGTATGTAGGGTATGAGATTCTGCTCACCTGATGGAGTTATGGTTGTCACAACTCCAATAAAAGCCTATGTTAGGCAGGTTTCAGACATCCTGTGTTTCAGGTACGTGTGACATACCTTTGTAACACAGATGCCACACTTACCCATGTTATTCTCTGGAGTTACACACACGTCCGTGTTTTCTCACGGACCATGTGACTCCGCGTGGCCACGTACACACGGAGACAGGCCCATTTTTTATCCGGCACTACGGGTGTTACATGGATCACCCGGGGGTCACGCCGCTCTGCAAGGGGGTTGGCGCTACACGCAGGGACTTCGGTAGGGAGTTCCACGGCCAGGGCCGCGGTTGTTTGTAAGGGGTGTAAGTTCGTGACGCCACCCACGGGTTGTGGCGAATGGATGGACACCACCGCTGCCATTGACCAGGCCTCCCGGGGACGGTGTTATGCAGCTTGGTGTTCACCCCTCCATGGGTAGGGGAGTGAGGTGCTGAGGTGGGGGAGCGGGTGTGTGCTGGATGCTGGTGCGGTGTGCAGCCCGAAGGCACTGATGTACTCACTATGACACAACACACTGGAGTCTCTGGTGAACCAAACGGGATGATGAACGGGGTCCGCAGCCGGCTGCAGCTTCTCCCTTAACAGGTTGGTGGTTCCCGCCTTTCTCCTGCACCTCCTTAATATAAATGGTATGACTCCTATGCCTAAGCAACGGTAGTCCGCTCCCTGGCTTGCTGGGTGTCGGAAGAGCCCTGTTTGCCCGCAGACGCTGGCCCCTTAGGTCTCTATGCCTTGGCGGTGGCTTTAACCTAATGGTTGGGCTGTTGTCTTCAGTCAGGTCTTGTGTGGGAAAGGTCCTAAAGTCCAGACCTCAATCAGTTGATTTGACTCAGCCCGGTAGTTTCTGGGCTTCGTACTGGGTCTGAGTACCCCTCCTGGTGCTCCGGTTTCCAATCGGTTCCCCGGTTCCGTACCGGCGGGCCCCCGCCCGACCCCGGTCCCTACGGTTCCAACGGCTGTAATCCCAGCTCCTGCAGGCGGCCACCACCATCTGCCTCCTTACCAGAGGTGACTGGGCTCCAACCTAGACACCTGGTAGCCTGGTCACAGGTCTGCCCCTGGACTTAACTTCTCTCCTCCACTGTCAAGACTAATAATCTACTCTCAACTACTGCTTTTCCCACCTCCAGGCCTGTGAACTCCTCGGTGGGCAGAGCCAACTATCATTACTTACAGCAAAGGTGGGCTGCAGTTGTACATCGCCCAGGCCAAAAACTAGTACTCTAGCGGGATACAGCTAAACCCACACTAAGTGGAGGCACCACAGGTGCAGGAGGAGCAAATCACACACACACACTTACAAGAAATGGAGGGGGCGAATGCTGGATGATAAAACTGCACACTGATGGCTTACATAGAGCGCTGTTCACACATGTAGATGCACAGTCACAAGCCCGCAGCCTAATAGGTGACACCCATACTATTAGATCAGGCGGGCTGCCAGGTCCGTGCTCCATCTGTGCACCATACAGGGACAGGATCTCTAATATGCAAGGCCTAACAGAAAGGGGCCTAGCTTAACTTGTGCTTTACTCACTGGTTTGGAGTAACTGCACAAGTTAAACCGCAGCTCCTGTGTCTGAATTCTTCCAATACGTTTACATCACCATACTACAACCACCATCATCCTCCTCTGGGGCCTAGCTCTACTTGTGGAGAGTCATAAAATCCAAGCTGCCCAATATTACCAGCCCCAGCAGAGAGAGACTTTGCAGCGGCGGCTTTATCCACATAGCCGCATACCCCAAGTGGCGTCACGAAAACACTTTATTTTTATTTTTCCCTTGTACAAAATCCCAGAACCGGGCAATGGCCACCCGTGATACATCCCAGTGAATACAAGGCCCTGGACCGAGTACCCCAAGGCCCTGGGGTGCGTCAGTAGTTATTATTTACTGTTTCTGCCAGGCCCTGTAGACAGCCAGATTATACTGTTAATCTCAAACCTGCCAAAGCTCTTTTCTTTTTCTGTTCATGGCTGTACCCTTTTATCTCAGTTTTCAGATTGTAAACACATAACACATTTACTGAATGTTTACTGATTTTAGGCATTTTTTATGCATAAAGTTTTCAATTCTACCCAACGCATAAAATAACCCTCTTTATATGTATTTCTGAACTGTAAACATACTTTCCAAAGTACGCTTCAACAGGGTGAAAAAAGCAATTAACAGTTCTAAGCTCAACAGGATTCCTGGATAGCAAGGATATGTAAATTAATTATTAAAGCACACTTTTAGACCTTCATCTTGTCTGGTATTTCAAAGAAATGGCTTTGCCTTCAAGACTTATTGAGTCCGGGGATTTCATAAAGAACTGAAAATATAGTCTATTTACATTATATCTTTAAAATAGTCTGCACTGTAATTAATGTGTTACCTCACCTAGGAGCACAGCTTATAGTATTGGCTTCAGACCGCAAATGTGTCAGTAGTTAATTGACCAGGGCAAATAAATCAATAAAATTCCCATCTCTGTATATTTAATGCAAATAAAGCATCAAATGATTAAGTTGTATGATATATTTTCGTTTCCATTCAACTTAGACACAGGGCCAGATTGTTTTTGTACCTCATCTGGAGGTTTTTTAATCCCTTCCCACTGCAGCCATTTTCCACTTTTACGCTTCTAATTTTTCCTCCAGAAAAGCATCAGAAACATTTTCAGTCAACTCAAGTGAGGCAGAAGACGGTGCTTGGTATCATGAACCATCTTCCTCTGACAACCCAGACTGTCAGTCAGCAATCTCAACTGGAGCACAGCTTATTACACAAAGTGAACTGAACAATCTTGTTAAAGATCTAGAGCTTCCCAAGAGTAAGGCAGAGCTCTTAGGTTCAAGAGAATATCAGTGGAGACTCCTAGGGGGCGATGTTCGGATTTCTTTGTCCTACAATCGTGATAAAGATCCTGTCCAATACTTCTTCATGAAAGGCAATCTTGTGGCATGCAACTGTCGCGGGCGGGGGCGCAGGCCAGGGCCAGTGGGGAGCTACTCGAGATGCTTGGATCTGGGATTGTGGCTGTGGCTCGAGTGGCAGCCGGATCCGGGACTCGTGCAGCAGCCCGTCACCCACAACGTAATAAAGGGGGGTATTTACAGGGGAGAATTTGTCAGTGACGTCACCCGTGAGTTGGGGTGAGTTGTTGGTTACATCGCTGCTGCATTTGCATGGGATGCCCGGGGCTGATGGAGCAGGGCAGCAAGATGGTATCCCCTCCACGGGTAGGGGAGATGTTGTCCTGGGGCCCGGGTGTAGTTGGAATGCAGTGCTGGGGCGCTATCTGCAGGCTGGACCAGATGACACCTGTGTACTCACCTTTGTTGAATAAACCACAGAAAATCCAAGTGGTAAACCAAGTGCCGGATACCGGTAGCCTCCAGAGGGATGTGCTCGGGTCCCGCACACTGGTTGACAGGACAGGGGCCCTTCCTCCTGCATTTTAGTGTTATGTCTTGTGTATTGACTAGTCCACATGAAACGGGGTAAGTCCACTCCCGGTGACTTTACTGTGGGAGCTGTTGCCTACGAGATCTGACCCTTGGGAGTTTTGCAGGCACTCGCTCTATATGGGCTCACTGGTGGGACAAGATGTGGAATCTTGTCCCCTGCTGGCTAATGACAAGGGGCTGAAGCTGTCCTTGCCCTAGGATCCAGGCACCCCGACTGTGCACAGCCTCCGGACCAGATTCCCGCTGTCGGCACCAGCGGGCTACAACCCTGCCCTGGTCCACTTTAGGTCTCCCTCCCGTGACCGGATCTCCATTGTCTGTGGCCCTGCTCTGCTGTCTGCCACTTAGTCAGCTCAGGTAGTTCGGTAGTCCAGGAGCTACGACCCCCGACTACCACTTCACTCCTCTCACTTCCACTCCTCAACTCTAACTCACTTGTTCCCTCCCCTGACACCTCAGAACCCCTAGTGGTTGTCACCATCTGCCTGGCCCTGCCCACTGGTGTGTCCCTATTGTCCTGGGGGGCTAACTAGGCTTTGTGGCTGGTGTATATACCTGTGCGTGGGTTGTGTTGGTAGGCAAGGAGGAGAGATTCCTGCATCTGTAGGATGGATGCAGTCTTCTGTGACAACCTGGTTTGCCAGGGCATCACACAACATCAACATTTTCACCTAAACTCTGAAGATAAGTCATAAGCCAGAGGAATGGCATAAAGGCAATGCACTTCAAATCCACTTGGTTATGCAGTCCACATGAAAGAAACCAATGAAAACATTAAACAGCTGTCAAGGTGCCAGAACTATAACCAACATATGTGGCCCCTCTGTGGTGATTTAAAGGTGGTTGCCTCCTTACCTGGTCTCCATAGTGGATACACAAGTAATGCTGCTTTCTGTGTGATTGGATAGTCATGCAAGAGAATATCTGTAATCCCTGTGACTCAAGTAGCTGGTATTTGCTGTCATACTCACTACAGGCATTGTCCTGTGCTCGACCTGCTTGCTGAGCTTTCTCATGCAATTCTCCCAGCTTTGCTGCATCCACCTGTTGCTGCTGAGTTTCCTCCTGGCTATAGGGTGGTTCAGACATACTTTACAGGAATTTGTCTTCCCAGTATTCTGAAGAGTATTTTTTTTCCTTTTTTAATCCCCTTCCTAAACTCATATCAGGCAGCTACTTCCTCCAGACAGGTGCCTGATCTTAGAGTAGGTCTTTTTCTGCTCTCCTCAGGGCTTTGTCATTTTGGGCTCTCCAATTTTTGCCCTGCTTGCTTCCTGTTTAGCCTGGTCTCTCGTGACTTACCTCCTGTTTGTCTCCTGTCCTTACCTATGTTACTTGTACCTGTGCTGTTTGTCCTGTCGTTAGACTCTCTGCCCATGTTTCTAAGGCTTTACCTTGTACGACTCCTGCACACTGACCCTCCAGTCAGCTGTTGAAGAGCCAGAGACTGCCCTGAGTAGCACCTGGTAACTACCTGCAGGTCAAGCCTATTCTCACAATCAGAGGCCCTTGCAAAAACCAGGTAGTCGCTTAGTTACTTTCCTCCAGAGTAAGCCTGGCCCGTGGCGCAGTAGGTCTACATCCACCAGCATTCACAATAGCACTACCATAAAAGACTGGCCTCCCCAAAATACACTTCAGCCAGGGAATAAAAAGGTCTAGCATCCAACACTTGTTGACCTCCATAAGATTTTATTACCACCATTGCTTATCAAGTTGGGCTAAATGAAGAACTTTGTAAGGGCAATGGATGAAAATGAAAAAGCACTCAAGTATTTCATTGATAAATTTCCAAGTTTGAGTGAATCAAAAATAAAGCAAGGAGTTTTATTCGACATCAGATCCTTAAGCTGTTTTAAGATGAGGAGTTTATCCATTTGTTGCAAGGCAACAAAAAGGCTGCATTTTGTAGCTTTTTGCATTAGTGGTAACTAATTATTTGGGAAACTCAAATGCAGATAATTATGAAGAGTTGGTGGATAATCTCCACAAAACATATAAGGATCTTGGCTGTAACACATTATTAAAGATTGATTTCTTACATTCACATCTAGATTTTTTCCACCAAACTATGGAGCAGTGAACGATGAGCACAGTGAGAGATTTCACCAATATATTGTAACTATGTAGAAAAGATATCTAGGAAAGCGAAATCCATCAAGGCTTGCAGATTACTGTTGGACAATTGTAAGAGATGATCCCATGCAGGAGTACAAGAGACAAGCAAAAAAGAGCTGACACTGAATGAGGAGCAAATTTTGTAGTTCAATTTATGTAACTGTTTATAATTCTCAATAGTGTTGAGACATGTTTTAGGTAATTGAATTTTTGCTAAGTTTCCGCTAAATAAGAATTGTCATTACAAAATATTCAGGATCTTTATGTTTGCAAAAATAATAATTTTCAAAGTACTGAAATTTTTATAACTTAATTATATGTAGCAGTAAAAGGAAAACTCTTTGAACTCATAGAAACAAGAGCAACTAAAAATTTTCATGGTCAAATTTGAATTCAGAAGGTCAAAATAATTAAGAAATGCTCATTTCATAACTGATCCTGATAACGTTTGAAAATATATAGAACAGTGTAAACCAAATGCCAAAAATTTGTAATTTCATTAAAACATCTAAGGCCGGAGTAACACTTACGAGTGACTCGCACGAGTCTCGCATCGGCATGGCCCGATACGGCCGCACACTGTCCTGAGAGAAGCGGGTCAGCTGCATGTATTTCTATGCAGCTGAGACACTCCTGTCCAGAGAGCGGCAGACCGTGCCGGGTGATGCCGATGCAAGACACACGTGAGTCACTCGCAAGTGTGACTCCGGCCTAGTTAATGGCGGGGCAGGGGAGTGGTCGCAGCGGGCCAATGACTCAGAAGGCCCACCCTGAGCAACCACCACCCTTAAGTGTATCAACATGCACATGACGCTAATACAAGTCTGCTGCCATGTAAACCTTTATATTCAGGAGTATTAACCCCTTCATGGCCTTCCCTTTTCCGTTTTTTCGTCCTCTTCTTTCAAAAATCATAATTTTTCTATTTTTCTCCCAAAATAATCACATGAAAGCTTCATTTTTGCAGGATGAGTCATAATTTTTAATTAAACCATTTATTTTACCATATACTATACTGGGAAAACGGACAAAATTCCAAGTGGGTTGAAATACAAAAAAGTGCAATTCTATAATTTTTTTTTTTTATTTACCATGTTCACTATATGGTAAAATTGACCTGGCAGTATGATTCCCCCAGTCAGTATGAGAACATATTGTTTTTTATTTTTTAGGATCTGAGCTTATTTGTTATGAACTAAACTAACGTTTTTACTAATAACATTTTTGAGTAGATGCGCTGTTAAACCTCGCTGCCAGAGATTTACACACTTAAGCTACTGTAATGCCCTGCACATGAAGTAAGTGACATAGCTCAGGAGAAATATACTACATATCTAATTGCAGGTATTTGCCATTATTATTACATCTACTACATATTGGGATAGGATCTTGCAGGTGGGAATACCCCATTAACTCTGAAATTCTAGTGATCTAAATAAAGATGCATTAAAATTATAGAACCCATTGTTTAATATTTCTATGATTCAAAGAAGAACTGTGAAACTGTTAAATAAGAGTTAAATAAGCAGAAATAATGAGAACTTACTAAATAGAAGACATATGGAGGCCACTTTTGCTGGAATTGCATCAATAATTGCAAACTTGGCCTAAATCAGTTATATCAAAACATATCTGGCCCAACATCAGTTAACACAGTATTTGTATATGTTAATTAGAGGCTTAAGTATCTTTCTAATCTTTCAGGAGTATATAGATTTCCCTGCAGGCAGCAGGCTCTCTGTAAATGTTCCTCTTCAGATATACAGTTGAAACCATAAGGAATAACGTTTGGAACACCATTCTAAGTCTGAACTGGGTGCAAAAACCTAAAAAAACATCACTATGGGGAGATAAGGTATGCACACCAGTGACTATGTAAGGGGAATACATGAAATAGCAGAAACTGCTATGTGAATACTGACTTGAAAAATCCAATAGCTATATGTAAGAGTGAAAATGTGAAAAATGGAATCTGCATTACTGCCATGAACATATGAATCAAGAGAAATTTAGCTACTGAATTGATCAATGCAATAGAGCCCCAACACTACGCCAAACTATTTCTCTACGTTGGAGTCCCTAGCTTGTGTGTGTCCTCTCATGCAGTTAAAAAACTTACCGTGTATGGGAAGCTGAGACCCAGGCTATTTATGCGTATGATATGGATTGGCAATAGGTGTGGTTGAGGAGGGTTCACAAACGAAAAACTACTAACAATAAGGAATAACGTTTGGAACACCATTCTAAGTCTGTTAGTAGTTTTTCGTTTGTGAACCCTCCCCAACCACACTTATTGCCAATCCATATCATACGCATAAATAGCCTGGGTCTCAGCTTCCCATACACGGTAAGTTTTTTAACTGCATGAGAGGACACACACAAGCTAGGGACCCCAACGTAGAGAAATACTTTGGCGTAGTGTTGGGGCTCTATTGCATTGATCAATTCAGTAGCTAAATTTCTCTTGATTCATATGTTCATGGCAGTAATGCAGATTCCATTTTCACATTTTCACTCTTACATATAGCTATTGGATTTTTCAAGTCAGTATTCACACAGCAGTTTCTGCTATTTCATGTATTCCCCTTACATAGTCACTGGTGTGCATACCATACCACCCATTAATTTAATCAATTGTTGAACCAGGGTATTTGTTTGTGCTTTTTATTTCTAATAAAGGATTTTTTCTGGTGTGTGTGTTTATTTACTGCAACTTACAGATTAATGATGAAATGAATCTCGGGGAGATGCCTGACATGGTTAATCTAGGATTTAGTGGCAGCTATGGGCTGCCATTAACTCCTTATTACCCCGATTTGCCAAAGCACCAGGGCAAATCGGGAAGAGCTGGGTACAGTCCCAGAACTGTTGCATCTAATGTATGCGGCAATTCTGGGCGGCTGCTGACTGATATTGTTAGGGTGGGGGGCTCCACATAACGTGGAGCTCCCCATCCTGAGAATACCAGCCTTCAGCCGTATGGCTTTATCTGGCTGGTATTAATATTGGGGGGGGACCGCACGCCGTTTTTTTAAATTATTTATTTATTTATTTTACTGCACAGTATAGACACGCCCACCGGCTGCTGTGATTGGGTGCAGTGAGACACCTGTCACTCAGAGTGGGGGCGTGTCTCACTGCAACCAATCATAGGCGCCGGAGGGCGAGGAAAGCAGGGAATACGAGATTGTTTAATGAGCGGCCGGCTTTTTCAAAATAGTAAAACCACCGCAGCAGTGTGAATGCCGTGCAGCGCCGTGCCGGTGATCGGGGATCGGTGAGTATGAGAGAGGGGGGGAAACTTCAGTCACTCAGGGGATTAGCGGTCACCGGTGAGTCCTTCACAGGTGACCGCTAATCAGTGCTCGACACAGACAGAGCCGCGGTATGAGGATGAAGTCGGGTGAAGTTCACCCGAGTTCATTCTCATCGCGCAACTCTGTCGGCTGTCAGCCGACATTTATAAACGACATTGTGCATCACACACACGGACATTCCACACGCACACACGGACGTTCTACACACAAACACGGCTAGCATACGCAATTCACACTGATGCCACACGGACCATAAAAACAGACACAAAAATGGGACACGGACCCGAAAAACGGCCCGTAACACACGTGCGTGTTTTTCACGGACGCGTGAAGAGGGCCTAATGGAAAGGCAGCTGACGTATAGCAGAGTAACTTCAGCAATGTTAACAGGCGAATCACCAGGGGCAAAAGAGTAGTCAAACAGTCAGGGTCTAGCCAGTAAAGTTGAGTCACTGAAAATGGAGGATCAATATCAAAGTCAGAAAGCAGAAGCGAGTCAGAAGCCAGAAGATCAGGTATGCAGAGGGAAACACAAGCAACAGACAGGAAAGGGAAATCAGGGGCTAGGACAGGCAGACAAATTGGGAAGGGTCAAAGTCAGGACACAGTAGCAGGGAGGCAGAACAGATCAGGAACACTCACCAGAGCCAGTATACACACTACAAGGCAGAAATATCACTGGCACTGAGCCATATGTAGAAAGGCAATATATAGCATCCTGGGATCCAGAACGAGGCAAGGGAAGTTAATCCATGACATGACCAGGCCAGAGCTGGGTGTAACCAGCAGCAGGGAAAAGCCAGTCTGGATCATGACACATGTTTTTGGAAGCTTCTGATAGGTTTATTGGCAACAGGTGAGTTAATTAGAGACACACCTATGGATGTATTTTAATACACACCTGAAACACACTGCTTCTTTGTGTAGAATTATGGGAAAGTCAAAAGAAATCAGCCAAGATATCAGGAAAAGAATTGTGGACTAGCACAAGTCTGTTCATCCTTGGGTGCAGTTTCCTGATACCTGAAGGTGCTTTGTTCATCTGTACAAACAATTATATGCAAGTACAAACAAGGTGGGAATGTCAGCCATGTGCATATCAACCGAAGAACAAAAGCAAAAGACCTTGTGAAGATGCTGGCGGAAGCTGGAGAGATTTTGTCGTTACCCACAGTGAAACGAATACTGTATCAACATGGGCTGAAAGTCCACTCTGCCAGGAAGAAGCCATTACTCCAAAATAAACATAAAAAAGCCAGGTTAATGTTTGCAAATGCACACAGAAACAAACACCTAAATTCTTTGAGACATGCCCGGTGGTCTGGCAAAATTAAAATTGAACTGTTTGGCCATTATGACCATCATTAAATTTGGAGGAAAAAGGGAGAAGCTTTGAAGCTCAAGAACACCATCCCAACTGTGAAATATGGAGGTGGCAGCATCATGTAATGGGGTTGTTTTGCTGCAAGAGGGACTGGTGCACTTCACAAAATAGATGGCATCATGAGGAAAGAAAATTATGTGTCAATACTGAAGCAAAATCTCAAGACATCAGCCAGAAACTTAAAGCTTGGGCGGAAATGGGTCTTTCAAATGGACAAAGACCCGAAGCATACTGCCAAACTGGTTACAAAGTGGCTTAAGGATAAAAAAGTTACTGTTTTGTTGTGGGCATCACAATCCTATAGAAAATTTATGGACAACGCTGAAAAGGCAGATGCAAGGAAGGCGACCTATAAGCATAGCTTAGTTACACCAATTCTGTCAGGAAGAATGGGCCCAAATTCCTAACAGCTGTGGTGTGAAGCTTGTGGTAGGATAATCAAAACATTTGACCTAAATCATACAGTTAATGGGAAATGGTACCAAATAATAATGAAATGTATGTATACTTTTGACTTTGCAGAAAGTAATAAAAATGCCTTAACACATTCTCTCTCTCTCTCTCTCTCTCTCTCTCTCTCTCTATCTCTTTTTCTCTCTCATTACTCTACATAGTAAAAACTGAAATGACAAGGAAGGAGAGGCACAAATGGTGCTTTATCTGGTGGTACTAGAAATAATTTAAATAGGTACACTAACCTGGTGTGGATGTGTTATAGCAGAGGTTCCCAATTCCAGTCCTCAAGGCACACCAACAGTGCATGTTTTCAGGATTTCCTTAGTATTGCACAGGTGATAATTTAATCACCTGCAAAGGTGCTGAATCCAACACCCATGCAATGCTAATGAAATCCTGAAAACATGCACTGTTGGTGTGCCTTGAGGACTGGAGTTGGGAACCTCTGTGTTATAGACACAACCACTAAAACCACATGATAAGGATGGCCACTGCAGAATCCAGGAGGATAGAATTGAAGGAGATGGGAAAAAAAAGGAGTTATCCGCACGAGTTTCGGAGCTGTACAACCCCTTCTTCAGGAACGAAATCAATAATGTACATTTTTCAGTGATCTTTCTTTTGCAGCGCAGATTAACTCTTTTCTTCCATCTTATTCAACATTATCACTCATTATTCTGGCATTTGGCAAATGTAAATAATTTTGTTAATCCTAGTTTACCTAAAACGGGAAAGGTTTATTCTGATTTCATTTCAGATAGTGAGAAAAACATACAGATGTGTCTTTTTAGATTTTGTATGTAAACGTCTGGTTTCAACAGTATGTGTAGAGTCATGTTGTAGTCTCTACCTAAGTAAGCGAGACATTTCTGTGAGGTAGGAAGAAACTCAGAAAATAGGACATTTAATTGGCTAAAGAAAATGGAATTGGGGAAGAGAGAGCTATGTATGCATTATTTATTCTATGTAACTGTACACCTAGATTAACAAAGTATACCAGGTGCATGATAATGGCAGTAATAGCAGTCAGAGCAGCCTTAATTTGACAAAAAGCTGCCAGAGGAACAAGCAGGATTCTAAAAAGGCAGAGGAACAAGTGATGTAATTGCTAACATTAGATGGATAATGGAAAAGGTCAAAGAATATAACAAGAAGCCCTATTTTTGCTTCATTTACTACAGCAAAGCCTTTGACTGTAGTAATCACCAGAAAGTTTGGAATACCATTAAGGATATGGGTGTCCCAAGTAGAGATGAGCGGAGTTCGAATCGAACCGTTCACCAATTTCAAATTCGAGTTGTTTTGGGCGATGTTCCAGTCGTTCGACGAACTCGAACGATTTGCTTCACGTTCGACAGTTCGAGTGAACGTTCGATAACTGTTTGATCACCAAAAGTGTGGCTTTTCACAGTAAGGCTATGTGTGCACGTTGCGTATTTGCATGCGTCCTGCATCCCCAGCACAATCCCTCTCTCTTTCCTACTCACTGATCAGCTGCACGGCTGTCACAAAGCTCCGGCGGCTTTTCCTCTTTTGAAAATGGCTGCCGCTCATTATTCAATCTCGTATTCCCTAATTTCCCCACCCACCGGCGCCCATGATTGGTTGCAGTCAGACACGCCCCCATGCTGAGTAACAGCTGTCTCACTGCAACCAATCACAGGGGGGAGGGTCTATAACGTGCAGTAAAATAAATAATTAAAAAAAAAAAACCTTGCGGTCCCCACAATTTTGATTCCAGCCAAGATAAAGCCACACGGCTGGAGGCTGGTATTGTCAGGATGGGGAGCGCCACGTTATGGGGAGCTCACCACCCTAACAATATCAGCCAGAAGCCGCCCGGAATTGCTGCATCTATTAGATGCGACAGTCCCGGGACTCTACCCGGCTCATTCCGAATTTCCCTGGTGCGGTGGCAATCGGGGTAATAAGGAATTAAATGGCAGCTTATAGCTGCTACTAAGTCCTAGGTTAATTATGGCAGGCGTCTCCCCGAAATACCTTCGATGATTAACCTGTAAGTGAAAGTAAATAAACACACACAACGAAAAATCTTTTATTTGGAATAAAAGACAAAAAACTCCCTCATTTACCACTTTATTAATCCCCAAACACCCATCCAGGTCCAAAGTAATCCACAAGACGCTTTCAGCTTTGCTACATGAAGCTGACAGGGAGCGCCGTAGAACACGACCGCTCTGTGTCAGCTCCACGCAGCAACTGAAGTGAGCCACGCTGTCACCGGAGACTTCACTCAGGTAGTGCCTGCGTGTGTGCGGGGATAATGATGGGGGCGGTAGTGCCGGGGTGTGTGCGGTGATGATGATGGGGCGGTAGTGCTTGCGTGTATGCAGTGTTGATGAGTGCGGTGGTGCCGGTTGTGCGGTGATGATGGGGGCTCCCTCTCTCTCTCGGCTTAACGCAATGCGTTATTTCACAGGAATCCGTTGCCTTCATATCACACTATTTACAACGCATCCATCACATGCGTCACACAACGTATTGTGACGGATGCCATTCAACGCAAGTGTGAAAGTACCTTCTGCTGTCAGCGGGCATGGAGCCGAGCTGAATAGCAGAGCATCCAGTGCGCATACATTCTGTATCAATTCTGTAGCCACAATACATTCACATGTGCTGCCAAATTGCTGCAGAATTATACGCATGGACACTACGCAATGTGCGCAATGTTAATAATAATATCCAAATTCAGTGTATAGTGTGCGGGGGGTGGGCGGGGGTTCTTGAAATAATGGCAATTTCCATTTTATTTTTCCTAACGCGCATACAGTGGGGCGGTGCAGGCTGTCAGCCAATCACACACACACACACACAGCAAAGTGCATTTTTTTCACACAAGCAAGGGCATGTGTCATAGGCTGTGTATGTCACATGTCCTTGCCCTATAAGGACTTCTGAGTAGTTTCACTTTTGGACACCATAGAAGGAGTTTACTCTGTGTATACGTACTTCATACCAGAGCTAGCTCCTCTGGATTGATCCGTGCACCTCCTGATTTGTCCTGTGGCTTCTACACTGGTAAGCTGAACCTTTTTTTTGTGTTTTCTATGTGTTTGCCTGCCATTGTTTTCAATGGGGTACAAAGGTGTTCATTTAACATTTGTCAAACATTCGACGAACACACCCGCCATTCGACAACCGAACCGAACTCGAACACTAGGGGGGTTTCTCATCTCTAGTCCCAAGCCATCTGATCAGCCTCATCAGGAAGGTTTACGGCGAAGAAGAAGCAACAGTCCAAATGGAATATGTGACAAGGCATGGTTAACAGTAGAGCAATGCATTAGAGAAGGCTGCATTCTGTCACCATTTCTCTTTAATTTATATGCAGAAGCTATTTTCAAGAAGGCTGGACTTAATGAGAAAGAAGGAATCTAAATTGGTAGATGAATCATCAACAGTTTTAAATACACAGACGGTTGTCATGAACGATATGGGGATTTCCAGGGACTGGGGATCCTAGACAGACCCTCAGGCTAGGGGGTCCTAGCTGTTCCTTATCAGGCGGTACGGTGGCTCAGTAGTTAGCACTGCAGTCTTGTGGCGCTGGGGTCCTGGGTTCAAATGCCACCACGGAACAACATCTCTAAGTTTGTATGTTCTCCCTGTATTTGCATAGGCTTCGTCTGGGTTCTCCAGTTTCCTCCCACTCTCAAAAAACATACCGATAGGGAATTGTAGAGTCTGTGGTGTGAACATAACCAGATATCACCATGACAGTGACTTTGTATTTAAACGCCATGTTACAAGGGTACAACATTGATAGCAACAAGCATAGATGGAATGAAGGGCTTATTAAAGGGTATCAAGATGGAAAGCTAAAACATGGAACTCCTACTCACTATAAAGATATTGACTACTGTCAGGAATGAACAAGATACACTTGAGTTGGACAGAGAAAAAGTTGTAATGGACGTCAACCTACTCAGATCAATGATCACTCAAGATGCAACAAAAACATCGGACGTCAATAGGAGAATAGCTATAAGCAAATTAACAATTAATTCACAGGAAAAAGTCCTCCTCAGATCAAGGAACATTTCACTGGTGACTAAGACATGGCTCGTACAAAGCTTAGTTAAAGCAAACAAAAAAAACTCCTAATAAAAATGTATACTTTTTTTTTTTACTTCCGTGGAATGGGGACACCAAGAAAGTTAGGATGCTTAAAGCTCCATTGCTAGGCAGGGACCAATTAAGGGTGAGTCATATCCCCTAGGGTCCAGCATCTGAATCTATTAGATTTATTTACCATTGATCTGCACAGCCCCTGGATACAATTACCCTTAGGCCGGCATTACACGGTATGATATATCGGGCGATATGTCGTCGGGGTCACGGATTCCGTGACGCACATCCGGCATCGTTAGAGATATCGTACCATGTGACACCTCCGAAGGACTGTGAATGAGCAAAAATACTCACCTTATCGTTGCTTCTTGACACATCGTTCATTTTCATAATGTCGTTCCTCCTTCTGTGCTCCGGTTGTTCATCGTTCCTGAGACAGCACACATTGCTCCGTGTGACACCCCGGGAACAACAAACACTGCTTACCTGCGTCCACCGGCAATGCGGAAGGAAGGAGGTGGGCGGGATGTTACGTCCCGCTCATCTCCGCTTCTATTGGCCGGCCGCTGTGTGACGTCGCTGTGACGCCGAACGTCCCTCCCCCTTCAGGAAGTGGATGTTCACCGCCCACAGTGACGTCGTCTGGGAGGTAAGTGCGTGTGACGGGGTTAATGATTTTGTGCGCCACGGACAACTAACTGCCCGTGACACACAAACGATGGGTGCGGGTACGATAGCTCGTGCGATCGCACGAAAGATCGTACCATGTGACGCCGGCCTTAAACTTTCCATCCGGTGTATCTAACACTTTATGCACATTGTGTGTCTCTCGTTGCATGAATATACCCTTTTTAATTGGTATAGAAATAAAGTATATATTTTTATTAGGTGTTTTTTTTGTTTGGTTTAATTAGTTGATACCCCTGATACTATTGTGACGACATGGACACTCACTGCCTAGCATGGGTTAACTTTCTGAAAATTCAGCCAGACATGAAGACAGTTTGTTTATAGATGGGGGATAATCCCTCATTGTTCTACAAGACTCTTGTTGACTCATGTAATTGCCTTGGCTAATGAAGGCCAGACACCCAGATAAATCAATTATGCAAACTTCCCATTGTATTACTAAGTGAATTGCTAGATGTGATGTAACTTACCTGTCTTAAGCTGGGGTCACACATAACGACAACGACGTCGCTGCAACGTCACCATATTCTGTGACGTAGCAGCGACCATAGATGATCGTTAGTAAGCTGTCAAACATGTTCTAAAAAGCAGCGACGGAGCAGCGATCATAGCGACGTCGACGGTCGTTGTGTGGTTTCAGACGTAGCGTAGTGTCCCTGCTTTGGTGTCAAACACAAGGATTATCAGCTTATCAGCATGGCGCAGCGGGATAGCAGCGATCAAAAAATGACCTGGAGCATTCAGGAGCGAGCAACGATTTCGCAGCAGGGGTCTGATCGTTGTTATGTATCACACACAGCGACGTCGCTGTTGAGGTCGCTGCAACGTCACAGAATATGGTGACGTTGCAGCGACGTCGTTGTCGTTGTCGTTATGTGTGACACCAGCTTTACCCTTGTCTCTGGATATTTGAATATGGCTTGAAATCTAGCCAATAAGAGCCCAGTCTTTTCCACTAATCGTGAAGACCCCAATGGTCTGAATGGAGAGCTCAGGGGTATAAGAAGGAGGACTGTCCATTTCCCAGGGAGACTCTTGCTACATGCTACCAATCTAGGACCTGCGGATCCGATTGGCAAGCCATAACCAAACCTGGATTATAATACTATATGGACTTCAGCATCGAATGCAAGGATTCGGCTTTGATATCAAGGACTACATAAGGAAGGAATCCAGCTTGAGACAGTCATCTGACTACAGACTTTGCAGACCTCAGCCAGCTTCCTAAATCTAGCGTTATTCCATTCTCGGTGGGTGCCCGCTGAAAGCGGGGTGCTGCTGGATTGGAGTAAGTAGCCCTGGAAGCTCTGAGGCATGGACATTCTAAATCCCTGGTGAGCCAGCAGAAGGATGAAACTCTGTTGCCTGTTACATTTGTGTGTTTTGCTGGTTATGTGCTATGTGCCGTTAATTGTTTGGGGATCCAATAAAGTCTTAATATTGTGATTCCCTGACCTGTGTTGTCTGAGTAGTGTTCCGCCCATGGTTAAGGAGGTCGGGCGTTCAGTTGGGATGAGCCCTGGGCCATGCTGTCTTTCTAAAGGCGGCCGGGCCAGCGGACGAGAGCACCCACTGACCCCCGTGTCTCCACAACTATATCCTTTTGGTCTTTCGTACAAAGCCTAGTCTTTTCCGTGGTAACATATGGATGCAAAACCTGGACGACAAAGAAACAAGACAGAAGGAGATGCCTTTGAAATGTGGTGCTGGAGAAGGATGTTTTCAATACCATGAATGGTAAAAAGAACAGACAAATCAATTTTGTAACAAATTGAGCAAGACGTGTCACTCAAAGCAAAGATCACTAAGCTATAGGGTGCTTTACACGCTGCGATCTCGCTAATGATATATTGTCGGGGTCACGGTGTTTGTGACGCACATCCGGCGTCATTAGCGATATCACAGCGTATAACATTTATGTGCGACCTTAAACGATCGTAAAAGAGGCAAAAATCTTTGGTCTGAGATATGTCGTTCATTTACCAAAAATCGTTGTCTGGTCAGTAGCGAGGTTGTTTGTCGTTCCTGCGGCAGCACAAATCGCTATGTGTAACACCGCAGGAACGAGGAACAACCTCGTACCTGCAGCCACCCACAATGATGAAGGAAGGAGGTGGTCAGGATGTTTGTTCCGCTCATCTACGCCCCTCCGCTTCTATTGGACGGCTGCTGTGTGACGTCGCTCTGACGCCGCACGAACTGCCCCCTTAGAAAGGAGGCAGTTGGCCGGCCACAGCGACGTCGCAGGGAAGGTAAGTCCGTGTGATGGGTGTAAGCGATGTTGTGCGCAACGGGCAGTGATTTTCCTGTGACGCACAACAGACGGGGGTGGGTACGCTCACTAGCGATCTCGCTAGCAAGATCGCAGCGTGTAAAGCACCCTTTAGACTTGACTACCTTGGACACATCACATGAAGAGAGCAATCACTGGAGAAGGACATCGTGGTTGGAAGAATAGAAGGAACAAGGTGGAGAGAAAGACCAGAAACTGATGGCTTGATCCTATTAACATAAAGGTAGAGAAGACCCGGGTGGACTTATCAAGGCATGCACAAGATCAATCTTCCTACAGAGTTTTCATCCATGAAGTTTCCATGGCTCAAGTTCGAGCTGAGGGGCATTAAAAAAAATAGCAATTGCTCATATGGACAAAACTGTAGGTACACTTCTGCTACAAAATAAAAACAGGCAATGGTCACTGAAATTACTTAAAACTGACAAAAATAATTTAAATATACTGAATACTGAAACACGATTACTTCAGAAACCTCATATCCTCTCTAACACACAACCCCAAACAGTTATTCAACACTTTCAACTCCCTCCTTCGCCCACCACTGCCCCCTCCAACTTCCCTCATTTCTGCAGAAGACTTTGCCACTTAGTTCAAAGAAAAAATCGACCAAATAAGGCAAGTCTTCTCTCCTCAACCACCACAACCCCTTCATATAACTGACCACTGCCCCTCCCCCATAAACTTCCTCCCCACCATCACCGAAGGAGAGCTTGCACGTCTTCTCTCAAAAGCGCATCTCACCACCTGCGCACTTGACCCCATCCCATCCCACCTCCTCCCCAACCTCACCACCATCCTTATTCCAGCCTTAACCCATCTCTTCAACCTATCTTTAACGACTGGTGCCTTCCCCTCTGCCTTTAAGCATGCAACAGTCACACCTATCCTAAAGAAACCTTCCCTCGATCCAACCTCTACTACCAGCTATCGCCCCATATCACTACACCCACTTGCCTCAAAACTCCTGGAACAACATGTCCATGCTGAACTTTCCTCCCACCTCTCCTCTAACTCTCTCTTTGACAACCTACAGTCCGGCTTCCATCCACATCATTCTACCGAAACTGCCCTGACTAAAATCACGAATGACTTACTTACTGCCAAAGCTAACAAGCACTTCTCTATACTCCTACTTCTAGACCTGTCCTCAGCCTTCGATACCGTTGACCACTCCCTCCTATTACAGACCCTCTCTTCCCTTGGTGTCAGAGATCTTTCCCTCTCTTGGATCTCTTCATACCTTTCCAATCGCACTTTCAGTGTCTCCCACTGTCACACAACCTCTTCATCCCGCCATCTCTCTGTTGGCGTCCCTCAAGGCTCTGTCGTAGGACCCTTACTTTTTTCTATCTACACATTTGGCCTGGGACAACTCATAAAGTCCCATGGCTTCCAATACCACCTATATGTCGACGACACCCAGATCTACCTCTATGGCCCAGAAGCCACATCTCTGCTGTCCAAAATCCTGAAGTGTCTATCTGCTATATCCTCCTTCTTCTCCTCTCGCTTCCTAAAGCTCAATGGGGCCAAAACTGAACTAATCATCCTTCCTCCATCTCACCTACACTCTCCACCTGATCTATCACAATAAATAACACCATGCTCTCGCCAGTACCCAAAGTTCGCTGCCTCGGAGTGACCTTTGAGTCTGCCTTGTCCTTCATACCACACATCCAATCCCTCACCACATCCTGCCATCTTCAACTCAAAAATATTTCCAGAATCTGCCCTTTCCTCAATTCGCAATCTACAAAAATGCTAGTGCATGCCCTCATAATCTCCCGCCTCGACTACTGTAACATCCTCCTCTGTGGCCTCCCTGCCAACACGCTCGCCCCTTTCCAGTCCATCCTTAATTTTGCTGCCCGACTGATCCACCTCTCTCCTCATTACCACCCCGCTTCTCCTCTCTGCATGTCCCTCCACTGGCTCCCAATCTTCCACCGTATCCAATTCAAACTAACACTGACCTACAAAGCTGTGCATAATCTGTCTCCTCCCTACATCTCTGAACTAATCTCCCACTACACTCCAACACGTTACCTCCGGTCCTCCCAAGATCTCCTGATCTCTTCCTCTCTCATTCACTCCTCACGCAACCGACTCCCAGACTTCTCCCGAGCATCCCCAGTCTCCTGGAACTCGCTGCCTCAACACGTCAGACTATCCCCTACCCTTGCAAACTTCAAACTGAACCTGAAAACCCACCTGTTCAGAAATGCCTACAATCTACAATGAACTCACTGCCGCCCGACCACCGTGCGGAGCTGTCGCCCGACCACCGTGCGGGGCTGCCGCCTGACCACCGTGCGGAGCTGCCGCCCGACCACCGTGCGGAGCTGCAGCCCGACCACTGTACAGAGCTGCCGCCCAATCTACACCCCACCTACTGTCTCTTCCCCATAATCCTATAGAATGTAAGCCCGCAAGGGTAAGGCCCTCTTCCCTCTGTACTAGTCTGTCTACTGTAACTTGTATATGTATTTTGTATGTAACCCCCTTCTCATGTACAGCACCATGGAATTAATGGTGCTCTCTAAATAAATAATAATAATAATAAATAATAATATACAAAAAGGTAAAATCCAAACACATGAATCCTGCATACAATAACCAATGAATTTCCAACCAATGTGCACAGAGTGTATTCTGAAACATGTTTTGCTAATGCTTCTTCATAAGGGGCGTGGGGTGACTGAGGGGTAAAGAGCTTTATGTAGGAGACAGCTATACCTCAGGTTTACTAGATGATCCGGGGCTGCTATCATGGTGCAGAGCTCCATTAAGTCTCAAAATTCGGCGTCCCATGTCACACTCCTCCATGACGCATCAGGGAAAGGGGCCGGGTCATGCAATGTTTACAAGATGCATTGCCAGGGCAATAAAGCGGTCCAGCAACGAAGCACAGTGCACGCTGTTGCATCCTGATTGGGGAAGACCTGAGTTGCTGGAATCATGACATGTGCGAACAATCACAAATAATATAATCATAGGCAAAACTAACGAGAAGGCTAGCAAGTATAGCAAGTGTATAATGTCATCATCTAATGGACATAGAGAATACTTCCACTATTAGTTTAATAAGGATCCAATATGTAGAGAAAATGGGGTGAAGGGAAGGAAATTAAAGAAAGATGAGATGAAAAAAGAAAAAAGGGGAAAGTGCAAAAAATAAAAATATATTTCTACTTAGGGTTATATTAACTTTTTCAGTTAAAAAAATACACGGTGTATAATAAAAATAATAGAATTAATGGACTACCGTAAGATATATGGTATTTTGACAATAGCAAATCTGTTGCAGATCCCAGAAAAGGAGATACTCATTCACTGCTTGTTGAAAAGGTATTACTTCTTGTGTCTAAAAACAACATACTTGTTTTAGCTCCCTACAACAACACTGCTGCCCTCTTGTTGCTGCAATTGTTGAATATTTGGGGAAAATTATATTCCTCTTTTTTTTGCTTTTTTATATGTCAGTGTAGGGACTCGCAAGACATGAGGACCCTTGATGTTTGTGTTGTGAGCTTGTGTATTTTGGCAAAAATATTAACCAATACCTCAAATATATGTTATACAGTTAGGTCCAGAAATATTTGGACAGTGACACAAGTTTTGTTATTTTAGCTGTTTACAAAAACATGTTCAGAAATACAATTCTATATATAATATGGGCTGAAAGTGCACACTCCCAGCTACAATATGAGAGTTTTCACATCCAAATCGGAGAAAGGGTTTAGGAATCATAGCTCTGTAATGCATAGCCTCCTCTTTTTCAAGGGACCAAAAGTAATTGGACAAGGGACTCTAAGGGCTGCAATTAACTCTGAAGGTGTCTCCCTCGTTAACCTGTAATCAATGAAGTAGTTGAAAGGTCTGGGGTTGATTACAAGTGTGTGGTTTTGCATTTGGAAGCTGTTGCTGTGACCAGACAACATGCGATCTAAGGAACTCTCAATTGAGGTGAAGCAGAACATCCTGAGGCTGAAAAAAAAGAAAAAATCCATCAGAGAGATAGCAGACATGCTTGGAGTAGCAAAATCAACAGTCGGGTACATTCTGAGAAAAAAGGAATTGACTGGTGAGCTTGGGAACTCAAAAAGGCCTGGGCATCCACAGATGACAACAGTGGTGGATGATCGCCGCATACTTTCTTTGGTGAAGAAGAACCCGTTCACAACATCAACTGAAGTCCAGAACACTCTCAGTGAAGTAGGTGTATCTGTCTCTAAGTCAACAGTAAAGAGAAGACTCCATGAAAGTAAATACAAAGGGTTCACATCTAGATGCAAACCATTCATCAATTCCAAAAATAGACAGGCCAGAGTTAAATTTGCTGAAAAACACCTCATGAAGCCAGCTCAGTTCTGGAAAAGTATTCTATGGACAGATGAGACAAAGATCAACCTGTACCAGAATGATGGGAAGAAAAAAGTTTGGAGAAGAAAGGGAACGGCACATGATCCAAGGCACATCACATCCTCTGTAAAACATGGTGGAGGCAACGTGATGGCATGGGCATGCATGGCTTTCAATGGCACTGGGTCACTTGTATTTATTTATGACATAACAGCAGACAAGAGTAGCCGGATGAATTCTGAAGTGTACCAGGATATACTTTCAGCCCAGATTCAGCCAAATGCCGCAAAGTTGATCGGACGGCGCTTCATAGTACAGATGGACAATGACCCCAAGCATACAGCCAAAGCTACCCAGGAGTTCATGAGTGCAAAAAGGTGGAACATTCTGCAATGGCCAAGTCAATCACCAGATCTTAACCCAATTGAGCATGCATTTCACTTGCTCAAATCCAGACTTAAGACGGAAAGACCCACAAACAAGCAAGACCTGAAGGCTGCGGCTGTAAAGGCCTGGCATTAAGAAGGAGGAAACCCAGCGTTTGGTGATGTCCATGGGTTCCAGACTTAAGGCAGTGATTGCCTCCAAAGGATTCGCAACAAAATATTGAAAATAAAAATATTTTGTTTGGGTTTGGTTTATTTGTCCAATTACTTTTGACCTCCTAAAATGTGGAGTGTTTGTAAAGAAATGTGTACAATTCCTACAATTTCTATCAGATATTTTTGTTCAAACCTTCAAATTAAACGTTACAATCTGCACTTGAATTCTGTTGTAGAGGTTTCATTTCAAATCCAATGTGGTGGCATGCAGAGCCCAACTCGCGAAAATTGTGTCACTGTCCAAATATTTCTGAACCTAACTGTATATATTATAAAATTGCACCTCGCAACCTGGGGGTTTTACTCGCTTGCAGCGGTGTTAGGTAGCTTAGGCAACATAGGTATTACCGTCTCTTATAAAACCCAGCAGTTTATTTATTAGTCTCAACATAAACTGCTAAACAAAATGTAACAAAGCCTCTCCCACATACCGTCGGCTTCCAGTCCAATTAAATGTCCATAGTGGAGTCTCCACACTCTGGCTCTTGCCAGCGAACACCACTCACTGTGGTTGCTTCCTGCAGCCTCCAGCACTCTCCAGCCAGGCTGCATTCTTTTCCCCAATCTTCACCTGGACTGATTTCCAGAAGTCTCTCTCCAGTCGTCACACAGATTGAGACCTCCAGCACACATCCTCCATTGCAGAACACTCTAAGACTTCTCTCTGTCTCTCCTCCAGCAGAGGTTCGGCCCTGCAGCCACAGCCCTAGGCTGGCTGCACTCACCCAGTCTCAACTCAGACTGAATTCCAAACTCTGACAGTCTCCTAAATCAGACTGGACACACCCACAGGTGGAGGTCTGTGATTCTCCAGATTTGCACAGCACACTGGCATTATAAAGGGGAACCTGACCCTTATATGCAGAAACAAGCCTTTGTGGAACTACAAGTCCCATAGCAACCTCTTCAGTTTAAAATCGCAGTGACCTTCTCCACTGCGACATATAGCGACCCTTTACCACATTGGTGGTCGCTCCTCACAATATATATTTTGTGCACATTATATTTTTATACCCGATTAAGCCAGGACCTTTAATGTAGGCCTTGTACATAAACTGGAGTCTCGTTCCTGTGTGGTGCACTTATATAGTGCTGGGCAGTCCACCAAGTCCAATAGTATGGGTGTAACTAATTGGCTTCTAGCCAGGCACTGTGCACCTACATGTGTGAACGGCGCCCCATACAAGACTATCTTGTGTACAATTTTATCACTAAGCCCCTCCATGCATTGGTAGTTTGTGAGTGGTTGCTTCAGTAGTGTTTTGCCCCTATGATGCCTCCATCTTTATTGTGGGGCTTTGCTGTATCCTGTCAGGGCATTAGATCCTTTGGCCTGGGCAGGTTAAGTCTGCTGCCTTCTTGTTGCTGTAAGTAATTATTGAATTTTTTGGGGAAATTATATTCCTTTTTTTGCTGCTTTTCTTTACTTCCTACAAAAAGGTATAATTTTTGTACAGCGTGAGAAAAGCTATTGCTTTCTCACATAGCAAAGTAAACAGCTCGTCACAATAATGATCATTTTTGTACCACCCTATGTGTAATAAACATATTCCATTTGCAAGTGGTTAAACACCAGCAAGGCAAGCATGTGCCCCCAAAAGGAATAACTTTTAGACCATTTTTAAGATTAAAGCATCCTAAAAAGTCTGATACTGCAGTGTATTGTCAAATAGGCTTCTGGTTACCAGTTGTCATCCGTTTTCCTAACGCGATAGGTTAAGGTCAGGTGGACATTCATAAGGCTGTGCTTGCAATAAAGAGCTCAATAAGGGTTCAATCCAAGAATGTTATGCACATCTGTTTCTGGCAATTAGAGGCGTTGCTGTATTTATTTGCCGCAAATCAAATTTTTCATAATATTGCGGTGGAGTTGGAAATTCCAAACTTCAAAGAATCCGCTCATCTGTACTATATACAGTTAGGTCCAGAAATATTTGGACAGTGACACAATTTTCGCGAGTTGGGCTCTGCATGCCACCACATTGGATTTGAAATGAAACCTCTACAACAGAATTCAAGTGCAGATTGTAACGTTTAATTTGAAGGTTTGAACAAAAATATCTGATAGAAATTGTAGGAATTGTACACATTTCTTTACAAACACTCCACATTTTAGGTGGTCAAAAGTAATTGGACAAATAAACCAAACCCAAACAAAATATTTTTATTTTAAATATTGTGTTGCGAATCCTTTGGAGGCAATCACTGCCTTAAGTCTGGAACCCATGGACATTACCAAACGCTGGGTTTCCTCCTTCTTAATGCTTTGCCAGGCCTTTACAGCCGCAGCCTTCAGGTCTTGCTTGTTTGTGGGTCTTTCCGTCTTAAGTCTGGATTTGAGCAAGTGAAATGCATGCTCAATTGGGTTAAGATCTGGTGATTGACTTGGCGATTGCAGAATGTTCCACTTTTTTGCACTCATGAACTCCTGGGTAGCTTTGGCTGTATGCTTGGGGTCATTGTCCATCTGTACTATGAAGCGCCGTCCGATCAACTTTGCGGCATTTGGCTGAATCTGGGCTGAAAGTATATCCCTGTACACTTCAGAATTCATCCGGCTACTCTTGTCTGCTGTTACGTCATCAATAAACACAAGTGACCCAGTGCCATTGAAAGCCATGCATGCCCATGCCATCACGTTGCCTCCACCATGTTTTACAGAGGATGTGGTGTGCCTTGGATCATGTGCCATTCCCTTTCTTCTCCAAACTTTTTCTTCCCATCATTCTGGTACAGGTTGATCTTTGTCTCATCTGTCCATAGAATACTTTTGCAGAACTGAGCCGGCTTCATGAGGTGTTTTTCAGCAAATTTAACTCTGGCCTGTCTATTTTTGGAATTGATGAATGGTTTGCATCTAGATGTGAACCCTTTGTATTTACTTTCATGGAGTCTTCTCTTTACTGTTGACTTAGAGACAGATACACCTACTTCACTGAGAGTGTTCTGGACTTCAGTTGATGTTGTGAACGGGTTCTTCTTCACCAAAGAAAGTATGCGGCGATCATCCACCACTGTTGTCATCCGTGGACGCCCAGGCCTTTTTGAGTTCCCAAGCTCACCAGTCAATTCCTTTTTTCTCAGAATGTACCCGACTATTGATTTTGCTACTCCAAGCATGTCTGCTATCTCTCTGATGGATTTTTTCTTTTTTTTTAGCCTCAGGATGTTCTGCTTCACCTTAATTGAGAGTTCCTTAGACCGCATGTTGTCTGGTCACAGCAACAGCTTCCAAATGCAAAACCACACACTTGTAATCAACCCCAGACCTTTTAACTACTTCATTGATTACAGGTTAACGAGGGAGACGCCTTCAGAGTTAATTGCAGCCCTTAGAGTCCCTTGTCCAATTACTTTTGGTCCCTTGAAAAAGAGGAGGCTATGCATTACAGAGCTATGATTCCTAAACCCTTTCTCCGATTTGGATGTGAAAACTCTCATATTGCAGCTGGGAGTGTGCACTTTCAGCCCATATTATATATATAATTGTATTTCTGAACATGTTTTTGTAAACAGCTAAAATAACAAAACTTGTGTCACTGTCCAAATATTTCTGGCCCTGACTGTACACTGACGAGCAAAAGGGTAACACTGTTTTGAACTTTTGACATTCAGGCTCCATATCTTTCCATCCACTACAGCTTCAGATGTGAGACTACCTTCATTTTATAGACAATCAGCTTGGCTAATTCATATATAAATGTGACTTGCAACTTTTTTCTTGACCAACACATCGGTATTGATGAGTTGGATGATGCTGCTTCAAATCTTCTTCATGGCTGCTCCTCATTTTGAACAAGTGACCTTTCTCTTGAGAATCAGGCTAATAACACAGTGAGCTATTAGGGAATGTTAGAACAGGTTGCCATTTGTAGTAAACAGGAAGAAAAATATTATTCCTGCGCCAGAAGCAAAACAGTAACAATGCAGTTACAAAACAAAAATCTGCATAACTAATTATATGTTAAAGAGTTGCAAGTCAAATTTATGTATGAGATAGCCAAGATGACTTGAATGATAAAATGAAGATATTTTCACATTCGAAGCTGTAGTGGATGGTGAGATATGGACCCTGAAAGTCAAAAGTTCCATACATTATTACCTTTTTGATTGCCCATACATATATATATTGTCAAGTCAGTGCCTTTTTGAGTATTTCAGTTATAGAACTACTAATATACAGGAATCTCAAACCTCTCTCCTCATGTGAATATTGTTCTTTGTAAATTGAATTTAAATATTTCTTTCCAAATGGCTTGTAAATTAAAATAGATGCGGATTTACTGCAATACCACTTTTATCAGCTGGAATTAATTGTCCCCAATTGGATGCGCTGTATTGGAAATTGCTGTTTTGAAATTAGCAGTCCAATATCTGCTGTGTTATAATTAGACAGAATGTCACTTCACTTGTTCACAGTTATTTTGATGCCTACAGAACATAAATTCACACTTTGTCAAATCCAGTTGACTGTGATGGAAAATTAATTGTAATATTTATTTCTCTCCTATACATGAACTAATCGATTCGCAAAGTGGAATTTTCTGAAATTTGCTGTTTCACTCAAATGCAAACATTCTGTGATTCGATCTTTTTAAAAGAAAAAAAATATTGCATCATTTCCAGCTCTGCTGAAGGATCAGAAAAATGGCTAAAGTCATTTTGTATTGCTGTGTTTGAATGTCCATGAACTTTCCTGGACTAATGTGCTTGCTAATTCTTTTACTTGGAGTTTTGAAGATCTTGAAAGCCTATGAGTTTTCCTGCACAAATTTTGCCTGTTGACTTACCTACCTAACTATACTAAAGACACTTTATTGGAATGCCCATGAGCTTTCCTGGACTAAATTTACCAACTGATTCATTATCTATGTCTATGTCATGATTTACTCCTGGCTCAGCTGCAGCTGAGCCTTTTTTTTTTGTTTCACAGTTTCACTTCTAATACAGGTATCGTTAGGGGTTAATCCTTCCTGCCTCGTTCTGGAGGTCAGGCTACTTTATTAGGGCACTGTTTCTCTGGGACTATGCCGGTGATATTTCTGGCTCTGCTGTGTTCTGCTTGTGAGTGACCTGTTGTCTGCCCTGCCCCCTCCTGAGCTCTGTGTTCAACTGACCTGTTGGTAACCTCCTCTGTTCTCTGTTTCCGTCTTGTCAGTGTCTCTCCCGCTGTCTCTCTTCAGCTCCCTGCTCGTCTGTCTGTCTGTTTGTTCCTCATCTGTTTACCTAAATTACATTCTTGTCTTCTTCCCATTCTCCCTCACTTCTGAGTTCTGATTTCCTGGCTTCTGACTTTTTGCTTCCCTCTGACTATGTTTAGACCTTGCCCCTGTGTATTTACAAGACCTCATCTGATGGGCTTGACTAGTATTACCTCTGCTTGAGAATTCTCTGCTCATACGTTTTCTCCACTTTATCGCCTCTAGTGGTTTACCAGCTAACTACCTTCTCAGGTACCTTCAGAAATCCTCTCTGTCCCACATTACTACGCTGTACTGCTATTGTACATCTTAGAGTACAGCATGACAGTCTGAGTTTTCCTGGAAAAATTTTGCTTGCTTATGTATCAACCTCATGATACTGAAGACACTTTGTTTGAATACCTATGAGCTTTCCTTGGCTAAATTTTGTCGCTGATTTAATATCTGATGTTATTGAAGTTTCATGCCTAATGTTTTGTCCATGGATTTGAATGGATACTGGGTGGGTTTATCCACTATTATAAACCGTTCATGGTTTTTTTGCTATTATTTATTTGAGCTTTGTGGATTTTTGTATTTATTGAATTAGATGCACTATTTATATTTGTGCATTTGTACCGCATTTATATTTTTCTGTATTTTTCTATGTGTGTTTTATTATTATTATTATTATTATTATGGATATATAATGTGTACATATGTTGTGCACGTACACAGATAAATGCATATATATCTTCATATACTGTACTTTTTTTTGAAAGAGGTTTTGTTTCATAAACAATATTTTTTATTTTTATTTTCTTTCAATTAGGCAATGAATCAAACTAGTGTTTGTTCTTGTCAACTATATACCCTGGCGATGTCATGGTTAATTTTGTTTGTGAGAGTTATCTCATCTTTTGACTCTTTGTCTAATTAAGCATTTAACATTTAATGTCTTCTAACATGTAGAGATATGGCAGAATTAGGAGTGGTTTTCCACTCGAAATGCGTAGACCTTTACACTGCTGTTTTAACGTTTTTGTCTTTTTATGTATTTGGAATAAAGTTTTGCTTTTCAATACACTCTTTATGCGGATGCTGGTAAAACTTTCTTTTTTTATCGGTAACAATACCTAGAAATGTGATTGACTGCATAATTTTGAGCAGGTTATGAAAACTGACAACCCCTTTTCCCTAGTTCACTAGCAAATTGGCAGCAGGCAGTACTAACTAACAATTCCTACAAATGTGAATGGATGCGTAATTGTGAGGAGGTTATGAAAACTAACAACCCCTTTTCCCCTAGTTCACTAGCAAATTGGCAGCAGGCAGTACTAACTAACAATACCTACAAAAGTGATTGGATGCCTAATTTTGAGCAGGTTATGAAAACTGACAACCCCTTTTCCCCTATTTCACTAGTAAATTGGCAGCAGGCAGTACTAACTAACAATTCCTACAAATGTGAATGGATGCATAATTTTGAGCAGGCTATGAAAACTGACAAGTACTTTTTACCTAGTTCCCTTGAAAATTTACAGCAAGCAGTAATAACAATACCTAGAAATGCGATTGACTTGCTAATTGGGAGCAGCTTTAATAATTAGCAATAGCTATTTAGATCATTCACTGGCAACTCTTTACCAGGCACTGACAAGTTTGTATCCCTATTTCTAGCATTAAATGTATCTTTCCCTACAGTGCACGTCCCTATTTTACACTATCATTTTCCTATCTATCTCAAGTACCTATCACGAAACCACTAGCTAAGCTAACCATCTGCTAGCAGTAGTGGCAGCACTGGCAGCACCACCGTCCCTAACGTTTAACATTTACAAAATGGCGCCAACACAACATGTCTGCATTTTGTATGCAGAAGGACATGTGACTTAGGCAGCCAATGACACAAGCCCATGAGTCTGAACCTTGAGGATGTTTGCTGCGCCGTGATTGGCTTCAGGAACATCCGCAAATAAATTTAAGAAAAGAAAATGGCACCACGCGTGTCTGGCTTCTGCCAAGTCCCCACCCCTTCAACTCATTAAACACATTCATCATATAGCAACACAATCCTATCTAGAAGCATAACAATATTAACAAAACATTTTTTTAAAACACGATCAGTAATCTAACAAAACCGAACATTACTGACTTTTGGGGAAAGGGCTCGGAGTTACAGAGCCCAAACAAAGAAGCTAAGACTCATACCGGTTTTCTAACCTTTATCAAACAGGTTCACTCATCTCTAGCTATGAGCACATCTCAGCAGGGATTATATAGTATTGGATACTTCTTCCCCCTCTGTTATGCCTGATACATCCTTTCCGGGACAGAAATCAGACAAACTGATAGGAAGTTTTAACTGGGCTGCTGATGGTGGGTGTGGATATTTTGGTGTGAATCAGAATTCTGCCTCATGCAAGCTGAAATGGTAAATGGTAGTTTAAATCAGTAGTAACAAGAGAGGCTATCACCTAGTGAAGTGCTGCAATCTATCTTTCAAAAACAAGGGGTTTAGGTAATCCAATCACTAACCTGGACATCTGAAAAGTGCTGAAATTTGCATAAGAAACACATTGACAGGGCTGAACAGGCCATCTGGCAACTGCCTGATGGGCTGGTACCTACCCTGAGCTGCTCTAATACTTGGTATCTCCCAATATCCTCAGCAGCAAAGGGTGGAGAATGGAGGGGGCGAGCTATGTCCTGGCAAACAGTCTTCAGCAATGCATAATGGATCTTGTAGGATTAACACACAGCACGCTTGTGGTGGGGAAGAGATTGATGTAAATATCAGAGCTGCTACTGGGAGACACCAAGTGATACTATCTGGATGATAAAATGTTTATAATGCTATAATAATATAACTTCAAAAATCCCTTATTAGAGCAATGCCACATAAGACCAATGATCCTCAGAGGGTGTTTGGTGTGAGACTGCGGGTTGTTTGAACTATGGGGTATTTATATGTGTAGGTATAAAGAACTGGTGCGTAAGGATTCAAATTTCCCGCCCAGGGAAAGCCGGATACAGCGACGCGCTAGTCATGTGGCCAACCCTCGCGTCACATGACCCGTGTGGACCGGACATGGAACGCAAGCACGGACGCCGTCATGGAAACAGACGGCGTCTCCCGATTGCGGCTCCTGCTGCTGGTCACACACGGATCAGCAAGGCGGTGACATCCGAATTCGCTGGGGGAGATTATAGTATACACTGGGAAGAAAGCCTAAAGAAATGGATATAAAAGGTCTTTTTCTAAAAAGATAAGTAAGGAAAGGTAGATATTATAGAGGGGTCATTCTATAGAGGACATTTCATGGAAGATGACAAAAAGCCTTCTTGAGATCAAAATGAAAAAACATCAATTGTATAAAGGGTAAACATAGTAAAAAAAAAAATATTTTATCATATAGTATCCAATAATAAAAACATTAAAAATTAAATAAAGGGGGTGAATTGTTGGGAAATTAAACAAGATATGTATAATAATGGGCATGTGTAGTGTATGAAATGGGTGAATTATTGTGTGATTGATGTGTAAAGTTAATATAAAATTAAGAGTGTATTAATAATGGGCATGTGGGGAGTATAACATATAAAAACATTTTTTTATGTTTACAGGAATGTGTGAAAGAATCAAAAAATGAAAGAATAGCGTGAAGAGCATGAAAAAGAGATTAATAATATAAATAATGAAAGTGATACAATTATTAACATAAACAATGTTATATAAAAACATGTAAAGTGCATAGTTATAAATAAGTTGCACAGAATATTAAATATATAATAACCAGAATAATTAAGTACTATAGGAGAGAAAAACAAGGGGAAACTCTATACATTATTGCATATAAATAGCAAAATATGCTAAATCTATGTGATTAATTTCAAAATAAAATATATTGTCACACAATCCAATGATTTTCTTTGTCCTCTATATAAATTCTTCCATTATTCCAATATCCGAATTCTTCCAATATAAATAATTTTTTGATTTCTTTTAATTTTCAGAATTGACAACGTATCGTCAGTAGAGATGAGCCACCCCCTAAAGGCTCGAGTTCGGTTCGTCGAACTGAGGCCGCGTTCGAGTTCAGTTTGGTGAGCCGTTTGACGATCCTCTCGAGCCCCATTGAAACCAATGGCAAGCAAACACAAACACATAAAAACACATTATAAATGTACACATACAGTTATTAAACATTGCCATAACACTTACCTGTCCCCGCGATGCGTCCTGCACTCTGTCTCCCGCCACTTTTCCTTTTGATAATCGCTGCGTCCTCCCGGTAACCAGCACTGATGATAGGACCTATCGTGACGTCAAAATAGCATGTGACCAGTCACGTGTCTATTATCTCATTGGCTACAGACTGGTCACATTGCTAGACGTCATGCTAGGTCCTGTCATTGCATCTCTCCGGTACGCGGTGCACGTCTGTGCGAGATGCTCTGGCACACGGTCGACTCCCCTTTCTGCTTCCCCGTTCCGTTACTCACCGACTGCCACAGCCGGTCAATAATGGAGATCACCATTGCTATATCAACGCGCCGGTCAGCGGTGACGTCACTGCTTACAGCCAGCAGCTTCTTCTCACTCACGGAGTAAAAAGACTGCTCGGGAAGCAGCAGGGACCTTCCTCCCATGCAGTGCTGTCTGATATAGCAGAGCTGCATGGGTTGAAGGAGAAAGAAGACAAAAGACCATGGATCGTGGAGGGATAAGAGGGAGTAATAAACATGGAGTCTCTAAGTGTGTCTGTGTATTTATTTCTATTAAAGTATTTTTTCTCTGTGTGGTGTCTTTTTTTAACCCTTTATTGGAGATTCTTAATGGCTGGGTAAAACTTGCCTGACATTAAGAATCTCTGGCTTAATACCAGCTGGTAAAACAAAGCTGGTATTAACTCATTATTACCCAGCAAGCAACCCGTCACCAGGGCAGCTGGAAGAGTTGGATACAGCGCCAGATGATGACGCTTCTATGAAAGCGCCATTTTCTGGGGTAGCTGCAGATAGCAATTCGCAGCAGAGGGGCCCAGAAAGCTCAGGCCAACCTGTGCTGCGGATTCTGATCCCCAGCTGCCTAATTGTACCTGGCTGGACACAAAAATGGGGCGAACCCCACGTCATTTGTTTTTTAATTAGTTCATGAAATAAGTACGCTGAGCACGCTGAGCCTTGTCGTTCTGCAGCTGCTGTCTGCTCTCCTCCATACAGACAGACAGCAGCTGCAGAACTACAAGGCTCAGCATACACCATCCAGGACTTTATGCAGGAGTTTTTTGCCCCCCAAAAAAATTATGTGGGCTTCGCCATGTTTTTGTATGCTAGCCAGGTACAGCAGGCACCTACGGGCTGCCGTCAAGCCCCAGCTGCCTATTTGTACCCGGCTGGGAACCAAAAATATAGGAAAGCCCTTTTTTTATTAATTATTTCATGAATTTCATGAAATAATTAAAAAACAAATGACGTGGGATTCGCCATATTATTGTGTCCAGCCAGGTACAACTAGGCAGCTGGGGATTGGAATCCACAGCACAGGTTGGCCCGAGCTTTCTGGGCCCCTCTGCTGCGAATTGCAGTCCGCAGCCACCCCAGAAAATGGCGCTTTCATAGAAGCGCCATCGTCTGGCGCTGTATCCAACTCTTCCAGCTGCCCTGGTGACGAGTGGCTTGCTGGGTAATAATGGGGTTGGGGCTAGCTGTATATTATCAGCTGGCCCTAAGCCCGAAATTCATGGTGTCATGCCAATCTTAGACATGGCCACCATGAATTTCTAGTACCGATAAAAAAAACCACAACATAGAAAAATATTTTTATTATAAATAAAACACAACACAATTAGTGACTCCATCTTTAATGAAATAAAGAAACCCCCTCTGCAGTAATCCTGGGTCAAGGGTTCCGCGCCGTCCAATCCGGATCCAATAACATCTGATCGGTTTGCTGGAAGGCAAAGCGATCAGATGATTTTTCAGGTTCAAGGGCCTGAATCACATGACACAGCAGCTGATTATATAAACAGCTTTTATACAATCATCTGATGCATCAGTGCAAAAAAAAAAACTACACACTTTAGTGCAGACTCCTGTCCGACGGCATCAGCTGATAGTTTAGCCGGCCGGGCGGTAAGAAGCCGGCCACACCGCTCGACTTATAGTGTCAGCTGATGCCGTCAGGTGACCGCATCAGCTGATCACCGCTAGGTCTGAGAAAGCGCGAGAGAGAGAAAGAAGAGAGAGAAGATAGAGAAAAGAGAGAGAGGAGAGAGAGAGAAGAAAGAGAACGAAGAGAGAGAGAGAAAGAGAGAAAGAAGAGAGAGAGAGAAAGAGAGAAAGAAGAGAGAAAGAGAGAAAGAAGAGAGAGAGAAAGAGAGAAAGAAGAGAGAGAGAGAAAGAAGAGAAAGAAAGGAGAGAGAGAAAGGAGAAAGAGAAAGGAGAGAGAGAAAGGAGAGAGAGAGAGAGAAAGGAGAGAGAGAGAAAGGAGAGAGAGAAAGAGAAAGAGAGAAAAAGAGAGAGAAAGAGAGAGAGAGAGAAAGAGAGAGAGAGGGGAGAGAACAATGCAGCCTCATTCCGTGAACTTCTCCGATTTTAGAGGTATGTCCCGTGGCTCACAGCTGATGTCCGGCTCCTCCCCTCAGTGCATAATTAAATTCCAATTATAAATATATTATAAATATATTATAAATATAATTAAAATTAAAAAAAAAATTAAATCCTTCACCGGGACGGCCAAGACTAGAGCTCGTGACCTAATGCTTCATAGGCAAGCTCTCTATCCACTGAGCTATTGCCTCTATTGATAAAGATAGGCAGATTTGTAATCTTGAAGCCTGCAGTGGTGACTGAAGTCTCTGCTGACAGCGCGATTCACTTCATTGCTACGTGCACCTGATACAGCGCGATGGTGTTCTACGGTGCTGCTACATCTTCAGGGAGCAGAGCTGACAGTGTCGTGTGGATTACGTCGGACCTGGAGTGGTATTTGAGGATTAATAAAGGGGTGAAACAGGGTGTTTTTTTGTCTTTTATTCCAAATAAAGGATTTTTTTGTGTGTGTGTTTATTTACTTTCACTTTCAGGTTGGTCATAGAAGGTGTCTCGGGGGCAATTGCACCAGGGCAATTCGGGATGAGCTGGGTGGAGTCCAGGGACTGTCGCATCTAATGGATGCGGCAATTCCAGGCGGCTGCTGGGTGATATTGTTAGGGTGGTGGGCTCCCCATACCGTGGCGCTCTCCATCCTGACAATTCTAGCCTTCAGCCATGCGGCTTTATCCTGGCTGGTATCAAATATGGGGGAACTGCATTTTTTTTTATTATTATTTATTTATTTATTTTACTGCACGATATAGACCCGTGATTGGTTTCAGTGGGACAGATGTCACTCAGCGTAAGGACGTGTCTGACTGCAACCAATCATAGGCGCCGGTGGGTGGGGAAAGCACGGAATAACTAATTGACTAATGAAGCGGCAGCTATTTTCTAAAGAGGAAAAGACGCCGCAGATTTGTGACAGACGTGGAGCGAGATGCCCGTGATCGGTGAGTAGGAAAGGGAGAGGGATTGTGCTGGGGACGCAGGACGCATGCAGATAGCAACATGTGCACATAGCCTTACTGCGAAAAGCCACATTTATGGTGATCGAACCATTCTCGAACGTAACTTGAACTGTCGAGCTTTTAGCAAAAAGCTCGAGTTCGAGTTTGATCTCGAGCACCCCCCAAAATCACTCGAACATGAAATTGGCGAACCTCGAACCTCGAACATCGCTCAACTCTAATCGTCAGTCCTCCTTCTTCAGACCAGAACAGGAACAAGTGTGGCGAAGACAAGGATATCCCCATGCAAAGATGGTAAATATGCATTATATGAATAGACATATAAAAATATAAAAGTTAAAATAAAATAAAAACAACAACCCACCCTCACCCCTATGATTTGTTTATATTATAACATATTTTAAGAAATGCACTAAAACCAAAATTTTCATTTAGGCCATGAGGAGATATACTATTAATTCTGTAAATTCATTTACACTCTAGTCGTGCCAATGCTCTGGCTAGGTTACCTCCTCTAATGCCTAAATTAATATGGTCAATGGCCGTCACTTTCAAAAGACTGGAATCACATTGATGATGATGGTAGAAATGTTTTGCGATTGTTTTTAATGAGGAAGGATCTTCGACCGTTCTCCCTTGCTCAATATCTTGGATGTGTTCACGAATATGTACTCTCAGTTCCCTAGTAGTCATACCAACGTAGATTTTTCCACAAGGGCATTTTGCCCAATATATCACACCTTTGGATGTACAGTTTAGAAAGTGCCGAATCTCAAAGGTTCTTGAATTATCTGAATTATGGAAAGTTTTGTTTTTAGCCATATTAGGGAAGGTCTTACAATGCCCACAAGGATAAAATCCTTTGGTGGAGAGGCAGGTGGAATTTGATCCAGATGTATGGCTGTATGCATTAAAATGGCTATGAACCAAAATATCCCTAAGATTTTTTGATTGTCTTGCTGTTAGTTTGGGTTTTGAGGGCAAGCATCTTTTGAGTATGGGGTCACTCAAAAGAATGTTCCAGTGTTTGTTTATCAATTCAACCAATTCCGTCCATTGTTTATTGGAAGTAGTTATAAGCCTGACATCGTTCTCAATACCCTCAGTTTCTGTTTGTATAGAAGATCATTTCTCTTAAGATTTTTCGCCTTGAATATCCCCGTTTGATGTGTTTGGGGTTATATCCTTTTTCTTCAAATCTAGACTGTAGATCCAAAGATTGTCGTTCAAAGGAAGAATCATCAGAGCAAATTCTCCTTGCTCTGATGAGCTGACTAATGGGTATACCCTTCATTGTGGCTGGTAGATGTGACGAATCTGCTCATAGTAGTCAATTAGTAGCTGTTTCCTTCCTGAAAATATCCGTGGAGATGTTCCCATCTCCTTGGACATTAACTTGAATGTCTAGGAAATCAATATGCCTCCCATATTTATATGTCAACGTTACATTTATGTCATTGGTATTCAGTCTAGTCATTAATTTCTCCAAATCCTGAGTGGAACCCTCCCATACGAATAGCACATTGTCTATATACCTCATCACTGTAAGGAACTTTTCTATACCAGGAACAGGGTCACTTATGAAGATTTATAATAATGTATGGATGCATTTGGTGGCACATAATAGCATGATTTAGGAATAAAAAATGAAATGAGTTAAGGTAGCGAAAAGCTTCAGTAATAAATAACAATTATCGCATATCTACTCTACATCAACACAGTTTTGGAAACATTTTTTTTTTTGTCAGGAAGTTAGAAGGGTTAAAATTTATCAACAACTTCTAATCTTCCTAACAGAATTTAAAAAAACATTCTTTTTAGGGACTACAACGCATTTGAAGTTACTTCTAGAAGCCTATATGACAGAAAATACCCCAAAGAGACATCATTCTAGAAACTGCACGTTTCAAACTGCCCAAAACCACATTCAAGAAGTGTGTTACCCTTTAGGTGCTTTACAGGAAATATAGCAATGTGGAAGGAAAAAAATGAAAATTTTACTTTTTTCTTCAAAAATGTTACTTTATCCCCACATTTTTCATTTTCACAACAATAAGAGGAGAAAGTGCATTGTACAATTTGTTGCACAATTTCTCCTGAGTACAGGGATATTCCACATGTGGTGGGAAAAACCACTGTTTGGGAACATGGTAGGTCTTGGAAGGGATGGAGCGTCATTTGGATTTTAGAGCGTAAAACTGATTGGAATTGTTAATGAATGCCATGTTGTATATGCAGAGCCCAGGATGTGTCTAAACAGTGGAACTAACCACAAGTGACCACATTTTGGAAATTGAATTTATCTAGAGGTTTAGTTTGCACCTCGAACCCCCAGGAGCTTCACAGAATTTTATTAATAATGTTGATATCTGAAAATGAAACAATACATTATTACCACAAAAATATTACCATGTTTCCCCAAAAATAAGTACTACCTTGAAAATAAGCCCTAGCAGGAATTTTCAGCCTTTCAGCATAAGGCTTAAATATAAGCCCTACCCTGAAAATAAGCCCTAGTAACAGTTCAATAATGAATTGTCCATGCAGCTAAAAAAGTTAAAGGGAATCTGTCACCACTTTGACCTTTTCAAACTGTTAATACAGTGGCATACAGGTTATAGAATGCTGAAAAAAATCCATACCTTTATGTTTCATCAGATGCCTTGTTGTTGAAATATAATTTTTTATAACTTTATGTAAATGAGGTCTTTCAGGCTATGTGCCTGGAAGGTAGCTCTGCCTCCAGAGCTTATTTTAAATAAAAGGGGAGTTAGCAGTGTGGGACAAGTAACTGAAACAGAACAGGAAAAATGAATTTTGTCTTCTTGGAGTTAGCAGTGTGGGACAAGTAACTGAAACAGAACAGGAAAAATGAAATTTGTCTTCTTTCAAACATGTTTTTTGCAGCTCCCTGAGCTCTGCTTCATTGCAACAATGTTGCAACCCTGTCTTCCTGCAAGCTGGAGGTTGAAGCTGAGAGGACCCTGCAGAAGTATCAGTTATAATCACACAGCTCTGCAGTGAGAGCAGACAGCGACCATCACACATAACACTGGTAACACCCCTGTTATTTAAAATAATCTCTGGAGGCGGAGTTATCTTCCAGGAAGCATCCGCCCCATAGCATTGAACAGTTTTTTGACATAAAGTGATAACATATATTTCAACAACAAGACATCTGATACCCACAAACATCAGATCGCACACAATCACACATCAAATCGAACACATATCAGATCACACACACAATTAGACATCAGATCGCACTTACCACATCCAGTGATTTCCATTTGCTTCTGGCCCGCAGATGAACCTGGGACGCAGTGAAGCAAAGCGTGAGAACCTACTGTGGAATGCTTGGAGCACCTGCCATGGAACACAATGATGTGTTCCAACACAGGTCCTCAAAGCATTCCACTGCACTGCATCCCAGGTTCCCCTGTAGCCATAAGCAATAAGTATTACCAGATCTTGTGTTCCTGTGAGTGATTGTGTGTGCATTCTGATGTGTGTATGTGTGTGTGTGTGTGTGTGTGTGTGTGCGCGAGATCGCATGTGTGTTTGTGCGATCTGATGTGTGTGTGAGTGTGAGCTAGAAGTAGGGGAAGACCACGTGGAGCATACCTGCTTGGAGCGCCACCAAAGATTACAGAAGGACCTGGGAGCGACGCAGATGTCTGGGTTTCTGGTAAGTATGATTTTCCTGAGAAGGGTTTTTTTGGGGGGGGGGCAAATTTTCCCAAGAATAAGTCCTACTCCAAAAATAAGCCCTAGCACATTTTTCAGGACTAAAAATAATGTAAGACAGTGTCTTATTTGCTGGGAAACACAATGGTTACATTTGAAAATGGAGAATGCAACTTCTTCTGCAATTTTTCCTGAGTACAAATCAAAATTAGTTGGAATAATTAGGGGACACCATGTTGCATTTGCAGAGCTCCTGATGTGCTTTAAACAGTGGAAAATCCCACAATTGACCCCATTTTGGAAACTAGACGCCTGATTGAATTTATCTAGATGTGTGGTGAGCACCTTGAATCCACAGATGCTTCACAGAAATCTATAATGTTTAGCCGCAAAAATTAAAAAACTATATATTTTTACCACAAAAATGTTGCTTTAATCACAAAGGCTTCATTTTAACCAGAGTGACAGAAGAAAATGGATCATAAAATCTGTTGTTCAATTTCGTGGTTGAAAACTACTTTTGAGGCACAGTACAAAGTGAAGAAGGGAAAGAGCAGGAGCGGCATATTGGAGTTCAGATTTTGCTGGAATGATTTGTGAGTTCTATGCCACATTGCCAGAGCCCCTGAGGTGCCAGAACAGCAGGAATTCCCCAAAAGTGACCCCATTTTACAAAGTACACTGATCAATAAATTCATCTAGGGGTGTAGTGAGCATATTGACATTACAGGTGCGTCACAAAATGCTATAATATTGACCGGTGAAGAAAAAACAATTACATTTTTACAATTAAAATGTTGTTTTAACCCTATATTTCCAATTTTCAGAAGAGGAATAGGTAAAAATATGTGTTACACAATTTCTCCTGAATGGGTCAGTACCCCACATGTACAGTGCTGTTTGGCAATTTGGCAACACAGCAGACTTGGGGAGGTAAGGAGCGCCATTTGGCTTTTGGACCACAGATTTTCCTGCAATAGTTTGCAGACTCCATTTGCATGGTTCTTAAGTGACAGAACAGCAAAAAAAAAAAAAACACGTCAAGTGACCACAATTTGGAAATTACACCCCTCTGGAAATTCATCTATGGGTGTAGTGACAATTTAGTCTCTGGAAATCCTCATGGAATCTAATGCAATGACTGTTGCAGAATGAAAAAAATGCAAATAAGCCCTACTAGTGCTGTGCTCAGTATGTTGACGTGCCCATGCATTGTGCTCAACTCATGTTTCTGTTTTCAAAGAGCTTTATTGAAATTTTAACATGAAAAACAAACATCTTACTAAGGATAGAGTGGGGAAGGGAGGGGAGGAAAGAAAGCTTGAAGATCTCCTTTATTCAAGATAGTCGCGACGGGAGGGACAAAGAAGGAGTGAAGAAGGTTAGATGTGGGAATGGCAGGAGGGGAGGGAGAACAGAACAATCGCTACAATCTAAATAAGTATATTATTACAATTTTCAATAAGATAGTATATATTAATTGGTTAATTGAGTCAAAACATTAGTCTAACATTGCATAACAAATCTTATTTAAAGGATAATAGACAACTACAACTACAACTAACAACTTACAGTGCCTACAAGTAGTATTCAACCCCCTGCAGATTTAGCAGGTTTGATAAGATGCAAATAAGTTAGAGCCTGCAAACTTCAAACAAGAGCAGGATTTTTTAACAGATGCATAAATCTTACAAACCAACAAGTTATGTTGATCAGTTAAATTTTAATAAATTTTCAACATAAAAGTGTGTGTCAATTATTATTCAACCCCTAGGTTTAATATTTTGTGGAATAACCCTTGTTTGCAATTACAGCTAATAATCATCTTTTATAAGACCTAATCAGGTCGGCACAGGTCTCTGGAGTTATCTTGGCCCACTCCTCCATGCAGATCTTCACCAAGTTATCTAGGTTCTTTGGTTGTCTCATGTGGACTTTCATTTTGAGCTCCTTCCACAAGTTTTCAATTGGGTTAAGGTCAGGAGACTGACTAGGCCACTGCAACACCTTGATTTTTTCCCTCTTGAACCAGGCCTTGGTTTTCTTGGCTGTGTGCTTTGGGTCGTTGTCTTGTTGGAAGATGAAATGACAACTCATCTTAAGATCCTTGATGGAGGAGCGGAGGTTCTTGGCCAAAATCTCCAGGTAGGCCGTGCTATCCATCTTCCCATGGATGCGGACCAGATGGCCAGGCCCCTTGGCTGAGAAACAGCCCCACAGCATGATGCTGCCACCACCATGCTTGACTGTAGGGATGGTATTCTTGGAGCCGTATGCTGTGCCATCCAGTCTCCAAATGTCACGTGTGTGGTTGGCACCAAAGATCTCGATCTTGGTCTCATCATACCAGAGAACCTTGAACCAGTCTGTCTCAGAGACCTCCAAGTGATCATGAGCAAACTGTAGAGGAGCCTTGACATGACGCTTTGAAAATAAAGGTACCTTACGGGCTCGTCTGGAACGGAGACCATTGCGGTGGAGTACGTTTCTTATGCTATTGACTGAAACCAATGTCCCCACTGCCATGAGATCTTCCTGGAGCTCCTTCCTTGTTGTTCTTGGGTTAGCCTTGACTCTTCAGACAAGCCTGGCTTCGGCACGGGTGGAAACTTTCAAAGGCTGTCCAGGCCGTGGAAGGCTAACAGTAGTTCCATAAGCCTTCCACTTCCGGATGATGCTCCCAACAGTGGAGACAGGTAGGCGCAACTCCTTGGAAAGGGTTTTGTACCCCTTGCCAGCCTTGTGAGCCTCCATGATCTTGTCTCTGATGGCCTTGGAATGCTCCTTTGTCTTTCCCATGTTGACCAAGTATGAGTGCTGTTCACAAGTTTGGGGAGGGTCTTAATTAGTCAGAAAAGGCTGGAAAAAGAGATAATTAATCCAAACATGTGAAGCTCATTGTTCTTTGTGCCTGAAATACTTCTTAATACTTTAGGGGAACCAAACAGAATTCTTGTGGTTTGAGGGGTTGAATAATAAATGACCCTCTGAATAAACTTTTCACAATTTAAAAAAAAAAATAAAAAAAGAAATAACATTCTTTTTTGCTGCAATGCATTTCACACTTCCAGGCTGATCTACAGTCCAAATGTCACAATGCCAAGTTAATTTCGAATGTGTAAACCTGCTAAATCTGCAGGGGGTTGAATACTACTTGTAGGCACTGTAACTGTAGTGAAAACTACAGATAACCTGAGTTGAGATGTGCAGTTAACCAATACATGTTTAATATAGTGAGATCTTGAGTGTATATTAACCCCTTCACCCCCGGCCACTAAAACACCCTAATGACCGGGTCATTTTTTGCAATTTTGACCAGTGTCACTTTGACAGGTTATAACTCTGGAACGCTTCAACGGATCCTGGCGATTCTTACATTGTTTTTTCGTGACATATTGTACTTCATGTCAGTTGTAAATTTAGGCCGATACTTTTTGCGTTTATTTGTGAAAATTTAGGAAATTGTGCGAAAATTTTGAAAAGTTCGCAATTTTCAAACTTTGAAAATTTATGCCCATAAATCTGAGAGATATGTCACACTAAATAGTTACGAAATAACATTTCCCACTTGTCTACTTTACATCAGCGCAATTTTCAAAAGACATTTTTTTTTCGTTAGGAAGTTAGAAGGGGTCAAAGTTCATCAGCAATTTCTAATTTTTCCAACAAAATTTACAAAATAATTTTTTTAGGGACCACATCACATTTGAAGTGACTTTGAGAGGCCTAAGTGACAGAAAATACCCAAAAGTGACCCCATTCTAAAATCTGCACCCCTCACACTGCTCAAAACCACATCCAAGAAGTTTATTAACCTTTTAGGTGCTTCACAGGAACCAAAGCAATGTGGAAGGAAAAAATGAAAATTTTACTTTTTAACACAAAAATATTACTTTAGCCATAACATTTTAATTTTCACAAGGGAAAAAAGAGAAAGTGCACCCTACTATTTATTGTGCATTTTCTCCTGAGTACGCATTCTCATTAGCGGACGCCATGTCAGGTTTGAAGACCCCCTGAGGTGCCTAAACAATGGAGCTCCCCCACAAGTGACCCCATTTTGGAAACTAGAGCCCTCAAATAATTTTTCTAGATGTTTGGTGAGCACTTTGAACACCTGGGGGCTTCACAGATGTTTATAAAGTTGAGCTGTGAAAAGAATTTTTTTTTTTTTTACCACAAAACTGTTGCTTCAACTAAGTAGCTTTTTTTCCACAAGGGTAACAGGAAAAAATACACCATGAAATTTATAGTGCATTTTTTCCTGAGTACAATGATACCCATATGTGGTGGAAAGTAATTGTTTGGGCGCATGGCAGGGCTCAGAAGAGAAGGAGCACCAATTGACAGCAAAGTTTGTTTGAATCATTAGCGGATACCATGTCACGTTTGGAGACCCCCTGAGGTGCCTAAACAGTGGAGCTCCCCCACAAGTGACCCCATTTTGGAAACTAGACCCCTCAAGGAGTTTATCTAGATGTTTAGTGAGCCCCAAGGGGCTCCACAGAAGTTGATAATGTTGAGCCATGAATACAATTTTCTTTTGTTTTACCACAGAACTGTTACTTGAACCAGGTAGCTTTTTTTCACAAGGGTATCAGGAAAAAATGCACCATAAAACGTATTGTGCAATTTCTCCTGAGTACGCAGATACATTCCACATGTGGTGGAAAGCAATTGTTGGCCGCATGGCGTGGCTCAGAAGAGAAGGGCACCATTTGACAGCAAAATTGGTTGGAAGCATTAGCGGACGCCATGTCATGTTTTTAGACCCCCCTATGGTGCCTAAACAGTGGAGCTCCCTCACAAATTACCCCATTTTGGAACTAGACCCCTGAAGGAATTTACCTAGATGTTTAGTGAGCCCCTTGTACACCCAGGGGCTCCACTGAAAGTTGATAACGTTGAACCGTGAAAATTATTTTTTTTTTTTTTTTTTTTAATTTTTGCAGCAACAAGGTAGCTTTTTTTTTTTTTTTTTTACAACGGTAACAGGAAAAAATGCACCATAAAATGTATTGTGCAATTTTTCCCGAGTACGCAGATACCTCATATGTGGTGCAAATCAATTGTTTGGGCGCATGGCGGGGCTCAGAAGACAAGGAACGCCGTTTGACTTTTCAAACGCAGAGACGCAGTGCACTGATCGGCCGCTGCAGGAGGCACGGTCGGATGAGATACAAAAAGCGCTGGGGATACGGAAAAAAAAAAAGTCACGCCAAAAATTGAGCAGGGATGCTGATCCGCGCTCAGCGGGACGCACGGACAGATGTGATGCTTTTTTTTCCGTATCCCCGACGCTTTTTGTATCGCATCAGTCCGTGCGTCCCGCCGAGCGCTAATCAGGGATGCAAATAACGGATCAGCATCCCTGCTCAATTTTTGGCGTGACTTTTTTTCCGTATCCCCGACGCTTTTTGTATCGCATCAGTCCGTGCATCCCGCCGAGCGCTGATCAGGGATGCACATAACGGATCGGCATCCCTGCTCAATTTTTGGCGTGACTTTTTTTCCGTATCCCCGATGCTTTTTGTCACTACAAAAATTAAGCAGGGATGCCGACCCGTTATGTGCATCCCTGATCAGCGCTCGGCGGGACGCACGGACTGATGCAATACAAAAAGCCTCGGGGATACGGGAAAAAAAAGTCCCGCCGAAAACTGACCATGGATGCAGATGCGTTATCTGCATCCCTGATCAGCGCTCGGCGGGACGCACGGATGCATGAGGTGTAAAAATGGACAGGGGATAGAGGAAAAAAAAGAAAAAAAAAAGTTATACTCACAGTACCCAGAGGATTAGCAGGAGGAACAGCTTTACAGGAGCAGCAGGCAGGAAGTTGGACAGCTCAGCAGAAGACCCAGGAAGAAGGACCCAGCGATGGAGGCAGATGTGATCGGGCCAGTGAAGACCTCGGAGGACCCTTGAAGACAGGTAAGAGGACGTCGGGGGGACAGCAGAGGGGGAGGGGGAGAGCAGAGGGGGAGAGCAGAGGAGGAGGGAGATACCGGAGGAGCTGCAGAATAGAGATCACGGGGGAGGCCGGCAGATTGGGATGTCTGGGGGCAGATGGGGATGTCGGGGGGCAGATCGAGATGTCGGGGGGGCAGATCGGGATGTCGGGGGGGCAGATCAGGATGTCGGGGGCAGATCGCAGGGGGGCACGGTCAGGGGCCATTACGGGAGCGGGCAGGAGCTGCAAGGTGAGCACAATACTCACCGCTCCTGCTCCACGTGACAGCAGCGGCAGCAGCAGCGGTGGCGTGGTACCACTAGTACCAGCCAGTGCTGCACGCTGCAGACATGTTGGGGGAGGGTCCCCAGACCAGCACAGGCCTGGGGAGGGCGGCCACAAGCAAATCAAACCGCCCCACTGCACACTGATTGGAGCGATTGCGCGTCATAGCACGATCGCTCCAATCAGTGCTGCAGGGGCTGGGGGCGACATGTTTGAGGTCCACCTATGATATGCTGCAGCTGCTACAGCATTTCATAGCCGGATCTCACAGTATCGCACTATTTCCGGCATTATTTTTACCGAAATCAGTGCGAAAGATGTGGTTGGCGGTTCAGATTTGAACAGCCAATCACATCGATCGTCGATGGGGGGTGGCGATGCCACCCCCCCTGGGGTGAAGCAAAGGTCCCCTGCTGTAAGAAACAGCAGGGGACATCATTTTGAAAGCCGTTGCTATGGCCACGGCAATCAAATGAACTTTAGGCCGTAAAATTACGTCCCTGGTCGTTAAGTCACCAATCTATGACTTCCACTAATGTGGGAATAGTTTCTTTTTGCCATCTTAAAGCTAATAAAAGTTTAGTGGTTAAGACAATATGACAAACAATATGCTGAAATTTCTTAGAGATTTTCTCTACGCCTATTGATAATAATATGAGTTTTGGTTCTAGTTTTAATGCCAATTTAGTAATTTCAGATAACAGTAACTGGATGACTCCCTACAAATTTTTCAATTTTGGACAGAAATAAAATACATGTGACAAACTCCCAACTTCTTGACATCCTCTCCAACATATTGGTAAATTAGAGGGGGATATGAGATTCAGTTTTTGGGAAGTGAGATGCCATCTCAAGACCATTTTAAAGTAAACTAATTTTAAACTCATGTTTCTGGAGTCACTCACCCCGTAAATTAAGTGGACTTTCCTCATCACAACAATGCCAAACATGCAGAAGCTAACTGTGGTTTAGACACATTATGGTACTCAAAAGGGAAGGGGGCAGTTTGGTTTGGAAGTAGAGATGAGCGAATCTGTTTGGTTAAGGTTCGCCAATTTCAAATTTGGTACGAGCCTTAGCATGTTCATTTGTGCTCAGTAGCCCTGAGCAGTTTCCCCAAAAGACGGTAATGTTCATTTGTGTTTGTTTTCTGCTCCCGAACACTAGCCATGTTTTTAAAAGTGCCTTTTTAATAGCATTTTCTGCCTTTGTACAGCATTGTCGTGCTGTGTGATGTAGGGATGTGCAAAATCAGTGGAGGAGGCGGGCACTCTGGACCAGGAAAACCCTTTTGGCATGCGGTGCCATTTTTTTCTTTATGGTGGATATTCCTCCAGCCAATAACAGCACAGCAAATATCCACAATGTTCTGACACAAGGGCTTCTGTGATTGGCTGCCTAAGTCACATGTCTGTGTGTATATAAATTGCGGAAATATTGTGTCGGTGCCATTTTATGAATGTCAAATGTTAGTGAAGGTGCTGTCGTCGGGGCTGTTAGACAGTAAGCGTAGTTACATTTTTAATGCTTATGTAGTTGAGATAAATAGGAGAGTGATAATTTGGAGTAGGGACGTGCAGTGTAGGTGGGCTTAGCTAGGGGTTTAATACTAGGTAGTTGAAATGTCACCCTGAGTGACAGTTTAGAATAGGGACATTCAGTTTAGGGAAGGATGTGTGTGCCACAAAGTTCATGATAGAAATAGGGATTGGTACTTGTGCCTGCTAAATACTTACCAGTGAAGCATGTAAAAAGGCCTGCCTGCTGAAAAGCATGCAAACACATTTATAGGTATTACTAGTTAGCAATACCTGACCTAAAAAGTTGCTAGGGTAGTATCTTAAAAGTGGCTCTTGTCAATTTTAATTGCCTGCTGAAAATTATACAAACACATTTATAGGTATTGCTAGGTAGCTGTGCGTGGCCTAAAAAGTTGCTAGGGAAGTATGTAAAAAGTGTTTTTTACCAATTAAATGCCTGGTCAAAATTACGCAAACACATTTATAGGTATTGCTAAATTAGCCGTGCCTGGCCTGCTGTAAATTTTCTAGGCAACTAGCTAAAATGTTGCGTGCTCAAACCTCCGCAGTGAAAAACATTTATAGATATTCATATTAGTGCTTGCTGAAAATTTGCTATTGAACAAACTAAAAAAAGTCGTCTTGGCACTTTTCCATGTTTGCTCCAAATTATGCAGTGAAACACATTTGTAGGTAGTGGTACTTTTTAGTGCTTTAACAATGTTGCCAACTCAGGCAGGAAAGAAATAATTAATCTTTTGTGTCTGGTGTCAGACAGGTGTGGGCATAGGTTTGCTAAACATCTGTTTGAAAGGGGAAGGGTCATCAACTATGAGTACTAAATCATGACAAGGTTGTCGTAGAAGGGGGAATAGGCGGGGTGTTGTGGGTGTACTTGTGGGAAGTTCTGTTAGTCAAAGGGCTCATGAGCAAACCAGCTCAGCCTCTCCCAAGAGAAATGAGAACAACTTCCGTTATTGGACATCCTACTCCACTAGATTTCTTTGGCAGCCACACATCGCTTCAACTTTGAAATGAAGCTGATAAACAGAAAGTGCTGAAGTGTACAGTCATGGCCAAAAGTTTTGAGAATGACACCAAAATTATATTTTCACATGATCTGTTGCCCTCTGGTTTTTAATTGTGTTTGTCTGATGTTTACATCACATACAGAAATATAATTGCAATCATATTAAGAGTACCAAAAGGTTATATTGACAGTTAGAATGAGTTAATGCAGCAAGTCAATATTTGCAGTGTTGACCCTTCTTCTTCAGGACCTCTGCAATTCTCCCTGGCATGCTTTCTATCAACTTCTGGATCAAATCCTGACTGATAGCTGTCCATTCTTGCATAAGCAATGCTTGCATTTTGCCAGAATTTGTTGGTTTTTGTTTGTCCACCTGTCTCTTGATGATTGCCCACAAGTTCTCAATGGGATTAAGATCTGGGGAGTTTCCAGGCCATGGACCCAAAATCTCTATGTTTTGTTCCATGAGCCATTTAGTGATCACCTTTGCTTTATGGCAAGGTGCTCCATCATGCTGGAAAAGGCATTGTTGGGTGCCAAACTGCTCTTGGACAGTTGGGAGAAGTTGCTCTTGGAGGACATTCTGGTACCATCCTTTATTCATGGCTATGTTTTTAGTCAAGACTGTGAATGAGCCGATTCCCTTGGCTGAGAAGCAACCCCACACATGAATCGTTTCAGGATGCTTAACAGTTGGCATGAGACAAGACTGGTGGTAGCGCTCACCTCTTCTTCTCCTAATAAGCTGTTTTCCAGATGTCCCAAACAATTGAAAAGGGGAATCATCTGAGAAAATGACTTTACTCCAGTCCTCAGCAGTCCACTTCCTGTACCTTTTGCAGAATATCAGTCGGTCGCTGATGTTTTTTCTGGAGAGAAGTGGCTTCTTTGCTGCCCTTCTTGAAACCAGGCCTTGCTCAAGCAGTCTCCGCCTCACAGTGCGTGCAGAAGCACTCACACCAGCCTGCTGCCATTGCTGAGCTAGCTCGGCACTGCTGGTAGTCTGATCCCGCAGCTGAAACAGTTTTAAGATACGGTTCTGGCGTTTTCTGGTCCTTCTTGGGCGCCCTGGAGCCTTTTTGGCAACAGTGGCAGCTCTCTCCTTGAAGTCCTTGATGATGCGATAGATTGTTGACTGAGGTGCAATCTTTGTAGCTGCGATACTCTTCCCTGTTAGGCCATTTTTGTGCAGAGCAATGATTTTATGACAGGGTATTGATCCAGGGAACTAGTCTGATTGCCGGATGTGGAGTCAGGAAGGAATTTTTTTCCCCATTGGAACTTGTTTGCCACATTGGGGTTTTTTTGCCTTCCTCTGGATCAACATGTTAGGCTACAGGTTGAACTAGATGGACTTAGAGTCTCCCTTCAACCTTAAAAACTATGATACTATGAATGATGGCTGCACAAGTTTCTTTAGAGATAACCATGGTTAACTGAAGAGAAACAATGATACCAAGCACCAGCCTCTTTTTAAAGTGTCCAGTGGTGTCATTCTTACTTAATCATGACTGATTGGTCGCCAGCCCTGTCCTCATCAACACCCACACCTGTGTTAATGGAACAATCATTAAAGAATGTTAGCTGCTCCTTTTAAGGCAGGAATGCAATGATGTTGAAATGTGTTTTGGGGGTTAAAGTTCATTTTCTTAGCCAATATTGACTTTACAAGTAATTGCTGTTAAGCTGATCACTCTTTATGACATTCTGGAGTATATGCAAATTGCCATTAGAAAAACTTAAGCAGTAGACTTTGTAAAAATTAATATTTGTAGCATTCTCAAAACTTTTGGCCATGACTGTGTGGCAAGTGCTGCATCAAGTGGCAAAACGAGAGTGGCACTCACTTATGTGTAAAATCCTCTTTATTTCTTCACTACATTAAAAGGGGAGTGAGTAGGTGGATGGGGGGATGCGGGGACACATCTAGACGATGGCAGTTTCACTTTGGATTGTACTTTAACAGGTCCTGATGTCAGGGCCTGTGGGCTATAACTCTCAGCTGTCAGCTTTACCTTGGCTGGTTATCAAAAATAGAGGGAATCCCACAGATTTAAATAAATTTTAAAAAACCTTGACATTCCAACATAATCCAATTTTTGAATAAATCCTTCACCACACTCCCCTTGTTCACCAATTTATTAATTAAAAGTAAACCTTGGATATTCTTCTTTATGGCTGCTTTTCGATTCAAAACTGTGACATTTCGCTTGGGATTGAATAAAATAACACACTGAGCCATTAGAGATTGTGATAACAGGTTGTAGTTTGTAGTATGCAGGAAGAAAAAGATTTTTCCACCACCAGGAACAAAAAAGTAACAATGCAGTGACATGACAAGAATCTGAAAAACTAATCATATGCTAAATAGCTGCAAGTCAAATTTATGTATGAGTTAGCCAAGATGATTGTCTATAAAATGAAGGTAGTTTCAAAAGCAGTAGTGGATGGTGAGATATAGAACCTGAAAGTCAAAAAATCAAAACATTGTTATTGTTTTGCTCATTAGTGCATCAGCTGTCTTCCAGTTAATTTTCTGCTTTCTGATCAAAATGCAACAGAAACCAGCTACTTTTTGACATTTACCTTGCACCTAAGATGGCTTTGCTAAAGTTGGAAGTATCTTGACATATATCTCCCTTAGTTGCCCTCTAGATTGAAGTTCTTTTAAAAGAAATCCTTTAATGCTCAATCCATGTGTCAGTCATTATTATTGATGTTTCAAGACTCTCAGGGTTAGCTGTGACATATGCAGTTCTCATTCAACAAACTGTACTGTACTATAGTGCAAGATTTTATGGAATGAGATGCCGTACAGTAAGTCTATCGCTAAAACTATCTAGAGAATTGACTGGCATTATTAGGCTCCCAGCTGAAATGTAGTACCAATATCTGGTTAGTGAATGGTTATGGATCTTTAATCAAAATATAGCATCAGGCAAAAGGATCCCAAATAAATGCAGAACAGTCAGTCCCTAACCATTTAACTAAAATGCTTCACTTGGTCTGTTGGATGCAGATCATCTTTATTTTACATATATGGCCATTCAATGGAAATGCATAACCTTATTGTCTATAAAGCGAGATCACTGGTAATCAGCTAGTCATGGCCATGCTTTCAGATTGATTGACTTGGGTTCAGCCATTACTAACTTTTTGATATGTGCAGAAGCCATTTTGTGATGTCTTTTGTCTGTTTCCACCTTTTTATTGCATAAAAATTAAGGGAATATGTCACCACATTTGACATAGCTATCCTTCTAATATGGGCATGCAGGTTATAGCATGCTGAAAAATGTCATACCTGTATGTCTCAAATGCTTTGTTGTGGATAAATCATCTTTTATCGCTTTATATAATTGAGCTCTTCCATGATTTATTCACAAAAAGGCATCTGAAAGGAGACATACATGTATGGCTTTTTTAAACATTCTATTACCTGTATGCACATATTGATAGTTTAGGTCAAATCTGGTGACAGACTCCCTTTAAGACACATTTTTGACCTTGTAAGGGGTGGTTGGTTTAGTTATAATTAGAGGTGGTGTGCTTCTTTGAATAAACTACAGGATGTAATGGCAGATGATGATCGAGTTGGACCCACACAGTGATAGTGGAGGAAGTTGCAAAAAAATGTTTACTGGCAGGGAGGAAATAAGCTTGATGGATACACAGTTTAAAGTTGCAAATTAGACTTGTTAGCTACAATTAAAAATGTTCTGCTGTTTCCAATAAACTAATCAAACAAGAACAATTTATGCAGTTAAATACAGCTAAAATAACAAAAGGTTTAACTTATTCATGTTAAACAAGTACAAGACAAGTACTACTTATTAAATCAAATTTGATGTATATCCAAACACCAACCTCTGTCAGTACTCTTAAGAAAACTTAGCCCTTTCATAATGGGCAATACCCTTCAGTCTAGAACACTAATATCCTTGAGTTTGTGTGCTTTGGTCACCTTCTTCAAATACCATCCAAGATTTTCTATGGAATTTAAGTTGGCAACTGTGAAGGGCACGCCAGACTCTTCCATGCCTTTTTCTAAAATCAAGCCTGAAGGATTTTGAGTAGGGATGAGCAAACTCAAACTGTAAAGTTTTGGGTCTACACCGGACACAAGGTGTCCGGTGCTAAACCCCAAGCACAGACCTTTTACTGTATGTCCATTTCCTGTTCACTCAAAGCTTGTTGAAAGGTTGCAGAGCAGTCAATCAGCAAGCTTTTTAGGCCTTGGGCACATCTGAGGCCATTGCAGCCATGCTGTGATTGGTCGGCACACCCTGTAACTCGGCCTACATAAAGGCCAGATCACAGGCCACGTCACTATTTTGCCTTGATAAGAATAAGGAGAGTACACTGATGGAGTGAGGGACAGTGATAGGTGCAGTTAGTAAAAAAACAAATACATTGTAGGGATAGGACACTATAATTGAGGGACAATGATAGGTGCATGTATTTCAAAATCAAATACCTTTGCATAATGGTTATATACAGCACCCCACAGGCAATGTAATCCATTATCTCAATTAATCAATCAATCAATCAAAAACCAGAGTTTGTACATCGTGCCTTGCTGGGGGGATAGCTCTGAAACCTCATACTGCATGCAGCTTTGTGTAGTTGTCAAAACAGCTGCAAATAGGTTTTGTTATGATCATTCTGTTTACAAGCCATCTAATAATCTGAACTTGTTTGTAAGTGAAAGAATGAAGAAAACAATAGCGTACGTGGCCGTGGTGGTGCTGCTGATGGTGTAGCTGCTTCAGAGTGAGGATGTGGTGGATCTATGTCTGCTACCCAACCAAACTGAAACACTTTCCTCTGCTGCACGCAGGCTGATCTTAATAATTTCTTAGGCCTGAATACCGCTGCATGAATGGTGAGGCTAGAACATGTTGAGGCAGTTTTATATTATATGGCTATCTGTGCCTCCAGTTCCTTTGCATTGTCTTCCACATGGTCCAAACCTGAAAGCTCAGAGTCATCTCTAGGTTCCCATGGTCAACTTTCTCCAACCTCAGACCATTCAAAATCAGCCTAGGAATGTGGCCACAGGTCATGCAGCAGTCACTTATTCTTTTTAATGACTCTGCTGGCTGGGGTCTCATAGCCCATCCACATGGTCTTGCCTCAGAGGTGGAAGAGACCAAGTGCACTGACACCCAACCACTCACTATGTTGGAGGATGAGTCTGAGGGAGGGATGGTGGGCATGGTCTGCAGGTCACTGCACTACAGCTCAGAGGATGATGAAACACAGGTGCCAACTGCTGTGGCTTTTGTCAGTGTGAAGACTAGGAAAGAGGGCAGGGCTGAGGAGTGGGTTTAAGACAATGCAAAGATTAATGATGAGATGCTCGACCCCACCTGGAGCAAAGACCATGATATTGACGTGTGTAGTTCCGATGAAGAGGAGGTGGTCATGCAGATGAAAAGCAGTACAGCAAAAGAGGGAGCATGGGGCAAAAGCCCTGTGGATGGCCCATGGCCAGAATCATTTGCTACTGCCTGTTGTGCCAGTGAAAACCTCCCAGCAAAGCCAACTCAAAAGAACTCCCTGGCATGGCATTTCTTCTGAGAATGTGCTGATGACAAGAGTGTGGTGGTTTGCAAGCTGTGACATCAGAGCCTGAAGCAAGGGAAAAATCTTCTCAACCTCAGAATCACCTGCATGATGCATCATTTGACTTCCAATCACGAGATGCAGTTTCCTGAGAAATCAAGAGAGAGCTCCGGCTCCTTCTGCTCCCTCTTCTGCTGCAGTGTTGGCCTTTTTAACTGCACTGATGGCATCTTACATTGGCTCATGATCACCAGAGCCAAATTCCTCCCCACAAGCACATTATTTGGCAGCAACAGCACCACCGCCAACACCACCAAGACCACTACCAGCAACATCTACTAAACTACATTGTCCTATGGAAGTCTGCAGGTCTCCATCCCCAAACTTCTCACCGGGGTCTGTTGCCTTAATTTTTTGGGAAAATCTACCTCTTGTCACTTCTCACCAGGGTCTGTGGCCTTAATTTTTTGGAAAAAAAATAGCTGTTGCCATTTCTCACCATGGTCTGTGGCATTAGTTTTTAACAAAATTCTACTTGTCGCCAGTGTTGAGACGAGTCTGTGGCTTTATTTAAAATAAATAAATAAATAAATTGTCACTATCCGCTGGGCATTGTAGGTTAAATCTGTCACAAACCTGTAACTGCACTGCAACAGGCACAGTGTTGTGGAGCTCTGTAAACCATCTGTATTACAGCATTGTGCAAGAATGTTGGATCTCAGGCAATCTTGGCTGTGAAGGTAGGTGAAGAGGTAGGTAAGGCTAGTTTCACACTTGCGTTGGACGGCTTCCGTAGCATTGCGTTGTGTGACGCATGCAACGAATGCGTTGCATATAGTTGCACAACGGATGCTCCGGATCATACAAAACAACGGAAAGCTTTTTTTTATTTATTTTTTTTATTCTTTACAGTTTTACCGGCGGCAGACTATTGTGAACGATCAGCTGATCGCTCTCAATAGCCGGCTGCCGGTCGCTCAGCTGGGCGCTGTCACTTGCCGGTGGCCGGGCATGCCGGCGGGCGGGCACTCAGCTGAGCACTCTCACTTGCCGGCAGCCAGGTATGCAGGCGGCCGGTCGCTCAGCTGAGCGCTGTCACTTGCCGGCGGCCGGCCATGCAGGCGGGCGGGCGCTCAGCTGAGCGCTGTCACTTGCAGGCGGCCGGGCATGCCGGTGTGCGGGTGCTCAGCTGAGCGCTTTCACTTGCCGGCGGCCGGGCATGCAGGCGGCCGGTCGCTCAGCTGAGCGCTGTCACTTGCCGGTGGCCGGGCATGATGGCGGGCGGGCGCTCAGCTGAGCGCTCTCACTTGCCGGCGGCCAGGCATGCAGGCGGCCGGTCGCTCAGCTGAGCGCTGTCACTTGCCGGCGGCCGGCCATGCAGGCGGGCGGGTGCTCAGCTGAACGTTCGGCCACCGCGACACAAAATAAAGTTTGATTTAAAAAAAAAAAATGCGCAGTGAAATCCTACGGATTGCGCTGCTCAAAAAAACGTTACATGCTGCGTTTCTTCCGCCCGACGCAGCATCAAAATAACGACGCTGTGTCGTCCACCGGATGCAACGCAGACACTTGCGTTACAGTGCGTTGTCCATACAAGTCTATGGAGAATAGCGCAGTGCGTTAACGGACTGTGCTATTCTCCATAGTGACGGACTCCGCTGAACGCAAGTGTGAAAGTAGCCTAAGCTAGATAAAAAGGCTGTTTAGGGGCCTTTTTGACAATACTGTTGGTTTTCTAGAGGGGGGAATCTGTAACTTTTAACTAGAGATGAGCGAACCAGCCGTGGTTCGGCTCGAGCTCGGTTCGCCGAACCGAGGTCCCGTTCGAGTTCGGTTCGGCGAACGTTCGACGAACCGAACTCGAACCAATAGGAAAGAATGGAAGGCAATCACAAACACATAAAAACGCATTATAAATGTACACATACAGTTAATAAACATTGCCATAACACTTACCGGTGCCCGCGATGTGTCCTGCACTCTGTCTCCTGTCACTATTCCTTCCGATGATCGCTGCGTCCTCCCGATAACCAGCACTGACAGGACCTTCCGTGACGTCGTCAAAATAGCCATGTGACCAGTCACGTGGCTACTATCTCATTGGCTACAGACTGGTCACATGGCTTTGACGTCATGTCCTGTCCTAGGTCCTGTCATTGCACTCTCCGGTACACGGTGCACATTTGTGTACCGGCGACATGCTCTAGCACACGGTCGACTCCCCGTTCCGTTAGGGACCGGCTGACACAGCTGGTCATTAACGGAGATCACCGTTGCCATAGCAACGCAGTTAGCGGTGACATCACCGCTAACCGCGGCTCCGGGAATCACATGATCGGAGCACCGTTGCTATGGTAACGCGTCTGTCAGCGTTACCGCTGTTACCGCTAACAGCCAGCAGCACTGATCTCTCACGGAGTGAAGGCTGCACGGGAAGCAGCGACTTCCCCCATGCAGCAGTGATGGAGCAGAGCTGCATTTGTTGAACGAGAAAGACAGAAGACCATGGATCGTGGAGGGCTGACGGGGGTAATAAAGATGGAGTCTCTAATGTGTCTGTGTATTTATTTCTATTAAAGTATTTTTTCTCTGTGTGGTGTTTTTTTTTTAACCCTTTATTGGAGATTCTTAATGGCCGGGTCAAACGTGCCTGACATTAAGAATCTCTGGCTTAATACTAGCTAGTAAAACAAAAATAGTATTAACTCATTATTACCCAGCAAGCCACCCGGCTTCAGGGCTGTTGGAAGAGTTGGATACAGCGCCAGATGATGGCGCTTCTATGAGAGCGCCATTTTCTGTGGCGGCTGCGGACTACAATTCACAGCAGAGGCGCCCAGAAACCTCGGGATAACCCGTGCTGCGGATTCCAATCCCCAGCTGCCTAGTTGTACCTGGCTGGACACAAAAATGGGGCGAAGCCCACGTCATTTGTTTTTTAATTATTTCATGAAATAAGTGAAATAATTAAAACAAACGGGCTTCCCTATATTTTTGGTTCCCAGCCGGGTACAAATAGGCAACTGGGGGTTGGAGGCAGCCCGTGGCTGCCTGCTGTACCTGGCTAGCATACAAAAATATGGCGAAGCCCACGTCATTTTTTTGGTGGCAAAAAACTTCTGCATACAGTCCTGGATGGAGTATGCTGAGCCTTGTAGTTCTGCAGCTGCTGTCTGTTCTTCTCCATACAGACAGACAGCAGCTGCAGAACTACAAGGCTCAGCATACTCCATCCAGGACTGTATGCAGGAGTTTTTTGCCCCCTGAAAAAATTATGTGGGCTTCGCCATATTTTTGTATGCTAGCCAGGTACAGCAGGCAGGTACGGCTGCCCCCAACCCCCAGTTGCCTATTTGTACCCGGCTGGGAACCAAAAATAAAGGGAAGCCCTTTTTTTTATTATTTCATGAATTTCATGAAATAATTAGAAAACAAATGACGTAGGCTTCGCCCCATTTTTGTGTCCAGCCAGGTACAACTAGGCAGCTGGGGATTGGAATCCGCAGCACAGGTTGGCCTGAACTTTATGGGCCCCACTGCTGCGAATTGAAGTCTGCAGCCGCCTCAGAAAATGGCACTTTCATAGAAGCGCCATCTTCTGGCGCTGTATCCAACTCTTCCAGCACCTGCCTGCTATACCTGGCTAGCATACAAAAATATGGCGAAGCTCACGTCCTTTTTTTGTAGTTTTTTGACAAAAAAAAAATAAAAAATGCTTCCCTGGATTTTCCATTGCTAGTGAAGGTAACACCAAGCAGTGGGGGTTAGTAGCCAGTAGCTGCTTGGATTACCCTTAGCTAGCAATACAAAAAATGCAGCGGGAGCCCATATATATTTTTTTTTAATTATTTATTTAAATAACTAAAAACAAAATGGGCTTCCCTGTATTTTGATTGCTGGACATCACAGTGCTGTAAAAATAAATCTTTAAAAAAAATGACGTAGCGCTCCGCGGTATTTTTGATTCTCAGCGCAGATAAAGCAGACAGCTATGGGTTGCCACCCCCATCTGCCTGCCACTACCTTGGTTGGCAATCAAAATACAGGGAAGCCCATTAATTTTTTCTATTTAAAAAATAGTTAAAAAAAAAATGACGTTGGGTCCCCCCATTTTTGATAGCCAGCTAGGGTAAAGCAGACGGCTGTAGCCTGAAAACCACAGCTGGCAGCTTTACCGTGGTTGGGGATCCAATGTGGAGGTCCCCCCAGGCTCTTTTTTTATAATTATTTTATAAATATTAATAATTACACAAAAAAAGTAGGGTCCCCCCCAAATTGGATCACCAGCCAAGGTAAAGCGGACAGCTGTGGTCTGGTATTCTCAGGGTGGGAAGGTCCATAGTTACTGGGCCTTCACAGCCTAAAAATAGCAGGCCGCAGGCACCCCAGACGTGGCGCATCTACTAGATGCACCAATCCTGGCGCTTCACCCCAGCTCATCCCGTGCCCTGGTGCAGTGGCAAATGGGATAATAAATCGGGTTGATACTAACTGTAAAGTCACCTGAGATCAAGCCCAGCAGTTTGTGATGTCATGGCGTCTATTAGATACCCAACATCATAAACTGTCAGTACTAACAAAAAAAAATCGACAAAAGAAATTTATTTGAAAAAACAGTCCCCAAAACATTCCCTCTTTCACCAATTTATTGTAAGAAAAAAAATAAAAGGGTCCCACGACAACTCTGGACCGTCTAGAATATGGGGGGGAGACACTCAGGGAACGTATCCCCCATTTTCTAGGAGTGCACACCCTTCATGTGAGGAGTGTGGGTGCAATGAATCTGCACTCACTCTCCCCGGGTCCACAGCAGCAGAGTCCATGTCGTAACTGTTGCTACCAAAGCTGCAATGCCCTGCTCATGAGGTAAGGGCATACCCAATCAGGAGAACTATTCTACATTTACAAATATTGGTATTTGCTGATATTATTGCTATTCCACCTACTATATATTGGGGATAGGATCTTGGAGATGGAATACTCCTTTAAGTCCAGTTATCCAGCTGAACGAATACTTAACAACAGAGCTCGCTATTTAGATGTGTTTTCTTGAGGCGTATAACGGACTCTCATGTTTGGTAGTCATTCAGCAGGGAAACTATAAAAGCAAATCCCTCCATTTGGAAATGTAGTATATAGCTCTCCTGATCAATTATGTTCCTTACCTCATGAGCAGGGCATTGCAGTAATAATAATAATTTATTCATTTATATAGCGTTATTAATTCCATAGCGCTGTATGTCTTTGGAGTGTGGGAGGAAACCAGAGTACCCAGAGGAAACCCACACAAACACGGGGAGAACATACAAACTCCTTGCAGATGGTGTCCTTGGTGGGAATTGAACCTAGGACCTCAGTGCTGCAAGACTGCAGTGCTAACCACTGAGCCACCGTGCCGCCCATTTAGCTTACAGATGTATAACCACCACTCACTGTGTCTGAACACAGGAAGCTGAGCTGACAGCCGCTCTGTGCATGCGGCAGCGTCTATTGTGAAGGAGAGGGCTGTGGGGGGATCAACGCTGCACAGGTACTGTGGGACACCGGGGAACACCGGTGGGGTTATAGGGGGTGACCTGGCAGGGCCTGGGAAGGAGTTTTCTGTCGCATGTGTCATGGCATATGCGACAGAAATCAGAGGAGTAGGGTGAATGCGGCCGGCGCGCTGCTGTGCGCGCGGCCATCTTGGATTTCTGGAAGGGCATCAGGGGGGGCACTTTGGCGACACCGGGGGACCGGAGGGGACCGGGGAGGAGATTTATCATGTTTGTTCATGCCAGATGGGAGATAAATAATTTTTTACTGACACTGTTATTTACTGTAATGTGATCATCGGTGTACGGTGTATACCTGTGATCACGTGAGCGGGGACCGGAAAAACCGTCCTGAATCATGATCTCCAGGGTCTCAGCTACCCCCTCAAACCCCGGAGATTTTCTGACACTGGGGGGCGTTATTCACTTATTTCTGCCTGCTGTTTATAAACGGCAGATCAGAATAAGGCTACATTAACACGACCGATCCATTTTTGTGGTCTGCAAAAAACAGTCCGTTTTTTTTCACGGGTGCATCCGTGTGGCATCTGTTTCCGTTCCGTAGACGGTCCGTATGTCATCTGTTTGTCATCCGTGTGCCTTCCGGTTTTTTTTGTGTACTGCCAAAAAACTGAAGGAGGGAAAATACATAAATTTACCCAGGATCCATAGCTTCAACCTACATGAGGCGGTCACATGTTCACTCCAGTGCCATTTTCTACTGCTTTTCACAGCGTAGAGCGCTCTGGTGATTTTCCTGTGCTTGTACACTTCATATCAGTCTTTTCTGTCATTATAATGGCAGAAAGAAACATCATGTCCCACTCTCCTGCATTTTGTAATTTTGCACCCTTTGGTGCCTTTCATGTGGCACTAAGGGGTGCTTAGCTTTGTATTTAGCCAAAAAAATGAAAAAAAAAAATGACGTGGGGTTTCCCCTATTTTTGTAGCCAGCTAGGGTAAAGCAGACGGCTGCAGCCTGCAGACCACAGCTGGCAGCCTCACCTTGGCTGGTAATCCAAAACTGAGGGCACCCCACGCTGTTATTTTAAATTAAATAAATAATTAAAAAAAAAAAACACGTAGGGGTCCCACCAAAATTGGATCACCAGCCAAGGTAAAGCAGACAGCTGGGGTCTGATATTCTCAGACTAGGTAGGTCCATGGTTATTGGACTCTCCCCAGCCTAAAAATAGCAGGCCGCAGCCGCCCCAGAAGTGGCGCATCCATTAGATGCGCCAATCCTGGTGCTTCGCCCCAGCTCATCCCGTGCCCTGGTGCGGTGGCAAACGGGGTAATATATGGGGTTAATACCAGATGTGTAATGTCACCTGGCATCAAGCCCTGGGGTTGGTGAGGTCAGGCGTCTATCAGATACCCGATATCACCAACCCAGTCAGTAATAAAAAAAAATAGACGACAAACACATTTTTATTTGAAAAAACACTCCCCAATACATTCCCTCTTTAACCAATTTATTAGAAAGAAAAACAAATCCAGGTCTGGTGTAATCCAAGGGGTTGCCATGACGATCCACACTGTCTCAGTCAATGAAGAGCAGGATTTTCCCCATTGGCTGGGAGAGCAATGCAGTGACTTGAGCTAACATCAATAGATCAGCCCAGGTCACTGCAGGGGATGATAAGTGCTGCTGTCAGCGAGGTACATTACCTGCGCTGATCTCCTGTACTGCTGACAGCACCTGTCACTGAGTTCAATGACCTTCACAGCCAAGTATCGCGAGAGGATCGTGACGTCACCACTAGTCAGTCTCGGGTCGGAAGCGAGACAAGGTGTTGTGACAAGCGGCGGCCATGGAAGACAGTGACAGTGCTGAGGTCAGGACTTCATCACCGCAGGTAAGCCGAGCGGGACCATGTGTGCAGAGTGCCAGGTGTGCAGAGTGCCAGGTGGGCGGAGCCTAGCGGGGAAATGTGTGCAGAGTGCCAGGTGGGCGGAGCCTAGCGGGACCATTTGTGCAGAGTGTCAGGTGGGCGGAGCCTAGCGGGACCATGTGCGCAGAGTTCCAGGTGGGCGGAGCCTAGCGGGATCATGTGTGCAGAGTGCCAGGTGGGCGGAGCCTAGTGGGGCCATGTGTGCAGAGTGCCAGGTGGGCGGAGCCTAGCGGGACCATGTGTGCAGAGTGCCAGGTGGGCGGAGCCATGTGTGCTGGCGGCGGAGTGCGAAGTGGGTGGAGCCTAGCGGGGTCATGTGGCGCTGAGGACGTCAGTGTCATGGACTGCATGGCTTGGGACAGGTGAGTGTGAGTGTGTGTGTGTGTGTATGTATGTGTACATGCCGCGTGCAGGAGGGGGCGGAGCGAGCTGAGCGGGGAAGTGTCGGCTTCCTGCACACGTAACTAGGATAAATATCGGTTACTAACCAAAGCGCTTTGCTTGGATATCCGATGTTTATCTTGGTTACCAGCTTCTGGCAGGCTGCCAGCGATGGCTCCTGCACACTGTAGCTGTAAAAAGCCCTGATTTTTGCTGCTAGAACCGTTCTCGAACGTACCTAGAACTATCGAACTTTAGCAAAAAGCTCGAGTTCTAGTTCGATCTAGAACACCCCCCAAAATCACTTGAACCGCGAACTGGAGAACCGCGAACCGCGCTCAACTCTACTTTTAACCTGCAATACACCTCCAATCAACTGATGACAGCTTGTTGTTGCCTTTGGCCAGATGGCTAATGTGATCAAATCCTTGCTGTAGTGTCTACCAAGTGACGGCCAAGTTCCCCTGACTGTTACTAGTGCTGATTACTTAGTGTCTACCCTGCTGGATGTCATTTACTATGTCAAGTTGCGTGACAGAGTCCCCTCTTCATTACAGCCACAATACCACCAAACCCCAAAAAGTAAAACAGAGTCTTATTCCATTATTCAAAGCTGTCATATTCAGACATATCTGCCTACTTTGAACAATATTTTTTTCCCAATAACTGGTTTACATTCCTGGGATAGACACTGAGCAGCATGGGTGACCCGCTTCAAGTCTAAATGGCTGGGACTGGAAGTAGCAAGTCTAGTTGGTGTACCTCCACCTTGATTTCAAATACAACTATGAGCTTTTTAAATGCAGCAATGATCCACCAATGGATTGGCTCCTGTTAAAACAAGCAGTCTAAGAATTTTTTGCCCTGCTGAAAGTGCAGAATTGGTACCTGAGGAGCATGGGAATCTTTCTTCAATATCATCCCTTTGAAAAAGAGCAAAGCAATGGGCACCTCAACAAGTCAGGTACCTGTCAATTAAGATTCTTGACAATTCTGTTAAACTGGATTCCGTGGCCCATCTCTGTTTTAATTGGGTGCTGTGTAGCGGATCTTGGGCAATGATAGCTGTGACAGTAAATCGGGTAAAGAGGCTGCTTAGGGGTCTTTTTAAACGTGGAGGCTGTGTGGTGGATCTCGGGCAATCTTGGCTGTGAGAGTTAACCTGTAAAAAAAGGCTGTTCAGGGGCCGTTTATATAATTCGGTGGTCTGTGATGGAACTCTGTCAATCTTGTCAAACTTGCCTCTGTGGGGAACTGGGAATACAGGCTACATAAGGGAAATTTTTTTTGAATCACATACATTTTTATTGAACAATTTTGATTCCTTTACATATGAAGAAATACTCATAAAAATAAACAGCCAAAACAACCCCCATCCATCCCTTCCCCCCTGAACCAAGAAGTTCTAATAACCACAGCAAATATTCAATTACAATAACATTTACATTTACGCATTTTATTTATCCTCAGTAAATCTAACCAAGAGTTTGAGTCTAAACGGAGCTTTACACGCTGCGATATCGGTAACGATATATCGTCGGGGTCACATCGGTAGTGACGCACATCCGGCGCCATTACTGACATCGCAGTGTGTGACACACATGAGCGATGATCAACGAGCACAATATCATTCAAAAACGGTGATCGTTGACACGTTGTTCATTTCCTTAATATCGCTGCAGCCACCGGTACGATGTTGTTCGTCGTTCCTATGGGATCACACATCGCTATGTGTGACACCGCAGGAACAACGAAAATCTCCTTACCTGCATCCACCGGCAATGAGGAAGTAAGGAGGTGGGCGGGATGTTATGTCCCGCTCATCTCCGCCCCTCTGTTTCTATTGGCCGGCTGCTTAGTGACGCTGCAGGGACGTTGCTATGACGCTGAACGCACCTCCCCCTTGAGGGAGGGATTGTTTGGCCGTCACAGCAACGTCGCTGCACAGGTATGTGCGTGTGACGCTGCCGTAGTGATAATGTTCGCTATGGCAGCGAGCACCAAATGTCGCACGAGCGACGGGGTGGGTGCTATCACGCTCAACATCGCTAGCAATCGCTAGCGATGTCGCAGCGTGTAAAGTACCCTCAAGTATCAACAGTAACTCACCTTCAGTCATTAAATACTCTTGGAATGCATAGAATCCTTTTTCCTATTTTTAATATGTACTTCAAAAAGACTAATTAGAATAAGCCTCCTAACAAAGCTCTAGCCCACGTCAGAGTTGTCGATGCCAAGTTTGGGGTGTCAAGTACATAAGGCAAATTTATTCAACTTCTTCCTCTGTTGGTGAAGTCTGGCAATCTTGGCTGGGTGGTGCAACTGTTTAATGTGGCTCTGTTGAGGCCTAGATTTTAAACTTATGCTCTGTAGTTAAAATTTGGTAAACCTGGCTATATGGGTAAAATAGGAATACAGGCTATATAGAGGAAATTGGTTACACTTAGTGCTCTGTGGGGGGAAGTCTGGCAATCTTGACTGTGTCAGTGAACAGGGAATACAGGCTCTGACGGCCTTTTTTAAATTGTTGCTCTGAGGAGGATGTCTGAAATCAGTCTCTGTGGGGTCACTATTAAAATGTTCAAGTTCTATATTTACTTGCTAAGTAATCATAATAGATATGGTGACAGAAGCCCTTTAAGTAATTTACCTCTCCAAATTTATATGCAGGACACTTGGCATGCTCTAAACCCCATTTAGGTTCTATTTGCAGCCCCCTAGCTCTTACTACAACCATTTTACAATTCTGAACTTTGGCTCTGCATAGACTTGTATGGGGTTTTTCGTTCTGGGTCAAGTTCGGCTGCCAGACTCTATTTATTTGGTCAGTGCTGGTTTGGCAAACCCCAATATCCTCAGGTTCACTTATCACTAATTTTGAGGTATACTTAAAATTATTGTTCTATTGGAAAGTCCAATGATGTATAAGTTTCAGCTTACAGAAGACATTACATTTTCTCATAATATTTCCTGATTCTTGATTAAATCCATCTTGCCTTTCACATGATGCAGGTTTCTTGTGCCTGACGAAACTTAGAAGTCTGAGAGCATCATTGAGCCATCAACATGCCTCACTGTAGGAAGGGTGTTTTTCAACTTATGACTATCTTTTTCTTTTTCAAACATACTTGCTGACCCATAGGCCAAAAAACTATAGCTTTGTTTCATCATTCCACAGAACAGACTCACAAAATGTTTGTGGATTTTTAAATGATTTTTACCATATTGAAGCAAATTGTTCTGTTTTTTGGTTTAGTAAAGGTGTACATATTGGAGTTCAGACATCAGAATTCATCATGCTCCTTACTGTGCAAACTTAATCTGCAGGCCACAAAATCTTGCAGGTATATTGCAGTTAAGAGTTTTAACCACCTGTCTCATCAGGAATCAGATAATGGTATCTTCCTATTTCTTCGAAGTCCAGGTTGTGTGCCTTTGTTCCCTTAACTTCCAACTTACAAGCCATGCTTCCAAATATATTTCTAGGAACATTAAATGCCTTTGTTATCTTCTGGTATCATTTTCCTTTTTTTTGTGCAAAGCGATTATCTCTTCTCTTAACTTTTTAGAATACTATTATTATTGATAACACAGGTCTGCAAAAAAAAATATTTCGAGAGCTGTTTTGGTTATTCCACGTAATGCTTATGTTTTTGAGTGCGCTGAATCCGAAAATGACCTCCGTTTTGTCATAGGACATCACGTTTTCTGACAATTTAAGTAACTATGTTAAATAAGACAATACCTCAAAATAAAATTAATTGTTTTATCACAAATGTTTCATGAAAATCATTTTTTTAACTGCATTGAGCTCACTAACACACACTAAAATCGATTCTTCTTCCCTGTGAGGTTTCTCTTGGTACATTTACGCTTGTGAGTAGCATCTGTAATGTCTTTCTGAAGCGTCCAACAGCAGTCTTCCATCATTGTAATGCTCCATCTTCCCTGTTATCTTCTTTCCATCTCTTTAATCTCCTGGTGGAATCGTTTACCTTGCTCTTTACTAACAGCTCCCAAATTTTCAGGAAAGTTGTCAAGGTGGGAATGGAGGAAATGCACTTTCAAACTCATCAGGCAACCTAAAGTTTGAAATGCTTTCAGCATTCGTCCGATGATTTGTTTGTAGTCAGGGTCTTTGTTATTGTCTAAAAATGTCTCTACGAACTCTTTAAATGCAATCCGCCCTTCTTTTTGAGGATGCGTCATGATATTGATAAACTCTTGATCAAGTATAAGCCTTCTAATGTCTGGTCCGACGAAGACACCTTCCTTCAATTTTGCCTCCGAGAGGCCTGGAAACTTGGCGACCAAGTATTTGAAGCATTCTCAATCTTTTGGAAGTGATTTTACGAATTGCTTCATCAATCCCAATTTGATGTGGAGAGGTGGTAGAAGAACTTTATGCAGAGGAACCAAAGTTTCTCGGAGGACATTTTTTTTCACCAACTGTGAGCACCCTTGGCTGCCAATTCCTCTTGGTCCAGTGATATTGTCAGTCTCAACTGTCCCATAAACACAGAAAACAAGGGTATTTGGTATACCCATCTTGTTGCCCGAGCAGCATGCACAAGACTTTCAAATCGCCGCATACTTGCCAACCGTGGCCTTCATATTTAAGTTTTTACGAAGAACCAATTCCAAGTTTTCATAGGCTTCCTTGAGGTGTACGGAATGACCTACAGGGGTGGAAGCATAAAAAACGCCGTTATGGAGTAAAACTGCTTTGAGACTTCTTTTTGAAGAATCTATAAAAAGGTGCCATTCCACTGAATCATATTGAATTTTGAATTGACCCATCAAACCTTCGACATCGATGCAATAAACCAACTTATCTTCCTGGGCAAAGTAAGGAACAAACTCGTCTTCACGATGTCTGAACCATGAAAAAGACACTTCTGGCAACAGTAAATTCTTGCTTTTGAGCCTTGAGCTGAGTAACTCAGCGGTATCTGTGGGAAGATTTAAGTCTCTTAAGGCCCCATCACACCCAGAGATAAATCTTTGGCAGATCTGTGGATGCAGTGAAATCATGGACATATTGTTCCATTTGTACACAGCCACAAACCTGGCACTGATTGTCCACAATTTCACTGCAACCACAGATCTGCTGCAGATTTATCTCTATGTGTGACAGAGCCTTTACCAAATCATTCATCTCCTCCTGGGAAAACAATTTTGGTGTTGTATCATCTTCAAAGTCAGAGCTTGATTCGTCTGGTTCAGGTATGACTCCACCTTCATCGGACATAGTTATCTCTTTCAAGGTAGCAGGGGCCTTGGGTACTGGTATATCTGTGCCATGGGGGATGGGACGAATTGCTGAATGAAGATTAGGGTATGAAATGGAATGCTTCCATCTTGAATTATACCCTTTCACATCGCATGAACAAAAGTAACAATCGTCACTATGGTTCTTTTGCTCTCGCCATACCATAGGAATCCCATAACGGAAAGCTTTTTTCTTACTCTTAAACCAATTTTGAAGGTCCTCAACACACCATTTGCACACCTTATGAGGCACCCAAGCTTTATCTTGATCTCCAGCTTTAGTCGGAAATATGCGAAGTATACTTTTTTCACAAACTCTGTAATATTCAGCTATTGCTTCAACACTGTATATTCACCACAAATGTAACAGAAACTGTCAGGCGAATTAATACACTTCTGCTGAGCCATAATGCAAATTTTGGGAAACACGGTTTAATATGAAGAGCTAACATGAACTAAGATTAAAAAGTGTGAACAGGCAAGAACAAAGATAAAACAATTGAAACAAGCCCGGGCATGTCAAAAGAACCCGCTCATTCAGCTTGCAAAATGTTGATGCTGGGTTCATTAGCTCACTCTGAAAGTTATTTTCTTTGAAAGTTATATTTTTTTTGCATTACATATCTTCAATTCATTGATGTGAATTAATTAATAGTAATTTTAACTTTCAAAATCCCCCCAAAAAAGAGGAAAAAATTTATGAAAAATTTATTAAATTTGAAGAGAATTTTGCATTTTGTGGCAAGTCCTGACGTCCAGGATTTTTTTCAATATTTTTATCATTTTCAGCACACCAAAATACATGGAAATTAGATGAAAATAATCAAACAGCTTTTTAGTCGCAGACCTGTGTAATCCAAGAATATTAGTCTATTGAATCTATTGCCCATTACAAATGTCCTAAGATCCAGCAAAACCCCTAGCAGTAGCTGATGCCAGAGGTGCCTTGTGAAATTAGTGAATTTTACATAATTCTATTTCTTTTATTTCATAGGTCTATTACAACTGAAGAAAGTTTGATTGGTTTATTGCAAACAGTAGAAAGTTTGAAATTTTGGTAATAGACCTAATTTGTACTTGGGGTTAAATAATATTGATTGTAATGGACACGAGGAAACAAGGCTGACGGTTTTAACAGTCACATCAGTCAATAATGAGAGTTGAATGAAATAGATAATTGGTGGCAATCCCTTCAGTGTCACTTCCTTTCCTTGGGCAAGGTATGTGTCAGTTTTTAAGCCTTTCAGCTTACACCTGTACTGCTTGTCACAGCCCTTCTCATGTCTTCTTGATGACATCAATGTGCTGCACTTGCTTTGCTTTTACTTTACACACTCTTGCAGCCTCTTCCTAGCTAATGCACCACCATCTCTTACATACTAATATACAATGGCATAAGCTTGTCAGCCATCTTTGCTGTGGCACTCCTCTTCACTTCAGCTTACAGATTCTTCTGGCATGGCTACTTCTTGCTCCTCATGGCTAGTTTATTCCTTACAAAGCTGGCAGATATACTCTTCAAAGTCAGACATAAGCCGCAATGTTCCCTCTTTTGTGGCAATTCTAACTTCTCTAGTTCAGATAGGTTTGTCTCTTTCACCTGGAACAAACAAAACTGACTACATATAAGGCTGGAAACTCTTATATGCTCCATTGTGGCCCTATCTATAAGATAGTGCACCTTCAGTGCTACTCATCTGCTATACAGTGTGTCCACCCATATCCTGTCTACCGCCATTAACTTGGTGTCTAGGTATAGTAAAGTAGCCATGCGCTATGCAATGAAACCACCTATTGCGCCACCTGGTGGAAAACAATGGAGTTAGCATTTTTATCTTGAAAATGGAACGAGATAGAGGAAAAAAAGTGAATTAAAAAATTGTAGGACATCATCAACTCAATACGAATCGACACCTTGCATACAGAAATGCTATGATATGAAACCCATAACCCTTCCAAAACATTAAATGCTGGTCACACATATGGCGCTCATTTAACTTTGGTTTTTTTTCTCAAAGTGGCCACCGTCAGCTGCAGTGCACATCTGGACTCTGGGCAGCATACTGTATCTTGCTGTACGTTGTGCAATATGGTAGGTGACACGTTTGCACAAGCATCTGTGATACGTCGTCGTAGGTTCTGCAATGTTGGTGGAGGGGTCACATACACCTGCTGTTTGATGTGACCTCACAGAAAGAAGTCCAATGGGGTCAGGTCAGGTGAGCATGGAGGCCACTCTATGCAGCCACCATACCCAATGACATGTTGGAAGGTCTCCATGAGGTATCGCTTCACGTCCGGAGCCTTGTTTTACACGTTTTACACATGATGGCCACTCGTTTTTCTTTACTTAGCTGCTCTTTTCTTGCCATAATACAAATTCTAAAAGTCTATTCAGTAGGACTATCATCTGTGTATCCAAGAGACTTCTGCACAACACAACTGATGGTCCCAACCCCATTTATAAAGCATGGAATCAGACTTATTAAACCTGACAGGGCACACCTGTGAAGTGAAGACCATTTCCGGTGACTACCACTTGAAGTTCATCAAGAGAATGCCAAGAGTGTGCAAAGCACTAATCAAAGCAAAAGGTAGCTACTTTGAAGAACCTAGAATATAAGACATATTTTCAGTTGTTTCACACTTTTTTGTTAAGTATGTCATTCCACATGTGTTAATTCATATTTTTGATGCCTTCAATGTGAATCTACAATTTTCAGAGCCATGTAAGTAAAGAAAACTTTGAATGAGAAGGTGTGTCCAAACTTTTGGTCTGTACTGTACATTGAAATATTCAAAACAATGATGCAAAAATATTTTTTTAGATAATGGTTAGAAATTCATGCACTTGTATGAAAGAGTCACTTCCAGTCATATTGCACTATAATTTTTGGAACAAAACAACACAAAAAAAAATGAAATAGAAACAAACAAACAAAATTCACCCATATACAATTAAACATTATCACATATAATGTTTTTAGTTTAAAAATCCAATATGACTCTTTCCTTTTTCATTGTTTAAACCTGTCACTATCATCCTCTGCAATTCTTTAATTGCTTTAACTCTAAGAAAGCATTTTTTCGTATTTTGCCTGGGGCCATTCATGCGTGACTGCACCGTCTGTGTGGTGCGGCCAACGTATTGAAGACCACAGTCACAAGTGACCACGTAAACCACATGGTCACTGTCACATGTTAAATGATGATTAATATTAATCGTCTCTCCTGTGCTATTTGATGTGATATTATTCTGTTTGTGACTAATAATACCACAAGAATAGCACTTCTTTGGTACACATTTAAAAGCTCCTGGGGGTTTCTGTATGGAGAATTTTGCTGAGCTAAAATCTGATGTAGGTTTTTAAAACCGTGGGTGTAATGATATTCTTCACCATTATCCCCCTTCTAAATGTAATACCTGGAACTTCCGGTAGCCATTTGTTTAGTAAGGGATTCTTTTTTAAAATGTGCCAATGCTTTTTTAAATTTGTCCTGATTAGATTACTACCCTGGGTAAATGCGGTGATAAAATTATATTGCCATTTTGTGCCTCTGTGTTCAATTTTTATTTTGTCTTTATTACCACATGGATCTACCTGTTGTTCTGCGTTTAACTGGATTATGGTAGTGTTTTCTTTGTTTATTTTTTCTTTCCAAACAATCCTTTTGGGTTTTTTTTTAGATTTGTTTAAAAAGCTTCTGTTACTAGTTTTTGGGGGTATTTTTTTATCCAAAAATGTTTTGGTTAAAATTTTGGATTGTTCGATGTAATCTGACTCCAAAGTATTATTTTTCCGAATTCATCGGAATTGACTAAACTGTACATTGTGCTTCCATTTTGGATAATGGGCGCTACGAAAGTCTAAAAATTCGTTTACATCTGTTTTTTTAAAAAAGGTTTTAGTTATAATTTTTATTGTCTACGTGACTGATTTCAAGATCTAGGTAGGGGATTTTATCCCTACTCATATTATGGGTAAAGGAAATGTCCCAACTAATTTTGTTAATCTCCTGTTAAGTAAAATAGCGTCTTCCTTTGAACCCTTCCAAAAAATAATCAGATCGTCTATATAATGTTTGTATAGCAGAATGTTTTCCTTATAGGGTGTAGTGTTCAAGGGCGATGAGGACTCGAATTGCCCGATGAAAAGGTTAGGGAAACTTGGTGCGACCGAGTCCCCATTGCGGTACCGTAGTGCTGCAGATACAAATCATCCTGAAACTCAAAAACATTGTGCTCCAGGATGAATTTTAGCTCTTATAAGAGAAAGTCCCTTTGGGGTACTGGCATGAAACCGCATGGATTCCTTTTGTATGCTCAATGTTGGAATATAGAGTGTTGACATCAAGTGTAATAAATAAATATTCCTTTTTCCATTCTAAGGTGCAGATGTAAATCAATGTAGTGTTATAAATAGCTTGCTAAGGATCCAATACCCAAAATTATGGGTATTCCGGGGGGGGGGGTGTCTCTGTATTTTTGTGAGTTTTCGGTAAATAGTAAGAATTACAGAGGATGATAGTGACAGGTTTAAAAAATTAAATAGGAAAGAGTCATATTGGATTTTTAAACTAAAAACATTATACCTAGATGGTTTGAATGATGGGTAATGTGAGGATGTTTAATTGTATATGGGTGAATTTTGTTTGTTTGTTTCTATTTCAATTTTTTTTTTGTGTTGTTTTGTTCCAAAAATTATAGTGCAATATGACTGGAAGTGACTTATACAATTGCATGAATTTCTAGCCATTATCTTAAAAAATTATTTTTGCATCATTGTTTTGAATATTTCAATGTATGTGTCTTTTATCACCACAATTTTTAAACACCAAAGAATTTTTACATTAACATTTATATTCTTATATTTTTATTTTTATCATTCATGTATAGCAGTAATACTATCTTGTTGCTTGCATATAAGAGCCATCTAAAGATTTAATTACAAGTGCCACCATCCACTCCTTGAGGTGGAGTGATAATCTAATTAGAAACACACACCCACACATCTGATACACCCTACATGATACACACAGATGGATCAGTCTATAAATAAGATTTTTTAAACATCAGCAATGCATACTATACCTGATGAAGGCTTTTGTAAACCGAAATGCGTTGTCCGTTTTTGTCCGTTTTCTCTAATTGAATGTAACATTAAACCTTTGGAGTAAAAATAAGCTTGCTCTGAGATCCTCTTCATCCTCCGGAAGCGCCGAAAGGGATTCATTCTATCTACTCTAAATGTTTATTTCTGTTAATGTAGATGATTATGGCTTTTAGCCAATGAAAACCCAAAAGACATTATCTCTGAAAATTAGAATATTATATAAGACGAAGTGAAAAAATTATTCATATGTACACCAAACGTTGGTCCTGGATAAACACTAGTGCTTCAGTGTGAGGCTAATTAAATTAATCTCACATTTTACATAAAACTAGAATTTGTCAAACTCAGAAGTTTTTGTGATTTCCATTTGTGCAAATCCAACAAAATGACAGTTGGCCATCTTCATCAGTGTCAGCTCCAGAATCTGTTCAGTGCCAAAAATGCCAGGTGTCAGTAGAAGACACAGCACCGGGCAGAAGAAGAGGCCAAAGTGAGCTGTGTTGCAGGACAGCTAAGAGCTGGATTAGTATAATTTTCTCATTTTTTTTTTTAAATCTAATTTTATTATACTCTTTGGTCTAGAGAGACCACACAGCATAAAAACGCACATTCCATTCTCATTCATCAAATTTAATGCAAATCGAATTTCCTTGACAGATTTGAGTAGTGAATCTCCTGAATTTGGATTTTAGCAGATTCTCTCATCCTTACTTTTTGAAACTTGACTAGCTGCAGAATTTTTATATTTCTGCTACAGCATAGAAACAGATGACCAGACTTCCTCTCTTCTAATGTAGAAATGATGAATCCTCAATAATTCCAAGATGTCCAGTTCCTAGGGCAATAAAACATCTTTGCATCTTCCCACTATGACCATTAGATTTTTCTGTTGGTGTGATTTACTTTGATGGAGGGACACCATTATTTTAAGTGCATTGATGTAGTCAGACCCAGGCCCTGAAGCCTATGGGAGGGGGTTCAGAGGGTCAATTTAGTCTGTATAAGACAACCTATACTATTAAAACCCTGAGATATTGGGGATAGATGGAGATTTGCATTGAGGCTCTCTGCTTGGATTTTTTATTTCTTTGTTTAGTTGTTGATGGTTTCTGAAAAGAATCTTGGCAGACTACAGTTTATGGCCCTCTCCATTTGGAAAAAATAGTTATCTAAAATGTTTTTATCAATCTTTTCAGACTGATACAGTGCAAGAACTGCTTTTGTTTTTATCATCTGGACCTGACCTCATCAGTCTGCAAGAAATAATGTACCGCTGTTTCCAAATAAAAGCAGGTGTGCAAAATAGACTGCTCTAAAGTTCCACAACAGCAATATGGAAAGTGTATATAATGTATTAAGTCTAATTCAAATGCTCATGCTTCACGTACGTGTTTTGTGATTTTCACAGATAGAACACATACCCATTATAGTCTATGGGCTTGTTCACATGTCTTTTTTTTGGGGGGGGAGTTGGACCATGTGTCCATGCAGAAATCACAGAGACATGTCCGCTTTTTAGCTTCACCTTGAACGAAAAGTACCAATACAAGTCTATGGGTTCATAAACAACACACATAGTACACGAATGGCATCAGTGTGCAGTCCGTGTGCTGTCTGTGATTCATATTGTAATGTATGGGAGAAACCTTGTCCTTTATATATTTATTCATATGTGCAAATCACTGATAGTAAAAACTGACAAATTGTCTAAACACTGGTGAAAATCAGGATCACAACACGAATGACACTTGGACCATGTTTTTGCACATGTGAACATATATAATTATAGTTTTATATAATTGAAACATTTAACTTACTTCTCTAAGACTGACAGTACATCACTGTCAGATTGGAGGGGGTCAGCAAGGTGTTACCCCAGTGATTATTAGGAGAAAGTTACATTACGTATGTGCTGTCCAATTTTGTTTCTTGTAGGATCTGCCTAGCTGCATGGTCTACCCATTATACCACATTCACACATTCAGTATTTGGCCCCTATTTTACATCAGTGTTTGTAACTCAAAACCAGGAGTGGGTGAAACATACAGAAGTGGTGTCATGTTTCTATTATAGTTTTCCTCTGATTGTCACACTCCTGGTTTTGGCCACAAATACTGAGGTAAAAAACTCACCAAATACTGAACATGTGAACGAGCCTTATGCGGGCGTCACACGAGACGAGCTATTGCGTGATGCATCGTCGGGGTCACGGTTTTCGTGACGCACATCCGGCTTCACTTGCAACGTTGTTTCGTGTGACACCTCCGAGCGACGCAGAATCGCTCACAAATCGTGAGTCTTGTACTCGTCGCTTATTTTTAAAAAATTGTTTATTTTTAATGACGCCGGTTGTTCATCGTACCCGGGGCAGCACACATCGCTCCGTGTGACACCCCGGGAACGATGAACACAGCTTACCTGTGTTCCGCGGCTCCCACCGGCAATGCGGAAGGAAGGAGGTGGGCGGGATGTTTACGTCCCGTTCATCTCCGCCCCTCCGCTTCTATTGGCCGGCTGCTGTGTGATGTCACTGTGACGCCGAACATCCCTCCACATCCCTCCCCCATCAGGAAGTGGATGTTCGCCGCCCACAGCGAGGTCGCTCAGCAGGTAAGCACGTGTGACAGCGGTTTAATGACTTTGTGCGCCACGGGCAACTAATTGCCCGTGACGCACAAACAACGGGGGCGGGTATGATCGCTCGTGCAATCGCACGGCAGATCGTACCGTGTGAAGCCCGCATTATAGTCAGTGGATAACCTTGCAATCACTCATAGGATCCAGTTGGAAACATACTGGCATGACCCTATAGTATCCTACTAGCGCTGCTGCCATTTTTTTGTCCATCTAATAAGCAATTGGTAGCATATCCTTGCAAACGTTTGCCAATGTTCACTCTTAAAATAACTCCAATAACGGTGAAGGCAACTTTTATGCTAGTGATATGTATGTTAAATAACATTTATCTTCAACTAAAGTTCTCGATTATTATATAAGATGGGAACCATTTAGAGTATATGCAACTTTACATTGATAATATTGAACATGTGGCAAATACTTTAATCACAACTTAAATATCCATCTCCATCTAACCTTAGTTAATATTCTTGTTATCATATGTATTTTATTGGCTTCCAGACCAGTACATCATGCTGAGGGTGCATCTTTTTATATCCCTTTCCTGTGTTATATAGTTCAACTATCTTTTCCTGTAGATCCATTGACAATTCTTTTGCTTTCCCCATGACTCACAATACAGAAATGTAAGTGGCTGGATGAAAGATACAAGAGTCTTTCTGGATCCCAGAAACTCACTTAGCTTTTATGCACGCACACTGATTACAAGCAAACAGGTCACAGGTGAGGATGTTACCTTTATTAGCCACTCAAACCCATTTGTGTCAACGTGCATGTTATCAGGCCAAAATCCCAGGGTATGTGAACTTTTGATCAGGGTCATTTGTAGGTTTTTGATTGTCATTATAATTTAAAAAGAGAAAACACAGTAGTTTGCCGATAAATGGCTTCATCCAACCACTAACCATGAGTGGAAAAGAAGATTTTGCGTCATCATTCATATTCTCTGAAAAAGACCAAGAAAGCAAAAAATCTGCTGGGGTATGTAAACTTTTGAACACAACTGTATATGGGCAATATCATTAGAATAAGTGTGAACTATGTTGGTAGATAATCTTTAACTGGTTACTTCATCTATTAAATTGCACAATGTATTTATGTTGCAAAATCATTTTTCATTCTTCCCCATTTCCATTGCTGGGTGATAAATTCAGAACCATATTTTCCTCTGTGGCACAGCATTATTGAATTAACATATTTTGTTTCTGATAACTTGCCAATCATTGCAGATTTTGCATATTCTGAAGGATGGCATTTGGCTCACTTTGAACAACTTGGAAAATGTAATATGTTTTCAATCACATTCAAAGGCAGATTACGGTCCATTGCTTCAGGCTAGCGGCCATGGACTATCACAAATGAAACCATCATATTTTGTTAACATTGAAAATGTGACAATATGATGGCGAGAACAGCTGCTCATGTTGCTAGAAAATGGAAGATGGAGGTCTGTGTGTTCAGTTGTTGGACACAAAATGAAAAACAATAAATGGTAATAAGTACATGTACTATATATCATTTTTTTTTTTTTTTTTAAGCAAAGACTGAAAATTGGATAAAGTAAAAAAGTGTACCAACTGCTGAAAAGGCAAGCAGTCTATCCACTGTAACACACATTTCATTTAACCCTAACGCTTCCATAGAGGAAAAATGCTGTGATTGCGATTCCATACTTCTGTCTTGTAGAGAGGAAGCCACTGGGTAGAGCATTAGAGAAGAGTAATGAGGACAGACGTTAGTGAACCATGGCCTATTCTCTAGATCCATGCATAATTTAAAGTGTAATGTTAAGTCACTAGAACACAGGAAGGTAATTTTCTGCAGCAGATGCTAAACTCCCTCTTGAGAATGCCGGTACCACCAGTTATTTTACTACCTACCATTTGAAGCTTATTGAGAATTGAACTATATTAAGACTAAAACATATCTGCTTAAATCTATTTAACTTTCTCTCTGTCTATATTACTACTTAATTGTCCTTTGTGTCTATATTGATAGTTATTAAGCTAGACATACTAGTGTGCCTTAACGTTCTGGCGCCCCAGTTGTGCATTACACCTTCACCGCACTTCACCCATGCGCAATATAAAGTATAAGAGCCCAATATAATCCACATATTGGGGAATAAAATGAATGCTATTCAGTTAATGCTACATATCATGAAGATGCGACCAGTGGTATCACTATAAATTCCCAGCATTGCTTCTCAAAGTGTACCTTCTCTAAGACAAGGTAATTTATCTTATGGTTCCTGAAAGTGAAAAATATGGTCAACACCCATTCATTGGGAATTAAACATGACAATCAGGGCTAATGAATGTTCACTATTAGTGTAAATATATATGTATATATATATATATATATATATATATATATATATATATATATATATGTAACTACTATAGTTGGAATTTGATCTCTTATTGACAATGGAGCATTAGAGCTATTTTCGGCAATGGTAAGGGCCTGTTTGCTAATGATTACTACTAGATTGAACATATTTTCTTTGCCCCTTTCATACTGTAATATTAGTGAAAGTCTACACATAAGTAATTAATTTTCATTAAAAAAATCAATTTTGTTAGGAATTTTCAGATTTTTTTTTTAGATTTGTTTAATGCAAATCCAATAAAATGGCTGCCTGCCAGAGTACAATTTGCTAGATTATTTTAAGAGCTGGTAAGGGGTTAAGAATAAATAATAGTAATACAAAAGATTATTCTCAACTGTTCCAGGCCTGCTTCTCACCTGAGTTGTCAGTGCCGCTCCCCCTGAAGTCCTCCGCTCATTTTCAATAAGTCTTCGGTTTCGTCTATTTATCTAGTTTTCTCTTTGGTCTTCACTTTGGATCCTCCAGCACTCACTGTACCTCGTGTGCAAATAGAGCAAAACATGCATTTCCTACTTGGTTGCATGGACAAGGGATAAGACACACATTATTGAAACATGTTGCACCTCGTGTGCCATAGAAGGCCTAGTCAATGATGTAAGATTTAAACTAAATAGCGAAGAGAAGACCATAGATGAGAAGACCAAAGAAAAGACTGGTCTAAAGACTCATCTTAAGCCAGCAGAAGACCAGGTGTGAAATAGCAGTGGCAGGACAGGTGAGGGATTGGTCTAGATTAGGTGAGCATAACCTTTCTGTCTCTCAATTTAGGATGTTTTGAGAACGGGAGAGACCTCAGAGAATAATAAATGTCTTTAGGGGCAGTTTTGATTCAGACAAAATTTTATTTTGAATGAATCAATGTTAGCAGATGATTCAAGTAATTTTGCCAGAAACAAATTTTGGAGGATTCAATTTTGAGAGATTTGCTCATTTCTATTAAAATCCCACAATTAAAATGTACTTTGACCACTTTTCTTCCCATTTACTGCTACTGGTAAGTAATGGTCTCATGCCTCATTTTTATATCTAAATCAAATGTGTCATATTAAAAACAGCTCAAGGCATTTCTTTGAATTTGACTGTCAGTTATGAAATAGCATAACATATTTACATAGATAGGTTGAAAAAAGACTTAGGCCCGTCAAGTTCAACTATTCTTCACCATTATACAATCTTTGTCACTAAATTATCTATAACCCACAATGCCATTTTTGCTGAGGAAAGCATCAAGCCATTTTTTAAAAGCTGTTCGAGTATCTGCCATTACTACCCCTTGTGGTAGGTTATTCCATAGTTTTACTGCTCTAACACTGAAGAACCATTTCCTATTTAGCTGCTGGAATCACCTTTCTTCCACCCATAGCAAGAACCCTCTGGTCCTTAGTATTGTCTTTGGAAGGAATAAGTTATGTGCCAGTCCATTGTTTTGACCACACATGTATTTTTACATATAAGTTATATCTCTACCAAGACTTCTTTTTTCTTAGCTAAACAAGCCCAAAGTTTCCAACCTTTCATCATATGTGAGGCCTTCCATTCCTTGTAGTAGTCTAGTTACCCACCTTTGAAATGACTTTAACTTCTGAATGTCCTGTTTAAAAATGTAGAGCCCAAAATTGGATCCCATATTCCAGATGTAGCCTTAAAAGTGATTTAAACAGGATTACTAATATATTGGGATTTTATCTCTCTTTTTATACACCCTTAAATCTTGTTTGCTTTAGCTGCTGCCTGACATTGAGTAATGCTGCTCAGTTTACTTGTGACCAGAATACCCAAGTCCTTCCCGAGTTCTGTAGTCGCGAGTATACATCTATTTATTGTATATGCAGCAATAGGAATACTCCGTTCTAAGTGCATCACTCTATATTTATCAACATTAAACCTCATTTGTGAAGTGTCTGCCCATTCTGACATCTTATCCAGATTATTTTACAATATTGTAGTATCAAGGTAAGTTTTTAATATCTATACATAGTTTGGTGTAATCAGCAAAGACTGACACTTTACTCTTAATTTCCCTGCTGACTACATACCATTTAAAAATGTACCATTTATGACTACTCTTTGTTTCCTTTCTTTTAGCCCATTTTATATCCATGTTCTTATAGTTTCCCCTAGTCCCTGTTTCTGGAGCTTCAGTATAAGGCCACTACCGCAGACAGTGATTAATTACGAAGGCCACTCCTTGAGCCGGTATCCTTTCCCATGTTTCCAGCTTGGCAAATCCTTTCTCTTACATGGTCGCCTTTCACCCCTAATTAACATTGGAGTCACTTCTGTGGAAGACTGCACTCATGCAGGTCGCATCCACTTGCTTCCATGATCAATTTCTGTTGCCACTGACATTTCTTTTTCGTTCATGCACCCTTCTACTCTCCAGCAACTCCTTACATTTGCCTGCTCTTATCAGATGTTCTTCCCACACTATACACTGCACTACACACTCTTTATGAGCTCTAAACAGGGACTACATCTTCCTATATACCGAATTAAGTTAGACAAAGGGCACCACCCATTGGGATCTTCCAGTATGAAACAAAAAGAAAAAGAGTATACTCAACAGGGATCATCAATGAGTCATTATATAGAAAAATACAAAAAAACTATACTGTGATGACATATCAAGAACACACATTTGTCTGGCTCAGAGAGCAATCAAGACACGCAACAAATCGATAGTAAAAACACTAAAAAACCAATCACGGTTTATATCCCCAAACACGCCATCCCTCCAACAGAATACAAGTGTGGTATATAAGACAAAAATAAGTGCCTTTTATCAATAACTCACATCATTACCCACATATAATGGTAGGTTTTTGAACTACTAGACAATGTGTATGATAGATTTATGTGAATAAGCCCAAATGGGTACATACATACACACAACCCCTTAGTATCCGTTGCCTACTCAGTAACAGATGTTATTGTATATAGACCTGGTATCAGCTACCCATTAGAGTGGGAAAATAGGTACCTTAGTAATAAATAGATAAGTACGAGTACCACCACTGTATAGTGAGAGAGGGGGTGACTCAAGTAATGTATTAGATAGAAGGACCACAATTTCACATGATCACCTGTAACAATTTAGGGTTAGAAACCAATTCTCATGACTGAGTAATCAAAAAGTACCGATTGATCACATACTACAGTAAAGGGTTAAATATAAAAATCACTACTGATTATAGTCTGCTAGTTTAGATTAAAAAAAAAAAAAAAATCTTTTGAGAAACCAACAGTTTCTAAGGTTTTGTGAAGGATCCAGACCCGTAAAAAACAGTATGCTCACTGATAAGCAGCTGGAGATGGAAAGAGAGATAAACTGATACTCACAATAAGTGAAAATGGCAGGCCTACCTGGGGATGTCGGGGTGGGGTTTGGACGGTGTGCACAGACCCCACACGTATAGCCACTAACCCAGTGGCTTCCTCAGGGGAAAAAAGTTTATCTGCTCGTGCCGTTTAACCTCTCAAATGGCGCTGTCAATATGTGACAGCGCCATTATAACGGCATCGGCGGTAAACATTTACTTACTGGCTGATACCGGAAGTCACGTGACGTGATCACGTGACTTTTGGTGGTTGTCATGGTAGCACAGGGTCATGTGATGACTCCTGTAGCTCACATGAATTACTTTCGGTTTCACTTGGCCCGGAGCCGAGTGAGGCAGAAAATTAGGATATCTGCTGTTTACAGCTGTATAGCTGGGATCAGCAGATATGGCAGAGCGATCAGATTATTGATCCATATATAGGGGGACTAGTAAAATAAAAAAAAAGTAAAAAAAAAATGTAAAAAAATAAAAATAAACAAAAAAAAATAAAAGTTCAAATCACCCCCCTTTAACCCCATTGAAAATTAAAGGGTTACAATAAAAACTATACACACATTTGGTATTGCCGCGTTCAGAAACACCCGATCTATCAAAATATAAAATCAATTAACCTGATCAGTAAACGGTGTAGCGGCAAAAAAATTCCAATCGCCAAAATTACGTTTCTTGATTGCCACAAATTCTGCGCAAAATGCAATAACAGGCGATCAAAACGTAGCAACTGCGCAAAAATGGTACCGTTAAAAACCGTCAGCTCAAGACACAAAAAATAAGCCATCATTGAACCATAGAGCCAAAAAATTGAGAACGCTACGGGTCAGGGAATATGGCGTAAAACGTGCGCAACTTTTTTCGGACAAACATCCGATTTTTTTTAACCCCTTATATAAAAGTAAACCTCACACCCACATATCAGTTTTACCATATAGTGAACACAGTGAATAAAATATCTCAAAAACAATAGTGCTGTCGCACTTTTTTTGCAATTTTTCTGCATTTGGAATTTTTTTGCCGTTTTCCAGTACACTATATGGTAAAACGTATGGCTCAATTTAAAAGTACAGCTCGTTCCACAAAAAATGAGCCCTCAGATGACCAATTTGACTGAAAAATAAAAAAGTTACATCTCTCTGAAGAAGAATGGTGGAAAAGCAAAAAACGAAAAGCGAAAAATCGGCCGATCGAGAAGGGGTTAAATGAGTTGGGGGATATTTGCATGGGATGATTCGTGATACCACCCGTGGTATGTGGCAAAATAGGGGCCGCCGCTGCCATTCAGTTCCCCTAGGGTCGGTGGTGATGCAGCAGAGGTGGTTCAGCTCTCCAGGGGTAGAGCTTAACCACAGGGCAGGTGATTGCGTAAGACACGGTGTAATGTTTGCGCTGATGTAGGGTTAGTGGCGCAGGCAATGAGTCCAAAACACAGCAGGGTGCCATCAAAAGGTGTTTAATCACAGTTGTCAGTTCCAGATTATCACATCCGGATGGTCAAATTCTGCCCTTGGAGTACTGAGTTCTGTGGCGATGGTATCCAGCTAATCCCCAGGTAACTTGGAGGCACAGAACTGGTGTCCCTTTCTGTAGTAGCCTTCCCAGGTCATCTTCCTGCGCTGGCCTCTCCCGCTTGCCCCGCGCCTCATACACAGTGCCCTGAGCCAGTGATCGCGGACCGTTTGCTGGGCGGCTTCTTGCTCTGTTCCCTGGTCCTATCTGGTCACCCTTCAGCAGATTCATGTGTGGTTGTGGCTGCGGCACATGAAGTTACCTCAACCTCCGGTTTTGCTAGCTGAGCCTTGTAGTTCTCCACCAGTCTAGGGGCCAGTCCCCTCTTGCAGCCTAGTTCCTCCACACCAGTACATCGGCTGTGGATGCGAGCCCACGAGTGGATCTCTCACTTCCCATGACTCTAGGACCCCTTCTTTCTTTCTTGCTCCCTGTCCTAGGACGAGCTCCTCCGGCTCCAGTCCTCAGGACCTCTCTCCTCCTTACATCCTTTGCCTTTGCTCGCCTTCTCTGTTCTGCTTCTAACTTGATCTTCTTAGTTTCACTTTCCTTTTTCAAACTGTTCTAAGTGTCCACCCACTAACCAACCCCACCTCCAGACTGGTTCCGGGACTGTACTGTCCCTAAGGAGCAATCTCGCCCCAACCCCAGCCTAATGGAGTGTAGCTATATTTAGAGTGTGTGTGTACTGTGGTCTGTGTGCTTCGCCTTACCAGGGATGGGGTTCCACACCTCTAGCTGACTTGCAGTACCTCTGTGGCAACTGGACCCTCAGGGGCGCCACAATACTGATGATACTGACATGAAACAAAGAGAAACAGAGCAAAATGGGGAAAAGCGTTCCATGAAAAATGGCAAAAGGAACAATATCCACAGGAAAAATCCACACAGAATAAAGCCCACGACCATGAGCACCCACAGGAAAATTGCCCACATGGACAAAATAACAACAATTTATTAACAACAGTTTAATATAGAGGGCTAAAGTTGTATTCACACACAGAAAATTGGCCACATTTGAAATTGCCCACATAGACAAAATAACAGTTTATTAACCCCTTCACGACCAATGACGGATCTATCCATCATGGATCGTGTGAGGTTAATCCCCGCCCCCCTGCCGTGGGCAGGTCGCAGTGATCCGCGCACATATCAGCTGTTTTCAACGGCTGACATGTGTGCCTGCATGTTACGAGTGGAATTGCAATCCACCCACAACATTTAACCCCTTACATCTCGGTGCCAAAATCTGGCAGCGAGATGTATATGCGCGCGGCCATTATTTTCACTTACCGCCGCCCCCACAGGAAGTCACGTGCGTGATCACGTAACTTTCGGTGGTTGCCATGGTAGCACAGGGTCATGTGATGACGCCTGTAGCTATCATGAGTCACTTTCGGTTTCAGTCGGCCCGGAGCCGAGTGAATCAAAAAAGTGATCATATCTGCTGTTTACAGCTATGTAGCTGTGATCAGCAGATAGGGCAGAGCGATCGCATTATTGATCCATATAGCCCCCTAGTGGGACTAGTAAAATAAAAAAAGTTTTCAAAAATAAAAAAAATAAAAAAAATCTAAAAGTTCAAATCACCCCCCTTTCACCCCATTGAAAATTAAAGGGTTAAAAAAATAAAAAATATACACGTTTGGTATCGCCGCTTTCAGAAACGCCCGATCTGTCAAAATATAAAATCAATTAATCTGATTGGTAAATGGCATAGCGGCAAAAAAAATTCCAAACGCCAAAATTACATTTTTTGGTCGCCGCAAGTTTTTCGCAAGATGCAATAACAGGCGATCAAAACGTAGCATCTGCGCAAAAATGGTACCATTAAAAATATCATCTCGAGACACAAAAAATAAGCCATCCCTGAGCCATAGATCCCAAAAAATTACAACGCTACGGATTTCGGAACATGGCGCAAAACGTACGCCACTTTTATTGGACGAGCTTGTGAATTTTTGTTAACCCCTTAGATACACGTAAACCTATACATGTTATGTTTGGTGTCTAAAACTCGCACTGACCTCAGGCATCACAATGACACATCAGTTTTACCATATAAAGAACACGGTGAATAAAGCATCCCAAAAACTATTGTGAAATCACACTTTTTTTGCAGTTTTTCCACACTTGGAATTTTTTTGCTGTTTTCCAGTACACTATATGGTAAAAATTATGGTTTCATTTAAAAGTACAACTCATCTCGCAAAAAACAAGCTCTTATATGGCAAGATTGACAGAAAAATAAAAAAGTTAGGGCTCTCGGAAGAAGGGGAGCAAAACACAAAAACGGAAAAAGCTCTGGGGCTGAAGGGGTTAAAAAGGTCTGATAACAACAATAAATCCAGCTTATTTGCCCACACAGTTTTGCACCACTGCAGTATCACAAACTTTTGGATCTGTGATTTTTGATGTGCAAGGTGGATGTTTATATGAAATGTGATAAAGTTGTGATTTGGGATTGATCTAGTGCAAAAATTATGAAGATCTCTAGTTTTTAAACATATGTTTGTACCAGTTTGTCATTATCAACAATACCTACAGTCTGTTCTCATCCCACACTGATTCTGCCGTACTCCTCCCAGCAGACCAGGCAGGGCTGCCATAAGGGGATGACAACCATAACTGATGTATGGGGCCCGGGATAATTATTTGTCTTTAATGAACCTCGGGCTGGGACGCCCTCTTCATGTGCCCCAGTCAAAACTGCAGCACAGGGGCCCGACCGTGATGCTTTGGTCACTACACATGGCTAATTTGTATGCGAACAGGCATCATATGCAAATTAGCCAAGTGCTGATTCTGAAGGCATGGTTGGTGGAGCAGAGCAGGGCACCGGCTCATCATCCCGCAGCCCAGCGTGCAGCAGCAGCATGATGAGGTCATCACTATGCGACTTTATCACACTGCTTCAAGCAACACAGAGCTGCAGAGGTGGCGAGGACACGGCAGCCATCGGGGAAAGGGAAGCACTCCGTGAGCTGAAGTCAGGAGCAGAAGATCCATGACTAATGCGGACATCACACGGGATGATAAATCATGCGATCGCACCCGCCTCCGTCGTTTGTGCGTCACGGGCAATTAGTTGCCCGTGGCGCACAAAGTCGTTAACCCCCCGTCACACGTACTTACCTCCCGGGCGACGTCGCTGTGGGCGGCGAACATCCTCTTCCTGAAGGGGGAGGGACGTTCGGCGTCACAGCGACGTCACATGGCAGCCGGCCAATAGAAGCGGAGGGGCGGAGATGAGCGGGACATAAACATCCCACCCACCTCCTTCTTCCGCATTGCCGGCGGGACGCAGGTAAGCTGTGTTCGTCGCTCCCGGGGTGTCACACGGAGCGATGTGTGCTGCCACGGGAGCGACAAACAACCAGAACACAGAAGGATGAACGAGATTATGAAAATGAACGATGTGTCAATGATGAACGAGAAGGTGAGTATTTCTGCTCGTTCATAGGTGTCACACGGTATGATATCTCTGACGATACCTGATGTGCGCCACTAACGGCGTGACCCCGACGATATCTATATCTATCTATCTATAGCTATATATCTATATCTATATATATATGTTTTTCCAAGCAAGGCGGTGGGACTGTGGAAGGTTTGAGGGGTGGAGGCAGAGCTGGGGTAGAGCCTGGGCAGGGTCTCATGGGGGCTTGAAAATTTTGCGAGTATGCAGCTCTGAAATTCCTATTGGCATCCCTGAGCCCAGGGCATGTCAGCACATAGTGAGCTCAGGAAAAAAGCAGCAAGAAGTGTGATCCAGAGGATAGCTATCACTGTCATCTGTACTTAGAAAGGTATCATTATTTGTACTCAGAGAGGCATTACTTTGTTATCTGTGGTGTTACATATGACTGCAGGTAGTAACTGAGGATAGGGTCTTTACAGATATTATAGGGACATGAACATAAAAGAAACTCACCAAGTGAGGTTGTAATATTCACAACCCCTACGCATGAACCCATGTGGTGTACAATTCAATGTCAGAGAGGAAAACAGGGTTCATGCTGCACTATCACCAAATGAATAAACTGTTGATTGTAAAAATCTTTTTTTTTATTCAGGTCTATGTGTTTCGGAGCACAAAAGTCTCCTTCATCAGGACAATGGAAAAACAACAATATCAATATCCAATGTATCTAAAGTATTCTATTCCTTCTTGAAATGTAAACATTGGGGTTTTCAAGTAGCTAGAGAAGTAAAAAAGTTGTGCTTTACTTGATGTTTGCCTGTCTCACATTTTGCATTTCAATGCAATGGTGATTTGGAGATGCAGGCTGCAACGCTCTACAAAATGCCATTCATTATCAAAACAAAAGATTGCAACCGTAGTTCAAGAACCAACAGAACATTGCCATGACTCCTGCCCTCAAAAAGCAGCAGCAAATGTTGCCAGAAGCAAAATGAGAGAAGACATGACAGCAGTAAGTGCTACTCCTCGCAATGTGATGGGAAAGGTGTGGTCTGTGTGGAGTAATGATGTATTGGTGCATAGGCCAACATAATCATCTCTTGCAATAGTCCTTGTCCATCATAGAGCAGATGATTATTTTCCTAATGCCAAAACTATACATTTTTATATTCCTGAAACGTATAGTCAACTGATACTTCATGAATCAGGAAAGAATGATCAAAACCGAATTTTGGTTTTAGACAATAGAGATCTTATGCTTGAACTAAACAAAGATACTATCTATGGAGATGGCAGCTTTGATAAAGTACCCAATGTATTTTACCGACTGTACACTTGGCATGCAAAGGTGGGTAACTCATATCTGCTATGTTTGTACATTTTACTACAAACAAAGGACATGAAAGCGTATAATAGAATAATAAAGGTATTGATTTCAAATCTGGCACCTTCTAAGGTTTGAGTGGATTTTGAGAAGGCTTGTATGACTGCAGTAAGGATTGCCTTTCCACATACTGAGGTTTAGGGTACGCTCACACGAGCGTGAAAATCGGACGAGTGCAATGCGAGAAATTCTCGCATTGCACTCTGACCAATGTTAGGTAATGAGGTTGAGCTGTTGGTCAGCTTTTCTCGCATCCAGATTCTGGATGTGAGAAAAGCGGCAGCATGCTGCGTTTTGCTGCTACCGCCGTATCTCTTGCACCCATTCAAGTAAATGGATGCGAGAGATACATCGGACTGCACTCGGATGTTATCCCAGTGCAGTGCGATATACGCACAGGCTGACAGTGGAGGAGATGGGGGGGATTAACCCCTCCCTCTCCTCCGCAGCGCCCGCACTCAGCTTCACAGTTGCATGACACTCGGCTTATGCTCGCATCAGAGCCTGAGCCAGGGGACATTAGCATATCGCATCCGATGCTCTCGCATCGGATGCCATACGCTCATGTGAGTCCAGCCTAAAAGGTGTTATTTTAATCTGTGCCAAACTCTCATCAGAAAAATAAAAAAAATGTTGATTTAAAGACAGAATATCAATCTAATAGCAACATAAAAATTACATTGGTTTCTTGCTGCATTTGCCTTTTTGCCAATTGAAGATGTGAGAACGATTTTGCATTTTTCGTTTTTGTTTTTTGCTCCCCTTCTTCCTAGAGCCGTAACTTTTTTTTCCGTCAATCTTGCCATATGAGGGCTTGTTTTTTGCAGGACGAGTTATACTTTTAACTGAAAACATATAGTGTACTGGATAACGGCAAAAAAATTCCAAGTGCCTAAAAACTGCAAAAAAGTGTGATTGCACAATAGGTTTTGGGGTACATTATTCCCCATGTTAACTTTATGGTAAAACTGATGTGTCTGTGTGATCCCTCAGGTCAGTATGAGTTTATAGACACCAAACATGTATAGGTTTACCTTTATCTAAAAGGTTAAAAAAGTTCAGAAGTTTTTTTTAAAAAAGGGGCACATTTTTTGCGCCATTTTCTATGACCCATAGCGGTCTCATTTTTCGGGATATGGGGCTCATTGGCTGCTTATGTTTTGCATTTAAAACTCATGTTTTTAATAGGCCCATATTTGCGCAGATGCGCTGTTTTGATCGCTTGTTATTGCATATTGCGTAAAATTTTCAATGAGCAAGAAACAGCATTGGGAATTTTTTTGCTGCCATGCCATTTATCAATCAGGTTAATTGATTCTATAGTTTGATAGATTGGGCATTTCTGAATGCGGCAATACCAAATATGTGTATATTTTTTTATTTTTAAACTATTTTATTTTCAATAGGGTGAATGGGGGTGATTTGAACTTTTAGTTTTTTTATTTTTTCATATTTTTTTAAAGTTTTTTTTTTACAATTTTTATTTATTTTACTAGTCTCCCTAGGGGACTTTCTGCATCAGCAGTCTGATCACCTGTGCATTTCTGATAATCAGAACTGCACAGTTCTGATCATCAGAAATGCAGCGTTCCTATTGGAGATGGCGCTCTGTTGGCTCTAACAGGAAATACGTCATGACAGCGACAGGAGTCACCACATGTCATCATGAGTTCATGACATCATGTCATGGGTCCTCCGATCATGGCAGGGAATGGCGCATTCCTCACCACGGCAATTTAAATTGTGCTGTCACATTTTGACAGCCTGATCTAAGGGGTTAACAGTGATGGGTGGATCACAGATCCACCCCCGCCAGTTAGCCACACATGTCTGCTGTTCAAATCAGCAGATATGTATGGGATCACTTTCGGCTCACCGCAGCAGCCGGCGGTGATTACCCTGACATGACCGAGGACGTATTGGTACGTCCTTGCTCGTTAAGGGGTTAATAGCTGCTTTGGGCTGAGTTCTCATATAATAATCATGCAAGCGAGTCCTCTGCAAGGTCAACATTTTTTACTGCTTACAGACTACAGCCTTGCATTCCTCTCCCAGTATCCTCCACTTCCAGTATTCCAGATGCTGGCGCTCTCTCCAATGAATTATCTAAGATTAGGGAGGACACTGAACTCACTCTCGAGAGCTCGTCTGGACAGGTGAAGAGACATGTAGACAAAATACGATTGGACCCTGGACCTCCTTGCTTTCTTCCTGGCAACAAGGTGTAACTCTCTTCAAAATACATCCGTCTTAAGATCCCATCTTACAAATTGGGTACTTCTTACATTGGTCCTTTTAAGGTCATCAATCAGGCTAACTATGTCTCCTATAAATTGAAAAACCAAAGGCAAAAATAATATGGACATAAATCCTGCTGTAACTGAATAAAAGTATAGTGCATATAAACATAGGGTACTTAGTAAACACTGTGTGAACATGAGCTTACAATCTGCATGTGTCCCACCCAGGGATATGGGGTACTCGGTCCCCGGCAGAGTCTCTATTTGGAATGTCACGGTGGTGGCTGTTGCCCGGTTTCGTACCCTGGGTCCTTTTTGTAATGGGGTGTATTTACAGGGGATTTAGATTAGTGTTCATACGTGATGCCATTTGCGGTATTGCGGCTATATATATATATATATATATACACAGTCATATGAAAATGTTTGGGCACCCCTATTAATGTTAACCTTTTTTCTTTATAACAATTTGGGTTTTTGCAACAGCTATTTCAGTTTCATATATCTAATAACTGATGGACTGAGTAATATTTATGGATTGAAATGAGGTTTATTGTACTAACAGAAAATGTGCAATCCGCATTTAAAAAAAATTTGACCGGTGCAAAAGTATGGGCACCTCCACATAAAAGTGACATTAATATTTTGTAGATCCTCCTTTTGCAAAAATAACAGCCTCTAGTCGCTTCCTGTATGTCAGGACCGGGAGGACTGATGGGCCCAGGAGGTGGATCCACTGGACCGAGTATCCCACCGGCGGGCAGGGTACACGGCAGCCGGAGCACTGGCGTGGCCGGGACAGGTATAACCAGGTCAGCAGAGTCACAAAGTTCTTCAGGACGGTAAGGAAAACAGGCACAGGTACCAGGGAGCAAAGACAAGAAGTCTACAGGACACGGCACCAGGGGGCCTGAGCACCTAGCACAAAAGACAAAGCTTCTAGACACGTTGATCAGGCAACGCCCCTATGGAAAGGCCAGTCTTATATATCCAGCACAGCCGTATGTCACATCCTGCTTCAGGTGTGCTGGGTCCATAAAACCAGGAGAGTGGGCGCGGCCTGGTCCTATACAGAGGCATGAGGCTAATACTCAGAGTCAGACTCATGAGACCAGGAGCAGGACACAGGAGAGCACGAGCGGGAGCGGCGGCCATGACCGGTGGACACGTGGAGTGGATCAGTGGGTAAGGAGCAGTGCAATGACGGTGAGGCCGGATCAGTGGGTACGGAGCGGTGGTGCGATGCAGGTGCGACTGGATCAGTGGGTACAGAGCGGTGGTGCAATGCAGGTACGACTGGATCAGTGGGTATGGAGCGGTGGTGCGATGCAGGAACCGGCTCAGTGGGTAAGGAGGGCTGCTGGGACACCGGGAGCGTGACAGTACCCCCCCCTTGAAGCCCCCCTCCCCGCGGCCGGGACATGTAGGCGCGCCGAAGAGGGGCAGCAACGTACTTCCGGGACAACCAGGACCGAGCCTCGGGGCCGCAATCCACCCAATCGACCAGGAAGGACTGCCTACCCCGGACCGTTTTCATGGCCACTATGTCCCGTATCGGAGAACCCAAGTCAGCGGCAACGGAGGCAACGGATAAGGGAAGACAGTCAGAAGCAGGACTGGAGTCGTGGGCGACCAGTTCGGGCGTCTCGGACCGGGTACAGGAAAGTGTGTCATCCTCAGTAAAAGGGGGCATCAAAGTCTCAAGTGCCAGGGATGGTGGAACGACGCTGGACTGCGTCGACTCTGCTTCTGGGTCCGGTGGCACCACAGGCACAAGTGCCAGGAGCTGTGGTACACCGCTGGACTGAGTCGTCGCCTCTTCTTCTTCCTGCGGCATAGCAGGCTCGGGTGACAGGGACCGAGGAACGGGCTGTAGGCAGTGGTCATGACACGAGGACCCCCAGCGGTTAATAGCGCCAGAGTGCCAACTAATGGCAGGGTCATGAAGTTGAAGCCAGGGCAGACCCAACAGGAGCTCAGGAGCCATCCTCGGGATCACAAAGAAGGTGATGGTCTCAGTATGCAAAGTGCCAACCTGGAGTCTTACTGGTTCAGTGGTATATCGGACAGGTTCGTATAGCAGTTTGCCGTCCACGGAGGCGAACCAGAGGGGCTTGGCAAGCGGGATCACAGGTACTTGGTATCGATCCACTGCAGACTGGCGTATGAAATTACCCGCCGCCCCAGAATCGATGTGGGCCTCTGCTGTGAACCTGGTCTTCTTCGTCGTCACCTGGACAGTCTGTGTAAGTGGAACGGAGGGGATTCCGGTGCCAAGGGTAGCGGTTCCCACCATCCCTTGGGCCTGGGGTCTACCAGGTTTCTCAGGGCATGTCCGAAGCATGTGTGACCCGTCTCCACAATAGAAGCACAGGCCCAGGGCGAGCCGTTCTGCACGGCGTTGCTTGGCTTGGTTCAGTCGGTCAATTTGCATGGGTTCCGGAAACATGTCACAGGAAGGCAGGGGCAAAGGAGCGGTAGGCCTCTGCGGGGACAAGGCGTGACGGGGTGGTAGCTTCTCCCGGAATACCTCTTTGGTTCGCTCCTGGAAACGGAGGTCAATCCGGGTGGCTAAGGATATTAAAGCGTCCAAGGTGCGTGGAACGTCACGGCCAGCAAGCTCGTCTTTGACGCGGCCAGAGAGTCCTTCCCAAAAGGCCGCCGTCAAGGCCTCATTGTTCCAGCCCAGCTCAGAGGCGAGCGTGCGGAACTGGATGGCGTATTGGCCGACGGTCAGGGTCCCTTGGCGTAGCCGGAGGAGCGAAGAGGTCACTGTGGTGGTACGTCCGGGTTCATCGAATGTACTTCGGAAAGCGTGCAGGAATTCCCGGATGTTAGTGGTCATTGGATCCTCATTCTCCCACAGGGGGTTAATCCAGGCTAGAGCTTCGCCTTCCAAGTGCGACATCAGGAACGCCACTTTAGCCTGGTCTGAGACAAACAAATGAGGAAGCAACTTGAAATGCAGGGAGCACTGGTTCAAGAAGCCGCGGCAGGACTTGGGATCCCCTGCATAGCGAGGCGGAGCAGCGAGGCGAAGTTGCGAGGCCGTGGCGGAAACTGGTTCGGAGCCGGAGACTGGTTGCTGCGTGGACTCAGACGAGGCAGCGGTCTGCAGTGTATATAACCGGTGGTCCATGGACGCCAGGAATTTCAGCATCCGGTGTAAGGTGTCACGCTGTTGCACCAGTTCCTGGCGTAGTTCGGCCAGCTCAGATGTGTGTGCTCCAGCGGGATCCATGGCCTGATCAAACTGTCAGGACCGGGAGGACTGATGGGCCCAGGAGGTGGATCCACTGGACCGAGTATCCCACCGGGGGGCAGGGTACACGGCAGCCGGAGCACTGGCGTGGCCGGGACAGGTATAACCAGGTCAGCAGAGTCACAAAGTTCTTCAGGACGGTAAGGAAAACAGGCACAGGTACCAGGGAGCAAAGACAAGAAGTCTACAGGACACGGCACCAGGGGGCCTGAGCACCTAGCACAAAAGACAAAGCTTCTAGACACGTTGATCAGGCAACGCCCCTATGGAAAGGCCAGTCTTATATATCCAGCACAGCCGTATGTCACATCCTGCTTCAGGTGTGCTGGGTCCATAAAACCAGGAGAGTGGGCGCGGCCTGGTCCTATACAGAGGCATGAGGCTAATACTCAGAGTCAGACTCATGAGACCAGGAGCAGGACACAGGAGAGCACGAGCGGGAGCGGCGGCCATGACCGGTGGACACGTGGAGTGGATCAGTGGGTAAGGAGCAGTGCAATGACGGTGAGGCCGGATCAGTGGGTACGGAGCGGTGGTGCGATGCAGGTGCGACTGGATCAGTGGGTACAGAGCGGTGGTGCAATGCAGGTACGACTGGATCAGTGGGTATGGAGCGGTGGTGCGATGCAGGAACCGGCTCAGTGGGTGAGGAGGGCTGCTGGGACACCGGGAGCGTGACACTGTAGCTTTTAATGAGTTCCTGGATCCTGGATGAAGGTATATTTGACAATTCCTGTTTACAAAACAATTCCAGTTCACTTAAGTTTGATAGTCGCCGAGCATGGACAGCACGCTTCAAATCATCCCTCAGACTTTCAATGATATTCAGGTCTGGGGACTGGGATGGCCATTCCAGAACATTGTAAGGCTATGTGTTCACCTTGCTTTTTACCTGCTTTTTACCTGCTTTTTCAACTGCAGCGTTTAATGCCAAAATGGATGTGTTCTGCTTTTCAAGCAAAGTCTATGGGAATTTGGGTTTCTTGTGCACACTATGCTGTTCAAAAAGGCGCCTTTTTGTGGCAGAAATTTGGGCAAAAACTCAGCTTTGCAGTTCAAAACTCAAATGGCAAAAACAATTGACGTGTCAACTTTTATTTTCATGAAAACATTTAACATCAACAGGTCTTTCCTTGCAGGTGAGGTTCATTACTTTAGCGTTTCAATAACTGGAGTACCCCGTCCCTGCACTCACCACCCAAAGGTCCTGGTCTCCGAACCCTCTAAGGAGGCACGTCACCATCTCTGTCCCGGACCTTTCCTGCACCCGGCCACCAATCTCCTTGGTGGCAGTACTTAAACAGGGTCCACTGGTGGTACTCTGGTGATGCACAACTGGTGCAACTTTTTACAGATTAAGAGTTTTTGGCTGCTGCCAGTCCTGCAGCCTCGGGTCCATTTTTATCAAAACATAACTGGTAACTTTTCAATTTTTCAGCAATTGTCCATTTTTAAGCAGTTTAAATCAACATTTATGTACCACCCCCGGGCAGGCAGCCAGGTCACTGCCGCCGCTTGGATCCAGATCCGCGGTGGCTCGAGGGGTCTCCAGACCCGGGGGTCGCGCGGCCACTCGAGTAAAAGGAAAAAGGGGAGATATGTACAAGGGGGATTTTTGGAAAGTTGTGACACCACCCACGTGCGTGGTAAGGTGGTGTACCACCACTGCTGTTGGTGGGGGAGCCCGGTGGCGGTGGTGTAGCAGCAAGGTGTTTAACCCCTCCATGGGTAGGGGGTTGTGCCCCGGGACCCATTGGTGTTGGATGGTAATGTTTCGGTGCCGTTAGGGAAAAGGTGCAGGGGATTTCCAAAGTACTCTCAGTCTGAGAATAACCACACCGACAACTTGTAAACCAAAGTTCTGAGCACCACCGTAGTCTGCGGGGAGCACGCCTGGATCCGTGCCCCTGGTGTTGTTGTTGGTCTGTAGCCCTCTTCCTGGCACCTCAAACTTGTTTGGACCCATTAGTGTGAAACTCTTCGGGTCCCACTCACCTGTGTGGCTAAAGAGATGAGCATGCTCTCAGGGTTCACGCATAGGATTTATTTGGACTGTAGCGGAAAAGTCCTATCCCATCGTTGCGCTAGTACCCCGATTTTGGAGCGGGTTTGGGTTGACACTTGAAGTCTTCACCCCCATCGGGTAAATTGCTGGAACGCGTGAAGCTACTTTCCAGCCTAGGGTCCACGTACCCCGTCGTGCCCTGGCCTCTGCACGGTGATAGCTCAAGGCTGCCGGCCACCCTCCTCGGCAGTCCGTGCCCCCTGACACTATCCCCTGTGACCGGGTTCCAGCTCCAACCAGGCCCAGACCAACGTCTGCCACCTAGTATACAGAAGCTCTCTTCCGTGGCCTCTCCTCCCGAGAGCCATTTCACCTCCAATCTCCTTCACTCTTGCCTCTCAACTCTTAACTGTCACTGTCCTCACTTTTTCCTCACCAACCTCCCTAGTGGGCGGCCCTATTCCCTTCAGGCCCCCCAATGGTGTGTCTGGTAGGTTCAAGTGGGAAGTGTTCCTAGGATTTTAATTGGACTAGCTGTTAACAACACCGTAGGGCTGGGATCCGTTAACCAAGGAGGGTGGATACTGTGCGGAAGGGCAGATTGCACAATACCCTGTGACGATCTGAGAGGCCAGGGCGTCACATTTACATTTTTACATTTTAAACTTTTTCAATCAGGAACAGTTCAACAGCAAACAAAACAAAAAAACTGGTAGAAAAGCAGGTAACGACTACCAGGGTGCTGGATAGGGGCCATCTGGTTCACTTGGCCTGCTGGGATCAGCACTTAAAGTCTGTGTGCGCTTGTACTTCCTCCTGGTGGCAGCTGGGGGACTGGTGCTGAAATGGGAGCAGGTTCCTCTGCAACAATCTCTGCTGGCACATAGGGTTGCATTTGGGCACCGATCTCACGCCAGATTGGGAATGGTACCACAGCAGATTGGTAGACCGGTTCCTCCGGCTTTGGTGCCCAGATCTTAGATACCGATTAGTTTCGTAGCACAACACGAATAAACTCGCCTCCCGCAGGCGGGACCCAGTCTAGTGTGGGGAGCAGGTCTGCCGTACCCCCAACAGTGACTGGGTACAGTCCTGAAAAGGGGGTTAATGCCGCGCATCAGCCAAAATGAAGATGTAGCACGTTCATGTTATAAATGTATTCTGGGCTGCCGTCACTGGATCAGAGGGCTCCTTCTCTAGCACAGAAGGTGATGCGACCGCTTCTGGTCTGGCAGGGGAAGATTTTGCCACTTTGCCCTTCTCCAGCGGAGAAATTGATGCGACCGCTTCTGGTCTCTCTGGCTCTGGTTGTGACATGGCCTGGTTCGAGGACAGATCCCGGTGTCTGGATCGATGCAGCCTGGTTAGGCGGCGCTTCACTTTCTTGAGTCCGCATGGCTGTGACCACCTCCATCATCTCCAGCTTCCACTCCTCGACTCGCTGCAGGTGTTCCCATCGCAGAGTCCAGCACAGCTGCTGGACCTCTGCCTCTAGCTTCTCCGTGGTCCAGGTCCCTGGTTGACCTGGTGCACTGGCACGATCCCCTGGAGCAGACATGTCGCTGGATAAAGTCCTGGAGGCATTCTGGTGCAGGGCCACCTTTCCCTGCTTCCGGTTTAATTTTACATTCCAGATACTCTCAGGGGTCAGGGCTTTCTTTTTCGTGCCTTTTGGTTTGCTGTGGCTCAGTTATTTTTCACAGCAAAATGGCGGCGGTTTTTCAAACAATAAAGTACAGTCCATTAAACACAATTTTTAAGGTACACGTCACCCGGTTTGACTGGGTCCAGTTCAATCCTGTTCGTGACGCCAGAAAAAAGGATTGTCGTGCCCAGAGATATGGGTACTTTGTCTCCGGCAGAGTCTCTATTGGGAATGTCACGTGGTGGTTGTTGACTGGTTCCGTGCCCTGGGCCCTCTTTGTAATGGAGTGTACTCACAGAGGATTTAGATTAGTGTTCATACGTGACGCCACTTGCGGTGTTGCGGCTATATATAAATGGAGCCGCCACTACAGAATGTCACTACTGGGGCTGGTGGTAATTGCAACCTGGATGGTAGGCCCTCTGCAAGCAGGGCCGGACCCCAGAGGATGGATGTTGTGATGGGCGTTGGAAGAAGGTAGTCCACACAGAGGTATAGTGCAACTGTTTTTTTTTACTCACAGCTTGTAGGTGGTAACAGGTTACCCGAGGCTGGCTGGTTTTCACCTCCACGTCCCCTTTGTCCCAGTGCCAGTTCAGCACACCTTCTTGCCTTGCACCTGTTTCTGGTAAATGGGTCCCCGTGGCGTAGAGCAACTGGTGGGTCTCCATCTGGTGGTTTGTCCACTTCTGTCCGCCTGACGGTAGCGTGAACCCTGTGGGGTTGGAGTCTCTGGTCCTGTCCCCGGTTCTCCCTTTGCTACTGAGTCTTCGGATTTTAAGGTCAGCGAGGTCCTTGATGGACCCCTCGCTTTGCAGGTGTTAACAGGTCGGCTTGAAGCTCTTTCCTGTCCTAGAGTCCTGTAACCCGTTGGTGCATAGTTCCAGGAGTACTCCACCGTACTCCACCGGCAACTACTCTCCTGGGTACCAGGTTACCGTTAACCTCAGTCAGGATGTTGCTTCCCTTCCACCTTCACACCTCCACTCCTGTCAACTCACTCTGACTACTCTCTACAGACTGCCCCTCCCACCTGGTCAACTAGTGGACAGGTTTGGCTCCACCTCTAGGCGGCCATTCATTGGTCCGACTCTAGCTAAGTTCCATGGTATGGGGGATTGTTGGGGAAAACTGGGATTACCTAGGGGGTAGGCCCTGCATCCTTGTGGGGCATTTCATTTTATGCTTCCCATGGCTGTGTGTCCGATTGGGACCCAGTCACTGACAGCCCTTATTCACATTGAGGCCTATTTTGACCCATGATAAGGTTTTAATATTAAAGAGTGTAAGTATTGTCCCGACTGGGTACTCCTTGTCACGGTAGGATGGCTTTATGTTTTTTTTTATTAAAAACAGTGTTCACAAAGTACCCTATGTTTGTATGCACTATGCTTATATTCAGTTACAGCAGGGTATACGTCCATATTATTTTTGTCTTTGGTTTTTCTTTGTCCTATGGCCAGTAAAAGCATGAGCTTACAAGCTACATGTGTAGCAAATCATAATCCGGCACACTTTTTTATTTTTATGTAGTCTCCTATAATTTGAAGCTCCAGGGCTCGCTATGTATGCCCAATTCCTTCCATATGTCTCTGCTCAAGCATGTCCTGAGTCACTTCTTCAGAGATCCTGGTGCCTCGCCCCAGCTAGTCTGCTTCAAAAACAGTTTTGACATGAGAGATATCTTGGTCATGAAGAAAATGAAAGGTAAAACTCTTTTCTTCATTGATTATAAGGGTTTTTGTCCTGGGAAGAGGTCTTGGGAACCCTGGGAGAATATTAATGCATCTCTTCTCCTGAAGAGTTTCTTTGAGGTTTAAAAAGCGTGGACATAAGGGAGGGGATACTGTTAGGCTCTTTGTGTGTCAGGGGCACTGACACTCTGACCCAACTGTTACCACGCTCACCGCAGCTGCTTTCCTCTCATCCGGCTCCTGGGATCCATACATGCTCAGCAGTTCTCTAAGCAGTGCACTTAGGGCATGGCCGTGCTGCGCTCCCTTTTCTTAATTGGCTAGCATGACCTAACCCAGAAGTGTGTTCAGTCTGCGGCTCAGAGGCACAATATATTTAATGCATCTTCCCCTATTGGGAGGTGCCTGTCCAATGACTATCACAATAAGGCTGGTTTGGTTTGGGATGTAAGTTCGTGACGCCTCCCACGGGTTTTGGTGAATAGCTGGACACCACCACTGCCATTAACTAGGCCTCCCGGGGACGGTGTTGTGCAGCTTGGTGTTGACCCCTCTGTGGGTAAGGGAGTGATGGTCAGAGGGAGGTGCTGAGGCGTGGGAGTGGGTGCGGGCGTATGCTGAAGCGTTGCGGTGCGCGGCCCGAAGGCACTGGTGTACTCACTATGACACAATACACTGGAGTCTCTGGTAAACCAAACGGGATGATGAACGGGGCCCGCAGCCGGCTGCAGCTTCTCTCTGAACGGGTTGGTGGTTTCCGCCTTTCTCCTGCACCTTTCATATGAACGTTTGACTCCTATGCCTAAGCAACGGTAGTCCGCTCCCCGGCTTGCTGGTTGTCGAAAGAGCCCTGTTTGACCACAGACGCTGGCCCTTTGGGTCTCTATGCCTTGGCGGTGGCTTTACCCTGTATGGTTGGGCTGTTGTGTTCTAAAGGGTCTTGTGTGGGATAGGTCCTAAAGTCCAGTCCTCAATCAGTTGATTTGACTCGGCCCTGTCGGTTCGGGGCTTTGTACTGTGTCTGAGTACCCCTCCTGGTGCTGCAGTTTCCAATCGGTTCCCCGGTTCGGTACCGGCGAGGCCACCGCCCGACCCCGGTCCCTACGGTTCCACCGGCTATAATCCCAGCTCCTGGAGGCGGCCACCACCGTCTGCCTCCTTGCCAAAGGTGACTGGGCTCCGACCCAGCCACCTGAGTAGACTCTTAGCAGGCCTGGTCACAGGTCTGCCCTTGAACTCGTCCTCCCTCCTTCACTGTCAAGTATTCTCACTAGACTGCTCTACAACGTCCGTCTGAACTTGTGTCTTTTCCCGCCTCCAGGCCTGTGAACTCCTTGGTGGGCGGAGCCAACCACCTGGCTCCGCCCCCCTGGTGTGGACATCAAACCTGGAGGGTGGTGACAAGGGTTTCTTGGTTGGCTGCTGTCACCTACTCGGGGAAGGGGGTGGTGTGTGTGTGTGACTACCTGGGACGACCTGACTAGTACAGTGCGTCACACATACTGAAGATAACATATACTATCACAATAATAGTTGCACTGAAGCAAAAGGAAAATAATGTGAAAAGATGCAAACAGTGGACACAGGAAAGTGAACAGGCATTGCTGCTTGGAAAAAACATGAAATTTTTTTTTTGAAAAAATGAGATGCTTAGCAGATAAAAATGGCCAATTTTATTTGAGCCCAGTTACCACATCACGATGTACCTCTCAACTGGGTCCTAACACAGTGAATGCCTCTCTTTGTGTCAAACCTGAACTGAGTGATGTCCCCTGCTCACAGTTGTTGACTGGTGATGTCACTCAGTTCAGTGGAGGTCATTCCCAGGCTCCCCCGGTGCTCTCAGTGAAAGCGCTGTCGGACTGTCAGATTACGAGTCACGGTCATGACCCGTAATCCAACAACCTGGCAGCACTTTTACTGAGAGCAGTGGGGGAGCCCGGGTTTGTCCTCCGCTGAACTGAGTGATCACCTGCTCACAGCCGGGTCACCCATTGGCTATCAGTATTTCCTAGAGCCTGAAGAGAGCGGAGATGCTCTCTGTGCAGGAACTGGATGTAGTAGAGCTGAGGATCATTGTGGGACTTCATATGGATTATGCCAGATCTGAAAGGGTGTTTTGGGATTTAATAAAGGGGTGAAAGATGGCGTGTATATTTTATTACAAATAAAGGATTTTTTCGGTGTTTATGTTTTATTTCTTTTCACTTACAGGATCAGTAATGGGGGTGTGTCATAGACTCCACCCATTAAAAATCTAGGGCTTGATGTCAGCTGTCATTTTCTGACAAATCACAGCTGTTATTAACCGCTGATATTACCCCGATTGCCACCACACCAGGGCAATCAGGATTAGCAGGGTAAAGCACCAGGATTGGCACATCTAATGCGATGTGCCAATTCTGGGCAGCCGCGGGCTGCTATTTTTAGGCTGGGGGGGAGAAATCATGGCTTCTCCCATCCAGATAATACGAATCTTCACCTGTTTGCTTTACCATGGCTGTTTATCAAATTGGGGGGACCCTATGCCTTTTCCCCCCCTGTATTTTAATATCCAGCCACGGTAAACCTTACAGATAGAGGTTGCAGCCTGTAGCTGTTGTTTTACCCATGCTTGCTATCATAATATGGTAGTAGATACATCATTTTTTAAAATTATTTACTTATTTCTTTTTACATTACCATACAGTAAACTGACTGCAACCAATCACAGACACAGACACAGGGTGGGGTTTGTATAGCTGTCTGCAAACAATCACAAACACTGGCACAGAGGGTGGGCGGGGAAAGCAGTGAATATTGATGAATCTTAATTAGCAAGCTGGAAGAGAGTCTGACTGCGATGTGATCCTCCATATCCTGCTCGTACAGCCATTTCTCTTCCATTTGTAGCCCTCTAGCACTTACTACAGCCATTTTACAGGCCAGAACTTCTTGTCACCATTGACTTGTATGGAGTTCATTGTTTCATTGTTCCTGCAAAAAAATGCCTCCGCTCACACTGCATGAGCGACCACGGCAAAACTGGCAGTGCCGGGCTTCCAGCTGGTTGACCACCCACTTTATTCACTAGATCTAGCTCCCTTCAACTATCATCTGTTTCCAAACCTGAAGAAACACCTCAAGGGTACCAAATTTCCCACCATTTCTGATCCATGGCTGCTAAGGAAACCTGCTTTGAGTCACAACAGAAATCCTTCTTTTTGCTAGGCTTACAGAACTTGGAATACCTATGTAAGAAGTGTGTTGATGTAGTGCCCCTGAACCCCTCAGGGCACTACTAGGTACTGCATCCTGACAAAGATGCAGGGCCTACCCTCAGGGACCTGGAAGACCAGTGCCGGTACCACCAAAACGCATAATATCCCAGTTCCCACTCCCAATTAGGTTTGACTGACTAGTCCGGGACCCAATGAATTGCCACCCAGAGGTGGAGCCAGTCAGGTCCACTAGACGACAACCAGGTGGGAGGGGAGAGACTGACACTCAGACAGACAGACAGGGAGACTGGTAGTGGCAGTTGAAGGGGACAGACGTGTCTCCAGACGGGGTCATGTAGCAGTGACCTAGGGGGCACAGGAGAGTGGTTGCCAGTGAGGGTACAGCCAGGTACCCCTGGAACCAGAGCACCGATGGGGCACAGGGCCCTAGGTCCGGCGACAGCTTCAAGCAACCTGACAAAATCTGCACAGTGAGGTGACCTTCATGGACCTCACTGACCCAAGAATCCAGGGGCACCAGCAGTAAAGATTGAGCCAGGGACCGGAACAGAACACAGACCCTACAGGGTTAACACTGCCTGCCGTACGGACGAGAGACTGCCGACAATCAGTAAGGGACCCCCAAAGTTCCAAACTACGGGGTCCCACCAACCAGTGAGAGGTGCCGGGGAAAGAGTCTACCAGGTCACCACACCAACACTGGGACAAAAGGGACCAGGGGTCGGGACCAGGGGTCTGGACCAGCCATCCTCAGAGCCTCAACTCAACACCACTGTAAGTAATAACAGAAGTTGCACTGCATCCCCATCGTGTGGTCTCCCTTCTTTCTGCGCTGAATCCCACCATCTACTCCCTAGGGCCCGGCCCTACTTGCGGAGGGCCTACCATCCAGGCTGCCATCACCATCAGCCCCAGTGGTAACAGACTGGGCAGCGGCAGTTCTATCACCATAACCGCAACCCGCAAGTGGCGTCACGATATAAACTCTTTATTCCCCTGTATATATTCCCCTTTAAAAAGCAACCCTCAGGGTCATGGAACCGGGCATCGGCTGTTACACAACCGTGACACAGCATCCACGTACATATATGGCCCGGGACCGAGTACCCCATAGCTCTGGGATGTCACAGTGACATCAGTGGAGAGTATGTGGAATAAATGTAAAGTTTCATCATCCTAACTTGTTTCTTTATGGGTAAAGCCAAAGACTTATCAGCAGCCTCTTGTACAATATTTATCTGCGTTACTTTATAATACTTAGCAACCACCGTACCATGGATGGTAGATGTGTAAGTAGTTGTTCATTAGTTGTGTTCTACCTCCATCATTTAGCATAGAGGCCTGCTGCGTTCTGCAGTATATTGATATTATGACCAGGTGTTGGTAAGTATGGATGTTTTTTCTATGATGTCTTTTAGATTTTATGTAATTTCTAGTGAATTGCTTTTAATTTTAGTGTAGGAAACTGATATCAATAAAGATCTTTAATGCAGGTAGTGGGCTTGGATTGTTTGTCCAAAATATCACCTTATACCTCATATAGTTTTGTGCAGGATACAGCATGAAGTGTCATGTTGGAGAAACTGGGTGCACTTTGGGTGTACTTGGGTGCACTTATATAGTGTGGGGCAACCCCCCTGATAGATGTGACCATTAGGCTGTGAGTAGACATCCCCAACATGAATGATAGATATGTTGTTGTTCATTACATTTGGCACCTATGCTGCCTCTGCACTTTATCATATGGGCCTTCCACATCCTTTAGTAAATTAGCATTGTGACCAGAAATTGGTAAGTATGGCTACTTTTTTTTTATTTTATTTTTAATACCTGTACTACTGATGTCAGTATTTACTTTCTAATATCAATATCTGCACTCTTGACTGAACTGATATTAATCATATTAGCCATGGTCTGATATTTTATGGGAAATGTTATAACACAGGCGATCATCATAGAAACAGAGTGCGCAGCATTATATTGTTACCAATGGCTATGAGATATTCAACAAGTACATACAGTGTCCATACACTTTTGACCAGGCCGTGTGTTTCAGTCAGGTTAATCATTAGACGAAAGGAAGTTTACTTTGGCTGAAACATAAAGGTTACAGGGTGGTTCCTTCAAAGCATAAATCTTTTGGCGGCTGTTAAAGCTCCTGGACACTGATTAACACAGGAAAGTATTACTATGAATATTCCACTGAAGTTATGAAATTTATTGCCAATTAGACCGAGTCTTTATTTAAACAAGAAAGTATTTAACGGTATGATAAATCGTTTTATGTTCAAATAATCCTTAAAGTTGACTTTCCCAAACCTTTTAATATTAGCCAGGCAACTCCGTGTGTCCTGCATTAGTTATACGCATTACAAGGATGTAATCACTATGGTACTGAAGTGATGCCAGTTTTAAATAATACACCACATGTTATCTGGAAACAGAAGCATCCTCCACCAAACATGCATGTATATATGTAGCACCCACGGGGGAAGGGGTTGTAGTACTCGTCACTGGGCCGGTGATGTCGGGTCAGGGAGATGTCACGGGGTGGGCCTTTGCCCGGTTTCGTGGCCCCGAGGTGTACAATAAAGAAGTTGGGGGTCAATGATGATGATGGAGATTTGTCTCGTGACGCCACCTGCAGTATGCGGCCAGAGATTTAGCTACCGCTGCTGTCGCTATCCTCCGGGGTGGATGGTTGTAGCAGCTAAGATGTTTCTGCTCCCCACAGGTGGAGTGGGCTCTGGGGAGGATTATGAGGGTTGTAGTGATGGCTGGCACCGAAGCGTGGGGCACCGGCGCCGGCAAGGACAGGCGGAAACAGTCTCTGCGGGTTCAGCTTTCTTTACTCACAGTTCTGGTTTACCCGGGAGTCACCGGTCACCACCGTGATGGGCTCCAGCCAATTCAGAGCAATTCGAGGTCACCGCCAGTGGTCCCACTGTGAGTCCTTTCTGGTCGGGGTCCCTCCGATCCCGATGTAAGTGGAATGTGGAACGGGCTGCGGGTGTTTCCTGCACTCTCCGCAGACCCTGGAATCCCGTGTAGCTGTGAGAACCCGGGCCGAGGAGTCTTCTCCAAGCCACGGTTCTTGCAGTGCTTCCAGAAGTGCGAAGGTAGAGAGAATGTTCCTGGACCAAAGTCCCGACTGTGCTCCTCACCCCAAGGTGTGCCCGGGGCTAAATAACTAAGTGTAGATCTCTTCCTCCTTTTCCCATGTGGTGGCCACCCCACAGGTGGCTGCCCTAGTGACTGGGAAAGTCCCATGCTTCGTGATTGCCACCCCCCTATCTACCCCAGGCCAACCCCTGGTGGGAACGCACCTAACTGTTTATGGTTTGTGAATGTGAGAAACACCAGCGATTAATGTTTCCTTACCCGGGATGAGTACTACATCTTAAAGGAGATGCAGTACCCTGTGGCGACTGATGCCTCAGGGGTGCCACCACATTCCCCCACAGCAAATGGCAGAACTCCCGGGCTGCAGCCAAACAAAGGTAGTACACCGCAATTGTTTTTTTGTATGCAATAAACGTATCAACAAATTTTTCCTTTATCGGAGTCACCATCAAACATTTCAAAACAGATAGCAGTTAGCAAGAAAATCATGTGCATCAAGAAAAACAAACATCAACATTGCATAGAAAAACAGTTATTCTTGCTTGGCTGGTCCCAGAGGGCTGGTCCCAGCCCCCTGGCTCTGGGCACTCAAAAGACATCCTCTAGCATAATGTCCAGCTTTGTCACAACGCCGGCAGATTGGCTGCCCATCAGCATCATAACGATCAGGAACCTGGAACAGCGGGTTCCTTCCACATCGCTGCCAAGGGAGGTAGTCAGCACTGGAAGCCAGTTCCATGGTTGCAGGTTGCTGAGCCCCCGATCTGGTTTGCACCGCTTTGGCGACTGAAGCATCAGGGGTGCCACATATACATACAATTGCATCTCAATAATTTAGAATATCATCAAAATTAAATTTATTTCAGTAATTCAATGCAAAAAGGGAAATGCATATATTATATAGCGTCATTACAGACAGAGTGATCAATTTCAAGTATTTCTGTTAATGTAGATGATTATGGCTTACAGCCAATGAAAACTCAAAAGTCATTATCTCAGAAATTAGAATAAGATATAAGACCAACTGAAAGAAATTATTTTAAATTCAGAAATGTTGGTCTACTGAAAAGGATGTACAGTAAAGGCATTCAATACTTGGTGAGGACTCCTTTGCATGATTTACTGCATCAGTGTGGCATGTCATGGAGGTAATCAGCCTGCGGCACTTCTGAGGTGTTATGGAAGCCCAGGTTGCTTTGAAAGCAGCTTACAGCTTGTCTGCATTGTTGGGTCTGGTGTCTTTCATCTTCCTCTTGATAATACTCCTTAGATTCTCTATGGGGTTTAGGTCAGGCGAGTTTGCTGGCCAATCAAGCATAGTGATACTGTAATTATTAAACCAGGTATTGGTACTTTTGGCAGTGTGGACAGGTGCCAAGTCCTGCTGGAAAATTAATTTTCCATCTGCAAAAACTTTGTCGACGGAGGGAAGCATGAAGTGCTCTAAAATTTTCTTTTTTTATTTCTGCTCTTCCAGGGAAATAAACACGTGTATGACAAAACATATGTTATTGCATTAATTTTCTGGAGGAAATACTTCCTTTTCTGAGAATAATTTCAAAGATGCCCACTTTTAGCCATGCAGTCAGCAGTTGTATTCAATTTGGGGCTAATTGTTAGAGTCAACTAATAATTGCTCTCTTTATTCTTTTAATCAGGGGTCTCAAAAACGATGCCCCTAAGGCTCCTTCTTGCAGCCGGCAGGCCCATGGACCCTTTGACAATCTTGGCTGGTGCAGGAGCCGCCACTGTCAGTGCTTTATTTTATTTGAATGAGTTGTTGGTGGTGCGCAGAGAAGCTCTCGCCACAACTGTAGCAACCTCCAGCCAATCACAGGCCAGCAGCTGACGTCTGCATATGACATCAGATGTTTGCCTCTGATTGGCCGGAGTCGCCATTACTTTAGGGCTGCAGAGAGCTTTCTCTACATCGCGCCGGCAACTCATTCAAATGAAATAAAGCGCTGATGGTGGGTGGCAGCTCCTGCATCAGCCGGAGTCACCAAGGGGTCCACGGGCCTGTGAGCCGCAAGGAGTAGGAAAGAGAACACTGAGGGAATGGAGAATGAAGAATCTTTCTTCATTTTGTTATGTGTATATGAAGAATGGCTTATAAGGGAAAATTACAACAGGATAGGACAATACTACAAGAAGAGGACCAGGAAAGTGGACATTACTAAAAGATTGGGACAAGAATGGGGCATGTTAATGTGACGCCCTGGACTAGCCAGGTAGTCACAGATAGACCCCCGCACTACACCTGTCGCCCAAAAAGGTGTCATCAGCCAACCATTAAAACCTAGTCACCTCCCTCAATACTTGATGAACACACCATGGGGCAGAGCCAGGCTGTTGGCCACGCCCACTGAATAGTTCAGAGGGACTGAGGCAGGAAACATGAGCAGTTGAGTTTGAGTAGTGAGTGAGGAGTGAAGGAGTCTGACAGGTGCCGGGGTTGGAGCCCGGGCACCTTTGGCTAGGAGGCAAACGGAGGCCTTAGCCTGCAGGAGCCGGGAAGATGGCTCGATGGAACCGTGGTAGACCGGGTCAGGGTAGTGGCCCGCCGGTACCGACCTGGGGAACCGACTCGGAAACCGGAGCACACAGGGGGGTACTCAGACCCTGAAACGAGGTCCAAAATCCACTGGACTGAGTTAATTAACTGATTGCAGTCTGGACTATAAGTCCTTTTCCACCCAAGTCCCAACTGAAAACAACAGCCCACCGAGGGGGGATAGAAAGCCACCGCACAGGCAGAGAGATCCCACGGGCCAGCGTCTGCGGGCAAAAGGGCTCTCCTGACATACACAAAGCCGGGAAGCGGACTCCCATCGCTGAAGCGCAGGCAGTCCCCAGTTACACAACACGGTGCAGAAGAAAGGCCAAGACCACCGAACCGGGTGGGGAACCAGACGCAGCCGGCTGCGGGCTCCAACCACCATCAACTTGGTTTACCAGAGACTTGTGTGTGTCAATAACAGTGATAACAACAGTGCCATCTGGCCGCCTACTGCCCTGCACCGCCCAGCTACCCCCAACGGGTCCCGGGGCCACCATCCCTGCCCATGGAGGGGTTAACAACTTGCTGCATAAACATCTCCCCCAGGTGCCCTGTAACTGCAGCGGTGGTGTCTACCTTCACCACATCCCGTGGGTGGCGTCACGAACTCAAGCGCACCTACCTAACCCCCACCAAAAGCACCAGCATCCCATTTCAGAGCGAAGTGACCCCGAGTCCGGAGGCGCTCGAGCCACCTACCAACGAGCCTGGATCCGAGCGGCTCGGCTGCAGCAGAGTGCGGGGCAGTACACATCGACTCTTCTGGCGTCACGAACAGGATACTTACCTATTCACTTACCTAGTGAAGTGCGCCTTGAAGGGAAGTCAGCGGTGATCCTTTGCAAAATTTGCAGAATCGCCATCTTTCCGCCATCTTTGGATGCGAAGATTCCTGCCAGAGTTTTCTTCCCCGCAGAAAGGGTATGAAGGCCGAAGCCCCGACCCCTGGGAACACGGCCGTGCAGCAAAGCACGCGGTTGAAAAGTGAAACTACCCAGCAAAAGAAGGGAGTGCCGCGAAAAGACCAAGGGGGGGCGGGTGAAGATTCAGCGACATGTGACCGAGCTGATAAAGGGCAGGGGCTCCAGGACCCTGCCACACTTCTGGTTCCTGGACCCTGCGAGAGCACCATGGCTGACCCGTCCCGCAAGCCCGCAGCATCGGAGCCTGGAACAGCAGCGTAGGTGGAAGCCCGGACAACACTGATGTGCCGCCGTCTGCAGGCCCAGGTGTGCTTCCTAATGGAGTGGTGGGTGGCCGAGATGGAGGTGATAGCTGTGGCCATGTGGGTACGTGAAGTGAAGGCAATTTTGGATGAGCGGGTAAGCAACCCACGCCCCTGTGTCCCCAAGGGATCGGCCAACGCAGCTGAGGGACCCGGTCTGCCCCTGCCCTCTATGTTGCCTTCCTCACCACCCGTAACGGCTGCCGTCGCTCCCCCGCTTGGCCCGCTGCCCCCGACACCGGCAGCGGAGCCCGTTCAATCGAGGACCCGCCGGTGAAAGCAGCCCGAGGACGGCCAGTCACCCGATCAGTGCCCATCCCGCTTCCATGGAAGATTTACCGCCGGGAGGTGTCCGGCCCTGGAGTGGGTCCGTTGGTCCCGGAACTAGCCGCACCCCAACTAATCCAGGCCCCGGCAGTCCGCCCGGCCAAGATGGAGGTGGCCGTAGACAGGAAGTCAGCCCAGCAGGTAAAGCTGGCCGCTCCCAGGTTCCAAGTCTCAGCTGAGGCATCGCGGGGTTGCCGCTGCGAGGCAGCTAAGCAGGCCACGACACAGCGGGGTCCCCCAGTGCAGAAGGTGTCGGTCATAGCCGGCACAGGAGAGCTCTGGCTGGGCCCAACCACCGCGCAAAGGGAGCAGGCAGACACTCAATATTGGGAGCGGCAGCAGCACCAGCTAGGCCAGGAGATCGCGGCAAACAGAAACAGAAGGCGGAGGTGCTGGCCCGGACCATCAGGGAAAAGGAGAATCTTCGCAGTGCCACCTATCGGGTGCAGGGCCTGACTCACGAAGGCCAAGTCCGGCAGTTTGACCCCCAGCGTGGATGGGGGTTCATCTTTGAACCGGGCCTGGAGGCGGAGATATTCGTATCCTGGCGGGACGTCAACTCCCACCTTCCGATGGATCACCCGGACTGTGACCTGGAGCCCGGAGAGCTGGTGAGCTACACCCGGCATTGCGGGGAGAGGGGATGGTTTGCCCTCGATGTCAGGAGGAGGGTAAGCCGCGGTGCCCAGAGGCACACCCAGTCCCCTCCCCCGCCATACAGTCCGAAAGAAGAAGAATGTTAAAAGGTAGCGTATCTCAGCTACCATACTGCCCGTCCCCATTGGGACTTTGTTGATTCCCGCTGTTTGACCTCCGTTACTGCCCGTTTAAATGAACATGGCCGAGAACTTGCAGGCCACCTAATAACTTTTGGGTTTGTAAATAGCCCCGAACCACCTTTCCCGTCCTACGGTCTCCGGAGAGGCTGGTTGGAGGAAGGGCTTGCGGCAGAGGAGGCCGAGGTCCCGTAACCATGCAGACCGGTGACTACCCTCCGGACCAGGGGTCCCCTGGACATGGGGCCTCTGAGAGACTGCCGGGTAAGGAACTTTTTACCCGGCCCATGTGGGCAATACCCGGACCTTAACCCGATTCCTGGACTGGGGAAAAGGGGTGCTGACCTGTTTTTAGAGGCAGCATCAAGGTTTAGGTTTGCTTGGGTGGGCAAATGGAAGGACCCGGTCCCGTCCCGTTCCTGGTTTAATAAAGATGTTCCGTAACGTTTAAGCAAAATGCCTCCCATCAAGGGATGAATCCTAAACCTTCATAATGTAAATATGTTATTCTATTTCTAAATGTTCTAAAACTTTTATCTTTTTCAGTTACAAAATAAACGGTGGTGGTCAGACAGCCCGCGGACGGTCTGTAGTTAACCAAGGGGGAGTGTGACGCCCTGGACTAGCCACGCCCCCGAGGAGTTCAGAGGGCCTGAGGCAGGAAACACAAGCAGTTTAGTTTGAGTAGTGAGTGAGGAGTGAAGGAGTCTGACAGGTGGCGGGGTTGGAGCCCGGGCACCTTTGGCTAGGAGGCAAACGGTGGCCTTAGCCTGCAGGAGCCGGGAAGACAGCTCAGTGGAACCGTGGTGGACCGGGACAGGGTAGTGGCCCGCCGGTATCGACCCGGGGAACCGACTCAGAGCACACAAGGAGGTACTCAGACCCTGAAAGGAGGTTCAGGATCCACTGGACCGAGTTCATTAACTGATTACAGTCTGGACTATAGGTCCTTCCCCACCCAAGTCCCGACTGAAGACAACAGCCCACCGAGGGGGATAGAAAGCCACCGCACAGGCAGAGAGATCCCACGGGCCAGCGTCTGCGGTACAGGGTTCTCCCGACATACACAAAGCCGGGGAGCGGACTCCCGTCGCTGAAGCTCAGGCAGTCTACAGTTACACAACATGGTGCAGGAGAAAGGCCAAGAGCACCGAACTGGGTGGGCGACCAGATGCAGCCAGCTGCGGACACCGACCACCATCAACTTGGTTTACCAGAGACTTGTGTGTGTCAATAACAGTGACTACAACAGTGCCATCCGGCCGCGCACCGCCTTGAACCGCGCAGCTACCCCCAATGGGTCCCGGGGCCACCATCCCTGCCCACGGAGGGGTTAACAACTTGCTGCATAAACATCTCCCCCGGGTGCCCCATAACTGCAGCGGTGGTGTCTACCTTCACCACATCCCATGGGTGGCGTCACTAACTCAAGCACGGCTCCGGCCGTGCACCTACCTAACCCCCACCAAAAGCGCCAGCATCCCCTTTCAGAGCAAAGTGACCGTGGGTCCGGAGGTGCTCGAGCCACCCACCAACGAGCCCGGATTCGAGCGGCTCGGCTGCAGCCGAGCACGGGGCGGTACATTAACACAAGAGAACCAGGATGGGCACATTACTACAAGAAGGGGACCAGGATGGGCACATTACTACAGGATGAGGACCAGGATGGGCACCTTATTACAAGAAGGGTTGGCACATTCCTACGGGATGAGGGCAAGGATGGGTACATTCCTACGGGATGGGGAAAAGATTGACGCATTACAACAAGAAACGGATCAGGATGAGGCATTACTTCAAGATGAGGACCCCATCGGAAGATTACTACAAGATGTTGTCAAAAATTACTTTATGGTGCTAATTGTAAAATTATATTATTTACAAGAAAAGGATAAAATGTAAAAAAAAAGTAAAGAAAAAGTAAAATAAAGCATGACTTTTTTTTACCATTGAAAATGCTTTTTTAAAAAGCAACTAAAATGAACAAAAAAAAGTGCATGTTTGTTATTGCTACATCCGTAACAATTCAAGCTATAAAACTGTCCCATAACTCATGTGATAAGATAAAAAGCTGTGGAAAGAAAAGCGCAATAGGGTCTTACCCTAATATATGCAGGGTAAACACAATGAGCAATCCTACTCACCAAATGGAGTTGTAAAAGTCACAACTCCTGTAAAAGCACGTAAAATCCAGATCACGGCAGCAGTACCCCAGGCGGCTGATAACAGAGAGAGGTAGAAAAGGGCTTTTGTTCACCGCGCCAATGATCACTGATGAAATTGTAGGATTAATGTAACTTTATTTTGCACAGGTCTAAGCGTTTCTGGAGGCTCAGCTCCCTTCCTCAGGACCGACAGGCACAAGAAACATCAAATCTGCCGAGGTAGAGGCAGATAAAACATATATACACAGTATGACATCAAAGACCCACCTCCTTCAAGAAAAAAAACGGCGGGAAACTATACATTTCAATCTGATATGACGTAATGCACTGATATTCATGAATAATAAAAGATGTCCACCAGGACCGCTTTACTATAAATTAGAGTCATAGAAAAAAATAATAAAATAAAATATATTATGACAAAGACGGGTGTGCATTGAGTGTGTAAAAAATATATATGTATAAATATATATATAAGGGGATTCGAATCAAGTGTGCAGAATCAGTCTAGAACTCACATCTGCAAACAGTTCTACATGTTACGTGCTCAGAAAGGTGTAAGTGAGGAGTGTGTGACCATACAACCATCACCATGTGTGATGTTTATGTATGTGAAACAAGAAAAGAGAAGGTGAAGATAAGAACCATCATACAAAGAAAAGAAGTAAAAAGGGGGGATCTTTTTAATAAAATTATATTCATGGCACAATATCGTGTGCAACTTATGGCTCAGAACACTGCCGGAAAAGAAATTAAGCTGTATCATATGTTAACTGAGGACAGGGTAATTCGGGTTCATGAGCGTGGGAAAAAAAGACAAGCGCATGCGCTGGTAGTAGGCAATGAGCAAGAGCTCCGTAATAAACAGTATAATGGAGTGCATGTAAGTGCAGTGGAAAGTAAATTATAAATTTAGAACAAAATATATATAAATTATATATATGTATGTATGAGCCTCCAGAAACGCGTAGACCTGTGCAGAATAAAGTTACATTAATCCTGCAATTTCATCAGTGATCATTGGCGCGGTGAACAAAAGCCCTTTTCTACCTCTCTCTGTTATAACCCATGTGATGAATGCCATTTAAAAAAAAAAAAACATAAAAAAACGAGGCAAAAATGTTAAAAAAAAGTGATTCAAAAGGAGAATAGAAAAAAATATATCACTAAAAATATCACTTTGTCCTGCAAAGAACTTTACCCACTAAATTATTTTTTTTTCATGTGCAGATCATATACTCAGCTGAGTTTTAGACCGCTGCTTAAATGATTTAATGATGCTGGGACAAAAATCCAGTTCCAAAAACAACACATCATAATAAAAAGTGTATACTGTATTAGTGTATTAAAGATTTCCCACTGTCGATATTTATGTGGTTTATGACTTAGATATTACATTAAAACCAAAGAATTGAGCAGGAGCATAAGTTGGCATAGGTGCACAGTTTAGGAGCATGTTCACACAGTGTCATTTCGCAGATAAAAACCAAGAAAAAAATAAAATGAGTATTGCAATCCTGCAGAGATATTTATAGTTTACCAAGCATGCTGTAGCTGGTGCGAGTGATATTGAGGAGGGTGGAGGTGGGTACATCAGAAGTAGGAAGCTTGGTAACGGTTTAAAAGGGGTAGGCTGAAAAGTGTAAGGGAAGCTAGTCTTGATCTGGAACAATCTAGTATTTTTGCCTGTTTGGCTGATATTAGGAGGTATATAGGAGTGGAGCAAAGGCCAGACACCTCTTGGTAGTAGGGGACTCTATAATTAGATGATCAAATGGGATCATCTGCATCCAAGATTGTAAATGCCAAACAGTGTGTTGTTTGCCGGGTGCTCGGGTTCAGTATATTGTGGTTCAGATAGGCATATTTCTGGATAGGGCTGGGGAAAACACAACCATCATGGTACACTTTGGTACCAATTACAAAGTTAGAGAGAGGTGTAAGGTCCTTAAAATGATTACAGGGAACTAGGAGGGAAGTTGAAGTCTTGAAATTACAAGGTGGTGTTTTCAGAAATACTACCAATGCCACAAGTGTCACTATAAAGACAGCGAGAGCTTAGGGAGATAAATAAGGGTTTATAAATTGGCGAAGGCAGGAAGGTTTTGGGTTAATGGACAACTGGGCCTACTTGCTCTATGGTAAGAACAGGCTACATCTCAATAGGGAGGGTGCAGCTTTGAAATATAGTCAGACGGATGGAAGAGTTTTTAAACTAGGATCTGGGGGGAGTGAGGATAGTTGTGCAGAAAATAGATTTGGTGATAGAGTAGACAGAAAGAATGAGACAGTAGGAGGTCAATGAGGATTTAGAGGGGTCTGGGACATGCAAGGAAAGTAGGGAGGTGAGTAGGAGTAATAAATGTGATAATAGTATTAAATGCCGGCTGGCAAATGTATGGAGTCTTGCAAACAAAATAAATGAATTGGAGACCCTTATGTTATTCACGGATTACGATATAGTGGGTATTATGGAATCTTGGCTGGACGATACCATGACTGAGTGAGAAATTCATATAGGACAGGAAAGAGAAAAAAAGTTGAGGTAATTTCATTAAATCTAAGTTAAGACCTATGCTCCATGATGGCATTGTGGGAAGCTGAGACAATGTAGAGACAGAATGGGTAAATATACATAGGTATAGCAATAATAGAAAGCTACTAATAGGAGTTTACTATAAGCCTCCTTACATAGTTGAACAAGTAGAGGACAAAATTCTGCAGCAAATTAAATTGGCAGTAAATAATAATCGGATCCTTATTATGGGGATTTTAAGTATCCAGACATTCAATGGGACATAGAATATTCTGGTTGTGCTAACAGCTGCAATTTCTTATCTACAATTCAAGACAATTAATTCTCTCAGTTAGTAGAAGAACCGACAAGGGGAGATAATTTGCTGGATCTGGTTTGCCAAATAGACCAGATACAGTTTCAGATCAACAGGTCTGGGGTATTTGGGGTGCAGCAGCCATAATATAGTAAGTTTCAATGTAATATTCAATAAGACATTTCCAATGAGAAATGCAAAAACCTGGATCTTTAGGAAAGCTGATTTCAATAAATTAAGGGAAAAGCTAAAGGCTATGTGCCTACGGGAGCTCGTACCTGCGGATACATCCGCAGGTACGGCCGCAGGTTTACCGCAGATGCCCGCCGGCATCTGCAGCTATTTTTAGCTGTGGTCGTACAGCGATATAGCTGCGGTAAACCTGCGGACTTTCAAGCGATTTACCTGCGGACGTCCCGGCCTCTATCTCCATAGTGGAGGGCTGGGATTTCCGCAGGTAATTCCGCAGGAATAATTGACATGCAGTTATGTGCGGCTGCCGGACATCCGCAGCATATTCCACAGCCACACATTCCGCAACGTGGACACAGACACTCCCCATGTCCCATATGATAACATGTTGAGTGTCAGTAAATTTCTGCAGCAAAATCCGCAGAAGCAAGCTCTCGTAGGCACATAGCCTAATTCTGTAGACAGGGACCATTTCATGGTAACTGGGGATATCAAACTTAAATGGGGCAAGTTTAACCCCTTCATCCCCGGCCACTAAAACACCCTAATGACCGGGCCATTTTTTTGCAATTCTGACCAGTGTCACTTTGACAGGTTATAACTCTGGAACGCTTCAACGGATCCTGGCGATTCTGAGATTGTTTTTTCGTGACATATTGTACTTCATGTCAGTGGTAAATTTAGGCCGATATTTTTTGCGTTTATTTGTGAAAATTTAGGAAATTTTGCAAAAAGTTTGAAAATTTCGCAGTTTTCAAATTTTGAAAATTTATGCCTATAAATCTGAGAAATATGTCACACAAAATAGTTACTAAATAACATTTCCCACTTGTCTACTTTACATCAGCGCAATTTTCGAAACAAATTTTTTTTCCGTTAGAAAGTTAGAAGGGGTCAAAGTTCATCAGCAATTTCTCATTTTTCCAACAAAATTTACAAACGAATTTTTTTTAGGGACCACATCACATTTGAGGTGACTTTGAGAGGCCGAGGTGACAGAAAATACCCAAAAGTGACCCCATTCTAAAATATGCACCCCTCACTCTGCTCAAAACCACTTCCAAGAAGTTTATTAACCCTTTAGGTGCTTCTCAGCAACCAAAGCAATGTGGAAGGAAAAAAATAAAAATTTTACTTTTTAACACAAAAATGTTACTTTAGCCATAAAATTTTAAATTTTCACAAGGGAGAAAAGAGAAAGTGCACCATATAATTTATTGTGCATTTTCTCCTGAGTACGCTGATACCCCATATGTGGTAAAAATCAATTGTTTGGGCGTACGGCAGAGTTCGAAAGGGAAGGAGCGCCATTTGAATTTTTGAACACAAAATTAGCTGCACTCATTAGCAGACGCCATGTCGGGTTTGAAGACCCCCTGAGGTGCCTAAACAATGGAGCTACCCCACAAGTGACCCCATTTTGGAAACTAGAGCCCTCAAATAATTTTTCTAGATGTTTGGTGAGCACTTTGCACCTCTGGGGGCTTCACAGACGTTTATAACGTTGAGCCGTGAAAAGAAAAAAATAAAATTGTTATCAGTAAACTGTTGCTTCAACTAGGTAGCTTTTTTTTCACAAGGGTATCAGTAAAAAATGCACCATGAAATTTATAGTGCATTTTTTCCTGAGTACGACGATACCTCATATGTGGTGGAAAGTAATTGTTTGGGCGCATGGCGGGGCTCAGAAGAGAGAGAGCACCATTTGACAGCAAAATTGGTTGGAATCATTAGCTGACGTAATGTTGCATTTGGAGACCCCCCTGAGGTGCCTAAACAATGGAGCTCCCCCACAAGTGACCCCATTTTGGAAACTAGACCCCTCAAGGAATTTATCTAGATGTTTAGCGAGTCCCAAGGGGCTCCACACAAGTTGATAATGTTGAGCCATGAATACAATTTTTTTTTTTCACCACAAAACTGTTAATTGAACCACGTAGCTTTTTTTTTCACAAGGGTATCAGGAAAAAATGTACCATAAAATGTATTGTGCAATTTCTCCTGAGTACGACGATACCTCATATGTGGTGGAAAGTAATTGTTTGGGCGCATGGCAGGGCTCAGAAGAGAAAGCGTACCATTTGACAGCAAAATTGGTTGGAATCATTAGCGGACGCCATGTCATGTTTGGAGACCCCCTATGGTGCCTAAACAGTGGAGCTCCCTCACAAGTGACCCCATCCCCTCAAGGAAATTATCTAGATGTTTGGTGAGCCCCTTGTACCCCGAGAGGCTCCCCAGAAGTTGAACCGTGAAATTTTTTTTTTTTTTTTTACCACAAAATGTTTGCATCAACCAGGTAGTTTTTTTTTTTTTTTTTTTTTCCTACTACGGTATCAGGAAAAACTGCACCATAAAACGTCTTGTGCAATTTTTCCTGAGTACGCAGATACCTCATATGTGGTGGAAATAAATTGTTTGGGCGAATGATGGGGCTCAGAAGAGAAGGAACGCCATTTGACTTTTCAAACGCACAGACGCGGTGCACTGATTGGCCGCTGCAGGACGCACATTCGGATGAGATACAAAAAGCGTTGGGGATACGGAAAAAAAGAAAGTCACGCCAAAAATTGAGCAGGGATGCAGATTTGTTATGTGCATCCCTGATCAGCACTCGGCGGGACGCATGGACGGATGCGATACAAAAAGCGTCGGGGGTACGAAAAAAAAGTCACGCCAAAAATTGAGCAGGGATGCAGATACGTTATCTGCATCCCTGATCAGCAATTGGCGGGACGCATGGACAGATGCGATACAAAATGCGTTGGGAATACGGAAAAAAAAAAAGTCACGCCAAAAATTGACCACGGATGCAGATCCGTTATCTGCATCCGTGATCAGCCCTCAGCGGGACGCACGGACAGATGAGGTGTAAAAATGGACAGGATACAGGGAAAAAAAAAAGTTATACTCACAGTACCCAGAGGAGTAGCAGGAGGTACAGAAGGCAAGCGAGAGACAGCTATACAGGAGCCGCAGGCAGGACGTTGGACAGATCAGCAGAAGACCCAGGAAGAAGGACCCAGAGATGGAGGCAGAGGTGATCGGGCCAGTGAAGAAATCGGACGACCCGGTGAAGGCAGGTAAGAGGACATCAAGGGGAGAGGGGAGGGGGAGAGCAGAGGGGGATACCGGAGAAGCAAGGAAAGAAGGAAGGAAGGAAGCAGAATAGAGATGACAGAGGAGGCAGGCAGATCGCAGGGGGAGCAGATCGGGATATCGGGGGGCAGATCGGGGCGTGGGGGGGGCAGATCGGGGGGGGCACGGGCAGGGGCCATAACGGGAGCGCACAGGGGCCATAACGGGAGCGCGCACGGGCTGGAAGAAGAGTGCAATACTCACGTGGAGCAGGCAAGAAGACTGTGACATTAGCGGCGGCAGCGGTGGCGTGGTACCACAAGTACCAGCCACTCCACGCTGCAGACATGTTGCGGGAGGCTCCCCAGACCAGCACAGGCCTGGGGAGGGCGGCCACCTGCAGATCAGACCGCCCCACTGCACACTGATTGGAGCGATTGCGCGTCATAGCACAATCGCTCCAATCAGTGCTGCAGGGGCTGGGGGCGGCATGTTTGAGATCCACCTATGATCTGCTGTAGCTGCTACAATAGATCATAGCAGGATCTCATAGTATCGCACTAATTCGGGCATTATTTTTGCCGAAATCAGTGCGAATGTTGTGGTTGGCGGTTCAGATTTGAACAGCCAATCACAACGATCGTCGATGGGGGGGTGGCGATGCCACCCCCCTGGGGTCAAGCAAAGGTCCCCTGCTGTAAAAAACAGCAGGGGACATCATTTGAAAGCCGTTGCTATGGCCACGGCAATCAAATGAAGTTTAGGCAGTAAAATTACGTCCCTTTTCGTTAAGTCACGTTAAAATAGGACGTAATTTTACTGCCCGCGGTCATGAAGGGGTTAAGGGGCCCTTTGCACACTACGACAACGCAGGTGTCAAATCGAAAGTGACGCACTTATGGCATCGCTCTCGACATTGTAGGGTGTAAATCGTTTTAACTACGATTACCGAGCGCAAAAGTGTCGGTATCGTATGATAGGTGTAGTGTCGGTCATTTTCATTATTTTGGCTGCAGCGACAGTACGATGTTGTTCCTGGTTCCTGCGGCTGCACACATCACTGTGTATGAAGTCGCAGACGCGAGGAACATCTCCTACCTGCGTCCTGTCTGCAATGCGGAAGGAAGGAGGTGGGAGGGATGTTTACGTCCCGCTCATCTCCGCCCCTCCGCTTCTATTGGCCGCCTGCTGTGTGACATCGCTGTGACGCCACACGACCCGCCCCCTTAGGAATGAGGCGGGTTGCCAGTCAGAGCAACGTCGCAGGGCAGGTAAGTGCATGTGAAGCTGCCATAGCGATAATGTTCGCTACAGCAGCTATCACAAGATATCAGGGGTGGGGACTATTGCGCTCGGCATCTCAGCATCGGCTTGCGATGTCATAGTGTGCAAAGGGCCCCTAAGGATACTGTATATTGCTGGAATCCTGTGCAAAAATTATTCCCTATGGTAATAAAATGTCCAGCAGTAAAATGAAACCACTATGAATAAATAAGACTGTACAAAGCATAATATGTTAAAAACAAAGGGCATTCAAAATCTTGAAGGCCGAGAATACAGAAATAGCATTTCAGGAGTATAAAAATCTCAATAGGAAATGTAAAAAATAGAAATCAAGTTAACAAAGTTAGTTGCTGAAAAATAAATCACCAATTGCATTAAAATAAGTCCCAACTTTTTTTATAACAAATCAATGTCAAAAGAAAACAACAGATGATATTGTCCCTTTAAAAGATAAGATAATTATAGAGGACAAATGAAAGGTTGAGATATTTAACATGCACTCTTTATCCGTGTTGAATATTCACCAATGAACTAACTGTTCTAGGGATAATTCAACAAGGCAAATACAGTCATATGAAAAAGTTTGGGCACCCCTATTAATGTTAACCTTTTTTCTTTATAACTATTTGGGTTTTTGCAACAGCTATTTCAGTTTCATATATCTAATAACTGATGGACTCAGTAATATTTCTGGATTGAAATGAGGTTTATTGAACTAACAGAAAATGTGCAATCCGCATTTAAACATAATTTGACCGGTGCAAAAGTATGGGCACCTCAACATAAAAGTGACATTAATATTTTGTACATCCTCCTTTTGCAAAAATAACAGCCTCTAGTCGCATCCTGTAGCTGTTAATGAGTTCCTGGATCCTGGATGAAGGTATATTTGACCATTCCTGTTTACAAAACAAGTCCAGTTCAGTTAAGTTGATGGTCGCCGAGCATGGACAGCATGCTTCAAATCATCCTACAGATTTTCAATGATATTCAGGTCTGGAGATGTAATTGTTCCTCTGCATGAATGCCTGAGTAGATTTGGAGCGGTGTTTTGGATCATTGTCTTGCTGAAATATCCATCCCCTGCGTAACTTCAACTTCGTCACTGATTCTTGCACATTATTGTCAAGAAGCTGCTGATACTGAGTTGAATCCATGCGACCCTCAACTTTAACAAGATTCCCGGTGCCGGCATTGGCCACACAGCCCCAAAGCATGATGGAACCTCTACCAAATTTTACTGTGGGTAGCAAGTGCTTTTCTTGGAATGCCGTGTTTTTTTGCCTCCATGCATAACGCCTTTTTGTATGACCAAACAACTCAATCTTTGTTTCATCAGTCCACAGGACCTTCTTCCAAAATGTAAATGGCTTGTCCAAATGTGCTTTTGCATACCTCAGGTGACTCTGTTTGTGGCGTGCTTGCAGAAACGTCTTCTTTCGCATTACTCTCCCATACAGCTTCTCCTTGTGCAACGTGCCCTGTATTGTTGACCGATGCACATTGACACCATCTGCAGCAAGATGATGCTGCAGGTCTTTGGAGGTGGTCTGTGGATTGTCCTTGACTGTTCTCACCATTCTTCTTCTCTGCCTTTCTGATATTTTTCTTGGCCTGCCACTTCTGGGCTTTAGAAGAACTGTACCTGTGTTCTTCCATTTCCTTACTATGTTCTTCACAGTGGAAACTGACAGTTTAAATCTCTGAGACAACTTTTTGTATCCTTCCCCTGAACCACCATGTTGAATAATCTTTGTTTTCAGATCATTTGAGAGTTGTTTTGAGGAGCCCATGATGCCACTCTTCATAGGAAATTTAAATAGGAGAACTACTTGCAAGTGGCCTCCTTAAATACCTTTTCTCATGGTTGGATACACCTGCCTATGAAGTTCAAAGCTCAATGAGGTTACCAAACCAATTTAGTGCTTTAATAAGTCAGTAAAAAGTAGTTAGGAGTGTTCAAATCAAGAAATTGATAAGGGTGCCCATACTTTTGCACCGGTCAAATTTTGCTTAAATGCGGATTACACATTTTCTGTTAGTACAATAAACCTCATTTCAATCCAGAAATATTACTCAGTCCATCAGTTATTAGCTATATGAAACTGAAATAGCTGTTACAAAAACCCAAATTGTTATAAAGAAAAAAGCTTAACATTAATAGGGGTGCCCAAACGTTTTCATATGACTGTAACTAAATTGATATAAGTTAACTCAAAGTATGCCTGCGTCTGAGCAAATTAAACATTGATAAATCCCCTAGGCCAGATGGCATTCATCCACGTATATTGAGGAAATTGAGTTCAGTAATTGTGATAGGTTTGATGCCACACAATTGGAGAATGGCTGATGTGGTACCCATATTTAAGAAAGATAAGAAGATGGAACTAGGCAAATACCATCTGGTAAGTCTGACATGAGTGGTGTGCAAAGGTTTTTAGGGCATTATAAAAGATGACATCCAAAAATATATTGCAGAGAATAACGTAATAATTGACAACCAGCATGGATTCATGAAAGATAAGTCATCTCTAACTAACATGTTGGGTTTCTATGAAGAGGTAAGTGCAGCTGATGTGATTTATCTGGACTCTGCAAAAGTACCGTATTTTTCACTTTATAAGACGCACCTGATTATAAGACGCACCCCCAAATTTGGTGAAGGAAAAGAGAATTTTTTTTAATGTTAAATGGGGTCCATCTTATAATGCCAGTGTCCGTCTAACAAATCATATAGGGTATATGTCCCTCATAGCCCCCCATCCTAAAATTAGCCATCTTAATCTGGATATGGTCCCCTTATATTGAATATAGCCCCCTTGTGCTAGCACACGTTCTCCTGTGCTGCCTATGGTCCCCTATGGATTGCACACGTTCCCTGTGTTGCCTATGGCCCCCTATGGATTGCACACATTCCCCTGTGCTGCCTATGGCCCCCTATGGATTGCACACGTTCCCCTGTGCTGCCTATGGCCCCCTATGGATTGCATACGTTCCCCTGTGCTTCCTATGGCCCCCTATGGATTGCACACATTCCCCTGTGCTGCCTATATCCCCCTATGGATTGCATACGTTCCCCTGTGCTGCCTATGGCCCCCTATGGATTGCACACGTTCCCCTGTGTTAGATATTGCCCCCTATGGATTGCATACGTTCCCCTGTGTTAGATATCGCCCCCTATGGATTGCATACGTTCCCCTGTGGTAGATATTGCCCCCATGCTGCTGCCAATAGTAAAATAAAACACTCTTTCCTTACCTCCTCCAGCACTGATCTCCCTCCTGTCTCCCTCCGTGCTTCTATTCCTCCACTTCCTGGTTCTTGGTGCCGGTCATGTGATCGGCACACCAGACTGACTTCATCTCTGCGTGCCTGATCACAGTGGAAGCAGGGACACCGGGAGACACGCTGGAGAAGGTAAGTAAAGCTTTTTTATTTAGGATGAGCAGCAGCATGGGGGCCATATCTAACACAGGAAGGGCATATGCCATCACAGGGGGGCGCAGGCTCATATAATATGCACCGCTGCCCCAGCCCGTCACTGCGGTGCGGTTTCAGCACCACGGTGATGGACAGCGGCTGTGCATATTATATGAGCGGGAGCAGGAGATCTAACACTGCCACCCGCAGCGTTCACCTGCCCCCTGCAGCGCTCCAGAGCGGACCCTGCAGTGTATATATATATATATATATATATATATATACACCCCCTCCCCCCGTATATTCGGCTTATAAGACGCACCCCCTACTTTCCCCTAAAATTTGGGGGAACAAAAGTGCGTCTTATAAGCGAAAAATACGGTATTTCATACTGTGCCACATAACAGTCTTATACTGAAGCTCCAGAAGCAAGGACTAAGGGAGAATATAAGCAGATGGGTAAGGAACTGGCTAAGCGACATGAAACAAAGTCATCATAAATAGTACATTCTCCATAGGAGATATAATCAGCAGAGGGGGAATGCAGTGATCTGTGTTAGGACCAATCATTTTTAATTTCTTTATCAATCACCTTGTGAATGAGATTGAGAGTATAATATCAGTCTTTGCTGAGAACACCAAACTATGTAGGATATTAAAAACTGACCTTGACAGTACAATATTACAAAACGGTCTGGATAAGATGTCTGAATAGGCAAACACATGCAAATTAAATTTCATATTGATAAATGTAGAGTAACGCCCCTAGGATGGAGTAATCCTATTGCTGCATGTACATTAAATAAAAGTAAAATCGGAAGTACAGAGCAGGAAACGGACATGTGTATTCTGGTTACATCTAGAAATGAGCAGACCCTTGCCAGTTTGGGTTCTGTGGGCTCATCTGGACTTTAGATAACCTTCTGTTCTGGACCTGAACTTGACACAAACCACATTGGAAGTCACTGATTGGTCAGTTTGGCTCCCACATACAGCCATCCATAAACAAAGCACTTCCATGGGAGAAAGGGCAGGGTTTTTCTTTGTTTTTTTGTACATATTACATATCATACCTTTAATGTTACACCAAGTGTGAGCCATTCAAACACTGCGCACTGGGCTAAGCACCAAGCGTACCCAAGCACAGCGATGCTCGCATGAGTGGTTTCCATACATAAAGCACCTAAACTCCAAACTCAAACACTGATTTTATTGTAGTCTGTGTTCGGTACGAACACTGAACTTTAATCTTTGGTTCCGCTCATCTGTAGTTACAAGCAAGCTAAGAAGCAATACTCAATGTCAAGTAGCAGCTGCAAAATCAAACTGTGATGCTAGCTACTACTTACGGTAAGTATGGACGGAAGAATAATCAGGAAAGCCAGGGTCTGTAAACAGTAGGACACGTATGAGCACAAGGAGTAAACAAAGGCGTAGTCAGGTCAATATCCAAGGATCAGAAAACCAGGAGAGCACATAATAAGTTCAAGGAGAAAGCAGAGATGTGGTCAGGTAAAGTAAAGGTCCAAGGTCAAAAACACAGGAGGTCATGACAGGAACAGGGAGCGGGCAGAGAGGAGTCAAATAACAGTCTGGAGTCAGACAACAAAGATCAGAACACTAGCAGAGACACAAGCCAACAACGCAACTGCAGAACCAGAGAATACAACTGGCAAGACTATGGGCAAGCATGCTTAGTAAAGAAGCCTAAGCAATTATCAGGGAGGTGGACAGGTAATGTAACTGTCCAAGGTCAAAAAAACAGGAGGTCACGACAGGAACAGGGAGTGGGCAGAGAGGAGTCAAATAACTGTCTGGGGTCAGACAACAAAGATCAGAACACTAGCAGAGACACAAGCCAACAACGCAACTGCAGAACCAGAGAATACAACTTGCAAGGCTATGGGCAAGCATGCTGAGTAAAGAAGCCTGAGCAATTATCGGGGAGGTGGAACACCTGAGTAATCAGCATCAACATGGAATCCAGTGCTGTAAATCAAACTGCTAGCTAAGTAACTCAGGAAAGCACAGCAGAGCATCTCCAAAGGCAAGATGTTCTGCACAGAGGAATTGTGACAGAAACAAGATTGTATGCTGTATAAAAGAGAGAGTAAATCTTGTGATCCTTGTAAGTACAGATGAGCGAACTTGAACTTTCAGTGCTCATACCGAACATAGAATTTACAAAAAAAAAAAAAGAGTTTGGGTTTGGAGTTTGGGTGCTTTTTGTATGCTCACCACTCGAGCCAGCATTACTGTGCGGTTGGTGCTCAGCCCAGTGCAAGCCACTTGCAGGTTTTGAATGGCTCGCATTGGGGGTAATAACAGCGTTATCAGATGTAGTGTGTGTTTTAGATTTGTTCGATTTCAGCAGAAGCATCAGCAATTAGACATATGTGGGAGAAAACATGGTTTACTTGAGATATACAGGAAAATGTACACATCATCACTGGAAAAACACAACTTATCTTAAGATGTTAGTTATACCAGAGAGATCACTTCAAAACAACAAACAGAAAAGATACACTACATATTATTAAGCATCAAAACATAGAACATCGCAATGTAACTCCCCCAGCATATGTCTGTAGCTTCTTGCATCTCAACAGCAAAGACTCATTTGATCAGTCCTAACTTCTCTATCAGTCTGTGATCCCTTTCAGCAATTAGTGCCTTTGTAAATATATCTGCAGTCATGTCATCAGTTGGACAGTACTCCAAATTCAGAAATCCTTGTTCTTGATGATCCTTCAGAAAGTAAAATTTAATATCAATATGCTTCATTTTTGGGTTAACTCTTTCCATCTGAGCTAGTGCAACACATCCTTGATTAATTTCAAATATTTTTGAAGGTTTTAACTGTTGTTGACCAAGACCTGTCAAATGTTGTCTGTTGTGAATACATTTGAATTAGATTCCAGTTTGGGGCTCCCTCTTGTGGTCAGTGCTGGTAGTGCAGTTGACTTGCTGAATGGGAATCAGACAGCTGAGGAGGATTGGCAATCAGGCCATTCGGATTGGGCCTATATAACTGAGTAGTTTCCTCCTGTTCCTTGCTGGTGCTCAATGTATCTCCTGTGTGCTAAGGACATTCTGAAACTAGCCCTTTTCTCTGTGTCTACCAGAACTCCTCTCAGATAAGTTAGTCTTTGTACCTCTGCTTATGGTTTTCACTTTCTTGATATTTTGCCTGTGTGGAGTTCTTGGTGGAGTTGGATAATTCCCTGCTGGGAGTATCTGTGTACCTTGCTCCATGTTCTGCTATGTATTCTGTTTTGTCATGATTGGTACTAAATTCTGTCTCTCCTCTATATCAGTGTTTTTCTTAGATCCCAGTAACACCAGAGTACTGATTTAGGGGGGGAGAGCCTGTGTAGGCTTAGTATTTTTCCATATCAGGCCTGCTGGTATTTACTAGGGTTTTTACGGCTGCAGTCAGTGCTCTTTCCTATCCTTTCCTATGCAGATAGTTTGGGCCTCATCTTTGCTGAATCTATTCTCTAGCTACATATTGTGTTTTCCTATATCACCTATATACCTACTTACCTACCTATGGGGGCTATCTATATCTTTGGGGACTGCTCCAAGGCAGATTAGCTTTTCTAATCTAAGCTTTCTCACCAGCCCAGTCAGCATCAACATATCAAGTCAGATTACATTATACCACTTGCTAATAACTGAAATTTAAAATAAGAGGTTCCTTTTAGGTAGTGTATAATCCTCTTTACAGCATTTCAATCCATCTGACTTGGCATTGATACTTTTCTGCATAGGATTCCCACTGCTGCTTCAATATCTGGTCTTGTGACAGCAGCAAGATACAACAATTTTCCTATTGCTTATCTGTACTGATTATTATTTGATAGTATATTCGGTTGTTTGTTCGTTTCCTTCAGGTAGTTAGTTTCCATTGGAAACATTACTGGTTTTGCATCTTTTAATTCAAACATTTAAGCTATCTCTTGTATTTGGTGTTTTTTTTGATTGAGAAGAAAACTATCATCATCCTCTCTTTCAATTTTCGTACCTAAGTAATGGTTTACATTTCAAAGATCTTTGGTCTCAAAATGTTGATTTAGAATTTTCAGTATTTCTATTTCATCCCTTTCTTGCTCAAAACAGATTAAAATATCATCCAGATAAATGAGTTTGAAGATCCATCTGTCTGTCACCTTCTTCATGTATAGACAAGGGTCAGCTCTGCTTTTTTGAAAATTCTCATTTGTTAGCACTTCATTCAGTTTTAGATTCTATGCTCTTGCAGCTTGCTTTATAATAATAATAATAATAATAATAATAATAATTTTATTCATTTATATAGCGCTATTAATTCCACAGCGCTTTACATACATTGGCAACACTGTCCCCAGCTTTAGACCATATATGCTTTTCTGTTGTTTCCATACTAGGTTTGGTACTTGTTCATCTTTAAATCCTGGAGTTTGCTCCATTTAAATGTCTTCGATTAATTCACCATTCAGAAATGCATCTAAATCTTTCACTTGCATTTGCTTAGTAGATGCAACTGTGAGCAAAGTCTTGATTGTTGTATGTTTGAAGACAGGAGCAAATGTCTCATCATAGTCTTCTCCATATTTTTGTGAATATCCTTTCGCTACTAACCTTGCTTTTTATCTTTCAACTGTGCCATCGGTACTGCATTTGACTTTAAAAATCCATTTATAGCCTGTGGCCTTTCTCCCTGTTGGCAGTTCTGTTAATGTCAAAGTTCTTGAATCATGCATAGATTTCATTTCTGTTTCTGCTGGCTTTAGTCATTTACCGGCTTCACTTTCTGAGAGTTGAGATATTGTATATCTTCCCATAACGTGACTTCATATGCAGTGGTTGTGCTCACTTTTTATGAGAGACGTTCTGGTAGTTTAACTTTGTTTTCTCTTATTGAATGTCTTGGTTCTGTATCTGCATGTGGTAGTAATTGTTCACCCTGTGTATTTGAATTTGCAGTACTTTCAACCATTTGACCATTGGTTGCTACTGTGCCGCCCCCATGCCAGCAGCCTGCCGCTGCTCGGGTCCAGATCTTCCGGTGGGTGGCTCGAGGGTCTCCGGACCTGGGGGATCCCGCGGACACTCTGAATGAAAAGGGTCGGGAGGTGGTTGACGTAAAAGTACGGGCTGGGTAATACTAGGTTCGTGATGCCACCCACGGTATGTGGTGATATTGGACACCACCGCTGCAGTTACGGGGCACCTGGGGGAGATGTTGTGCATCAAGTTGTTAACCCCTCTGTGGGCAGGGATGGTGGCCCCGGGACCCGTTGGGGTTGGCGGTGCAGGGAGATGGGCAACCGCAGGGTACTGGTGTATTCACTATTAAGAAAACACACGAGTCTCTGGTAAAACCAAGGTGATGGTGGTCGGTGCCCGCAGCCGGCTGCATTCTGGTTCCCCCACCCGGCTGGTGGTCTCTGTCTTTCTCCTGCACCTTTTTTAGAACGGTGGACTGCCTGTGCTTGCAACTTCAGGAGTCCACTCCCGACTGGATGTGGCCTAAGGAGCCCTTGCCCGCAGACGCTGGCCTGTGGGATCTCTGAGCCCTGGCTGTGGCCTGTTATCCCCCTCGATGGGCTGTTGCCTTCAATCGGGACTTTGGGTGGGGCAGGACCTCTAGTCCTGGCCGCAATCAGTGAATTAACCAGTTCCAGTCGCTTCTGCACCTAGCTTCAGGGTCTGAGTACCCCCTGTGTGCTCCGGTTTCCGAGTCGGTTCCCCGGGTCTGTACCGGCGGGCCACTACACTGTCCCAGTCCACCTCGGTTCCACCGAGCCGTCTCCCTGGCTCCTGCAGACGGAGACCGCCGTCTGCCTCCTAGCCAAAGGCACCAGGGCTCCTACCCTAGTACCTGTCAGATTTCCTTCAGGCCTCAGTCACAGGCCTGACCTCCACTCTCCTTGAACTCTAAAAACTGAACTGAACACTAACTGTTTTCCCGCCCCGGGCTGTCTAGACTCCTTGGTGGGCGTCTTCCAACCGCCTGGTTCTGCCCTCTTGTGTGTCCATCTAGCCCTGAGGGGGGTGACTAGGGTTTTTAAGGTTGGCTGATGTCACCTGTGAGGGAAGGGTGTTGTGTGGGGCCCTATTTGTGACTACCTGGCCCAGCCAGGGCGTCACACTCCCCCTTGGTTAAACACAGACTGTCCGCGGGCTGTCCAACCACCACCGGTTTATTTTGATTAACTGCAAAAAGATAAAAGGATTTTTAAAATATATAAAATTATAATAACATATTTACATAACATGAATATTTTTGCTTTCTTCCCTTAACAGGAGGCGGGTTACTTAAACGTTGCTTGAAACATTTTTATTAACCGGGACAGGACCGGGTCCTTTTCAGCTTAGCCCCCCCAAACAAACCTAGCCCTGGTGCAACCGCTAAGCACTGGTGCGCACTCCTTTTCCCCAGCCCACTAAACGGGTTCGGGTCTGGGTGTTGCCCACACGGGCCGGGTAATAAGCTCCTTACCTGGCAGTCTCTCTCAGAGACCCCACATCCAGGTGACCCCTGACCCGGAAGGTAGTCACCGGTTGCCATTGTGACGGGACCTCGGCCTACTCTGCCGCAGGCCCTTCCTCCAACCAGCCTCTCCGGAGACTGCGGCATGATGAAAAGGGTTGTCTGGGTATAAAACATTTAACTTTACTGCCGGTACAGCTTCCTCTGGCAACTGTCCCACGGTCCACCACAGGGCAGCACGGGTCCCCAATGCCACCAACATTAACAGGTGACACTGTCCATAAAGACCCCGTCTTCCACTGCCTGCAGTGCGGGTACGATTGCTCCCCCAAACTGGGCTCTGTAAACGGAACTGTCCTCACTCCAACTCAACTTCTTGTCATCCTCCTCCAGGGGCTCCGACCCCCGATGGCACCCTCTGGGGCTCCGACTGCAGTGGCGTTCAACAAGTCAGACAAGATCCTCTTTTCCTTCCACCCCGTGTGCTGGATGGCATCTCCCAGGGAACTTGGAGATGTTCAACAAAGGTCGGGAGTCAGTATAACAGGAGCAGGTCTTCTGCTAAAAACTTTTCAACTGTAAACTGTTAAACTTGTGCGTAACTTACGGGTGCGACTACCACTGCATAGGACTGTACGGCTCCGTTTTTGGCCTGGACACCGGGCTCCCCATCCAGGTGCAGTACATCCCGGGACTCTGGACCTCCAACGGGAATGGTGGTGGAATTGTGGATGGCACCGCTTCTTCCAGGAGCTGCGCTACACGGGGTTCACTCGTAACATGCATAGCGAGGCCCCATCTCCCAGCTAATCAGGGACGGCACGGGGGTCTTTGTAGCTTGATCCTGGTGCAACACGGATGTGGTGGCCCGCTGTTCACGGGCCCACACCATGGCAACCTTCTTCCGGACTTCTGCCTTCCAGTCGAGCATCTGCTGCAGCGTTTGGGCTCTCACCCGGACGCAGAATCTGGATAACTCCTGCTCCAGCCAGGCAGCGGTCCCTGCAGGTAGCTGATTCGAGCTCCATTCCTCCACATCAAAGGCCACTCCGCCTCTACCACTCTGGAGCCCCGCCACTCCGCCGTCGGGGTTAGGCGCGGACATCTTCCCGCTTCTCCCCCTTGGTCTTTTCCTGGCACTCCTCTCTCTGATCGGTAAGTTTCGTTTTGTGACTTCCGGCTTTGCTTTTCGACCATGTTCCCGGGGGCGGGGCTTCAGCTTTTGCGCCCTTTTCACGGGGAAGAAGACCCTGGGCGGAAATCTTCGTGTCAAAAGATGGTGGCAAGATGGCGGTTTCTGGAAATTTTTCAACGGATCCGCTGACTCCAATACAAGGCACCCTTCCGTGGGCAGGGATGGTGGTCCCGGGACTCATTGGGGTTGGTGGTGCAGGGAGATGGGCGACCGCAGGGTACTGGTGTACTCACTATTAAGAAAACACACGAGTCTCTGGTAAACCAAGGTGATGGTGGTCGGTGCCCGCAGCCGACTGCGTTCTGGTTCCCCCACCCAGCTGGTGGTCTCTGTTTTTCTGCACCTGCACCTTTTTTAGAATGGTGGACTGCCTGTGCTTGCAACTTCAGGAGTCCGCTCTCGGCTGGATGTGGCCTAAGGAGTCCTTGCCCGCAGACGCTGGCCCGTGGGATCTCTAAGCCCTGGGCCTGTTATCCCCCTCGGTGGGCTGTTGCCTTCAATCGGGACTTTGGGTGGGATAGGACCTCTAGTCCTGGCCGCATTCAGTGAATTAACCAGTTCAAGTCGCTTCTGGACCTAGCTTCAGGGTCTGAGTACCCCCCTGTGTACTCCGGTTTCCGAGTCGGTTCCCTGGGTCGGTACCGGTGGGCCGCTACCCTGTCCCAGTCCACCTTGGTTCCACCGAGCCATCTTCCCGGCTCCTGCAGATGGAGACTGGCGTCTGCCTCCTAGCCAAAGGCACCAGGGCTCCTACCCTGGTACCTGTCAGATTTCCTTCAGGCCTCAGTCACAGGCCTGACCTCCACTCTCCTTGAACTCTAAAAACTGAACTGAACACTAACTGTTTTCCCGCCCCGGGCTGTCTAGACTCCTTGGTGGACGTCTTCCAACCTCCTGGTTCCGCCCCCTGGTGTGTCCATCTAGCCCTGAGGGGGGTGACTAGGGTTTTTAAGGTTGGCTGATGTCACCTGTGAGGGAAGGGTGTTGTGTGGGGCCCTATTTGTGACTACTTGGCCCGGCCAGGGCATCACACTACCGTAATCTTTTCATTATTGGTTTTCTCCTTGAAAGGTTCAAGTGTCATCATTGTGTGGTTGTTTAGATCCTCAATGAAAGTTGCACTGTTACTTACAGTAATTCTGTCTGGTCTCGGATTTAGAATTCTGTACCCTTTGCAGTTGTCACTGTATACAACAAAGATTCCTTCTATGGCTCTGTTTTGAAGTTTGCAGCGCTTCTCTTGTGGAAAAAATACAAATGCTTTCCAAACAAAAACTCTTAAGTGTTTCACAATCGGTTTCTCACCATGCCACAGTTCATACGGTGTCTTCTCCGGCTTTCTTGAAAAGAGTCAGTTCTGTAGATATGTGGCTGTTATTGCAGCTTCATCCCAATATTTTTCAGATAGATTGAAATCTGTTAGCATACATCTAACCATTTCAGTCATGGTTCTATTCTTCTTTTTGCTACACCATTCTGGTCAGGTGTGTAGGGGGGTTGTTCTTAGATGTCCTATTCCATTCTGTCTTAGGCCTGAAACACACATCCATGAAAAAACACGCACGTGTGTTACGTCCGTTTTTCGGGTCTGTGTCACGTTTTTGTGTTAGTTTTTATGGTCCGTATGGCATCTGTGTGAACTGCATATGCTAGCCGTGTGTGCGTGTGGAATGTCCGTGTGTGCGTGTGAAACTTAACTGACGTGTGTGTGTGTTGTCTATGTGAAATGTTCGTGTGTGATGTAAAATGTAGTTACTACATGTTGGCTGACAGCAGACAGAGTTGCGCGCTGAGAATGAACTCGGGTGAACTTCACCCGACTTCATTGTCATACCACGGCTCTGTCTGTGTCGCGTCCTGATTAGCGGTTACCCGTGAAGGACTCATCGGTGACCGCTAATCCCCTGAGTCACTGAAGTGAGCAGCGCGATTAGCGCTGCTATCACTCAGGTTACCCGCGGCTAGCTGGATCCTCCCCCTGTGACCGCAACTCACCTGTGACTTCATCGCTGTCACTCAAGCGACTTGCTGTCACAGGTGGAGGATCCAGAGGTGGCCACGAGTTACCTCAGTGACAGCTCAGCTGATCGCGCTACTCACCTCAGTTGCTGCGTGGAGGTGACAGGAGCGGCGGTGTTCTTCTGCAGCTCCTGTCACCTTCATGTAGCAGAGCTGGAAGTGACACGGGACCTCCATGGATTACGCTGGACATGGTTGGGTATTTGGGGCATAATAAATTGGTGAACGAGGGTTTTTTTAGTGTTTATTATTTCTAATAAAGGATTTTTTTGGGTGTATGTGTTTATTTACTGTAATTTTCAGATTAATCAGGGAACATATCTCATAGATGCCTGCAATGATTAATCTTGGACTTAGTGGCAGCTATGGGCTGCCATTAACTCTTTATTACACCGATTGCCAACGCACCAGGGCAATTCGGGAAGAGCCGGGTAGAGTCCCAGAAGTGTCGCATCTAATGGATGCGGCATTTCTGGGCGGCTGCTGGCTGATATTGTTAGGCTGGGGGGCTCCCCATAACGTGGAGCTCCCGATTCTGAGAATACCAGCCTTCAGCCGTGTGACTTTACCCTGGCTGGTATCAAAATGGGGGGGGATCGCACGTCGTTTTTTTTTAATTAGTTATTTATTTTTTTAACTGCACAGTATAGACCCGCCCACCGGCGGCTGTGATTGGCTGCAGTGAGACAGCTGTCACTCAGCGTGGTGGCGTGTCTCACTGCAACCAATCATAGGCCCCGGTGGGTGGGGAAAGCAGGGAATACGAGATTGTTTAATGAACGGCCAGCTTTTTCAAAATAGTAAAAGCCGCCAGAGTTTAGTGAACAGCCGTACAGCGCTGCACCGGTGATCAGGGAATGGTAAGTATGAGAGTGGGGGGAGACTGACCGACATACAGAGAGAGGGACAGACAAGACAGAAAGAGAGACAGACAGACAGAGAGAGACCGACCGGCGGACTGAGGGAGATTGACGGACAGACAGAAAAAAAAAGAATGACCGACATCACTACAAAAAAGTACAAAATGTACATGGAGCATGCAGAGATGCATCCGTGTCACGTTATTGTGCGCACCAAACCATTGACTTTCATGGGGTCCATGTGTGCGTGTTCCGTGCAAAAAACGGACATGCTTCCGTGCAAAACGTAAACACATACATATAACGGACACGGACCTTATGGAATAACGCATGTGTGACCTCAATGATAGATTAACATTGGTGAATGTTTGTCCGTGTCTCCGGTACATACGGAGACGGACCAAACACGCACGTGTTTAACGGATGTGTGTTTCAGGCCTTAAATAGTTTTCTATTTGATGTCCTGTGAATTCACCTCGATTATGGGGTGCTTCACACACAGCGAGCTCACTGCCGAGATCGCTGCTGAGTCACGCTTTTTGTGACGCAGCAGTGACCTCATTAGCGATCTCGCTGTGTGTGACACTGAGCAGCGATCTGGCCCCTGCTGCGAGATCGCTGCTCGTTACACACAGCCCTGGTTCGTTTTCTTCAAAGCCGCTCTCCTGCTGTGACACACAGATCGCTGTGTGTGACAGCAAGAGAGCGACAAATGAAGCGAGCAGGGAGCAGGAGCCGGCGTCTGACAGCTGAGGTAAGCTGTATCCAAGATAAACATCGGGTAACCAAGGTGGTTACCCGATATTTACCTTAGTTACCAGCCTCTGCAGCTCTCACGCTGCCTGTGCTGCCGGCTCCGGCTCTCTGCACATGTAGCTGCTGTACACATCGGGTTAATTAACCCGATGTGTACAGCAGCTAGGAGAGCAAGGAGCCAGCGCTAAGCAGTGTGCGCGGCTCCCTGCTCTCTGCACATGTAGCTGCATTACACATCGGGTTAATTAACCCGATGTGTACTGTAGCTAGGAGAGCAAGGAGCCAGCGCTCAGTGTGCGCGGCTCCCTGCTCCCTGCTCACACTGGTAACTAATGTAAACATCGGGTAACCATACCCGATGTTTACCTTAGTTACCAGTCTCCGCAGCTTCCAGACGGCGGCTCCGTGCAAGCGCAGCGTCGCTTGCACGTCGCTGCTGGCTGGGGGCTGTTCACTGGTCGCTGGTGAGATCTGCCTGTTTGACAGCTCACCAGCGACCATGTAGCGATGCAGCAGCGATCCTGACCAGGTCAGATCGCTGGTCGGATCGCTGCTGCATCGCTAAGTGTGAAGGTACCCTATCACTTTGAATACTAATTGGCTTTCTCTGAAACTTGTTACTTGGCTTTGTTCCTTTATACTTTCTGGATGCATGCCTAAGACCTAAAAGCCTATGCTACATGTATATACAGTCATTTTGTCCAAGTGTCCATAATTTCATCTGTTTCTTCACTGTGTTGAGATAATACGAATGCTCAGTCACTTTTTTATTGGTTATTACCTTGTTTCTATCCAAGATAATACATTCATCATCTTTGAATGTTACAGTGCGTCCTTTAGATGTCATCCATTTTACGGATAGCATTCCTCCTTATATACAAGGAACATACAAAACATCCTTTAATGGTATGGCTCCGTTTTGTCCATTCTTATCAGGACAGACTAGGATTCTATGTCCAATTCTTTCTGCATTTATTTTTCTTCCATCTGCAAGGTAAATTGTTCTTTGTTTTTTAAATCAAGTTTTGTGAATTTTTTTTTATCATTAATAATCATGTGACTTACAGCTCCTAAGTCAATGCACCAGCCTGCAATGAGGGATTATTTGCCACTTTAAATGTACCTATCCAGTCATCTACACATGGCTCAGATCTTGTGCTTCTCACCTTTTCTTTAGTCCCTATGAGAGCTAACGTCTGTTGTTCTGTTCTCCATATTGTACAGTCTTTCTTTAAATGTCACTGTTTCTTACATCTGAAACACGTTCTTATCTCTGTACTGTAGGGTCTGTTATTTATAACTTTTAGAATTGTTTTCACTTTCATTCTCTGCAGAGTTCTGCACAAGTTCCTGTCTTCTTGATATTCATCTATAAGTCTCTTCTTTACAAACTCTAGTGTCAGGTCTACCTCAGGTCTTGTCTCTATTGCATTTATTAGGGCAGTGTATGACTCTGGTAAACTGCATAACATCATGGCTGCTACATGGCTGTCTTTAATATCTTCGCCGACTCACCTCGGCTTTGCAGTCACTTCCAGCATAGCAATTAGATGCTCTTGCATGCCCGTATCTTTGCTAAGTCTCTATTTATACAGTTTCCTTAGCAATCATAGCTTGCTGTTTAACCGGATCTTCCATGCAGCCTTTTCAGTGCCTCCCACATTCCTTCCGCTGAGCTTTCATGTCTTATGTGGATGATTTGGTCATCCTCCACAGTAGGCTGATTTTAGCCTTTGCTTGTCAGTTTTTCTCCTCCCATTGCTGATCATTACCCTGTGGTTTGTCTGTGGTAATAACCTCCCATAAACCATTTTTAGTTAGTCACATCTCCACTTTAATCTTTGGCCACTGTACATTTCAGCTCTGAAATGACAGTCATTTCCCCTTGTGTTTTTGAAGAGAGGAGCCATTCTGACACTCCTTGTATTCACCAAGTCCTGATGTCTTCTATGTCTGGCCCATAACCTGTTGCAGATTTGTTCGATTTCAGCAGAAGTAACAGCAGTTAGAAATTTGTGGGAGAAAATAGGGTTTACTTGAGATATACATGAAAATGTAGACAACATCAATGGAAAAAAAACTTATCCTAAAATGGCAGCTCTACCAGAGAGAGCAGTTCAACACAACAAACAGGTTACATACACTACATATTATTAAGCATCAACACATAGAACAGCGCCATCTACTGACACAGCAATGTAGCTCTTCCAACATATAAAATGTCTGTAGCTTGTTGCATTTATTTCAACAGTGTGCACCAAAAAAAAAAATGGAAATACCTCACCCACCCTCCCCGGAAGTGATCTGTTTATGGCTGGATGCATGCGGGTAGAGATCCAAACTGCTTAATTAGTGACTTCCATTTTTGTTCAGTTGAAGTCTGGGCCCCAAACGAAACTTTATCTAAACTCAGGCTGAAACCGCTGAATAGAACTTTAATGGGTTCTCTCATCTCTATCTGTAAAAGCCCAGTCACACACAACGACTTACCAGCAATCTCGAAAACGATGCGACCTGATAGGGATCGCTGGTAAGTCGCTGGGAGGTCGCAGGTGAGATGTCACACAGTCAGATCTTACCAGCGATGCAGGAACAATACAGGTCGCAGTAGCGACCTGTATAACGATCTCAGCAGTCACTGTGACCCTGTCACACAGTGTCAAGCACAGCGATGTGTCCTGCCCAGCAGGACATCGCCTTTGAAGAAAATGACCTGGACCATTCGGCAACGACTAGCGATCTCACAGCAGGGGCCTGATTGCTGGTAAGTGTCACAGATAACAAGATCGCTAACGGGATCGCTACTGCGTCACCAAAACGGTGACTCACCTGCGATTTCGCTAGCGATCTCGTAATGTGTGACGGTACCTTAAGGCCACATCTATAACATGGGATCCAATTTTAAAAAAGATATTCAGAAGTTAGAGTCAGTTCAAAGGCAGCAACTAGATTATTACAAGGAATGGAAGGCCTCCCATATAATGAGAGGTAGTGAAAGTTGGACTTGTTTAGCTTAGAAAAAAGACGTCTTAGAGAATATCTCGTTTATATGTGTAAATACATGTGCAGTCAATACAGAGGACTGGCACATGACTTATTCCTTCCAAAGACAATACTAAGGACCAGGGGGCATACACTGCGAGTGGAAGAAACGTGATTCCAGCAGCTAAATAGGAAAAGGTTCTTTTCAGTTAGAGCAGTCAGACTGTGAAATGCTCTACCACAAGAGGTAGTAATGGCAGATACTATAACAACTTTTAAAAAAAGGCTGGATGATTTCCTCAGTACAGATAACATAGTGATTTATAGATAACTCAGTGACAAAATTTATAATTGGTGGAGGAAGGTTAAATTTGCTGGACCTAAATCTTTTTCTAAGCTAAGCAACAACATAACTGTAAACGCTGTAGTAAGTAAATAATAATACATGTATGTAAATGACATAGGGTAGAAGCCATCCCACCGCAATATGGTGTAGCTAATTGGGAAAGTCCTATCTGTGGATATTAAGTGGTATATGACTTAGTTATTACATTGCCTGTATGGCTAGAACTTCCCATAGAGAGGAACTGTACAGTAAAGGTACCGTCACACATAACGAGATCGCTAGCGAGAGCGCAGCTGAGTCACGGTTTCTGTGACGCAGTAGCGATCCCGTTAGCGATCTTGTTATGTGTGACACCTACCAGCGATCAGGCCCCTGCTGTGAGATCTCTAGCATTGCAGAATGGTCCAGGCCATTTTCTTCAAAGGTGATGTCCTGCTGGGCAGGACGCATCGCTGTGTTTGACACTGTGTGACAGGGTCACAGTGACTGCTGAGATCGTTATACAGATCGCTACTGTGACCTGTATTGTTCCTGCATCGCTGGTAAGATCTGACTGTGTGACATCTCACCTGCAACCTCCCAGCGACTTAGGGTGCCTTCACACTTTAGCGATGCAGCAGCGATCCGACCAGCGATCTGACCTGGTCAGGATTGCTGCTGCATCGCTACATGGTCGCTGGTGAGCTGTCAAACAGGCAGATCTCACCAGCGACCAGTGACCAGCCCCCAGCCAGCAGCGACGTGCAAGCGACGCTGCGCTTGCACGGAGCCGGCGTCTGGAAGCTGCAGACACTGGTAACTAAGGTAAACATCGGGTATGGTTACCCGATGTTTACATTAGTTACCAGCGCACACCGCTTAGCTTTGCTCTCCTAGCTACAGTACACATCGGGTTAATTAACCCGATGTGTAATGCAGCTACATGTGCAGAGAGCCGGAGCCGGCAGCACAGGCAGCGTGAGAGCTGCGGAGGCTGGTAACTAAGGTAAATATCGGGTAACCACCTTGGTTACCCGATGTTTATCTTGGATACAGCTTACCGCAGCTGCCAGACGCCGGCTCCTGCTCCCCTGCTCGCTTCATTTGTCGCTCTCTCGCTGTCACACACAGCGATCTGTGTGTCACAGTGGGAGAGCGCCTTTGAAGAAAACGAACCAGGGCTGTGTGTAACGAGCAGCGATCTCGCAGCAGGGGCCAAATCGCTGCTCAGTGTCACACACAGCGAGATCGCTAATGAGGTCACTGCTGTGTCACAAAAAGCGTGACTCAGCAGCGATCTCGGCAGCGAGCTCGCTGTGTGTGAAGCACCGCTTACCTGCTATCCCTATCAGGTTGCATCGTTTTCGGGATCGCTGGTAAGTCGTTGTGTGTGACTGGGCCTTAAGTGTAGTTTAAATAAATCCTTCTAGTAAATTGCTGTAAAGTAAAGGGATTGTTCAAACATACAGTTAGGTCCAGAAATATTTGGACAGTGACACAATTTTCGCGAGTTGGGCTCTGCATGCTACCACATTGGATTTGAAATGAAACCTCAACAACAGAATTCAAGTGCAGATTGTAACGTTTAATTTGAAGGTTTGAACAAAAATATCTGATAGAAATTGTAGGAATTGTACACATTTCTTTACAAACACTCCACATTTTAGGAGGTCAAAAGTAATTGGACAAATAAACCAAACCCAAACAAAATATTTTTATTTTCAATATTTTGTTGCGAATCCTTTGGAGGCAATCACTGCCTTAAGTCTGGAACCCATGGACATCACCAAACGCTGGGTTTCCTCCTTCTTAATGCTTTGCCAGGCCTTTACAGCCGCAGCCTTCAGGTCTTGCTTTTTTGTGGGTCTTTCCGTCTTAAGTCTGGATTTGAGCAAGTGAAATGCATGCTCAATTGGGTTAAGATCTGGTGATTGACTTGGCCATGGCAGAATGTTCCACTTTTTTGCACTCATGAACTCCTGGGTAGCTTTGGCTGTATGCTTGGGGTCATTGTCCATCTGTACTATGAAGCGCCGTCCAATCATTTTTGCGGCATTTGGCTGAATCTGGGCTGAAAGTATATCCCGGTACACTTCAGAATTCATCCAGCTACTCTTGTCTGCTGTTATGTCATCAATAAACACAAGTGACCCAGTGCCATTGAAAGCCATGCATGCCCATGCCATCACGTTGCCTCCACCATGTTTTACAGAGGATGTGGTGTGCCTTGGATCATGTGCCGTTCCCTTTCTTCTCCAAACTTTTTTCTTCCCATCATTCTGGTACAGGTTGATCTTTGTCTCATCTGTCCATAGAATACTTTTCCAGAACTGAGCTGGCTTCATGAGGTGTTTTTCAGCAAATTTAACTCTGGCCTGTCTAGTTTTGGAATTGATGAATGGTTTGCATCTAGATGTGAACCCTTTGTATTTACTTTCATGGAGTCTTCTCTTTACTGTTGACTTAGAGACAGATACACCTACTTCACTGAGAGTGTTCTGGACTTCAGTTGATGTTGTGAACGGGTTCTTCTTCACCAAAGAAAGTATGCGGCGATCATCCACCACTGTTGTCATCCATGGACGCCCAGGCCTTTTTGAGTTCCCAAGCTCACCAGTCAATTCCTTTTTTCTCAGAATGTACCCGACTGTTGATTTTGCTACTCCAAGCATGTCTGTTATCTCTCTGATGGATTTTTTCTTTTTTTTCAGCCTCAGGATGTTCTGCTTCATCTCAATTGAGAGTTCCTTAGACCGTATGTTGTCTGGTCACAGCAACAGCTTCCAAATGCAAAACCACACACCTGTAATCAACCCCAGACCTTTTAACTACTTCATTGATTACAGGTTAACGAGGGAGACGCCTTCAGAGTTAATTGCAGCCCTTAGAGTCCCTTGTCCAATTACTTTTGGTCCCTTGAAAAAGAGGAGGCTATGCATTACAGAGCTATGATTCCTAAACCCTTTCTCCGATTTGGATGTGAAAACTCTCATATTGCAGCTGGGAGTGTGCACTTTCAGCCCATATTCTATATATAACTGTATTTCTGAACATGTTTTTGTAAACAGCTAAAATAACAAAACTTGTGTCACTGTCCAAATATTTCTGGACCTAACTGTATATGGATACAATTGTCTTATCTTGGCTGTTTATCTAGACCTGATTATTTCCTGAAACTTTAAGCATATCTGAAGGCCCCTTTACACACTGCAACATCGCTAGAGATATCGCTGTAATGTCACCAGTTTTGTGACTTAATAGCAACCTCCAAATATAAATCACAGAAAAAATACTCCTAATTTTTTTTTCGTTAAACTTTTATTGAATATCAATATATTGAAAAATGAAGTGAGAGGGGGGGGGGTATTCAGAAAAATATAAAATACCCTAAGGGTCTAAAGTAAAGTAAAAAATACAGTCTAGTGGACCAGCCAGCAGTATATCCCAGCAAATGGTGGGAAAGGCTTATATCGCTCCACCAGTCAACTTTACAAATGATGATACATCAATTTTTTAACATTCATTGCAGAAACATTTTTAATACACAATTATTATCATCCAGATCCAATAATTAACTATGCATTGAAAAAGAGACTTATATAAAATGTAAATTTATAGATAGATTTGGCATATATCTTTCAAATACAGAAACTTGAACTATATGTATTATTGGTAGAAAAAAAAAAATGGTGGAAAGACCAGACCATGCCTGATTTCTGACAGGAGAGGACGACTTTCATCCACAGCCTTACATCCTTACAATCGGCAGGAGGTATGTAGTTTAAATCTCTGGAACAACTTTGCAATGGTATACAACAAAGTATTATCTTTTTGTGAGGTTGATTTAGTCCATTTTATTTATATTTCTTTCAGGGGACTTCTGTGGTTATTTAAACCCTCCATCCCCCTTTTGTCTCTTCTTATCAATATAACAAGCAGACTTACTTCTGATGAAACATGCAGTAAGTTGATTGTGGTTTGTGTTAAATGGTTGTAATGTCATTTGAAGTATCTGTGTATTTTCTATACTTCTCATTAGGGTACGCTCACACGAGCGACAAATACGGACGAGAGCAATGCGAGAAATTCTCACATTACACTCGGACCAATGTTATTCTATGAGTGCGAGCTTTTGGTCAGCTTTTCACACATCCAGAATCTGGATGCGAGAAAAGCGGCAGCATGCTTCGTATTCATGCGTGAAACGGCCGAGAATCGCCAATGAAAGCCAATGGGTGCGATTAAAAAACGAAACACACACGGACCGTCCGTGTGTTTCACGTATGCTGTGCAATTTTTATTTGAGTGAAAAAAAAAAAAAGGAAATTACATCATATAAATTCAGTTTGCATGTGTTAAAAAAAAGCCAAACAGGAAGTTCAGCCTCCACGGACAACTTCCAGACAACATGTCCAGGCACATCAATGTAGAGCTGCTGCTGGTGATGGTGCAGGAAAGGCCTGAAATTTGGGATACAAGACACCCAGGCTACTGTGACCGTGATAGACGTGATGCCAGCTGGATAAACATATGTCAACAATTATTTCCCATTTATAATGAGTCATCTTCTGAAGTTCGTCAAGAGATAAGTAAGTGCAAATGTTAAATTCTATTTGGAGATGTTTTATATCACACATGCCAAAAATGTATGTTAGGATAATTTTTCATGTATGTGGTTTCTCCATAATATAGTGTCTGATGTAACTCGTCGCTGGCGTAGTTGCCGTGATCAATACCGACGGGAAAGGCAACAGCAATGTCGTAGTGGATCTGAGGCTCAGCGGAAAAAAAAATATATATATTTTGATCTTTTGAATTTTTTGGCACCAATAATGGATTTAAGGCCGTAAGTAAACATATATATTACTTTAAACTAAAAATAAAAATGCTTGGAATTAAGATTATTTCTTTATGATATTTCAGAACAGACAGTAATTTAAGAAGTCGTTCAACATCAGAATCTGAGGCACAAGTTGAACAAGCAGCGGAGCAGAGAGAAGAGGGCACCTCTTTGGCAAATCCACTAAACAATGATAATGAATCGCAAGATTTCAATAACAAACCAGCATTGTTTCATAACCACTCCCCTGTTGCCCTGGCAGTGTCACACCGACCACGATGACGTTGAGAACTCCCCATCAACAATACACGGCGCGAGGTAGATAATGGAGTTTTGCAATATCTATCTCGCACTGTTAATGATGATGGGGAGGAGGCATTCACAAGAAGTATGGCAAACTATCTTAGGCAAATTCCAAGAGAAGTGCGTCTCCGTGCTAGAGCAGCCATGCAAATCATCATAGATGCATGTACCTCACCAAACAACCCACAAATAGTGTTTAATTCACTAGAACAATGGCAACAGTCAAATAATAATCAGCTGAGAATGCCACAACCTGATAATGCAGGTAGGCAGCAAGCACAACCTGAAAATCAAACCATTCCACAAACGGTCATGCATCCACCACAATTTCACACACAAACATTACAATCAACACAGCAACAACCAACACCAAACCAATACCAACAGCAACAATATGTACCACACAACACTTTTGTTGCTCAACATGTTGCTAGTGAACCGATTACCTATGGCACTCATGTAATTGAGCCACCTGGATCAGGTGCCCAACACGGTAATCAATCCTGGAATTTTGTAAGGCCTCATCAAGGTTCTAATTTGCCTCAATATATGCACTATCATGCACAACCACATGGTCAAGCATCAGGATCAGCCCATAGTCAACAAACAAATCAATACATCACTAGAGATGAGCGAACCGGTCCCGGTTCGGCTCGAGGTCGGTTCGCCGAACGGAGGTCCCGTTCGAGTTCGGCTCGTCGAACGTTCGACGAACCGAACTCGAACTGCATAGGAAACAATGGCAGGCAATCACAAACACAGAAAAACACCTAGAAAACACCCTCAAAGGTGTCCAAAAGGTGACAAACAACTCACAACACATGGGAAAGTGACAAGGACATATACTCATGCGAAAACAAAAGAGCTGGACAAGGAAAAAGAGGAGGACACACAGATATATGAGTATATGCAAGGAAACATCGATTCCATTATTGTGCAACTTGAGCCCTGTTCATTTTAGGCTTCCAATCTTGATAAATTGCCTGAGCTCGCCACGTACGCCTTGGGGATCTTGTCGTGTCCTGCAGCCAGCGTTCTCTCGGAACCTGTCTTCAGTGCTGCTGGGGGTCTGCTGGCAGATAAGCACACGTGTCTGTCCACTGACAATGTGGACATGGCACTCAGAGGACTTTTCTTCCCCTGGGTCAGCCAGGGGACGGGAAAGGCACGCGTATTTTTGAGAGTGCTTCATGCAAAGCATCTTTTTCTTTTTCAAAAGGGGGGTCAACCGATGCCAGTCAAGTGGGGTGTGTGTGGCCCAGTTAGTGGCAACGAAGGAGACTGTGGTTGGAGTCCCCTCGCTGTGTTTCTAAAAGAACCAAGATGAACAAGTCATGGCTCTCAGAGGACTTTTGTTCCCCTGGGTCAGCCAGGGGACGGGAAAGGCACGCGTATTTTTGAGAGTGCTTCATGCAAAGCATTTTTTTCTTTTTCAAAAGGGGGGTCAACCGATGCCAGTCAAGTGGGGTGTGTGTGGCACAGTTAGTGTAAACGAGGGAGACTGTGGTTGGAGTCCCCTCGCTGTGTTTCTAAAAGAACCAAGATGAACAAGTCATGGCTCTCAGAGGACTTTTCTTCCCCTGGGTCAGCCAGGGGACGGGAAAGGCACGCGTATTTTTGAGAGTGCTTCATGCAAAGCATCTTTTTCTTTTTCAAAAGGGGGCTCAACCGATGCCAGTCAAGTGGGGTGTGTGTGGCCCAATTAGTGGCAACGAGGGAGACTGTGGTTGGAGTCCCCTCGCTGTGTTTCTAAAAGAACCAAAATGAACAAATCATGGCTCTCAGAGGACTTTTCTTCCCCTGGGTCAGCCAGGGGACGGGAAAGGCACGCGTATTTTTGAGAGTGCTTCATGCAAAGCATCTTTTTCTTTTTCAAAAGGGGGGTCAACCGATGCCAGTCAAGTGGGGTGTGTGTGGCACAGTTAGTGTAAACGAAGGAGACTGTGGTTGGAGTCCCCTCGCTGTGTTTCTAAAAGAACCAAGATGAACAAGTCATGGCTCTCAGCGGACTTTTCTTCCCCTGGGTCAGCCAGGGGACGGGAAAGGCACGCGTATTTTTGAGAGTGCTTCATGCAAAGCATCTTTTTCTTTTTCAAAAGGGGGGTCAACCGATGCCAGTCAAGTGGGGTGTGTGTGGCCCAGTTAGTGGCAACGAAGGAGACTGTGGTTGGAGTCCCCTCGCTGTGTTTCTAAAAGAACCAAGATGAACAAGTCATGGCTCTCAGAGGACTTTTCTTCCCCTGGGTCAGCCAGGGGACGGGAAAGGCACGCGTATTTTTGAGAGTGCTTCATGCAAAGCATCTTTTTCTTTTTCAAAAGGGGGCTCAACCAATGCCAGTCAAGTGGGGTGTGTGTGGCCCAATTAGTGGCAACGAGGGAGACTGTGGTTGGAGTCCCCTCGCTGTGTTTCTAAAAGAACCAAAATGAACAAATCATGGCTCTCAGAGGACTTTTCTTCCCCTGGGTCAGCCAGGGGACGGGAAAGGCACGCGTATTTTTGAGAGTGCTTCATGCAAAGCATCTTTTTCTTTTTCAAAAGGGGGGTCAACCGATGCCAGTCAAGTGGGGTGTGTGTGGCACAGTTAGTGTAAACGAGGGAGACTGTGGTTGGAGTCCCCTCGCTGTGTTTCTAAAAGAACCAAGATGAACAAGTCATGGCTCTCAGAGGACTTTTCTTCCCCTGGGTCAGCCAGGGGACGGGAAAGGCACGCGTATTTTTGAGAGTGCTTCATGCAAAGCATCTTTTTCTTTTTCAAAAGGGGGCTCAACCGATGCCAGTCAAGTGGGGTGTGAGCGGCCCAATTAGTGGCAACGAGGGAGACTGTGGTTGGAGTCCCCTCGCTGTGTTTCTAAAAGAACCAAAATGAACAAATCATAGCTCTCAGAGGACTTTTCTTCCCCTGGGTCAGCCAGGGGACGGGAAAGGCACGCGTATTTTTGAGAGTGCTTCATGCAAAGCATCTTTTTCTTTTTCAAAAGGGGGCTCAACCGATGCCAGTCAAGTGGGGTGTGTGTGGCACAGTTAGTGTAAACGAGGGAGACTGTGGTTGGAGTCCCCTCGCTGTGTTTCTAAAAGAACCAAAATGAAAAAATCATGGCTCTCAGAGGACTTTTCTTCCCCTGGGTCAGCCAGGGGACGGGAAAGGCACGCGTATTTTTGAGAGTGCTTCATGCAAAGCATCTTTTTCTTTTTCAAAAGGGGGCTCAACCGATGCCAGTCAAGTGGGGTGTGTGTGGCCCAATTAGTGGCAACGAGGGAGACTGTGGTTGGAGTCCCCTCGCTGTGTTTCTAAAAGAACCAAAATGAACAAATCATGGCTCTCAGAGGACTTTTCTTCCCCTGGGTCAGCCAGGGGACGGGAAAGGCACGCGTATTTTTGAGAGTGCTTCATGCAAAGCATCTTTTTCTTTTTCAAAAGGGGGGTCAACCGATGCCAGTCAAGTGGGGTGTGTGTGGCCCAGTTAGTGGCAACGAAGGAGACTGTGGTTGGAGTCCCCTCGCTGTGTTTCTAAAAGAACCAAGATGAACAAGTCATGGCTCTCAGAGGACTTTTCTTCCCCTGGGTCAGCCAGGGGACGGGAAAGGCACGCGTATTTTTCAGAGTGCTTCATGCAAAGCATCTTTTTCTTTTTCAAAAGGGGGCTCAACCAATGCCAGTCAAGTGGGGTGTGTGTGGCCCAATTAGTGGCAACGAGGGAGACTGTGGTTGGAGTCCCCTCGCTGTGTTTCTAAAAGAACCAAAATGAACAAATCATGGCTCTCAGAGGACTTTTCTTCCCCTGGGTCAGCCAGGGGACGGGAAAGGCACGCGTATTTTTGAGAGTGCTTCATGCAAAGCATCTTTTTCTTTTTCAAAAGGGGGGTCAACCGATGCCAGTCAAGTGGGGTGTGTGTGGCACAGTTAGTGTAAACGAGGGAGACTGTGGTTGGAGTCCCCTCGCTGTGTTTCTAAAAGAACCAAGATGAACAAGTCATGGCTCTCAGAGGACTTTTCTTCCCCTGGGTCAGCCAGGGGACGGGAAAGGCACGCGTATTTTTGAGAGTGCTTCATGCAAAGCATCTTTTTCTTTTTCAAAAGGGGGCTCAACCGATGCCAGTCAAGTGGGGTGTGAGCGGCCCAATTAGTGGCAACGAGGGAGACTGTGGTTGGAGTCCCCTCGCTGTGTTTCTAAAAGAACCAAAATGAACAAATCATAGCTCTCAGAGGACTTTTCTTCCCCTGGGTCAGCCAGGGGACGGGAAAGGCACGCGTATTTTTGAGAGTGCTTCATGCAAAGCATCTTTTTCTTTTTCAAAAGGGGGCTCAACCGATGCCAGTCAAGTGGGGTGTGTGTGGCACAGTTAGTGTAAACGAGGGAGACTGTGGTTGGAGTCCCCTCGCTGTGTTTCTAAAAGAACCAAGATGAACAAGTCATGGCTCTCAGAGGACTTTTCTTCCCCTGGGTCAGCCAGGGGACGGGAAAGGCACGCGTATTTTTGAGAGTGCTTCATGCAAAGCATCTTTTTCTTTTTCAAAAGGGGGGTCAACCGATGCCAGTCAAGTGGGGTGTGTGTGGCACAGTTAGTGTAAACGAGGGAGACTGTGGTTGGAGTCCCCTCGCTGTGTTTCTAAAACAACCAAGATGACCAAGTCATGGCTCTCAGAGGACTTTTCTTCCCCTGGGTCAGCCAGAGGACGGGAAAGGCACGCGTATTTTTGAGAGTGCTTCATGCAAAGCATCTTTTTCTTTTTCAAAAGGGGGCTCAACCGATGCCAGTCAAGTCGGGTGTGTGTGGCCCAATTAGTGGCAACAAGGGAGACTGTGGTTGGAGTCCCCTCGCTGTGTTTCTAAAAGAACCAAAATGAAAAAATCATGGCTCTCAGAGGACTTTTCTTCCCCTGGGTCAGCCAGGGGACGGGAAAGGCACGCGTATTTTTGAGAGTGCTTCATGCAAAGCATCTTTTTCTTTTTCAAAAGGGGGCTCAACCGATGCCAGTCAAGTGGGGTGTGTGTGGCCCAATTAGTGGCAACGAGGGAGACTGTGGTTGGAGTCCCCTCGCTGTGTTTCTAAAAGAACCAAAATGAACAAATCATGGCTCTCAGAGGACTTTTCTTCCCCTGGGTCAGCCAGGGGACGAGAAAGGCACGCGTATTTTTGAGAGTGCTTCATGCAAAGCATCTTTTTCTTTTTCAAAAGGGGGGTCAACCGATGCCAGTCAAGTGGGGTGTGTGTGGCACAGTTAGTGTAAACGAGGGAGACTGTGGTTGGAGTCCCCTCGCTGTGTTTTACATGCTTTTAGAAGGGCATGACATGGCTTGGAGGTTGACTTTCAGCATCTGCAAACTGTTGCCTACCAAAATGCTGCCTTTCCAACACCTGTGGTTATAGACAATGAGGAACATACTGATGAAGATGAGACGCAGATACCCGATTGGGATGACAACTTAAATATTCAGTAGGGCAAGAAGAGGCTCGGTCTGAGGGGGAGGGGAGTGCAAACACAACAATTGATGATGAAGTTCTAGATCCCACCTACTGTCAACCCACAGTCAGACACTCGAGGAGGTCAACAGAGGCGGTGGAGGAGGATGCAACCGACGACGAAGTTACCTTGCGCCTTCCTGGACACAGTCGGAGCACTGGTAGCACGTCTACAACTGCATCCTCAGCCACCACTCTGCCTCTGAGCATTATTCGGGGTGGATCAACTGGTCGCATGGCCTCTAAGCCTTGCCTAGCCTGGTCCTTTTTTGACATAGAAAAAGATCGACCAAATTATGTGATCTGTAAAATTTGTCATGGTTCTCTTAGTAGAGGTCAAAACCTCAGCAGTTTGACAACTTCTTCCATGAATCGTCACATGAATAAATATCATATGGCCCGGTGGGAAGCTCACCGTGCTGCAATGCGGCCGAGCGGAGCGAACCATCCACCGCCTGCCCTTTCCAGTGCATCCGCGCGCTTGTCATCTTCTAGGACTGTGGGGACAGCTGTCACACCTGTTTTTCCACCCACAACTTCCACCACTGTAACCGCAACAGGCAGTTTGCTTGGTAGGTCGTCAGTTGGTTTGGAAGGGGAAACAAGTGATTGTGTACAGCTCTCTCTGACATCGATAGCACCAACGTTGGATGAAGGCAACATCATGTCTCCGCCTGCACTTTCCTCACAAACCTGCATTTTTCCAGGGACACCCTACTCAACACCGTCTACACACAGCAGCCAGATCTCTGTCTCTCAGATGTGGTCAAATAAAAGGCCACTTCCTGCGACCCATGACAAAGCGAAGAGGTTGACTCTATCCCTCTGTAAGCTGTTGGCTACCAAAATGCTGCCTTTCCGCCTAGTGGACACACAGGATTTTAGAGACCTTATGTCTGTCGCTGTGATCCAGTACAAGATGCCCAATCACCACTGCTTCTCCAAGAACAGCATGCCCGCGCTACAACAGCATGTCGCACACAACATCACCACTTCCTTGAGAAACTCTGTGTGCGACAGGGTGCATTTCAACACAGATACTTGGACCAGTAAGCATAGACAGGGTCATTACATGTCACTGACTGGGCACTGGCAAACTATGGTGAGAGATGGAGAAGGGTCTGCTGTCCAAGTCTTGCCGTCCCCACGAGTTTTTTCAATCCTTCTTCTGTATGTAGAAGTTAATACACTGCTTCGGCCTCTTCAACCTCGTGTGGGTCCTCCACCTTGGCGCAAACCCGGTGTGGTCAGGCCACCCTTCCTTGTAACTGCGCACAAGCACTACCACACACCTCCTTACTATGCTGGCAGCAAAGCTCAATGCCATCAGGCGGTCAAAGTTTTACTTTGAAATGTATGGGAAATGTGAGTCACACCGCTGAGAAGTTGTGGACGGTTAGCTCTGGATACCGAGTTTCATCAATGGTTGTCTCCACTCAACCAGCAGCCAGGGAAGGCCGGGTGCAACAATGATGCAAACATGGGTGCGGCCCTTCGCTGTGACAATGTGACACACATGCCTTGTGTGGTTCACGTGTTGAACCTGGTTGTCCAGCAATTTTTAAAGCACTATCCTGGCCCACATGGCCTTCTGCAGAGAGCACGGTGTAACGCCTTCCTTGATCCACACACTCAGATGGGCTGTTAATGATAGGCTAGAGGGAAGCCACTCACCAAGCAGGACCCCTAGAACCCTGAAACCCTTTAACCCCTATACAGGGATTAGGAATTGCACAGGGCCCAAGGTGATTAATACCTGTGGAAGGCTGCAGTTCCAGAGAATAGTAGTCAGGCAGGGTCAAAACATTCATTGAGGAACAGGAACAGAATGGGACGGCCAGGACTTAATCAGAAAACAAGCAGAGGTGAAATGCGGATCGGACAACGAGGTACATAAACAGCAAGCAGGAAAAGTAGTCAGGTAACAAGCACACAAAATCATAAAACTGAACTGGGGGTAAAAGTAACCAGAGGTCATAGCTATGTCTGGCAGTGGTCTGCAGACAGGATGGGCATAAAAAAGGGTGTGGTGTCTTCCCATTGGTTGTAGCTGAATGATGGTATTTCATCTGTGAGATACCCACCAGCTACATTCAGCCAAAGATTCTGCATCTGTCAAGGTAATGCAGGCCAGTGGGTGAGCATAACCTGCGTCCACCTGCGCCGCTGGCATCGACTCCTCTCCCATCATCAGCACTATTCATGAAAGGAACACGTTGTCACCTGGCGACCGGAGTACAAATTGACGGAGCGGACTCCGTTGGTGACTTAACAGCCGTGTGCGGCAATGATGCAAACCTGGCTGCGGGCCATCCTCAGGGCAATGTGACACACGTGCCTTGTATGGCTCACGTGTTGAACCGAATTCTCCAGCAATTTTTAAAACACCATCACGGCCTACATGGCCTTGTGCAGCGGGCACGCTTGCTATGTGCTCACTTCCATCGTGCGCACACAGCAGCTCAACAACTTTCATCACTCCGGAAGTCTTAGGGTCTGGCAGTTAAACGCCGGAAATGCGATGTTCCGACACGCAGGAATTGGAATCTGCACATGTTGCAGCGTGTGTGGCAGCACCGCAGAGCCCTGCTGAAATACGGTATGACATATAGCCTGGGATAACTTGATCAAGAGGTGGTGCAGATCACGCTGCTGGAGTGGTGTCAGATCAAGGACCTATGCACCCTGCTACACAGTTTACAAATGTCGACGAAGATGTTTAGCACTGGCAATGTCATTCTCAGCGTGACAATTCTGGTCATCTACATGATGGAGCACACTGTAATTATTATTCGGAGTCAGGTGTTGGGACAAGAGGAAGGGGAGGAAGTACAGGAGGAGTCATATGCGGAAGGGATAACAAGATCTACCAGGTCCAGATGGTCAGCGGCACCTATGTGGCATTCATGGTGAGGGAGAGGGATTAACAAGGGCGCATATTATCAGCAAAAAGTGTTGATGAAAGTGCAGGAGCCCATGAAGAAATGGAGGAGGAACTGGCGATGGGCATGGAAGACTCAGCAGATGAGTGAGAGCTTGCTCACATTTCGGTTGTGCGAGGTTGTGGGGAGAGGGCAGAGGAAGGATGCACGATTCTCACCTCTCTGCCACCAACACACCAAGGACTTGGTCCTCCTGGATGCACAAGACACATGAGCGCCTTCTTGCTGCACTACCTACATGACCCTCGGATTGTATGAATTCGAAGTAATCCTGAATACTGGGTTGCCACACTGTTAGATCCCCGATACAAGACAAAATTTGGCGAACTAATTCCTGCCATAGAAATGGACGCACGTATACAGGAGTATCTGCAGAATGTGGTACGCAATCTTAGATCTACTTTTCCACTAAACACCAGTGCTGCACAGAGTGAATCTCAACGCTTTGTCATGGATAGGAGGAAATGGTCTTTTACTTGTCCACATCGGAGGGACCGAGGGATGGCTGCTGTGCTGAGATGGCGTTGAGTACGGTGTCCCTGCACAGTTGCACTTTTGGTCATATACCAAAATGAGTTGAAAAAGGACAGATGCTGGTGGAAAGGGGAACAGGTGTGTTGGAAAGGGGAAAAAAGTTTTGGTCCGTCGATTTGGTGGTTAAGCAACTGTAACATTTGCTGAAGAAACCCCATCTGTTACAGTGGGACTGGCAGATTTGGATAAAGTGATATATAATCTGTGACCGCTATATAACGAAAATTAATAAGAAAAGAAAGAGAAAGGTATATATCCCCATCAGCAGTCAGTGTCCACCGTGCTCCCAGTTGGAAAAGGAGAGGTTGGCAACTGGAAGGTTTGGTGGAGGATACAGAGCTGTGTGGCTATGAAACTAATAGTAGCCTGAACCGAGTTAGACGCCATTCGGATCTGGAGACTGGGAGCCCTGTTAGCGTCACAGGGTCCACATGCCCACCCAGCCCAGGAACTCCCTGTTAACAACACAGGGGCCATTGAGTACGCTGACTGTGTGCGTAGGGGCACACCTGTGGACAGCAGGCGCATCAGCAGCAGCAGGCCTGTTAATGCCACTGGGCTGCACAAGCAGGACTGGTAGGACAGGAGCTGGTCTTAACCGTTCTGCGTTACCAACTGTGGTGGTGGCCTGCATCGACACCCTATCCCTGCCTACCTCTGGCCTAAAGCCGCAATGGGTTCAACACATGGAGGTGTGCTCTTTCGGAGCATAATAGAAGACTGCGCACCTCCTTGTTGGCTCCAGCCCCATTTATAACCTGGGTCCGCTCCAAACCAGGGTGAACCACAATGCACCTCCTGGAGACAAAAGTAGAGTGACACGTCATGAGTGGCATAACTAGCGTCCTATTTGGAACCGCAACTTCAATGATGACCTCATGGCTGCCATGACCCAAACACCTCACCAGTCATCGTCTGACCATCAATAATGCGGTGACAAGTCATAGGGGTGGGCCTCTGCAAGCCATTTGGGAGGACACCTGATGCCCTGTGGTCTATATGGGACCCCCACATCAGGGCCAGGGCCAAAGAGTTCATTACCGGACCTAGTCTCTGATGCAGGAAGTGCCTGAGCATGCTCAGTAGCATGAAATACAGTCTCTGAAAAAAGACTATCAGCTTTAGCATGGTGTCTAGGCACAAAAAAGGACTTAGACCCGGCACGGAATGCAAGCACCTGTGCAAAGAGGCTTTTTACACTTAGTGTGGGAGCATGCGCTGTATCCCGAAAAGAAGACTTAGCGTCAGGAATAACACAGTCAGGCTGAGCATACTCACTAGGCGAAACACTGTAATTATGCTGCAGCTGGGGTAAATCGGCACACGCATGCGCACTAGCTGCCTCTCCACACTTAGACGTGGAGGGGAAATTGATCTTGGAGATGCTGTCTATGAACAGAAGGAAAAGCTAAAGGAAGCCTGACTTTCTATCCCTCCGAATTATGAAATGTAGCAATGAATTCCATGAGTTTGCTATAACATTAGCGTAGCAGAATGTGCATGAGGGTGTCATGTAGAGGTGCTAGAAATAGCTTGTCACCAGTGGGGCACTAATGGAATACAACAGCCAGTTCTATGATGCCACTAAATGGCAGTATTTTGTGCTATCATTATAGCTTATTAAAAACAGAGCAGGAGAGTGTCATGCAGAGGTGCTAGAAATAGCTTGGCACCAGTGGGGCACTAATGGAACGCAACAGCCAGTTCTATGATGCCACTAAATGGCAGTATTTTGTGCTATCATTATAGCTTATTAAAAACAGAGCAGGAGGGTGTCATGCAGAGGTGCTGCACATAGATTTGCAGTAGTGTGACTGGACAAAAGTACAATAGCCACGTTTAGGATGCCACTAGGTACACTGAGTGTTTGCTAGTATAATGGCTTAGTTTAAAAAAGTTGGAGTGTGCAATGCAGGCAGACGTGCTGCAAATATCTTTACAATAGTGTGAATAGACAAAAGTACAATAGCCACGTTTAGGATGCCACTAGGTACACTGAGTGTTTGCTAGTATAATGGCTTAGTTTAAAAAAGTTGGAGTGTGCAATGCAGGCAGACGTGCTGCAAATATCTTTACAATAGTGTGAATAGACAAAAGTACAATAGCCACGTTTAGGATGCCACTAGGTACACTGACTGTTTGCTAGTATAATGGCTTAGTTTAAAAAAGTTGGAGTGTGCAATGCAGGCAGACGTGCTGCAAATATCTTTACAATAGTGTGAATAGACAAAAGTACAATAGCCACGTTTAGGATGCCACTAGGTACACTGAGTGTTTGCTAGTATAATGGCTTAGTTTAAAAAAGTTGGAGTGTGTAATGCAGGCAGACGTGCTGCAAATATCTTTACAATAGTGTGAATAGACAAAAGTACAATAGCCACGTTTAGGATGACACTAGGTACACTGAGTGTTTGCTAGTATAATGGCTTAGTTTAAAAAAGTTGGAGTGTGCAATGCAGGCAGACGTGCTGCAAATATCTTTACAATAGTGTGAATAGACAAAAGTACAATAGCCACGTTTAGGATGCCACTAGGTACACTGACTGTTTGCTAGTATAATGGCTTAGATTAAAAAAGTTGGAGTGTGCAATGCAGGCAGACGTGCTGCAAATATCTTTACAATAGTGTGAATAGACAAAAGTACAATAGCAACGTTTAGGATGCCACTAGGTACACTGAGTGTTTGCTAGTATAATGGCTTAGTTTAAAAAAGTTGGAGTGTGCAATGCAGGCAGACGTGCTGCAAATATCTTTACAATAGTGTGAATAGACAAAAGTACAATAGCCACGTTTAGGATGCCACTAGGTACACTGAGTGTTTGCTAGTATAATGGCTTAGTTTAAAAAAGTTGGAGTGTGCAATGCAGGCAGACGTGCTGCAAATATCTTTACAATAGTGTGAATAGACAAAAGTACAATAGCCACGTTTAGGATGCCACTAGGTACACTGAGTGTTTGCTAGTATAATGGCTTAGTTTAAAAAAGTTGGAGTGTGCAATGCAGGCAGACGTGCTGCAAATATCTTTACAATAGTGTGAATAGACAAAAGTACAATAGCCACGTTTAGGATGCCACTAGGTACACTGAGTGTTTGCTAGTATAATGGCTTAGTTTAAAAAAGTTTGAGTGTGCAATGCAGGCAGACGTGCTGCAAATATCTTTACAATATTGTGAATAGACAAAAGTACAATAGCCACGTTTAGGATGCCACTAGGTACACTGAGTGTTTGCTAGTATAATGGCTTAGTTTAAAAAAGTTGGAGTGTGCAATGCAGGCAGACGTGCTGCAAATATCTTTACAATAGTGTGAATAGACAAAAGTACAATAGCCACGTTTAGGATGCCACTAGGTACCCTGACTGTTTGCTAGTATAATGGCTTAGTTTAAAAAAGTTGGAGTGTGCAATGCAGGCAGACGTGCTGCAAATATGTTTACAATAGTGTGAATAGACAAAAGTACAATAGCCACGTTTAGGATGCCACTAGGTACACTGAGTGTTTGCTAGTATAATGGCTTAGTTTAAAAAAGTTTGAGTGTGCAATGCAGGCAGACGTGCTGCAAATATCTTTACAATAGTGTGAATAGACAAAAGTACAATAGCCACGTTTAGGATGACACTAGGTACACTGACTGTTTGCTAGTATAATGGCTTAGTTTAAAAAAGTTGGAGTGTGCAATGCAGGCAGACGTGCTGCAAATATCTTTACAATAGTGTGAATAGACAAATGACAATAGCCACGTTTAGGATGCCACTAGGTACACTGACTGTTTGCTAGTATAATGGCTTAGTTTAAAAAAGTTGGAGTGTGCAATGCAGGCAGACATGCTGCAAATATCTTTACAATAGTGTGAATAGACAAAAGTACAATAGCCACGTTTAGGATGACACTAGGTACACTGAGTGTTTGCTAGTATAATGGCTTAGTTTAAAAAAGTTGGAGTGTGCAATGCAGGCAGACGTGCTGCAAATATCTTTACAATAGTGTGAATAGACAAAAGTACAATAGCCACGTTTAGGATGCCACTAGGTACACTGACTGTTTGCTAGTATAATGGCTTAGTTTAAAAAAGTTTGAGTGTGCAATGCAGGCAGACGTGCTGCAAATATCTTTACAATAGTGTGAATAGACAAAAGTACAATAGCCACGTTTAGGATGCCACTAGGTACACTTAGTGTTTGCTAGTATAATGGCTTAGATTGAAAAAGTTGGAGTGTGCAATGCAGGCAGACGTGCTGCAAATATCTTTACAATAGTGTGAATAGACAAAAGTACAATAGCCATGTTTAGGATGCCACTAGGTACACTGAGTGTTTGCTAGTATAATGGCTTAGTTTAAAAAAGTTGGAGTGTGCAATGCAGGCAGACGTGCTGCAAATATCTTTACAATAGTGTGAATAGACAAAAGTACAATAGCCACGTTTAGGATGCCACTAGGTACACTGACTGTTTGCTAGTATAATGGCTTAGTTTAAAAAAGTTTGAGTGTGCAATGCAGGCAGACGTGCTGAAAATATCTTTACAATAGTGTGAATAGACAAAAGTACAATAGCCACGTTTAGGATGCCACTAGGTACACTGACTGTTTGCTAGTATAATGGCTTAGTTTAAAAAAGTTGGAGTGTGCAATGCAGGCAGACGTGCTCTGCAAATGTCTTTACAATAGTGTGAATAGACAAAAGTACAATAGCCACGTTTAGGATGACACTAGGTACACTGAGTGTTTGCTAGTATAATGGCTTAGTTTAAAAAAGTTGGAGTGTGCAATGCAGGCAGAGGTGCTGCAAATATTTTTACAATAGTGTGAATAGACAAAAGTACAATAGCCACGTTTAGGATGCCACTAGGTACACTGAGTGTTTGCTAGTATAATGGCTTAGTTTAAAAAAGTTTGAGTGTGCAATGCAGGCAGACGTGCTGCAAATATCTTTACAATAGTGTGAATAGACAAAAGTCCAATAGCCACGTTTAGGATGCCACTAGGTACACTGAGTGTTTGCTAGTATAATGGCTGAGTTTAAAAAAGTTTGAGTGTGCAATGCAGGCAGACGTGCTGCAAATATCTTTACAATAGTGTGAATAGACAAAAGTACAATAGCCACGTTTAGGATGCCACTAGGTACACTGACTGTTGCTAGTATAATGGCTTAGTTTAAAAAAGTTTGAGTGTGCAATGCAGGCAGACGTGCTGCAAATATCTTTACAATAGTGTGAATAGACAAAAGTACAATAGCCACGTTTAGGATGCCACTAGGTACACTGAGTGTTTGCTAGTATAATGGCTTAGTTTAAAAAAGTTTGAGTGTGCAATGCAGGCAGACGTGCTGCAAATATCTTTACAATAGTGTGAATAGACAAAAGTACAATAGCCACGTTTAGGATGACACTAGGTACACTGAGTGTTTGCTAGTATAATGGCTTAGTTTAAAAAAGTTGTAGTGTGCAATGCAGGAAGACGTGCTGCAAATATCTTTACAATAGTGTGAATAGACAAAAGTACAATAGCCACGTTTAGGATGCCACTAGGTACACTGAGTGTTTGCTAGTATAATGGCTTAGTTTAAAAAAGTTTGAGTGTGCAATGCAGGCAGACGTGCTGCAAATATCTTTACAATAGTGTGAATAGACAAAAGTACAATAGCCACGTTTAGGATGACACTAGGTACACTGACTGTTTGCTAGTATAATGGCTTAGTTTAAAAAAGTTGGAGTGTGCAATGCAGGCAGACGTGCTGCAAATATCTTTACAATAGTGTGAATAGACAAAAGTACAATAGCCACGTTTAGGATGCCACTAGGTACACTGAGTGTTTGCTAGTATAATGGCTTAGTTTAAAAAAGTTGGAGTGTGCAATGCAGGCAGACGTGCTGCAAATATCTTTACAATAGTGTGAATAGACAAAAGTACAATAGCCACGTTTAGGATGCCACTAGGTACACTGAGTGTTTGCTAGTATAATGGCTTAGTTTAAAAAAGTTGGAGTGTGCAATGCAGGTAGACGTGCTGCAAATATCTTTACAATAGTGTGAATAGACAAAAGTACAATAGCCACGTTTAGGATGCCACTAGGTACACTGAGTGTTTGCTAGTATAATGGCTTAGTTTAAAAAAGATTGAGTGTGCAATGCAGGCAGACGTGCTGCAAATATCTTTACAATAGTGTGAATAGACAAAAGTACAATAGCCACGTTTAGGATGACACTAGGTACACTGACTGTTTGCTAGTATAATGGCTTAGTTTAAAAAAGTTGGAGTGTGCAATGCAGGCAGACGTGCTGCAAATATCTTTACAATAGTGTGAATAGACAAAAGTACAATAGCCACGTTTAGGATGCCACTAGGTACACTGAGTGTTTGCTAGTATAATGGCTAAAGCTGGTGTCACACATAACGACGACGACAACGACGTCGCTGCTACGTCACCATTTTCTGTGACGTTGCAGCGACGTCCCGTCGCTGTCGCTGTGTGTGACATCCAGCAACGACCTGGCCCCTGCTGTGAGGTCGCCGGTCGTTGCTGAATGTCCAGCTTCATTTTTTGGTCGTCACTCTCCCGCTGTGACACACACATCGCTGTGTGTGACAGCGAGAGAGCGACGAAATGAAGCGATCAGGAGCCGGCACTGGCAGCTGCAGTAAGCTGTAACCAGCGTAAACATCGGGTAACCAAGGGAAGACCTTTCCCTAGTTACCCGATGTTTACGCTGGTTACCAGCCTCCGCTCTTGCTGCCAGTGCCGGCTCCTGCACTGTGACATGTGGCTGCAGTACACATCGTGTAATTAACCCGATGTATACTGTAGCAAGGAGAGCAAGGAGCCAGCGCTAAGCAGTGCGCGCGGCTCCCTGCTCTCTGCACTGTGACATGTAGCTGCAGCACACATCGGGTTAATTAACCCGATGTGTGCTGCAGGAGAGCAAGGAGCCAGCGCTAAGCGCGGCTCCCTGCTCTCTGAACTGTGACATGTAGCTGCAGCACACATCGGGTTAATTAACCCGATGTGTGCTGCAGGAGAGCAAGGAGCCAGCGCTAAGCGCGGCTCCCTGCTCTCTGAACTGTGACATGTAGCTGCAGCACACATCGGGTTAATTAACCCGATGTGTGCTGCAGGAGAGCAAGGAGCCAGCGCTAAGCGCGGCTCCCTGCTCTCTGAACATGTAGCACAGCGACCTTATGATCGCTGCTTCTGCTGTGTTTGACAGCTAAGCAGCGATCATAACAGCGACTTACAAGGTCGCTGTTACGTCACCGAAAATGGTGACGTAACAGCGACGTCGTTGTCGCTGTCGTTTAGTGTGACACCAGCTTTAGTTTAAAAAAGTTGGAGTGTGCAATGCAGGCAGACGTGCTGCAAATATCTTTACAATAGTGTGAATAGACAAAAGTACAATAGCCACGTTTAGGATGCCACTAGGTACACTGAGTGTTTGCTAGTATAATGGCTTAGTTTAAAAAAGTTTGAGTGTGCAATGCAGGCAGACGTGCTGCAAATATCTTTACAATAGTGTGAATAGACAAAAGTACAATAGCCACGTTTAAGATGCCACTAGGTACACTGAGTGTTTGCTAGTATAATGGCTTAGTTTAAAAAAGTTTGAGTGTGCAATGCAGGCAGACGTGCTGCAAATATCTTTACAATAGTGTGAATAGACAAAAGTACAATAGCCACGTTTAGGATGACACTAGGTACACTGACTGTTTGCTAGTATAATGGCTTAGTTTAAAAAAGTTGCAGTGTGCAATGCAGGCAGACGTGCTGCAAATATCTTTACAATAGTGTGAATAGACAAAAGTACAATAGCCACGTTTAGGATGACACTAGGTACACTGCCTGTTTGCTAGTATAATGGCTTAGTTTAAAAAAGTTGGAGTGTGCAATGCAGGCAGACATGCTGCAAATATCTTTACAATAGTGTGAATAGACAAAAGTACAATAGCCACGTTTAGGATGACACTAGGTACACTGAGTGTTTGCTAGTATAATGGCTTAGTTTAAAAAAGTTGGAGTGTGCAATGCAGGCAGACGTGCTGCAAATATCTTTACAATATTGTGAATAGACAAAAGTACAATAGCCACGTTTAGGATGCCACTAGGTACACTGACTGTTTGCTAGTATAATGGCTTAGTTTAAAAAAGTTTGAGTGTGCAATGCAGGCAGACGTGCTGCAAAAATCTTTATAATAGTGTGAATAGACAAAAGTACAATAGCCACGTTTAGGATGCCACTAGGTACACTGAGTGTTTGCTAGTATAATGGCGTAGTTTAAAAAAGTTGGAGTGTGCAATGCAGGCAGACGTGCTGCAAATATCTTTACAATAGTGTGAATAGACAAAAGTACAATAGCCACGTTTAGGATGCCACTAGGTACACTGAGTGTTTGCTAGTATAATGGCTTAGTTTAAAAAAGTTGGAGTGTGCAATGCAGGCAGACGTGCTGCAAATATCTTTACAATAGTGTGAATAGACAAAAGTACAATAGCCACGTTTAAGATGCCACTAGGTACACTGACTGTTTGCTAGTATAATGGCTTAGTTTAAAAAAGTTGGAGTGTGCAATGCAGGCAGACGTGCTGCAAATATCTTTACAATAGTGTGAATAGACAAAAGTACAATAGCCACGTTTAGGATGCCACTAGGTACACTGACTGTTGCTAGTATAATGGCTTAGTTTAAAAAAGTTTGAGTGTGCAATGCAGGCAGACGTGCTGCAAATATCTTTACAATAGTGTGAATATACAAAAGTACAATAGCCACGTTTAGGATGCCACTAGGTACACTGAGTGTTTGCTAGTATAATGGCTTAGTTTAAAAAAGTTTGAGTGTGCAATGCAGGCAGACGTGCTGCAAATATCTTTACAATAGTGTGAATAGACAAAAGTACAATAGCCACGTTTAGGATGCCACTAGGTACACTGAGTGTTTGCTAGTATAATGGCTTAGTTTAAAAAAGTTTGAGTGTGCAATGCAGGCAGACGTGCTGCAAATATCTTTACAACAGTGTGAATAGACAAAAGTACAATAGCCACGTTTAGGATGCCACTAGGTACACTGAGTGTTTGCTTGTATAATGGCTTAGTTTAAAAAAGTTTGAGTGTGCAATGCAGGCAGACGTGCTGCAAATATCTTTACAATAGTGTGAATAGACAAAAGTACAATAGCCACGTTTAGGATGCCACTAGGTACACTGAGTGTTTGCTAGTATAATGGCTTAGTTTAAAAAAGTTTGAGTGTGCAATGCAGGCAGACGTGCTGCAAATATCTTTACAATAGTGTGAATAGACAAAAGTACAATAGCCACGTTTAGGATGACACTAGGTACACTGAGTGTTTGCTAGTATAATGGCTTAGTTTAAAAAAGTTGTAGTGTGCAATGCAGGAAGACGTGCTGCAAATATCTTTACAATAGTGTGAATAGACAAAAGTACAATAGCCACGTTTAGGATGCCACTAGGTACACTGAGTGTTTGCTAGTATAATGGCTTAGTTTAAAAAAGTTTGAGTGTGCAATGCAGGCAGACGTGCTGCAAATATCTTTACAATAGTGTGAATAGACAAAAGTACAATAGCCACGTTTAGGATGACACTAGGTACACTGACTGTTTGCTAGTATAATGGCTTAGTTTAAAAAAGTTGGAGTGTGCAATGCAGGCAGACGTGCTGCAAATATCTTTACAATAGTGTGAATAGACAAAAGTACAATAGCCACGTTTAGGATGCCACTAGGTACACTGAGTGTTTGCTAGTATAATGGCTTAGTTTAAAAAAGTTGGAGTGTGCAATGCAGGCAGACGTGCTGCAAATATCTTTACAATAGTGTGAATAGACAAAAGTACAATAGCCACGTTTAGGATGCCACTAGGTACACTGAGTGTTTGCTAGTATAATGGCTTAGTTTAAAAAATTTGGAGTGTGCAATGCAGGCAGACGTGCTGCAAATATCTTTACAATAGTGTGAATAGACAAAAGTACAATAGCCACGTTTAGGATGCCACTAGGTACACTGAGTGTTTGCTAGTATAATGGCTTAGTTTAAAAAAGTTTGAGTGTGCAATGCAGGCAGACGTGCTGCAAATATCTTTACAATAGTGTGAATAGACAAAAGTACAATAGCCACGTTTAGGATGCCACTAGGTACACTGAGTGTTTGCTAGTATAATGGCTTAGTTTAAAAAAGTTTGAGTGTGCAATGCAGGCAGACGTGCTGCAAATATCTTTACAATGGTGTGAATTGACAAAAGTACAATAGCCACGTTTAGGATGCCACTAGGTACACTGACTGTTGCTAGTATAATGGCTTAGTTTAAAAAAGTTTGAGTGTGCAATGCAGGCAGACGTGCTGCAAATATCTTTACAATAGTGTGAATAGACAAAAGTACAATAGCCACGTTTAGGATGCCACTAGGTACACTGAGTGTTTGCTTGTATAATGGCTTAGTTTAAAAAAGTTTGAGTGTGCAATGCAGGCAGACGTGCTGCAAATATCTTTACAATAGTGTGAATAGACAAAAGTACAATAGCCACGTTTAGGATGCCACTAGGTACACTGACTGTTTGCTAGTATAATGGCTTAGTTTAAAAAAGTTTGAGTGTGCAATGCAGGCAGACGTGCTGCAAATATCTTTACAATAGTGTGAATAGACAAAAGTACAATAGCCACGTTTAGGATGCCACTAGGTACACTGACTGTTTGCTAGTATAATGGCTTAGTTTAAAAAAGTTGGAGTGTGCAATGCAGGCAGACGTGCTGCAAATATCTTTACAATAGTGTGAATAGACAAAAGTACAATAGCCACGTTTAGGATGCCACTAGGTACACTGAGTGTTTGCTAGTATAATGGATTAGTTTAAAAAAGTTGGAGTGTGTAATGCAGGCAGACGTGCTGCAAATATCTTTACAATAGTGTGAATAGACAAAAGTACAATAGCCACGTTTAGGATGACACTAGGTACACTGAGTGTTTGCTAGTATAATGGCTTAGTTTAAAAAAGTTGGAGTGTGCAATGCAGGCAGACGTGCTGCAAATATCTTTACAATAGTGTGAATAGACAAAAGTACAATAGCAACGTTTAGGATGCCACTAGGTACACTGAGTGTTTGCTAGTATAATGGCTAAAGCGGGCTTTACACGCTACGACATCGCTAATGCGGAGTCGTTGGGGTCACGGAATTCGTGACGCACATCCGGCCGCATTAGCGATGCCGTTGCGTGTGACATCGATTAGCGATTTTGCATCGTTGAAAAACAGTGAAAAATCGCTAATCGGCGACACGGGGGTCCATTCCCAATTATCGTTACTTCAGCAGTAACGAGGTTGTTCCTCGTTCCTGCGGCAGCACACATCGCTGCGTGTGACGCCGCAGGAGCGAGGAAGCTCTCCCTACCTGCCTCCCGGCCGCTATGCGGAAGGAAGGAGGTGGGCGGGATGTTACGTCCCGCTCATCTCCGCCCCTCCGCTGCTATTGGGCGGCGGTTCAGTGACGCTTCAGTGACGTCGCTGTGACGCCGCATGGACCGCCCCCTTAGAAAGGAGGCGGTTCGCCCGTCACAGCGACGTCGCCGGACAGGTAAGTATGTGTGACGGCTCTGGGCGATGTTGTGCGGCACGGGCAGCGATATGCCCGTGTCGTGCAACAGATGGGGGCGGGTACCCACACTAGCGATATCGGGACCGATATCGCAGTGTGTAAAGTAGCCTTTAGTTTAAAAAAGTTGGAGTGTGCAATGCAGGCAGACGTGCTGCAAATATCTTTACAATAGTGTGAATAGACAAAAGTACAATAGCCACGTTTAGGATGCCACTAGGTACACTGAGTGTTTGCTAGTATAATGGCTTAGTTTAAAAAAGTTGGAGTGTGCAATGCAGGCAGACGTGCTGCAAATATCTTTACAATAGTGTGAATAGACAAAAGTACAATAGCCACGTTTAGGATGCCACTAGGTACACTGAGTGTTTGCTAGTATAATGGCTTAGTTTAAAAAAGTTGGAGTGTGCAATGCAGGCAGACGTGCTGCAAATATCTTTACAATAGTGTGAATAGACAAAAGTACAATAGCCACGTTTAGGATGCCACTAGGTACACTGACTGTTTGCTAGTATAATGGCTTAGTTTAAAAAAGTTGGAGTGTGCAATGCAGGCAGACGTGCTGCAAATATCTTTACAATAGTGTGAATAGACAAAAGTACAATAGCCACGTTTAGGATGCCACTAGGTACCCTGACTGTTTGCTAGTATAATGGCTTAGTTTAAAAAAGTTGGAGTGTGCAATGCAGGCAGACGTGCTGCAAATATGTTTACAATAGTGTGAATAGACAAAAGTACAATAGCCACGTTTAGGATGCCACTAGGTACACTGAGTGTTTGCTAGTATAATGGCTTAGTTTAAAAAGTTTGAGTGTGCAATGCAGGCAGACATGCTGCAAATATCTTTACAATAGTGTGAATAGACAAAAGTACAATAGCCACGTTTAGGATGACACTAGGTACACTGACTGTTTGCTAGTATAATGGCTTAGTTTAAAAAAGTTGGAGTGTGCAATGCAGGCAGACGTGCTGCAAATATCTTTACAATAGTGTGAATAGACAAAAGTACAATAGCCACGTTTAGGATGCCACTAGGTACACTGACTGTTTGCTAGTATAATGGCTTAGTTTAAAAAAGTTTGAGTGTGCAATGCAGGCAGACGTGCTGCAAATATCTTTACAATAGTGTGAATAGACAAAAGTACAATAGCCACGTTTAGGATGCCACTAGGTACACTGAGTGTTTGCTAGTATAATGGCTTAGATTAAAAAAGTTGGAGTGTGCAATGCAGGCAGACGTGCTGCAAATATCTTTACAATAGTGTGAATAGACAAAAGTACAATAGCCACGTTTAGGATGCCACTAGGTACACTGACTGTTTGCTAGTATAATGGCTTAGTTTAAAAAAGTTTGAGTGTGCAATGCAGGCAGACGTGCTGCAAATATCTTTACAATGGTGTGAATTGACAAAAGTACAATAGCCACGTTTAGGATGCCACTAGGTACACTGACTGTTGCTAGTATAATGGCTTAGTTTAAAAAAGTTTGAGTGTGCAATGCAGGCAGACGTGCTGCAAATATCTTTACAATAGTGTGAATAGACAAAAGTACAATAGCCACGTTTAGGATGCCACTAGGTACACTGAGTGTTTGCTAGTATAATGGCTTAGTTTAAAAAAGTTTGAGTGTGCAATGCAGGCAGACGTGCTGCAAATATCTTTACAATGGTGTGAATTGACAAAAGTACAATAGCCACGTTTAGGATGCCACTAGGTACACTGACTGTTGCTAGTATAATGGCTTAGTTTAAAAAAGTTTGAGTGTGCAATGCAGGCAGACGTGCTGCAAATATCTTTACAACAGTGTGAATAGACAAAAATACAATAGCCACGTTTAGGATGCCACTAGGTACACTGAGTGTTTGCTTGTATAATGGCTTAGTTTAAAAAAGTTTGAGTGTGCAATGCAGGCAGACGTGCTGCAAATATCTTTACAATAGTGTGAATAGACAAAAGTACAATAGCCACGTTTAGGATGCCACTAGGTACACTGAGTGTTTGCTAGTATAATGGCTTAGTTTAAAAAAGTTTGAGTGTGCAATGCAGGCAGACGTGCTGCAAATATCTTTACAATAGTGTGAATAGACAAAAGTACAATAGCCACGTTTAGGATGACACTAGGTACACTGAGTGTTTGCTAGTATAATGGCTTAGTTTAAAAAAGTTGTAGTGTGCAATGCAGGAAGACGTGCTGCAAATATCTTTACAATAGTGTGAATAGACAAAAGTACAATAGCCACGTTTAGGATGCCACTAGGTACACTGAGTGTTTGCTAGTATAATGGCTTAGTTTAAAAAAGTTTGAGTGTGCAATGCAGGCAGACGTGCTGCAAATATCTTTACAATAGTGTGAATAGACAAAAGTACAATAGCCACGTTTAGGATGACACTAGGTACACTGACTGTTTGCTAGTATAATGGCTTAGTTTAAAAAAGTTGGAGTGTGCAATGCAGGCAGACGTGCTGCAAATATCTTTACAATAGTGTGAATAGACAAAAGTACAATAGCCACGTTTAGGATGCCACTAGGTACACTGAGTGTTTGCTAGTATAATGGCTTAGTTTAAAAAAGTTGGTGTGTGCAATGCAGGCAGACGTGCTGCAAATATCTTTACAATAGTGTGAATAGACAAAAGTACAATAGCCACGTTTAGGATGCCACTAGGTACACTGAGTGTTTGCTAGTATAATGGCTTAGTTTAAAAAAGTTGGAGTGTGCAATGCAGGCAGACGTGCTGCAAATATCTTTACAATAGTGTGAATAGACAAAAGTACAATAGCCACGTTTAGGATGCCACTAGGTACACTGAGTGTTTGCTAGTATAATGGCTTAGTTTAAAAAAGTTTGAGTGTGCAATGCAGGCAGACGTGCTGCAAATATCTTTACAATAGTGTGAATAGACAAAAGTACAATAGCCACGTTTAGGATGCCACTAGGTACACTGAGTGTTTGCTAGTATAATGGCTTAGTTTAAAAAAGTTTGAGTGTGCAATGCAGGCAGACGTGCTGCAAATATCTTTACAATGGTGTGAATTGACAAAAGTACAATAGCCACGTTTAGGATGCCACTAGGTACACTGACTGTTGCTAGTATAATGGCTTAGTTTAAAAAAGTTTGAGTGTGCAATGCAGGCAGACGTGCTGCAAATATGTTTACAATAGTGTGAATAGACAAAAGTACAATAGCCACGTTTAGGATGCCACTAGGTACACTGAGTGTTTGCTTGTATAATGGCTTAGTTTAAAAAAGTTTGAGTGTGCAATGCAGGCAGACGTGCTGCAAATATCTTTACAATAGTGTGAATAGACAAAAGTACAATAGCCACGTTTAGGATGCCACTAGGTACACTGACTGTTTGCTAGTATAATGGCTTAGTTTAAAAAAGTTTGAGTGTGCAATGCAGGCAGACGTGCTGCAAATATCTTTACAATAGTGTGAATAGACAAAAGTACAATAGCCACGTTTAGGATGCCACTAGGTACACTGACTGTTTGCTAGTATAATGGCTTAGTTTAAAAAAGTTGGAGTGTGCAATGCAGGCAGACGTGCTGCAAATATCTTTACAATAGTGTGAATAGACAAAAGTACAATAGCCACGTTTAGGATGCCACTAGGTACACTGAGTGTTTGCTAGTATAATGGATTAGTTTAAAAAAGTTGGAGTGTGTAATGCAGGCAGACGTGCTGCAAATATCTTTACAATAGTGTGAATAGACAAAAGTACAATAGCCACGTTTAGGATGACACTAGGTACACTGAGTGTTTGCTAGTATAATGGCTTAGTTTAAAAAAGTTGGAGTGTGCAATGCAGGCAGACGTGCTGCAAATATCTTTACAATAGTGTGAATAGACAAAAGTACAATAGCCACGTTTAGGATGCCACTAGGTACACTGACTGTTTGCTAGTATAATGGCTTAGTTTAAAAAAGTTGGAGTGTGCAATGCAGGCAGACGTGCTGCAAATATCTTTACAATAGTGTGAATAGACAAAAGTACAATAGCAACGTTTAGGATGCCACTAGGTACACTGAGTGTTTGCTAGTATAATGGCTAAAGCGGGCTTTACACGCTACGACATCGCTAATGCGGAGTCGTTGGGGTCACGGAATTCGTGACGCACATCCGGCCGCATTAGCGATGCCGTTGCGTGTGACATCGATTAGCGATTTTGCATCGTTGAAAAACAGTGAAAAATCGCTAATCGGCGACACGGGGGTCCATTCCCAATTATCGTTACTTCAGCAGTAACGAGGTTGTTCCTCGTTCCTGCGGCAGCACACATCGCTGCGTGTGACGCCGCAGGAGCGAGGAAGCTCTCCCTACCTGCCTCCCGGCCGCTATGCGGAAGGAAGGAGGTGGGCGGGATGTTACATCCCGCTCATCTCCGCCCCTCCGCTGCTATTGGGCGGCGGTTCAGTGACGCTTCAGTGACGTCGCTGTGACGCCGCATGGACCGCCCCCTTAGAAAGGAGGCGGTTTGCCCGTCACAGCGATGTCGCCGGACAGGTAAGTATGTGTGACGGCTCTGGGCGATGTTGTGCGGCACGGGCAGCGATATGCCCGTGTCGTGCAACAGATGGGGGCGGGTACCCACACTAGCGATATCGGGACCGATATCGCAGTGTGTAAAGTAGCCTTTAGTTTAAAAAAGTTGGAGTGTGCAATGCAGGCAGACGTGCTGCAAATATCTTTACAATAGTGTGAATAGACAAAAGTACAATAGCCACGTTTAGGATGCCACTAGGTACACTGAGTGTTTGCTAGTATAATGGCTTAGTTTAAAAAAGTTGGAGTGTGCAATGCAGGCAGACGTGCTGCAAATATCTTTACAATAGTGTGAATAGACAAAAGTACAATAGCCACGTTTAGGATGCCACTAGGTACACTGAGTGTTTGCTAGTATAATGGCTTAGTTTAAAAAAGTTGGAGTGTGCAATGCAGGCAGACGTGCTGCAAATATCTTTACAATAGTGTGAATAGACAAAAGTACAATAGCCACGTTTAGGATGCCACTAGGTACACTGAGTGTTTGCTAGTATAATGGCTTAGTTTAAAAAAGTTGGAGTGTGCAATGCAGGCAGACGTGCTGCAAATATCTTTACAATAGTGTGAATAGACAAAAGTACAATAGCCACGTTTAGGATGCCACTAGGTACCCTGACTGTTTGCTAGTATAATGGCTTAGTTTAAAAAAGTTGGAGTGTGCAATGCAGGCAGACGTGCTGCAAATATGTTTACAATAGTGTGAATAGACAAAAGTACAATAGCCACGTTTAGGATGCCACTAGGTACACTGAGTGTTTGCTAGTATAATGGCTTAGTTTAAAAAGTTTGAGTGTGCAATGCAGGCAGACATGCTGCAAATATCTTTACAATAGTGTGAATAGACAAAAGTACAATAGCCACGTTTAGGATGACACTAGGTACACTGACTGTTTGCTAGTATAATGGCTTAGTTTAAAAAAGTTGGAGTGTGCAATGCAGGCAGACGTGCTGCAAATATCTTTACAATAGTGTGAATAGACAAAAGTACAATAGCCACGTTTAGGATGCCACTAGGTACACTGACTGTTTGCTAGTATAATGGCTTAGTTTAAAAAAGTTTGAGTGTGCAATGCAGGCAGACGTGCTGCAAATATCTTTACAATAGTGTGAATAGACAAAAGTACAATAGCCACGTTTAGGATGCCACTAGGTACACTGAGTGTTTGCTAGTATAATGGCTTAGATTAAAAAAGTTGGAGTGTGCAATGCAGGCAGACGTGCTGCAAATATCTTTACAATAGTGTGAATAGACAAAAGTACAATAGCCACGTTTAGGATGCCACTAGGTACACTGACTGTTTGCTAGTATAATGGCTTAGTTTAAAAAAGTTGGAGTGTGCAATGCAGGCAGACGTGCTGCAAATATCTTTACAATAGTGTGAATAGACAAAAGTACAATAGCCACTTTTAGGATGCCCCTAGGTACACTGACTGTTTGCTAGTATAATGGCTTAGTTTAAAAAAGTTTGAGTGTGCAATGCAGGCAGACGTGCTGAAAATATCTTTACAATAGTGTGAATAGACAAAAGTACAATAGCCCCGTTTAGGATGCCACTAGGTACACTGAGTGTTTGCTAGTATAATGGCTTAGTTTAAAAAAGTTGGAGTGTGCAATGCAGGCAGACGTGCTCTGCAAATGTCTTTACAATAGTGTGAATAGACAAAAGTACAATAGCCACGTTTAGGATGACACTAGGTACACTGAGTGTTTGCTAGTATAATGGCTTAGTTTAAAAAAGTTGGAGTGTGCAATGCAGGCAGACGTGCTGCAAATATCTTTACAATAGTGTGAATAGACAAAAGTACAATAGCCACGTTTAGGATGCCACTAGGTACACTGACTGTTTGCTAGTATAATGGCTTAGTTTAAAAAAGTTTGAGTGTGCAATGCAGGCAGACGTGCTGCAAATATCTTTACAATAGTGTGAATAGACAAAAGTACAATAGCCACGTTTAGGATGCCACTAGGTACACTGAGTGTTTGCTAGTATAATGGCTTAGATTAAAAAAGTTGGAGTGTGCAATGCAGGCAGACGTGCTGCAAATATCTTTACAATAGTGTGAATAGACAAAAGTACAATAGCCACGTTTAGGATGCCACTAGGTACACTGACTGTTGCTAGTATAATGGCTTAGTTTAAAAAAGTTTGAGTGTGCAATGCAGGCAGACGTGCTGCAAATATCTTTACAATAGTGTGAATAGACAAAAGTACAATAGCCACGTTTAGGATGCCACTAGGTACACTGAGTGTTTGCTAGTATAATGGCTTAGTTTAAAAAAGTTGGAGTGTGTAATGCAGGCAGACGTGCTGCAAATATCTTTACAATAGTGTGAATAGACAAAAGTACAATAGCCACGTTTAGGATGACACTAGGTACACTGAGTGTTTGCTAGTATAATGGCTTAGTTTAAAAAAGTTTGAGTGTGCAATGCAGGCAGACGTGCTGCAAATATCTTTACAATAGTGTGAATAGACAAAAGTACAATAGCCACGTTTAGGATGACACAAGGTACACTGACTGTTTGCTAGTATAATGGCTTAGTTTAAAAAAGTTGGAGTGTGCAATGCAGGCAGACGTGCTGCAAATATCTTTACAATAGTGTGAATAGACAAAAGTACAATAGCCACGTTTAGGATGCCACTAGGTACACTGACTGTTTGCTAGTATAATGGCTTAGTTTAAAAAAGTTGGAGTGTGCAATGCAGGCAGACGTGCTGCAAATATCTTTACAATAGTGTGAATAGACAAAAGTACAATAGCATTGTTTAGGATGCCACTAGGTACACTGAGTGTTTGCTAGTATAATGGCTTAGTTTAAAAAAGTTGGAGTGTGCAATGCAGGCAGACGTGCTGCAAATATCTTTACAATAGTGTGAATAGACAAAAGTACAATAGCCACGTTTAGGATGCCACTAGGTACACTGAGTGTTTGCTAGTATAATGGCTTAGTTTAAAAAAGTTGGAGTGTGCAATGCAGGCAGACGTGCTGCAAATATCTTTAAAATAGTGTGAATAGACAAAAGTACAATAGCCACGTTTAGGATGCCACTAGGTACACTGACTGTTTGCTAGTATAATGGCTTAGTTTAAAAAAGTTGGAGTGTGCAATGCAGGCAGACGTGCTGCAAATATCTTTACAATATTGTGAATAGACAAAAGTACAATAGCCACGTTTAGGATGCCACTAGGTACACTGAGTGTTTGCTAGTATAATGGCTTAGTTTAAAAAAGTTTGAGTGTTCAATGCAGGCAGACGTGCTGCAAATATCTTTACAATAGTGTGAATAGACAAAAGTACAATAGCCATGTTTAGGATGCCACTAGGTACACTGAGTGTTTGCTAGTATAATGGCTTAGTTTAAAAAAGTTGGAGTGTGCAATGCAGGCAGACGTGCTGCAAATATCTTTACAATAGTGTGAATAGACAAAAGTACAATAGCCACGTTTAGGATGCCACTAGGTACACTGAGTGTTTGCTAGTATAATGGCTTAGTTTAAAAAAGTTGGAGTGTGCAATGCAGGCAGACGTGCTGCAAATATCTTTACAATAGTGTGAATAGACAAAAGTACAATAGCCACGTTTAGGATGCCACTAGGTACACTGACTGTTTGCTAGTATAATGGCTTAGTTTAAAAAAGTTGGAGTGTGCAATGCAGGCAGACGTGCTGCAAATATCTTTACAATATTGTGAATAGACAAAAGTACAATAGCCACGTTTATGATGCCACTAGGTACACTGAGTGTTTGCTAGTATAATGGCTTAGTTTAAAAAAGTTTGAGTGTGCAATGCAGGCAGACGTGCTGCAAATATCTTTACAATAGTGTGAATAGACAAAAGTACAATAGCCACGTTTAGGATGACACTAGGTACACTGAGTGTTTGCTAGTATAATGGCTTAGTTTAAAAAAGTTGGAGTGTGCAATGCAGGCAGACGTGCTGCAAATATCTTTACAATAGTGTGAATAGACAAAAGTACAATAGCCACGTTTAGGATGCCACTAGGTACACTGACTGTTTGCTAGTATAATGGCTTAGTTTAAAAAAGTTGGAGTGTGCAATGCAGGCAGACGTGCTGCAAATATCTTTACAATAGTGTGAATAGACAAAAGTACAATAGCCACGTTTAGGATGCCACTAGGTACACTGACTGTTTGCTAGTATAATGGCTTAGTTTAAAAAAGTTTGAGTGTGCAGTGCAGGCAGAGGTGCTGCAAATATTTTTACAATAGTGTGAATAGACAAAAGTACAATAGCCACGTTTAGGATGCCACTAGGTACACTGAGTGTTTGCTAGTATAATGGCTTAGTTTAAAAAAGTTGGAGTGTGCAATGCAGGCAGACGTGCTGCAAATATCTTTACAATAGTGTGAATAGACAAAAGTCCAATAGCCACGTTTAGGATGCCACTAGGTACACTGAGTGTTTGCTAGTATAATGGCTGAGTTTAAAAAAGTTTGAGTGTGCAATGCAGGCAGACGTGCTGCAAATATCTTTACAATAGTGTGAATAGACAAAAGTACAATAGCCACGTTTAGGATGCCACTAGGTACACTGACTGTTGCTAGTATAATGGCTTAGTTTAAAAAAGTTTGAGTGTGCAATGCAGGCAGACGTGCTGCAAATATCTTTACAATAGTGTGAATAGACAAAAGTACAATAGCCACGTTTAGGATGCCACTAGGTACACTGAGTGTTTGCTAGTATAATGGCTTAGTTTAAAAAAGTTTGAGTGTGCAATGCAGGCAGACGTGCTGCAAATATCTTTACAATAGTGTGAATAGACAAAAGTACAATAGCCACGTTTAGGATGACACTAGGTACACTGAGTGTTTGCTAGTATAATGGCTTAGTTTAAAAAAGTTGTAGTGTGCAATGCAGGAAGACGTGCTGCAAATATCTTTACAATAGTGTGAATAGACAAAAGTACAATAGCCACGTTTAGGATGCCACTAGGTACACTGAGTGTTTGCTAGTATAATGGCTTAGTTTAAAAAAGTTTGAGTGTGCAATGCAGGCAGACGTGCTGCAAATATCTTTACAATAGTGTGAATAGACAAAAGTACAATAGCCACGTTTAGGATGACACTAGGTACACTGACTGTTTGCTAGTATAATGGCTTAGTTTAAAAAAGTTGGAGTGTGCAATGCAGGCAGACGTGCTGCAAATATCTTTACAATAGTGTGAATAGACAAAAGTACAATAGCCACGTTTAGGATGCCACTAGGTACACTGAGTGTTTGCTAGTATAATGGCTTAGTTTAAAAAAGTTGGAGTGTGCAATGCAGGCAGACGTGCTGCAAATATCTTTACAATAGTGTGAATAGACAAAAGTACAATAGCCATGTTTAGGATGCCACTAGGTACACTGAGTGTTTGCTAGTATAATGGCTTAGTTTAAAAAAGTTTGAGTGTGCAATGCAGGCAGACGTGCTGCAAATATCTTTACAATAGTGTGAATAGACAAAAGTACAATAGCCACGTTTAGGATGACACTAGGTACACTGACTGTTTGCTAGTATAATGGCTTAGTTTAAAAAAGTTGCAGTGTGCAATGCAGGCAGACGTGCTGCAAATATCTTTACAATAGTGTGAATAGACAAAAGTACAATAGCCACGTTTAGGATGACACTAGGTACACTGACTGTTTGCTAGTATAATGGCTTAGTTTAAAAAAGTTGGAGTGTGCAATGCAGGCAGACGTGCTGCAAATATCTTTACAATAGTGTGAATAGACAAAAGTACAATAGCCATGTTTAGGATGCCACTAGGTACACTGAGTGTTTGCTAGTATAATGGCTTAGTTTAAAAAAGTTGGAGTGTGCAATGCAGGCAGACGTGCTGCAAATATCTTTACAATAGTGTGAATAGACAAAAGTACAATAGCCACGTTTAGGATGCCACTAGGTACACTGAGTGTTTGCTAGTATAATGGCTTAGTTTAAAAAAGTTGGAGTGTGCAATGCAGGCAGACGTGCTGCAAATATCTTTACAATAGTGTGAATAGACAAAAGTACAATAGCCACGTTTAGGATGCCACTAGGTACACTGACTGTTTGCTAGTATAATGGCTTAGTTTAAAAAAGTTGGAGTGTGCAATGCAGGCAGACGTGCTGCAAATATCTTTACAATATTGTGAATAGACAAAAGTACAATAGCCACGTTTAGGATGCCACTAGGTACACTGAGTGTTTGCTAGTATAATGGCTTAGTTTAAAAAAGTTTGAGTGTGCAATGCAGGCAGACGTGCTGCAAATATCTTTACAATAGTGTGAATAGACAAAAGTACAATAGCCACGTTTAGGATGCCACTAGGTACACTGAGTGTTTGCTAGTATAATGGCTTAGTTTAAAAAAGTTGGAGTGTGCAATGCAGGCAGACGTGCTGCAAATATCTTTACAATAGTGTGAATAGACAAAAGTACAATAGCCACGTTTAGGATGCCACTAGGTACCCTGACTGTTTGCTAGTATAATGGCTTAGTTTAAAAAAGTTGGAGTGTGCAATGCAGGCAGATGTGCTGCAAATATGTTTACAATAGTGTGAATAGACAAAAGTACAATAGCCACGTTTAGGATGCCACTAGGTACACTGAGTGTTTACTAGTATAATGGCTTAGTTTAAAAAAGTTGGAGTGTGCAATGCAGGCAGACGTGCTGCAAATATCTTTACAATAGTGTGAATAGACAAAAGTACAATAGCCACGTTTAGGATGCCACTAGGTACACTGAGTGTTTGCTAGTATAATGGCTTAGTTTAAAAAAGTTTGAGTGTGCAATGCAGGCAGACATGCTGCAAATATCTTTACAATAGTGTGAATAGACAAAAGGAAAATAGCCACGTTTAGGATGACACTAGGTACACTGACTGTTTGCTAGTATAATGGCTTAGTTTAAAAAAGTTGGAGTGTGCAATGCAGGCAGACGTGCTGCAAATATCTTTACAATAGTGTGAATAGACAAAAGTACAATAGCCACGTTTAGGATGCCACTAGGTACACTGAGTGTTTGCTAGTATAATGGCTTAGTTTAAAAAAGTTGGAGTGTGCAATGCAGGCAGACGTGCTGCAAATATCTTTACAATAGTGTGAATAGACAAAAGTACAATAGCCATGTTTAGGATGCCACTAGGTACACTGAGTGTTTGCTAGTATAATGGCTTAGTTTAAAAAAGTTTGAGTGTGCAATGCAGGCAGACGTGCTGCAAATATCTTTACAATAGTGTGAATGGACAAAAGTACAATAGCCACGTTTAGGATGACACTAGGTACACTGACTGTTTGCTAGTATAATGGCTTAGTTTAAAAAAGTTGCAGTGTGCAATGCAGGCAGACGTGCTGCAAATATCTTTACAATAGTGTGAATAGACAAAAGTACAATAGCCACGTTTAGGATGACACTAGGTACACTGACTGTTTGCTAGTATAATGGCTTAGTTTAAAAAAGTTGGAGTGTGCAATGCAGGCAGACGTGCTGCAAATATCTTTACAATAGTGTGAATAGACAAAAGTACAATAGCCATGTTTAGGATGCCACTAGGTACACTGAGTGTTTGCTAGTATAATGGCTTAGTTTAAAAAAGTTGGAGTGTGCAATGCAGGCAGACGTGCTGCAAATATCTTTACAATAGTGTGAATAGACAAAAGTACAATAGCCACGTTTAGGATGCCACTAGGTACACTGAGTGTTTGCTAGTATAATGGCTTAGTTTAAAAAAGTTGGAGTGTGCAATGCAGGCAGACGTGCTGCAAATATCTTTACAATAGTGTGAATAGACAAAAGTACAATAGCCACGTTTAGGATGCCACTAGGTACACTGACTGTTTGCTAGTATAATGGCTTAGTTTAAAAAAGTTGGAGTGTGCAATGCAGGCAGACGTGCTGCAAATATCTTTACAATATTGTGAATAGACAAAAGTACAATAGCCACGTTTAGGATGCCACTAGGTACACTGAGTGTTTGCTAGTATAATGGCTTAGTTTAAAAAAGTTTGAGTGTGCAATGCAGGCAGACGTGCTGCAAATATCTTTACAATAGTGTGAATAGACAAAAGTACAATAGCCACGTTTAGGATGCCACTAGGTACACTGAGTGTTTGCTAGTATAATGGCTTAGTTTAAAAAAGTTGGAGTGTGCAATGCAGGCAGACGTGCTGCAAATATCTTTACAATAGTGTGAATAGACAAAAGTACAATAGCCACGTTTAGGATGCCACTAGGTACCCTGACTGTTTGCTAGTATAATGGCTTAGTTTAAAAAAGTTGGAGTGTGCAATGCAGGCAGACGTGCTGCAAATATGTTTACAATAGTGTGAATAGACAAAAGTACAATAGCCACGTTTAGGATGCCACTAGGTACACTGAGTGTTTACTAGTATAATGGCTTAGTTTAAAAAAGTTGGAGTGTGCAATGCAGGCAGACGTGCTGCAAATATCTTTACAATAGTGTGAATAGACAAAAGTACAATAGCCACGTTTAGGATGCCACTAGGTACACTGAGTGTTTGCTAGTATAATGGCTTAGTTTAAAAAAGTTTGAGTGTGCAATGCAGGCAGACATGCTGCAAATATCTTTACAATAGTGTGAATAGACAAAAGGAAAATAGCCACGTTTAGGATGACACTAGGTACACTGACTGTTTGCTAGTATAATGGCTTAGTTTAAAAAAGTTGGAGTGTGCAATGCAGGCAGACGTGCTGCAAATATCTTTACAATAGTGTGAATAGACAAAAGTACAATAGCCACGTTTAGGATGCCACTAGGTACACTGACTGTTTGCTAGTATAATGGCTTAGTTTAAAAAAGTTGGAGTGTGCAATGCAGGCAGACGTGCTGCAAATATCTTTACAATAGTGTGAATAGACAAAAGTACAATAGCCACGTTTAGGATGCCACTAGGTACACTGACTGTTTGCTAGTATAATGGCTTAGTTTAAAAAAGTTTGAGTGTGCAGTGCAGGCAGAGGTGCTGCAAATATTTTTACAATAGTGTGAATAGACAAAAGTACAATAGCCACGTTTAGGATGCCACTAGGTACACTGAGTGTTTGCTAGTATAATGGCTTAGTTTAAAAAAGTTTGAGTGTGCAATGCAGGCAGACGTGCTGCAAATATCTTTACAATAGTGTGAATAGACAAAAGTCCAATAGCCACGTTTAGGATGCCACTAGGTACACTGAGTGTTTGCTAGTATAATGGCTGAGTTTAAAAAAGTTTGAGTGTGCAATGCAGGCAGACGTGCTGCAAATATCTTTACAATAGTGTGAATAGACAAAAGTACAATAGCCACGTTTAGGATGCCACTAGGTACACTGACTGTTGCTAGTATAATGGCTTAGTTTAAAAAAGTTTGAGTGTGCAATGCAGGCAGACGTGCTGCAAATATCTTTACAATAGTGTGAATAGACAAAAGTACAATAGCCACGTTTAGGATGCCACTAGGTACACTGAGTGTTTGCTAGTATAATGGCTTAGTTTAAAAAAGTTGGAGTGTGCAATGCAGGCAGACGTGCTGCAAATATCTTTACAATAGTGTGAATAGACAAAAGTACAATAGCCACGTTTAGGATGACACTAGGTACACTGAGTGTTTGCTAGTATAATGGCTTAGTTTAAAAAAGTTGTAGTGTGCAATGCAGGAAGACGTGCTGCAAATATCTTTACAATAGTGTGAATAGACAAAAGTACAATAGCCACGTTTAGGATGCCACTAGGTACACTGAGTGTTTGCTAGTATAATGGCTTAGTTTAAAAAAGTTTGAGTGTGCAATGCAGGCAGACGTGCTGCAAATATCTTTACAATAGTGTGAATAGACAAAAGTACAATAGCCACGTTTAGGATGACACTAGGTACACTGACTGTTTGCTAGTATAATGGCTTAGTTTAAAAAAGTTGGAGTGTGCAATGCAGGCAGACGTGCTGCAAATATCTTTACAATAGTGTGAATAGACAAAAGTACAATAGCCACGTTTAGGATGCCACTAGGTACACTGAGTGTTTGCTAGTATAATGGCTTAGTTTAAAAAAGTTGGAGTGTGCAATGCAGGCAGACGTGCTGCAAATATCTTTACAATAGTGTGAATAGACAAAAGTACAATAGCCATGTTTAGGATGCCACTAGGTACACTGAGTGTTTGCTAGTATAATGGCTTAGTTTAAAAAAGTTTGAGTGTGCAATGCAGGCAGACGTGCTGCAAATATCTTTACAATAGTGTGAATAGACAAAAGTACAATAGCCACGTTTAGGATGACACTAGGTACACTGACTGTTTGCTAGTATAATGGCTTAGTTTAAAAAAGTTGCAGTGTGCAATGCAGGCAGACGTGCTGCAAATATCTTTACAATAGTGTGAATAGACAAAAGTACAATAGCCACGTTTAGGATGACACTAGGTACACTGACTGTTTGCTAGTATAATGGCTTAGTTTAAAAAAGTTGGAGTGTGCAATGCAGGCAGACATGCTGCAAATATCTTTACAATAGTGTGAATAGACAAAAGTACAATAGCCACGTTTAGGATGACACTAGGTACACTGACTGTTTGCTAGTATAATGGCTTAGTTTAAAAAAGTTTGAGTGTGCAATGCAGGCAGACGTGCTGCAAATATCTTTACAATAGTGTGAATAGACAAAAGTACAATAGCCACGTTTAGGATGCCACTAGGTACACTGAGTGTTTGCTAGTATAATGGCGTAGTTTAAAAAAGTTGGAGTGTGCAATGCAGGCAGACGTGCTGCAAATATCTTTACAATAGTGTGAATAGACAAAAGTACAATAGCCACGTTTAGGATGCCACTAGGTACACTGAGTCTTTGCTAGTATAATGGCTTAGTTTAAAAAAGTTTGAGTGTGCAATGCAGGCAGACGTGCTGCAAATATCTTTACAATAGTGTGAATAGACAAAAGTACAATAGCCACGTTTAGGATGACACTAGGTACACTGAGTGTTTGCTAGTATAATGGCTTAGTTTAAAAAAGTTGTAGTGTGCAATGCAGGAAGACGTGCTGCAAATATCTTTACAATAGTGTGAATAGACAAAAGTACAATAGCCACGTTTAGGATGCCACTAGGTACACTGAGTATTTGCTAGTATAATGGCTTAGTTTAAAAAAGTTTGAGTGTGCAATGCAGGCAGACGTGCTGCAAATATCTTTACAATAGTGTGAATAGACAAAAGTACAATAGCCACGTTTAGGATGACACTAGGTACACTGACTGTTTGCTAGTATAATGGCTTAGTTTAGAAAAGTTGGAGTGTGCAATGCAGGCAGACGTGCTGCAAATATCTTTACAATAGTGTGAATAGACAAAAGTACAATAGCCACGTTTAGGATGCCACTAGGTACACTGAGTGTTTGCTAGTATAATGGCTTAGTTTAAAAAAGTTGGAGTGTGCAATGCAGGCAGACGTGCTGCAAATATCTTTACAATAGTGTGAATAGACAAAAGTACAATAGCCACGTTTAGGATGCCACTAGGTACACTGAGTGTTTGCTAGTATAATGGCTTAGTTTAAAAAAGTTGGAGTGTGCAATGCAGGCAGACGTGCTGCAAATATCTTTACAATAGTGTGAATAGACAAAAGTACAATAGCCACGTTTAGGATGCCACTAGGTACACTGAGTGTTTGCTAGTATAATGGCTTAGTTTAAAAAAGTTTGAGTGTGCAATGCAGGCAGACGTGCTGCAAATATCTTTACAATAGTGTGAATAGACAAAAGTACAATAGCCACGTTTAGGATGCCACTAGGTACACTGAGTGTTTGCTAGTATAATGGCTTAGTTTAAAAAAGTTGGAGTGTGCAATGCAGGCAGACGTGCTCTGCAAATGTCTTTGCACTAGTGGGACTATAGCAAAGTCCAATAGCCACGTTTAGGATGCCACTAGGTACACTGAGTGTTTGCTAGTATAATGGCTTAGTTTAAAAAAATTGGAGTGTGCAATGCAGGCAGACGTGCTCTGCAAATGTCTTTGCACTAGTGGGACTATAGCAAAGTCCAATTGCCACGTTTAGGATGCCACTAGGTACACTGACTGTTTGCTAGTATAATGGCTTAGTTAAAAAGAGTTGGAGTCTGCAATGCAAGCAGACATGCTCTGCAAATGTCTTTCCACTAGTGGGACTATAGCAAAGTCCAATAGCCACGTTTAGGATGCCACTAGGTACACTGAGTGTTTGCTAGTATAATGGCTTAGTTATAATGAGTTGGAGTGTGCAGAGGACAGGAGGGTACAGTGCCAGGATTGTGGGTATGGGTAGAGGAATGGAAGCCTGCCTTTCTATTCCCTCCTAATGGGGAAATGCAGCGACGAAATCCCTGACCTTGGCTACACAGACGCTGTCTCTGTTTTCAGGACCTGTCACCTATGGCTCTGACCCTGCCGGTTTGAGCCCTTAAAAGGACTGCTAGAAAGTGCTCTCCCTAAGCTGTCTAACGCTGTGTATGCAGCGCATACAGCTGTATCGGCGATAGGACTCAGGAGGACGGAGCTGCGCCAGTGATGTCTGACACCAAAGACGCAGAAGAGATAATGGCGTCCTGGAGGAAAATGTCCGGTTTTATTATGCAAGGACATGTGACATGGACATCCTATCACACATGCCGTTGCTTCTCTGGCTAAAAGTCCACTTAGCTGTGTGTGTGTCTGGGATTGGCTGACATGCTGGCCCGCCCCACTACATGCGCGCGCTTAGGGAAGGAAGACAAGGGAAAAAAAAAAAATGGCGATCGCCATTATAGAAACAGCAGTGATCTGAAGGCGCTGTTCACGCACACTATACACTGAAATGTCATAATAGTGTGATTCACAGAGTGACTTACACTATTACAGCGGAAACCAAGCTAGGATTTAGCTGTTTTTTTGCTGCTAGAACCGTTCTCGAACGTTTCTAGAACTATCGAGCTTTTGCAAAAAGCTCGAGTTTTAGTTCGATCTAGAACAGGCCCCAAAATCACTCGAGCCTAGAACTGGAGAACCACGAACCACGAACCGCGCTCAACTCTATACATCACACCAAATTCAAACATATCAACACACCAGCCACTGAATGTTAACATTCCCCATTCACCACACACATATCAGAATTTATGAGCATAATAGTTTGTATGTTACATGTTTTTTTTTATTTTTTTTTCCATCTAAAGCAAATATGAAAGCAATATGTTTTTTGCTAAAATATAAACCAATGTTTTTTTTTTTAAAAAGTAATATGAAGCTAATTTAAACAAATCAAAAATGTTTGGTCAATATCACACATAGTTGTGTCAAGTTAACTTCTGAAAGCATTATTTATGCAAAATAAACAAAAATTTTGGTTTCATCATCAATGAATATGTATTTTTTAAACATGAACAGCTTATTTCAAATTTATTTCAAAAAAAATTTAGGGCTAGGTCATGTTTAGATGCTCAATCAAAACATGTTGTGGTAAATCTATTTCACCCTCTGGTGAAACAAAGTAATTTGTGAAAATTTCTCTCACACGTATGGCGGAAGGGGCACGTATGTTTCTTGCCATGACTTGGCTGCCATGTGTTTCATTTGTTTCCATTGAAGATGTAATATTATCTTCAATGGTATCATATTTTCTAACAAAACTATGCAACACAACACATGCTTTTATAATGGTGTTGACATTGTTTTCACTCAATTGCAATGGTGGGATCAAGACTCTCCATTTGGCTGTCAGGATGCCAAACGCGCATTCAACAACACGTCGTGCTCTGGTTAATCGATAGTTAAAAATACGGCGTCTGTTATCCAGAACACAACGTGGATAAGGCCTAAGGACTTCTCTATGAAGTTGGAAGGCCTCATCACCTACTATTACAAAAGGTGCCTGTGTGTCAGATGTGCCAGTTAATAGACGCGGGGGTGGTACAGACAAATCATTGGACCTTAGTCTCTGACCCATTACTGAATTATTAAAGATTCTGGAATCTCCTGTTCGACCATATGCACCGATATCTACAGCCACAAAATTGTAATTAGTATCAGCTATGGCCAGGAGAACAACTGAAAAATATTGTTTGTAATTAAAATATTGTGTTCCAGAGTTTGGTGGTTTTTTAACACGTATATGTTTTCCATCAATGGCATCAATGCAATTAGGAAATTGTGTTTTTTCATAAAAGCCATTTGCTATCCGGTACCAATCTTCAACACTTGGCTCTGCCATCACTAGAGGTTGTAATTTCTCCCAAATGGCATTACATGTTTTCCTTACAATGATTGAAATAGTAGATTTGCCAAGTAAAAATTCAAGATGTAAGGCAGAGTAGGATAATCCAGTTGCAAGGAATCTATATCATTATGGGAAAAAGTGGAGAAATGTAATAAATTTTAGTGTTGTCAATAATTTGAAAGTAAAACATTTTAAAAAATAAAATAAAATACCTTATAGTGATTAGCAAACGTTGCTCAGGAGATATGGCACAACGCATATTTGTGTCCTGGTATGTGATCATTGGCCTAATCTCATCTAACAAACGATCAAAGATAGTTATGGTCATGCGGGTGTAAGCGTGGAATTTGTCTTCATTTCTCCTTAACTCAATATAAAGACGATTGAAATGTCCTCTGCTGTATCGTTTGCATAGAGGATGGACCCAAAATCGACGACGCCTCAGCGGGACATGTTCTTCTGGGTATTGCGTGCCAAACTCTCTGGACAATAACCAATGGTATAAAATTCTTTCAGTTGTGTTGAAAGTAAGATGCAAAGACATTTCTCCAAAGGACATGACACAATGGGTTCACAGGACTGAAAACACAGTTGGACAGTGTAATGTGTAGGAGTCAAACTGTCTCATTGTTCTGCCATTCATTTATTAGGTAGCCCAAACAACTTACTCATGATCACAATTAAAAAACATTGACAACATATGTTAAATGTCAATTTAAAGGTTAAAAAACGCATTCCACACGTATTACACACGCAATGCACACGGACTGTAATACGGATGAATGTTTGACTCACGCATTACACACGCAGTACACACGGAAGACCACACGGATCACTATGGCACGACTATCGCACATGATAATGGGACCGTTTTTTCATACGCTCGTGTGAGTCCAGCCTTAGAGGCATTCTATGGTGGCTGGTCCTCCCCTCCCCCCTCTCTTCTTTTCTCTACTGTTGCATTTAAAAAGGGTCTTATGATTTCCCTTTTTTTAGGTCACAGGAATGTTTTTCCTGAATGGATTTATAAAAACAACTGATTAACCATTGAAGGGTTCACTGACCTGTGAGTAACAGTTTCTTGTTATATACCGAGGTCCTTATACACCTTATGGAGAATTTTGTAAGTGGCATAAGAGAATTTTCTATATATGTGAAAGAATATTTTTCTCTTTTTCATTCTATAGGTTATGGGCTGAGAGCCCTCTGTTATGAAATATTTCATCAGAGTGAGGCTATATTTATGAATGGAAAAGAGGTCCCACTGATGAATTTTATTACATTGTAAAAATATCTTTATTTGAGGAATGAGAATCTACTCTGATATATTACAAATATTACACTATGGAACATAGGTAATATTTATACACCTGATGAACCTCCACCCAAGGAGGCGAAACGCATTGGGTAATATTTCTTGGGGCTAATTTGTTTATGCTTTTTTTGACATAAAAAGAATATTGTATGTTTATTTTATCCTACTACAGTACTCTAAAATTATATTTTCTTACACTGTCCTACCAATAATACATATAGTTCAAGTTTCTGTATTTGAGAGATATATGCCAAATCTATCTATAAATTTACATTTTATATAAGTCTCTTTTTCAATGCATGGTTAATTATTGGATCTGGATGATAATAATTGTGTATTAAAAATGTTTCTGCAATGAATGTTAAAAAATTGATGTATCATCATTTGTAAAGTTGACTGGTGGAGCGATATAAGCCTTTCCCACCATTTGCTGGGATATACCACTGGCTGGTCCACTAGACTGTATTTTTACTGTACTTTAGACCCTTAGGGTATTTTATATTTTTCTGAACACCCCCGTCCCTCACTTCATTTTTCAATATATTGATATTCAATAAAAGTTTAACGAAAAAAATTTTAGGAGTATTTTTTCTGTGATTTATATTTTTGGGTTACTCCCTTTTGATCGTTTTTTTCTGTGACTTAATAGCAACCTCCCCAGCGACATTGCAGTGTGTGACACGCATCAGCGACCTGGCCCCCGCTGTGAGATCGCTGATCACTATAGGTTATTCAGGATCATTCTTTGGTCCTTTGTTTCCCGCTGCGCAGCATGTATCGTCTGTTTGACACCGTTACAATAACATCGTTAGCGACCCAGCCAATAGGCGTGCTAGTGTTCCCTTTCCAGCGAGGTTGTTCTGCAGGTCCGTATCGCTGTTGCCTCGTTGGCCAGATCTGCCTGTTTCACAGTTCACCAGCGACTGTTAGAGACTTTCCAGCGATCCCTGCCAGGTTGAGATCGCCGGTGGGATCCCTAGAAAGTCTCAGTGTGTAAATGGGGCCTTTAGATCTCGTAGCGTGAAACTAAACAGTAAGCATCATTTAATGATTAAAAAAATCCATCTTATAATTTACTGGAAGCGAAAAGAATTGTTCAAACAAGTATGGTTATTATTGGCTCATTAACTTGAGTTTAGTGGCTCATTAACGGGATATTAATGGCTTATCAACTGGAGATTAAATTCCCACTATATCATCTTACTATTAATCTAGACCTTCCTCTAGATTGAAACTATAAAATATGCCTAGTTGGGAACATATATTCATTTTACAATTTTCTGTAAATGAAAAGAATTGTTCCATGAATGGATATTATTGACTTAATAACTGAATAATAATGGCTTATTAACTAGATATTATATTACTATTAATTCTAGAACATCCAATAGATTGAAACTATAATGTAAGAAGTCTTTAGGTACCAATATTCGTTTTTCAATTTATTTTAAATGAAATGAAATGCTGAAACATACATGGATATTTTTGGTTTATTACTTAGATATTAACAATTTATCAACTGGGTATTATATTTGCATTATATTATTAATATGGAACTTTCTATAAATTATATGGTAAGCACAGTTTAATGAGTAGAAATATTCATCTTGTAATTTATTGTAAATTAAAAGTATTGGTCAACTTTCTTTATTTCTTTTTCGCATTGTACATTAATAGCAAGTAATAGCTTTCTATAATGGCTTACTATTAAAATGTTGCTACATTTCTCTTCTTTGAGGCCTAACATACTATTAAGGAAGCCACAATTTTGCCAAGGTGATGACATTGCATACAGAGTTTGGATGCCAGTGATCTAGAAATTGAAATATTGTCAATGAAGTCCTGTTTGGGGAGTAACTTCAAGTTTCCAGCTACTGAGCATGCATGTTTTCATGCCGTTAGTGACTGTCACATTGAAATTGAACAAACTTAATTCAGAAATATCTGAATTAATATTAAAAGGATTCATACCAGGACATTTAATTTAATATTTTTTCTCTTATTTTTTCATAAATGTATCAATTATAATGGGTAAGATTAGCCAGGGTTGCAACCTGACTTTTTATCTTTTCTGTACACGTTATTATTTTCAGTACCATCTGTATGAAGCTGACACCCAATTATACACCGTTTCTCCTGACATCCCCCAGCATTACTACAAAATACCAGTGATTGTCTGTCTGGTGTCTCTAACATCATGTCCTCCCTCTAAAACTGAATCTGTCAAAAACTGAGCATCTCATGTTTCTTTCTTCTACTAACCTTCCTAAACCCAATATTGGCATTCCCACGTGTGGTTCTACCATCATTCCCCATGAACATGTCCTCTGTCTTAGGGTTATAATTGATCAGATCTCTCCTTCAAACTTTCAATTTTAAAAAAAGTAGGACCCCTAAAGTGGTAAAGTTTATGCACTAAGTGCAAGTGGTTAGCATTTGGGCCAGTGTGTGAGTGGCTGCATATTTCTACATGCGTTCCATGCCCTGGAGTAGAGACAGCTCAACGCTGCACTAGGACAAAGAAGTGGATGTGGTTGCTGATGGTCGTTGTAAATGTGCAACAACAGTTGACAACCATGCCTGCATCCTGGACAGATGGTTGGCAAGTACATAGCACAGGAGAAGAGGCAGTGGTTTAACCACTAGGAACCGATTGTGGACCAAGGCATTTTGCCCATCTGGTCAGGTGCTTTGATGAGATGTGCCTGAAAATGCTGATGGTGGTCAGGCTGGTAGTGGTTACGCCTCTGCTAATATTGGTATGGCACAGGTTGCAAATTACCATTTTTTATTGTATGCACTTTCTTTAAAAAAGTGCAAGACTGGGGAACATGACCCTTGACCTGGGAACTTGCCATGTGTGTGAGCTATGGGGAACAGTATAATACCTACTTGCTCTGGTAACCACATTGCCTCTTCCAGCCTGTTGTGTTGCTTCTGAACCCTCCCCCTCTGCACTGCTGTCCTACCTCTCCATGGCACATTGCCAGATTGGGTCAATGACTTTATCGCCCACCACCACGTCTTCCACTTCTGCACTTTGGTCTTCCTCCTGACTTGTTGACTTAACAACAAGACGTGTTGACAACTGTGTCTCATTATCATCCATCTCTTGAGACAGTAATTACCATTCCCCACCATTGTCTTCTTCTGACTGCTCAAATATTTGGGCATCATTGCACACAATCGTGTCCCTCTTGAAATGAGCAGGGCAAGAGGCCAGAATTAATACATGTAAAAGTAAAAAGCTCCTCAGAGTATCTCAATGTGGGATCACTTGTCTCCTGGGACTCACGATGGTGGAAGAAAGGAGAATCAGGGTAAGGACTATGTGGTCCTGACTCTAGACTAGTGAGACTGAACCGTGTGGAAAAGAGGGTGGTGCTGGGAAAGACTGGAAGCATTATCTGCCTTCCAACCAACCAACAGTTCTAACTGTTCTGGCCTTAACAGTGGTGCAAAGCGGGACAGGAAGATAGGTCTCATGGATGAGTATGTTTTCTGTGCTCCCACAGCATGCACAATTTCACCTGGCCCATGGCTCCGGCCTCTACGTGCTCAATCAACAACACATCCACTTCCCTGTACATTACAGCGTGCCTTGCTCATTAAATTAGCTAACAGCGGTATTATTAATGACTAGAATAGAATAGATGTAGGACTAAAAAGGACTTTTGGTTTTACGTTGCAGCAGCAAGGTCTGTAGGGCAATAATAACTGCCTGTATGCCTTTAAAGAAAAAAGTAATACACTATCTCTTCTCCAGCAACAGTCCCTACACTAAATCAAGCAAAGAGCGGTATTAATAGGAACTAGAAGAAAATAGATGTAGGACTAAAACAGACTCTTTATTTTAAATTGCAGCAGCTAAAACAGTAAAGCATAAAAATCCCTGGCATGTAAAAGTTTGAGCACCACTGGTCAAAATTTATTGTTGTTGTTAACAGTTAAAGATTTTGAACTTATACTGATCTCTAAAAAGCATAAAGTTAAAGATGACATATTTCCTTTGTATTTTAGGCAACAAAAAATATTTTAATCTTTTATATTTTAAAATTAGTAAAAAAAGGGAAATGGGCCAGTGCAAAAGTTTGGACACACTGCATGGTTAGTACCTAGTAGCACCCCCTTTAGCAAATATCACAGCTTGTAAATGCTTTTTGTAGCCAGCCAAGAGTCTTTCAATTCTTGTTTGAGGGATTTTCATCCATATTTCCTTGGAAAAGTCTTTCAGTTCTGTTATATTCCTGGGTCATGTTACATGCACTGCTCTTTTGAGCAGATTTTCAATGATGTTCAGATCAGGGGACTTCGAAGGCCATTGTAAAACTTTCAGCTTGCGCCTTTTGAGTTAATATATTGAGGATTTTGATATGTGATTAGGATCATTATTCATTTCTAGAAGCCATCCTCTTTTCAATTTCCGCTTTTTTACCGATGGTGTTATGTTTGCATCAAAAAATTGTCGTAATTTTATTGAATTCATTCCTTCTTCTACCCGTGAAATGTTCCCAGTGCCATTGTTTGCACTACAACCCCAAAGCATAATTGATACAACCCCATGCTTATTGGTTGGTTGTTCTTTTCCTTAAATTCTATGCCCTTTTTTCTCCAAACATACCTTTATTCATTATGGCCAAAGAGTCCTATTTTAACCTTATCGGTCCACAAGACTTGTTTTCAAATTGATCAGCTTGTTTAGATATTCTTTTGCGTACCTCTGACACTGAATTTTATGGTCAGGATGAAGGTGAGGTTTTATTCTAATGACTCTTCCATGAAGGCCATATTTGTGCAGGTAGAAAAGAGTAAACCTGGCTCTCCTGTGATATCAGTGGTGCTCTGAAGTAAATATAATGACTAGAGTTGAGCGCGGTTCGCGGTTCTCCAGTTCGCGGTTCGAGTGATTTTTGTGGGTGTTCTAGATAGAACTAGAACTCGAGCTTTTTGCTAAAGCTCGATAGTTCTAGATACGTTCGAGAACGGTTCTAGCAGCAAAAAGCAGGGCTTTTTACAGCTACAGTGTGCAGGAGCCATCGCTGGCAGCCTGCCAGAAGCTGGTAACCAAGATAAATATCGGGTATCCAAGCAAAGCGCTTTGGTTAGTAACCCTATGTTTATCCTGGTTACGTGCAGGAAGCCCACACTTCCCCGCTCAGCTCACTCCTCCCCCTCCTTCACGCGGCATGTACACATACATACACACACACACACACACGTCCCCAGCCATGCAGTCCACGACACTGACGTCCTCCTGTCACTCTGCACACATGGTCCCACTCGGCTTACCTGCGGTGATGAAGTCCCGACCTCAGTGCTGTCACTGTCCTCCATGGCCGCCGCTTGTCACATCACCTCTCGCTTCCGACCCGAGACTGACTAGCGGTGACGTCACGGGCCTCTCGCGATACTTGGCTGTGAAGGCGGCGGTCATTGAACTCAGTGACAGGTGCTGTCGGCAGTGCAGAAGATCAGCGCAGGTAATGTACCTCGCTGACAGCAGCACTTGTCATGCCCTGCAGTGACCTGGGCTGAACCATTGATGTTAGCTCAGGTCACTGCACTGCTCTCCCAGCCAATGGGGAACATCCTGCTCTTCATTGACTGGGACAGTGTGGATCGTCATGGCAACCCCTTGGATTACACCAGACCTGGATTTGTTTTTCTTTCTAATAAATTGGTTAAAGAGGGAATGTATTGGGGAGTGTTTTTTCAAATAAAAATGTGTTTGTCGTCTATTTTTTTTTATTACTGACTGGGTTGGTGATGTCGGGTATCTTATAGACGCCTGACCTCACCAACCCCAGGGCTTGATGCCAGGTGACATTACACATCTGGTATTAACCCCATATATTATCCCGTTTGTCACCGCACCAGGGCGCGGGATGAGCTGGGGCGAAGCACCAGGATTGGCACATCTAATGGATGCGCCACTTCTGGGGCGGCTGCGGCCTGCTATTTTTAGGCTGGGGAGAGTCCAATAACCATGGACCTCCCTAGTCTGAGAATATCAGACCACAGCTGTCTGCTTTACCTTGGCTGGTGGTCCAATTTTGGGGGGACCCCTACGTATTTTTTTTTTTAAATTATTTATTTAATTTAAAATAACAGCGTGGGGTGCCCTCAGTTTTGGATTACCAGCCAAGGTGAGGTTGCCAGCTGTGGTCTGCAGGCTGCAGCCGTCTGCTTTACCCTAGCTGGCTACAAAAATAGGGGGAACCCTACGTCCTTTTTTTTTTCATTTTTTTGGCTAAATACAAAGCTAAGCACCCCTTAGTGCCACATGAAAGGCACCAAAGGGTGCAAAATTACAAAATGCATGAGAGTGGGACATTATGTGTCTTTCTGCCATTATAATGACAGAAAAGACTGATATGAAGTGCACAAGCACAAGAAAATCACCAGAGCGCTCCACGCTGTGAAAAGCAGTAGAAAATGGCACTGGAGTGAACATGTGACCGCCTCATGTAGCATGAACTCCTCCCCAGCCCCTGCCAGGTCACCCCCTATAACCCCACCGGTGTTCCCCGGTGTCCCACGGTACCTGTGCAGCGTTGATCCCCCCACGGCCCTCTCCTTTACAATAGACGCTGCCGCATGCACAGAGCTGCTGTCAGCTCAGCTTCCTGTGTTCAGACACAGTGAGTGGTGGTCATGCATCTGTAAGCTAAATGGGCGGCACGGTGGCTCAGTGGTTAGCACTGCAGTCTTGCAGCGCTGAGGTCCTGGGTTCAATTCTCACCAAGGACACCATCTGCAAGGAGTTTGTATGTTCTCTCCATGTTTGCGTGGGTTTCCTCCGGGTACTCCGGTTTCCTCCCACACACCAAAGACATACAGCACTATGGAATTAATAACGCTATATAAATGAATAAATTATTATTATTACTGCAATGCCCTGCTCATGAGGTAAGGAACATAATTGATCAGGAGAGCTATATACTACATTTCCAAATGGAGGGATTTGCTTTTATAGTTTCCCTGCTGAACGACTACCAAACATGAGAGTCCGTTATACACCACAAGAAAACACAAATAAATAGCGAGCTCTGTTGTTAAGTATTCATTCAGCTGGATAACTGGACTTAAAGGGGTATTCCATCTCCAAGATCCTATCCCCAATATATAGTAGGTAGAATAGCAATAATATCAGCAAATACCAATATTTGGAAATGTAGAATAGTTCTCCTGATTAGGCATGCCCTTACCTCATGAGCAGGGCATTTCAGCTTTGGTAGCAACCATTACGACATGGACTCTGCTGCTGTGAACCCGGGGAGAGTGAGTGCAGATTCATTGCACCCACACTCCTCACATGAAGGGTCCGCACTCCTAGAAAATGGGGGATACGTTCCCGAGTGTCTCCCCCCCATATTCTAGATGGTCCAGAGTCGTCGTGGGACCCCTTTATTTTTTTTCTTACAATAAATTGGTGAAAGAGGAAATGTGTTGGGGACTGTTTTTTCAAATAAATTTCTTTTGTCGATTTTTTTTTTGTTAGTACTGACAGTTTATGATATTGGGTATCTAATAGACGCCATGACATCACAAACTGCTGGGCTTGATCTCAGGTGACTTTGCAGCTAGTATCAACCCGATTTATTACCCCGTTTGCCACTGCACCAGGGCACGGGATGAGCTGGGGTGAAAAAATTAATGGGCTTCCCTGTATTTTGATTGCCAACCAAGGTAACGGCAGGCAGATGTGGGTGGCAACCCATAGCTGTCTGCTTTATCTGCGCTGAGAATCAAAAATACCACGGAGCACTACGTCATTTTTTTTAAAGATTTATTTTTACAGCACTGTGATGTCCAGCAATCAAAATACAGGGAAGCCCATTTTGTTTTTAGTTATTTAAATAAATAATTAAAAAAAATATATACCTTCACTGGCAATGTAAAATCCAGGGAAGCATTTTTTATTTTTTTTGCCAAAAAACTACAAAAAAAGGACGTGAGCGTCGCCATATTTTTGTATGCTAGCCAGGTATAGCAGGCAGGTGCTGGAAGAGTTGGATACAGCGCCAGAAGATGGCGCTTCTATGAAAATGCCATTTTCTGAGGCGGCTGCAGACTGCAATTCGCAGCAGTGGGGCCCAGAAATCTCAGGCCAACCTGTGCTGCGGATTCCAATCCCCAGCTGCCTAGTTGTACCTGGCTGGACACAAAAATGGGGCGAAGCCTACGTCATTTGTTTTCTAATTATTTCATGAAATTCATGAAATAATAAAAAAAGGGCTTCCCTTTATTTTTGGTTCCCAGCCGGGTACAAATAGGCAACTGGGGGTTGGGGCAGCCGTACCTGCCTGCTGTACCTGGCTAGCATACAAAAATATGGCGAAGCCCACATAATTTTTTCAGGGGGCAAAAAACTTCTGCATACAGTCCTGGATGGAGTATGTTGAGCCTTGTAGATCTGCAGCTGCTGTCTGTCTGTATGGAGAAGAGCAGACAGCAGCTGCAGAACTACAAGGCTCAGCATACTCCATCCAGGACTGTATGCAGAAGTTTTTTGCCCACCAAAAAAATGACGTGGGCTTCGCCATATTTTTGTATGCTAGCCAGGTACAGCAGGCAGCCACGGGCTGCCTCCAACCCCCATTTGCCTATTTGTACCCGGCTGGGAACCAAAAATATAGGGAAGCCCGTTTTTTTTAATTATTTCACTTATTTCATGAAATAATTAAAAAACAAATGACGTGGGCTTCGCCCCATTTTTGTGTCCAGCCAGGTACAACTAGGCAGCTGGGGATTGGAATCCGCAGCACAGGTTAGCCCGAGGTTTCTGGGCGCCTCTGCTGCGAATTTCAGTCCGCAGCGTCCCAGAAAATGGCGCTCTCATAGAAGCGCCATCATCTGGCGCTGTATCCAACTCTTCCAACAGCCCTGGAGCCGGGTGGCTTGTTGAGTAATCATGAGTTAATACTGGCTTTGTTTTACTAGCCAGTATTAAGCCAGAGATTCTTAATGTCAGGCACGTTTGACCCGGCCATTAAGAATCTCCAATAAAGGGTTAAAAAAAAGACGCCACACTGAGAAAAAGTACTTTAATAGAAATAAATACACAGACACATTAGAGACTCCATCTTTATTACCCTCTGTCAGCCCTCCACGATCCATGGTCTTCTGCCTTTCTCGTTCAAGAAATGCAGCTCTGCTACATCACTGCTGCATGGGGGAAGACGCTGCTTCCCATGGAGCCTTCACTCCATGAAGGCTCCACGGGAAGCAGCGTGCAGCCTTCACTCCGTGAGATATCAGTGCTGCTAGCGGTAACAGCGGTAACGCTGACAGACGCGTTACCATAGCAACGGTGCTCCCGGAGCCGCAGTTAGCGGTGACGTCACCGCTAACTGCGTTGCTATGGCAATGGTGATCTCCGTTAATGACCGGCTGTGTCAGCCGGTCCCTAACGGAACGGGGAGTTGACCGTGTGCTAGAGCATGTCGCCGGTACACGGCGATACACAAATGTGCACCGTGTACCGGAGAGATGCACTCGCAGGTCCTACATGACGCGTCATAGTCATGTGACCAGTCTGTAGCCAATGAGATAATAGCCACGTGACTGGTCACATGGCTATTTTGACGTCACGATAGGTCCTGCATCACTGCTGGCAGTGCTGGTCACCGGGAGGATTCCGCGATCATCGGATGGAATAGCGGCAGGAGACAGAGTGCAGGAGGGATCGCTGGGACCGGTTAGTGTTATGGCAATGTTTATTAACTGTATGTGTACATTTATAATGCATTTTTATGTGTTTGTGATTGCCTCCCATTTTATCCTATAGGTTCGAGTTTGGTTCGTCGAACGTTAGACGAACCGAACTCAAACAGGACCTCCGTTCAATGAACTGAACTCGAGCCGAACCACGTCCGGTTCGCTCATCTCTAATAATAACCAGAAAAAAGAAAAAGATAACTTCGGCACTCATACAAGAAAAACTGGAAAAATAGGGAAGTCCGTTGGTGTTATTTTATTGTGACAAATGCAATAATAACAAAAAATCCCGTTATTACTGGAGATGAGCGAACCAGCCGCGGTTCGGCTCGAGTTCGGTTCGTTGAACGGAGGTCTCGTTCGAGTTCAGTTCGGCGAACGTTCGACGAACCGAACTCGAAACGCATAGGAAACAATGGCATGCAATCACAAACACATAAAAACACCTAGAAAACACCCTCAAAGGTGTCCAAAAGGTGACAAACAACTCACAACACAACACAAACACATGGGAAAGTGACAAAGACATATACTCATGCGAAAACAAAAGAGCTGGACAAGGAAAAAGAGGAGGAGACACAGATATAGGCATGGCACGCCCTTCTAAAATCATGTAAAACACCACAAGGTGACTCCAAGCGGAGTTCTCCCTTTTTTCCAAAAATTAGGCCACACACACACACACCCACCCCTTCAGTGGCAGCACTTGTGCCCCAGTTGTACACTTCACAGCTAGATTTGCATCAAGCACATTCAAAAATACGCCATCTGTTTCCGTTCTCAGGATTGCGCCGGGGTAGGTAGCAAAGTCTTTCCTGATCCCAGCTCTGTTCATCTTGGACCATTTTTAAAAACAATATAAGCAAGGGTTACTCCAAGCAGATTCTCCCCTTTTTCCAAAAATTGGGCCACACAGACACTCACTCCTTCAGTGGCAGCACTTGTGCCCCAGTTGTACACTTCACAGCTAGATTTGCATCAAGCACATTCAAAAATACGCCATACTTAACCGTTCCCAGGATGACCCTGGGGTAGGTAGATAAAGTCTTTGCTGAACCATGACTTGTTCATCTTAGCTCCTTTTAAAAAACACAGCAAGCAAGGGTTACTCCAAGCGGAATCTCCCTTTTTTTCCAAAAATTGGGCCCCACACACACCCACCCATTCAATGGTAGCACTTGTGCCCCAGTTGTACACTTCACAGCTAGATTTGCATCAAGCACATTCAAAAATACGCCATACTTAACCACCCCCAGGAGGACACCGGGGTAGGTAGCTAAGTCTTTCCTGATCCCAGCTCTGTTCATCTTGGCTCCTTTTAAAAAACACAGCAAGCAAGGCTTACTCCAAGCGGAGTCTCCTTTTTTTCCAAAAATTGAGCCCCACACACACCCACCCATTCAGTGGCAGCACTTGTGTCCCAGTTGTACACTTCACAGCTAGATTTGCATCAAGCACATTCAAAAATACGCAATCCTTTTCCGTCCTCAGGATTGCACCGGGGTAGGTAGCAAAGTCTTTGCTGAACCATGACTTGTTCATCTTGGCTCCTTTTCAAAAACACAGCAAGCAAGGGTTACTCCAAGCGGAGTCTCCCTTTTTTTCCAAAAATTGGGCCCCACACACACCCACCCATTCAATGGCAGCACTTGTGCCCCAGTTGTACACTTCACAGCTAGATTTGCATCAAGCACATTCAAAAATACGCCATACTTAACCGTCCTCAGTATTGCACCGGGGTAGGTAGCAAAGTCTTTGCTGAACCATGACTTGTTCATCTTGGCTCCTTTTCAAAAACACAGCAAGCAAGGGTTACTCCAAGCGGTGTCTCCTTTTTTTCAAAAAATTGGGCCCCACACACACCCACCCATTCAGTGGCAGCACTTGTGCCCCAGTTGTACACTTCACAGCTAGATTTGCGTCAAGCACATTCAAAAATACGCCATCCTTTTCCGTCCTCAGGATTGCACCGGGGTAGGTAGCAAAGTCTTTGCTGAACCATGACTTGTTCATCTTGGCTCCTTTTCAAAAACACAGCAAGCAAGGGTTACTCCAAGCAGAGTATCCCTTTTTTTCCAAAAATTGGGCCCCACGCACACCCACCCCTTCAGTGGCAGCACTTGTGCCCCAATTGTACACTTCACAGCTATATTTGCATCAAGCACCATCAAAAATACGCCATACTTAACCGTTCCCAGGATGACCCCGGGGTAGGTAGCAAAGTCTTTGCTGAACCATGACTTGTTTATCTTGGCTCCTTTTAAAAACAATGTAAGCAAGGGTTACTCCAAGCGGAGTCTCCCTTTTTTTCCAAAAATTGGGCCCCACACACACCCACCCATTCAATGGCAGCACTTGTGCCCCAGTTGTACACTTCACAGCTAGATTTGCATCAAGCACATTCAAAAATACGCCATACTTAACCGTCCTCAGGATTGCACCGGGGTAGGTAGCAAAGTCTTTGCTGAACCATGACTTGTTCATCTTGGCTCCTTTTCAAAAACACAGCAAGCAAGGGTTACTCCAAGCGGTGTCTCCTTTTTTTTCAAAAAATTGGGCCCCACACACACCCACCCATTCAGTGGCAGCACTTGTGCCCCAGTTGTACACTTCACAGCTAAATTTGCGTCAAGCACATTCAAAAATACGCCATCCTTTTCCGTCCTCAGGATTGCACCGGGGTAGGTAGCAAAGTCTTTGCTGAACCATGACTTGTTTATCTTGGCTCCTTTTAAAAACAATGTAAGCAAGGGTTACTCCAAGCGGAGTTTCCTTTTTTTTCCAAAAATTGTGCCCCACACACACCCACCCATTCAGTGGCAGCACTTGTGCCCCAGTTGTACACTTCACAGCTAGATTTGCATCAAGCACATTGAAAAATACGCCATCCTTTTCCGTCCTCAGGATTGCACCGGGGTAGGTAGCAAAGTCTTTGCTGAACCATGACTTGTTCATCTTGGCTCCTTTTCAAAAACACAGCAAGCAAGGGTTACTCCAAGCGGAGTCTCCATTTTTTCCAAAAATTGGGCCCCACACACACCCACCCATTCAGTGGCAGCACTTGTGTCCCAGTTGTACACTTCACAGCTAGACTTGCATCAAGCACATTCAAAAATACGTCATACTTAACCGTTCCCAGGATGACCCTGGGGTAGGTAGATAAAGTCTTTGCTGAACCATGACTTGTTCATCTTGGCTCCTTTTAAAAAACACAGCAAGCAAGGGTTACTCCAAGCGGAGTCTCCCTTTTTTTCCAAAAATTGGGCCCCACACACACCCACCCATTCAATGGCAGCACTTGTGCCCCAGTTGTACACTTCACAGCTAGATTTGCATCAAGCACATTCAAAAATACGCCATACTTAACCGTCCTCAGGATTGCACCGGGGTAGGTAGCAAAGTCTTTGCTGAACCATGACTTGTTCATCTTGGCTCCTTTTCAAAAACACAGCAAGCAAGGGTTACTCCAAGCGGAGTCACCCTTATTTTCCAAAAATTGGGGCACACAGACACCCCATCAGTGGCAGCACTTGTGCCCTAGTTGCAAACAAGATGTTTTGATTTGCATCAAGCACATTCCAAATCCACAAGCATTTACTCTCCCTAGGATGACACAGGGGTAGTAAATTCCTTGTGGATCCATGACTTGTTCATTTTGATGAACGTTAGTCTGTCCACATTGTCACTGGACAGATGCGTGCGCTTATCTGTCAGCACACACCCAGCAGCAGTGAAGACACGTTCAGAGACAACGCTGGCAGCTGGACACGACAAAATCTCCAAGGCGTAAGTTGAGAGTTCTGGCCATTTTTCAAGATTTAAAGCCCAAAATGAGCAAGGCTCCATTTACAAAAACATGGCATCGATGTTCATTTGGAGATACTCCTGTATCATCCTCTCCAGACGTTGACTTTGTGTCAGACTTGTTGTGTCTGGTGACCTTGCAAAGGAGGGTCTAAAAAAATTATGAAAAGATTCAATAAAATTGCTGTTACCAGCACCAGATACAGTCCTACTGGTACGGGTAGACTGTTGAAGATGACGGGACCGTCTCATGTTTGTCAAGTTACAACTGGGAGATTCACTCCCTGCACCTGCACGGTTGTTTGGTGGAAAAGCCGAGCTAAGATCGAGTAACAGCTTCTGCTGATACTCCCGCATACGTGCGTCCCTTTCTATGGCTGGAATTATGTCACAAAATTTGGACTTGTACCGGGGATCTAATAGTGTGGCAAGCCAGTAGTCATCATCACTTCTAATTTTGACAATACGAGGGTCATGTTGGAGGTAGAGCAGCAAGAAGGCGCTCATGTGTCTTGCGCAGCCATGCAGACCAAGTCCACGCTGTGTTTGTGGCATAGAGGTGCTAACTGTTCTTTCTTCCTCTGACATCTCCCCCCAACCTCTTTCAACTGAAATTTGACCAAGGTCTCCCTCATCTGCTGAGTCTTCCATGTCCATGGACAGTTCGTCCTCCATTTCTTCATGTTCTCCTGCACCTTCCTCAACATTTCGCCTGCTACCATGCGCCCTTGTTGATCCCTGTCCCCCATGGTCCCATGCCTGCCGCATTGGTGATGATGAATGTCTGGACCTTGGTGATGTTGTTGTGTCTTGCACATATGAATCCTCCTGTAGTTCCTCCCCTTCCTGTTGTCCCACCCCCTGACTCCGAATAGTGTTTAGCGTGTGCTCCAGCATGTAAATCACTGGAATTGTCATGCTGATAATGGCATTGTCAGCGCTAAACATATTCGTCGCCATGTCGAAACTGTGCAGAAGGGTGCATAGGTCCTTGATCTGAGACCACTCCATCAGGGTGATCTGCCCCGCCTCTGCATCTAGTTGGCCCAGGCTATACGTCATGACGTATTGCACCAGGGCTCGGCGGTGCTGCCACAGTCGCTGTAACATGTGAAGAGTTGAATTCCAGCGTGTCGCCACATCGCATTTCAGGCGATGAACCGGCAGGCTGAAAGACTTCTGGAGGGATGCAAGTCGCTCAGCAGCGGTGGTTGAATGGTGGAAGTGAGCAGACAGTTTTTGTGCCCTGGTCAGAAGGCCATCTAGGCCGGGATAGTGTGTTAAAAATTGCTGGACAACAAGGTTCAACACGTGAGCCATACAAGGCACGTGTGTCACCTTGCCCAGGCGAAGGGCCGCACCCAGGTTTGCAGCATTGTCGCACACGGCCTTACCAGGCTGCAGGTTGAGTGGAGACAACCATTTATTAAACTCAGTCTCCAGAGCTGCCCACAACTCAGCCGCTGTGTGACTCCAATTTCCAAGACATGTCAAGCTAAAGACCGCCTGATGCCGTTGCGCTTTGCTGCCAGCATAGTAATGAGGGGTGCGTGATTCCTTCTGCGCAGTGAGAACGCTGGTGGCCTGACCAGGCAGGCTTGGGGCGGAGGTGGAGGACCCAGATGAGGTGGAGGAGGCAGAAGCAGTGGCGGAACTTGGACAGACAGAGACACACAAGTCGTGGGGACGGCAAGACTTGTGCAGCAGACCCTTCACCATATATCACCATAGTTACCCAGTGCCCAGTCAGCGACATGTAACGTCCCTGTCCATGCTTACTGGTCCAAGTATCGGTGGTGAAATGCACCTGTTGACACACAGAGTTTCTCAAGGAAGCAGTGATATTGTGTGCGACATGCTGGTGTAGCGCGGGCACACCTTTCTTAGAGAAGTAGTGGCGACTGGGCATCTGGTACTGGGGCACAGCGACAGACATAAGGTCTCTAAAATCCTGTGTGTCCACCAGGCGGAAAGGCAGCATTTCGATAGCCAAGAACTTACAGAGGGATAAAGTCAACCTCTTAGCTTTATCATGGGTCGCAGGAAATGGCCTTTTATTTGTCCACATCTGAGGGACAGAGATCTGGCTGCTTTGTGTAGACAGTGTTGAGTAGGGTGTCCCTGGAAAAATGCAGGTTTGTGAGGAAAGTGCAGGCGTAGACATGATGTTGCCTTCATCCAACGTTGGTGCTATCGATGTCTGAGAGAGCTGTACACATGCACTTGTTTCCCCTTCCAAACCAACTGACGACCTACCAAGCAAACTACCTGTTGCGGTTACAGTGGTGGAAGTTGTGCGTGGAAAACCAGGTGTGACAGCTGTCTCCACAGTCCTAGAAGATGAAGAGCGCGCGGATGTACTGGAAGGGGCAGGCAGTGGATGGTTCGCTCCGCTAGGCCGCATTGCAGCACGATGAGCTTCCCACTGGGACATATGATATTTATTCATGTGACAATTCATGGAAGAAGTTGTCAAACTGCTGAGGTTTTGCCCTCTACTAACAGAATCACGACAAATTTTACAGATCAATAATTTGGCCGATCTTTTGCTATGTCAAAAAAGGACCAGGCTAGGCAAGGCTTAGAGTAATGTGACCTGCTGAGCCCCCTCGACTAGTGCTCAGAGGCAGAGTGGTGGCTGAGGATGCAGTTGTAGACGTGCTACCAGTGCTCCGACTCTGTCCAGGAAGGCGCAAGGTAACTTCGTCGTTGGTTGCATCCTCCTCCACCGCCTCTGTTGACCTCCTAGAGGGCCTGACTGTGGGTTGACAGTAGGTGGGATCTAGAACTTCATCATCAATTGTTGTGTTTGCACTCCCCTCACCCTCAGACCGAGCTTCTTCTTGCCCTGACCGAATATTTAAGTTGTCATCCCAATCTGGTATCTGCGTCACATCGTCATCAGTATGTTCCTCATTGTCTTTAACAACAGGTGTTACAGTTTGTGAAAAAGGGTCAACATTATGCTCAGAAACTTGGTCCTCACGGCCTGAATCAGAGTCACAAAGGTTCTGGGCATCACTGCAGACCATTTCCTGGTCTGTACTCACTGTAGCTTGGGAGCAGACTTCTGATTCCCAGGCTATAGTGTGACTGAACAGCTCTGCAGACTCAGCCATCTCAGTTCCACCATACTGTGCAGGGCGGATGGAGACTTCAGAGCTGGGAGAATGCAAGTGTGATTGGGCTGACAACTCAGAGGACTGGTGTTTTTTGGATGCGGTAGTTGAGGTGGCAGAGAGGGCACTTGTTGGACCACTTGAGATCCATTCAAGCATTTTCCTTTTTTGGCCATCATCTACCTTTGTTCCAGTTGTTCGTGTCCGTAAAAAAGGGAGCACATCGGATTGTCCACGGTAAGTAGTAGACATCTTACTTTTGCTGGAAGATGGTCTATCTTCAGCAGATGTTAATGGAGCTTTGCCACCTTCCCCACGGACAAACCCTTTTTTTCCTTTTCCAACACGCCTCTTCCCCTTTGCACCAGCATCTGTCATTTTGCCACTCATTTTGATTGCGACAAGATTGTACACTTAAAATGTGGTAGTAAAAATTGAGAGGTGGTGTAGATTTCAGCGGTGGTCTAGCTTTATTAACAGCAGAATAAAGAACAATAATTATCCCTGACAATGCAACTACGGCTCTTAAACTGGCAGCATAGTTTGCTAGTATAATGGCTTAGTAACAATGAGTTTGAGTGTGCAATGCAGGCAGACGTGCTGCAAATATCTTTGCACTAGTGGGACAATACAGAAGTCCAACAGCCACGTTTAGGATGCCACTAAGTTTCCTCAGTGTTTGCTCGTATAATGGCTTAGTAACAATGAGTTTGAGTGTGCAATGCAGGCAGACGTGCTGCAAATATCTTTGCACTAGTGGGACAATACAGAAGTCCAACAGACACTTTTAGGATGCCACTAAGTTTCCTCAGTGTTTGCTAGTATAATGGCTTAGTAACAATGAGTTTGAGTGTGCAATGCAGGCAGACGTGCTGCAAATATCTTTGCACTAGTGGGACAATACAGAAGTCCAACAGCCACGTTTAGGATGCCACTAAGTTTCCTCAGTGTTTGCTAGTATAATGGCTTAGTAACAATGAGTTTGAGTGTGCAATGCAGGCAGACGTGCTGCAAATATCTTTGCACTAGTGGGACAATACAGAAGTCCAACAGCCATTTTTAGGATGCCACTAAGTTTCCTCAGTGTTTGCTAGTATAATGGCTTAGTAACAATGAGTTTGAGTGTGCAATGCAGGCAGACGTGCTGCAAATATCTTTGCACTAGTGGGACAATACAGAAGTCCAACAGCCACTTTTAGGATGCCACTAAGTTTCCTCAGTGTTTGCTAATATAATGGCTTAGTAACAATGAGTTTGAGTGTGCAAAGGGCAGGAGGGTACAGTGGCAGGGTTGTGGGTCTGGGTAGAGGAAAGGAAGCCTCCCTTTCTATCCCTCCTAAAGCGGAAATGCAGCGAGGAAATCCCTGACCTTAGCTACACAGACGCTGTCATCTTGTGTAGCTGTTAAAATCTGTTTTCACGGCCCTGACTGTCACCTATGGCTCTGACCCTGCCGGTATTAGCCCTTACAAGGACTGAAAGAAACTTCTATCCCTATTCTGTATAGCGCTGTGTATAGAGCGTACACAGCAGTATCGGAGACAGGAGCTACGCCAGCGGTGACTGACACCCAGACGCAGAAGAGATAATGGCGTCCAGACGGGCAGATGCCCATATTTATAATGCAGGGACATGTGACATGGACATCCTATCACACATGCCGTTGCTTCTCTGGCTAAAAGTCCACTTAGCTGTGTGTGTGTCTGGAATTGGCTGACATGCTGGCCCGCCCCACTACACGCGCGCGCTTAGGGAAGGAAGACAAGGAAAAAAAAAAAATGTCGATTGCCATTATGCAAACAGCAGTGATCTGAATGCGCTGTTCCCGCACACTATACACTGAAATTTCATAATAGTGTGAGTCACAGAGTGACTTACACTATTACATCGGAAAGCCAGCTAGTAATTAGCTTGTCTTTTTGCTGCTAGAACCGTTCTCGAACGTATCTAGAACTATCGAGCTTTAGCAAAAAGCTCGAGTTCTAGTTCGATCTAGAACATCCCCCAAAATCACTCGACCCGCGAACTGGAGAACCTCGAACCGTGCTCAACTCTAGTTATTACCACCGACATTTTGGCCAAAAACACTGACCTTTCTCAAAGTAGTAGGGATCTAAATATTATAGAGAGTATTTCACAATCAAAATTTGTACATAATATTAGATATTTTACAAACAAGAATGTTACAGAATTAACAGTTTCACATAGTTGAACAAAAGGAAAGAATATGTATTCAAAAAAGCACTTGACCTAGGTCCCTGTGCCCCATACGTGCCCAGATTCCAGTGGGGCTTCCTCGTACCGTTCCTAGGGTCTTGACTCCTGCCCAGAGGTACTCACTTGCCCTGGCTGGCAATCTGACTCCTGTGCCCCTGAGTCACCGTTACACAGACCCAGCTAGAGGCACGTCTGCTCTCCTCACTACATTCTGACAGACTGCTTCCTGTTCTCTCACAGACTGCTCTGCACCCCTCCCACCAAGTTGTCTAGTCTCTGGGTTCGCTCTGCCCACTGGGTAGCCCACCCACTAGCCCTGGTGTGAGTGCCAACTGGGAATTTAGGTGTGTGTTGCTGTTACTGGCACTGGTGTTACAGGTCCCAAGGGGTAGGTCCTGCATCCCCAAGAGGATGCAGTTCCCTGTAGTACCCTGAGGGTCTCAGGAGCGCTACATATACAGCCCAGGGTCACAAAATTATACCAGGTATCTGAACTATTGTACCGATATCGTTTCCCATTTTTTTCATTTTTTTTTCTAATCAATTACTTACACCCATACATTTCCCTTTATAGGAATGTTACTTTGGTACATATTGGCAAGGATCCATTTATATAATTATACCAGAGACTTTGTTCTTTAAGGTGTATATTCACGCTGTTGAATGTGGGGAGATCTCCCAGTGAACCTTTTTTTGTTCATCTACTCTTTATAAAGTATGGGTATCCACCTTTTCCTATTATTTTTACAAATATTACCTTGGCTGAATACCTTCTCTCTATGTTCCCTAAGTAAATCTATACTGCCCCTTGGCTTACTTATATAGCAAAGATTCATTGTACTCATTGTATTCTCTTTTATTCCCTTTAGGCAGACATTTGTCCGCCACGACTGGTGATACGAAAACTAGTGAAATAATTTGTTTTATTACTTATGATAGGTATGCAATACAATACCTCACTTTTTTGTATACATATTCTTTCCTTTGTTCAACTATGTGAAACTGTTATTATGTTCTGTAACATTCTTGTTTGTAAAATATCTAATATTGTGTACAAATTTTGAAATATTCTCTATGATATATAGATTCCTACTACCTTGAGAAAGAACAGTGTTTTTGGCCGAAATGTCGGTGGTAATAACGGGATTTTTTGTTATTATTGCATTTGTCACAATAAAATAACACCAACAGACTTCCCTATTTTTCCAATTTTTCTTGTATGAGTGCCGAAGTTATATTTGTACAGGTGTCTCTGAACAGTAGAAAAATGTAGAAAAACTCCAGGGTTTGCTAAATATTCCTTAAGGTCTTTTGCAGTCAATAGTGGTTCTGATTTGCCTCTCTAGTCCAATGAGCAGTTCTCACATAAATTTTGCTTGGTCTTCCAGACCTTATCTTGACTTCTACTGCTTCTCTTAACTGCCATTTTTAATTATATTTCTAACTGAGGAAAGGGCAGCTTGAAAATAAATTGCTTACTTCTTATAGCTTTCTCCTGCTGTGTGGGCCTCCACCATTTTCATTTTCAGAGTGCTAGACAGCTGCTTAGAAGAACTGATTGCTGTGATTTTTTTGTCACAAGGTTAGAGGAGACTGGGTTTTCAAAATGCTGTGACATTTGCATCACCTAGCCCTTTCTAATGATGATAGTGAACATGCCAAAAGCCTAACAGGCTAATTAAGGTTTGAAACCTTGAATAAAGTTATCTAAGCACTAGAGATGAGCGAACCGGTCCCGGTTCGGCTCGAGGCCGGTTCGCCGAACGGGGGTCCCGTTCGAGTTCGGTTCGTCGAACGTTCGACGAACCGAACTCGAACGTATAGGCTATAATGGGAGGCAATCACAAACACATAAAAATGCATTATAAATGTACACAAACAGTTAATAAACATTGCCATAACACTTACCGGTCCTCGCGATCCCTTCTGCACTCTGTCTCCTGCCGCTATTCCATCCGATGATCGCTGAATCCTCCCGGTGACCTGCACTGCCAGCAGAGAAGCAGGACCTATCGTGACGTCAAAATAGCCATGTGACCAGTCACGTGGCTATTATCTCATTGGCTACAGACTGGTCACATGACTATGACACGTCATGTAGGACCTGCGAGTGCATCTCTCCGGTACACGGTGCACATATGTGTATCGCCGTGTACCGGCGACATGCTCTAGCACACGGTCGACTCCCTGTTCCGTTAGGGACCGGCTGACACAGCCGGTCATTAACGGAGATCACCGTTGCCATAGCAACGCAGTTAGCGGTGACGTCACCGCTAACCGCGGCTCCGGGAGCACCGTTGCTATGGTAACGCGTCTGTCAGCGTTACCGCTAGCAGCCAGCAGTGATCACTCACGGAGTGAAGGCTGCACGCTGCTTCCCGATTGTAGTGAGCATTGTAGTTAGGATGGAGGTTCCCCAGCCCCAAGTGATGCCCCTCACTACAATCGTCACTACTACTACACTAGAAAGAAAGAAGACAGAAGAGCAGGATCGTGGAGGGCTGACAGGGGTAATAAAGATGGAGTCTCTAATGTGTCTGTGTATTTATTTCTATTAAAGTATTTTTTCTCTGTGTGGTGTCTTTTTTTAACCCTTTATTGGAGATTCTTAATGGCCGGGTCAAACGTGCCTGACATTAAGAACCTCTGGCTTAATACTGGCTGGTAAAACAAAGCCAGTATTAACTCATGATTACCCAACAAGCCACCCGGCTCCAGGGCTGTTGGAAGAGTTGGATACAGCGCCAGATGATGGCGCTTCTATGAGAGCGCCATTTTCTGGGACGGCTGCGGACTGAAATCCGCAGCAGAGGCGCCCACAAACCTCGGGCTAACCTGTGCTGCGGATTCCAATCCCCAGCTGCCTAGTTGTACCCGGCTGGACACAAAAATAGGGCGAAGCCCACGTCATTTGTTTTTTAATTATTTCATGAAATAAGTGAAATAATTAAAAAAAACGGGCTTCCCTATATTTTTGGTTCCCAGCCGGGTACAAATAGGCAACTGGGGGTTGGAGGCAGCCCGTGGCTGCCAGCTGTACCTGGCTAGCATACAAAAATATGGCGAAGCCCACGTCATTTTTTTGGTGGGCAAAAAACTTCTGCATACAGTCCTGGATGGAGTATGCTGAGCCTTGTAGTTCTGCAGCTGCTGTCTGCTCTTCTCCATACAGACAGACAGCAGCTGCAGAACTACAAGGCTCAGCATACTCCATCCAGGACTGTATGCAGAAGTTTTTTGCCCCCTGAAAAAATTATGTGGCTTCGCCATATTTTTGTATGCTAGCCAGGTACAGCAGGCAGGTACGGCTGCCCCCAACCCCCAGTTGCCTATTTGTACCCGGCTGGGAACCAAAAATAAAGGGAAGCCCTTTTTTTATTATTTCATGAATTTCATGAAATAATTAGAAAACAAATGACGTAGGCTTTGCCCCATTTTTGTGTCCAGCCAGGTACAACTAGGCAGCTGGGATTGGAATCCGCACCACCGGTTGGCCTGAGCTTTCTGGGCCCCACTGCTGCGAATTGCAGTCTGCAGCCACCTCAGAAAATGGCATTTTCATAGAAGCGCCATCTTCTGGCGCTGTATCCAACTCTTCCAGCACCTGCCTGCTATACCTGGCTAGCATACAAAAATATGGCGAAGCTCACGTCCTTTTTTTGTAGCTTTTTGGCAAAAAAAAAAAAAAATGCTTCCCTGGATTTTCCATTGCCAGTGAAGGTAACACCAAGCAGTGGGGGTTAGCAGCCAGTAGCTGCTTGGATTACCCTTAGCTAGCAATACAAAAAATGCAGTGGGAGCTAACATATATTTTTTTTAATTATTTATTTAAATAACTAAAAATAAAATGGGCTTCCCTGTATTTTGATTGCTGGACATCACAGTGCTGTAAAAATAAATCTTTAAAAAAATGACGTAGCGCTCCACGGTATTTTTGATTCTCAGCGCAGATAAAGCAGACAGCTATGGGTTGCCACCCCCATCTGCCTGCCGTTACCTTGGTTGGCAATCAAAATACAGGGAAGCCCATTAATTTTTTCTATTTAAAAAATAGTTAAAAAAAAAAAATTACGTTGGGTCCCCCCATTTTTGATAGCCAGCTAGGGTAAAGCAGACGGCTGTAGCCTGAAAACCACAGCTGGCAGCTTTACCGTGGTTGGGGATCCAATGTGGAGGTCCCCTCAGGCTCTTTTTTATAATTATTTTATAAATATTAATAATTACACAATAAAAGTAGGGGACCCCCCAAATTGGATCACCAGCCAAGGTAAAGCGGACAGCTGTGGTCTGGTATTCTCAGGGTGGGAAGGTCCATAGTTATTGGGCCTTCACAGCCTAAAAATAGCAGGCCGCAGGCACCCCAGACGTGGCGCATCCACTAGATGCGCCAATCCTGGCGCTTCACCCCAGCTCATCCCGTGCCCTGGTGCAGTGGCAAACGGGGTAATAAATCGGGTTGATACTAGCTGTAAAGTCACCTGAGATCAAGCCCAGCAGTTTGTGATGTCATGGCGTCTATTAGATACCCAACATCATAAACTGTCAGTACTAACAAAAACAAAAAATCGACAAAAGAAATTTATTTGAAAAAACAGTCCCCAAAACATTTCCTCTTTCACCAATTTATTGTAAGAAAAAAAATAAAGGGGTCCCACGACGACTCTGGACCGTCTAGAATATGGGGGGGAGACACTCAGGGAACGTATCCCCCATTTTCTAGGAGTGCGGACCCTTCATGTGAGGAGTGTGGGTGCAATGAATCTGCACTCACTCTCCCCGGGTCCACAGCAGCAGAGTCCATGTCGTAATGGTTGCTACCAAAGCTGCAATGCCCTGCTCATGAGGTAAGGGCATGCCTAATCAGGAGAACTACTGTAGAGGAAGCTCTGCTCACTGGTATATAGGTGCTCAGAGGTAATAATAGATAAAATTAGTGAGTAACCTCGGCACTCTATATCTCCCAGACTAAGTCAGTAAGTCACAACGGATAGTAATGCAAAATCACTCTTTATTGGTCCGTATTAAGAAAATTTTTTTTTCATAAGCATATATGTTTTTGTCCAAAACAAGTTACAAATGACGTTTCGGCCTGAGCCTTCGTCAGATTGGACTTATCTGCATGTAATCATGAAAAATGACAATAATCAGTATCACATAAGAGTGAGAGAACAATAACATAAACTCGAACAATGTAGAGGTACAATTGGGATGCAGCAAAAAAATTGCAACACAGCAAGAAATGAAACACATGATACAAATGTCATAATACAGTACAAGGACAATGTAGTAATGACAAATATGGGGTCAGAGTAGACTTAGACAGCTCTGGTACGAAAGAGATGTCAATCATAAAGTAACATGTGCAGTAGGTGTAGAACTACACTATGCATGGCAGAGCTAATGGGTAGACCGACCATAGAAAAAGTAGAGAAAAAGTGGAGAAAAAGTGGAGAATAAGTGGAACATAAGAGGAGAAAAAGTGGAGAAAAAGTGGAGAAAAAAGTGGAGAAAAAGTGGAGAAAAAGTGGAGAAAAAGTGGAGAAAAAGTGGAGAAAAAGTGGAGATTAAGAGGAGAAAAAGTGGAGAAAAAAGTGGAGAAAAAGTGGAGAAAAAGTGGAGCATAAGTGGAGAAAAAGTGGAGAAAAAGTGGAGAAAAAGTGGAGCATAAGAGGAGAAAAAGTGGAGAAAAAAGTGGAGAAAAAGTGGAGAAAAAGTGGAGCATAAGAGGAGAAAAAGTGGAGAAAAAGTGGAGCATAAGAGGAGAAAAAGTGGAGAAAAAGTGGAGAAAAAGTGGAGCATAAGAGGAGAAAAAGTGGAGATTAAGAGGAGAAAAAGTGGAGAAAAAGTGGAGCATAAGAGGAGAAAAAGTGGAGAAAAAGTGGAGAAAAAGTGGAGAAAAAGTGGAGCATAAGAGGAGAAAAAGTGGAGATTAAGAGGAGAAAAAGTGGAGAAAAAGTGGACAAAAAGTGGAGAAAAAGTGGAGCATAAGAGGAGAAAAAGTGGAGAAAAAGTGGAGAAAAAGTGGAGAAAAAGTGGAGAAAAAGTGGAGATTAAGAGGAGAAAAAGTGGAGCATAAGAGGAGAAAAAGTGGAGAAAAAAGTGGAGAAAAAGTGGAGAAAGTGGAGAAAAAAATGGAGAAAAAGTGGAGAAAAAGTGGAGAATAAGAGGAGAAAAAGTGGAGAAAAAGTGGAGAAAAAGTGGAGAATAAGAGGAGAAAAAGTGGAGAATAAGTGAAGAAAAAAATGGAGAAAAAGTGGAGAAAAAGTGGAGCATAAGAGGAGAAAAAGTGGAGAAAAAGTGGAGAAAAAGTGGAGCATAACAGGAGAAAAAGTGGAGAAAAAAGTGGAGAAAAAGTGGAGAAAAAGTGGAGCATAAGAGGAGAAAAAGTGGAGAAAAAGTGGAGCATAAGAGGAGAAAAAGTGGAGAAAAAGTGGAGAAAAAGTGGAGCATAAGAGGAGAAAAAGTGGAGAAAAAGTGGAGAAAAAAGTGGAGAAAAAGTGGAGAAAAAGTGGAGAAAAAGTGGAGAAAAAGTGGAGAAAAAGTGGAGATTAAGAGGAGAAAAAGTGGAGAAAAAGTGGAGAAAAAGTGGAGCATAAGAGGAGAAAAAGTGGAGAAAAAAGTGGAGAAAACGTGGAGAAAACGTGGAGAAAAAGTGGAGAAAAAGTGGAGAAAAAGTGGAGCATAAGAGGAGAAAAAGTGGAGAAAAAGTGGAGAAAAAAGTGGAGAAAAAGTGGAGAAAAAGTGGAGAAAAAGTGGAGAAAAAGTGGAGATTAAGAGGAGAAAAAGTGGAGAAAAAGTGGAGAAAAAGTGGAGCATAAGAGGAGAAAAAGTGGAGAAAAAAGTGGAGAAAACGTGGAGAAAAAGTGGAGAAAAAGTGGAGAAAAAGTGGAGAAAAAGTGGAGCATAAGAGGAGAAAAAGTGGAGAAAAAAGTGGAGAAAACGTGGAGAAAAAGTGGAGAAAAAGTGGAGAAAAAGTGGAGCATAAGAGGAGAAAAAGTGGAGAAAAAGTGGAGAAAAAGTGGAGAATAAGAGGAGAAAAAGTGGAGAATAAGTGGAGAAAAAAATGGAGAAAAAGTGGAGAAAAAGTGGAGAAAAAGTGGAGCATAAGAGGAGAAAAAGTGGAGAAAAAGTGGAGAAAAAGTGGAGCATAAGAGGAGAAAAAGTGGAGAAAAAAGTGGAGAAAAAGTGGAGAAAAAGTGGAGCATAAGAGGAGAAAAAGTGGAGAAAAAGTGGAGAAAAAGTGGAGCATAAGAGGAGAAAAAGTGGAGAAAAAGTGGAGAAAAAGTGGAGAAAAAGTGGAGCATAAGAGGAGAAAAAGTGGAGAAAAAGTGGAGAAAAAAGTGGAGAACAAGTGGAGAAAAAGTGGAGAAAAAGTGGAGAAAAAGTGGAGATTAAGAGGAGAAAAAGTGGAGAAAAAGTGGAGAAAAAGTGGAGCATAAGAGGAGAAAAAGTGGAGAAAAAAGTGGAGAAAACGTGGAGAAAACGTGGAGAAAAAGTGGAGAAAAAGTGGAGAAAAAGTGGAGAAAAAGTGGAGCATAAGAGGAGAAAAAGTGGAGAAAAAAGTGGAGAAAACGTGGAGAAAAAGTGGAGAAAAAGTGGAGAAAAAGTGGAGCATAAGAGGAGAAAAAGTGGAGATTAAGAGGAGAAAAAGTGGAGAAAAAGTGGAGAAAAAGTGGAGAAAAAGTGGAGCATAAGAGGAGAAAAAGTGGAGAAAAAAGTGGAGAAAAAGTGGAGAAAAAGTGGAGAAAAAGTGGAGATTAAGAGGAGAAAAAGTGGAGCATAAGAGGAGAAAAAGTGGAGAAAAAAGTGGAGAAAAAGTGGAGAAAGTGGAGAAAAAAATGGAGAAAAAGTGGAGAAAAAGTGGAGAAAAAGTGGAGAATAAGAGGAGAAAAAGTGGAGAAAAAGTGGAGAAAAAGTGGAGAATAAGAGGAGAAAAAGTGGAGAATAAGTGGAGAAAAAAATGGAGAAAAAGTGGAGAAAAAGTGGAGAGAAAGTGGAGAAAAAAATGGAGAAAAAGTGGAACACCCTTTGGTACCTTTCATGTGGCACTAAGGGGTGCTTAGCTTTGTATTTAGCCAAAAAAATGAAAAAAAAAATGACATAGGGTTCCCCCTAGTTTTGTAGCCAGCTAGGGTAAAGCAGACGGCTGCAGCCTGCAGACCACAGCTGGCAACCTCACCTTGGCTGGTAATCCAAAACTGAGAGCACCCCACGCTGTTATTTTAAATTAAATAAATAATTAAAAAAAAAAACACGTAGGGGTCCCCCAAAATTGGATCACCAGCCAAGGTAAAGCAGACAGCTGGGGCCTGATATTCTCAGACTAGGGAGGTCCATGGTTATTGGAATCTCCCCAGCCTAAAAATAGCAGGCCGCAGCCGCCCCAGAAGTGGCGCATCCATTAGATGCGCCAATCCTGGTGCTTCGCCCCAGCTCATCCCGCGCCCTGGTGCGGTGGCAAACGGGGTAATATTTGGGGTTAATACCAGATGTGTAATGTCACCTGGCATCAAGCCCTGGGGTTGGTGAGGTCAGGCGTCTATCAGATACCCGACATCACCAACCCAGTCAGTAATAAAAAAAAAATAGACGACAAACACATTTTTATTTGAAAAAACACTCCCCAAAACATTCCCTCTTTAACCAATTTATTAGATTGAAAAACAAATCCAGGTCTGGTGTAATCCAAGGGGTTGCCATGACGATGCACACTGTCCCAGTCAATGAAGAGCAGGATGTTCCCCATTGGCTGGGAGAGCAGTGCAGTGACCTGAGCTAACATCAATGGGTCAGCCCAGGTCACTGCAGGGGGGTGACAAGTGCTGCTGTCAGTGAGGTACATTACCTGCGCTGATCTCCAGCACACTGACAGCCCCTGTCACTGAGGTCAATGACCGGCGCCTTCACATCAAGTATCGCGAGAGGTCCGTGACGTCACCGCCAGTGTCAGTCTCGGGTCGGAAGCGATAGGTGATGTGACAAGCGGCGGCCATGGAGGACAGTGACAGCGCTGAGGTCGGGATGGCGGGACTTCATCACCGCAGGTAAGCCGAGCGAGTGAGCGAGCGGGCGGGCGGGCGGGGGGGGGGGGGGGTGGATGTGTGTGTGTGTGTTTGTGTATGTGTATGTATGTGTACATGCCGCGGGCAGGAGGGGGTGGAGCGAGCTGAGCGGGAAAGTGTGGGCTTCCTGCACGTAACTAAGATAAACATCGGGTTACTAACCAAAGCGCTTTGCTTGGATACCCGATGTTTATCTTGGTTACCAGCTTGTGGCAGGCTGCCAGCGATGGCTCCTGCTCACTGTAGCTGTAAAAAGCCCTGCTTTTTGCTGCTAGAACCGTTCTCGAACGTATCTAGAACTATCGAGCTTTTAGCAAAAAGCTCGAGTTCTAGTTCGATCTCGAACAGCCCAAAAATCACTCGAGCCTAGAACTGGAGAACCACGAACCACGAACCGCGCTCAACTCTACTAAGCACACAAATCTCACACGGTGCCCACATTTTTGCATCGATAATGAAGGACTGAAAAGGACTTTTGGCTTTATATTGAAGAAGCAAGGACTGTAAGGTAATAATCACTGAATATATGCCTTTAAAGCAAAACTAATACACTATCCATTCTCCAGCAGCTCCCTACACTAAATGTAGATAAAGGCGTTATTAGTAGGGACTAGATTATAAAAGATGTAGAACTAACAAGAAGTTTAAGTCTCACATTGCATCAGCAAGAACATATAGGAAATAATCACTGCCTATATCCTTAATTCTAAACTAATACACTGTAGTTTCTCCAACAACTCTCGCTGCAATTAAGAGCAGCATTAATAGGGACTCAGGATGGGCGATCCCGATCTGTACAGATCGTGGATCATACCGATCATATAGTGATCGTGTACACAATCCCGACCACAAGCTTTCCTGGGCAGCTCGTGTTACAGATCGGGTCAAGATCAGGTCCAGATCGGGTCCAGGGGCCTGTAAGAAAAAAAAAAAGAGCACTTTATTAAAAAACATTGTCATTATACTTACAGGTCCTGCAGACTCCCAGCCGTTCCTGCTTCTGAGTCCAATCATTTCTGTGCCGCCGGTAACCAGCAGTGACTTGCAGGACCTTCAATGACGTCATAGCATGTGACCGTCTGGTGTGAATGTTGATTGGCTTACAGACTAGTCACATGACTATGACATCATCGAAGGCCCTTGTAACTGAGCTTTCATTGTCTCTGTGCGAGTGTCGCATCACAGCGCACAATTTCCCCACAGTAGTGGTTGGCTGCATATATTTCCATGCAGCTGATGCGCTCTTGTGCAGAGATTGTCAGGTGCAGGGTGATGCGATACGCAAGTGCAATCATGCCCTCACTGTCAGCTTGCATCTCGCTCTGTACAGAGTGATGTAGCAGAGCTGACTTGGCTTTCTATACTTCTCACTGTGTATAGATTGTGTCTGTACAGAGTGATGAAGCTGACAATGCTCTCCCTGTGGATTATGTCGGACTAAGGATTTTTTTTATAATAAAGGTGGAGTCTCTAAATGTTTTTATTGTTTTATTTCTAATAAAAAAAAAATTCTCTTTGTTGTGTTTTTTTTTTTACTGTTTACTAGAAATTCATGGTGGCCATGTCTAATTTGGCATGTCACCATGAATTTCGGACTTAGTACCATCTGAGAATACAAGGCTGGTATTAACCCCTTTATTACCCAGCGTGCCACCGCCATCAGGGCCACCGGATGAGCCGGGTAAAACGCCTGGAAATGGTGCTAAGAAACAATGCGTCATTTCCAGGGGCGGCTCCGGGCTGCCGAAAATCCCAGCCCCCAGCTGTCTGGCTGTACTTGACTGGCGATCAAAATACGGCAGGAGCCCACGCATTTTTTTTAAATTATATTTTTAAATATAAAAAATGAATGGCCTTCTCTGTATTTTGGTCGCCAAGTAGGTAAAGTGAGACAGGCGGGGGTGGGGGTGGCAGCTCATAGCCGCCCGCTTTACCTGCGTTGAGAATCAAAAATATATATATACACAGTATATATATATATATATATATATATATATATATATATACATAACTCTGGCAAAAATTAAGAGACCACTGCAACATTTTCATTTTTTTTTTATTTTCCTCTTCATATTTTTGAGTAAAATGTAAATTGTTATTTTATATATATAATAATATAAATAAATAATTTTAAACAATCACGTAGCGCTCCACAGTATTTTTGATTCTTAGCGCACATAAAACGGACAGCTACATGCTGCCACCCCCATCTGCCTGGGTTTACCTTGACTGGCAATCAAAATACAGGGAAGCACATTTTTTTTTAGTTATTTAAAAAAAAAATTAAAAAAAAAAACGTGGGCTCCTGCTGCTTTTTTTATTGCTAAGGGTAATCCAAACAGCTACTGGCTGCTAACCCCCAGTGCTTGCTGTTACTTTCACTGGCAATGGAATATCCAGGGAAGCCGTTTTTTCAGGTTTTTGCCCAAAAACTAAAAAAAAAAGAACTGGGCTTTGCCATATTTTTGTATGCTAGCCAGGTACAGCAGGCAGGTACGGGCTGCCCCCAACCCCTAGCTGCCTATTTGTACCCGGCTGAGAACCAAAAATATAGGGAAGCCCTTTTTTTAATTATTTCATGAATTTCATGAAATAATTAAAAAAAAAACACGTTGGCTTCGCCCAAGTTTTGTGTCCAGCCAGGGCAGCTGGGGATTGCAATCTTCAGCGCAGGATGGCTCAAGCTTTCTGGGCCTCCTTCGCTGCAAATTGCAGTCCGCAGCTGCCCCAAAAAATCATGCTTTCATAGAAGCGCCATCTTTTGCGCTGTAACAAACTCTTCCAGCGGCCCTAGTGGCGGGTGGCACGCTGGGTAATAAGGGATTAATGCCAGCTTTGTTTTACCAGCTAGTATTAAGCCAGAGAATCTTACTGTCAGGCCAAGTTTGACCCGGCAATTAAGAATCTCCAATAAAAGGTTAAAAAAAAGACACCACACAGAGAAAAAATACTTTATTAGAAATAAATACACAGACACACTTAGGGACTCCATGTTTATTACTCCCTCTCACTTCTCCACGATCCTAGTCTTCTGTTTTCTTTCTTCAACCCATGCAGCTCTGCTATATCAGACAGCAAAGGGGAGGAAGAACGCTTCTGCTCCCTGCGCTGTCTAGTCAATCAATGAGTGATCAGAGGCTGCTGGTTGGTAAGTGGTGATGTCACCGCTGTCATCATTGCCATAGTAACCTGACAGGCAGTTTACTATAGTATCAGTGATCACCGATCACCTGATTCCCGGCACCACAATTCACCGGCTGTGGCAGCTAATCCCTGCATGTGGGCTGACTCTGTAAAGAGCGCTGACATGCAGGAATGGAGAGCCGAGCATGTGCCTGAGCATCTTGCCGGTACACGGCGCTCGCCAAGCATATCGCGTACAGAGATGCTTGGTCAAGCACCGCGTACCGGCGAGATGCACTGACAGGACCTAGCATGATGTCATAGCCATGTGACATATTTACAGCCACCTGCCCCATCCCATAACTGTAAAGTCAAAGATCAGTGATCGAGATGCAAGATCGTGTTATCTCGATCCCGATCTTTACAAAATGATCGGGTGAATCTCCCCGATCCCGACCATCGGGGGGATCGCCCATCCCAAATAGGGAGTAGAATAGAATATATATAGTTGTGAAAAGAACTTTTGGTTTTAGAGTGTAGCAGCAAGGACTGTAAGGAAATAATCCCTGCCTATATGCCTTTAATGCTAAACTAAGACTCTGTCACTTTTACAGCAACACTCCCTACACTAAATGCAGCTAAAAGCGGTATTAAAGGGAACCAATCACCAGGATTTTTATATATAAAATAATAATAATATGGAAAAGTATAACTTGACACTTAACTATTCAAGTCTTTGGTTGTGTCAAGTATTAAAGGGAACTAATCACCAGGATTTTCGTATCTAACCTAAAGCCAGTTGTATACTGGCACTATCAGGCTGATTCTCTACATAGCTTTATTGGTCAGCTCGGATGCATAGGTTTTGAAATCCAAGAAAGTAAAGTTTATAAAATCGGCAGCTGTGTGAGGTCATACCCATGGGACCAGAAGGGGTGGGGCCTCAGCAAACAGAAAAATGTTGCTTCCTGGTATCAGCTTTGTTGGCTGAGGCCCCGCCTTTTCTGGTCACATAGGTATGACCTCACACAGGTCCTGCTAGTAAAAAGTTAAATTGATTGTATAATACTTATGCTAATTCTAACAGGGGGAGGGGATAACTATGAATACCTGCAGATGTTATCTGATCCTCAGCTGCAGTCACTCAAGAAGCTGCTTATTTTATAAACTTTACTTTCTTGGATTTCAAAACCTATACATCCGAGCTGACCGTTAAAGGTATGTAGGGAATCATCCTGATAGAGTCAGTATAGCACTGGCTTTAGGTTATATACAAAAATCCTGGTGATTGGTTCCCTTTAATAGGGACTAGAATAACATATATGTAGTCCTGAAGAGGAATTTTGGTTTTAAGTTGCAGCAGCAAGGATTATATGGAAATAATCCCTGCCTATATGCCTTTAATGCTAAACTAATACACGATCCCTTTCCCAGCAGCTCAACTTATACTGTTTCCAAGCTAGAATCTGCCTAGTATCGCTTTACTGGGGGTCTTATGTAGACCCTATGATGCAATACGGCCAGCCAACCACAGTAATGCCAATAGCCAACATGATAATGTGACGCCCCTCGACTAGTCCAGGGTGTCACAGGGAACTGCACTACTCTCTATCCTTGGTGCAGGGCCCACCCTCCTTGGTTCTGGGATCCGCAACAGTGATTTTGTACAACAGCACAAATCCTAGTCACCCAAACACTACACTTGTCAGGCACACCAGGGGCGTGGTTCCAGCTGGGAAAAGAACCGCCCACCTATGAGTCAGACAGGCTGGTGGGAGGAAATAGTTAGACAGTTGGTAGTAACGGTCAAAGAGAGAGGACCTGGTGAGTAAGAGCTCCCTGAGGAGAGTCTGTCTGGGTCGCAGACTGTGGCCTGAGCCTGAGGAGAAGGAGACCCAGTCGCAGGGAACTGGAGGACAGGGCTGGACGCGTCAAGAGGACCGTCAGCCATTGGATCCACAGTAACCGGTCTGGGGGCCGAGCACACAGTGGGGGACAGGCCCCTAAGTCGGGAGGTAGCTTCACGCAACCCGGCAATTAGCCTGCAGCGGGTAGTAGCTACACGTGTTATCTGCAACGGCTCAGAGATTAGCGGCATCAGCACAACGGAGGGATAGGACTTCCCACACAGAGCAGTCCACAGAAATCCCACATGCCAGCTGCTAAGAGCAGGTCCCCAGTAAAAAGAGGAACGGGACCCGGAAGTTTCAAGCCGACGGGGTCAGGGGCGCACAGAGTACGCAGTGTATGGAGGAAGGCTCCAGTCCACCACAGAATCACTAAAAGGACCAACGGACGTGCTGTCACTGAGGGCAACGATACTCAGAGACTTGCTTTACCTCAGAGTCTGTGTCCACTGAATGCGTCATCACACCTGAGTACCCTGGCTCCCCAGCACTCTGCCGGCCCTATATCAATATAGACTGTTCCTACCTTTTCTCTACCCTGAGTCCCGGGGCCTCTCTACCTGCGGAGGGAACCTCCATCATGGCTGCCCCACATCATCTGCCCCGGCACTCCCATACGGCAGCGGCGGTACTCCTCATTACCGCACACTGCATGTGGCGTCACATACATTCTCCCCTGTAAATAATCCCCCTTTTTATCGAAGTGTCTGCCGAGCAGTCCGACTGCTGCTAGGGTGGCACAATTACACCATTACCGTGATTATAAGGCAATTCCCGCCTATTTAGTGGCTGAAAAACAGCTGCAAAAAATACAGAGCAGGGACTCGGGCATGACACTCAAATACCTGCAATACTCGATTGTATACCGAGTGTACCTGAGCACGCCGATGCTCAAGTAAGTATCGAGCAGTGGCGAGCACGCTCACTCATCACTAGTATTTAGGACTTTATTTTTTATATTGCTAAAGAACCTTTTAATGAGCAATACAGACTCCTTGCACTGTCACATACAGTTAGGTCCAGAAATATTTGGACAGTGACACAAGTTTTGTTATTTTAGCGGTTTACAAAAACATGTTCAGAAATACAATTATATATATAATATGGGCTGAAAGTGCACACTCCCAGCTGTAATATGAGAGTTTTCACATCTAAATCGGAGAAAGGGTTTAGGAATCATAGCTCTGTAATGCATAGCCTCCTCTTTTTCAAGGGACCAAAAGTAATTGGACAAGGGACTCTAAGGGCTGCAATTAACTCTGAAGGCGTCTCCCTCGTTAACCTGTAATCAATGAAGTAGTTAAAAGGTCTGGGGTTGATTACAGGTGTGTGGTTTTGCATTTGGAAGCTGTTGCTGTGACCAGACAACATGCGGTCTAAGGAACTCTCAATTGAGGTGAAGCAGAACATCCTGAGGCTGAAAAAAAAGAAAAAATCCATCAGAGAGATAGCAGACATGCTTGGAGTAGCAAAATCAACAGTCGGGTACATTCTGAGAAAAAAGGAATTGACTGGTGAGCTTGGGAACTCAAAAAGGCCTGGGCATCCACGGATGACAACAGTGGTGGATGATCGCCGCATACTTTCTTTGGTGAAGAAGAACCCGTTCACAACATCAACTGAAGTCCAAAACACTCTCAGGGAAGTAGGTGTATCTGTCTCTAAGTCAACTGTAAAGAGAAGACTCCATGAAAGTAAATACAAAGGGTTCACATCTAGATGCAAACCATTCATCAATTCCAAAAATAGACAGGCCAGAGTTAAATTTGCTGAAAAACACCTCATGAAGCCAGCTCAGTTCTGGAAAAATATTCTATGGACAGATGAGACAAAGATCAACCTGTACCAGAATGATGGGAAGAAAAAAGTTTGGAGAAGAAAGAGAACGGCACATGATCCAAGGCACACCACATCCTCTGTAAAACATGGTGGAGGCAACGTGATGGCATGGGCATGCATGGCTTTCAATGGCACTGGGTCACTTGTGTTTATTGATGACATAACAGCAGACAAGAGTAGCCGGATGAATTCTGAAGTGTACCGGGATATACTTTCAGCCCAGATTCAGCCAAATGCCGCAAAGTTGATCGGACGGTGCTTCGTAGTACAGATGGACAATGACCCCAAGCATACAGCCAAAGCTACCCAGGAGTTTATGATTGCAAAAAAGTGGAACATTCTGCAATGGCCAAGTCAATCACCAGATTTTAACCCAATTGAGCATGCATTTCACTTGCTCAAATCCAGACTTAAGACGGAAAGACCCACAAACAAGCAAGACCTGAAGGCTGCGGCTGTAAAGGCCTGGCAAAGCATTAAGAAGGAGGAAACCCAGCGTTTGGTGATGTCCATGGGTTCCAGACTTAAGGCAGTGATTGCCTCCAAAGGATTTGCAACAAAATATTGAAAATAAAAATATTTTGTTTGGGTTTGGTTTATTTGTCCAATTACTTTTGACCTCCTAAAATGTGGAGTGTTTGTAAAGAAATGTGTACAATTCCTACAATTTCTATCAGATATTTTTGTTCAAACCTTCAAATTAAACGTTACAATCTGCACTTGAATTCTGTTGTAGAGATTTCATTTCAAATCCAATGTGGTGGCATGCAGAGCCCAACTCGCGAAAATTGTGTCACTGTCCAAATATTTCTGGACCTAACTGTATGCTCTGTGTGTTTGGCTCTGTAGTGTGCAAGAACTCAAAGACTCCAAAACTTAGCTAAGGAAATAACTACAAGTTTTACAAATATTTGTCAGTACACTGAAACTGATGATCTAGAAGCATTGAACAGTTTGTCCAGTATGCACATACAACATGTGATATATAGTACAATTCTTACTAAGAATCTATTAAAAAATATTTTTTCACAACTTGAAACAATGGTTTCTAAGGTACAATAGTAGAAAAAGTGGCCAGTTAAAGTATGCAAAAAAAAGAGAAAACAAAATTTAATTCACTACTTCTGTGCTGCTCTGTCAGCTGATATGGCAAAAAAAACCTACTAGACATATATACTGATGTGTCAAGGGTCTTTAAAAATGATAAATATTTCAATAGGATGTCCTAGTAGACATTTATTCAGTATTTCTCAGAATCTCACAGCCTCATCTACAGTATTTCACAATAGTGAATACACCCTTCACATTTTTGTAAATATTTTATTATATCATTTTATGGTACAACACTGAAGATATAACACTTTGATACATTTATCTCTAATAGCAGCAATCTTATTCTGCATTTAGTACAGTGTCAGCTTCTGGAGTTGTCATAGTATATTTCAGACATAGGCAGAGAATCTAGCTTTACCCACTGTGCTACTGATACCTAAAAAGTGTATTATATTCTCTTATACAGTGCCTACAAGTAGTATTCAACCCCCTGCAGATTTAGCAGGTTTGATAAGATGCAAATAAGTTAGAGCCTGCAAACTTCAAACAAGAGCAGGATTTATTAACAGATGCATAAATCTTAGAAACCAACAAGTTATGTTGCTCAGTTAAATTTTAATAAATTTTCAACATAAAAGTGTGGGTCAATTATTATTCAACCCCTAGGTTTAATATTTTGTGGAATAACCCTTGTTTGCAATTACAGCTAATAATCGTCTTTTATAAGAGCTGATCAGGCCGGCACAGGTCTCTGGAGTTATCTTGGCCCACTCCTCCATGCAGATCTTCTCCAAGTTATCTAGGTTCTTTGGGTGTCTCATGTGGACTTTAATCTTGAGCTCCTTCCACAAGTTTTCAATTGGGTTAAGGTCAGGAGACTGACTAGGCCACTGCAACACCTTGATTTTTTCCCTCTTGAACCAGGCCTTGGTTTTCTTGGCTGTGTGCTTTGGGTCGTTGTCTTGTTGGAAGATGAAATGACGACCCATCTTAAGATCCTTGATGGAGGAGCGGAGGTTCTTGGCCAAAATCTCCAGGTAGGCTGTGCTATCCATCTTCCCATGGATGCAGACTAGATGGCCAGGCCCCTTGGCTGAGAAACAGCCCCACAGCATGATGCTGCCACCACCATGCTTGACTGTAGGGATGGTATTCTTGGGGTCGTATGCAGTGCCATCCAGTCTACAAACGTCACGTGTGTGGTTGGCACCAAAGATCTTGATCTCATCAGACCAGAGAACCTTGAACCAGTCTGTCTCAGAGTCCTCCAAGTGATCATGAGCAAACTGTAGACGAGCCTTGACATGACGCTTTGAAAGTAAAGGTACCTTACGGGCTCGTCTGGAACGGAGACCATTGCGGTGGAGTACGTTATTTATGGTATTGACTGAAACCAATGTCCCCACTGCCATGAGATCTTCCCGGAGCTCCTTCCTTGTTGTCCTTGGATTAGCCTTGACTCTTCGGACAAGCCTGGCCTCGGCACGGGTGGAAACTTTCAAAGGCTGTCCAGGCCGTGGAAGGCTAACAGTAGTTCCATAAGCCTTCCACTTCCGGATGATGCTCCCAACAGTGGAGACAGGTAGGCCCAACTCCTAGGAAAGGGTTTTGTAGCCCTTGCCAGCCTTGTGACCCTCCACGATCTTGTCTCTGATGACCTTGGAATGCTCCTTTGTCTTTCCCATGTTGACCAAGTATGAGTGCTGTTCACAAGTTTGGGGAGGGTCTTAATTAGTCAGACAAGGCTGGAAAAAGAGATAATTAATCCAAACATGTGAAGCTCATTGTTCTTTGTATCTGAAATACTTCTTAATACTTTAGGGGAACCAAACAGAATTCTGGTGGATTGAGGGGTTGAATAATAAATGACCCTCTGAATAAACTTTTCACAATTTAAAAAAAAAAAAAGAAATAACATTCTTTTTTGCTGCAGTGCATTTCACACTTCCAGGCTGATCTACAGTCCAAATGTCACAATGCCAAGTTAATTCCGAATGTGTAAACCTGCTAAATCTGCAGGGGGTTGAATACTACTTGTAGGCACTGTAATACCACTCTTAGAACCATTTAGTGAAGTGCAAGCAGCTGTGGTAGGGATAGTGTATTAGAGGCTTGTAGATACAGATTCTAGCCTTGCAGACCATGCTACTGCTTACTAAAATATCTATTCTATTCTCTAATAATACCGCTTAGTTTGCCATTGGTGTCCGGAGATTCTGGAGTAGGGATCATGTATTACAGGCCTTTGGATCAAGTTTCTAGCCTTGCACAGCGTTTTGTTACTTGCAAAAAAATCTATTCTATTCTCTAATAATAGCGCTCTTAGCTACATTTAGTGTAGGATGAGCTTCTGGAGTCGGAATGATGTATTACAGGCCTGTAGGCAGGGATGCTAAACTTACAGTGTGCTGCTGTTGCTAGCTAAGAAATCTATTCTATTCTCTAATAATATAGTTCTTAGCTCATTTAATGTAGGGTGATCTTCTGAAATTTGAATCATGTATTACAGACCTGCAGGCAGTGATTATAAATACAGGTGATCGAATACCTCAAATATTCGGCTTCGCGAATATTCGCCGAATAGGTCGCCGCTATGCGAATATTTGATGCGCAATGTAAGTCTATGGGAAGTTCGAATAGTTCTGAATAGTTGTTATTTGGGTTTCCCATAGACTTACATTGCACATCGAATATTCACGAATAGTCGAATAGCAGCGATCTATTCGGCAAGTATTCGTGAAGCCGAATATTTGAGCTATGCGATCATCCCTAATTATCAACTAACAAAGCATACTGCTGCTAGCTAAAAAAATCTGTTCTGTTCCCTAATAATGCCGCTTTTAGTTTGCAATAAGTGTCAGCTGAGATTCTGGAGTAGGGATTGTGTATTAGAGGCCTGTAGGCAGGGATTCTAGCCTTACACACCGTGCTGCTGATGCCTAAAATTTTTCATTTATTCTCTAATATTAACACTCTGAGTTAGCAATTAGTGTCAGGTGAGATTCTGCAGTAGGGATTGAGTAATGCATCGTGATGCCCAAAAATTTAAGCAGCCACGGTCATAAGAAGACAACAGTGGAAAACAGCAAATGCTGTCTGAACAGAAACAGTTACCAACAAGTCATATTAAGTCTACTAGACAGGAGGAGGACCAGAGTGTGGAAGTGGACGACGAGGTGGTGGATGATGAAGTCACTGACCTAACCTGGCAAGGTGGCATGCAGAGCAAGGTCAGCAGCTCAGAGGGGGAGAGATCTGCAGCACAGAAACAGGCAGCAAGAGACAGTGGGGGGGGGGTGGTAGAGAAAAAAGGGTAGACAACTGTTCCCCCGAGCTACCACACATGACAAGATCACAAGCCAGGAGTTAGGTGTTCCCCTGTCTTGCACTTTTCTACAGAAAGTAAAGTACAGAAAGCAACTACTGGGTGTGCAAGCTGGACGCATTGAATGAACTGTCCATCTATGCCTTGAAGGTGCTGGCCTGCCCTGCCGCTAGTATTTTGTCTGAGAAAGTTTTAAGTGCCCATGGGGGCATATTAATAAATAGGCGCATCTGCTTGACAACTGACAACGCTGATCAGCTTATCAAAATGAACAAATCGTTGATTAGCCCAGACTTCTCAATCCCACCGTATGACAGCAGCCAGACCTAAAGTTAATTGACACATTCCTTTTATTTTGATATATTTCCATACACAGCTTCCCACCCAAACAATAGTATATGGTCCTTGTTTTCATCTTTTTTTGTGTCCTTCTCCTCTTTCATATCAACATGGTCATGATGCCACCCTTGTGATTAAGTTTCCAAGGTTGTGTATGATGCTGTAATACAGATATTTTAAGAGACCTTCCTAAATAATCTCTTAGATGCATATATACAAGTATAGTGAATGCAAATCATCTCTCAGATTAAGGCTATGTGTCCACGGTAGAATGTACCTGCGGATTTTTCTGCCTGAAATGGATTTGCCGCGGATTTACCGCGGATTTGCCGCGGATTTTGATGCAGATTTTTTTTTTTTCCCCATTCAAAACCAAAAATCCGCACCAAATCTGCACCAAACAATTGACATGCTGCAGATTTTTCCGGATCAAAATCCGCGGCAAATCCGCAGCGGAAAAATCCGCAGCATGGACACAGCATTTCCAAAATGCCATTGAAATGGCTTGGAAGTGCCGCTGCTGCAGATTTTCGGGAAATCCGCGGCAAATCTGCGGCAAAATCCGCGCAAAATCCGCGCAAAATCCGCAGCGTGGGCACATAGCCTTAGAGTCAGAATTTGAGTGTTTTTAAAATTGAACCAAAACTAGAATCAGTGTGTCTCCTATACGTCTGTTGCTCACTGTATTGTCATTCTTTCTGCCCATTTTGGTTGGGCTTCACACTGTCTGCCTATCTTTTCCCACTTTGAGAGTTATGAATTAAGAATTAAGAATGTTTTCAACATTAATCAAAAACTTGAACCAGAGTGTCTCCTGCACGTTTCTGGCTGACTGTATTTCCATGCCGCCTTGCCTTTTTGCCTAGGCCTCACACTGCCTTCAGATCCTTTCCCACTTTGAGATTCATGAATTAAGTGTGTCTTCACATTGATTCAAAATTGGAATCAGAGTATCTCCTGTACGTCACATCTAAGAACAAGGAGAACAAAACAGAGTGTATTGCAAAATTAACAATTTATTGAAACAGGACTGGCACAGGAGAGGATAAGCGGCAACATCAAAGGCATGCGTGTGACAAAAATGTATGAATGATGTTACAACATACGATGTAGTATCAATGGGCCACCATAGGATAATAAATATTAAACAGACATGAGTAACTGTTGAAATGGCAACATAAATTATATATATGTGACAAATACACACATACAGTTACAGCCAGATGCAATAAAAAACGGAGGAAAAAATGTCATAAGCACAGGTTACGTGCCCCCCATTTAATCATGCATCGGAAAAAGCCAAGGCCATTAACATGATACCCATGATGAGTTACCATATAGCATTTGCGGAGGATGAAACACATGTGCTCATGAAAAAATCATGAATCAGTGATGTAATAGTACAATAGCGTATAAGTAAGGCCAAAGTCATAGGTTATAAATGCAATAAAACAACACAGCGTCAGCATCATATATATTCCATGATAGCACAGGCGAAATGCTATTATAGGCATGAAAATTACATTTGCATAGCAAAAACAGGTGGCAGTCACATTGAGCCTAAATCAGGCATATAATGAAAAAACAATGGGCGCAAACCCAGAATGGAAGCATACCCATAAGGCACACGCAGCCAGTGAGTGGCAGCAGAGAGGTCCCCCTGGAGACCCCGACGTATACGTTTCACGATCCTATAAGTGTGATCATTTTATCAGGGGGATGACCACGCTGTGAATGAAACATGCTTTTAAGCATGGCGCCATACCTCCCTGGTCCCTCCCTCCACAGCGTCAGTGCAGACCGCATCATAGGAAGTCCCGGGCCCGGAGTCATCGGCAATCAACGCCCATCAAGGTGGTTTGCGCATGCGCGGAGACGAGGACGCGTCACTCACAACCAGCGCATGCGCAGAGGCGATTAAAGATGCCGAGGAGACCGGCTGTTACCCGGAAACGCGGCTGCCAGACGCGGAGGGGAGGGGCCAGGGAGGGGGCATGAAAAAAGGGGATAACAAGGATCACATAGAAAGAAAATACAATGTAAACGATCCAGTAGTCTTGAGTATAAGTCCAGATCCGTGATCCCAAATATAAAGAATATGAGAGAATGCCATGCAGAGGTATTCAGCGCTCCTAAGGAAGTGCCAGAAGAAATTTATAGCTAAAATAAAAACAAAAAAGTGAATAATTAAAAACGAGGCACATAAAACCAGGGAGACAGGAGGATAGAGACAATGCATTATCACAAAAATGGTGCAAAGCTAAGGTGTTCGTTTAACCCCCTAGGGGACATTGTTCCCAAGGTATAAATCCAGCGGGTTTCACGTTGTGCTAGAATTTTTCGTACATTCCCTCCACGTGCACCCCCATGAATAACATCTATACCCCTAACAAGCAGGGATTTAGGATCACAAGCATGGAAGGCATGAAAGTGACGTGGGAGGGTCTTGAGGCTGGAGGTATCAACCACCGTCCGGGCCGCAGCAATGTCCCTCACATGCTCCCTTACGCGTTTGCGCAACTCTCTGCTGGTGAGGGCAATATATATCATGCGGCACCCACACGTGGCATAATAGACCACATTGCTGGTGCCGCATGATACATAGTGTCGAATATCATAGGTACGGACCCCATCAGCAGAGGTGAAGGATGAACTGCGAAGGACATTGCTGCAGGCCAGACAGTGGCCGCAGGGAAAACAGCCCTTAAGGGGGGTACCAAGGTCCAAAAAAGTACTGGGCTGGCGTGGGACGTAATGACTCCGGACTAAAATGTCACGGAGATTACGTGACCTGCGAGATGTCAAAAGTGGATAATCAGATAGTAAATTACGGAGGGTGGAGTCAGACTGGAGGACCCCCCAATGCCTGCTAAGGATGGTTCACATACTATTCCATTCATGATTGAATGTAGAAATGAACCGAATCGGACCGGGATTAGAGGAGATGCTAGACTTAGCCGCCCCACCATAGAGCAAAGTTGAACGAGGGGTATGTTTTGCCCGTAAATAAGCTCTTTTAATGCTCCTATTACTGTAACCCCGCTCTTGAAACCGAATAGTAAGATCCGCCGCTTGCTCCTCAAACTTAAGGTCAGAGGAGCAAATGCGCTTCATGCGCAGAAATTGGCCCGTCGGAATGGCTCGAATAGTAGACCGATCATGGGACGACGAGGCATGAAGCAAGGAGTTAACCGAAGTTGTTTTACGGAAAACATCTGTCTGGATAACCTGATTACCGTCAATCTCAATGTTAATGTCAAGGAAATCCAGACGTCTTGCATTACTCCTATGGGTTAATTTGATGTTACAGGAGTTCATGCCCAGTCGGCCCATGAATTCGTCAAGTTGCTCCGCCTTGCCCGCCCACAAAATAAACAAATCATCAATATATCGCAACCAGCACTGCAAATGGGCATCGGCCGGCCCGCCTCCGTCACAGAGCAAACCCCTCTCCCAGTGACCCAGGAAGAGGTTTGCGTACGAAGGCGCACAGGCCGCGCCCATGGCAGTGCCGCGCTGCTGCAAATAGAAGTTATCTTTAAATAAAAAGAAATTGTGGGTAAGGACAAAGCGGAGCAACTCAAGGATTAAGTCACACATCGAGCCATCCCGACCAGAGGCCAACAAAAAATACTTGGTAGCCTCCAGTCCATCCTCATGGCAAATGCAGGTGTAGAGGGACTCAACATCTGCAGTGACAAGCAGTGTCCCTTCATCCACAGAGATGCCGTCTATCCTCCTGAGAACGTCCGTGGTGTCACGGACATATGAGGGGAGTGTTTCGACCAAGGGTTTTAAGTAATAGTCGATAAATCGGCATGTTGGCTCACACAGCCCCTCAATGCCGGACACAATGGGACGGCCAGGAGGACAGAGGGCATCTTTGTGGATTTTGGGCAGTAGATAGAAAGTAGATGTTTTAGGAAAACGTACTGTGAGTCCCTCTACAACCTGCTTACTAATGATGCCATCATCACATGCTTTGCCAAGGATGGACTGGAGTTGGGCGGAGAAGGTTAGAGCGGGGTTATAGTGGAGACGATAGTAAGTGGCTTTATCACGTAGCTGGCGGAATGCCTCCCTCTCGTACATGATAGTGGGCCAGATCACAATGTTTCCCCCCTTGTCCGCAGGTTTAATAACAACATCATCCATCCTGTCCAGGGATTCAATCGCCAATCTATCTCGGTGTGTAAGATTATCATGGCGACGTCTCCTGGACAGTTGTTCAAAATCTTTAATTACAAGTTTAGTAAATATTTCCACAGCGGGACAAACGGACAAGGGGGGAAACCTGGTTGATCTGGGCAAAACATTTGGTGGAAAATTATCATGCATGGTGGGCGCAGCCTCGTCCAGCAGCTCCTCAAGATCCCGTATGGCCTGCTGTTCGCGAGGGTCCAGTGGTTCACCAGACTGATTACGTTTATTATGAAGTTTGCTTAGAACAACCTTCCGAGCGAAAAGGTATAAGTCCTTCACTGCTGTAAAGCAGTGAAAGGAATTGGTAGGTGAGAAGGATAATCCTTTAGACAGAACATTAATCTAAGAGATGGAGAGGGTATGGTTAGACAGATTGATTACCTGTAAGGCTTTGCGCTTGCTTGTATTAGGTTGTTGCTGTTTAGACTTAAGACTTGTCAAGATGCCACTGGGTTGACGAATCTCTATCTGATTCATCCGTGTCACTGGGAACCATATTAAGACGTCCAGCTGAACCAGCGCCCCGTATCCTGGAGAGTGAACGCGATCTAGATCGCCGTCCAACAGCATTGGATCGCCACCTATAAACGCGATCTTGATGGGAATCGTTTTGATCCCGTTGGAATTTTTTAATTTTCACTGTTTTAATTTCTTTTTCCAGGCGTGCGAGGTCAGATTCGTTCTGACTAGTAAATTTGGCCAAGGCATCAACCGACATACTCTCTTTGATTATGGTCAAGAGTTTCTCCATCTCCCCCTCCATCTCCGAGATCGAGGCACTGTCCATTTCACTCAGAAGGCTGAGGAATCCCCTTGAACAGGCATTGGAAAGCTCCTCCCAGCGGGATTTGAAGGAATCATTATCCACCTGAAAGGAAGGAAAAATTTGGACCCTTAGGCCTCTTGGTATGAGCCCCCTCTGTATATATTTATCCAGAAACGCCCGGTTCCACCAGACCTTGGTGCGTCTATGGAGCAAATTTCTATAGCTTTGCACACTTTCGGACAATGCACAGTCTCCCTCCGTCTCTGCTGCAGCGCCGCCGACCTCAGCAAGTGCCTTGTCCAGCTCTTTTAACCATGATTCGTCATGGGAGCGGAAATCCATGGTGGAAGTGGAATGAGCTGTGGGAACCACAGAAAAATGTGTTAGAAGGCAATTGTGCCCAACTCCAGTCCATCCTTGGCAAAGCATGTGATGATGGCATCATTAGTAAGCAGGTTGTAGAGGGACTCACAGTACGTTTTCCTAAAACATCTACTTTCTATCTACTGCCCAAAATCCACAAAGATGCCCTCTGTCCTCCTGGCCGTCCCATTGTGCCCAACTCCAGTCCATCCTTGGCAAAGCATGTGATGATGGCATCATTAGTAAGCAGGTTGTAGAGGGACTCACAGTACGTTTTCCTAAAACATCTACTTTCTATCTACTGCCCAAAATCCACAAAGATGCCCTCTGTCCTCCTGGCCGTCCCATTGTGAGTCCCTCTACACCTGCATTTGCCATGAGGATGGACTGGAGGCTACCAAGTATTTTTTGTTGGCCTCTGGTCGGGATGGCTCGATGTGTGACTTAATCCTTGAGTTGCTCCGCTTTGTCCTTACCCACAATTTCTTTTTATTTAAAGATAACTTCTATTTGCAGCAGCGCGGCACTGCCATGGGCGCGGCCTGTGCGCCTTCGTACGCAAACCTCTTCCTGGGTCACTGGGAGAGGGGTTTGCTCTGTGACGGAGGCGGGCCGGCCGATGCCCATGTGCAGTGCTGGTTGCGATATATTGATGATTTGTTTATTTTGTGGGCGGGCAAGGCGGAGCAACTTGACAAATTCATGGGCCGACTGGGCATGAACTCCTGTAACATCAAATTAACCCATAGGAGTAATGCAAGACGTCTGGATTTCCTTGACATTAACATTGAGATTGACGGTAATCAGGTTATCCAGACAGATGTTTTCCGTAAAACAACTTCGGTTAACTCCTTGCTTCATGCCTCGTCGTCCCATGATCGGTCTACTATTCGAGCCATTCCGACGGGCCAATTTCTGCGCATGAAGCGCATTTGCTCCTCTGACCTTAAGTTTGAGGAGCAAGCGGCGGATCTTACTATTCGGTTTCAAGAGCGGGGTTACAGTAATAGGAGCATTAAAAGAGCTTATTTACGGGCAAAACATACCCCTCGTTCAACTTTGCTCTATGGTGGGGCGGCTAAGTCTAGCATCTCCTCTAATCCCGGTCCGATTCGGTTCATTTCTACATTCAATCATGAATGGAATAGTATGCGAACCATCCTTAGCAGGCATTGGGGGGTCCTCCAGTCTGACTCCACCCTCCGTAATTTACTATCTGATTATCCACTTTTGACATCTCGCAGGTCACGTAATCTCCGTGACATTTTAGTCCGGAGTCATTACGTCCCACGCCAGCCCAGTACTTTTTTGGACCTTGGTACCCCCCTTAAGGGCTGTTTTCCCTGCGGCCACTGTCTGGCCTGCAGCAATGTCCTTCGCAGTTCATCCTTCACCTCTGCTGATGGGGTCCGTACCTATGATATTCGACACTATGTATCATGCGGCACCAGCAATGTGGTCTATTATGCCACGTGTGGGTGCCGCATGATATATATTGGCCTCACCAGCAGAGAGTTGCGCAAACGCGTAAGGGAGCATGTGAGGGACATTGCTGCGGCCCGGACGGTGGTTGATACCTCCAGCCTCAAGACCCTCCCACGTCACTTTCATGCCTTCCATGCTTGTGATCCTAAATCCCTGCTTGTTAGGGGTATAGATGTTATTCATGGGGGTGCACGTGGAGGGAATGTACGAAAAATTCTAGCACAACGTGAAACCCGCTGGATTTATACCTTGGGAACAATGTCCCCTAGGGGGTTAAACGAACACCTTAGCTTTGCACCATTTTTGTGATAATGCATTGTCTCTATCCTCCTGTCTCCCTGGTTTTATGTGCCTCGTTTTTAATTATTCACTTTTTTGTTTTTATTTTAGCTATAAATTTCTTCTGGCACTTCCTTAGGAGCGCTGAATACCTCTGCATGGCATTCTCTCATATTCTTTATATTTGGGATCACGGATCTGGACTTATACTCAAGACTACTGGATCGTTTACATTGTATTTTCTTTCTATGTGATCCTTGTTATCCCCTTTTTTCATGCCCCCTCCCTGGCCCCTCCCCTCCGCGTCTGGCAGCCGCATTTCCGGGTAACAGCCGGTCTCCTCGGCATCTTTAATTGCCTCTGCGCATGCGCTGGTTGTGAGTGACGCATCCTCGTCTCCGCGCATGCGCAAACCACCTTGATGGGCGTTGATTGCCGATGACTCCGGGCCCGGGACTTCCTATGATGCGGTCTGCACTGACGCTGTGGGGGGAGGGACCAGGGAGGTATGGCGCCATGCTTAAAAGCATGTTTCATTCACAGCGTGGTCATCCCCCTGATGAAATGATCACACTTATAGGATCGTGAAACGTATACGTCGGGGTCTCCAGGGGGACCTCTCTGCTGCCACTCACTGGCTGCGTGTGCCTTATGGGTATGCTTCCATTCTGGGTTTGCGCCCATTGTTTTTTCATTATATGCCTGATTTAGGCTCAATGTGACTGCCACCTGTTTTTGCTATGCAAATGTAATTTTCATGCCTATAATAGCATTTCGCCTGTGCTATCATGGAATATATATGATGCTGACGCTGTGTTGTTTTATTGCATTTATAACCTATGACTTTGGCCTTACTTATACGCTATTGTACTATTACATCACTGATTCATGATTTTTTCATGAGCACATGTGTTTCATCCTCCGCAAATGCTATATGGTAACTCATCATGGGTATCATGTTAATGGCCTTGGCTTTTTCCGATGCATGATTAAATGGGGGGCACGTAACCTGTGCTTATGACATTTTTTCCTCCGTTTTTTATTGCATCTGGCTGTAACTGTATGTGTGTATTTGTCACATATATATAATTTATGTTGCCATTTCAACAGTTACTCATGTCTGTTTAATATTTATTATCCTATGGTGGCCCATTGATACTACATCGTATGTTGTAACATCATTCATACATTTTTGTCACACGCATGCCTTTGATGTTGCCGCTTATCCTCTCCTGTGCCAGTCCTGTTTCAATAAATTGTTAATTTTGCAATACACTCTGTTTTGTTCTCCTTGTTCTTATATGTCTAGAGTGTGCCATGTAGGAAGGTGTATCATGCTGCCCCGTTCCTATTTATATTGTGTGGCCTTTTGCCTTCTGTACGTCACATCTGTTGCTGGCTGTATTGCCATTCCTCCAGCTCATTTTGGCTAGGCCTTGCACTGCATCTGCAGAGCCTTTAAGACTGAGAATAGTGAATTAAGAGTGTTTTAAAAATTGATTCAAAAGTGGAATCATAGTGTCTCCTGTACGTCTTTGCAGACTGTAATGCCTTGTCTCCTGCTCATTATGGCTATGCATCACACTGTCTGCATATGCATTCCATCTTTGAGTGTCATAAATTAAGAGTGTTTTTATAAATTAAAAAAAAAATATTCAGAGGCCCTCCTTTTTGTTTCTTCCAAGGTTTATCCAAGTGCCTCATTCTCATTTTTGGCCACCCTTGCACTTAGTGCATAGCCTTTATCACTGTGGGACTAGCTGCTAAAGAAGGGGTAGTTTATCATTATTGACATATAGGCAAGGTTTTTTCCTTATAGTCCTTGCTGCTTTAATTTAAAACCAAAATATGTTTTCTGGCCTACATGTATTAGATTCTATTACCTATTAATTCAGCTCATTTGCCCACATGATCGACAGGACATACTGAATGTTTCAAATGTCGGAAAGTCTCCGACAAACAGGATGTAATCAGTACGTCCAAAGTTGTGAAATGATTGATACTGTTATTAGTTGCCTTCGTAAATTAATATGTGCCTGCTGAGCAGTAAGGTATGGGGAAGTGGACATGCTGCTGATAGCACACTGATAGTTGAGATCATTGGGCAGGTGAAACTGTGCCTGCTGCATGAACACAGCAAAAACGCTCATCGACGAGACCTACCCTACTGTACCACTTAGCAAGGGGGTTGCGAGAAAAAACTCCTGAAGGATGAACAGTGCCAACAGGTTGTTGATTGGATGGCAGATAATGTTTTTAAAATGATCAAAGAATTTAATCACAGTTTTTCCTCTGAAAATGTCTGCAGACACCTCAGCACCAAATTTGCACCTCCTGCCAGAAAACCACACCGAAACTGCGTCAAAACTGTTTTTGTGCATTATTTTGGCCAAGAGATTCAAATTTGGTGCTGAAATTTTTACAAATATTCCTGCACCCAATCTACACCTCCTTACAAATAATCACATCACTATCGCATCAAAATCGCATAGTATTTTGATGTGTTTTTTGCCAGGAGGGGTAGATTGGGTGCAGGAATATGGTATAGACATTTCAGCATTAAATCTGCATCTCATAGCAAAAAAAACATGGTTTTCTGGCAGGAGAAGCAGGTCTGTTAACTCAGTGACTTCACCTTAAGTTAAGTTACTCAATTCAATGAGGTCACTTAAGGTCAGGTTACCTGCAGTCATAGGAGAGGACTGTGGAAACCTCCAGCTGTGACCGCAAATAGCCTGAGTGACATCACCACTCATTGCGTGGCTAAGTCAATCTCTGCATAAAGATCATAGCGGTGTGATCATGTTCTATGTCCATGCTCTATGCCTTCAGTAATGTAGCAAAGCTGGAATTGTCCTAATGTAGCAAAGCTGGAATTGGGACCTTATGCGGATTACATCTGACCTGGGTGTTCTGGGTGTTAATAAAGAGGTGAAAGAGGGTGGTTACTTTTATATTTTATTTCATATAAAGGATTTTTTTCGGTGTTTATGTCTTTTTCTTATCACTTACAGATTAGTAATGGGGTGGTCTCATAGATGCCTATTACTAATGTAGGGATTAGTGACAGCTGTGAGCTGTTATTAACCCTTTATTATCCCGATTGTCACCACACCAGGGCAATCGAGATGACCGGGTAAAGATCTGGGATTGTCGCATCTAATGGATGTGACAATCCTGAGTGGCTGCAGGCTGCTATGTTTAGGTTGGGAGGCCCAATAAGCATGGGTATTCTTAGCCAGAGAATACCAGCCCCCAGCTGTCAGCTTTATCATGGCTGTGTGTCAAAATTGGGGGGGACCGCACACTGTTTTTTTAATTATTTATTTAAATAAGTAAAAAAAAAGCTGCATGCAGTCCCTCTTATTTTGATACACAGTCAAGGTAAACATATGGCTGGGGGCTGCAGCCTGTAGCCGTATGCTTTATCTGTGCTGGGTATCATAATACTGGGAGATTGTACACTTTTTTTATTTCTTTATTTATTTTTACGCCAATTGAAACGTACACAGCGCCTCTGATTGCAAGCAGTCAGACACTCTGTCTGTCTGTCTGACTGCAACCAATCACAAATGCCAGGATTGCTGATGGGCGGGGAAAGCGGTGCACATACATGAGGTTAATGAGTGGCCCCGGAAGTAGTATGAACGGCCCTAAAAGCAGTGTGCAAGAGACTTTGTAAGTATAACGCACCTGCTTTCCCCTTTTTTTCTTTAATTTTCCTTTATTTTTTTTAAATGACCCAAGTTGTCAGACCCTTATTATTACCCGGAGTTTCCTGAGAACTCTGTGCCCGGGGTCGGTGTTTTTTGTACTTTTAAACCTGCGTGGATCCAGACTTTACTAATGATCAACCTTTGCTTTATACATTGTGAATATTTATATCTAAACATTTAGTTTTTTATTTAAATAGGCAGTAGTATTTCTAAATGTAAAATCTGAAGGTTAGGAAAGCTATTAAGCTCTCATCATTTGAGCCATACTTACCATTTACTAGCAACATGAATAAGTGTTTCTTGCCCTCTAATGATGTTTGTGCATTAAACTTGGGATGGATAATTTAGATGTCTGAACCTCATGAATCTTTCATTGCGATATTGAAGGTGAATCCATTAGCAGTAGCTTAAAATGGGCAATTCTACAGTCAACATTCCCCATATGAGTGGAGAAAGTAATTGTGTGTATGAGTATGTGAGAAAGAAAAAGAGAGGGAAGTGATGTTTGATGGAAAAATAGTTTATTAAAGCAACTTCATGTATATAAAATTGCAACATTTCTGTATTGTAGTTTTACTTTATTTTCTTTGAAACATTGCACCAAAATTTTACTCTAAATTGCTGATGCACAAGAAGACAACCAAAAGTGTCTAATGATGCATCAAATATATATAATCTAGCGTTTACACTTTTTTCAAATTATACAGAATAATGTTTGTATGGTATCAGCCACTACTGAGGACATTCCATTTTTTTTTTTTTTTAGAAATTATACACAATTGGTACATCTTTCCTAATTTGTTTGTTAGGACAAGAATTCCTGCACATGATTAATAATATCAGAAAATACTAAGTAGGCTTTTAACTGACTATTGATTATTCTTCTCTAACTCCACAATTTTTGTTTGCCATTTTTTTAGGGTTTCCTATTTAAATGGTTTTGGTTTCAAATTTTAAAAAAAATCAGATAAGGATGTTTATTTTTATAACAAAAACAATTTACCTAATTTATGGGTGAATGACCAGACGTCCTGCATGTCTTAATGGGTGTCTTAAAGCAAACCTATCACAAGGTTTTCCCTATATAAAGTAAAGACGCTCCCTTTATGCCTTGATATACAGCATTCTAGAATTCCAAGCAAATTTATATGACAAAAAAAAGACCTTTAAGGGTATGTGCGCACGTTGCTTTTTACCTGCTTTTTACCTGCTTTTTTGCTGCTTTTTCTTCTGCGCTGTTTAATGCCAAAATGGATGTGTTCTTCTATTCAAGCAAAGTCTATGGGAATTTGGGTTTCTTGTTCACACTATGTTGTTCAAAATGCTGCCTTTTTGTGGCAGAACTTTGGTCAAAAACTCAGCTTTGCAGTGCAAAACCCAAATGGCAAAAACAATTGACATGTTGCTTCTTTGAAAAGCTTAGTTTTTGACCAAAGTTCTGCCACAAAAAGGCAGCATTTTGAACAACATAGTGTGAACAAGAAACCCAAATTCCCATAGACTTTGCTTGAATAGAAGAACACATCCATTTTGGCATTAAACAGCGCAGAAGAAAAAGCAGCAAAAAAGCAGGTAAAAAGCAGGTAAAAAGCAACGTGCGCACATACCCTTATTGTAGTCACCGGTGGGGTGCTCTCATCCAACAAGTGTCGCTGTTCTAGATCCGGCACCTCCTCTCTTCTTGCAATCGTCATCTTCATTCTTGCTTCGGTTTACAGCTTGCACACAGTTTCCTCTATTGCACTTCTGCTCATGCACAATACTCTCTGCCCTGCCAATGGCAGAACAAAGTACTGTAATGCACATGTTTGGAGAAAGGCCAATGAGTGTCCGCGAATGCGCACTACAATATTTTGCTTTGTCCTCGGCAGGTGACAGAGAGCAGTGCGCATGTGCAGGAGTGCAATGGAAGACACTGTGTGGATGACATTGGACATGTCATCCACATGAAGCAGGAAAGGAGGATGGCGGTTGTAAGAAGAAAGGAGGAGTTAGTTCAAGACCAGTGATGCCCATAGGATTGGACTGCATCACACCGTAGGCGAGTATAAAATTAGCTCTTTTTTATGTTATGCAGATCAGCTTGAGACATATACACAATGTATAAGGACATAAAGGAGTGGCTGTACTTTATTTGGGGAAAACCTGGTGGCAGGTTGGCTTTAAGTACTTTGATGTCTTCTATAGTTAAATATATACTCAGCTAATAACATAACACAGCCAGAATAATAATATTTTGTATTAGAGTAAGGCGGGCTTTGCACAGGTGCGATGTCGGTGGGGTCAAATTGAAAGTGATGCACATCCGGCGTCGCAGTCGATATCGTAGTGTGCAAATCCTTTTTGATACGATTAATGAGCTCAAAAGCGTCGTTGTTGTATCATCGGTGAAGGGTCCATTTCCATAATGCCGGTGCAGCAACAGGTACGATGTAGTTCCTCGTTCCTGAGGCAGCACACATCGCTGTGTGTGAAGCCGCAGGAGCTAGGAACATCTCCTACCTGCGTCCTGGCTGCAATGCGGAAGGAAGAAGGTGGGTGGGATTTTTACATCGTGCTCATCTCCGCCCCTCCGGTGCTATTGGCCGCCTGCTGTGTGACGTCGCTGTGATGCTGCACGACCCGCCCCCTTAGGAAGGAGGCGGATCGCCAGCCAGAGCGACGTCACAGGGCAGGTGAGTGCATGTGAAGCTGGCATAGTGATAATGTTCACTACGCCAGCAATCACAAGATATCACTGCTGCGATGGGGGCAGGGACTATCGCGCTCGACATCGCAGCATCGGCTTGCGATGTCGCAGCATGAAAAGTACCCCTAAGTCTTCAATACTGTACATAAATAATAGTGTCATGCAGTGCATTCATCCAGTGCATAAAAATTCCCCCACACAATGTTTACCCCACAGATGTGCAGATGTGTGGGATGACGCTGAATATTAAAAGGTAGACTCAGAGTTCGGATACAGCCAACAAAAAAAGTGATTTGTTTTTTTTGCACACAGAACAAGCAAAATAAAACATGGCAGTTACAAGATTAAATATTGATAGTCTCTCACACAAACATCTTAAGGCTACTTTACACACTGCGATATCGGTCCCGATATCACTAGTGTGGGTACCCGCCCCCATCTGTTGCGCGACACGGGCAAATCGCTGCCCGTGCCGCACAACAGCTGTCACACATACTTACCTGTCCGGCGACGTCGCTGTGACGGGCGAACCGCCTCCTTTCTAAGGGGGCGGTCCGTGCGGCGTCACAGCGACGTCACTGAAGCGTCACTGAACCGCCGCCCAATAGCAGCGGAGGGGTGGAGATGAGCGGGACGTAACATCCCGCCCACCTCCTTCCTTCCTCATAGCGGCCGGGAGGCAGGTAAGGAGAGCTTCCTCGTTCCTGCGGCGTCACACGCAGCGATGTGTGCTGCCACAGGAACGAGGAACAACTTCGTTACTGCTGCAGTAACGATTTTTAAGAATGGACCCCCATGTCGCCGATTAGCGATTTTGCACGTTTTTGCAACGATGCAAAATCGCTTATCGGTGTCACACGCAATGGCATCGCTAATGCGGCCGGATGTGCGTCACAAAATCCGTGACCCCAACGACTCCGCATTAGCGATGTCGCAGCGTGTAAAGCCCGCTTTATGGTGCATATTCAATCTTTAACAAGATCAGTCCAAAATATTCTTCCTAACAACATTCCTTAATTGTGTTCAAAAATTAATCTACCACCTATTTAAAGGTATTTTCCATCCCTATAAAAAGGAAAAAAACATTCTGATCAGCATGCAGTAAAACAAATAATAATTAGAGGTGAGCGAACCTGTTTGATTAAGGATCACCAATTTCAAATTTGGTACAAACCTTAGCCGGTTTGGCTCAGGCTCAGTAACCCGAGCCCTTTCCCCGAAAGTCGGCAATGTTCAGTTTTGTTCGATCAGTGATCGTGTTTTAAAAAAATGCTTTTCTAATAACATGTTATGCTTTTGGATAGGATTGTGGTGCTGTATAATCAATGGGGGGATATGTTTTATGAGTGGAGGGGGTGGGGACTTGGTAGAAGCCAGACGCATGTGGCATTGTTCTTTTTTTCTTAACTTTATTTGCGGATGTTCCTGCCGCTAATCGAGGTGCAGCAAACATCCATAAGGTTCAGACACAAGGGCTTCTGTAATTGGCTGAATATGTCACATGTCTGTCTGCATATAAAATGCGGACATTCGGTGTCTACGCCATTTTATCAATGTCAAATATTAGGGAAGGTGCAGCTGCCGGGGCTACAAAACAGTTAGCTTAGCTAAGGGTTTAATGATAGGTAGTTGACATAGATAGGAGAGCGATAGTGTAGAATAGGGACGTGCAGTGTAGAGAAAGCTGTGTGCCACAAATCGGCATTTAATGATAGAAATAGGGATAGTTACTTGTCAGTGCCTGCTAAAGAGCTGCCAGTGAAGGATCTAAATAGCTATTGCTACTTATTACTGGATGCTCTAAATTATGCAGAGAAACACATTTCTAGCTATTGCTATGTATTCCTGCCTGCTCCCAATTAGCCAGTGAAGCATATTTCTAGGTATTGCTATGTATTACTTCCTGCTCCCAATTAGCCAGTGAAAGACATTTCTAGTTTCTTCTACATATTACGGCCTCCTCCCAATTAACCAGTGAAACACATTTCTAGGTATAGATAATTATTAAGTCATGCTCCCAGTTAGCCAGTGAAACACATTTCTAGGTATTGCTATGTACTACTGCCTTCTCCCAATTATCCAGTGAAACACATTTCTAGGTATTGTTATGTATTAGTGCCTGCTCCAAATTAGGCAGTAAAAAACATTTCAAGTTATTGCTACGTATTTCGGCCTGGTCACAATTAGCCAGTGAAACACATTTCTAGGTATTGCTACATATTACGGCATGCCCCCAATTAGCCAGTGAAACACATTTCTAGGTATTGCTACATATTACAGCATGCTTCAAATTAGGCAGTGAAACACATTTCTAGGTATCTAGATATTGCTAAATATTACGACATGTTTTCAATTAGCCAGTGAAACACATTTCTAGGTATTGTTATGTATTTGTATTTGTTATGCCGGCATACTAGGGATTCTGGCATCTCTCTGTACCTTGTGCAGTGTACCTGCTTCCCTCTTCTCTGCCGCTGCGTATAAGTGCAGTCCCCGCCTGTGTGTTGCCGGTGGATGCCCATGTTATGGTCGGCTCTGCTCCAACCTACGCTGCAGCTCTGCACATGTTGTGTGGGGTTTCCTGCTCTCCAGCCTAGGGGCTATGCGCGCATACTTCCTCATCTTTTATAAGGAGATGTGTGCACCTTGCTAAGTCTATTGCTGGGAGGCACCAGCTATTTAAGGCTCTTACCCATGATAGGAAGGGCAGAGCATTTTGTATAATTTTGTATGTGTCTTTGTAACCTGCTATGTATTCCTGAAGGGCTGGTGTCTTTTGTTCCTGAGTCCAGTATACTGGCAATCCCCCTGGACTCCAGCCTGTTCCTATGTTCTGTATTCCTGAAGGGCTGTTGTCTTTTGTTCCTAAGTCCAGTTAACTCCCTGAGTCCGGTCACCTGTCTGATGCTGGTATCCTGTTTGCAGTCTGGGTTACCATTGTCCCGGGTCCTCAGGTATCTGCATATTCAGGGACCGGTATATCTGGTTACTGCCATTCCCCCTGGACTCCAGCCTGGTCCTGTGTCCTGTATTTGTGTTCCTGCCATGGGATGTACCCTGATATCCTGCCATGTGATGTACCCTGATATCCTGATGTGTTACCTGTTATCCTGCTGTGTGATGTATCCGAAGTCCTTCCTTGTCCTGTGAATAAAGTCGTGTTTTATATAACCTGAAGTCTGGATGTACCTGCTGTGCCGACATCACTCAGCTGTGGTCCATGCCTGTGCCTGCACTGCCCTGTTGTGGTCCGTGCTTGCTGTATCTGATGTCCGGTATCTGATGACCTCTGCTCGATGTCTGGAGCCATACCCAATGTCCATGACCTATGCCTGTGGACCCATGCCTGACATCTTACTCCTGGTGTCTCGTCCTGATGTTTGCTGGTTGCTCATTTATGTTCAGGTCCCTGCTCTATATTCTGCTTGCCCAGTCCGGCTGTCACCCTGGCCTGCTCAGCTGCCACAGTCCCGGTGTCTTGCCCTGGGAGTGTCACCTGGCATCCCGCTTAGTCAAGCCCCTCCATCTACTAAAAGGTAAGTATGGGTTTCCCTTGTGGTCCAATGGGTATACTCTTCTCACAGACACTCCCCATCTTCCCTGGACCTGCTGGCGGTGAGGTCACAATGGTATTACAGCCTGCTCCAAATTAGGCAATGAAACATATTCCTAGATATTGTTAGTTAGTACTGCCTGTTGTAAATTTGCCAGTGAACTAGCTATAAAGGTCTTGACAATTTTCAGTGTCTGCTCAAAATTACCCAGTGAATAACATTTCGAGTTATTGGTACTTTTTAGTGCCTGCACAATATTAGCAAGTCAGGCAGGAAATAAATAATTTATCTTTTGTGTCAGGTGTCTGACAGGTGTGGCCTTAGGGTTGTGAAACATCTGTTTGAAAGAAGGGTACATCAACCATGCATGGCAAATCACAATGAGGTTGTAGTAGAAGAGTGAATAGGCGGGGTGTTGTAGGTGTACATGTGGGAAGTTTTGTTAGTCATAGCTCTAATGAGCAAACAGTGGATCATCCTAGCTTAAGAGAAATGAAAACAACCTCCATTCCTGGATAGTCTACTAGATTTCTTTGGCAGCCGCACCTTGTTTCAACTTACAAATGAGGCTGATAAACAGCATTTGCTAGAGTGGGTGGCAAGTGCTACATCAAGTAGCCTTTCTTCCTCTTCCTCCACCTCAACATCACAAACAGTTCATTCCTCAGACATGGCACCCAATTTCACTTTTTGCCCCCTGCATCACGAATCTCCAATAGGCAAACTGACTGTTGCTAACCACACATGAGCAAGTCTGCAGTGCTCTTCACACATTGTATCACATGGGCATCGGAGGTCTGCTCCAAAGATTCCCAGACTCAAGAGGAGGAAAGAATCTGCACCAATGCCCAAACTCTTTGTCAGTTGGATCTTGACTCGGACAAAGTAGGGTCCGAGCGGGATCCCGACCCTCGTCAACTGACGTTAACCCTCAGGGGTGGAGGTGATGTTGTCGAGATTCATGAATCTCTTTTCAAATTAAAATGCCAGCCCACATCATGTGTGTTGCATGGACCATACTTCCCTGCTGTGCAAACACACCATGGATGCCACTGTCCTGCTGTCTACCTGAAAGTATTTTAATCTCAAGACTCCAAGATGGGTCTCCAAATTGTCTTTTGTCTGTATTGCCAGGGTTCTGGGAGAAAGAGGCCTATTCCTGTTATTCATGCATCTCTTTATTTTTTAAATTAAAATGCCAGCCCACATCCTGTGTGTTGCATGGACCAAACTTCCCTGCTGTTCAAGCACACTATGGGGAAATGGGGGGATTGATGCCATGTCCTGCTGTCTGCCTGCAATGTTTTTAAATATCATGACTCAGAAATGGGTCTCCAAGTTGTGTATTGTCTGTAGTGCCAGTGTTCTGGGAGCAAGAGGCCTGCACCTGTGACTCATGCATCTCTTGATTTTTAATATGAAAATGCTAGCCCACATCCTATGTGCTGCATAGACCACACTTCCCTGCTGTGCAAATAAACACTGGGGAAATGGGGTGGGGGGCAATTGATGCCACTGTCCTGCTGTCGGCCTGAAAGGATTTTAATCTCAAGACCCCAAGGTGGGTCACTAAATTGTCTTTTGCTTGTATTGCCAGGGTTCTGTGAGAAAGAGGCCTATGCCTGTCACAGATTAATCTCCTGATTTTTAAAATTAAAATGCCAGCCCACATCCTGTGTGTAAGTCAACAAAATCAGGCAGTTCTTAAACTAATTTGCATTGGAGAATGCAGTCACACAGCTGCAGAGTTATGGACCACTATCCAGGCCGAGTTTGAGCAATGGCTGTCTCTACTGAACCTGGAGGCAGGGAAGGCCGAGTGTGATAATGGTGCAATACTGGTGGTGGCACTATGCCTCAGTGACATCACATGTGCATTGCATGGCTCACATGCTCAAAATGGTTGTACAGAATTTTTTAGGGCACTATTCAGGCATGGATGGGTTGCTACAGAAGGCACAGTTGCTGTGTGCTCACTTTTTTAGAATAAAAATGTCAGCCCACATCCTGTGTGTTGCATGGACCTTGGGGAAATGGCGTGGGGAACAACTCATGCCACTGTCTTGCTGTCTGCCTGAAAGGTTTTTAATCTCAAGACTCCAAGATGGGTCTGCAAATTGCATCTTGTCTGTAGTGCCAGGGTTCTGGGAGCAAGAGGCCTGTCAATCATGTTTCTCTTTTTTTAAATAAAATTCCAGCCCAAAACCTGTGTGTTGCATGGACCATACCTCTCTGCTGTGCAAACACACTATGAAAAAGTGGTGGAAAGAGGGGGGCAACTAATGCCACTCTCCTGCTGTCTGCCTGAAAAGTTTTTAATCTCAAGACTTCAAGATGGGTCTCCAAGTTGTGTCTTGTCTGTACTGGCAAGGGTATGGGAGCACCAGCCCTACACCTGTCTCTCATGCACCTCTATATTTGTTATGTCAATAGTTTAGGAAGCTAATGGCTATGCCAAAACAGTGGTAATGCACTGTGAAACATATTTTTGTTATTTTGGCTGCTTTTCAACCCCCCCTAAAGGTGTTTTCTTTGCCTTATGTTTGGCCTCCCATTGAATCCAATAAGGTTTCAAAGGTTCGACGAACGGTTCGACAAACAGTTCGTCGAACGTAGCATTTTTTCAGTAAGGCTTGGAGAACTGAACTTTAAAAGCTATGCTCATCTCTAATAATAATGTATTTTCACCTACAAACCCTTGAAACTCTCAGTGCAGTATGGTTCTAATGAATCACAAATCACTCCAGTGGTTGGCTGCAGCAATCACATCTCCATGGGGCCAAAAAAGATGTATGGACACCAGCACTGTAGATTATATTTTGGTCATACAGACATGTAACCAATGTTGTGTCAGTAGTAGAGATAAGTTGACCTGTTCGGGTTCTGCAGGTTGAGTTGAACTTTAGATAAAGTTCTGTTCTGGACTCGAGTTTGACCTGAACCTCATTGAAACTCACTGATTGGCCAGTTTGGGTCTCTGCCCACATACAGCCAGCCATAAACAGAACACTTCCTGGAGAGGACAGGTGGGGTTTCTGTTGTGCACGATACATCTGATAACTCTTATTTCACCCCCAGTGCAAGGCATTCAGACACTGGAAGGAGCTTGCACTGTGCCAAACACCAATCATATCCGAGCACAGCGATGCTCGCTGAAGTGGTTTCAATACGTAAAGCACCCGGACTCCGAGCTTGTATACTGATTTTTTTGTAAAGTCTGTTTTCGATATGAACACCAAACTTTACTTTTCAGGTTCACTCATCTCTAATCAGTAGTTATCTTAAACTGGCCTTGCTCCACTCTACATTCCTGTTTGTGCCCCTAGTCATTCATGCAGGACCCTTCCGTTATTCTCTTCAACACTATGCACAGGCTATGCTGCCCTACTCAGCCATATGCAAGGGACCCATTGCACATCCACTGGAGAGGGATGGGCACACAACACAGGCTTGATTGCTAATACCACTACTCCAACTGCTTTTATACAGTTGCCCTTACTTTTTGTCTTATAAATTATATTTGCAATCTAATATATAAAGCTCAGTGTATGTAAATGTGTGTGTGTGTGTGTGTGTATGTGTGTGTGTGTGTGTGTGTGTGTGTGTGTGTGTATGTCCACTAAAGGAATCTGCACCGTCGCATTTACAATCACAAAATTTTGCACAGACGACTCATGAGACCCAGGGAACGTTGTAGACTATGTTTTGACAGGAAAATGTAACCCCGCACTTTACAGTTACTCTCCAAAAATCGTGCCTCCATTAAAGGAAATGGAGACTGGAACTACTGGTTTTAATAGCAGCTGTGATTGGTTGCTATAGGAACAAAAGACATTGTTAGCGTAAGAAGCTTATGTGTGAGGTAATATGATATTGGTGGGGAAATGGATAGAGAGAGACAGAGAGAGAGACAGACAGGGAAAGAGACAGAGAGATAGAGAGAGACAGACAGACAGACAGACGGTGAAAGAGACAGACGGTCAAAGAGATAAAGAGACAGAGAGATAGAGACAGACAGACATACGGTGAAAGAGACAGACAGAGACAGATGGGGAAAGAGACAGACAGAGACAGACAGTAAAAGAGACAGATGGTGAAAGAGACAGACAGAGACAGACAGTGACAGACGTGAAAGAGACAGACAGAGACAGATGGTGAAAGAAACAGACCTGGAAAGAGACAGACCTTGAAAGAGACAGATGGGGAAAGAGACACACAGGCAGATAGGGACAGAGACAGGCAGACAGGGAAAGAGGAGACAGCCAGATAGACAGACAAAGATAGATGGGGAAAGAGACAGACCTTGATAGAGACAGACGGGGAAAGAGACAGAGAAATAGAGACAGACAAGGAAAGAGACAGACAGAGACAGTCAGACAGGGAAAGAGAAAGACAGGAAAAGACACAGACAAAGAGATAGACAAAGACAGACAGGGAAAGAGACAGGAATAGAGAAGGGGAGACAGATGAGGAAAGAGACAGACGGGGAAAGAGACAGACATGGGAAATAGACAGACGGGGAAAGAGACAGACTGGGAAAGAGACAGATGGTGAAAAAGACAGATGGGGAAAGAGACAGACGAGGAAAGAGACAGACAGAGAGACAGACAGAGAGACAGACAAAAGCAGATGGGGAAAGAGACAGACGGAGAAAGAAACAGCTGGGGAAAGACACAGACCGAGAAAGAGACAGACCTTGAAAGAGACAGACCTGGAAAGAGACAGACGGGGAAAGAGACAGTTGGGGAAAGAGACAGACCTGGAAAGAGACAGACCTGGAAAGAAACAGACGGGGGAAAGAGACAGATGGGGAAAGAGACGGACGGGACAAGAGACAGATGGGGCAAGAGACAGACGGGGCAGGAGACAGACGAGGCAAGAGACAGATGGGGCAAGAGACAGATGGGGCAAGAGACAGACGGGACAAGAGACAAACGGGGCAAGAGACAGATGAGGCAAGAGACAGATGGGGCAAGAGACAGACGGGGAAAGAGAGAGACAGACAGACACAGACATAGAGACAGACACAGAGATAGAGAGAGACAGACAGACACAGACACAGAGATAGAGAGACAGAGAGACACAGAGATAGAGACAGACTGATACAAAGACAGACAGAAAGATAGAAACAGATAGACAGGGACATAGACAGACAAGGAAAGAGACAGACAGACAGCGACACACAGACAGAGACTGGGAGAGAGACAGAGAGACAGTTACTATCCCGGGCAATGCCCGGGTACTACAGCAAGTAAACTATAATGTCCAATGCCTTACAGTGTCCATATAACAGTACATGCAAAGCTAATGGGACTAATGGAGAGCTAAGAATAAGAATTATAGTGCCTGCACCAAATCTACCAAAGAACTATTTAACTATAGAAGAGCTGGATGATTTCCTCAGTAAACACAACATTGTTGGTTATAAATCAGTTAGTGACAAAATGTATAATTGCACAAATGTCCAACTATGTAACCTTTATCCTCTGTGTGCTTCTTTTATTATATCTTCTAAATACACATTTTACAACTTTACTTTTTCTCCTTGTTCTTTTGTGACGCCCTGGCGCAGCCAGGTGGTCCCACATTGTAGGTCCCTGCACAACACCTTCCCTCACAGGGTTAAACCTTGTCAACCAAATCCTAGTCACCCCCCCAGGGTAGGAAAGGCACACCAGTGGGCGGGACCAGGCGGATGGAGAACGCCCACCTAGGGGTCTAGAGAACCCGGGGTGGGAAAACAGTTAGTTGAGTTGAGGAGAGGAGTGAGGTGTAGTGAGAGGAGCAGGAGGAGAAAGTCTGAGTTCAAGTGCAGAGAGAAGCTGCGTTGGGGTTGCAGCTCCGGCGTATTGGCTAAGTGGCAGACGGTGGTCCGTGTCTGATAGGAGACGGGAAGATGGCAGCCGGAGATCCGAGGTGGACCGGGGCAGGGTTGGAGCCCACCGGTACCGACACCGGAGACCCGACCCAGAAACCGTGCACAGAGGGGGTACTTGGACTCTGAAGCCAGGACCGGATCCAATGGCCTAGCTAATTAACCAATTGAGGGCAGGATTATAGGTCCTGTCCCAACCAAAGTTCCAAAAGCAGACAACCACCCACCGAGAGGGATAGGGCATCCGCCAGGGCCCAGGAGATCCCACGGGTCAGCGTCAGCAGGCAAGGTTGCCAACCAAAGGACCGGGAGCGGACTCCCGTGTTTCACACCGGGAAGTCCACCTTACAAAACACAGTGCAGAGGAAAATGACCGAACCATCACCCCGGGTGAGGGACCAGAGTACACCCGGCCGCGGCGGCCGGCCACCAGCACCTTGGTTAACCAATGGACTTTTCTGATTTCTTTAATCGTTAGTACACTGAGACTCCCTGGTCTGACTAGGCGCGCCGGCCCCTGCCATCACCGTCCCCTACACCGAGTCACCGGGCCCCGGGGCAACCATCCCTACCCACAGAGGGGTTAACATCCATCTGCCATCCCATCTCCCCCAGTTGCTCCCACAACAGCAGCAGTGGAGCCACACTTCACCACACACCGTGGGTTGCGTCACAGACTTACTACGGCAAATCCCAAAGAAATACGTCCCTTTCATTTGAAGTGTCCGCGTGACCCCCGGTCCGGAGAATCCCTTGAACCACACCGCGGATCTGAATTCGACCAGCCCGGCTGCTACTGACGTGGGGGCGGCACACCTCCATTAGGACTAGTGAATATATGATCTAAAATATTAAGTACCTTCATTTATTAATATAATATCAGGGACACATGGTAAACTTTCAATACTGGACCAGTTAACTATCACACATGGAGAAGATACGTTTTTCTTTGTCTATGCAGGTACTAACAGTAGGGAAAATGCCAATGAATCAATTAGAGAAACCTGCAGAGAGTGACAAACTGTACCATGTGTGCTTCAGAAAACATTTCCACAGCCTTCTACATGCGGAACAGATAATTCATGGTGTGATACCTGGAAGAGGAGACAAAAACAATCACATATAGAAAAGCAAAATGTTACATCTGATGGCATACAGTGTAGAGACAAGAGCTGTCAATATACACCCAAATCATAATTAGATATAGCTAGAAAACAGGGTTTACACATACAGATTCTGAAACCATTGGATAGTGCTCCTAATTTAAGCAATGCGTTCTAATGATTTAAAAGCCTAAATCTGGGATCACATAGCATTTGGCCTTATGTTCAGTGTCTCCGTTGGGGCTAGCATTAGTGATGAGCGAGCATGCTTGTTACTACTCGGTACTCGCACGAGTATCACTGTACTCGGGCTACTCGGCGGGGACCGAGTAATCTCGCGATACTCGTTCTGTACTCGTGGTCTTCATCCCTGCATGTTGGCGCTCTTTTGAGAGCCAGCCCTCATGCAGGGATTGGCTGGCAGACCACTGCAATGCCACAGCCCTGTTAGTTGTGGAATTGCAGTGATTGGCCGGCCTGCACAGCGTGACCGAGCCTTTATACCGGCGGGCGCGCTGTGCTCTGTACACAGCCATCTCATATTGCCTGCTTTCCACGCCCACAGGCGCCTATGATTGGTTGCAGTGAGACACGCCCCCACGCTGAGTGACAGGTGTCTCACTGCACCCAATCACAGCAGCCGGTGGGCGTGTCTATACTGTGCAGTAAAATAAATAAATAAATAATTAAAAAAAACGGCGTGCGGTCCCCCCCTATTTTAATACCAGCCAGATAAAGCCATACGGCTGAAGGCTGGTATTCTCAGGATGGGGAGCTCCACGTTATGGGGAGCCCCCCAGCCTAACAATATCAGTCAGCAGCAGCCGCCCAGAATTGCCGCATACATTAGATGCGACAGTTCTGGGACTCTACCCGGCTCTTCCCGATTTACCCTAGTGCGTTGGCAAATCGGGGTAATAAGGAGTTAATGGCAGCCCATAGCTGCCACTAAATCCTAGATTAATCATGTCAGGCGTCTCCCCGAGATTCCTTCCATGATTAATCTGTAAATTACAGTTAAAAAACACACACACCCGAAAAATCCTTTATTAGAAATAAAAAACACTAACAAAGTCCCTCATCACCAATTTATTAACCCCGACAAACCCTCCATGTCCGGCGTACTCCACAGGTTTGAAGACCCCCTGAGGTGCCTAAACAATGGAGCTCCCCCACAAGTGACCCCATTTTGGAAATTAGAGCCCTCAAATATTTTTTCAGATGTACCTCATATGTGGTGGAAAGTAATTGTTGGGCGCATGGCGGGGCTCAGAAGAGAAGGGCACCATTTGACAGCAAAATTGATTGGAATCATTAGCGGACGCCATGTCACGTTTTTAGACCCCCCCCCCATGGTGCCTAAACAGTGGAGCTCCCCCACAAACTACCCCATTTTGGAACTAGACCCCTCAAGGAATTTATCTAGATGTTTAGTGAGCCCCTTGTACCCCCAGGGGCTCCACTGAAAGTTGATAACGTTGAACCGTGAAAATTATTTATTTTTTTTAAAAAAAAATTTTTAAATTTTTGCAGCAACAAGGTATTTTTTTTTTCTCTTTTTACAACGGTATCAGGAAAAAATGCACCATAAAACGTATGGTGCAATTTTTCCCGAGTACGCAGATACCTCACATGTGGTGGAAATCAATTGTTTGGGCGCATGGCGGGGCTCAGAAGACAAGGAACGCCATTTGACTTTTCAAACGCACAGACGCGGTGCACTGATCGGCCGCTGCAGGAGGCATGGTCGGATGAGATACAAAAAGCGCTGGGGATACGAAAAAAAAAAAAAAGTCACGCCAAAAATTGAGCAGGGATGTTGATCCGCGCTCAGCGGGACGCACGGACAGATGCGATACTTTTTTTTCCGTATCCCCGACGCTTTTTGTATTGCATCAGTCCGTGCGTCCCGCCGAGCGCTGATCAGGGATGCACATAACGGATCGGCATCCCTGCTCAATTTTTGGCGTGACTTTTTTTTCCGTATCCCCGAAGCTTTTTGTCACGCAAAAAATTGAGCAGGGATGCCGATCCGTTATGTGCATCCCTGATCAGCGCTCGGCGGGACGCAGGGACAGATGCAATACAAAAAGCGTCGGGAATACGGGAAAAAAAGTCCCGCCGAAAACTGACCACGGATGCAGATATGTTATCTGCATCCCTGATCAGCGCTCGGCGGGACGCACGGACGCATGAGGTGTAAGAATTGACAGGGGATAGAGGAAAAAAAGAAGAAAAAAAAAAGTTATACTCACATTACCCAGAGGATTTGCAGGAGGAACAGCTTTGCAGCAGCCAGCAGGCAGGAAGTTGGACAGCTCAGCAGAAGACCCAGGAAGAAGGACCCAGCGATGGAGGCAGATGTGATCGGCCGGTGAAGACAGGTAAGAGGATGTCGGGGGGACAGCAGAGGGGGAGGGGGAGAGCAGAGGGGGAGAGGGACAGCAGAGGGGGAGGGGGAGAGCAGAAGAGGGGGATACCGGAGGAGCTGCAGAATAGAGATCACGGGGGAGGCCGGCAGACTGGGATGTCTGGGGGCAGACCGGGATGTCGGGGGGCAGATCGGGAATGCTGGGGGCAGATCGGGAATGCTGGGGGCAGATCGGGAATGCTGGGGGCAGATCGGGAATGCTGGGGGCAGATCGGGAATGCTGGGGGCAGATCGGGAATGCTGGGGGCAGACCAGGATGTCTGGGGGCAGACCGGGATGTCTGGGGGGGGCAGATCGGGATGTCGGAGGACAGATCGGGATGTGGGGGGGCAGATCGGGATGGCGGGGGGGCAGATCAGGATGGCGGGGGGCAGATCGCAGGGGGGCACGGGCAGGGGCCATTACGGGAGCGCGCAGGAGCAAATCACAAGAGCGCGCAGGGGCTGCAAGAGAGCAGGGGAGGAGGGATACCGGAGGAGCTGCAGAATAGAGATGGCGGGGGGCAGATCGGGATGTCGGGGGGGCAGATCGGGATGTCAGGGGGGCAGATCGGGATGTCAGGGGGGCAGATCGGGATGTCGGGGGGGGGGGCAGATCGCAGGGGGGCACGCGCAGGGGCTGCAAGGTGAGCACAATACTCACCGCTCCTGCTCCTGCGACGTGACGCGGCAGCAGCAGCAGTGGCGTGGTACCACTAGTACCAGCCAGTGCTGCACGCTGCAGACATGTTGGGGGAGGGTCCCCAGACCAGCACAGGCCTGGGGAGGGCGGCCACCGGCAGATCAGACCGCCCCACTGCACACTGATTGGAGCGATTGCGCGTCATTGCACGATCGCTCCAATCAGTGCTGCAGGGGGGGGCCACGGTGTCTGCTTGCTTCCAGCCAATGATCGGAGCTGCTGCAGCTCCGGTCCTAGCTGGATTTTACAAGATCACGCTATTTTTGGCATTTTTTTTTGCCGAAAACAGCGTGATCAATGTGATTGGCGGTTCCGATTTGAACAGCCAATCACATCGATCGCCTATGGGGGGTGGCGATGCCACCCCCCCTGGGGTCAAGCAAAGGTCCCCTGCTGTAAGAAACAGCAGGGGACATCATTTGAAAGCCGTTGCTATGGCCACGGCAATCAAATGAAGTTTAGGCCGTAAAATTACGACCCTGGTGGTTAAGTCACGTTAAAATAGGACGTAATTTTACGGCCCGCGGTCGTGAAGGGGTTAAAATTGGGGGGACCGCATGCCGTTTTTTTTAATTATTTAATTATTTATTTCACTGCACAGTATACACACACACACACCGGCTGCTGTGTTTGGGTGCAGTGAGACACCTGTCACTCAGCGTGGGGGCGTGTCTCACTGCAACCAATCATAGGCGCCGAAAAGCAGGAAAGCAGGGAATACGAGATTGTTTAATCTCCGGCTTTTTCAAAAGAGGAAAAGCCACCGGAGTTTAGTGAACTGAACAAAGCTGTGCAGCGCCGCGGCAGTGATCGGGGAACGGTAAGTAAGAGAGAGGGGGGAGAATGACCGACAGACTGTGAGAGGGGGACAGACAAGACAGAGAGAGACCGACAGAGCGAGACCGACCGACGGGAGATAGAATGAAAAAAAAAATGACCGACATCGCTAGTAAAAAGCACAAAACGTGCGTTTTGGACATCGGAGTGCCACACAATGTTTTACGTAAAATCTTTCATGTATTAATCTCAAAAAGTAACATACACCAGCTCTATCTCACTATTGGGTATGTGCCCTTAACATTTCCGCCATGAAAATTCATTTTGGTGTCATTTTGGAAGGTTTTCTGGTGAGTCCGTAAAAATGGCGTAAAACGCGGACAAAATTGTTCACAGCTGTGACGTTTGAGTGATAAATGCTTCAAGGGGTCTTCCCCATGCTGTTGCCGTGTCATTTGAGCACTCTTCTGAGACTTTTGTGCCATTTTTAGGGTTTCTACATGCTGCCGGGGGTCATTTCACAAAAATACTCGGGTCTCCCATAGGATAACATTGGGCTCGGTGCTCGGGCCGAGTACACGAGTATCTTGGGATGCTCGGCCCGAGCCTCGAGCACCCGAGCTTTTTAGTACTCGCTCATCACTAGCTAGCATCCGAATAGCCCACAAAATGAGATTCGAGCAACTGCTGATAGGGCTGTTGACTAGAGATGAGCCACCCCCCTAGAGTTCGAGTTCGGTTCGGTTCGTTGAACGAAGGACAAGTTCGTCGAACCAATTCGAACCCCATTGAAAACAATGGCAGGTAAACACAAACACATAAAAACACATTATACATGTACACATATAGTTAATAATCATTGCCATTACACTTACAGGTCCCCGCGACGCGTCCTGCACTCTGTCTCCCCCGCTTTTCCTTCCGATAATCACTGCGTCCTCCCGGTAACCAGCACTGATGATAGGACCTTCCGTGACGTCAAAATAGCATGTGACCAGTCACGTGTCTATTATCTCATTGGCTACAGACTAGCTAGATGTCATGCTAGGTCCTGGCAGTGCATCTCTCCGGTACGCGGTGCTCGTTGCAGCATCTCCGTGTACCGGTGAGATGCTCTGGCACATGGTCGGCTTCCCCGTTCCTGCATGTGGGTGCTCTTTACAGAGTCAGCCCACATGCAGGGACTGGCTGCCACAGCCAGTAAATAGCGGCACCGGGAATCACGTGATCAGAGAATGCCGTTGCTATAGTAACAGTGGAAGTGGTGACGTCACCGCTTACAGCCTGCAGCCTCTGCTCACTCTCACTGAGTCATTAGCCTGCATGGGGAGCAGCAGCATCTTCCTCCCATGAAGTGCTGTCTGATGTAGTAGAGCTGCATGGGTTGAAGGAGAAAGAAGACAGAAGACCAGGATCGTGGAGGGTTGAGAGGGAGTAACAAACATGGAGTCTCTAAATGTTTCTGTGTATTTATTTCTATTAAAGTATTTTTTCTTTGTGTGGTGTCTTTTTTTTAACCCTTTATTAGAGATTCTTAATGGCCGGGTCAAACTTGCCTGACATTAAGAATCTCTGGCTTAACACTAGCTAGTAAAACAAAGCTAGTATTAACCCATTATTACCCAGCAAGCCACCCGACTTCAGGGCTGCTGGAAGAGTTGGATACAGCGCCAGATGATGGCACTATTATAAAAGCACCATTTTCTGGGGCGGCTGTGGATTGCAATTCGCAGCAGAGGGGCCCAGAAAGCTCGGGCCAACCTGTGCTGTGGATACCAGTTCCCATCTGCCGAGTTGTACCTAGCTGGACACAAAAATTGGCCGAAGGCCATGTCATTTTTTTTTTTAATTATTTCATAAAATTTGGGGCAGCACGGTGGCTCAGTGGTTAGCACTGCAGTCTTGCAGCGCTGGGGTCCTGGGTTCAAATCCCACCAAGGACACTATCTGCAAGGAGTTTGTATGTTCTCCCTGTGTTTGCGTGGCCTTCCTCCGGGTACTCCAGTTTCCTCCCACACTCCAAAGAGATACTGATAGGGAATTAGTGGACTTTAGTGGACAGTGTCAGGCAGCTGCTGCCAGGGCTAATAAAATAATGGGATGTATTAAAAGAGGTATAAGTGTTCATGAAAAAAAATATAGTTCTACCTCTGTACAAGTCACTAGTGCGACCGCACTTAGAATACTGTGTACAATTCTGGTCACCGATATATAAGAAGGACATAGCTGAACTGGAGAGGGTGCAGAGAAGAGCGACCAAGATTATTAGAGGAATGGGTGGGCTGCAATACCAAGATAGGTTATTAAACTTGGGGGTATTTAGTTTGGAAAAACGAAGGCTTAGGGGGGATCTAATCACAATGTATAAATATATGAGGGGACAGTACAGAGACCTTTCCAAAGATCTTTTTACACCTAGGCCTGTGACTGGAACACGGGGGCATCCGCTACGTCTTGAGGAAAGAAGGTTTAATCATAATCACAGATGAGGATTCTTTACTGTACGAGCAGTGAGACTATGGAACTCTCTGCCGCATGATGTTGTAATGAGTGATTCACTACTAACATTTAAGCAGAGCCTGGATGCCTTTCTTGAAAAATTTAATATTACCAGTTATGTATATTAGATTTTATGACAGGGTATTGATCCAGGGAACTAGTCTGATTGCCGGATGTGGAGTCAGGAAGGAAATTTTTCCCCATTGGAACTTGTTTGCCACATTGGGGTTTTTTTGCCTTCCTCTGGATCAACATGTTAGGCTACGGGTTGAACTAGATGGACTTAGAGTCTCCCTTCAACCTTAAAAACTATGATACTATAATACTATGAATTAGATTGTGAGCCCCAATGGGGACAGTGTTCCTGATGTATGTAAAGTGCTGCGGAATATGTTAGCGCTATATAAAAATAAAGATTTGATTTGATTTTTGATTTGTGAAATAATTAAAAAAAAAAGGGCTTCCCTATATTTTTGGTTCCCAGCTGGGTACAAATAGGCAGCTGGCGGTTGGGGGAACCGTAACTGCCTGCTGTAACTGGCTAGCATACAAAAATATGGCGACGCCCACGTCATTTTTTGGGGGGCGGGCAAAAAACTCCTGCATACAGTACTGGATGGAGGATGCTGAGTCTTGTAGTTCTGCTGCTGCTGTCTGCTCTCCTGCATACACTAGTGAATGGAGCATGCTGAGCCTTGTAGTTCTGCTCCCCCTGTCTCTCCCTCCAGCATTCAGTTCTGGATGCAGCATGCTGAGCCATGTAGTTCTGCAGCTGCTGTCTGCTCTCCTGCATACAGACAGACAGCAGACAGCAGCTGCAGAACTAATTTCAGTTTGCAGCCATCTCAGAAAATGGCGCTTTCATAGAAGCGCCATCTTTTGGCGCTGTATCCAACTCTTCCAGCTGACCTGGTGGCGGGTGGCTTGCTGGGTAATAATGGAGTTAGGGCTAGCTGTATATTATCAACTGGCCCTAAGCCCGAAATTCATAGTGTCACACCAATATTAGACATGGCCACCATGAATTTCTAGTACAGATATAAAAAAACACAACACACAGAAAAATATTTTTATTAGAAATAAAACACAACACAATTAGTGACTCCATCTTTATTGAAAAAAGAACCCCCCTCCACAGTAATCCTTGGCCAAGGGTGCTGCGCCGTCCAATCTGGATCCAATATCATATGATCAGTTTGCTGGAAGGCAAAGCGATCAGATGATGTGTTAGGTTCAAGGGCCTGAATCACATGACACAGCAGCTGATTGTATAAATGGCTTTTATACAACCAGCTGATGCATCAGTGCAAAAAAACCCCAAAAGACTACACACTTCTATGCAGCTTCCTGTCTGACAGCATCAGCTGATAGTTTAGCTGGCCGGGCAGTAAAAAGCCGGCCTCGCCGCTCGACTTATAGTGTCAGCTGATTCTGTCAGGTGACCGCATCAGCTGATCACCGCCAGGTCTGACAGAGAGAGAGAGAGAAAGAAGAGAGAGAGAGAAGATAGAGAAAAGAGAGAGAAAAGAGAGAGAAAAGAGAGAGAAAAGAGAGAAAGAGGGAGAGAGCGAAAAGAGAGATGAGAGAAGAAAGAGAGAGGAGAGAGAGAGAGAGGAGAGAGAGAGGAGAGAGAGAGAAGAGAGAGAGGAGAGAGAGACAGAGAGGGAAAAAGAGAAAAGAGAGACTGAGAAAAAGAGAGAGAGAAAAAGAGAGAAAAAGAGAGAGAGAAAAAGAGAGAAAGAGAGAAAAAGAGAGAGAAAGAGAGAGAGAGGGAGAGAGAAAAGAGAGTAGAGAGAGGGGAAAAGAGAAAAAGAATGACTGAGAAAAAGAGAGAGAGAAAAAGAGAGAAAGAGAGAAAAAGAGAGAGGTAGAGAGAAAGATTAAGAGAAAGAGAAAGAGAGAAGAGAGAGAAAGAGAGAAAGAAAAAGAAAGAGAGAAGAGTGAGTAGAGAGAGAGAAAGGGAAAGAGAGAAAAAGAAAGACTGAGAAAAAGGGAGAGAGAGAAAAAGAGAGAGAGAGAGAAAGAGAGCGAGAGAAAGAGAGAGAAAAAGAGAGAGAGGGAGATAGAGAGAGAGAAGAGAGGGAAGAGGGAGAGAGAGAGAGAGAGGGAAAAAGAGAGACTGAGAAAAAGAGAGATAGAGTAAAAGAGAGAAAAAGAGAGAGAGAAAGAGAGAGAGAAAGAGAGAAAAAGAGAGAGGAGAGAGGGAGAGAGAGAAAGAGAGAGAGAAAGAAAGAGAGTGAGAGAGAGTGAGAGAGAAAGAGAGAGAGAGAAAGAGAAAAAGAGAGAGAGCGCGAGCAATGCAGCCTCATTCCGTGAACTGCTCCAATTTTAGAGGTGTGTCCCGTGGCTCACAGCTGATGTCTGGCTCCTCCCCTCATTGCATAATTAAATTAAATTATAATTATAAATAAATAATAATTATAATTTACAATTAAAAATAAATTAAATTTTTCACCGGGACAGCCAGGATTTGAAATCGTGACCTAATGCTTCGTAGACGGGAGCTCTATCCATTGAGCCACTGGCTCTATTGAGAAACATAGGCAGATTTGGTAATCTTGACATTTACATTGCAGAATGAAGTCTGGTGACAGCGCGGCTCACTTCAGCTGCTGCGTGGAGAGGACACAGATTGCTCCCTGTCATCTTCATGTAGCAGAGCTGAAAGTGTCGTGTGGATTACTTCGAACCTGGATTGTTGTTTGGGGATTTTAATGAAAAGGTAAATGAGGTGTTTTTTTGTCTTTTATTCCAAATAAAGGATTTTCGCTGTGTGTGTTTCTTTACTTTCACTTACAGTTTAATCATAGAAGGTGTCTCAGGGAGAGGCCTGTCATGATTAACTCCTTATTACCCCGATTTCCACTGCACCAGGGCAATTCGAGATGAGCTGGGTAGAGTCCCGGGACTGCCGCATCTAATGGATTTAGCAATTCCGGGCAGCTGCTGGGTGATATTGTTAGGGTGCTTGGCTCCCCATAATGTGGCGCTCCCCATCCTGACAATACCAGCCTCCAGCCATGTGGCTTTATCCTGGCTGGTATAAAATATGGGGGGAACTGCATTTTTTTTATTTATTTATTTTACTGCATGATATAGAGCCGCCTACCGGCGGCTGAGATTGGTTGCAGTGAGACAGCTGTCACTCATCGTGGGGGCGTGTCTGACTGCAATCAATCATGGGCGCCGATGGGCGGAGAAAGCACAGCCATTTTCAAAAGAGGAAATGCCGCTGGAGATTTGTGACAGCCGTGCAGCGAGACGCCCGTGGTTGGTGAGTAGGAAAGAGAGAGGGATTGTGCTGGGGACGCAGGACGCATGCAGATACGAAAGGTGCGCACATACTTACTGTGAAAAGCCACGCTATTGGTGCTCGAACCGTTCTCGAACGTAACTCGAACTGCCGAACTTTTACCAAATCATTCGAGTTCGTCGAACGACTCGAATGCCCCCCAAAATCACTCAAACATGAAATTTGCGAACCTCGAACATTGCTCATCTTGAATTCAGACTTCAGCTCCGACGGAGCCACCGAACGTAGGGTCAAACATTATGTAAACCCAGTCTAAGAATATATTGACTCAATTTGAGTTACAGTTTGTTATTTTGCAAGTCATTGTGATATTGCATTGAACTTGTTTTGCAAAAACCTGTACTCCATCACCCCCTAATTACCAGGTTTTAAAGTTTCCTAATGACAGGCCATTTTTTTTTTTGTTGTGCCCTGTACTTTCTTTTTTCTTTCACTGACATGGCGACATGATGTTTTACTTCATGCAGTGCAAATTATATCATATTATTTTGTAATCTTGTTTTGCGGTATATAAAAAAATTAGGATATTTTTTATAGATTTTGTGATAATAAATATAAAAAAGCCATTTTAGTTTTTATTTCTTGTTTTCCGTATATATTTTATCTTCATGCTTCACACCAAAAAACCTATTGAATGATTTCTCCTAGTCACTACCATAACTGCACAATATTTTTTCATGTGTTTACATACATACATGATATATAGTATATACATATAAAATGTGGAACTTGTTCGTGTTTTTCGTGATATATTGTTTAAAATCTTACTTTTTAATTGGGATATACTAATTTATGCTGTGCAATGTGTATATATATAGTACTTCTCACTACCTTAATTCATGACAACTCCCTACATTATGTCCCCCTCCAATTCATTAGAACTCCCCCTCTGCCTCTACCCCCTCGCTATTTCTCAACTGTATGGACTTTGTCCTGCTCCCAACCACGACAATTTTGTACTCTGTGTCCTCCCTCTCCCCAGTTTATTATAGATTTATGTTCTTTGTCCTCGGCCCCATACATAACAATTTTATGTTCTGTGACCTCTCCTGTCCCAGTTCATTATAATATTATGTACTTCCTCCAATTTTTTAAATTTTTTTATGTCATGTGTCCTCTAATTTATTGCAATTTTATATCCTGCGTTCTCTCTCCCACCCGAATATTAATTGAAACTCAATGTCCTCCCCCATGCAATTCACCATATTGTCATGTGGTGTGTCTTCTCCCCCTATTCATTACCATTATATATCCTGTGCATACCTCCCCCTCACACAATACATTAAAAACACTTGTTCGGTGTCCTTTCTCTCCCTCGATTCATTACATTTGTGTCTTATGTCCTTTCCCTTCCCAAGTTCAAGTTCAGTAGAGTTTTTGTTTTCGTTCTCCCACCCCCTTCCACTGCAATGTTATGCCCAGTGACCTCCCCTGCCCACATTTCATCACAATTTTTCATCCTTTGTCCTCTAATTTATCACAATTTTAGTCCTATGTTCTCTTTCCGATCTCCCAAATTCATTAGAATTCCTTGCCCTTCCAATTGATTTCAAACTAGATCCTCACTCATCCAATTCTTTACAATTTTATGTACTGTGTCCTCTCTTTCCTTCAATTAATTACAATTTTATGCCCAGTAACCTCCCTCTCCCCCAGTTCATTACAATTTTATGTCCTATGTTCTCTCATTCCTTTCATTATAATTTTATGTCCCGTGTCATCTAATTCTTTACAGTTTTATATCCTGTGTCCTCTCTCCACCAGTTAAATTCAATTTTATGTTGTGTCCTCCCTACTACTCCTCAATTCAATTAAATTCTGTAGTATGTCCTCTTTATCCCCCAATTCCATGTCTGCTGTGTTAAAAAAAAAGAATAAATTAAAAACTCAAATTATCCAGTGCATAGCTGCATCCCTCAACAATTATTTGTGGCTTGGTACTTTCTAAATCAGGGGTCTCAAACTCCCAGGGTATATGGGCCGCGCATAGAAAAAAAATGGAATTTGGGAAGGTGCATTTCCATTTCTTTTTTGCATAAATGACAAAGTAAAATTTTTAGTAATACCCTATTTTTTGCTTGTTTATGTTATTTTTTTAAAATGGTATTCATCGTATGGGTTATGGTTATGTTCACATGGGTATGACATCAGTACAGGGCCTTCTAGTCACTTAGTAAAATGATTCTATAATAGAATTAGCATAAATAACAGATAGGGGAGGACAGACAGTCAGGGGGTGCAGGAATCACTATGAATACTCACCCCAGCTATCAGCTGATCGGCAGCTGCTGTCATTCAAACAGCTGCTCATTTTACAAACTTTACTTGTTTGGGTTTCAAAACCTATACATCCTAGCTGACAAGTAAAGGTACTGTATGTATAGAATCAGCCTGATAGTGCAAGTATAGCACTGGCTTTAGGTTATATAGGGAAATCCTAGTGATTGGTGCGCTTTAAGTCAGCTACCAAAGTTTGTATTTTACCAACCCCATAATATTTAACGATCACATTGTTATGTGTATTTTAAAAAGAAAAACCTTTAAAGCTAAAATGCACATAAGATTTATGAAAACACTGGGCTTGAAGTCCCAAGAATAACTTTTAATGCTTCAAGGAAGTATTTCACAGCATTGTGAGACCTGTTGTATTTTACATGATCATTATGCTAAATGAAAGGTTTTACAGATCCCCTTGGCTCCCCATAGACGCGAAGCAGTGTTCGGAGTTCGCATCTTCACAGCATGCTATGCACTTTGAACTTCCTATTTTACAGCTATTAAATTTCAACATAAGGTGGATACCCTCACAAACAGTCCCTTAAGGCCTAATTATCCTGCATGTTTTTCTAAACATTATCAGTACACCTTCTCTATTCTCCGTATAGCTGCCATTAACTCCCCTGCTTGGCCAGATACACGCTCTGATTGGTTGCATTGAGGTTAGCTGCGCAGCTTGGGGAAATCTGTCAATAAACAACTAGTTGAGGAAAACTCTTGTTTCTGAAATTTTCATGCAAGGCACACAGGAAGAAATTTACTCTGTCTTTTGAGATGCAGTTTACAATCCTTTTACTGACTTCTAGGCACGTTTTCATATCATTCAGTATAAGAGTCATTGAATTCACAATGATATGTGGCTCTGTTTTCCTTTAGGAGAATAGCAAACTGTGCTACACTATAAAAAAAATTGTAAAACAGACAACGGTGGTTGTAAAAATCTGTATGTCTTCATTGAACATAAGTAATATTACACTTGTTGACTAATGCCATAAAAACCAGGTTCACGGAAACTGCTTTAGAATTATATGAAGCCAATCGATTACATTTACTTGCAGGTTGGACATAAACTTGAATGTACTACAAGTTGAATAAATGTGTCATTATCTTGGTCTACTTATACAACATCAGATAGCAGGAAGGAAAGATCCAGCGTGGAAGACAAGAGATCAGGGTAAGTACAAATATCATAGGGCAATAGTGCAAGTAGAGTTACAGGTAACGGACCTGAGTAGACTATCAGTAAGGCTTGTTGCCGAAACGCATTGGTCCGCTACCTTTAACTCTACTTGCACTATTGCCATATGATATCTGGATACTATGGTTGCTATTAAATGTTAAGTTACTTACCTGTCTTCCACGCTGGCTCTTTTCTTCTTGTTGTCCGATGTTTTTGAAGTCGCTCTCACTTGGTTTTCCTGCCACCCTGGTCTTCACATGCCCAGATGGTGAGCTGAGACATCCTACATTTTTTTGACTTATACTATACTTATCCTTTGATATAATCTTCTTATTAATATTGTTTTCGTCCAAAGCTGTATTTACATCACTGCTGACTTCAGATGTAGAATTTCTTATAATGATAAAGATACTATGATGGAACAAGATATCTTGATATGAAAAAGTATGACTTGACACTTAACTATCCAAGTCTTTGGTTGTGTCAAGTGTTAAAGGGAACCAATCCCCAGGATTTTCGTATATAACCTAAAGCCAGTTCTATACTGGCCCTATTAGGCTAATTCTCCACATACCTGTAGTGGTCAGCAGCCTCAGATGTTTAGGTTTTGAAATCCAAGAAACTGAAGTTTATAAAATGAGCAGCTTCTTGAGTGGCAGTTGCACTGGAGCAGATCATATATTCTAAGGGGTACTTTGCACACTACGACATCGCAGGTGCGATGTCGGTGGGGTCATGTCGAAAGTGACGCACTTTCTGCGTTGCTTTCGACATCGTAGTGTGTAAATCCTAGATGATACAATTAACGAGCGCAAAAGCGTCATAATCGCATCATCGATGTAGCGTCGGCGAATTCCATAATTACACTGACGCGACGGTCCGATGTTGTTCCTTGCTCCAGCGGCAGCACACATTGCTGTGTGTGAAGTCGCAGGAGCGAGGAACATCTCCTACCTGCGTCACCGCGGCTCCCGTCGGCTATGCGGATGGAAGGAGGTGGGCAGGATGTTTACATCCCGCTCATCTCCGCCCCTCCGCTCCTATTGGCCGCCTGCCATGTGACGTCGCAGTGACGCCGCATGACCCGCCCCCTTAATAAGGAGGCGGTTCGCCGGCCAGAGCGACGTCGCATGGCAGGTGAGTGAATGTGAAGCAGCCGTAGCGATAATATTCGCTACGGTAGCTATCACAATGATATCGCAGCTGCGACGGGGGTGGGGACTATCGCGCTCGGCATCACAGCATCGGCTTGCGATGTCATAGTGTGCAAAGTTCCCCATAGTTATCCCTTCTCCCTGTTAGAATTAGCATAAGCATAATACAAACGACTCACTTTGTCTAGCAGGACCTGTGGTGAGGTTATACCCATGTGACCAGGAGGGGCGGGTCCTCAGCCACCAAAACTGGATACCGGGTCCCATGGGTATGACCTCACCACAGGTACTGCTAGACAAAGTGAGTCGTTTGTATAATACTTATGCTAATTTTAACAAGGAGAAGGGATAACTGTGAATATATGATCTGCTCCAGTGCAACTGCCACTCAAGAAGCTGCTCAATTTATAAACTTCACTCTCTTGGATTTCAAAACCTAAACATCCGAGCTGACCACTACAGGTATGTATAGAATCAGCCTGATAGTGCCAGTATAGCACTGGCTTTAGCTTATATACGAAAATCCTGGTGATTGGTTCCCTTTAACCCCTTCACGACCTTGGACGGATCTATCCGTCCAGGATCGTGTCCCGTTAAGCCCCGCCCCCTGCCGCGGGCAGGCGGCGTGGATCGGCACATATATCAGCTGTTTTCAAAAGCTGACATGTGTGCCTGCTAGCCGCGGGTGGAATCGCTTCCACCCGCGGCCATTAACCCCTTAAATCTTGCTGCCAAAGTCTGGCAGCAAAATTTAAATGCGCGCGGCCATGTTTGTTACTTACCGCCGCCCCCACCGGAAGTCACGTGTGTTATCACGTGACCATCGGTGGTTGCCATCGTAGCACAGGGTCATGTGATGACGCCTGCTGCTACGATGTTTCACTTTCGTTTTCCCTCGGCCGAGAGCAGAGGGAAAACCAAAGTGACTGAATCTGCTGATTACAGCTGTATTGCTGTGATCAGCAGATAGCGATCAGCGATCGGATTGCTGATCGCTATAGCCCCCTAGGGGGACTAGTAAAATAAAAAAAAAGTAAAAAAAAAAGTTTTAAAAAATAAAATAAAAAAAAAAAACCTAAAAGTTCAAATCACCTTCCTTTCCCCCCATTGAAAATTAAAGGGTTAAAAAATAAATAAATATACACATATTTGGTATCGCCGCGTTCAGAAATGCCCGATCTATCAAAATATAAAATCAATTAATCTGATTGGTAAACAGCGTAGTGGCAAAAAAATTCCAAACGCCAAAATTACGTTTTTTGGTCGCCGCAAGTTTTAAGCAAAATGCAATAACAGGCGATCAAAACGTAGCATCTGCGCAAAAATGGTACCATTATAAACGTCAGCTCGAGACGCAAAAAAAAGGCCATCACTGAGCCATAGATCCTTAAAAATAAGAACGCTACGTGTTTCGGAAAATGGCGCAAAACGTGCGCCACTTTTATTGGACAAACTTGTGAATTTTTTTTAACCCCTTAGATACAAGTAAACCTATACATGTTTGGTGTCTACAAACTCGCACCGACCTGAGGCATCACATAGATACATCAGTTTGATCATATAGTGAACACAATGAATAAAACGTCCCAAAAACTATTGTGCGATGACACTTTTTTTGCAGTTTTTCCACACTTGGAATTTTTTTGCTGTTTTCCAGTACAATATATGGTAAAACCTATGGTTTCATTTAAAAGTACAACTCGTCCCGCAAAAAACAAGCCCTCATATGGCAAGATTGACGGAATAATAAAAAAGTTACGGCTCTCGGAAGAAAAGGAGCAAAAAACAAAAATGCAAAAACGGAAAGTGCCCAGGGGCTGAAGGGGTTAACTTTCTGTACGGTGATATATTTCTTGTGTGTTAGTTTTAGAAATGCTATAAATGCTCATACTTCCCTCCTGAATCCAAGAGGAAAATATATTAAAGGGATTTTCCTGGGTTAAACTGAATTTCTGCTGCCACTTTATATGACTGTTATCAGTAAATCTTGCAATGCTGTAATGTGCGCACTGTAAGGATTCTGCTCCATTGCCTGCTTAAGAAGGCAGTCACATGACTGCGAGTATTAGACGTCTTGCGGTCACATGTCGACTAGATTTTAATCCACTTGTGTCAATAGAACGTTGAGAGAAACAGTAAAGGTTTCTAATTGACGCATGTGAGCGATTATTATTATTATTATTTATTTATAGAGCACCATTAATTCCATGGTGCTGTACATGAGAAGGGGGTTACATACAAAATACGTATACAAGTTACAGTAGACAGACTAGTACAGAGGGAAGAGGGCCCTACCCTTGCGGGCTTACATTCTATAGGATTATGGGGAGGAGACAAAAGGTGGGGTGTAGGTCAGGCGGCGGCTCCGCACGGTGGTCGGGCGGCAGCTCCGCACGGTGGTCGGGCGGCAGCGAGTTCATTGTAGATTGTAGGCATTTCTGAACAGATGAGTTTTCAGGTTCCGTTTGAAGTTTGCAAGGGTAGGGGATAGTCTGACGTGTTGAGGCAGCGAGTTCCAGGAGACTGGGGATGCTCGGGAGAATTATGTTAATGCTTGCTGTCACATGACCACCTCGAGGAGGTAACAGACCGGAATTCTGACAATGTTCACATTGCACACTGTTAGGATTCTGTAATCTGCAGGAACATAGGGATAACTGTACAATTTTAACTAAAGTCTGGAAAACCACTTTGACCCCTCTATGCAGTATCACATACATGTAAGTGATTTTAGGGATGATTGCCTCTATAGAGGGCTCAGGAGCTGAGTTTTCTTCACATGTGGAATATATTGGTTAAATTAAATAGTCTACACCTGTCTCTAATAAAGGAGTTGAGGACTGGGATTGGCTTTTAACCATTTAAACACTGCAGTCAATCTTTGACAGTAGCCTATGCAGTGACAAGCAAAAGGGTAACAATGTTCATCTTTTAAATTTCAGGAGCCATATCTCACCATCCTCTACAGCTTCGAATGTGGGTCTACCTTAATTTTATAGATAGAAAATCATCTTTTATAGACTAACATCTTGGCTATGTCTATAAGTTTGACTTGCATTTTTTTATCATATGATTAGTTATGCAGATTTGTGTCATGTAACTGCATTTTTAGGATTTTGCTCCTGGTGGCAGAAATATATTTTTCTTCCTAAATACTACTTATTACAATCTGTCCTAGTCAATATCGAGCGCTCGGAGAAAAGACCTGCATTCATGTGAGCATGATCAGTTTTCTGTTTATTTAGCCAATGCACAGATAATTTATACCATTTACAGATCAATGGGATATTGCAAAAAAGGCTTTGAGTGGAAATTTACAAGTTGATCATATGACCTTTAAGTTTGAGAAAAACAAAAATGTAGAGTCTCACATATCAGATAAGAAAAACATTTAGCAGACAATAATAATCCTTGAGCTTGTTTCATTGTTTTGAAGGCTACACAATGGCTATGAACTTACACCAGATATACTAATGGACAATAAAATATTTAAAATCAAGAAATATAGAAACTATTCACCCTTCTATATCAATTTACCCCTTTTGTAAATGGTATAACCTTCACTACAGGGTCAGTAGGCGTCCAAACAGGAGCTGCTGGCTCATGGGCCTAGTACCCATAAGGGGTCTTCCTACCACTTCACCCATCCACCCTCAGTGTGGACACCTACTCCCCGTCAGCAGAGGCCATTTGGGTTCCGTAGTAAACTACAGAGGGTTCAATACTGGAACTCTTAGCACATACATTATTCAGTAGTTTAGGTAATGCATATATCAATGCTTTTACAGCTATATAAAGCAATAGACAGAATAACAATATTTGCATGTAGGTTTGCATAATGCCAGAAACCCATCCTGCTAGGCCCCTAAACCAATTAGCTGGATTCATAAAAGAAAATGTATTTCCCCACCAGGAGTCCTTGTTGGCATCGTGCTCTTTTAACCATTTATCCCTAAGTTCACTTGTTTTCTGTATATCTGCTCTAACCTGGAGGTTGCCTGCAGGGTCAATGTAATGGCAACAGGCAGGACCAATTATTTGACACATTCCTCCGTCTTTTGCTGTCACAAAGTCTAGCACTATAGTATGCTGGTTAATGACAATTAATTGTTTTTGTATAGCATTGGTATCATTAAGAATTTCAAGAACCCGAAAAATTTGATCATCCAGGTAGTCAGTGGCCTCTACTAGCTTGTCCCACATTTGTATTAATTTTTTAGCCCCCTAAAATTATACCCCATTGCCATGTCACCTGAGCACGTTTAATGTGATGTGCCAATTCTCGGGTTGCTGTGGGCTGCTATTTTTAGGCTTGTAAAGGCTCAATAACCCTGGATCTTCCCAGCCCGATAATTCCAGCTTGCAGCTCTGCTTTACCTTGGCTGGTTATTTAAAATAGGGGGGTCCCCATACCGTTTTCTTAAAAATACTAATTTATCTAATATATAAAGCTAAGTTTATGTATATATGTATGTCCTCTAAAGGAATTTGCACCATCGTATGTACAATCATGAAATTTTGCACAGACAATCCATTTGATTCAGGGAATCTTATAGACTATCTTTTGAGGGGACATTTTAACCATTTAATTTTAATTTTTGCCAAAAAACCTGCCTCCATTAAAGTCAATAGAGCTGGGAGCTACAGTGCAGCCAGAACTTCAGAAGAATGCGCTGCCATGCCCTTAAATGGAATGTTGGCATGTCACAATGCAGCCAGGAAAAAAGACAGTCAGACAGAGACAGAGAGACAGGGAACGAAACAGACAAAGCAACAGGGAAAGAGACAGGGAAAGAGACAGGGAAAAAGAATGACAGACAGGGAAGGAGACAGAAAGGGAAAGAGACAGACAGGGAAAGAGATAGACAAAGAGACAGACGGGGAAAGACAGGGAAAGAGACAGACAGGGAAAGACAGGGAAAGAGACAGACAGGGAAAGAGATAGAGACAGAAAGGCAAAGAGACAGACAGAAACAGACAGGGAAAGAGACAAACAAGGAAAGAGACAGACAGACAAAGAGAGAGAGACAGACAGACACAGAGAGAGACAGACAGAGGGGGAGACAGATAAAGACTGGGAGAGAAACAGAGAGACAGTTACTCTCCTGGACAGCACCAGGTGCTACAGCTTGTTTATAAATAAATAATAAAAAAGTACCCTCTATTTTTTATTACCAGCCAAGGTAAAGCTTATAGCGCAAGCAAAAGAATTCCAGTTCCCGAAGAAGATAAAATTAATTCATTTTTATTAGAAATATTAAAAGCCAAGTTCAGACTCCATGATTAAAAGTTCACTTTTTTTCTGAAGCACAATAGTTGAATCACTGAAGTCACATGAAGATAGATTAAAAGGAAAACCTACACGTTTCATACACTGAGAAGCAAAAAAAAGTAATATTTTGAACTTTTGACTTAGTCTCCAAATCTCATTTTACAGTCCCTGACAGAAGTTCTGTCGCTTATCCATGTTATGTAAATAAAAGCTTATAACCCGAGTTTAAATTCATCCATTGGTTTCATAAATTACTCTTTTGAAAGCTGAAACCCTCCCAAATTTGGCTTAGGTTATGAAAATAAAGTTGCTGCAAAGCTGAAATTTTGGGTTTTGCTAAATACTACAGAAAATTAATCAAGGGGTTTTCTAAGATTGTTAAACCCCTCACAGATCTCACTCATAAAATAACGGCTGTGTCTGGGTGGGGGGCTGAGGTTGCCAAGGCATTTTCTTGTCTCAAAAAGGCATTTACCTCTGCCTTGGTCCTTGTTCAGGGAAAGTAGAGAAAAAAAGTATTCAGCTCACCCATGTAAGGTCCTCCAGTCTGCAATTGATGCACGTAGTCCTGCGGACAGGCAGGTCCAGCTTCAGAGTAAACGGTAATAGAAAATGAGTGGGACTCAGCACCAATATGGATGAATAAAAATCTTCATGCTTTATTTGGAAAGTTTAAAAATAGAGAAAAGGGTCACAAATCATCCAAAATCGCCATGCGACTTGCCGTGCGGCTTGACGCGTTTCGGACACAAAAAGGGGAATTTAAAAACAGTCCTTAATCATAAGCCATGTAGGATGGGAGGCAAGAGATATATATAGCACCTTAAGAAGTAATGAAATACAAGAGCAAGATGGAAAACAGGAAGGGAGTCCACCCGAAAACATGCAAATTAGTAAGAGGGTTGGTATATCATTGGATTCTCTTAACCCCATATGCGTATGTATATCTACTGGGGAATTCATGAAAAACAATTCTTAGATTACAAAAAGACCTCAAAATAAGGTCAATGCAAGCATACATGTGTATATGTGCACCATTCCACCCACCCATATATTTCGTATAGCAATTATTTCACTAAGGAAACAAAAAAGATTATTTCATTGGTCTATGAAAAGATGTTCATGCAGATATTATAATAAGTGGATATATCTTATATAGATGGTATGTGTACACATGCATATTGTTACGGTTGCTGCGAGCACTGGAGACTATGTCTAGATTTCTTGCTACTGCACATGTGCGAGCGCTGGAGACTAAGTCCAGATTTCTTGCTACTGCACATGTGCGAGCGCTGGAGACTAAGTCCAGATTTCTTGCTACTACACATGTGCGAGCGCTGGAGACTAAGTCCAGATTTCTTGCTACTGCACATGTGCGAGCGCCGGAGACTAAGTCCAATCTTGGAGCCATTGCACATGTGCGGGTGACATCATCGCTGACACGAGGTCACATGTCTCTGACACCTTCTATGCCGATTGGTCGCTGGTCATGTGCTTGTGACGTCTTGCTCGGTGATAGGCCAGCATGACGTCACTCCTGTCGTTCTGGCAGCGGATTGGCTCTGGTGTCCTCCATCTTGGATCAGGCACAGAGTCTATATAAGACCCTGACACACGCCGCATGGTGCTCAGTCCTCTTGGTTCATGCATATGAGTAGACGCTCTGTGCGCATTCCTCTAGGCATTCCTCTGTCTATGCTAGGTGAGCGCTACCGGCAGGGTAGCGTTCTTATACCTTACAGCTTCGGCTGCTGTCCGTATCCTTACCTCTTAGGGGAGCGGACATAGGCAGGTGCCTGAGGCACATGGTCTGGCTGGGCCTTGTGATTCTACTCGTAGGTGGACGTTGCCGCTAGGGTAACGTTCCTTATACTGCGTCTGGCAGTTGTTCGTATCCTCGCACACTAGGGGAGCGAACAGAGGTAGGAGCTTTGTGCGGCTTACGCTGCTGTTTGTCTCTTTTGCACCACTAGAAGAGCGGACCTAGGCAGGTGCCATATCTAGTGATTCGTGTCCTCGCACACTAGTGGAGCGAACGCAGGTAGGAGCTTTGTGCGGCTTACGCTGCTGTTCGTCTCTTTTGCACCACTAGAAGAGCGGACCTAGGTAGGTGCCATTTCGCACACATTGCCTTTGTCTCTGTGATTGTTAACAGAGATCATTCCACACACCCTCCAAGTAAGGGAGGAATTGCTTTACTTACTTATTATATTCTTCTGTGAGTTAACAGAGGTATTGCACTCTGCCATAGTCTGCAGCAAAGTCTTTGCACGGTGGACCCTGACTGTCTGATACTCCTTTCAGTTATTATCAGACAGCCCCCCGTAACACATATAAATGCATGTGCTCTGTGGGTGCAGGGCAAAGAAAAAGATAGATAGAAATAGAAATACATGTATGTGGACTAGATATTATATCGTCTCCAGTATAGGATTTTATATATTATAGACATATGAAAAAAAAATAAAAAAAAAAATATAATATTTTTATTTTAGTTTTTATTTTTATTTCTATATTTTGTATGTGTAGCTATATGAGCTCTATGTACACATGTGTGCAGTGTGTACACATGTGTACGATGGAAGAAACATATAAAACAGCCTGACCTTGATAGACAATTTCTTGTTGAAGTGGATGCATCAGAAGTAGGAGAGGGGGCAGTATTGTCCCAGGTGTCACCTTCTTTCACTCATCTTGAGCCTTGTGGTTTTTTTTCTAGGGAATTATCTTACTCTGCTTTAATTTATTATGTCAGTAACTGAGAGTTGTTGGCCATTAAGTAGGTTCTTGAGGAATAAAGGCACTTTATGGAGGGGGCTAGACTTCCGTTCATGGTTATCATTGACCATAAAAATTTCATTTACCTGGAAAATGCAAAGAGGCTTAATCCCAATCAGGCCAGATGGACCTTACTTTTTTCTCAATTTCATTTTTCCATTTCTTATATTCCTGGGTCTAACATTACTCATGCAGATGCTCTTTCTCAGAGCCTGTGTCCCGTCCAGCAAGAAGAGGTTAGTCCATCCCCTATTTTCACTCCGGGAATGGTGATTGCTACTTCCAATGTTGAATGGGAAATAGTTATATCACATCCGGCCCCTACTGATGCCCCAAAAGATAAGTTGTTTGTGCTCATCAACCTTAGGCTGACATGGAACTTAGTGCCTGACCCTAAAACTCCTCTGCCTCATATGAAGACACCACGTCTATAAATGTCACCTGGTAAATAATGAGTTGCCCTAAAGCTTCAGGTTCTCTTCTGTTTTTCATACTTTCGACTCCTGTTTAAGATTTTGAAAGATGGATATTATGTCCCTAAGGTGTATTTAGGCAATTTAAAAGGAGAATATTAATTATTATTATTATTATACACCATATACTCATAACCCGTTAGATATACCATTCATTGATGTTGTTAGCCATAATTTTACTATTTGAAGTATTATACAAAGCACAACATTTAGAGAAGTCTCTTGTGTGTATTCATGGAACATTTGTTGAACCTATTATGATTTATGTCTGAACTGTCTTAACAAATAGAGTATAATATAATCTCTGCTGATGGCACAAAGATATTTTGATTACAATTAACAATGAAGCAATGAGTTGTTAGGAAACAGGTTATTTTCATTTACTTTTCATGTAACCATTTTCTATTGGCATTTAAAGAGGCAGCCTGTCAAAGTGTAGCATAATAAGACAAGCTGCTAATAATATTCACACTTCTTTCACATAGGAAAAATATTCAGATGTCATCCCTAGTCTTGTATGACACTTCTCTGGCCAAGGTGAAGTGCCTTATTGGCCATTTTTCCTACAGGGCATCCATCTCCGAAATGCTCTGCTAACTGCTTTCCAGTCATCTGTTAACACATTCTGTATGTATAGAAATAAGGTGCATCTTCCACCAAACATTTATGTAGAGTGGTCCCTATATACGTGTATATACATACAAGTGCATTTCAGTCTTCCTAAGCATTTAAAAATATCCCTTAGTCTGGTCCAGTAGGCTACACAATCATGGGGAAGATTGCTGACTTGACAGATGTCCAGAAGGCAGTCATTGACACACTCCACAAAGAGGGTAAGCCACAAAAGCTCATTGATAAAGAAGCTGGCTGTTCACAGTGCTGTATCCAAGCATATTAATGGACAGTTGAGTGGAAGGAAAAAGTGTGGTATAAAAAGGTGCACAAGCAACCGGGATAACTGCAGCCTTGATAGGATTGTTAAGTAAAGACCATTCAAAAAATTTGTGGGAGATTATTAAGAAGTGGACTGCTGCTGGAGACAGAGCATCAATAGCCACCACACACAGACGTATGCAGGACATGGGCTACAACTGTTGCATTCCTTGTGTCAAGCCACTCATGACCAATAGACAATGCCAGGAGCGTCTTACCTGGGTCAAGAGAGAAAAAGAACTGGACTGTTGCTCAGTGATCCAAGGTGCTGTTTTCAGATGAAAGTAAAATTTTGTATTTAATTTGGAAATGAAGGTACCAGAGTCTGGAGGAAGAGTGGAGAGGCCACAATCCAACCTGCTTGAGGTCTAGTGTGAAGTGTCCACAATCAGTGATGCTTTGGGGAGCCAAAGGTTCACTGTGTTTTATCAAGACCACAGTCAGCGCAGCTATCTACAAGGAAAATTTAGAGCAATTCATGCTTCCCTTTGCCCACAAGGTTATGGAGATGGATATTTAATTACCCAGCATTACTTGGCACCTGTCCACACTGTCAAAAGTATCAATACCTGGTTTAATAACCCCAGTATCACTGTGCTTGATTGGCCAGCAAACTCACCTGACCTAAACCCCATAGAGAATCTATTGAGTATTGTCAAGAGGAAGATGAGAGACACCAGACCCAACATTGCAGACAAGCTGAAGGGTACTATCAAAGTAACCTGGATTCCATAACACCTCAGCAGTGCCACAGGCTAATCGCCTCCATGTCACGCCACATTGATGCATTCATTCATGCAAAAGGAGCCCCGACCCAGTATTGAGTGCATTTACTGTAAATACTTTTTCAGTAGGTGCCAACATTTCTGAGTTTAAAATCTTTTTTTCAGTTCTTATATAATAATCTAATTTTCAGAGATAATGACTTTTGGGTTTTCATTGGCTGTAAGCCATAATCATCAACATTAACAGAAATATACACTTGAGATAGATCACTCTGTTTGTAATGACTCTATATAACATATGTGTTTCCCTTTTTATATTGAATTACTAAAATAAATTATCTTTTTGATGATATTCTAATTTATTGAGATGCACCTGTATTTCAGAAGTCCTAAGAGTTTGAGACAGATGAAATAATGTAGAGGCCATTGTTCAGATTTTCTCGATACTACACACATAATTTTTTAAGTCATAAAAATGTACAGTACAGACCAAAGGTTTGGACACACCTTCTCATTCTAAGAGTTTTCTTTATTTTCATGACTGAAAATTGTAGATTCACATTTAAGGTATCAAAACTATAAATTAAAACATGTGGAATGAAATACTTAAAGTGTGAAACAACTGAAAATATGTCTTATATTCTAGGTTCTTCAAAGTAGCCACCTTTTGCTTTGATTACTGCTTTGCACACTCTTGGCATTCTCTTGATGAGCTTCAAGAGGTAGTCACCGGAAATGGCCTTCCAACAGTCTTGAAGGAGTTCCCAGAGATGCTTAGCACTTGTTGGCTCTTTTGCCTTCACTCTGCGGTTCAGCTCACCCCAAACCATCTCGATTGGTTTCAGGTCTGGTGACTGTGGAGACCAGGTCATCTGGCGTAGAACTCCATCACTCTCCTTCTCAGTCAAAAAACCCTTACACAGCCTGGAGGTGTGTTTGGGGTCATTGTCCTGTTGAAAAATAAATGATGGTCCAACTAAACGCAAACCAGATGGAATAGCAAGCCACTGCAAGATGCTGTGGTAGGCATGCTGGTTCTGTATGCCTTCAATTTTGAATAAATCCCCAACAGTGTCACCAGCAAAGCACCCCCACACCATCACACCTCCTCCTCCAAGCTTCATGGTGGGAACCAACCATGTAGAGTCCATCCGTTCACCTTTTCTACAAAGACACGGTGGATGGATCCAAAGATCTTACATTTGGACTCATCAGACCAAAGCACTTTTCGCTGGTCTAATATCCATTCCTTGTGTTCTTTAGCCCAAACAAGTCTCTTCTGCTTGTTGCCTGTCTTTAGCAGTGGTTTCCTAGCAACTATTTTACCATGAAGACCTGCTGCACAAAGTCTCCTCTTAACAGTTGTTCTAGAGATGAGGTGTGTCCAAACTTTTGGTCTGTTCTGTATAAAATACAAGAAAAGATACAAAAACTTGTAAATAATAATCTTATTAATTTATTTCAGGTGTGTGTAATGGGAATAAATTACTACATTTGCAAAATAGAAAAATAATAACTCCTAAAAGGTTCTTCCAAGAGTTCTGCACAATAAAGATTAAAAGAAGTGGGTGTTATAATGTTCCTCACAGTGTTGTTACTCAGAGTCCTAAATGTTAGTTAGTCAGGATAGTGTCGCGGGCGAAGGAGGGGACGCCGTGCTCTCCCACTGCTCGGGTCCGGCCGCCGCTGCTGCTGCGGCCTCTGCTGCTCGGTGGCTCGAGCGATGGGCCGGATCCCGGGCGCTCGAACGGCGCTCCTCGCCCGTGAGTGAAAAGGGGATTGGTTTTGGGGATTTATTTTCCGTGATGCCACCCACGGTTGTGATGATTGTGTGGACACCACCGCTGCTCTGTATAGGGATCCCGGGAGCGGTGACAGGGAGCAGCTTTGTTGTTATTCCTCCCCTCCGTGGGTAGGGGGTTGGTTGTCCCGGGGCCCGGTGATGGGGTAGGGGTGGATGGCCGGGTGCGGGGCCTGGTGAGGTGCAGGGTCGCGGTGGCAGCGCTGTGCCGTACGGCACGGTGGTACTCACTCAGCCTGAGACGTTGACACATTTCTCGGTAAAACACACGGCTGGAAAGACGGTTCCCACGGACGGCTGCTGTTGCTTTTCCCAGGTAGTTAACGGTGACTGTCTCTTTCCCTGCACCTTGAGTAATGTTGGTAGCGATGGGTTCCCACCGGTAACCCGCTCCCCGACTTGGATATGGGCCGGAGGAGCCCCTCTTTGCCCGCAGGCGCTGGCCCTGAGAAACTGGTGCCTTGGCGGTGGCGGTGTCTTTCTCTTACGGTTGGACTGTTGCCTTCAATCGGGACTTAGCTGCCGGGAGACCCAGAGGTCCCCTTCACTGACGGATTTGGCAAATTCACGGTGACTCCTAGCCTTGCCGGGATCCAAAAGGCCCCTGCCAATTGTGCTGGCTTCTCCTTGTATACCGGTCCGGTACCGCCGGGCCACCACCCGTCCACGGTCCTTTCGGCAACCTCCGATCAGCCTCTCCTGCAGACGGTCACCGCCATCTGCTAACCTTGCTGTCTCAGTCCGGGGCACACACCCGGACCAACTTCAGGCTTTCCAAACTGTCACTTTCTCCTTCACTTCAACTCCTCTCACTTGCTCCTCTACCACTTCACTCTAACTTCAACTCTAATCTCCTTCAACTGCCTGGTTTTCCCGCCTCCAGGACTGTGAACTCCTCGGTGGGCGGAGCCAACCGCCTGGCCCACCCCCTGGTGTGGACATCAGCCCCTGGAGGAAGGCAACAAGGGTTTCTGGTTTAGCTTAGGTGTACCTAACCGGGGTGTAGGGTGTGGTGGTGTCATTACCTGTGACCCCCCTGGCTTGCCCAGGGCGTCACAATAGTACCAGGAAAATGTGTATTTTCATATATTCTGAAATTGTTCAGCAATGTGGCATGTGATGCAGAATGTCCATTTACTTTCTGCAGATTCTAGATTACAGATAGATAAAAAGCAGCGTTCAAATGGTCATAAAAATTTTTTCGGCCATTTGCAAATTGCAGATGTAACTGCCTTTAATAATTGCAGCTACTTGTTATTAACATGCACTTGTCTAGTCTGTAAATCAGAACAGACTACTATGTGCTGAAAATTTTTTGGATGTGGATAAGTACACTGGTTAGACTGTTCTACATATTTTCAAAAGTTGTCAGGTTTAGTGATGGGTGGACCCGAACTTTAAAAGTCCAGATCCGCACAGTTTCAAAGGTGACCGGGTGCTGGACCTGGGCCCAAGATTCCAGATTTGATCCGGATTCATCATTCAGGAAAGTAAAAAAATGAAGGAAAAATAAAGAAAATAAGAATGAAGTGAGCGCTTCATACTTACCAAGGCTCCTTCATGGCTCTACGCTTCTCCCGCAGCCTCTACTTCACTTCCTGGGCTGCTCATCATTGCTCATCCATATGCACTGATTATCCTGCTCACCAGTCATCCTGGTATCTGTGATTGGTTACAGTCAGACATGCCTCCAGCCTGTGTGACAGCGTCTGAATGCAACTAATCACAGGCGCCAGGACGGCCAGTGGGTGGGGAAAGCAGTGCAACTGTCTGTCCGTATTGTGGTATAAAAATATATAAATAATGCAATTGGCATAGGGTCCTCCATATTATGATACCCAGCACACATAAAGCCTACAGCTGTGTATCAAAATAAGAACCACGAGGCTGCTTTTTTGTTTTTAATTAATTAATTAAATTATTTTTAAAAACAGCATACGGTCCACCCCAATTTTGATACTCAGCCATGATAAGGCCCATCACTTGGTGGCTGGTATTCTGAGCCTTTGGGAGTCCCATGGTTATTGGGACCCCCAGGGCTAAGAATAGCAGCCTACAGCCACCGCAAAATTGTTGCATCCATTAGATGCGACAATCCCAGCACTTTACCCAGCTCTTCCCAATTGCCCTGGTGCAGTGGCAATTGGGGTGATAGGTGTTAATGAGAGTGCACAACTGTCATCAAGTCCAGAATTAATGATGGGTAGGGGTCTATGAGATATCCATCACTAATGCTATAAGTAAAAAGAAGTAAACACAAACACAGAGAAAAATCCTTTAATTGAAATAAAATACAGCACCCTCTTTCCCCTCTTTATTAACCCCAAAAGACCCCTGAAGTTCCGCTGTAATCCACATGAAGTCTCATGATGGTCCTTTGCTACATCTGAGCCTGTAGAGACCGAAGGCATGTCTGATCTCTCCAGGCTCTGGGAAACACTGACAAGGGGGATCTGGCTGGCAAAAGTGATGCCACTCAGTTCACCGGAGATCATACCAGGATTCCCAGGAAATTACCTCTGGTGACCTGAAGCATTCTGGCTTAAAGTCTGACAGTGTTGGCAGGGGGGCACAGAATGCGAGGCAGCCCTGCAACCCCTGCCCCCAGCCAGCACTATCACTGTTAAAGTGCACACCCCTGCTAATTCTTTAACACTGACAGTGCCGTCCTCTAGCAAACAGAGTGACATCACCACTTATCGCTGTGGCTCTTATTCTCTGTAGCTCAAAATGGGCAGTCCTGTTCCATTGTCGCCCGCTATGAGGTTCAGATGTAGCAGAACAAAATCATTGTTTGACTCGTGTGAATTACGTCGTACCTGCAGGGGTGTTTTGGGGCTTAATAAAGTGGGGAAAGTGGGTGTTTTTTGTCTTTAATTCCAAATCAAGGATTTTTTGTGGTGTTTGTTTTTATTTACTTTCACTTACAGATTAGTGATGGGGTGTCTCATAGACCCTCCCCATTACTAATCTAGAGCCTACTGTCAGCTTCGGGTGTTATTAACGTCTTATATTACCCCGATTGCCACTGCTTCAGGGCAATTGGGAAGAGCCAGGTAAAGCGCTGGGATTGTCACATCTAATGGATGCAACAATTCTGAGGCAGCTGTAAGCTGCTATTCTTAGCCTGGGGGATCCCAATAACCATGGGGCTATCCAGACTGAGAATACCAGCCCTCAGCTTTTGGGCTTTATCATGGCTGGGTATCAAAATTTAGGGGCCGCACACCGTTTTTTTAAAACTATTTACTTAAATTATTAAAAAAAAATCTGCCTGTAGTTTCTTTTATTTTGATAAACAGCCAAGATGAGCGCACAGCTGGGGGTTGTAACCTGTATCAGTAGGCTTTACTGACATATTTTTCACCAACTGTGAGCACCCACGGCTGCCAACTCTTCTTGGTCCAGTAATTTTGTCGGTTTCAACTGTTCCATAGACTCAGAACACAAGGGTATTTGGTATATCCAGCATGCACAAGACTTTCAAAACCCCACACACTTGGTCTTCATATTTAAGTTTACGAGGAACCAATTCCACGTTCTCATAGGTTTCCTTGAGGTATACAAAACGACCCATAGGGATGGAAGTGTACCGCCCCGCGGGTTTAGCTGCGACCGCCGAGCTGCTCGGATCCGTGCTCATATGGTGGGTGGCTCGAGCTCCTCACGGCCCGGGGGTCACGTCGCTCTGCAAGGGGGTTGGCGCTACATGCAGGGACTTCGGTGGGGAGTTCCACGGCCGGGGTGGTTTCCGCCTTTCTCCTGCACCTTTTTTATATGAATGTTTGATTCCTATGCCTAAGCAACGGTAGTCCGCTCCCCGGCTTGCTGGTTGTCGGAAGAGCCCTGTGTGCCTGCAGACGCTGGCCCTTTGGGTCTCTATGCCTTGGCGGTGGCTTTACCCTGTATGGTTGGGCTGTTGTCTTCTAACAGGTCTTGGGTGGGATAGGTCCTTAAGTCCAGTCCTCAATCAGTTGATTTGACTCGGCCCTGTCGGTTCGGGGCTTTGTACTGGGTCTGAGTACCCTTCCTGGTGCTCCAGTTTCCAATCGGTTCCCCGGTTCGGTACCGGCGGGCCACCGCCCGACCCCGGTCCCTACGGTTCCACCGGCTGTAATCCCAGCTCCTGCAGGCGACCACCACCGTCTGCCTCCTTGCCAGAGGTGACTGGGCTACGACCCAGCCACCTGAGTAGACTATTGGCAGGCCTGGTCACAGGTCTGCCCTTGAACTCAACTTCTCTCCTTCACTGTCAAGACTCATTTCCTAGAACTAGAACTCGTGTTTTTTCCGCCTCCAGGCCTGTAAACTCCTCGGTGGGTGGAGCCAACAGCCTGGCTCGCCCCCCCTGATGTGGACATTAAACCTGGAGGGTGGCGACATGGGTTTCTTGGTTGGCTGCTGTCACCTTTTGAGGGAGGGGGTGTGTGTGCATGGGACTACCTGGGATGACGTGACTAGTCCAGGGCATCACATTCCCCCTTGGTTTAATGCTGACCGTCCGCGGGCTGCCCGTCCATCACCAGTTTATTTTTGTTTTCTGAAAGATAAAAAATGGGAACACAGTACAAGTATACTAACGGTTGTACAAACTTCAAATATTAACTTTTCAGATCTTCCCTTACGGGAGGCACATGCTTGAACGTTGCGAACATAAAAACATTTTTATTAATACGGGAATGGGACTGGGTCCTTCAATCACCCACCCAAACAACCTGAGCCTTGATGCTGCCCCTAAGAAGTGGGCAGCACCTCTTTTCCCCAGTCCAGGAACGGGCCCAGGTGTTATTTAACGGGACGGGTGAAGGGTTTCACAACTGCCTGTCTTTTCAGAGGCCCCACGTCCAAGGGGACCCCTGACTCGGAGGATGGACACCGGTTGTAGTGGTGGCAGGCCTCGGCCATCTATTTCCCGCAGGCCCATCCTCCAGTCTGCCTCTCCGGAGGCTGTGAAACCAGAAGGCCGGTTAAGGGAAGGTGTTATTTACAAGCCCAATAGTTTTTGGGTGGCCTGCCAGTTCCAGGGCCGGCCTTGTCTTTATGTAAACGGGGCAAAAACAAAGTCAGGTAGTATGGTCCCAACGGGGACTGTTCAACTTTGGCAGCCGGGATCCGCTGCCTTTACTCCTGATCTTCATTTTCTTGCTCTTCATACTCCTCCTCGACGGCAACCTCAGGGCTGTACGGTGGGGGAGGGGACTGGGAGCGCTCCGGGACATCCTGGCGCACCCTCCTTTTAACACTGAGGGCAAACCAGCCCCTCTCCCCGCAATGCCGGGTGTAGGACACGAGATCCCCTGGAACCAGATCTCGATCCGAATGACACAACGGGAGGTGTGAGTTGACATTCCGTCGGGAAACGAACACTTCGGCCTCCAGGCCCGGCTCAAAAATGAACCCCCATCCACGCTGGGGGACAAACCGGTGACTTGGCCTTGGAAGGTCGGGCCCCGCACCCGGTAGGTGGCACTCCTCAGATTGTCCTTTTCCCGGATTGTGCGTGCAAGGATTTCTGCTTTCCTCCTCTCACAGGCCTCGATCTCCTGGCCCAGCTGGTTTGGCCGCCGCTCCCAATACGGGGCGTCTGCGTGCCCGGGGTCTCTATGGGTGGGGGTCTGGCCCAGCTGCAGTTCCCCGGTGGCGACCACGACCGTCACCCTCCTGGGGGAACCCCGCTGTGTTGCGGCCAGCTCTGCTGCCTTGCAGCGGCCTCCCCGAGGGACCTCAGCCGAGGCCCGAGACCCGGGAACGGCCTGCCTTACCTTCTGGGCCTTCTTCCGGGTAGCGCTCTCCTCCTCGGCCGGGCGGACTGCCAGGGCTGGGACCACATCAGGCGCGGGCACCTTCCGGGACTTAGTCTTCCACGGGAGCAGGGGTTGTGCGGGCCCATCGGGTTGCTGTCCACATGCTGCGGCCACAGGCGGCTCCTCCTGTGCGTCTGGGACAGGTTCCACCACTGGTGTGGGGGTGGGGATCCGGGCGGAGAGGTAGTGGCGACCGCTATGGGCAGTGGGGGAGGCAGTATGGAGGGCAGGAGAAGACCGGGTCCCTCAGCCGCAGCGGCCGGTCCCTCTCGGACATAGGGGCGTGGGTCGCGTACCCTTTCCTCCAACACTGCCGCCACTTCACATGCCCGCACGGCGGCGGCTATCCCCTCCATCTCAGCCACCCATTGCTCCATAAGGTTGCGTACCTGGGCCTGGAGTCGGCAGCACATCATGGCCGTCCGGGCTTCCACCCACGCCGCTGTTCCGGGGCGCGGGCTCCGGGAATTCGGGCCTTTCAGATGGGGCGGACATGTTGCAACTTGTTTGTCCAGGAACCAGACGGGTGGCAGAGTCCTGGAGTCCCTGCCCTTTTATCTCCTCAGTCACATGAGGCTGGATCTTCACCCGCCCCCCCCCCTTGGTCTTTTCCGAGCACGTCACTTGCTTTTTGCACCGCTCTGCTCTCGGTGGGCGGGGCTTCACTCTTCGCGCCCTTTCTGCTCGGGGAAGACGGCTCGGGCGGGAACTTTTTGCGCCTAAGATGGCGGACTCACCAATTTTTCAGCGGGACGCCGCCAACGACAATCCCAAGGCACACTTCCACAGGTAAGTGGACGGTTCTATCCTGTTCGCAGACACCAGAAGAGTCAATGTGTACTGCCCCGCTGGCTTGGCTGCGACCGCCGAGCCAATCGGATCCGTGCTCGTACGGTGGGTGGCTCGAGCTCCTCACGGACCCGGGGGCCACGTCGCCCTGCAAGGGGGTTGGCGCTACACGCAGGGGCTTCGGTGGGGAGTTCCACGGCCGGGGGCCGCGGTGGTTTGGAAGGGATGTAAGTTCGTGACGCCACCCACGGGTTGTGGTGAATGGATGGACACCACCGCTGCCGTTAATTAGGCCTCCCGGGGACGGTGTTGTGAAGCTTTGTGTTGACCCCTCCGTGGGAAGGGGAGTGATGGTCCCGGGGGCCCAAGGGAGGTGCTGAGATGTGGGAGCGGGTGCGAGCTGGATGCTGGCGTGGAGCGGCGCGGTGCGCGGCTCGAAGGCACTGGTGTACTCACTATGACACAATACACTGGAGTCTCTGGTAAACCAAATGGGATGATGAATGGGGCCCGCAGGCGGCTGCAGCTTCTCCCTGAACAGGTTGGTGGTTTCCGCCTTTCTCCTGCACCTTTTTTATATGAATGTTTGATTCCTATGCCTAAGCAACGGTAGTCCGCTCCCTGGCTTGCTGGTTGTCGGAAGAGCCCTGTGTGCCCGCAGACACTGGCCCTTTGGGTCTCTATGCCTTGGCGGTGGCTTTACCCTGTATGGTTGGGCTGTTGTCTTCTAACAGGTCTTGGGTGAGATAGGTCCTTAAGTCCAGTCCTCAATCAGTTGATTTGACTCGGCCCTGTCAGTTCGGGGCTTTGTACTGGGTCTGAGTACCTCTCCTGTTGCTCCGGTTTCCAATCGGTTCCCCGGTTCGGTACCGGCGGGTCACCGCCCGACCCCGGTCCCTACGGTTCCACCGGCTGTAATCCCAGCTCCTGCAGGCGGCCACCACCGTCTGCTTCCTTGCCAGAGGTGACTGGGCTCCGACCCAGCCACCTGAGTAGACTATTGGCAGGCCTGGTCACAGGTCTTCCCTTGAACTCAACCTCTGTCCTTCACTGTCAAGACTCATCTACTTGTGTCCTAGAACTACAACTCGTGTTTTTCCCGCCTCAAGGCCTGTGAACTCCTCGGTGGGTGGAGCCAACCACCTGGCTCCGCCCCCCTGGTGTGGACATCAAACTTGGAGGGTGGCGACATGGGTTTCTTGGTTGCCGGCTGTCACCTTTTCAGGGAGGGGGTGTAGGTGCATGGGACTACCTGGGACGACCTGATTAGTCCAGGGCATTACAGAAGCATAAAAACTGCCATTCTAGAGTAAAACTGCTTTAAGCCTTCTTTTTGAAGAATCTATAAAATGATGCCATTGCGCTGAATCATATTGGACTTTCAATTGACCCATCAAACCTTCAACATCGATGCAATAAAACAACTTGTTTTACTAGGCAAAGCACGGAACAAACTCCTTTTCACTATGTCTGAGCCATGAAAAAAAACACTCCTGGCAACAATGAATTCCTGCTTTTGAGCCTTGATATGAAGAACTCAACAGCATTTCTCGGAAGATTCAAGTCTCTTACCAATCATTCATCTCCTCCTGGGAAAACAATTTTGGTATCATCTTCAAAGTTAGAAATTGATTCATCACCTGATTCAGGTATAACTACACCTTGATCAGAGCTAGTTATCTCTTTCAAGGTAGCAGGGGCCTTGGGTACTGTTATATCTATGCCATGGGGGATGGGACGAATTGCTGAATGAAGATTCGGGTATGAAATAGAATGCTTCCATTTTGAATTATACCCTTTCGCATCACATGAACAAAAGTAACAATCGTCACTGGTTCTTTTGCTCTCGCCATACCATAGGAATTCGATAACAGAAACCTTTTTTTTTACCCTTGAACTAATTTTGGAGGTCCTCAACACACTGTTTGCACATTTTATGAGACACCCAGCTTTAGGCTGGACTCACACGAGCATATGGCATCCGATGCGAGAGCATCGGATGCGATATGCTAATGTCCCCCGGCTCAGGCTCTGCTGCGAGCGTGAGCCGGGTGTCATGCGACTGTAACCCGATCTTGCGATCGGGTCACAGCTGTGAAGCTGAGTGCAGGCACTGCGGAGGAGAGGGAGGGGTTAATCCTCCCATCTCCTCCACTGTCAGCCTTTGCGTAGATCGCACTGCACTGGGATAACATCCGAGTGCAGTCCGATGTATCTCTCGCATCCATTCACTTGAATGGGTGCGAGAGATACGGCGGTAGCAGCAAAACGCAGCATGCTGCCGCTTTTCTCGCATCCAGAATCTGGATGCGAGAAAAGCTGACCAACAGCTCGCACTCATAAAATAACATTGGTCAGAGTGCAATGCGAGAATTTCTCGCATTGCACTCGTCCGATTTTCACGCTCGTGTGAGCGTACCCTTATATTGATCTCCAAGCTATAGTCTGAAGTATGCAAAGTATACTTTTTTCACAAAGTCTGTAATATTCAACTGTTGCTTCAACACTGTATATTCACCACAAATGTAACAGAAACTGTCAGACTTAATACACTTCCACTGAGCCATAATCTTAATTTGGGAAACATGGTTGAATAATGAAGAGCTAACACAAACTGAGATGAAAAAGTGTGGAAAGGCTAGAACCAAGAAAAAACAAACTCGGGCATGTCCGAGCCCACATGTTCAGCTTGCAACATGTTGATGCTAGTTTCATTAGCTCACTCTGAAAGTTCTTTTCTTTGAAAGTTATATATTTTTGGCATTGTATATCTTGAATGCACTGATGTGAATTAATTAATAGTAATTTTGACTTAAAATTTGGTTAAAAACCCTAAGATCAAAAAATTTACAAAATTTTAAAAGAATTTTGCATTTTCTGGCAAATTCTGATGTCCAGGACTTTTTCAATATTTTTTTTTATAGTTTTCAGCACACCAAAATACATGAAAATTAGATGAACAGCTTTTTAGTCACGCACCTGTGTTATTTTATTTATTTATTTTTATACCACGATACTGACCCGCAGACAGTTGCACTGCTTTTCCTGCCCACTGGCAGTTATGGCGACTTGATTTGTTGCAGTCATTTGGCACGCTGCCTTCACGGTGAGACACGTCTGACTGCAACCAATCACAGGTGCCAGTGGGTGGTGAAAGCAGTGCATATGGATGAGCATTAATTAGTGGCCCAGGAAGTAAATGCGAAGCCTGGGAGCAGCACACAGCCATGTCTGAGCCTCGGTAAGTACAGCGTGCCTGCTTCCATCCCCTTATCCCTTTCTACAACCATTTTAATCACCATATTCTCATCCCTGTAAACTTATATGTTCACTGGAATCTGGCCCGGAAACAGATTTTAGAAATCGGATTACTAGTCCTGGTTATCTGTGAGTCTGCTCATCTCTAGTCAGGTTTAGTTATGAAATGAGCCATTTCTTAAACATGTTACTGAGATTGGATGTACTGGGTACATCCTGGCTGTGAGTGCCTTAACGACTAAGGACAATGCCAGTATGTCTTGGCAATCACGGGGGCTCAGGAGCTGTGCCCCCACTATTGCAGCTGGGAGCTTGGCCTCTCTGACAGCAGAACTGTCTCTGACTGTTTAACCCCCTAATTCCTGAGATCGATATTGATCATAGCATTTAGGGGTCTGGAATAGGGATCAATCTCTCTCTCTCCCCTCCAATTGGTGTCTTTGCAATGTAATTGTGAGGGCCTATTCACCATGGTAACCCAAGGTCATCATGACGAACTCTGGGTCACCCAGCTATGGGAAGCCTAAAGCCAGCTTTACACCTTACAATTAGGTGTGCGATCTCGTATGCGATGTGAGACGCCCAGGTCGCCCAGGTCGCATATGCAATTGAATGAGATTGTACGTAGGTCGTTCATTTGCTGTCACACGTGCGTTAGTAGTATGTACTATGTTACATTGATCAATTTTGTGTGCGATCCTTTAGATCATGTGTTCTGTGACGTATGCATTGGGCAACTTTTTTTTTTTATTATTTATTGACATGCCAAGTGTGTGTAATGTGTAGGGATGCGTTTTTACTATGTCATCTGCCATTCAGCTCTGCTACATGGCCGCTGACAGCAGACACAGACAGCCATGTAGCAGAGCTGAATGGCAGATGACAGCAGACACAGACAGCGCCGCACTGTCAGAATGAACTCGGGTGAACTTCACCCGACTTCATTGTCATGCTGCGGCTCTGTCTGTGTCACGCCCTGATTAGCGGTCACCTGTGAAGGATTCACCGGTGACCGCTAAACTCCTGAGTAACTGAATTGAGCAGCCCTCTCTCATATACTCACCGATCCTCGGCGCTGCACGGTTTTCTCACTGCTCCGGCGGCTTTTACTGTTTTGAAAAAGCCGGCCGCCCATTAAACAATCTCGTATTCCCTGCTTACCCCGCCCACCGGTGCCTATGATTGGTTACAGTGAGACACGCCCCCCACGCTGAGTGACAGGTGTCACACTGCACCCAATCACAGCAGCCGGTGGGCGTGTCTATACTGTGTAGTGAAATAAATAATTAAATAATTAAAAAAACGGCGTGCGGTCCCCCCCAATTTTAATACCAGCTAGATAAAGCCATACGGCTGCAGGCTGGTATTCTCAGGATGGGGAGCCCCACGTTATGGGGAGCCCCCCAGCCTAACAATATCAGCCAACAGCCGCCCAGAATTGCCGCATACATTAGATGCGACAGTTCTGGGACTGTACCCGGCTCCTCCCGATTTGCCCTGGTGCGTTGGCAAATCGGGGTAATAAGGAGTTATTGGCAGCCCATAGCTGCCAATAAGTCCTAGATTAATCATGTTAAGCGTCTCCACGAGATACCCTCCATGATTAATCTGTAAATTACAGTAAATAAACACACACACCCGAAAAAATCATTTATTAGGAATAAAAAACACAAACATATAACCTGGTTAACCACTTTAATCAGCCCCAAAAAGCCCTCCATGTCCGGCGGAATCCAGGATACTCCAGCGTTGCTTCCAGCGCTGCTGCATGGAGGTGACCGGAGCTGCAGCAGACACCGCCGCTCCTGTCACCTCCACGCAGCTAATGAGGACAGCCGCACGATCAGCTGAGCTGCCACTGAGGTTACCCACTGTCACTGGATGCAACGGTGGATGCAGCGGTGGCCGCGGGTAACCTCAGTGACAGTTCAGCTGATCGCGCTACTCACCGCCACTCCGGTCACCTCCGCGCAGCAACTGAGGTGAGTAGCGCGATCAGCTGAGCTGTCACTGAGGTTACCCGCGGCCACCGCTGCATCCACCGCTGCATCCAGTGACAGCGGGTAACCTCAGTGACAGCTCAGCTGATCGCCCGGCTGTCTTCATTAGCTGTGTGGAGGTGACAGAAGCGGCGGTGTATTCTGCAGCTCCGGTCACCTCCATGCAGCAGCACTGGAAGCGACGCTGGAGCATCCTGGATTACGCCGGACATGGTGGACTTTTTGGGGTTGATTAAAGTGGTTAACCAGGGTATATGTTTGTGTTTTTTATTTCTAATAAATGATTTTTTCGTGTGTGTGTGTTTATTTACTGTAATTTACAGATTAATCATGGAAGGTGTCTCATAGACGCTTAACATGATTAATCTAGAACTTATTGGCAGCTATGGGCTGCCAATAACTCCTTATTACCCCGATTTGCCAACGCACCAGGGCAAATCGGGAAGAGCCGGGTACAGTCCCAGAACTGTCGCATATAATGTATGCGGCAATTCTGGGCGGCTGTTGGCTGATATTGTTAGGCTGGGGGGCTCCCCATAACGTGGGGCTCCCCATCCTGAGAATACCAGCCTTCAGCCGTATGGCTTTACCTGGCTGGTTTTAAAATTGGGGGGGACCGCACGCCGTTTTTTTTTAATTATTTAATTATTTATTTCACTGCACAGTATAGACACGCCCACCGGCTGCTGTGATTGGGTGCAGTGTGACACCTGTCACTCAGCGTGGGGGGCTTGTATCAGTGTAACCAATCATAGGCGCCGGTGGGCGGGTAAAGCAGGGAATACGAGATTGTTTAATGAGCGGCCAACTTTTTCAAAACAGTAAAAGCCGCCGGAGCAGTGTGAATGCCGTGCAGCGCCGCGCCGGGGATCGGGGATCGGTGAGTATGAGAGGGGGGGTAAGAGGGATAGACTGACATGGACAGAGAGTGAGGGACAGAGATAGTGACCGACTGACAGAGATTAGTGCATGACAGACATTGTGAGGCGCTTCAGAACGCAGCTTTTCAGCTGCGCTCTGAAGCGGACCTTTTTTAAGCTGCGGTGAAGAGCGCACACCTGCGCACATAGCATCAGACACCAAAATCGTATGAGGGATGTCACACGTTTCAATTGACTAGGTTCGTGCAACAAAACGTCCAATGTATGAGGAATAAACGACGTGTATGCGATCACCGTATTTGCGTTCAATCTTGATCGCACGTAGGTGTCACACGCAAATACGTCACGAACGATGCAGGATGTGCGTCACTTACAACTTGACCCCAACGACGAATTGAAAGATTTATTGAAGCGTGTAAAGCAGGCATAAGGGATCATGCCAGAAGCCTCATGCTTCTGTTGGTGTAAAACTGAGAGAATAATGGAATTCAATGATCAGGTATTGCAATAAATTATACCAGTTATAAGTGGAATAAAAAGTAAAAAAATAAATCAAATTTAAAAAAAATTGTGAAAAAAATAAAATCTAAAGAACAAAAAAATAAATAAAACAAATTCCAATAAATATAATATAGTTATGTAAATAAACAAAAAAGCACACATATTTGGTATTGCCACGTCTATGACAACCCGATCTATAAAACTGTCCCACTAGTTAACCCCTTCAGTGAACATGGTAAAACATTGAATAAAACATGGATCAGAAACTATATCTTTTCATCATACAGCTGAAAAAAATGAAATAAAATCATATATAAATATAATTGAAACTGCTGAAAATGTCATCTTGTCCCGCAAAAAATCAAGCCACATTACAGCTTTGTCATCCAAAAAGTAAAAAAGTAATAGTACTCAGAAAACAGCAATGCAAAAACTGTTTATTTTCTACAAAATAGTTTTTATAGTGTAAAAATGGCAAAACATAAAAAAACTATATAAAATGTGGTATTGTTGTAATCATACTGATCTGAAGAATAAAGCAGTCTTATGAATTTTATGATATAGTAATCGGCATTAAGGAAACAAACAAAAAAATATCCCAAATTGCTGTTCTGTCATAATTCTGCCTCACAAAAAGCGGAATAGAAAGTGATAAAAAAAATATGTGTGGCCCAAAATGGTGAGAATTAAAATGACAACTCATCCTGCAAAAAACAAGCCCTCCCATAACTCTGTTGGGAGAGAAATAAAAAAAATATAGTCTTAAAAATGTGGTGATGTGAAAAACCTTTATTCTCTGAAAATAGCCAAACTTAAAAAAACATTTAAGTCTGGTAACGTAATCGTACTCACCTGAGGGAAAAAAAGCTGCCTAATCACTAATACTGCAAGGTGGATGGCATAAAAAAATGAATAAATAAATCTTCAACTGCTGTTGATTTGTTTATTCTGTCACCCAAAGATCGCAATGTGGCATGGCTCACATTTATCCAGTGCTCTACTTTGAGCGTTTACACCAGGTATTATGTGTAAATCACTGAAAAATGTGCTTTAGACAAAAATTGACAATGAAAAATTCACTGTAATGAAGAAGATTCAAATGGGTTGTGGTCCTTATGAAAATAGTTTTGTAAATTTTGTTAGAAAAATGAGAAATTGATGGTAAACCTTGAATCTCTCTAGCTTCCTAACAAAAGAAAGTGATGTTTCAAATATATTGCTGATGTAAATTAGGCACGTCAGAAATGTTATTTATTAACTATTTTGTAGTGGTCAGTACATGTTCGTAGATACCAAACATGTTTACTTTTACTTTTATCTAAGTGGTGAAAAAAAATTCAGAAGTTTGTAAAAACAATTGCGCTTTTGCTTCCATTTTTCGAGACCCAAAGCATTCTCAGTTTTTGTATCTTGAGCTGACGTTTCTAATTTTTCCATTTTGTATAGATGTGAAGTTTTGATCACCTGTTATTCCATTTTAGTGCAATGTTGTACTGCCCAATAAAGCATTCTGGTATCTTGATCTTTTTTCTTGCTACACCATTTACCAATCAGAATAATTTATTTTATATTTTGATAGATCTGGCATTTCTGAATGCGGTGGTACCAAATATGTGTATTTTTTTTAATATTGTTTTATTTTCAATGGGTCAAATAGGGGGTGATTTAAACTTTTAGGGTTTTGGAAGGGTTTTTCCTTTTTTTTTTAACTTTTTTTTACATTTGTTTAATGATTTTACTAGTCCCTCTAGGAGACTTTATGCCTGCACTGTCTGATCGCTTCTGCTGATCATAGTGATGCTTCAGCATTGCTCTGAACAGCAGATATGCTGATCTCCAAGTGACAACACTCTGTCGGCATTCACAGGAAACACATTATGTCAGTGACGCGGGTCATCATCTGACTCCATGCTGGCATCCCATTGGCACCCTGTGATCATGTCATGGGGCCACTGATGGTGGCGGGGAACAACTTGATCCCCGCCAGAGTGCGTTAGATCGCACTATCAGAGTTTGACAGGGCGATCAAAGGGGTTATAATAATAATACGAGCCTGTATTAACCCCTTAAGGATGAAGCCAGTTTTGTCCTTAATGCCCAGGCCATTTTTTGCAATTCTGACCAGTATCCCTTTATGAGGTTATAACTCTGAAACGCTTCAACGGATCCCAATGATTCTGACATTGTTTTTTCGTGACATATTGGACTTCATGATAGTTATAAATTTAGAACGATATTTTTTGCTTTTATTTGTGAAAAAAAATTGGAAATTTGATGAAAGTTTTGAAAATTTTGCAATTTTCAAACTTTTAATTTTTATGCCCTTAACCCAGAGAGTTATGTCACACAAAATAATTAATAAATAACATTTCCCACATGTCTACTTTACATTAGCGCAATTTCTGAAACAAAATTTTTTGGGGTTAGGAAGTTAGAAGGGGTCAAAGTTCATCTGCAATTTCTCATTTTTTCAACAAAATTCACAAAACCATTTTTTTAGGGACCACATCACATTTGAACTGACTTTGAGAGGCCGAGGTGACAGAAAATACCCAAAAGTGACCCCATTCTCAAAACAGCACCCCTCAAAGTACTCAAAACTACATCCAAGAAGTTTATTAACCCTTCAGGTGCTTCACAGGAACTAAAGCAAAGTGGAATGAAAAAAAGCAAAAAAAATTTACCTAAAATGTTGCTCTACCCCAAATGTATTCACTTTTAGAAGAAATAACACAATAAAATGAACCCCAAAACTTGTTACCCACTTTCTTATGAGCGTGCCGATACCCCACATGTGGTCAGAAACCTTTGTTTGGACAAATGGGAGGGCTCGGAACAGAAGGAGCAATATTTGAATTTTGGAAAGCAAATTTGGCTGAAATAGATTGCGGGCACCATGTTGCATTTACAGGTCCGCTAAGGTACCTAAGCAGCAGAAACCCCTCACAAGTGACACCATTTTGGAAACTAGACCCCTCAAGGCTTCTATCTAGGGGTATAGTGAGCATTTTGGACCCACAGGTACTTCACAGATTTTGATAACGTTATATTGTCACATTGAAAATTTTCATTTTTTTCTCAAAAATGTTGCTTTAGCATCAATTTTTTCACTTTTGCAAGAGGTAATTCCAAAAATTTGACCCCAATGTTTATTACCCACTTTTTTATGAGCGCGGTGATACCTCACTTGTGGTCTGAAACCTTTGTTTGGAGAAATGGGAGGGCTTGGAACGAAAGGAGCAATATTTAAATTTTGGAAAGGAAATTTTGCTGAAAAAGATTGCGAGCACCATGTCGCATTTGGAGGACCCCTAAGGTACGTAAACAGCAAAAAAGCACCACAAGTGACCCCATATTGGAAACTAGGCCCCTCAAGGAATTTATCTAGATGTTTGGTGAGTACCCTAAACCTCCAGGTGCTTTACAGAAGTTTATAATGTTGAGCCATGAAAATAAAAAAATAAAATTTTACCACAAAATTGTTACTTCAACCAGGTAGCTTTTTTTTCCACAAGGGTAACAGGAAAAACATCACCATGAAATTTATTGCGCAATTTCTCCTGAGTTTGGTGATATCTTGTACATGGTGGAAATCAACTGTTTGGGCACACTGCAGGGCTCGGAAGAGGAGTGCAATTTGACTGCAAAATTGGCTGGAATCAATAGCGGACGCCATGTTGCATTAGGAGAGCCCCTGAGGTGCCTAAACAGTGGAGGTCCCCCACAAGTGACCCCATTCTGGAAAATAGACTCCTCAAGGAATTTATCTAGATGTTTGGTGAGTACCCTGAACCCCCAGGTGCTTCACAGAAGTTTATAATGTTGAGCTGTGAAAATAAAAAAAATATATTTTTACCACAAAATTGTTACTTTAACCAGATAGCTTTTTTTTAACAAGAGTACACGGAAAAATATCAGCATAAAATTTATTGTGCAATTTCTCCTGAGTATGCTGATACCTTATGTGTGGTGGAAATCAACTGTTTGGGTGCACAGCAGGGCTTGGAAGGGAAAAAGTGCCATTTGACTGAACAATTGGCTGGAATAATTAGCGGACGCTATGTCGCATTTGGAAAGCCCCTAAGGTGCCTAAACAGTGGAGGTCCCCCACAAGTGACCCCATTCTGGAAACAAGACACCTCAGTGCTTTTATCTAGGTGTATATTGAGCATTTTGAATCCACGAATACTTCACAGAATTTGATAAGCTTAGGTTGCCATATTGAAATTTTCATTTTTTTCACAAAAATGTTGATTTAGCGACATATTTCTCACTTTTTCAAGAGGCAACAACAAAACGTGTACCCCACAGGTTATCTAATTTCTTGTAAGTGCAGGGATACCCCACATGTGGCCAAAAACCTTTGTTTGGATAAATGGGAGGGCTTGGAATGGAAGGAGCACCATTTGAATTTTGGAAAAGTTGAAGTAAATTGCGCGCACCATGTCACATTAGCAGGGCCCCTTGGGTACCTATACATCAGAAACCCCCCACAAGTGACCTCATTTTGGAAACTGGACCCCTGAAGGATTTTATTCAGGAGTATAGTAAGCATTTTGAATCCACAGGTACTTCACAAAAATGTTGCTGTAGCAACAAATTTCTCACTTTTAGGCTATGTGGCCATGATCCAGCGACACGGCATCTAGTACACAGTGTCAGCCTTCCTGCAGAGATGTGAGTGTTGTCCACGGGAGAACGCAGCTGCCCATGCCCACGATTTGGGTTCAGGCTGCTGTGGACTTTAGCTCTATTCTACCTGCAGAGAACACTCTTGTCTCCGCAGCATAAATTGACATGCTGAGGTTCGGGAAGCTGCGCCACAGGTCAGTGTATGCTGCGGAGAAAAGAAACACAGTGGGCATGGGATTTCTAAAAATCCTTCCACTGTGCTTCTACTGCACAACGCAGCGTTATGGATGCAGGGAAAACACTGCGCCCAAAACGCTTCAAACCCTGATTGTGGGCACATAGCCTAAAATGCTACAGTGGATGATTGGATAGATGTCAAACATATATAACATCCCACCCCCCTGCATATTCTCACCTGGCGCCCTTTAGTGCCTTTCATGTGGCACTAAAGGATGCCTAGCCTTGTATTTAGCCCAAAAAAAAAAAAATTAAAATAAATGACGTGGGGTCTCCCCTATTTTTGATAGCCAGCTAGGGTAAAGCAGACAGCTGTAGCCTGCAAACCACAGCTGATAGCTTCATCTTGTCTGGTGATTAATTTGGAGGGCTCCCCAAGCTGTTTTTTTTCTTTTAATTATTTATAAATAAATAATTAAAAAAAACAAAACAAACATGGGGTCCCCCCAAATTAGATCACCAGCCAAGGTGAAGCTGATAGCTGGGGTCTGGTATTCTCAGGGTGGGAAGAGCCATGGTTATTGGACTCTTCCCAGCCTAAAAATAGCAGGCCGCAGCCACCCCAGAAGTGGCGCATCCATTAGATGCGCCAATCCTGGCGCTTCGCCCCAGCTCATCCCGTTGCCCTGATGCGGTGGCAAACGGGGTAATAAATGGGGTTGATACCAGATGTGTAATGTCACCTGGCATCAAGCCCAGCAATTAGTTATGTCACGGCGTCTATTTGATACCAGACATAACTAATTGACAGTAATAAAAAAAAAAATTGACAACAAAAAAAAAATGTATTTGAAAAAAACTCCCCAAAAACATTCCCTGATTCACCAGTTTATTGAAAAGAAAAAAAAAATCTGCTGTAATCCATTTGGACGTCCCACGTCGCCTCTGGACCTTCTAGAATATGGGGGACACGTTCAGGGAACGTATCCCCCATTTTCTAGGAGTGCAGACCCTCCATTTGAGGAGAGTGGGTGCAAAGAATCTGCACCCACTCTCCCTGGGTCACAGCTGCAGTGTGCCGAGCAGCAGCAGCCAGCGTCCTGAACACAGGAAGCTGACAGCCGCGCTCTGCACGTGTGTCAGCGTCTGCTGTGAAGGAGCCGGAGGAGGGGGCCGCGGGGGATCAGCGCTCCGACAGGTATGTAGGACACCGGGGAACACCGGGGTGGGGATAGGGGGTGACTTGGCAGGGCTTGGGGAGCAGGTTTCTGTCGTATGTGTTTTGGCACATACGACAGAAACCATAGGAACAGTGTGAATGTGGCCGGCGCGCTGCTGTGCTCGCCGGTGCGCGCGGCCATCTTGGATTTTCGGGAGGGGGTTGGGGGGGGCACTTTGGGGACACCGGGGGACCGGAGGGAAACGGGAAAGAGATTTATCTCCCATCTGACATGTTTGATCATGCCAGATGGGAGATAAATCATTTTTTACCGGCGAGGTCATTTACTATAAACTTGATGATCGGTATACGGTGTATACCGGTCATCACATGACTGGGGACCGGGAAAACCGGCCCGAATCATGATCTCCAGGGTCTCAGCTACCCCCGGTAGCTGAAACCCCGGAGATTTTCTGACGCTGGGGGGCGCTATACACTTCTTTCTGCCCGCCGTTTTAAAACGGCAGAAAGGAATAAGGATCCGTTTTTGGTGCCGTTTTAAAACGTAACGCGGTCGTAATGGGGTTAAAGGGACAGACACAGCCAAGGATGTACAGGTACGCCCTTGGTCATGAAGGGGTTAAGGGCATAAAAATTCAAAGTTTGAAAATAGCTACATTTTCCAAAATTTTGCTACATTTCTAATAATTTCAAAAATAAATGCAAATAATATTAAATTTATCATTGTCATGAAGTATAACATGTCACAAAAAACTGTCTAAGAATCTCAAGAATGCATTGAAGCATTCCAGAATTATAATCTGTCAAAGTGTCGCTGGTCAGAATTGAAAAAAAATGTCCCAGTCATGGTGAAAACCAGGCTCGGGGGTAAAGGGGTTAAGGATTTTGACCTCCTGAATTCAAATCTGACAATGAAATTTTTTTGTTGGCTCTTGTTTCTATTATCAGAGAGCTTTCTTTTACTGCTATCTATAATTAATACTTAAAAGTTTCAGTACTTTGAAACATTATTTTTGCAAATATAAAGATGCAGAATATCTTAATTATGCTAATTTTCTAATATTTATTTAGTGGGAAGTTAATAACAATTTAAATAACTAGAACATACTGTATGTAAACACTACTGCGAATTATTAACAGGTACAGAAATAGTACTACAAAATTTGGTCCTCATTCTGTGACAACTCTTTTTGCTTGTCTCTTGTACTTCGTATTGGATCATCTCTTACAAATGTCCAAAAGTAAATAATGAATTCCATTTTCCTTGATATCTTTTCTTCATAGCCACAAAAGTTTGGTGAATCTCTCACCGTGCTCCTCGCTCACTGCTCTGCAGTTTGGTGGAAGTCTACATTTAAATGAAAGAAATAAATCTTAAAGGACATGTTACAGCCCAGATTTTTTCAGATGTTCCACCAACTCTTTCTGGTAATCTGCTTTTAAGTTTCTCAAATAATTAGTTACCACCAATGTGAATGCTATCCATGCAGCCTTTTCCTTGCCCTGCAACAAACGGAGAAACTCCTTATGTTGAAGAAGCTTACGAATCTGAGGTCCAAAATGTGGATGCACCACTTTTGTGGTGGCTTTGGGGCCTTCCCACCCTGATAATAAAAAACCTGAGCTGTCTGCTTTACCTTGACTAATTCTGAAAAATAGGGGTGAACCCACTCCGTTTTTTAACTTATTTATTTAAATAATTTTTAAAAATGGCATGGAATTCCCTATATTTCTGATAGCTAGCTAAGGTAAAGCAGACAACTTAGGTTTGCAGCCCGCAGTTGTCTGTTTTACTGTGTTGGTTATCAAAACTAGGCATATGCCCATGTTATTTTTTTAAACTTATTGTTCATAGCCGTGGACAGGCAACTTTTGCATGGAATATATCTTTTTCTTTGGCTGTGCGGCAGCCTTTCAGCACACTTTATTAACATACAAACATTACCCATACTCTGAACTTGGACACAGATTTTTTTTTTTCAGTCCCGTTCGAGTCTGTGACCCGGACACCTGGTGTTCGGTACAAACCCCAAACTTTACAGTTTGGCTTTGCTCATCCCTACTTCCATTTTCTTCGTTTCACTCAATCTATCAATGAGATACTTGAATGCTTTTGCATTTTTATCCTTTGTCTTTGCAAAGTTCTTCCTCTGCAATGATTGTAACAAAATCTTATGTGGGTCAACAAGTGTGGGATGCAGGACATTTTTACTCTTTGACTGAAGTGAATCCACCTCTTGATCCACCTCTCTCCTCAATACCACCCTGCTTCTCCTCTCTGCAAATCCCTCCATTGGCTCCCAATCTTCTATCGTATCCAATTCAAACTACTAACACGGACCTACAAAGCCATCCACAATCTGTTTCCTCCATATATCTCTGATCTAATCTCTCGCTACACTCCAAAACGCAATCTCCAATCCTCCCAAGATCTCCTTCTCTCCTCCTCTATCATTCGCTCCTCACGCAACTGACTCCAAGACTTCTCCAGAGCATCCCCAGTCTCCTGGAACTCGCTGCCTCACCACGTCAGACTATCTACTACACTTGCAACCTTCAAACGGAACTTGAAAACTCATCTGTTCAGAAATGCCTATAACCTTCAAATGACCTTACTGCTTCACCACCGTGCGGAGCTGCCGCCCCACCACCGTGCGGAGCTGCCGCCCCACCTACACCCCATCTCCTCCCCAAAATCCTTAAGAATGTAAGCCCGCAAGGGCAGGGCCCTCTTCCCTCTGTACTAGTCTGTCTATTGTAACTTGCATATGTATTCTTTATGTAACCCCCCTCTCATGTACAGCTCCATGGAATCAATGGTGCTCTATAAATAAATAATAATAATAATAATAATAAAAAAGTGAATGTTGGTGAGGTCAGTCTCTTTAATTAAAGTGATATTCTCTTACATGACTATCCCATTCGCAGAGAAAGCAGCAGTACTTTATATCTCTACCCAGGAGACAAAGTTAGAGGTCAACCATCTTTAAACCACCACAGAGGGACCACAAATATTGGTCAAATTCTAGACACCTCAACATCTCATAGGTTTCTTTAATATGGACTGCATAACCAACTGGAATTGAAGGTAGAGCATTGCCATTATGCAGCAAAATGGCTTTTAAGCTTGGACAAATCAGTGAAGAGCCTTTATTCCTCTGGATTATAATATATCTTCAGAGCTTCCATTAAATAGTGGATGTTGCATGCCACAAGATCGCCCTCCATGAAGAAGTATTAGACAAGTTTTTATCATGGTTGGCCATCAAAGAAATCCCAACATCACCTGCTAGGAGACTCCACTGCTGTAGCCTGGAACCTAAGAGCTCAGTGTTACTCTTGGGCAGGTCCAAATCTCTAACAAGATTGTTTAGTTCACTTTTTATTGTAAGGTGTGGTTCAGTTGAAGTTACTGACAGAAAGTCCAAGTCATGAGAGGAAGATACTTCATGACACCAAGCACCCCTTTCCTGCTCACTTGATTTGACCAAAAATGTTTTTGGTGCTTTTGGAACAATCTGTTCTTCTGTACTGGGTACTGGGAGTGTTACTGATGGAATCTTTGGAGTCTGCTTCTTCTTCCTTAAAACTGATTTCTCATTAGTAGGCACCAAGTAGAATTAAGAATTGTCAGTGTGATTGATTAGCTCTCTTCAGATCATCATAATTGCAAAAGGCATATATTGCCTCTTCCCATGCACCCACTGGGTAAGATGTGATGCACAACTATTGCAGCATATGTGTGGAGCCCAACTCTTGTACTGATATTCTATTCCTCAGCCAAAATACAGGTTGTAGGCTTTCCTTATCATTGTAGTGAAGTTTCGCCTTTCTGATGCAAAAGTGACTATTCCATATATGTAGCAAAAACTATGCGCATTGTTAATGCAAAAATGAGGCATATCTATAAAAAGTATAGATACATGTCAAAATAATAAAATCCTAACACTGTTTACCTTAGGCCCGTTTCACACGTCAGTGAAAAACACTGACGTTCTTCACTTACGTGTAAAACACGCACATGTCCCTCCATGTTCCATGATTCACGGCACACGTGGGTTGTCCATGTGCAATCCGTGATCTGTGATCTGTGATCCCGTGATTGCATATGAACAGTACTCACCTGCCTTCACTGCTGCTGTCCATGGTGCTGAAGTCTCTGGCTCTGCAGCGTCCGCCCACCGCTCTCAGCACCTACTACCTGGTCGGGTTTTCCTGCTCTCATGAATATTCATGAGCCAGGCAAGAGCTGCCGAGAGCGGAGCAGGCACAGCGAATCGCAGGCAAGGTAAGTTGAAAATTTTGAATATTTAATATGTCCGTGAATTTCTGGCACGTGTTTCACTGATCACACACGGATCACACCATAGTGTGGTCCGTGGGTCATCAGTGATGCCAGACAAAAACTGACTTGTCTCCGTGCAGAATCACGGCCACGGGTGCACGCTGCACAGAGACACGTTCAGTGAAAAATCACTGATGTGTGAGCAGACCCATTGATTACAATGGGTCTGCGTATGTCAGTGATTCTGGTACGTTTTAAAAAATGCACAAACGTACCAGAATCACTGACGTGTGAAAGAGGCCTTACACAGAGAGCATTTATAAAAGTAAGTGATGCAAATATAATTTGGATTACATCATCGGAGCTGGGTTGGCGTTTTTTTTATTAACCACCGTAAGAGGATAGAATACTGAATGCTCAATAGAATAAATAGATGTAATAGACTAGCTACTGCAAACAATGCAATAATGATTATGAAATAATAAAGATGCAATTTTTCTATAAACCTGCATTTTTGTAAAATTCTAACAAAATTCAATTCCAGTCAAATTAATTTGCTCATTTCTAACTGCAGCTTTGGTGATTCTCCAACTTAATACTTGTAAACTATGTTTGCAAAATAATTTCCATTCTTCAAACATATTTTGCATGATTTTAAGGTTTACATGTTTAGTAAAAAGCTTTATGTAGATTGCACATTTAAGTTTTTGTTCTCATGTATATAATTACTGAAGCTAGTTTTCCAAGATTTAGAACTTTCCAAAGCTTGACCCTTGTGACCTTGCGCCTTCAATTGTAAAAAGATCCTTAAAGTTGCATTTAGTCATTTCATTCTTACCATGAACACCTGCTTGTCTCATCTCGTCATTCCCTCTGTCACTTTGCTATGGCTGACAGACAAGAAGGAAGCCTTATTGTTCCTGACTAGGAAAGATCTTGTTTTAGTTTGTGAATAATGGAAATGCTCTGTTCTCACGAAAATCAAAACTAGTTTATCTCTTGGTGTTATTAAAAAAATCACAAAGGAAGATATATGTTAATAATAATTATTACATAATTTATCCATTGTTATATACACTGAAAAAAAAAATATATAACCACAACACTTTTGCTTTTGTTCCCATTTTTCATGAGCTGAACCCTAAGATCTAAGATTTTTTCTATGTACACAAAAGAACTTTTTCTCTCAAATATCATTCAAAAATTTGTCTAAATCTATGTTAGGGAGCACTACTCTTTTGCTGAGATAGTCCATCAACTCACAGGTGATATCAAGATGCTGATTAGACAGCATGAATATTACACAGGTGTGTCTTAGGCTGGTCACAATGAAAGGCCACTCTAAAATGTGTGGTTTTACCAAACAGCACAATGCCACAGATGTCGCACGTTTTGAGGGAGCGTGCTATTGGCATGCTAACTGCAGGAATGTCCACCAGAGCTTTTTTCATGAATTGAATGATCATTTCTTTACCATAAGCTGTCTCCAAAGGCGTTTCAGAGAATTTGGCAGTACATCCAACTAGCATCACAACAACAGGCCACGTGTAACCACACCAGCCTAGGACCTCAAAATCCAACTTCTTCACCGCTAAGATTAGCTGAGACCAGCCACCAAGACATCTGCTGCAACAATCGATTTGCATAACCAAAGAATTTTTGCAGAAACTCTCAGGTACCATCTCAGGGAAGTTCATCTGCATACTCATGACTAGGGTATTGTAAAGTGTCCAAGCACAAAAAACACACAAGGCTCATTGATGATGGAAATATACGGCCAGAGCAGCCTTTATTAATTACAATTAAGAACATACTCAATATAATAACCATAATAACCATAACCTCTATTGAGGAGATCCTGGATGGCCTAAACCACTGGACAGCACCAGAATATCCTCCCCAGTCGCACCACACCGACTCGGGACTGACAAGTGTCACAGTGCTGTCCCATCTCCAAATTTTCACCTGTTCCCCGGGAACTGTCCTGGCCGGAACTTAACCATAACCAAACCATGAGGGGTCAGCATACCTCCGATGTGACCCCTTACTTCATTACCCAAGGCCATCCCTGACCTCCTCACCTCCACAGTGATCGGACGCGAAACCTTGCACCCGAGAGTCCCACCACACCTTTATTACTTTAATTATTTTTTTTGTTAAAACATATTCCACAAACCAAGCCCATATCCTTCCAGTGAAACCCCATCCACTTATGGGAAAAACTGGGTCTGGTTCCACCAACTGTCTATGAAGCACCAATACTCCAACATTTCAACCCACCAATTTTGAATTGGCTCTATACACTTTTCCCTTGGCTCTGTTAATTCTATCCACTGAGCGAGCATTTCGCCAAGTAAGGCGCTCACAACTTCCGGTCATACCACCATACCTTCAAAATTAGTTCTAGAAGATTTCAGAAATCCAAATTTTTATATACCTGCTGTGGTCCTTGGCTAAGTGAACGCCCACGTCATTTTCCCCAGCCTTCAGTACCCCAACTACCAGAGGGTGATCCAGTTGGCATAATAATGAAGTTTCGTTAAAACTCCAATACATAACCTGCCCCTATTCCCAAACATTGCACTCTTGCCTCTTCACACTTGAACTTAAAATTCTACCTTTGGGCCTTCTGTCCATTCACCGTGCCCCCCGTTAAATGAAATAGTGCCCCATAATCCGTACTAAACATGTGTCCGTATCCATAAAGAAATAAATTAGATACACCAAGGGACGAGACATACATACCAATTTTTTTTTTTTTCTTTACATGTATTAAACCCCCATCGTACATACAACTTGCACCTTGTAGGTTCCCAACAACCAATCTGCTTCACCACTTCTCTATCTGCCTCTACCAAACTGCTTCTCTTGCTGTTATTTTGAAAGAAAAATTGGGGCACACATTCCACGGGATGCACAACTCATTTTTTTTTTTTTTTTTAAAAAACATCTAAAAGACCACCACAAACTGAAATCTTAAAAAAAGAGGCCTACCATCCTCATGAAGTAACAAATGAATCATCCTCCTTCTTAAGCCTACACTTCAAATACTCACCTACCCGATGTACTGGACACGCTGCATAACCAAATACTCCAACAAAATCAACTTCCTTTCATTTCCTGCTTGATCCATTTTGGACCGTAACCATAAACAATTACCGCCTAATAGCACTCCACGTCTTCTAACAACAAACTCAGAAAGCCCAAAATGGGGTAAGAAAAAATTACTGGAAACCCTTGTTCCCTATACACGTGTAAACATACCACTTTAGAGAATCCAATATAACCCCAATAATGCAAAGCAACAAGCTTCCTTCCGTCCTGCCATTTCCTTTTTGGAATACTTGATCTTGACACTCTTGTGAAACATGACCTACAAAATATAACCACCACGGCAAAGTTCACCACTTGCCCAAAATTCCTAACATTCCGTCCAAGCCACATCATAAGCTGTCCTCGTCGCCGTAGCTACTAATTGTTACATTAAAAAATTCCCCGCTACCCGGATAACAGACTCCATAGATGGGCCAGGTGGTGGCGCGCTGATCCACTTCCGGAGCCAGCTAGTGGAATAACTGCCATTGAAACAACGAGAAATGGCATTTGCTAAGCCATTATGTACATTTGACCCATGTTTCGCCGACAACAATGCGTTTGGCTCCGACCTCTTAAGGCCAAAAAGCCAATTTAGAATCCCCACCAAAAGAGAGGAAGCAAGCCCACCATTAATCGCCTGCATGACTGTTTAGTGATTGCAACAAAATTATCTTCTTATAACGAACTGCTGCGCGCCCTACTTAAGTGGCTACTACAATACCAATTAACTCCCCAAAGGGGCCACATTACAAGGAGTCTCTTTGGAGACTTGTCTGTGAGAGGTTGTGCAGTAAATGCTATTTCCCCTGTTTAACAATATATGCTTAATATGTGTTCTCCTGTTCTGTGGAGCGAGGTCGCCTCCATTGAAGTTCACCTACATTGGGTTTTGTATTTAACCTTTTCTTGTCTGTTTCAAACCTGACTAAGCGTTAATAAATTCTATACATTTGTAAATAAATGCTTTCGCACAGAATTTTTTCTTGTTTGCACATTACAACAAAGTCTCTTCCTCCATGTCTCCTGCCATGAGCCTGAAAACCACTTCCTTGAAAGTAAGTACCCAAACCAAGTGCAACTGGGACTGGGACCGTATAATTAGCTCTAAAATTGAAATACCCGGTCATCCGTCCAAACTGATTTTTCTTAAAGACTAACCCAAAATGCAGACCAAATTGCTAAATCTGCATTTAACTGTTAGACAGGCGGAAATTGACCTGTCTAACGGCCAACAGCAGTAGCTGCTGCCCACCGACGGCACCAATCCAGCCCATATGCATGACTCAACATGCAAATTTAAGTTGTTTTTTGGTTTGTTTTTTTTAATAAAAGAAAGCCACCTGTACCTCTATTCTCAAATCCAAAACCTTATCCACAGGTAAACAACTCTCCATGGCAACTGACTCCTATGCATTGTAAATTCTCAACCACAGCTGGAGCCTGCAGGACACATTGCATAAAATATCTGGGTAGTGCAACCTTGCTGTCCCAAAGAATCCTCCTTTACCACCCATTCCAAAATATACTGAAGCACTCAAACAATGAGCCGTAAATCAAACAGCCCATTGAAAACAATGATCTATAAAAATATCCCTTATTCCCAAACAGCTCCAACCAATGAAAATATTCACTATGTATTGGTAAAATGAAAAAAACATCCATCCACCTCAATTTTTCCCTCAGGGTCCCATGCCCCAGACCTCCGAGGAGATGCAAAGGTGTTAACAAAAACACATAGTATATTGAACCAAACTCGTCGCTGATACCATTAAATTTAACTGGCTGGGATACACGATATATCAGCCGAAAAGGATTCTTAAAACGAAAGGAAAAACTATTCTCCCATAATTCCACCACTGCCCCATCCAAATACTCCCTTAGAGGCGGTACCATCACTTTGATACTTGCTCCCTTCCTAGTCAATAATTCCCTGTACGCTTGTTGATTTTTATCAAAAACTTTTTATCGTGCATGATTTGTGCCTCAGAGAGCACATTCATGCTTAAAGGTGACATTTTTGTTCCATCATGGCATTGACTATTTTACAATGTCCAACAACAACCTGGTTGTTAATAGGTCAATGACGTCAAACTTGATGTCAACCCCCCTTCCCTCCTGGTTTACCCCTTCCTTCTTACTGTCATCCATCGACACTTGGTCCATATTGAATCCAGACCCCAGGAGGAAAGAACATTTTCTGGCACACCAATCCTAGTCACAAATTTGTTTTTTTTTGTTTTTTTGTGTCCTACATTAAATGGACCCCCCCAAGGGTACATCAAAAACAAACAAAAACTTCGCCCCACGCAGCTTCATCAGACCCAACACCATGGTTCACTGACCCTACCTAGAAAACAATACTCAACACTGTGACATAAGAAGACCACTAAAATTCCACCCAGTTCTGCTGACACTAATGGGGAACTATTTGAAAAGGTACTAAATTTCCATGCTTATTACCCCGCCATGAACTGAACGGCGACAACTGACCGAGCCTCCGAAGGTTTAACCAAAACGTAACACCATATACCAGCTAGAAATTAACCATACACTCAATGAAAAACCCTGTGCATGAGCTACACTCAACCCTGCATCTGTGCTGCATTCCCAGCACTACCCACAACTTGCCTATTCTCATTCAAACCAGAAAACAGAGATGACACAGTAGACACACAAGACGAAGACAAACATAGATGGGATTCTCACCAGGCTGACTCTGGACCGGTGCCGGAACAGCCGTGACGCTGGATCGAAGCTGGGGACCATCGTCTGGAAGGCCGTCCTCATCCTCTGTCGTGTCGTCCACATTCTTCGATCCGTCCTCCTCTGGATGTAGTCGATGCCTGCGTTTTGCAGAGGCCTGCGGGGGCTCCAGCCCCCCGGCCGTTGCTGGACCTGTCCTGCTGCTCCCACCGCTGGTCACTGTTTTATGTGCCTTGCCCTGGTGACGTAATGCTAACCCAGGGTAAGCACTGCTGCAGACACCTGATAATCCAGCGCTGAATGGAGGGGGCGGAGCCATCCTCTGGGACTGCGATGCCGCATGGCCGTGCCTGCTACTCCTAGGCCGCACCTGAAGCCCCGCAGCCCCTGCCTTCCGTCCGGTCTGTAGGCTGGCGGCGCCCCCCAGCATTCCCACCGGAGGACCCACGGGCACTGCTCCGGACACCTCAGGGATCTCCAAGGATGCTCAGGAACAGCTGTCTGCTCAGGGGGCCTGACCACCGACAAGCACGGGGGCCCTGCAGGCGCCGCTGCGGACACTTCCGGGAGCCTCACCGCCTAGACGCTGGCCCCCTGCGCCCTGTAACCGCAAGCGGAGGCTCCGCCCCCCGCCTGCAATCTCTCACCAGCCTAGTCCGGGTCCAGGAAGTCCTCCCGGCTGCGCGTCACTGCTGTTCCTTCATAGCTGGAGGCGTCGCCAACGGGCTCCTCATCCTCCTCTGCTGCCTGGGGACCTCGGGACTCAAGCGCTCTGGCGGGCGCCGACGTCATGTGGATAACTGCTCCAGCTGCACGCTCTGTCCCTGCAGTGGGTTCAGATGCTCCTGCAGCCACTCGCGGCCTCTCTCCTCCATCGTCGTCCTCAGAGCCGACGCCAGCGCAGGGTCCGCCGTTCACCAGTCCTGATTATCCTGAGGAACATCGGGATCTTCTTGATTACAGTCCTGTGGGAGAAGAGGACGGGGACATCTCTCTGGTGTTGTCCTCTTACTGGATAGAACTGGTGATGTGAGGGGCTGGGGAACCTCCATCATGACGTCCTTGTACAGCTCTGTGTGTCCTTCTAAATACTCCCACTCCTCCATGGAGAAATAGACAGTGACGTCCTCCTGACATCTTATAGGAACCTCTCCAGTCAGCAGCTCAATCATCTTGTAGGTGAGTTCTAGGATCTTCTGGTCATTGATGTCCTCATGTATCGGGGGGTGAGGTGGAGTCGTTCAGTAGTCCTGGATCCATGAGACAAGATGTCCGGGCTTCTCTTCCTCTTCTTATAACAGGTACTCCTCTTTCATTCCCACACCCCTTCCTACAGAATTCCAGCCAATCCTATAGAAGTCTCCCCAATCCATGTGACCCACTGAAATTCTATCATTCCCCCTTCATTTCCTGTTGTAATGTGGCAAACTTCTATTAACCTTTTCCTGCTTAAACTCCCATTAACCTCTGTATGTTTCTTGTCCTTCCAAACCCCTGTCATGTCCGGTCTTCCATTATGTCAGTTCCCCGTTCCAGCCCTTCTCTTTATCCTCATTATTTCCTCCTGAATGCAATTTGGCATCATAACCGACATGAGTGGAAAAATGTTCACATTTGATGGTGTCTGGCACATTGGAGAGGTGTTCTCTTCATTGATTAATCCCTGTTTTCATTGTATAGGGCAGATGGCAGACTGCATGTATGGTGTCATGTGGGTGAGTAGTATGCTGATGTCAATTTTGTGAATCAAGTGGCCCATGGTGGCAGTTGGGTAATAGTATGGGCAGGTGTAAGTTATGGACAATGAATGCAGGTGCATTATTGTTACGAGGGGGACCCGGGGAAGCGTGCCAAGATGGGAAATGGACAGCTTCTGCCGGTCAAGGTCCACTGTGCGGTGTAAGGAACCGCTGCTATGGTGGGTGAAGAGTGAGCGGGTTGCTGCTAGCGATCATCTGGAATGTCACAGACGATCTATGTACACTGGTCTGCTCTAACCCGTGAGGGTTGTATGGCACGGATCTCACGGCTCGGTGTACCTGTTGCACGGGGAAGCACAGAGGTGCCCACGCACGTGTGCCAGTGGAAGTCACGAGAATATGGCATGAGGGTAGCACAGAGGTGCCCACGCACGTGTGCTTTCAATAACCAGGTGAGTCCGGTGGAGACTCGAGGAGCTCACCTGGGACAGGAACACGGCCTGTTGAAGGAGATACTGCCGGAGCAGCAAGGCAGGAACACGGCCTGCAAACCAGGTGCTGCCTAAGCAGCAAGGGCCAAGCCCACAGAAGATAATAATGCCTGAGCAGTGGCGTGGCAGCACGCTGCCAGACATCCAAACATAGAAGGACGGTAACACGCCGCAATGATGGCAGGGGGAGCTTTTAAGGAGGTGTAGCTCCACCCAAGGGTGGGCGCGAGGTGGAGATGACGGACTTGACCCAATCATGGTCCACGACGTCCCAGCCTGGCCAGTCAGGATTCACCACGTCACCAGCCTTGTCATCAAGCCGTGTGACGTCAGAGGGCGAATCAGGACCCACCACGCATTGCACATGCTTACCCTCCTGCCTCTGGGAAATAGAGGCGGGATCCTCGGTCTCACAATGTGCAGAGATAACGGGGGTCTCACTGCTTCCCTGAGCAGCACCCTGCTGCACATTGTGCAACCTCACAGACCCTCGGGGCCACTGAGCAGGAGGACCCACGGCAGGCCAGGAATGGGAGACCACCTCACTCCTTGTAACAGGAGAACCACTAGGTGTCACCCTTCTGCTGCCTCTCTGAGAAGATACAGTATCTCCTGCACACTGCGCAGTCTGGCAGACCTTCGGCGCTGCTGAGCAGGAGCGCTCGTGGCAGGCAAGGAATGGGAGACTGCCTCAGTCCTTGCCTCAGGAGAGCCACGAGGTGTAACATTACCCCCCCCTGTCTAGGCCCCCCCTGCCCATGCTCGAAGGCCGCTATTAAACCCGGGGTGCGGATATGATCCTCCAACTCCTAGGATCTATGCTCCGGACCACGGCCGGCTCACTCCACGAGGTAGTACCTCCTGCCCCGTATGACTTTTGTCTCCACAAGCTTCGCCACCTCAGGGTCGTCGGACGGGGACACGTGAAAGGTGTTGGCTATAGCCCAGCGTGGAGGGAGCTGGAGTCGGTATGCCACCGGGTTTACCTGCTCTAGTACTTTAAACGGACCCAGGTACCTAGGGGCGAACTTGGTTGCCTGTACCCGTAGGTTAACATTCTTAGAGGACAGCCACACTAGGTCACCAGGGGCGAAGGATGGTGCAGGGCAGCGGCGGTCATCAGCCATTGTCACCATCCGGTCTTTAACCCTCTTAAGAGCCTCTTGGGTGTTATCCCAGATCTCCCGGGCCTTGGTCGCCCAATCCTCCACTCTAGGATCGGGTGATGTAATGGGCATCGGAACCGGGATTCTGGGATGTTGTCCGTTATTGAGCAGGAACGGAGTCTGGCCAGAGGATTCATGGACCGAATTATTAATGGCAAATTCGGCCCAAGGAAGGAGGTTAGCCCAGTTGTCGTGGTGCGCGGAGATAAAATGGCGGAGGTAAGTTACCAAGGTCTGATTGGTCCTCTCCACCAGTCCATTGGTCTCGGGATGGTATGCGGAGGAGATGTTCAGCTCTATCTGCAGGAGCTTACAGAGCTCTCTCCAGAAGCGAGACGCGAACTGGGGACCCCGGTCGCTCACCACCTTGTTAGGCATGCCATGCAACCTAAATACATGCCGAATGAACAAGGTGGCGAGAGCACGTGACGTCAGGAGTCGTGGGAGAGGCACCAAGTGGATCATTTTAGAGAAGTGATCCGTGATGACCCATACGACCCTGTGCCCTGCTGACTTGGGCAGATCTCCCAGGAAGTCCATCCCCACCACTTCCCAGGGACGATCTGGCACTGGCAGTGGGTGAAGAAGACCTGCCGGTCTCTGCCGGGACGGCTTATTCCGAGCACACGACATACAGGCTCCCACATACTCCTGTATGTCCTGGGGTAGTCTCGGCCACCAATAATGCCTGGTCACAAGGTCTCTGGTCCTTTTGACCCCGAAGTGACCCCCGACCTTGGAGGCATGGGCCCACGATAGCACCTCGTTCCGTAGTTCAGGGGGAACGAGGGTCTTGCCAGGTGGCACCTGGTCCAAAGAAGTGGGAGTGACCAGCCTCAAGCTGTCCGGGGGTAGTATAAGACGAGGCTCCTCCTCGTCCTCCTCCAACACAACCATACAACGTGACAAGGCATCGGCCCGTACGTTCTTCTCACCGGCCAGGTGGCGGATAATAAAGCGGAACCGGGAGAAGAATAAAGACCAACGGGCCTGCCTTGGGTTCAGGCGTTGTGCTGTCTGGAGGTATGTGAGGTTTATATGGTCAGAAAATACCTCAAATGGATGCTTCGCACCCTCCAGGAGATGCCGCCATTCCTGGAATGCTAGTTTCATCGCCAGTAACTCCCTATCCCCTATGGAGTAGTTCCTCTCGGCCGGAGAAAAGGTCTTGGAGAAAAAGAAACACGGATGCTTCCTTCCTCGTTCGTTTTTCTGGTACAGGACTGCACCTGCACCGACCGAAGAGGCATCTACCTCCAGTAGGAAGGGTTTGGAGATGTCTGGACGATGAAGGATGGGAGCTCTGGAGAAGTAAGTTTTGAGAGTGTGAAATGCCTCTACCGTTTCCCGTGTCCATGCTTTGGGATTAGCGCCCTAGCAGGTAAGGGCAATGATGGGTGCTGCCACTGTCGAGAAGTTGGGAATGAACTGGCGATAATAATTGATAAACCCCAAGAATCTCTGGATCGCCTTCAGCGAGCGGGGCTCAGGCCAGTTCATCACTGTCTCCAACTTCCCCGGATCCATCGCTAACCCCTGACTGGACACGATATACCCCAGGAACGGCAAGGATTCACGTTCAAAAACGCACTTTTCCAGCTTAGTGTATAACGAATGGGTGCGGAGCCTCTTAAGTAGTCAGATGACATCCCTCCGATGGGTGGCAAGATCGGGGGAGAAGATAAGAATGTCATCCAGGTATGCAACCACGGAAAGATACAAATCCCGGAAAATGTCATTCACAAAGTCTTGAAATATGGCGGGAGCATTGCAGAGTCTGAAGGGCATTACTAGATACTCGTAGTGACCGTCCCTGGTGTTGAAGGCGGTCTTCCACTCATCGCCCTCTCGGACTCGCACTAGATTATAAGCTCCGCGTAGATCCAGCTTTGTGAAGACCTTTGCCCTGCGGAATCGATCAAATAGCTCCGTAATGAGGGGCAAAGGGTATTGGTTTTTGATCGTGATTGCATTTAATCCCCTGTAATCGATACAGGGGCGCAGATCCCCTTCCTTCTTCTGCACGAAAAAGAACCCTGCACCGGCTGGTGAAATAGACTTGCAAATGAACCCCTTCGCCAGGCTGTCCTGAATATATTTGGACATAGCCTCCGTCTCTGGAGCAGAGAGTGGATACACTCTGCCCCTAGGGGGCTCGGAGCCTGGCTTCACGTCTATTTGGCAATCATATGGCCGGTGGGGAGGAAGGGTATCTGCGGCCCTTTTGGAAAAGACATCCCTGAAGGCCTCATAAGGTGTCGGTAAACCCGGCCCCCCTGTATTCCCTGAGGACCCAACCGACCTAATGGTAGCGGGTGGTTCGGTAGTCACGAGGTGCTCTCTACAGGATCCTGCCCAGGATGAGATCTCCCCTGTTGCCCAGTTGCGTATAGGAGCATGCTGTCTCAACCAGGGAAGACCCAGTAGGATCTCATCCGTCCCCCCTGGAAGCACCAGGAAGGACACCTGCTCATGGTGTCCCGTTGGTACATCCATCCTGAGAGGGATGGTGATCTGGGTGATGGGATCGAGTAGTAGGGACCCGTCGACTACCCGGACCCTGAGTGGCTTGGGCAACAGAACCAGCGGAACTGAGTATCGGGTTGCCAGGGAGGTTGAAATGAAATTGCCTTCAGCGCCTGAGTCCAAGCAAGCCAGGGCAGAGAAGAGAGTAGTGCCGAACTGCAATTGGGCGCTGATAGTCAACCTAGAGGGAGAGGTAGCGTCTAGAGTCCCCCCTCTGATAGAAACTAGACGCTGTCTTTTCCCGACGGTTTGGGACATCGGGTAGCTATATGTCCCCTCTGCCCACAGGAAAAGCAGATGACACAAGACCGCGAACCTGGGGCAGAGGAGACCGCCTTGGACACCTCAATTGACTCCACGGAGTCGCCTACAGGACTGGCTGGGAGACCTCTCTGATGGAAGACGGGAGCCAGACGCTTTTTAGGCCGAGAAGACGTGGGTGCTGAAGAGACCTCGAGCCTCCGCTCCGCCTGGCGGATGTCTATGCGAGAGGCAACCTGAATCAAGGACTCTAAAGTGGCAGGCACCTCACGCGTGGCCAGTGCGTCTTTGACAAACCCTGCAAGGCCCTCCCAGAACACAGGGACAAGGACCTTATCCGGCCAGTCCAGCTCTGCGGCAAGTGTCCTAAAGTGTACAGCAAAGTCCCCGACTGAAGCGGACCCTTGCCGAAGTCGTAAGAGGCGCAGCGCGGAGTCGTGGGTGACTTGAGGAGGAACACCATTCTCATGGCCCCAAGATAAGCTGTTAAGTTATTCACCACCCGATCTCCGCGCTCCCACAACGGCGTGGACCACTTCAGCACTCTCCCTGTGAGGGACTGAACGAAGGCTACCTTCGCCTTCTCGGTAGCGTAAAGAGTCACGGACAGCTCTAAGTAGGTGGTAACCTGGTTTATAAAACCACGGCACTCAGAGCTGTCCCCGCTAAAGCGCTCTGGAAGCGCAAGGCGAGGAGACCTTCCGCCCAATAGCACAGCCTGGGTAGCCGCCTGGGCGGCGACTGTCGTCAGAGTAGTCTTATGGGAGGAAGAATGCTCCACTGCTGCCAATCGTGACTCCAACTGCTGCACATAACGCAGCAACTGCTGCTGCTCTTCAGCCATAGCCAGACCTTTGGCGCGACCGTAATGTTACGAGGGGGACCCGGGGAAGCGTGCCAAGATGGGAAATGGACAGCTTCCGCCGGTCAAGGTCCACTGTGCGGTGTAAGGAACCGCTGCTATGGTGGGTGAAGAGTGAGCGGGTTGCTGCTAGCGATCGTCTGGAATGTCACAGACGATCTATGTACACCGGTCTGCCCTAACCCGTGAGGGTTGTATGGCACGGATCTCACGGCTCGGTGTACCTGTTGCACGGGGAAGCACAGAGGTGCCCACGCACGTGTGCTAGTGGAAGTCACGAGAATATGGCACGAGGGTAGCACAGAGGTGCCCACGCACGTGTGCTTTCAATAACCAGGTGAGTCTGGTGGAGACTCGAGGAGCTCACCTGGGACAGGAACACGGCCTGTTGAAGGAGATACTGCCAGAGCAGCAAGGCAGGAACACGGCCTGCAAACCAGGTGCTGCCTAAGCAGCAAGGGCCAAGCCCACAAAAGATAATAATGCCTGAGCAGTGGCGTGGCAACACGCTGCCAGACATCCAAACATAGAAGGACGGTCGCGCGCCGCCATGATGGCAGGGGGAGCTTTTAAGGAGGTGTAGCTCCACCCAAGGGCGGGCGCGAGGTGGAGATGACGGACTTGACCCAATCAGGGTCCACGACGTCCCAGCCTGGCCAGTCAGGATTCCCCACGTCACCAGCCTTGTCATCAAGCCGTGTGACGTCAGAGGGCGAATCAGGACCCACCACGCATTGCACATGCAATAATGGGGGTCTCACTGCTTCCCTGAGCAGCAACCCTCTGCACATTGCGCAACCTCGCAGACCTTCGGGGCCGCTGAGTAGGAGGACCCACAGCAGGCCAGGAATGAGAGACCGCTTCACTCCTTGTAACAGGAGAACCACTAGGTGTCACCCTTCTGCTGCCTCTCTGAGAAGACATCTCCTGCACACTGCGCAGTCTGGCAGACCTTCAGCGCTGCTGAGCAGGAGCGCTCGTGGCAGGCAAGGAATGGGAGACTACCTCAGGAGAGCCACGAGGTGTAACACATTATATTGATGCATTTTGAACACACAGAAATAACGTGATAAGATCCTGACGCCCATTGTTGTGCCATTCATGCATGACCATCACCTCATGTTACAACAATGTAATACACGTCCCAGGCTGCAAGGATCTGCACACCATTCCTGGAAGCAAAAAACATCCCAATTCTTGCATGGCCAGCATATATGTCACCTATTGAGCATGTTTGGGATGCTCTTGATCAGTGTATACGACAGCGTGCTCAAGTTCCTTCCAATATCCAGCAACTTCGCAGCCATTGAGGAGGAGTGAACCAACACTTCACAGGCCACAATCACCACCTGATCAACTCTATGCAAAGGAGATGTGATGCACTGTGTGACGCAAATGATGGTCACACCAGATACTGACTGGTTATCTGACTCATGGAACCACACAATACTGTAAAACTGCACCTTTTAGAGTGTCCTTTTATAGTATCCAGCCTAAGGGTACCTTCACACTTAGCGATGCAGCAGCGATCCGACCAGCAATCTGACCTGGTCAGGATCGCTGCTGCATCGCTACATGGTCGCTGGTGAGCTGTCAAACAGGCAGATCTCACCAGCGACCAGTGAACAGCCCCCAGCCAGCAGCGACGTGCAAGCGACGCTGCGCTTGCACGGAGCCGCCGTCTGGAAGCTGCGGAGACTGGTAACTAAGGTAAACATCGGGTATGGTTACCCGATGTTTACATTAGTTACCAGCGCACACCGCTTAGCTGTGTGTGCAGGGAGCAGGGAGCCGCGCACACTGAGCGCTGGCTCCTTGCTCTCCTAGCTACAGTACACATCGGGTTAATTAACCCGATGTGTAATGCAGCTACATGTGCAGAGAGCAGGGAGCCGCGCACACTGCTTAGCGCTGGCTCCTTGCTCTCCTAGCTGCTGTACACATCGGGTTAATTAACCCGATGTGTACAGCAGCTACATGTGCAGAGAGCCGGAGCCGGCAGCACAGGCAGCGTGAGAGCTGCAGAGGCTGGTAACTAAGGTAAATATCGGGTAACCACCTTGGTTACCCGATGTTTATCTTGGTTACAAGCTTACCTCAGCTGTCAGACGCCGGCTCCTGCTCCCTGCTCGCTTCATTTGTCGCTCTCTCGCTGTCACACACAGAGATCTGTGTGTCACAGCGGGAGAGCGCCTTTGAAGAAAACGAACCAGGGCTGTGTGTAACGAGCAGCGATCTCGCAGCAGGGGCCAGATCGCTGCTCATTGTCACACACAGCGAGATCGCTAATGAGGTCACTGCTGCGTCACAAAAAGCGTGACTCAGCAGCGATCTCGGCAGTGAGCTCGCTGTGTGTGAAGCACCCCTAATGCACATCTGTGCAATAATCATGCTGTCTAATCAGCGTCTTGATATGCCACACCTGTGAGGTGGAGGGATTTTCTCATCAAAGGAGAAGTGCTCACTAACGGAGATTTAGACGAATTTGGGAACAATATTTGAGAGAAAAGGAGCCCTACATAATTCTATAACATCTGGACATGTAAATACAATATTTTATTGGTAAAATTTGATTTTTATTTATTAACTGTAAATTTGTCAATTACACAAGGGTTAAAATGTGAAAGTGGACACCACAATTTATTGCGCAATCACTCGCAAATGCAGTGATAGCCTGTATACTTGTCAGAAACTACAGTTTGGCCTCACATCAGGGCTGAGAAGGAAGAGCGCTATTTGGCTTTTGGAGCACAGATTTTGCTAGAATGGTTTGCAGGTAACATTGCAAAGCCCCTAAGGTGCATGAAGAGCAGAAAAAACCCAAACTTACTCCATTGTAGAAATTGCCCCTCTAAATTAATTAATCTATGGATGTAGTGATTATTTGTAATATCCACTCCACCCTTTTTTTTCTGGAGAATTGCAAATATGCCAGCCTAGTGCCTATACATTGTGCACAGCTTGTGTTATTCGGGTTCTTCCTACTACAATCATGCCAAAAGTGTAGCTGCTTAATGTAGTTTAGGGGCTCAGAAGGAGTGGGGCTCAGAAGAAGGGGGCATTTGTATTTGGGAGTGCAGATTTCCCTATTTGAACGGGGGGGAGCCATGTCGCTTTTCCAGAGTCTTTGCTCAACTAGTAACATGAGAACCACCTATATTTCCAGTGACAAATGATGGACCTTAGTGGGCGCTTGGTTTTGTTGGTAACATTTAGAGGTACATAACATTTTTTGGTTGCTTTCAGTATAGGGCTGGGATCAAATTTTTGCATTCTATGCTGAACAATTACATTGTGGTTTCCGGTAAAACCCACAAAAAATGTGATTCAGACAAATCTCCAACTGAACCATTCAAAGTATCAAGATAGTATCAAGGTACATCACAAACAATGAGATTATCTGCTCTCTAAAAAGTCATCTCTTTGTTTGTGATGTGTCTTGATACTATCTATAGATTCCATTGATTAGGACTATCCTTGCTTTATGTATATAATTGTAAATATAAATATTGTCAAATTGTTTGTATATAGCACCATCACTTATTTTTGTTATTATTTTATTATATCTAGCGATTTATTGTGACCAAGGTCCAGGAGGACCGAAACATCAAAAAAGAATCTCAATTATCGCTGTTGTAAATAAACTATATGTTAATTTTGCATGAAAAAGACTGTCTCTTACAACTTTTTGCTAAATAATGAGTGTGCAGTGTTATACTTATATTCATCTCTATCAACCAACATTTTTTTTACTAAAGTCATGTCTTCTTTCATATTTTCACAAGACAGAATTGACGATGGGCTTCAAGTTGCCCTCCCCTATCGACAACTGTAATTACACCCAATGCATGCTTTTTATGACCTATTAACTCAATGTTTTGCATGGTATTGATGCAGGCTAGTTGTTTTCTGGTGATACCTCCTCACCGTATGAAGTTTATGCATTTCCTCCACATCATCCATAATGGACACCTCCCCATCCTCAACAGCAAGAGGGCAGAACATTGTATGAAATGTCTCCTGTATGACTCCTAGTGAACTTCAACTAGGCAACCTAGTAATGGCAATGAGAGAAACATCATGACTGCCATGCTATAAGGCTTGCTGCATGGCACACGAAAGTTTTGGGGAATATGAACTTTTTTTCCACCTTTGGTCTGATGCCATTGTTAGATCTGGTCCGTGCCTTTTTCATCATTATCTACAGATTATCATACTTACAGAACTCCTGCTTCTGTATTAAACCAAAAATAAACTGCTTAAATGGTTGTTATTTTCTACCTTTAGTGCTTGGAGTTAATAAACATTACTATTTTATGAGCATTCACTGGGCTAATGCACAAAAGCCTGGGCAATGGGCACAATAGGCAACATTTTTTCGTAGCCAAATTCTTCTCAACATCTCCATTGCAAATACCATAAAACCTATCATTGACTAAAAGGGCCCATATCTCTAGAGCTAAATGGTGGATTTAAAAACAACAAAAAAGCCTAAATAATTAAAGGAGCAGAAGAGATAAAATGAGGAAAGAAAATGGCTATTTTTGACATAGGGACATATCTTCTCTAAAAACAGCATCTCTCTAACGGATATAGTTAAAGTTCTTCATTATTGTATTTGCTGCTATAGTTCATTCTGAACTACAGCTTATAATTGCCCAATGGAAGCCTGGCTTTGCATTTTTCATCAGCCATAAATATCTTGACGTGGTAAAATAAAGGAGATCATAATTCTCTTTAAAGCCATTTTTCATGTTCTAAATGCATTATTGAATATCTGCTGAAAATGGAATATTGCAAAGCAACATCTGGTCCTCATAAAACGCACAAATGTTTATTATGTAAAATATATATTCATTCTGACAGTGATCTGATGTACACATTATGCAAGCCAAAGCAAACAATTCATATAAAACTCAAGAGCTCCTTATCACTGTTATAATCATGGATTCTCTAAATGATTTTCCATGCCTTATAAGATGCCCATCAATCATAAAATATCACAAGAATAAAAAAAAAGAAAAAACAAAACAAAAAGGGGATTGAACTAAAAAAGGAAAGCGCAATGATTAATACTTTCCACAGGCATCTTACTATGGAGTATGACTGCCGAGGCTATGACTACAGAGGTTATGTTTGTAGTCTGTAACTATAAAAACACATGTCTGTACATGAGATCTAGCCTTAAAATGGACATAGATTTTAAAATGGTTTTACCACTGACATAAATATGTCTCAAATTTTATATTTTGTTTAAAAAAAGAAACAAAAGCTTTTGTATTGTTTAACCCCTTAACCCCCGAGCAATTTTCCATTTTTCGGGGTGGGGGGGGTTGCTCCCCTTCTCCTAAAGGTCATAACTTTATTTTTCTGTCAATCTTGCCATATGGGGCTTGTTTTTTGCAGAACGAGTTGTACTTTTAAATGAAACCATGAGTTTTACCATTTAGTGTACTGGAAAATGGAAAACAAATTCCAGGAGTGGAAAAATTGCAAAAAAACATGATTGCATGATAGTTTGTGGGATATTTTATTCACCATGTTCACTATATAGTAATACAGATGTGTTGCTGTGATGCCTCAGGTTGGAACGAGTTCATAGACACCAAACATGTATAGGTTTACTTTTATCTAAGGGGTTAAAAAAAAAATCTGAATTTTGTTACCCAAAAATGGCGCACTTTTTGCACTATATTCCATGACCCATAGCGTTCTCATTTTTCATGATATGGGGCTCAGTGATGGCTTATTTTTTGTGTCTCACGTTGACATTTTTAATGGTACTATTTTTGCGCAGATGCTACGTTTAATCACCTATTATTACATTTTGCACAAAGTTTGCAGAGACCAAAAAGATAATTTTGGCGTTTTGAATTGTTTTTTGCTGTTACACTGTTCACCGGTTTCATATTTTGATAGATCAGGTATTTCTGAAAGTGGCGATACCAAATATGTGTATATTTTTTTTATTTTTTTAACCCTTTCATTTTCAATGGAGCAAATGGGGTGGGTGATTTGAACTTTTAGGTTTTTTTTAATTTTTTAAAACTTTTTTTACTTTTTTCTTTTACTAGTCCCCCTAGGGGGCTATATGGATCAGCTGTCTGATCGCTCATTAATTTCTGTAGATCAGAGCTGCACAGCTCAGACCTGCGGAAATGCTCATTTTCTGTAACAGCCAGTGCACTGTCAGCAGTTACAGGAAGTGAGTCATGAGAGTAGAGGCGTCATCACATGACCCTGTGCTACCATGACAACCATGGGCTCCACATAATCACATCACGTGGACTCCGATGGCGGTGGGTAAGTGTGCGTTACCCGCTTCGGGCATTTTGACAGCACGATTTTAGGGTTTACAGGCGCAGGTGGATTGTGGATCCACCTGCGCCTGTGAGGCACACATGTCAGCTGTTCAAATCAGCTGACAACTGCAGGAATTGCAGCAGGATCACTGCAGCAGCTGGCGGTTATGAGCCCTTCATGATTTAGTACGTACTGGTACGCCCTCAGTCGTGAAGTGGTTGAGTTACTTTTTGAAAATATCTGTTTGATACGTTATTGTATTACTAGTCTCCCATATCTTTATTATGTTTCATTAATTTGTTGCCAAAGCTAATGTCCACTAGTAGTTCTTGGATAAATGGTCAAGCATGTGGCAGACTGTCTTATCCCTGCTATGGTCAGTGCATAATATCATCTTCTTTGCATGTGCACAGGAGAGATCTTCCATTGTTTAACTTTTTCTAAACGTGCTGTGTTAAGGATCACTAGGGAATTATGAGAATAGGGTCAGCTATCATGGTCCAGATACACAGAAATCTCGTTGGGGTCATATAGGTTAAGCAATTTTTAGTCAACGGGCATCCTCTTTTATTTCAAGACAAATTGTAAAGTTGCAATTAAAAATATTTAGATTTTTCTTCTTGCATTTTCTTTCTTGTACTTCTTTATAAATCAAGGGAAAAAGCCAAGAGCATTTAAAAAGCTTCAAGCGTATTTTGCTTAACAGTAGAGATGAGTGGATCTCTGCAAATCGCATTATTGAAAAGCCTTTTATTATCTATAAAATATGTGTGAAACACTCTGAAGTCTTTTAAATGGTTATTGTACCTTTTTGGAGCTCTGTAATGCAAACACAAACATATTAACATTCAAGTAACCTTAACTGATCTGGCTAGGAGAAAATGGACAGGGCTAATATGGGACTATTACAACAATAATGTCACGGTCGTCTCCTTGTTTATGGAAACTAGCGGCAGCTTGAGGGCTGAAGCATCTGATCTCTATCTGGGACTCTGCATTTAAATGTTGTTTCATTTCCTTTGTCAGTGAAGTACTGAAATGTCAGTTTTTCTGTTTTCAGCTCTTCTGCAGTTAAGGTCAGCTACACCTACTCTGTAGCCTAAATAGCTAGGTCTCCCAGCAAGCTTTGCTGACTATACAAAGCCATTTGTAGGAAAGCTGCCTTAGTGAAGGAAGCTGCTGTGGATCTTGCAGAAGTCGTAACCTATCCATTTTAGGTTTTTATTCCCTCTTTGTCTTTCCTTCTCTCTTGTCACTTTAGTGCAGTGGTGGGTCTAGTGAGCCTCTCCCGCCTCTCACTAGTCAGGGCTTTTATAGTTTTTCTCAGGGACTCAGGGTGCTGCTCAGTGACAGTTGTGGAGACTGTATAGGGACTTGCTAGGAGAGTAGGGACAGCTCAGATGAGGTTAGCAGGTGTCCATTGTTATTATGTCCCTGGTGTTCCTTACCTGCCCGTGGTGTTTTTTAGGTGTGTTTTTCGTTGTGCGTCCAACCTCGGTTGGTCAGAACGTGTTTTTTATGTGCATTGTGTGACAAATACGTTTTAAAAATAATGTTTTAACTTTTTTACATCATGCTCACTTTAAGAAGTAAACAGTTGGATTTAAATTTCTTCATTATGGAAGTAGAAAAAAAAAATCTTGCCCATCTTAAGAAGCATACTTTCTCTGCTACACAAGCCTTGGTTTCAGGATTTTTTATTAGTAGCAAGATTAGCACTGAAAGGTTTAATACTGCCCTCCTTGTTTCCATGCGCGAAGGATAAAAAAAGGCTTTTTCTGCCAATATTTGAGACTAGCACCCTCCTTTTCAATCTACTTGAGAACTGAAAGTATTAGACTACAACTCAGATTAGGTTTTTTCTATCATGTGGAATGAAAGCATTATAGGGAAGACTGGTGGGCCTTGCTTGATGCCATTAGATCCCTGTCTGATTCTGCAGGAATGTGTGAAATGGCACAACGCATATTTTTTTTTGCCAATCTTCGCAAATTCGAACAACAAATTTAATGAATTCAATTCAAAGTTTACCCTCCACAGATCGATCTAATCTCTACAGACCCGGAGCATGAGGTTGTTTTAAAAAGATGTCAAGAATTTCAAAAAAAAGGTGAAGAACCACTTAAAACTGTTTAAAACATAACAGATGATTTTTATATACTTTTGAACTCTGTAAAACATATTAGAAAAAAATCTCATCACATACAGTTTTTTCACAAACACTGACTTCATATGCTTTTTCATGCATAATAGAAAAGAACCTGCTAGCTCCTGGTACCTGTTTTTCATGATACAGAAGCAGAAAAAAGGAATTACTTCAACTTTTCTCAATACGGTGCTCTAGTGTGTTGCAGTGATGCTACTGGGCTGATGGAAAAATGTAACACTCAGTATAATGTAAGCGAGTGGAGACACTTTATTTATTCATCCATATGAAAGCTGCTACTGCACAAAGGCAACAAGTATGCTTTAGTGTCTGCAGGGCATTCTGTACACTTGAAAGAAAGCTATGAGAATTTAGACTTTATTCTCAAGAAACTTAACTACGAGGATCAAAGATGGTCAATATGTGGTGATATGAAAGTTCTCTCTTTGCTCCTTGGGCACCAAAGAGGATCCACCAAGTACCCATGCTTTTTGTGTGAATGGGACAGCCGGGATAGGTCTCCTCCCTGGAACCAAAAAAGTTGTGCAGCGAGAACATTTTTGCAACACAGACTCAAGAACACAGTTAGAGAAAGTTTAGTTGATCCCACGAAAGACCTCTTGCCATCACTCCACATTAAGCTTGCACTGTTGAAGCAGTTTGTGAAAGCTCTGAAAAATGAAGGAGAGTCTTTTAAGTACCTGTGTACCAAGTTTTATGGATTGTCAGACACAAAACTGAAGGAAAGCTTTTTTGTAGGTCTGGATATTCGGAAACTCTTGAAGGTAACAACAAAGATCCAAAATGTAAGTCCATCGTGGAGAACATACTGAAACATTTTAAAGCCTTGGGTTGTGTCATGAATTTAAAGTTCCATGTTTTTACATTCCCATTTGGACAACATTTCTGAAAACCCTGGCGCTGTTAGCGAAGAACACGGAAAAAGATTTCATCAGGATATAAAGGAGATGGAACGATGATACCAAGGTAGATGGAAAGTGAATATCATGGGGGACTACTGTTGGATGCTTCACAGAAAAGATCCACAGGCCTTCTAAAAGAGAAAAGGTATCAAGACAAGCTTTGAAGAGAAAAGGAAAAGGCACAAGAATTAATTTCCAATAACATTGCAGAATGAATGTTCAATACATTGTTATATATAATCTTGTGTACATATTTGGCTACAATAAATATTTGTTTTTTTCATGTCACTTGTACGTAATTTCATGCGTGTTTTATGCAAAATCCGTACATGAGGGTTAAAAATAGAAGTGTTTTTTTAATCAGAGCATAAGAAAACATAAGAATCAGTCATTGGATTAGAAACAATTTTCATAAACCCATTTTTTACATACCTGTGTTATTTATGTGACTGCTGCAGCCAGTCGCCAGCCTCAGCAGTGCTGTTGGCATTCATAGCACATGACAATGGAGGACAGTTTTTGGCTGCAGTGGTCAAATGAATAATAAACTTTATGCACAGGACTTGTGGGGACCACCAGTGCACTGGTACTGGATTGGCAAGTGTTCATATTAGTAAATAGGGGATATTTTCTCATGTTAGTACAGTTCCAGTGATTATCTAGCTTTTTAAAATTCACAGAATATGACCGGAACAAGTTAAAAGTTATCCATTCTTACAAATTGCAGAAAAAGTTCTCAGTCCATTGGTTTTAATGGCTACATCTTTTCTGAGCAAGTGAATGAGGTTCCTTTCACATTGACAGCCATGTCAGCATTCCTTTACACTTCTAGTTAATAGGACTGATAAAAAAGCCGTGCTGTGGCAGATGAAATGTTTTTGAATTCTCCTGATGCAAAAATAATGTGTTGCTTTTCTTCCATTGAGCACAATAGTAGTTAGAAGATAATTGTTGAATGTCTTCCAGGCTGTTTCAGAATCTAATGAAATAGCTTTAGGGAATATTTCTCAAACCAAAAAGAAAATTATTGGACAAGCCAGAAAAAGCTTCATCTCCATGTGGGCAGCCAAGCGGATCATTGGCGTTGTTTTCGAGCATTATAGTTGATGCCATTGATCAAGTATCTTTTCTTTCCATTGTCCGACAGGAAACATTTTCTTGATCCTTTCTCATAGATTGATTTTTGGTCATGTTTCTCTAGCAATGATTAATAGAGACAAAGGTTATTTAACTGTTTCAGTGCCGTGTTAATGATTTATGACTTTACATGACCTGGGTCCATAATTATGACTTCCAAATAATAAGTGACAATGTGACATATAGCATGTATGATATCTGCTACCACTATGAAATCTAGTGCTGGAAATGTAAATACGTGCTGACTGTATGTGCTTCATGAAACAATTATAGTACTGTCAAATTGCCTGTATCATCAAGAAAGCTATGGTAGAATGTGTTTGTCATAGATAGTAGCATAATAGCTAGACTCAGGGACCAATTCACTGACATTTTTGTCTTTTCCCTTCCACTGAACTTACATTTTATTAAACTAGTCACTTGAAACAATATTGAAGAGCTTTTCCACATAAATTTTTCATCTAATGATAAGCAATAGGCACGCATTTTTACTTTGTATTTTTCATAGTTCTAAAGTCTAATAGTCTAATAGTTTCTCTCCTTAGTAGAATTTGTAACCAGAATTGAACCATTTATAGCATGGTGCCTTCTTTGAATGAGTAACTAAATGTCATAAATAACTGTGCGATTAGACCACAGTTGCGGAGGGGAGGGCCAGCGCTGCGGAGGAAAGGGAGGGATTTATCTCCCTATCTCCTCCATTGCTAGCTGGTGCGAGAATCACACTGCTCTCGTGTTACACTGGTGTAACACAAGAGCAATGCGATGTTTCTCTCACCCCATAGACTTGAATGGGTGCGAGTGGAACAAAATCACATTCCACCCACAGCATGCTGCAACTATTTTCTCAGTCCGATTAGGACAGATTTGTGCAGTGTACGACTGATTGTTGTCCTATGGACAGACTCTCCCACCTCAGCTGTAGATCTCTGCAGTTCATCCAGAGTGATCATGGGCCTCTTGGCTGCATCTCTAATCAGTCTTCTCCTTGTTTTACATGAAAGTTTGGATGGACGGCCGGGTCTTGGTAGATTTGCAGTGGTATGATACTCCTTCCATTTCAATATGATCGCTTGCACAGTGCTCCTTGGGATGTTTAAAGTTTTGGAAATCATTTTGTAACCAAATCTGGCTTTAACCCCTTCACCCCCGGCCACTAAAACACCCTAATGACCGGGCCATTTTTTGCAATTCTGACCAGTGTCACTTTGACAGGTTATAACTCTGGAACGCTTCAACGGATCCTGGCGATTCTGACATTGTTTTTTCGTGACATATTGTACTTCATGTCAGTTGTAAACTTAGGCCGATACTTTTTGCGTTTATTTTTGAAAATTTAGGAAATTGTGCAAAAATTTGGAAAATTTCGCAATTTTCAAACTTTGAAAATTTATGCCCATAAATCTGAGAAATATGTCACACAAAATAGTTACTAAATAACATTTCCCACTTGTCAACTTTACATCAGCGCAATTTTCGAAAGAAATTTTTTTTCGTTAGGAAGTTAGAAGGGGTCAAAGTTCATCAGCAATTTCTAATTTTTCCAACAAAATTTACAAAATATTTTTTTTTAGGGACCACATCACATTTGAAGTGACTTTGAGAGACCTAGGTGACAGAAAATACCCAAAAGTGACCCCATTCTAAAAACTGCACCCCTCACACTGCTCAAAACCACATCCAAGAAGTTTATTAACCCTTTCGGTGCTTCACAGGAACCAAAGCAATGTGGAAGGAAAAAATGAAAATTTTACTTTTTAACACAAAAATGTTACTTTAGCCATAAAATTTTCATTTTTACAAGGGAGAAAAGAGAAAGTGCACCCTACAATTTATTGTGCATTTTCTCCTGAGTAAGCTGATACCCCATATGGGGTAAAAATCAATTGTTTGGGTGCACGGCAGAGGTCGAAATGCAAGGAGCGCCATTTGAATTTTTGAACACAAAATTAGCTGCACTCATTAGCGGACGCCATGTTGGGTTTGAAGACCCCCTGAGGTGCCTAAACAATGGAGCTCCCACACAAGTGACCCCATTTTGGAAACTAGAGCCCTCAAATATTTTTTCTAGATGTTTGATGAGCACTTTGAACACCTGGGGGCTTCACAGAAGTTTATAACGTTGAGCCGTGAAAAGAAAAATTTTTTTTTTTACCACAAAACTGTTGCTTCAACTAGGTAGCTTTTTTTTCACAAGGGTATCGGGAAAAAATGCAACATAAAATGTATTGTCCATTTTCTCCTGAGTATGCAGATACCTCATATGTGGTGGAAATCAAATGTTTGGACACACGGCAGTGCTTGGAAGGCAAGGAGCGCCATTTGAATTTTTGAACGCAAAATTAGCTGCACTAATTAGCGGACGCCATGTCGGGTTTGAAGACCCCCTGAGGTGCCTAAACAATGGAGCTCCCCCACAAGTGACCCCATTTTGGAAACTAGAGCCCTCAAATAATTTTTCTAGATGTTGGTGAGCACTTTGAACACCTGGGGGCTTCACAGAAGTTTATAACGTTGAGCCGTGAAAAGAAAAAAAATTTTTTTACCACAAAACTGTTGCTTCAACTAGGTAGCTTTTTTTTTTACAAGGGTATCGGGAAAAAATGCAACATAAAATGTATTGTCCATTTTCTCCTGAGTACGCAGATACCTCATATGTGGTGGAAATCAAATGTTTGGGCACACGGCAGATCTCAAAAAGGGAAGGAGCGCCATTTGAATGCAAAATTAGCTGCACTCATTAGCAGACGCCATGTCAGGTTTGAAGACCCCCTGAGGTGCCTAAACAATGGAGCTCCCCCACAAGTGACCCCATTTTGGAAACTAGAGCCCTCAAATATTTTTTCTAGATGTTTGGTGAGCACTTTGAACACCTGGGGGCTTCACAGAAGTTTATAACGTTGAGCCGTGAAAAGAAAAAAAAAATTTTTTAACCACAAAACTGTTGCTTCAACTAGGTAGCTTTTTTTTCACAAGGGTATCAGGAAAAAATGCACCATAAAACGTATTGTCCATTTTCTCCTGAGTACGCAGATACCTCACATGTGGTGGAAAGTAATTGTTGGGCGCATGGCGTGGCTCAGAAGAGAAGGGCACCATTTGACAGCAAAATTGATTGGAATCATTAGCGGACGCCATGTCACGTTTTTAGACCCCCCCCCCATGGTGCCTAAACAGTGGAGCTCCCCCACAAATTACCCCATTTTGGACCTAGACCCCTCAAGGAATTTATCTAGATGTTTAGTGAGCCCCTTGTACCCCCAGGGGCTCCACTGAAAGTTGATAACGTTGAACCGTGAAAATTATTTATTTTTTTGAAATTTTTTTTTAAATTTTTGCAGCAACAAGGTAGCTTTTTTTTTTTCTTTTTACAACAGTATCAGGAAAAAATGCACCATAAAACGTATTGTGCAATTTTTCCTGAGTACGCAGATACCTCATATGTGGTGGAAATCAATTGTTTGGGCGCATGGCGGGGCTCAGAAGACAAGGAACGCCATTTGACTTTTCAAACGCACAGATGCAGTGCACTGATCGGCCGCTGCAGGAGGCACGGTCGGATGAGATACAAAAAGCGCTGGGGATACGGAAAAAAAAAAGTCACGCCAAAAATTGAGCAGGGATGTTGATCCGCGCTCAGCGGGACGCACGGACAGATGCGATACTTTTTTTTCCGTATCCCCGACGCTTTTTGTATTGCATCAGTCCGTGCGTTCCGCCAAGCGCTGATCATGGATGCACATAACGGATCGGCATCCCTGCTCAATTTTTGGCGTGACTTTTTTTTCCGTATCCCCGATGCTTTTTGTCACGCCAAAAATTGAGCAGGGATGCTGATCCGTTATGTGCATCCCTGATCAGCGCTCGGCGGGACACACGGACTGATGCGATACAAAAAGCGTCGGGAATACGGGAAAAAAAGTCCCGCCGAAAACTGACCACGGATGCAGATACGTTATCTGCATCCCTGATCAGCGCTCGGCGGGTCGCACGAACGCATGAGGTGTAAAAATGGACAGGGGATAGAGGAAAAAAAAGAAGAAAAAAAGTTATACTCACAGTACCCAGAGGATTAGCAGGAGGAACAGCTTTACAGCAGCAGCCAGCAGGCAGGAAGTTGGACAGCTCAGCAGAAGACCCAGGAAGAAGGACCCAGCGATGGAGGCAGATGTGATCGGCCGGTGAAGACAGGTAAGAGGACGTCGGGGGGACAGCAGAGGGGGACGGGGACAGCAGAGGGGGACGGGGACAGCAGAGGGGGACAGGGACAGCAGAGGGGGACGGGGACAGCAGAGGGGGACAGCGGAGGCGGAGGGGGAGAGCAGAGGGGGAGAGCAGAGGAGGGAGATACCGGAGGAGCTTCAGAATAGAGATCACGGGGAGGGCCGGCAGATTGGGATGTCTGGGGGCAGATCGGGATGTCTGGGGGCAGATCGGGATGTCTGGCGGCAGATCGGGATGTCTGGCGGCAGATCGGGATGTCTGGCGGCAGATCGGGATGTCTGGGGCAGATCGGGATGTCGGGGGGCAGATTGGGATGTCGGGGGGCAGATCGGGATGTCTGGGGGCAGATCGGGATGTCTGGGGGCAGATCGGGATGTCTGGCGGCAGATCGGGATGTCTGGCGGCAGATCGGGATGTCTGGGGCAGATCGGGATGTCGGGGGGCAGATTGGGATGTCGGGGGGCAGATTGGGATGTCTGGGGGCAGATCGGGATGTCTGGGGGCAGATCGGGATGTCGGGGGGGCAGATCGGGATGTCGGGGGGGCAGATCGGGATGTCGGAGGGCAGATCGGGATGTGGGGGGGCAGATCGGGATGTGGGGGGGCGGATCGGGATGTCGGGGGGGGCAGATCGGGATGTCGGGGGGCAGATCGCAGGGGGGCACGGGCAGGAGCCATTACGGGAGTGCGCAGGAGCAATCACAAGAGCGCGCAGGGGCTGCAAGGAGAGCAGAGGAGGAGGGAGATACCGGAGGGGTTGCAGAATAGAGATCATGGGGTAGGCCGGCAGATTGGGATGGCGGGGGGAAGATCGGGATGTGGGGGGGCAGATCGGGATGTGGGGGGGCAGATCGGGATGTCGGGGGGGCAGATCGGGATGTCGGGGGGGCAGATCGCAGGGGGGCATGGGCAGGGGCCATTATGGGAGCGCGCAGGAGCAATCACAAGAGCGCGCAGGGGCTGCAAGCTGAGCACAATACTCACCGCTCCTGCTCCATGACGTGACAGCAGCGGCAGCAGCAGCGGTGGCGTGGTACCACTAGTACCAGCCAGTGCTGCATGCTGCAGACATGCAGAGGGCGGCCACCAGCAAATCAAACCGCCCCACTGCACACTGATTGGAGCGATTGCGCGTCATAGCACGATCGCTCCAATCAGTGCTGCAGGGGCTGGGGGCGGCATGTTTGAGATCCACCTATGATCTGCTGTAGCTTCTACAGCATCTCATAGCCGGATCTCACAGTATCGCACTATTTTCGGTATTATTTTTACCGAAATCAGTGCGAAAGATGTGGTTGGCGGTTCAGATTTGAACAGCCAATCACATCGATCGTCGATGGGGGGTGGCGATGCCACCCCCCCTGGGGTGAAGCAAAGGTCCCCTGCTGTAAGAAACAGCAGGGGACATCATTTGAAAGCCGTTGCTATGGCCACGGCAATCAAATGAAGTTTAGGCAGTAAAATTACGTCCCTGGTCATTAAGTCACGTTAAAATAGGACGTAATTTTACTGCCCGCGGTCGTGAAGGGGTTAAACTTCTCCACAATTGTATCACGGACCTGCCAGTTGTGTTCCTTGGTCTTCATTATGCTATCTGCACTTTAAACAGAACACTGAGACTATCACAGAGCAGGTGCATTTATACGGAGACTTGATTACACACAGGTGGCTTATATTTATCATCATCAGTTATTTAGGACAACATTGGATCATTCAGAGAGCTTCAATTAACTTCTGGAGTGAGTTTGCTGCACTGAAAGTAAAGGGGACGAATAATATTGCACGTCCCACTTTTCAGTTATTTATTTTTTAAAAAAGTTTAAAATAGGCAATAAGTTTCATTCAACTTCACAATTGTGTCCCACTTGTTGATTCTTCACCATAACATTAAAAATGTTATCTTTATGTTTGAAGTTTGAAATGTGGGAAAAGGTTGAAAAATTCAAGGAGGCCTAATAGGCAATAAATTTCGTTCAACTTCACAATTGTGTCCCACTTGTTGATTCTTCACCATTCAGTTTCATAAAAATCAGAGCGGACATTTTCAGGATGTCTTTTCTATGAGGAGTCGCATCGTGTAATGTGATGGAAAGTTCCAAGGAAATCAGTGACTCTACAGCGCCTCCCCTGTGTCGAGCCAGCGCCAGGCTTAATCAAAATCAACAAGGTAACTGATCCATCTGTGTATCTGCTTGTAACCATAACTTACTCGGAAATATTTCTGACATAATATCTGTAAATCTTATCTTGTATATACTGTATTATCTATTGTGCCCTTAAGGCGATTAAATATATAATATAATCCTGGGTTGTTCTTTTAACTCAATCTCCGAATCCCACGTCCGTGAGTTCGGTTTAACATCTGGGCTGGTTTCTGGCTCGATATAGTCCTGTTAACAGACCAGGCCTATATCTAACGTGGAACTGGTGGTAGACTAATGTACAGTACTGGCAGAATCATCTTTCAGGGAAGCTAGTGAAAACGTTCTGGTGGCCTGTTGCGCATCCTGCTCCCTCTCTCTCTCCCTGTGCCTGAATGGACAGGAGGTGTCAGTGTTAAACTGCTCCAAGCGGATATAACTTACACCTTGGGGGTGAGTAACGTCGCATGTTGACGGAAGTGACAAAGACGTATTACATGGCTCCAACGTATTAGAGATGTAAGGGTGGGGCTGCGAGGTTGCGGTTTCATCACAAATTGACAGGTCACTGAACAAGTGTTGTGCTGTCTACCCCCCGGCTGGTTTGTGACATGTTAGTGGCAGCGGTCGGATTCCTGTGGGGCCCCCCGGCTGTTTATCACAAATTGGTCACAGCGGTGGTCACAGCGGTGGGATTCCTGTGGGACCCCCCCCCGCTGTTCATAACAGTATTTTATTATTATTTTTATTACTACTATTATTCTTATTATTATTTTGCAGTTAAGTGGACTTGTAAGTGGAATTACAGAATTTGCTACCATGATAATAAAAATGTAATAAAATTATATATATATATATATATATATATATATATATATATATATATATATATATATATAGTATATCACAAAAAGGTGTACATCCCTCACCTTTTTGTAAATATTTTATTACATCCTTTCATGGGACAACACTGAAGATGTGACACTGCTACAATGTAAAGTCCTTAATCTGCTTCTCCTCAGTAAGCTACAGATTTTCTTCTCCATCATTTTTAGAAGAGGCTTCCTTCTGGGATGACAACCATGCATGCCAATTTGGTGCAGTGTGCGACATATGGTCTGAAAACTGACATGCTAACTCCTTACCCCTTTAACCTCAGCAGCAAAGGTGGCACCACCAGTGGCGTAACTAGAGATTGATGGGCCCTGGTGCAAAGTTCGGACCCGCCCCCCCCCTCCTCTACGTACACCGACACTTGGGATACGGGATGACACTGGCACTCTGGGTACGTGATAATCATGCTGACACTTGGCTCTTACCCTCAGCACCCAGGTTTCCCATGATTTAAAAACCCTGTATCAGCATCCAGCTTTCCTATGTTCTGATATCCATCTTGTCATCGGCACCCAGCTTTCCCATGCTCTGCTATACATCTTTCCCTCAGCACCCAGCTTTCCCATATCAGAGCATGGGAAAGCTGGGTGCTGAGAGAAGATTATAGCAGAGCATGGGAAAGCTAGGAGCTGAGGGAAAGAGCCTTTTTCCCTCAGCACAAAATGTTTGAATCCCATGCTTGCATCTTTGTCCCCCCTCGTATATAGTTCTCCAAATACTGTAATGGCCCCCACACAGCCTTCCATATAGTATAAAGGGTCCCACATAACCCTTGATATAATAGAATGCACCTCCATAGTCCTCCATGTATTATAATGCATTTCCCATAGTTCTCCATGTATTATAATTCACCCCATAGTACTCAATAGATTATACTGCACCACATAGTGCTCCATGTTTTATGATGTACCCCCATAGTCCATGTATAAGGCAGCCTCCATAGTCCTCCATATATTATAATGTAGCCCCCATAGTCCTATATGTGTTATAATCCAGCCCCATAAAACCTTCATATTGTATTATGCAGCCACATACTCCTCCATGTAAATGCACCCCTATAGTCCATGTATAAGGTGTCCTTCATTTTGTATAATGCTGCAGCCACCAGGCATCCCTGTGTATAATGTAGCCCCTGCCAGGCCTCCCTATGTATAATGCAGCCCCCACCAGGCCTCCATGTGCATAATGCAGCCCACCAGGCCTCCCTGTGTATAATGCAGCCCCCACCAGGCCTCCCTGTGTATAATGCAGCCACCTTGTGTATAATGCAGCCTCCACCAGGCCTCCCTTTGTATAATGCAGCACCCACCAGGCCTCCCTGTGTATAATGCAGAACCCCCAGGCCTCCCTGTGTATAATGCAGAACCCCCAGGCCTCCCTGTGTATAAGGCTACATTCACATGACTGTTCCGTCTTTGCGATCCACAAAAAATGGTCCGTTTTTTTCACGGATGCATCTGTGTGCACTGCCTTCTGGGTTTTTTTGCGGACCGCAAAAAAACGGAAGCAGCTAGAAAGATAAATAGATGGGTAGATATAGAGATGGATAGATAGATATAGAGACAGAGAGATACAGGGATTGATCAATGAATGAATAGAGGGATAGATAGATAGATAGATAGATAGATAGATGAGAAAGACATATAGAATGTCCCACCCCCCTGCATATTCTAAGCTGGCACCCTTTAGTGACTTTCATGTGGCACTAAAGGGTGCTTAGCCTTGTATTTAGCCCAAAAATAAATAAATAATTAAAAAAAAAAACGACGTTGGGTCCCCCCTATCTTTTGTAGCCAGTTAGGGTAAAGCAGATGGCTGCAGCCTGAAAACCACAACTGACAGTTTCACCTTGGCTGGTTATCCAAAACAGAGGGCACCCCACACTGTTATTTTAAATTAAATAAATAATTTAATACAAAAAATGTTGGGTGCCCCCCAAATTGGATCACCAGCCAAGGTAAAACAGATAGCTGTGGTCTGGTATTCTCAGACTAGGGAGGTCCACCATTTTTGGACACTCCCCTGCCTAAAAATAGCAGGCCACATCCGCCCCAGAAGTGGCGCATCCATTAGATGTGCCAATCCTGGCGCTTCACCCCAACTCACCCCGTTGCCCTGGTGCAGTGGCAAACGTGGTATATGGGGTTGATGCCAGATGTGTAATGTCACCAGGCATCAAGCCCTGGGGTTAGTGATGTCATGGCGTCTATCAGATACCCAACATCACGACCCAGTCAGTAATTAAAAAAAAAATAGACAACAAAAAAAGTTTTATTTGAAAAAACACTCCCCAAAACATTCCCTCTTTCACCAATTTATTGAAAAGAACAATAAAATCCGGGTCTGGTGAAATCCAATAAGGGGGTCCCGCGATGATCCATACTATAGTCACTGTCCCAGTCAATAAAGAACAGAATGTTCCCCATTGGCTGGGAGAGTAGTGCAGTGACCTGAGCTAACATGAGGTCAGCCCAGGTCACTGCAGGGGATGATGAGTGCTGCTGTCAGGAGTATGCTCAGATCATTACCTGCTGTGACGATCTCCTACACTCCTGATGTCAGCGCTGTCACTGACTTCTATGCCCTCCGCGTTCTCAGCAGTAGCGCAGGAGCCTGTGATGTCACCGCTAGTGACAGATGTGATGTGAGAACGAGGCGGGCATAGAAGACAGTGACAGCGCTGACATCAGGGGTGCAGGAGATCATCACAGCAGGTAATGATATCATCTAACCTCCTGACAGCAGCGCTTGTCATCCCCACGGCTGCCTGCACTGCAGTGTGGGAAGCTGCTGATACTGCAGTGCAGACAGAAGTCCGTCCTGCGCTCTGTGCTCTCACCACAGCAGTCATAGAGGACTGATGTCACCGCGCACAGGGGGAGAATGACGGAGCATGGAGCACCGCTCTATGCTTCATCATTGCTGTGTGCGATGACGGGGGAGGGGCCCGGTGCCTCTGCCGATGACACCGGGCAGGGCACTCATTGCCGCCGCCGATGACACCGGGCAGGGGGGCCTAGTGCCGCCCGGTGTCAGCGGCGGCATCGGTATATATAGCGGCCGCGTGGTCTGCAGAGTGGGCCCCTAAGCTGTCGAGCCCGGTCGCAATGGCGATCTCTGCGACCGCGGAGGTTACGCCCCTGGGCACCACTAATACGTCTAATTTGAAAATACAACCTAGTGATATGACACTGAACATGTGCACTCAACTTCTGTGGTCAACCATGGCGAGGCCTGTATTTAGTGCAACCTGCCTTGTTAAACCATTATATGGTCTTGGCCACTGTGCTGAAGCTTCTTATAGCTTAGACAATCTTTATGTAGAGCAAAACTTCTTTTTTTCATATCCTCAGAAAAGTCATTGCCATGAGGTGCTATGTTGAACTCCCAGTGACCAGTGTGAGCGATAACATCAAATGTAACACACCTGTTCCCCATTCACACCTGACATCTCGTAACACAAATTAGTCACATAACACTTGGGAGAGAAAATGGCTTATTGGGTACAATTTGGCCATTTTCACTTAAAGGTGTACTCACTTTTGTTGTTAGAGGTTTAGACATTAATGGGTGTGTGTTGAGGTATTTAGAGGCCATGCCAAATTTACTCCGTTATACAAGCTGTACACTGACCACTTTACATTGTATCAAAGTGTCATATTTTCAGTGTTTTCCCTTGAAAAGATAAAATAACATATTTACAAAAATGTGAGAGATGTACTCTCTTTTGTGACATACTATAACCTATGCAAGGTTTAATTGTACCTAGCTTTCAATTAGCTTTAATTTATTCACAAATTGCAAAAAGGATAGATAACTTTGTGTCTTACAGAAACATTTTGATTCTAGTTCTCTCTCACACTTAGGACATCATTGCAGAATCTACTGGAATGTTATATAAATAAATGATATTTATAATAATAAAATGATCACAGGAATTCACCACCTCATATATCACCTATTGTCTCCGGCCCCAGTCTAGTTCTTCTGCGGTATGGGGTCTCATGTAGATTTTTGTTGCTTAGTAACCTTGTATTTCCATCAGAACGTTCGTGTCTTATTTATATTTAGTCTATAGGTCAATCAATAAAATTGCAGTTCTTAGCTGGGGGCTTGAGAGTGGTGGCTGCCGCTTATAGCCAAACAAGAATATCTTCACAATTCAATTACTCCAAGATAATAGGAAGGAAGGTTCCCCTTGCCGCTGCCGTCCATCCCGATTTTGAACATAGTTTAGGTGCAAAAATAAAAGATGGTGACTACAGTAATTCCTTTACACTGGAAAATTCAGCTCTTTGTTTGATAACCATGTGTTTGATATAGCTACTGCGCTTGCCTATGTAGCACATATGGATATTTTATGAGCATGCCAAGTGCAGCCAAATTGTCTGCAGTATGTTATACAAATCTATATGAAGACATCATAAAATATAAATATGCATTAAAGCAGATGAGAAATGCCTTTACATGCCTGATCTATAATGTTCTGCTTTCCTATTCTATTAATGTGAAATATATTATTTGAAGGCTAAAAATAAAAAAAATAGAAAAAAGTCAGGCTCCAGAATATTTACAATATCATAAAGACATATTAATTATGGAGGTAGAAGTTTAGCTTTGATTGAGAGCACCCAGGACAAGTTAAGTCTGTTGTACATCCTAATGAGAGATGAGCGAATCGGTGGCGGTTCGGCTCGAGCTTGGTTCGTCGAACGGAGGTCTAGTTAGAGTTTGGTTCGGTGTCCAAAAGGTGACAAACAACTCACAACACAACACAAACACATGGGAAAGTGACAAGAACAAATTCTCATGCGAAAACAAAACAGCATTACGAGAAAAAAAGAGGACGAGACACAGATATAGGCATGGCATGCCCTTCTAAAATTATGTAAAACAACGCAAGGTGACTCCAAGCGGAGTCTCCCTTTTTTCCAAAAATTGGGCCACACAGACACCTCCTTCAGTGGCAGCACTTGTGCCCCAGTTGTACACTTCACAGGTAGATTTGCATCAAGCACATTCAAAAATAAGCCATCCTTAACAGTCCCCAGGATTACACCGGGGTAGGTAGCAAAGTCTTTGCTGAACCATGACTTGTTCATCTTGGCTCCTTTTAAAAAAATACAGCAAGGGTTACTCCAAGCAGAGTCTCCCTTTTTTTCCAAAAATTTGGCCACACAGACACCCCATCAGTGGCAGCACTTCTGCCCCAGTTGTACACTTCACAGGTAGATTTGCATCAAGCACATTCAAAAATACGCCATCCTTAACCGTCCCCAGAATGACCCCGGGGTAGGTAGCAAAGTCTTTGCTGAACCATGAATTGTTCATCTTGGCTCCTTTTAAAAAACACAGCAAGGGTTACTCCAAGCGGAGTCTCCCTTTTTTTTCCAAAAATTGGGCCACACAGACACCTCCTTCAGTGGCAGCACATGTGCCCCAGTTGTACACTTCACAGGTAGATTTGCATCAAGCACATTCAAAAATACGCCATCCTTAACCGTCCCCAGGATGAAACCGGGGTAGGTAGCAAAGTCTTTGCTGATTCCAGATCTGTTCATCTTGGCTCCTTTTTAGAAACACTGCAAGCAAGGGTTACTCCAAGCAGAGACTCCCTTTTTTCCAAAAATTGAGCCACACAGACACCCACCCCTTCAGTGGCAGCACTTGTGCCCCAGTTGTACACTTCACAGCTAGATTTGCATCAAGCACATTCCAAATCCACAAGCATTTACTCTCCCCAGGATGACACAGGGGTAGTAAATTCCTTGTGGATTCATGACTTGTTCATTTTGATGAACGTTAGTCTGTCCACATTGTCACTGGACACAACAAAATCTCCAAGGCGTAAGTTGAGAGCTCTGGCCATTTTTCAAGATTTGAAGCCCAAAATGAGCAAGGCTCCATTTGCAAAGTCATGGCATCTATGTTCATTTGGAGATACTCCTGTATCATCCTCCCCAGCCATTGACTATGTGTCAGACTTGTTGTCTCTGGTGGCCTTGCAAAGGATGGTCTAAAAAAATTATGAAAAGATTCAATAAAATTGCTGTTACCAGCACCACATACGGTGCTGCTGGTACGGGTAGACTGTTGAAGATGACGAGACAGTCCCATGTTTGTTAAGTTACAACTGGTAGATTCACTCCCTGCACCACAGTTGTTTGGTGGAAAAGCCGAGCTAAGATCGAGTAACAGCTTTTGCTGATACTCCTGCATACGTGCGTCCCCTTCTATGGCTGGAATTATGTCACAAAATTTGGACTCGTACCGGGGATCTAATAGTGTGGCAAGCCAGTAGTCATCATCACTTCTAATTTTGACAATACGAGGGTCATGTTGGAGGCAGTGCAGCAAGAAGGCGCTCATGTGTCTTGCGCAGCCATGCGGACCTAGTCCACGGTGTGTTTGTGGCATAGAGGTGCTAACACTTCTGTCTTCCTCTGACATCTCCCCCCAACCTCTTTCAACTGAAATTTGATCAAGGTCTCCCTCATCCGCTGAGTCTTCCATGTCCATGGACAGTTCGTCCTCCATTTCTTCATGTTCTCCTGCACCTTCCTCAACATTTTGCCTGCTACCAGGCGCCCTTGTTGATCCCTGTCCCCCATGGTCCCATGCCTGCCGCCTTGGTGATGATGAACGTCTGGACCTTGGTGATGTTGTTGTCCCTTGGGTATATGAATCCTCCTGTAGTTCCTCCCCATCCTGTTCTCCCACACCATGACTCCGAATAGTGTTTAGCGTGTACTCCAGCATGTAAATGACTAGAATTGTCATGCTGATAATGGCATTGTCAGCACTAAACATATTCGTCGCCATGTCGAAACTGTGCAGAAGGGTGCATAGGTCTTTGATCTGAGACCACTCCATGAGGGTGATCTGCCTCACCTCTGCGTCTCGTTGGCCCAGGCTATACGTCATGACGTATTGCAACAGTGCACGGCAGTGCTGCCACAGTCGCTGTAACATGTGGAGAGTAGAATTCCAGCGTGTCGGCACATCACATTTCAGGCGATGAACCGGCAGGCCGAAAGACTTCTGGAGCGATGCAAGTCGCTCAGCTGCGGCGGTTGAACGTCGGAAGTAAGCAGACAGTATTCGTCCCCTGTTAAGAAGGCCATCTAGGCCGGGATAATGTGTTAAAAATTGCTGGACAACAAGGTTCAACATGTGAGCCATACAAGGCACATGTGTCACCTTGCCCATGTGAAGGGCTGCACCCAGGTTTGCAGCATTGTCGCACACGGCCTTACCAGGCTGCAGGTTGAGTGGAGACCACCATTTACCAAACTCAGTCTCCAGAGCTGCCCACAACTCAGATGCTGTGTGACTCTTATTTCCAAGATATTTCAAGATAAAGACCGCCTGATGCCGTTGCGCTCTGCTGCCAGCATAGTAATGAGGGGTGCGTGATTCCATCTGCGCAGTTACAATGCTGGTGGCCTGACCAAGCAGGCATGGGGCGGAGGTGGAGGACCCAGATGAGGTTGAGGAGGCACAAGCAGTGAACTTGGACAGACAGAGGATTGACGCCCAAGTTGTTGGGACGGCAAGACTTGTGCAGCAGACCCTTCACCATCTATCACCATAGTTACCCAGTGCCCAGTCAGTGACATGTAACGTCCCTGTCCATGCTTACTGGTCCAAGTATCGGTGGTGAAACGCACCCGTTCACACACAGAGTTTCTCATGAAGCGGTGATGTTGTGTGCGACATGCTGGTGTCTGGTGCTGGTGCACGTTTCTTAGAGAAGTAGTGGCGACTTGGCATCTGGTACTGGGGCACAGCGACAGACATAAGGTCTCAAAAATCCTGTGTCCACCAGGCGGAAAGGCAGCATTTCGGTAGCCAAGAGCTTACAGAGGGATAAAGTCAACCTCTTAGCTTTGTCATGGGTCGCAGGAAATGGCCTTTTATTTGTCCACATCTGAGGGACAGAGATCTGGCTGCTGTGTGTAGACGGTGGTGAGTAGGGTGTCCCTGGAAAAATGGAGGTTTGTGAGGAAAGTGCAGGTGTAGACATGATGTTGCCTTCATCCAACGTTGGTGCTATCGATGTCTGAGAGAGCTGTACACACGCACTTGTTTCCCCTTCCAAACCAACTGACGACCTACCAAGCAAACTGCTTGTTGCGGTTACAGTGGGGGAAGTTGTGCATGGACAACCAGGTGTGACAGCTGTCCCCACAGTACTAGAAGATGAAGAGCGTGCGGATGCACTGGAAGGGGCAGGCGGTGGATGGTCCGCTCCGCTAGGCCACATTGTAGCACAGTGAGCTTCCCACTGGGAAATATGATATTTAGTCATGTGGCGATTCATGGAAGAAGTTGTCAAACTGCTGAGGTTTTTGCCTCTACTAACAGATTCCAGACAAATGTTAAAGATCACATGATTAGGGCGATCCTTTGCAAGGTCAAAAAAGGACCAGGCTAGGCAAGGCTTAGAGGGCATGCGACCTGCTGAGCCCCCCCAACTAGTGCTCAGAGGCAGAGTGGTGGCTGAGGATGCAGTTGTAGACATGCTACCAGTACTCCTCCTCTGTCCAGGAAGGCGCAAGGTAACTTCGTCGTCAGTTGCATCCTCCTCCACCGCCTCTGTTGACCTCCTCGAGTGCCTGACTGTGGGTTGACAGTAGGTGGGATCTAGAACTTCCTCATCAAGCGTTGTGTTTGTACTCCCCTCACCCTCAGACCGAGCCTCTTCCTGCCCTGACCGAATATTTAAGTTGTCATCCCAATCTGGTATCTGCGTCTCATCGTCATCAGTATGTTCCTCATTGTCTATAACAACAGGTGTTACAGTTTGTGAATAAGGGTCAACATTATGCTCAGAAACTTGGTCATCACGGCCTGAATCTGAGTCACAAAGGTTCTGGGCATCACTGCAGACCATTTCCTGGTCTGTACTCACTGTAGCTTGGGAGCAGACCTCTGATTCCCAGGCTATAGTGTGACTGAACAGCTGTGCAGACTCACCCATCTCTGTTCCACCATACTGTGCAGGGCAGATGGAGACTTGAGAGCTCAGAGAAAGCAAGTGTGATTGGGATGACAACTCCGAGGACTGGGTTATTTTGGATGCGGTAGTTGAGGTGGAGGAGAGGGCACTTGTTGGAGCACTTGATATCCATTCAAGCATGTTCTTTTTTTGGGCATCATCTACCTTTGTTCCAGTTGTTCGTGTCTGTAAAAAAGGGAGCACATCGGATTGTCCACGGAAAGTAGTAGACATCTTGCTTTTCCTGGAAGATGGCCTATCTTCAGCAGATGTTAATGGAGCTTTGTCACCTTCCCCACGGACACAAACTTTTTTTCCTTTTCCAACACGCCTGTTCCCCTTTCCACCCGCATCTGTCATTTTACCACTCATTTTGATTGCGGCAAGATTGTCCACTTAAAATGTGGTAGTAAAAATTGAGAGGTGGTGTAGATTGCAGAAGTGGTCTAGCTTTATTGACAGCAGAAGAAACAACACTGACTATCCCTGACAATGCAACTATGGCCCTTAAACTGGCAGAACAGTTTGCTATTATAATAGCTTAGTAAAAATGAGCTTGAGTGTGCAATGCAGAGGTGCTGGAAATTGCTTGGCACCAGTGGGACACTAATGAAGTCCAACTGCCACTTTTTGGATGCCACTAATTTTCCTTAGTGTTTGCTATTATAATAGCTTAGTAAAAATGAGCTTGAGTGTGCAATGCAGAGGTGCTGGAAATTGCTTGGCACCAGTGGGACACTAATGAAGTCCAACTGCCACTTTTTGGATGCCACTAATTTTCCTTAGTGTTTGCTATTATAATAGCTTAGTAAAAATGAGCTTGAGGGTACAATGCAGAGGTGCTGGAAATTGCTTGGCACCAGTGTGATACTAATGAAGTCCAACAGCCACTTTTTGAATGCCACTAAGTTTCCTCAGTGTTTGCTATTATAATGGCTTAGTAAAAATGAGCTTGAGGGTGCAATGCAGAGGTGCTGGAAATTGCTTGGCACCAGTGGGACACTCATGAAGTCCAACAGCCACTTTTTGGATGCCACTAAGTTTCCTCAGTGTTTGCTATTATAATGACTTAGTAAAAATGAGCTTGAGGGTGCAATGCAGAGGTGTTGGAAATTGCTTGGCACCAGTGGGACACTAATGGAGTCCAACAGCCACTTTTTGGATGTCACTAACTGGCAGCACTCTTTTCAATTAAAATGGCTTTGCAAAAATGTGCAGGAGGGGAGAATGCAGAGGTGGTGGGACTTGCTTGGCACAAGTGCCACAATAATGGAGGACAGCAGCCACTCTTTGGATGGCACTAACTGGCAGCACTCTGCAATTAAAATTGCTTTGCTAAAAAGGGCAGGAGGGTACAGAGGCCGGGTTGTGGGTCAGTGTAGTGGAAAGGAAGCCTCACTTTCTATCCCTCCTAATGGTGAAATGCAGCAAGGAAGTCCCTGAGCTTAGATACACAGACGCTGTTATCTGTAGCTGTTAAAAACTGTTTCCACGGACCTGACTGTCACCTAGGGCTCTGAGCCAGCTATAACTAGTCCTTAAAAGGGCTGAAATAAAATTCTGTCCTTAAACTGTAGAACGTTGTGTGTAGAGCGTACACAGCAGGACCGGCGACAGGAGATGCGTGAGAGGTGACTGACACCCAGACGCAGAAGGTAGATAATGCAGTGCTGGAACAAAATGTCCGTTTTTATAATGCAAGGACATGTGACATGGACAGCCTATGACACATGTCCTTGCTTCTCTGGCAAAAAGTCCACTTAACTGTGTGTGTGTCTGGGATTGGCTGACATGCTGGCCCGCCCCACTACACGCGCGCTTAGGGAAGGAAGAGAAAAAAAAAATGGCGATCGCCATTATCCCTGCAGCAGTGATCTGAACGCGCAGCCCCCGCACACTATATGCTGAAATTTCATAATAGTGTGAGTCACAGAGTGACTTAAACTATTACAGTGAAAAGCCAGCTAGTAATTAGATAGGCTTTTTGCTGATAGAACCGTTCTCGAACGTAACTCGAGCTGACAAATGTTTAGCAAAAAGCTCGAGTTCTAGTTCGATCTAGAACACCCCCCAAAATCACTCGAACCACGAACTGGAGAACCACAAACCACGAACCGCACTCAACTCTAATCCTAACTCTTGGACCGTTAGCTCGCTGTCATTTCCACCAGTCCAGTAATAAACTTGTCATCGCCTAATTACATGTATTGCATTTTAGCCACTTTACGATCTAAGATGTATATATACATCCTAGGTCTCTTCCCTATCTTTAATGCAGGCTCGAGCGGTGAGCCCGCATTATTTTCCACACGGCGAGCGCGCATTATTACCCACACATGTCTGCTGATCTGATCAGCAGACATGTGCAGCTAAGTGGTGAGGGTGGATCTCTGACAATCCCTTTAGATTGTCACGTTCAGAAATGGCCACTCTTTCGAACTATAAAATCAATTAATCTGATCAATAAAGGGTGTAGCAAGAAAAAAAATCAAAACCCCAGATTTACGTTTTTTTTATCACCACAACATTGCAATAACAGGAGATCAAAACATCATATCTACCATGATTAAAAATATCAGCTCAAGGTGCAAAAAATGAGCTGTCACACAGCCCCAGATCCAAAAAAATGAGAACGCTCCAGGTCTCGGAAAATGGTGACTAAACTAAAGTGCTATTCTTTTTTTGATGAACTACAGAATTTTCTTTCACCACTTAGATAAAAGTAAAACTTCACATGTTTTATGTCTACGAACTCATATCAACCTGGAGAATCATACTACCAGGTCAGTTTTACCAAATAGTGAACATGGTAAATAAAAAGCCCCAAAAAACGTTGTGCAATTGAACTTGTTTTGCAATTTCACCGCACTTGGAATTTTTTTTCCTATTTTAGTGTTAAATATGGGGCAGAATGAATGGTGTCATTCAAGAAGTACAACTCATCCTGAAAAAAACAAGCCCTCACATGGCCATATTGACGGGAAAATAAAAGTTATGGCTCTTGGAAAAGAAGAGGAAAAAACAGAAACTGTAAAACAGAAAATCTTCAGGTGGTAAAGGGGTTAAGATTAGTCTAATGTATAGTGACTGAAAACCACACTCTCCTGCCCCTATGATTGAAAGCCTGAGCTGCCAGGAAGAATAAATATCATTTCCTCCCAGCAGTGATGCTCTGATGTCAGAGCCCTATTAATAATGATTTTTTTGTAAAACACATAAGTGGGTTCGGCAAAATGGTGGCCACTGACCACCATATTTGGGAATTGTAAAGGGTCAGCAAAAGTTAAAAAAAATACCTTAGGCTATGTTTACACATACTCATTGAGTATTTGTTCAGCATTTTACCTCCTATTTTGTAAGCCAAAACCAGGAATGGAACAATCAGAGGAAAAGTATAATAGAAACACGTCACCACTTCTGTATTTATTACCCATTCTTAGTTTTGGCTACAAATACGGAAGTAAAAAACTCACCAAATACTGACCAAGTACATTCTGCAATTTACTCCTCTCACTGCTCACCTCTCCAGCCTCTCTGCTCCTCACTAGGCAAGGACCTTTGGCTCTGATGAGGCCAATAGCAGTGCTGCAACTGGGCTTGTAATGTCGCAGTGCACATTGTACTGTCATGACGTTGTGTCTTTTTGCTTGCTAGCGCAGATTTCTCTTGGTTCTCGTCATAACCTAGCGTGATAGACAAAGGGATTAGGAGCTGGAGGTATTGATAAGAAAATGTAGCAAAGAGCGAACGGGTGATGGAACAGCGAGGAGGGACTAGAGAGGTGACCATCGTAGTGAGTATATAGGGTTCTTTTATGTTTATTATTCTTTGGGGTCTGGAAAGAGATCCCTAAGCATTTTAAGGTACAGTAAATTTTGTCCGATCCGCTTATTTCTACCTTTAATATTAAATAGGAATTAATATTAAATAGGAATATAATGCCATGTGGTTTTCCACAGAGGTGTCACAAATAGCCTCCCGTCAGATCAAGGATATGTTCACAGGTGGTAGATTTGATGTAGAAATTTAGCAACTCATATATTAATCTGAATGGGGCTTCTAGAAATGTATAGAATTGTCACAAAGACAACTCTATTCTGATGAAAGGAAATTATTTTATTTTCAACAAATTTGCCGCACATGAACATATCTCAACTGTTTATATAGTAAAATTTATAATCTGTGAAAAATATTGTAAAATATTGGCACTATTCCTAAAATAAAGTGGCCATTGCAAGTGTAACATATAAAAAGCTGCCATATGATGGCACGTCCGAATCACGGCAATTGTCATTCTGTCTTGATCAGGCACTTTAGGCAATTCTTGTAGAGTATAACTCTCTAGCTGCTCTACCTTAAGCAAAATTAGCTCACCCCTTGTTTTTAGCCCCATATATCCCTGACAACCTTCATAAAGCTATTTCTTTGACAGGAATTTTAATTGTGTTACTCCCTCGAGCCAATGGTTAGAGTAACCAATCAGAGAATGACACAATGCTAGAGGACTGAAAAATGATCATATGCAATATGGATTGTGGACTATGTGCTAAGTGTAAACATTTACTGGAAGTGATAGATGATGCGACTCTATACAATATTCGTGTTATTTCTAGAATCTGTACACTCAATGTTAATCGTCTTATGTTAAATTGTCCCGATCCTTGTAAATTTAATAATGTTTTATACTTACCCAAAATAGTGCTTGATGATTGTACCACTGTAAATTTGCAGATATCACCACTCTGTACGTTGTCTGTATCAAAATGGCTGCCTCATCACCAACATCGACTTTAAAAAAATGTAAACGAGAAATAAATATTTTAATTAGACGAGAAATGCAAAAAAAAGCTAGATAAAATTAATATGTACATATACCGTGCTGTAAATAAGTAAAAAGCAATATAAATAAATATAGCGTTCTAAGTAAGCACTATTTTTTATTTAAAAAAAAGTGAAAAGCCAATCTACCGTGATAAGTTGTACCCAATTTGTTTATTTATATGCACTGTTCTTTTTACTTATTTACAGCATGGTATATGTCCATATTATTGTACATATTCTCTAATGTCAGAGAAGTGGCTCCATTCTGTTAATCACACTCGGCTCAAACTCTAATCAGAGTGACAGTTTACTGACACATGCGAGAATCAGAGCATAAGTGCGGGAGAAGACAGAGAATATAATTTCTTCATCTTCTTCATTGTCTGTGTCTGTGTATATCAGACTGCACTTGGATGACATCCGAGGGCAGCCCAATGATTTTTACACTGCCATAAGCATGTATGGGTAAGTGTCTTCCAATTTAATGCACTCACAACATGCTGCAATCTTTTTTCTTATGCCGAATCTGCATGGCATAAAAACCGCTGATCGACACTGTCCCATAGTATAACATTGGGCTGAGTGCTATTCAATAAAACATCAGATAACACTTGTCTGTGTTATACGCTCATGTGAATGAGCCCTTAGTCTGCAGCATTTACTGCGTGATTCTGAAATAGCTACTCTTGTTGAAATTCTGCAGACAGCACATGGATTACTTTCCAGTTCACCAGTTCTTTCTTTAGCTTATGGCTAGCTGAAGACTTTCCCCCTTTACTAGGAGGAGAAGCTTAGAGATATTTTATTCTATTACATACAGAGCACAGAGGCTTCTGCTGCAGCCAGTTTCCTTACAGCCAGACACAAGACAATGAAGATCAGGAAAATTGGGCTTAACTGATCTCCTAAGCCACAGATAAAATGTCTTTACCTACTTCTCAATTTTGATTTTAATATTAGACTAAATAGGGTAAAGCTGGTGTCACACATAACGACGACGACAACGACGTCGCTGCTACGTCACCATTTTCTGTGACGTTGCAGCGACGTCCCGTCGCTGTCGCTGTGTGTGACATCCAGCAACGACCTGGCCCCTGCTGTGAGGTCGCCGGTCGTTGCTGAATGTCCAGCTTCATTTTTTGGTCGTCACTCTCCCGCTGTGACACACACATCGCTGTGTGTGACAGCGAGAGAGCGACAAAATGAAGCGATCAGGAGCCGGCACTGGCAGCTGCGGTAAGCTGTAACCAGCGTAAACATCGGGTAACCAAGGGAAGACCTTTCCCTGGTTACCCGATGTTTACGCTGGTTACCAGCCTCCGCTCTTGCTGCCAGTGCCGGCTCCTGCACTGTGACATGTGGCTGCAGTATGCATCGGGTAATTAACCCTATGTGTACTGTAGCAAGGAGAGCAAGGAGCCAGCGCTAAGCAGTGCGCGCGGCTCCTTGCTCTCTGCACTGACATGTAGCTGCAGCACACATCGGGTTAATTAACCCGATGTGTACTGTACCTAGGAGAGCAAGGAGCCAGCGCTAAGCGCGGCTCCCTGCTCTCTGCACATGTAGCACAGCGACGTTATGATCGCTGCTTCTGCTGTGTTTGACAGCTAAGCAGCGATCATAACAGCGACTTACAAGGTCGCTGTTACGTCACCGAAAATGGTGACGTAACAGCGACGTCGTTGTCGCTGTCGCTTAGTGTGACACCAGCTTAACAGAGAAAGAGATTAGATTACAAGTATTCTGCTGTGATTAGTGGCGTACCATCAATAGAGGCAGACCACGGCACTGCCATGGGGCCCCTGACGTGAAGGGGGCTCAGCTCCGGCTGCCCTCTGTGTGTGCGTTCTCACTTTCATACTTCCCAGCACCAGCGGGCTGCCCCGGGGAGGTCACCAAGCAGCTGATTGTAGCCGCTGGGGGCCCGCACTGATCAAATAGCTGCAGGCTGCTGCAACATTGATATGCAGACACTGCACACCGTGCGGCCTCTGTGAGAGATGCCAGGAGGAGGACAGCCAATCAGGAGAGGGGCGGAGCTTGTTCAGGACAGCGCGGGAGATTGAAAAATGAAAAACACAGAGCAGGAGCAGAGAGCATAATGAGCAGAGAGCATAGAACACAGAGCAGAGCAACAAGGCAGGAGTAGAATCAGCACAGAAAACAGAAAGCAGAGCACACAGAGAGAAGCAGAGAGCAGAAGAACCAGAAAGAAAAGCACAGGCCAGGATCTGAACACAGCCAAGACAGGAAGTGCAGCAGGGAGGGGAGACACTAATATATCTCACAGCACAGGAGCAGGTGAGCATTATAATGTACAAATGTCTGCCTGTAGCACTATAGAAAGAAACTGCCCTGTGCTGTGACATCCCTGTGTGTATTCTCCCTGAACTGTGACATCACTGTGTTCACTACCTCCGTACTGTGACATCACTGCATGTTACCCCTGTACTGTGACATCACTGATCACTACATGTTACCCCTGTACTGTGACATCACTGCATGTTTCCCCTGTACTGTGACATCACTACATGTTACCCCTGTACTGTGACAGCACTGCATGTTACCCCTGTACTGTGACATCACTGCATGTTACCTCTGCACTGTGACAGCACTGAATGTTACCCCTGTACTGTGACAGCACTGCATGTTACCCCTGTACTATGACAGCCCTGCATGTTACCCCTGTACTGTGACATCACTGCATTTTATCCCTGTACTGTGACAGCACTGCATATTACCCCTGTACTGTGACAGCACTGCATGTTACCCCTGTACTGTGACAGCACTGCATGTTACCCCTGTACTGTGACATCACTGCATGTTACCCCTGTGCTGTGACATCACTACATGTTACCCCTGCACTGTGAAAGCACTACGTTACCCCTGTACTGTGACAGCACTGCATGTCACCCCTGTACTGTGACAGCACTGCATGTTACCCCTGTACTGTGACATCACTGCATGTTACCTCTGTACTGTGACATCACTACATGTTACCTCTGTACTGTGACATCACTACATGTTACCCCTGCACTGTGACAGCACTGCATGTTACCCCTGTACTGTGACATCACTGCATGTTATCCCTGTACTGTGACATCACTGCATGTTATCCCTGTACTGTAACATCACTGCGTGTATTATCCCTGTACTGTGACATCACTGCATGTATTATCTCTGTACTGTGACATCACTGCGTGTAATATCCCTGTACTGTGACATCACTGTGCCCTGTACTATGCAGAGTTTTCATATAACTCCTAAGGCTATAAAGAGGGTCATAATCGTTACCATGATATGGGGGAGACAGATGTGAAAATGTATATTGTGTGTGGTGAGGGGCATGAAGGAGGACATTGCTACATTAGGCCAAGTTCACACACTGCCGATTTTTTGGGGGGATTTGTGGTGTGAACCCACTGGTCTTGGTGCAATGGGCTCTGCTTATTAACTGGATGGTAGCTGTATTCAGACTCTATGGTGATAATATTTGATCATGGTGTGGCGGCATTATTGTGCAATGTATAGTAGTATTATTGGTTTAGATATGGTGGGTGTTGTTTGGGTATTTTGCTGATGCATTACTAAAAAGAAATGTAGATATTTATAGATTTGTATAATTGAATTATGTTTATGGCGGCAGTAAATGTATCAGTAATTACTGTGAGGCACTTGCTAGGACTATTTTTTATTACTGTTTACTATGAAGTTCTTTGGTTTGTTGGCTGCGGCGCATTCCACTGTTTTCAGGTGCTGCGGTGCTCAGCGAGTGTCAGCCACTGCGGTGCTCAGCGAGCGTCAAGCCCTGCAGTGCTCAGCAAGCGTCAAGCACTGTTACTTTGGCTGCTTTGGTTTGAAAATCCCAGTGCATGCTAGGAGGCTTAAACGAGTCATGATCAGGGGCAGAGGCTGCGGTCACTGTTGCAGCCTCTGCCCCCTCCCTGAAATTAATTGTCATTAGTTACGTCCATTTCAGAGGCTGAACTAGTCCCTGCTCTATTGAGTATATGCTGTCAGTTACAACGGATGCTCAGTAGAATCTTGTAACTGTGTAGAATTCTTCCCAGTGCACAATGACAGTGCACTCCCTCGCCGACTCTGATTACAAGTGACAAGCTGGCAGCAGACCGCACTGTCAGTGTACATGGTAAGTAAAGGACGAACAAGCAGAGACCAGCGCCATTCCCGCTAGTGACATCACTTCCGGACAGAGCTGGCGAAGGAGTGCACTGTCATTGTGCACTGAGAAGAATAGTTCACAGTGACAAGATTCTACTGAGCATCTGTTGGAATTGACAGCTGGTGAATGCAAAGTAAAACACGGATTAGTCCGGCCCCTGAAATCTAAGTCACTGATGATGCTTTGTTTCAGCAAGAGGGCAGAGGTTGCAGATTGACCAGAGTCTCTGCCCCTTAATGACATTTGAGTATCCCAGGGTGCATTGGGGATTTTCAAACAAAGTGTCATCAGAGAGGAAGTAGTAAAACAATAAAGCAGAGAAGTGAGGGAATTTTTCATTAATGTATATTAGAAAAAAGATTGGATTATAACAGATTTAGAAGTAAAGTAGAATTTAGTTTTGGACCACCTTTTTAATGAATCAGAACCAATAAGTATAAGTCACTTATCAGGGGCCACTGCTTTGTGCTTGCCCCCCAGGCCAAAATCCAAAATTTGCCAGCCAGCCCCTGATTCCCAGCCAGGCTGAGTGTCAGACTGTCAGCGTCTGCAGCTCAGCGTCAGCACGTCGTGTACACTGCAGTGTCCCAGAAGCTGCTCCTGCTCTGTTGCTCCTCTCTCTGGATCAACTTGCTTGTGTCCCTGGCTGACGTACAGCCAGAGAGAGGAGCTTTGGAGGCAGGCGGGCGGCCGGCAGCATTGGTGGTTGTACTGCTCACAGGTGGCTCAACACGGCGTCTGCACCTGGCAGAGACTCAGATGGACACAACGCACACAGTCACAAAACAGGAGCACAGCATTGCCTAGACTGGTGCTCTGCAGACGGATCCGCATCCGGTAATAGTCTACTTACTGGACTGGTAGATGTAGAGCCTGGCTAGAATAAAGAATAATTCATAATGTGTATATACGCCCCTAGTAACTTGTATGCCGGCCCCCAGTAACTTATATGTCCCTCCAGTAACTTGTATGTCCCCCCCAGACGTGCACTGTTTATTATGTTAATATTTTATTGTATTTTTTTATCGGGTGGGGGGCCCTATTCAGACTTTTGCTATGGGGCCCCATGATTTCTATGTATGCCCTTGGCTGTGATACTGGTGGAGCATAGTCTCTGCCCGACCACAAGAGGTAGTAATGGAAGAACTAGAGCAACTTTTAAAAAGGGACTAGATGATTTTCTCAGTACACACAACTTTGTTGGTTATAAATTATTTAGTGGAGGAAAGTTGATGAATTTGATGGAGGAACATTGATCTAGATGGACCAAGATCTTTTTTCAACCTATGTAACTGTACCGCCCCGCGGCCTCGGCTGCGGACGCCGAGCTGCTCGGATCCATGCTCGTGTACTGCGGGTGATGGCGCGAGCCTCTCACGGACCTGGGGGTCACGTCGCTCTGAAAGGAGTAGTGGCGGTGCACGCAGGGGTTTGGGTGATTGTTTGATGGAATTGATAAAGTTCGTGACGCCACCCACGGGTTGTAGTGATTGTATGGTGGACACCACCGCTGCCATTGACTAGGCCTCCTGGGGACGGTGTTATGCAGCTTTGTGTTAACCCCTCCGTTGGCAGGGGTGATGGTACCGGGGGCCCGCGGAAAGGTGAGGGCCGGATGCAGGGCGCAGTGTTGCGGTGCAGCAGGGTGCGGTGCCTGACGGCACTGGTGTACTCACTCTGACACAAGTTACCGGAGTCTCTGGTAAACCAAATAGCAGGATGGACGGGGCCCGCAGCTGGCTGCAGTGTTCTCCCTGGACAGGTTGGTGATGGCTGTTGTTTCCCTGCACCTATGTTATGTAGCTTTTGACTCCTGTGCCTGGACACCGGTAGTCCGCTCCCCAGCGTGTAAGTGTCAGGGGAGCCCGTTTGCCCGCAGACGCTGGCCCTTTGGATCTCTTGCCTTTGGCGGTGGCACTTATCCTGGCTGGTTGGGCTGTTGCCTTCAATCGTGACTTGGGTGGGAATGAACCCCTAAGGTCCAGACCCCAATCAGCAAATTCGACTATTAGGGCGGCATCTAGCCTAGTCAGGGTTTGAGTACCCTGCCTGGTGCTTGGTTCCAATCATCTCCCCGGTTCGGTACCGGCGGGCCACCGCCCGACCCCGGTCCTATGGTTCCACCGACCGTACACCAACTCCTGCAGACGGCCACCACCATCTGCCGACCTTGCTGGAGGTGTCTGGGCTCCTACCCATACACTTGCAGTTCCACTGGCGGGCCTGGACTCAGGTCCGCCGGTGTGTGCCTCTCTCCTCCTCAACTCTCTCCACTCACTCACTGACTGAACTGAACTCCACTGAACTGAACTGCCTTGTTTTCCCGCCTCCAGGCCTGTGAACCCCTTGGTGGGTGGAGTCAACCGCCTGGCTCCGCCCCACCTGGTGTGGACATCAGACCCTGGAGGGTGGCAGCAAGGATTTTAGTGTGACTGTTGTCACCTATCCGGGGAAGGGGTGTGTGTGGTGTTGTGTCTGTGACTACCCGGCTAGTCCAGGGCATCACATAACTATGTAACTATGTAACAGCTGGAATGATATAATGGCTGGAGACACACAAGCAGGAACAGCAAGTGGTAGTTACAGTTCTTGGAGGTAACAATGAAAATGTTAGCAATAGAGATGAGCAGGCTCGCATATACCCTGAGACTGGCGTTATTTTGCCAAGAGATGCAGATTTAGTGCTGAAACTTTAAGACTATATTCATGCCCCCAATTTACACCTCCTAGCAGAAAACTGCATCAATACCAAATAAAAAAACATGGAAAAAAACGTGTAAAAAAACTGCGTAAAAAAAACTGCATTTTTTTTGCCGGGAGGTGTGAATATAGTGTGAAATTGTAATCACCAAATTTGCATCTCTTGGCCCAAAAATGCAAAAAAAAGCATTATTTTTTCTGCCAGGAGGTGCAACTTTGGTGCTGATATCTGGTGCAGAATATTTCAGCATCAAACGTGAAACTCCTGGAAGAAAACCATGGCAAAAAACGCAGCAAACACTGCAGCAAAGAAATGAGTTAAAAAACATTTTTTTTTCCAGGAAGTGTAGATTGGGTGCAGGAATATGATGTAAAAATGTCATCACCAAATTTGCATCTCTTGGCCCAAAAATGCAAAAAAATGTTTTTTTTTCTGCCAGGAGGTGCAAATTTGGTGCTGTATTCTGATGCAGACTATTTCAGCACCAAATGTGAACCTCCTGGCAGAAAACCGTGGCAATAACCACAGCAAAAACCCGAAGCAAAAAAAAAAACATGTTTTTTCGCCCATAGGAGTAGATTGGGTGCAGGAATATGGTGTGAAAGTTTCAGCACCAAAATAACATCTCTTGCCAACAAAACCCCATGGTTTTCTGCCAGGAGATGCAAGTCTCACCTGAGGGAAAGTCACTGAGTCTACTGAGGTCACTTGAGTTCAGGTTATCTGCTGTTGCAGGTGGAAGACCGTGGGAACCTCTAGCTGTGACCGCAAATCACCTGAGTGACATCATGGCTGCTCGTGTGGCTCAGTCATTCTCTGTTTGCAGTCACAGTGGGCAATCATTTTCTATGGCCACCCACTGTGACTTACGTGTAACAGAGCTGAATTGTCGTAGGACCTCGTGTGGATTACATTAGACCTGCAGAGGTGTTTGGGGGTTAATAAAGTGCTGAAAGAGTGGTTTTTGTATTTTTTTCCAAATAAAGGATTTCTTCTGCGTTTGTGTTTATTTACTTTCACTTCCAGATTAGTGATGGGGGGGTGTCATAGACACCTGTGCCATTATTAATCTAGGGTTTAGTGGCAGCTGTGCGCTGTTATTAACCCCTGCTATTACCTCAATTGCCACTGAACCAGGGATCTAATAGATGTGACAACCTTGGGTGGCTGCAGGTTCATGTTTTTAGGTTAGGTGGCCCAATATGCATGAACCTCCCCAGTCTGAGAATACTAATTCCCAGCTGTCGGGCTTTATCTTGGCTGGGTATCAAAATTGGAGGGACTGCATGTCAATGTTTTTAATTACTTATTTAAATAATAAAAAAAAAAAATCTGCATACAGTTCCTCTTAATTTGATACAGCCTAGATAAGTGCAGGGCTGGAGGCTGCAGCCATGGGCTTTATCTGTGCTGGGTATCATAATATGGGGGGACCCTGCGCCAATGGTTTTATTTATTTATTTTTATACCTCGATTCTGACCCACAGACAGCGCCTGTGATTGGTTGCAGTAAAACGCTGTCACACAGGCTGGTGACAAATCTAACTGCAACCAATCACAAATACCAGGATGGCCGGTGGGCAGGGAAAACAGGGAAAGCAGTGCATATGCGATGAGCATAATGCATGGCACAGGAAGTGAATGTGCAACCTGGAAGCAGTTTTCCACTATGACAGAGCCTTGGTAAGTATGAAGCTCTCGCTTCATTCTTATTTTCTTTATTTTAGCTTTAGTTATTTTTTTTATTTTTCAAGTGTCGGATCCGGATCAATCACCCAGAATCTCAGGGCCGGATCCGGCCCTGAGTACCTTGAAACCGCGCTGATCAGAACTTTTACAATCTGGTTCCACTCATCCATAGTTAGCAACAATCTGGGGAGCAGTGAGAAGTCTGGTAAAACAGTTCTGAGGCACTGGAGACTGAAAATAGACTGAAGGCTAGGCAAAATACTCAAGCAATGAGTGAATGATCTAAGTGTCTTTAAGTAGGCCCAAATAGGAAACAAGGTGGCTTTCATGATTTCAACATTGGCTATCTTACTAAAGCGCAATTGCAGAAGACAATAACAGACTCCAATGTTAAGGAGTGGAATTGCAACACAATTTAGCAAAGAATATAATAGAAGCCACTCTTGGTTAATCTGCAGTACAACAACAGAATCCTGACATATTCCTTTAATATGAGAGCTAGAGGAAGATGTCACTGCAGGGAAAATGTATTATTCTACATTATGTGTGATACATGAATGGGTATGGTCACCAGAGCAAGATCCACTTGATAGCTCTCTGCGAAAACCCATTGACTTATTCTGCATGCCTAGATCCATCTAACTGAAAAAAGCACACATTACATTTGTGAGTGCAGAACATTTTAAGTGCTTGAAAATTTTAATTCTAAATTTCCACTAAGGACAGAGCTATATTTGTACATAAATAGATGGGGCTTTTACGTTAACTGATTAAAAAGAAAAGCTGGTAAACACAAGGTTCTAATGTTTCACGTAACTCAAAACATCTCTATGTATTTATCAGTTTCTTTACAGAATACAAAGATCACAAAAGATATAAAACTCAGCAAGTCTTTTATTTTGGACACAATCTTTACTTTAAATCATGTTTATAGCTGTAAATAATAAAAATTACAAAAATCTTCCTAGTAGATAATGTCAAGTTAACTATGCTCAGACATCTGGCGAAGAAATTGCACAAAATGTATATTGTGTATATAAGCATGGCATCATTATCTGATCTTACAGATGCTACTCCACATAGCTTATATCTGATGGTTTCTAAAGTGATAGAATATCATATAATGAATACAGCACAAAAATGGGAAAATTACCATTTTACTCACATGTGAAATACTCAGTGCCTACAGCTTGTCTTTACTTTTTTAGCAGCAGGGATGCAATTTACATATCTGTACATAATACACATATCCCCTGCAGCCAATCATCATCTTGTCCCACAAAAAAACAAACCACAAAACAGTTTCATCAGTAAAAAAATAAACCAGCTATAGCTCTCAGAATACAGCAATGCAAAAACATTTTTTTTCTATAAAAATATTTTTATGGTGTAAAAGCGTCAAAACCATAAAAAAATATAAATGTGGTATCGCTGTAATTGTACTAACCCAAAGAATAAAGCTGTTTTATCACTTTTACAACCCAGTGAATGGCGTAAAAAAACAAACAAAAAGAATTCCTGAATTACTGTTTTTTCTTGATACTTCCTCACAAAACGCAGAATACAGCGCAATCAAAAAATATTATGTGGCCAAAAATGACTCTGTCAGCAGACAGCTAAAAGAAAAATAGCCTTTAAAATTCATTGATGCAAAAAAACTTTATTTTGTAAAAAATCAGTTTTTAGTGTTATAGTAGCCAAGCTTAAAAAAACTTGATAAATCTTGTATCGCTGTAATCATACTGACGAAAGGAATAAAACCGCCATATCATTTATAGCACACCACCTTATCCTGGTGAAACACCAGGAAGGGGGCTTTGCATGACAGCGCTGCTAGCTCAGACACTCTCCGAAGTGATGTGACTGCCACTAGGAAGGCCACCTTCTGCGAAAGACGGGAGAGAGAGACATCCCACAGCGGCTCGAAAGGTGGTTTCTGAAGAGCCATTAGCACCCTGTTAAGATCCCAGGGTTCCAGCGGACGCTTGTAAGGTGGGACTATGTGGCAAACTCCCTGCAGGAACGTGCGGACCTGCGGAAGCCTGGCTAGGCGCTTTTGAAAAAACACGGAGAGCGCCGATACTTGGCCCTTGAGAGAGCCAAGTGACAAACCCTTGTCCATTCCGGATTGAAGGAATGAAAGAAAAGTGGGTAAGGCAAACGGCCATGGAAGAAAACCGTTATCAGAGCACCAGGATAAGAAGATTTGCCAAGACCTGTAATAGATCTTGGCGGACGTTGGTTTCCTGGCTTGTCTCATGGTGGCAATGACATCCTGAGATAACCCTGAAGACGCTAGGAGCCAGGACTCAATGGCCACACAGTCAGGTTGAGGGCCACAGAATTCAGATGGAAAAACGGGCCTTGTGACAGCAAGTCTGGGCGGTCTGGAAGCGCCCACGGTTGACCCACCGTGAGATGCCACAGATCCGGGTACCACGAGCGCCTCGGCCAGTCTGGAGCGACGAGAATGGCGCAACGGCAGTCGGACCTGATCTTGCGTAACACTCTGGGCAGCATCGCCAGAAGAGGAAACACATAAGGCAGTCGAAACTGCGACCAATCCTGAACTAACGCGTCCGCCGCCAGAGCTCTGTGATCCTGAGACCGTGCCATGAATGCCGGGACTTTGTTGTTGTGCCGTGACGCCATGTTGTTCATGTTGAATTAGCACATCGTGAAGGGCATATAAAACAGTACTAAAGTCAATTCTTTAAAAGCTGTCGATTTGTTTATTCTGCCTCCCAAAGATCGCAGTACAGCACGGCTCATATTTATCCTACGCTCTAGGCTGAGTGCTTATATCAGGATTAAGTGTATATCTCTGAAAAACGTGACTCAGACAAAATTCTGAACAAAAAATCCATTGCAGTGAGGCAGACGGCGTCACTTTGAACTCCGGTCTGGCCTCTGGTCCATCTTTTCACATGTCTTTTTAGGTTTCATAGTTATAGTTTCATAATTTCATAGTTTTTAAGGTTGAAGGGAGACTCTAAGGGCGGCTTTGCACACTACGACATCGCAGGTGCATTATATTAATTATTGTAATTAATTAAGATTGTAATAATAATATTGTAATTAATACATATGAAAATTAGCAACTTTGTAATATATTTTTATCAAATTTTCTTCTTTCACATCCTGCGCTGATCTTTCATTGTCAAAATTCTCAATTGTCAGATAAAATCTGTGTCCAGTGAATATGGATTTTTATATTGCCGAGATAGATGAAGGTAGTTGCTACCGACAAGATTCTATTCTAGGAGGGAAGGGCACGGAGGATTGGATAGAATCTTATAAAATCCAACTGCTATCTCTTATCTTGGTAATATAAAGGTCTGTATTCACTGAAGACAGATTTTACCTAGGAATTCAGAATTTTGAGCATGAATGCAGGACTAGAAAGAATAAAATTTGTCTGATAAGATATATTACAAAGTTGCTTATTTTCATGTGTACTGTTGATTTAGCAAGGGGAGAGAGAGAATGCACCACAATAGCCAAATAGACCAAACAAAGGGGTGCTGAAATGCAATGGAGCACGTAAGGGGTTAAAAAAGGAGAAAAGACACTGCATATAACGCACAACCCATAGTACAATATGAAAACGAACCTTTATTAGCAGTGCACAAATAGAATTTAAAACCAGTTAAAACATGTGATATAAACAACTGTTTATACTGTTGATACTGTTGATTTATGAAATAGAAATTAAAATGATGGTCACGTTTTAACTCCTTGAAAATGTTTTACTTTATAGAGAGGGAGGTCACCATCCCATAACAAATAAAGAGACAGTTACCTTAAATGCTAAAATATATTAAAAATTAATATAGGAATATAAAGATGCATTAGTGCTGAGAAAATACATATAAAAATTGAGATGCTTAGCATATAAAACTGGCTGTATTTGTATGGTAAGTATCTATATATCTAAGTATTTTTATATGTATTCTCTTAGCAGTTATGCATGTTCATATTCCTATATTCATTGTTAATGTATCGTAGCATTTCAGAATTTATTTGTTATAAAATATCTAACGTTCAGTATGCACCTGTTCACACTTGTGTGCTAGGTCAGTATGTTTACTTACCATCCCATAACAGTCACCATATCAATTCTTAACACTTAAAGTTAAATAAATCTTGTGAAGTTTGATTTTCTTTTTATAGCTTCTCTTTTCTATCTGGTATCTGGCTGATTCTTCCATACACAAGGCACCTCATTCCGTCACATGGGGAAAAATTACCAAATGCGACACGCAACTTAACCTAATGAATGGATAACTCACCAGAAAATTTTTAGAAGAAACATAGAAATACCGATTGATGCACAGGTGGCAGTAGGTCAAATACTGGCAGTAGTGTGAAATGACGAATTTAAGGTTTTTTAACCTCTTCAGGACTGCTATTTTTCTAGATTTGCCTGAAGCGAAACGCAAAAACCCCTCAATCCCTTCATTAATATTAACACGTATTTAGAACAGCGGAGGAAAGACATTGTCATTGACGTTAACAGGTCAGAGAGGGTGGAGAACAAATAAAAGCGGTCCAGCTTACAACAGTTTGATTATTCTTCTTCATTATAAAAATGTGGATGAGTACTACTACTTGGGAAGTAGTTGGGCTACCAGGAACCCAAAATTTAAAGTTGTGGTTACTCAACTCCACACTGATCTGCTTTCTGTACAAACTAGAACTAGAGACGACATATTTAGACAGTGGTGTGTTAAGGTTATTTAGACTGCACATTTATTGTGAACAAGTGTTCATAGGAATATTTTTCACAATCATTGTGCAATCTAAACAGGTCCCTGATGACTCAACAAAGAAAAAGCTCTTTCATCAGTTAGAACAGCTTTTTTCAGCATGAAATATCATCGTTGTCAGCATCATATCATGCTGCATAATTAGGACTCGTGCTGTTGAGAACAATAGCAGCCTATGCACACTGAACGATCCATTACAGATCATGCAGTGCATATCTGAAGCTAGATAGGGCTTTATAAACAGGCTATTAAACAAACAGTGAGAATGTTGTAGTCAATGGTCATTTAACACTGCGCATCACACAGTGTAAACAAACCTATAGTAACCGGCATGCCAGAGCAACCCTAACTGCTAACTTCCTGAAGTAAAAATCAGACAGGTACAGAGATCTTTCATCTAATTATAGGAGAAAAGTGTATGACATCAAATCTCACTGAAAATAATGTTCACACAAACAAGTTGTCATTGCTTGTGACAGATGAACTCCAATCACAGATAAAATGTTGCGTTTACAGAAACAAACCACTGTCTGTGGTGATCTACAAGTGCTTCTCAATAAATTAGAATATCATAAAAAGTTAATTTATTTCAGTAATTCAATACAAAAAGGAAACACATATATTATATAGAGTCATTACAGAGTGATCTATCTCAAGTGTTTATTTCTGTTAATGTTGATGATTATGGCTTACAACCAATGAAAACCCAGGAGCCATTATCTCAGAAAATTAGAATAATTACCACAAAACACCTGCAAAGGCTTCGTAAGTGTTTTAAATGGTCCCTTAGTCTGGTTCAGTAGGCTACACAATCATGGGGAAAACTTCTGACTTTACAGATGTCCAGAAGGCAGTCATTGATACATTCCACAAGGAAGGTAAACCACAAAAGGTCATTGCTAAATAAGCTCTCTATTCACAGAGTGCTGTATCTAAGCATATTAACGGAAAGTTGAGTGGAAGGAAAAAGAGTGGTAGAAAAACATGCACAAGCAACCAGGATAACCGCAGCCTTAATAGGATTGTTAAGAAAAGGCAATTCAAAAATTTGGGGGAGATTCACAAGGAGTGGACTGCTGCTGGAGTCAATACTTCAAGAGCCACCACACATAGATGTATCCAGGACATGGGCTACAACTGTCGCATTCCTTGTGTCAAGCCACTCATGACCAACACACAATGCCAGAAGCGTCTTACGTGGGCCAAGGAGAAAAAGAACTGGACTGTTGCTCAGTGGTTCAATGTGTTGTTTTCAGACAAAAGTAAATTTTGTATTTCATTTGGAAATCAAGGTCCCAGAGTCTGGAGGAAGAGTGGAGAGGCCACAATCCAAGCTGCTTGAGGTGTAGTGTGACGTTTCCACAATATGTGATGGTTTGGGGAGCCATGTCATCTGCTGGTGTAGGTCCACTGTGTTTTATCAAGACCAAAGTCATCGCAGCTGTCTATTAGGAAATTTTAGAGCACTTCATGCTTCTCTCTGCTGACAAGCCATTTGGAGATGGGAATTTCATTTTCCAGCAGAACTTGGCACCTGTCCACACTGCCAAAAGTACCAATACCTGGTTTAATAAACACAGTATCACTGTGCTTGATTGGCCAGCAAACTCACCTGACTTAAACCCCATAAAAAAATCTATGGGATATTGTCAAGAGGAGGATGAGAGACACCAGACCCAACAATGCAGATGACATGAAGGCTGCTATCAAAGCAACCTGGGCTTCCATAACACCTCAGCAGTGCTACAGGCTGATCGCCTCCATGTCATGCCTCATTGATGCAGTAATTCATGAAAAAGGAGCACTGACCAAGTATTGAGTGCATTTATTGTACATACTTCTCTGTAGGCACCAACATTTCTGAGTGTAAAATCATTTTTTAGTTGATCTTATATAATATTGTAATATTCTGAGATAATGTCTTTTGGGTTTTCATTGGCTGTCAGCCATAATCATCAACATTAACAGAAACAAACACTTGAAATAGATCCCTCTGTGTGTAATGACTCTATATAATATGCGTTTCCCTTTTTGTATTGAATTAGTGAAATAAGTTAACTTTTGATGATATTTTAATTTTTTGAGATGGAATTGTATCATTGTAAGAACAGTGGAATATTCACAGGATTTAGGAGACCAGTAGTGCAGTGGTTGCTATTGTACTAGCTCATTTTTTCGCAGACAATGTCTATTATTATGTTAAACAGAAATGACAACTTTTAACCAACCCTTTACCTTTGTTCTTAGCTTCACAGTTTATCATTACACTTGTTAATAGAAAGAGAAAATGATCTTGAAAGAAATCATAAGAGAAAAATATCTATTTTCAGGTCTTTACTAAAAGTAATTAATCTTTAATAAATCCTACTTTTACATCATTAAACTCCTGTCTTTATTCATTGACAATCTATTTAAAAGTATTAAAAATTGCTTTATCTTAAATGGTTACTGTCGTTTCAACTAACTTTGCAAAAATCAATAGTATAAGAAAATAGAAGATACTTTGTAATAAATCTTACAGGAGAAATAATGCTTCTTTCTCCTCTTATGTGCCAATTGTTCTCCACTCTATTGCCTCCTGAACTAATCACTTATTCGTGAAGAGAGCTAAAATAGTTTTTGATCAAGACAAGACAGACTCTGCCTGTTAACTCAGGGAGGATATAGGAAGAGCCAAATAAGCTCCTTATCAAACACATCTGCATTTCCAGTATGTGTTGTTTCTACCTTCACATACATACTCATCAAAATCTCTTGATTTTCACTAGAAATGGGCGATTCCCCAATGGTCGGAATCGGGGAGACTCACTCGATCATTTTGTAGAGATCGAAATTGGTATCGAGATACCACGATCTTGGGTCCGATCACCGATCTTGGACTTTACAGTTATGGAATGGGGCGGAGGGGGGGGCTGTAAAATAAAGAATACAGTTAATAATAAACATTGTCATTATACTTACAGGTACAGTGACGCGTCCTGCAGACTCTGTCTCCTGGCGCTTCTGCTTCTGAGTACGATCATCGCTGTGCTGCCCGGTAACCAAAGGACCTTCCGTGATGTCATAGCATGTGACTAGTCACATGTGAATGTTGTAATGTCTCATTGGCTACAGACTGGTCACATCACTATAAGGTTCTGTAGTGTCAGCATGCTTGACATACACGGTGCTCGCCTGAGCATCTCAGTGCTCTCGGTATACTCGGTGAATGCCGTGTATTGGCGAGATGTACGGTCACATGCTCAGCTCCCCCTCCCTGCATGTTGCCACTCTTTACAGAGTCAACCCACATGCAGGGATTGGTTGCCACACACTGTAATGCAGCTGGTGAATAGCGGTGTCTGGAATCAGGTGATCGGAGATCACCATTGCTATAGTAACCCACTCGTTAGGTTACTATGGCAACGGTGACAGCGGTGACATCATCACTTACCAACCCGCCACCTTTGCTCACTCAATGAGTGATTAGACTGCACAGGGAGCAGAAGTGGTCTCCCCCGTGCATTCTGATATAGCAGAGCTGCAACGGTTGAAGAAGACAGAAGACCATGATCGTGGAGGCGTGAGAGGGAGTAATAAAGATGGAATCCTTAAGTGTGTCTGTGTATAAATTTCTAATAAAGTATTTTTTTTCTCTGTGTGGTGTCTTTTGGAGATTCTTAATGGCAGGGTCAAACTTGGCCTGATATTAAGAATCTCGAGCCTAATACCAGCTAGTAAAACAAAGCTGGTATTCACCCCTTATTACCCAGCGTGCCACCCGGCACCAGGGGCGCTGGTGGAGTTGAATACAGCACCAGAAGATGGCACTTCTATGAAAGCACGATTTTCTGGTGCAGCTGCAGACTGCAATTCGCAGCGGGGGGGGGGGGAGGCAAGAAAGGGTGCGATACCCTGCGCTGTGCATTTGACTCCCAAGCTGCCTAGTTGTACTTGGCTGGACACAAACATTTGGCAAAACCCACATCGTTGTTTTTTTTTAAATTTTTTAATAAATTCATGAAATAATTAAAAAAAAAGGCCTCCCTATATTTTTGATTCCTGGCCCGGTAGAAATAGGCAGCTGGGGGTTGGGGGCAGCCCGCAGCTGCCTGCTGTACCTGGCTAGCATACAACAATATGGCGAGGCCCACGAATTTTTTTTTACTTTTTGGCAAAAAACTTAAAAAATAAATAAAAAAATATAAATAAATATATATATATACCTATAAAGAGACAAATCAGAAAAACTGAAAATTTTGCTATGGTTGTATAAAAATAATTTTAAAAATTGATGTAGCGCTCCGCGGTATTTTTGGTTCTCAGCCTGATTTTACATTGGCTGGCAATCAAAATTGAGGGAAGCCAATAATTTTTTTTTATTTAAAAATAATAAAAAAAAAATGCATGGGCTCCCGCCATATTTTGATCGCCAGTCAGATAAAGCCAGAAAGCTAGGGGCTGGGATTCTCGGCAACCTGCAAGCACCCCTGGAAATGGCGCACTGTTTTATAGCGCCATTTCCAGGCGCTTTACCTGACTCATCAAGCGGTCCTGGAGTCTGGTGGCCAGCTGGGTAATAAAGAGGTTAATACCAGCTTTGTATTATCAGATGGTACTAAGCCCAAAACTCATGGTGTCACGCCAAATTAGACATGGCCACCATGAATTTCTAGTACACAGTAAAAGAAAAACACAACACAGAGAAAATTTTGTTTTATTAGAACTAAAACAAAAAAACATTTAGAGACTTCATCTTTATTATAAAATAAATCCTTAGTCTGACGTAGTCCACAGGGAGAGTAATGTCAACTTTGCTTCATCACTCTATACAGACAGTCTATACAGTGTGAGAAGCAGAGAGCAATGAACAATGTCAACTCTGCTACATCACTCTGTACAGCAGTGGTTATACAGAGTGAGATGCAGCCTGACACTGAGGCCGGAGTTCCACTTACGTGTGACTCGTGCTGTCTCGCATGGGCATCTCCCAGAACGGACTGACACTCTCTGGACACAAGCGCCGACCAGTACTGTCAGGAGAGTGTGCGGCCGTACCAGGTGATGCCGATGCGACACTAGCATAGTGACAGTCAAAGTTCAATGAGCAGGACCTTTGAGATGTCATTGTCATGTGATTAGTCTCTAGCCAATGAGATAATACAGCATTCACACGTGACCGGTCACATGGCTATGACATCATTGAAGGTCCTTTAGTAGTCAGTGCTGGTTACCGGGCGGCACAGCAATGATCGGACGGACACGGAAGGAGAAGGGCCGGGAGGCAGAGACTGCAGGATACATCGCGGGACCTGTAAGTATGATAATAATGTTTTTAAATAATGTGCTTTTTTTTAAGTCCATGGACCCGATCTGGACCCGATCTGTAACACGAGCTTCTCAGGAAAGTTCGTGATCGGGCTCATGTACAGGATCACTATGTAATTGGTACGATGCCCAATCTTTACAGTTCGGGATCGCCCACCCCTAATCTTTACACATCTTTGTTTTCACCATGTGTCTGCGTTAACCACATGTGTGATCCACATGTAGGCATGTCCATTTTTTACCAACAGCATGGATGAAAGGGCCAATAGAGGTCTATGGGTCCGTGAGAAACCTTTACGACACACAGATGACATTCGTGTGCCATCCGTGCTACACATGCCAGAATTAAATGCACTCAAGAAATTAATGATTTTTATGTGTTAAACATGTGCAAAGATGAAAGATAGATTATAAATAGAAAGATAGATGATAAAGGATAGATCGAGAGAAGTGATAGATGATAGCAGTCACGCTGGTGGGTGTGGACTCACTGCGCCATGGGAACAGACTTACCTTGGAAGGGAATAACTAAGCAACTACCTCATCTTTACTAGAGCCTCTGATGGTGAGGTTAGGCTTGTGCTGGAAGGTAGCCACCAGGTACCACCCCAGAGCAGTCCCCGATTCTGCAGCAACTGTCCCCAGTGGTCAGGAATGCAGGTAGGAGCTAAGGTATCTGATAGGAAGGCAGGTACAGACAGGACAACTGGTGCAGACTGGATGGCTGGGACAGGCTGAACGCAGGTACTGATTACTAAAACACAGATTCAGATACACAGGACTAGCTCAGGATTACGGGGGCCTAACAACTTTCAACTTGCAGACAGACCTAATATACTCATTGCTCAGGCACCTCCTAATAGTAGATGGTGCCTTAGGTATCTAGTGTTATCTAGCCATTGGCTGTGCACACAGCCCCTTTAAGAGGCAAGGAGTGCACCTGCTTGAGCTTTTAGCATGCTCCCAGGAGACCTGTGTGGCATGTGCAGGACCTGGGCGCAGAGAGATGCAGGGGTGACCAGAGCAGAAGCCACTGGGTGGCTGGGGTGGTGAGAGTGTCGGGGTCAACAATAGATAGCTAATAGAAATAAAGCTAGATTGATTTTACAGCTATTAACAAGCTAAATAAATAATTAAAAGAAAAAAACAATATGGGTTCCCATCCGATTTTTTATATCCTGCAAAGGTAAAGCAGAGAGCTGGTAGCTATCAGGCTGGGAAGGACTATGGTTATTGGGCCCCTCCCAGCCTAAAAATATCAGCCCAAACAGCCACCCCAGAAGTGGTGCATCATATAAGATGCACCAATTCTGGGGCTTCGCTTTGGCTCTTCCCGATTGCCCTGGTATGTTGGAAATCGGGATAATGGTTTTTAGGGGTGATGTCAGTTGTGTAGTGTCAACTTGCATTAAGCTCTCTTCTTAGAAATACAGAGGCAATTATCAAACACCCCCATTATTAACCCAGTAATAAAAAAAGAAACACACACATCCCAAAATTATTTTATTGAAAATATAACACTCTAGGACACTTTCCCTGCTCATTCACCACTTTATTAAAATAAACAAACAAGCAAGTTTGCTGTAGTCCAGGGAATCCAATGTAGTCCACAAATGGAAACCTGAAAAACAGAATAAAGGAAAATAAAAACAAGAGACTGTTCCTTGTTCTCCAATTTATTAGAAAGCAAAGTTCCCATGTAGTTCCGATGTAGGTCAACAATTCACACAACGTTCCTCGATTACAGTGATCAAAGGTTATTAAGTCTCAGAATGAGGCTTCATAGGCTCAGAGCAGCAGCAACTCCCAACAGCCAGTGCTGCGTTCTGCGATACCTGGTGACTCTGATGAGCCGTGAGATCAGTAACATCACCGTTCTTCAGAGTCACCAGGTTACACAGAGAGCAGCTTGACTCAGAACATCTGATGAGCAGTACTGTTACTGACTCATCAGATGATTGATAAGGAATGCATGAAGCAGTCCCAGGAGCTGAGCCTGCTTTATACCAATCATTCCCTCTTACATCTGCCTCAGGGCCGCCACCAGGGGGGGACAAACAGAACTCTAGTCCGGGGCCTCAACAGAAGGGGGGCCCCTTCATACTTCATTTATTGGCTTGTGTGTGAGGTGTGGAGGCGGAGCAGGGATGGAGGCAGAGCTGGGGTGGAGTCTCAAGGGGGCCCCAAAATTATGCCAGTCAGAGGCCCTGAAATTCCTAGTAACTACAGTGACAGGAGGCCACTAAGTGCGGTTGATTAACCATTTAACTGTAATTTTCAATTTCTGACAGTAGTATTTAAATTAAGGTTCACTGTAATATATCAGGATAAAAAAATAACTTTTATTAATGATAGAATAAAAATTGATAAACATCAAAAAGAATTCTACCTTATCTTGAAGGAAACGCTCAGAACATTAAGCCCTGGAGAAGGATACTCCTTCACTTATATCATTGTGGACTTAGGCTGCTTTCACACTACGTTCTTTTAACATCCGTCATGAACGTTTTTTTAACGCAAAAACGGATCCAGTGCAAATGCATTTTCATTTCAATGCATTTGCAATGGACTCGCGTCAACATGCATTCACCTATGTTTGCGTGCGTTAGGGCTAAGCCACACGGCGAGAAAAACAGTGCGAGTGGAGTGCGATAAAACATCGCATTCCCCTCGGACCAATTCTAGCCTGTGTGTCAGCACACATGGGCGATTATTTTCTCAGCCCTAATCGGACTGAGAAAACAATCGCAGCATGCTGCGATTGTAAGCTGAGTCTCTTTCTCTCGCACCCATTCAAGTGAATGGGGCGAGAGAAAAATCGCACTGCACTCGCGGTACACCGGTGTACTGCTAGTGCAGTGCGAGAATGGCAATAGCCGGCTACGCAGTAGAGAGGGAGAGAAATCCCTCCCTCCCCTCCTGAGTGCCGGCCCGCCCCCCGCAGCTGAGGTCTGCTCGCACGAACGGACCTCAGTTGCAAGGACACAGGCATGACACTCGGCTCTGCTGTACTGCCAGCACGAGCCGAGTCTCATGCAAGTGGATCGCAGTAGTGCCCGTGTGGCCCCAGCCTAATAGTGAGGATCCAGCGACTTGCAGTTTTTTAACTTTTTTCAAAAATGCTACTTGTAGCGTTTTTGAGCTGCGTCCAAATACTGCAAATTGCTGGATCCTGACTAAACAGCATGCAAACGCATGTGAACACTGCCATGCTGATAGACAGGATCCTGCTTTCTCTACTGAGCATGCACAGAAACCAGCCTCGCGTGATCAGTCTCTCTCTCCACCTCCCTCTCTCCCCCTCTCTCCACCTCCCTCCCTCCCCCTCCCTCTCTCTCCACTCTCCCCCGCCTGAGAGCGGAGGACGCTCATAACCAAGGTAAACATCGGGTAACCGCGGTCCTAGTTACCCGATGTTTATCTTGGTTACGTGTGCAGGGAGCAGGCAGCCGGCTCCTAGCAGCTGCAGACGCTCGTAACCAAGGTAAACATCGGGTAACTGCGGTCTTAGTTATCCGATGTTTATCTTGGTTACGTGTGCAGGGAGCAGGCAGCCGGCTCCTAGCAGCTGCAGACGCTCGTAACCAATGTAAATATCGGGTATCCAAGCAAGTTACCCAATGTTTACCTTGGTTACGAGCCTCCACAGCTGTTAGATGTCGGCTCCCAGTCTTTCACGTTCAGTTCCCCTCACTCCCGATCACATGACTCCAATGCCCGCCCATAAACTTAAAGTGACAGGATCTTGCAAAATAACACATGCATTTGCATGCGTTTTTCTTTGCAAAAACAGGATCCGCTTTTGCAGCAAAAAAATGTTCATGACGCATGTTAAAAGAACGTAGTGTGAAAGCAGCCTTACCAAATCCATCAAGTCCCTTGTGATGAACCCAGCTGAGGGGGAAACTCATGGAGGGCTGTAGTGATGAGTATCATCATATGCAAAAGAGTGTTTATACTGCAGTAGTGATGAGCACTATCATATGATAAAAGCATTTAAAATAACCAGCATTATCATATGCTAATGGATGGTTGGTCACAATTGATGTTATTACTATATTAGTGTGGAACACTGATCATAGCATTTCCATATATGTGTGGAACTCATGTTTTGTGATGGAGTTTTAGATATAGAGGTTTATCATTTGTACACCTTTATGGAGACAATATGAGACAATTATTTGAATATTTATTTGTCTCCCCATAATACATACATTATTATCTTTATTTATTGTCCTTGAGTTATTTACTGTATTGTCTTTAAGCTGTTTGCTGTACTTATAGGACTAAATTTAGCCACTATTTTTATCGGTCAAGGGGACTATAAGTGTTCTCCAGTGCTATCCAGGCAAAGCAGTGTGTGGTGGGTATATTACACCTCCTAGGTACTATTTTCTACCTGTATAAATTATTCATTGTTTTGCACATGATATGGTTGCAGGTTTTGCACAATACTATATTTCCGTTTTTTGCACATATGTGCAAAAGTGTTATATATTTTTCTCAATTTATCTCCCTTTTAATGTCACATGGACCAATAGGACCCCTAGGAATAGCCGTCATGAAACGGCATACCAATCTGAATCCTAGGGTGTGTTAACTTTGTTGGTAGGTAGGAACTCTTTTAGGGCGAGTGCAGATTATAACAGGGCGACCACCCTCTCCCCACTGTACTGAATGTCATTTGCACATGTAGCGCCCCTGGGCTTCAGGCACCACAGGATATTACACCACTTTTATGGTGTAATATTCATCCTGAGTTAGGAAGGGGTTAATTGCTGGTACCTTCACAAAACACCCACATACAACAGTAAGGTGCTTTCACATGGGGGGGTAGACTAGGGCACACAGGGTAGTTAGCCATCACGAAGCATGGGACTTCCCCAGTCGCTAGGAGAACTACTGAGGGGCGGGCACCACATGGGATAAGAATTAGGCGCAACCATCACACTAGAGCTTAGGATAACATCTAACACAGACATCGGGAGTTTAGCAGTCCTCTTTCTACTTGGGCCCGTGGCTTGGAGCAGGAAGCTCGGCCCGGGTCCTGGATAGCATCTGAGGGACACTTCACTAGAAAGACTTTCATGGGCACTGGCAGTGACCGCCGATTATCGGGGATTGGCTGGAGCCCATCGTGGCAAAGATCGGTACTCTGGGACAGCGCCTGAACTACCTGTGAGTAAAAGACCTGAAACCGCAACCCCTGCCTCTACCTCTCATTTGCCGGCGCCATCGCTCAGCGCTGCGGCGCCAACGGGGACTACCACCACTCCCGTCCATCCTCCATCATCCTCCCCGGCGTAACCCCGCTCTGCCTGAGGCTAGCGACACCATCCTGACTGCGACCTTCACCATCAGCCCCGGAGAGCAGCACCGGCAGCGTCGGTCCGTTGCTGGCCGCAGACCACAGGTGGTGTCATGATCTAAAAAGACTTTCCTAACCGTCACTACCATCCTCCATCCTCCCTCTCGTCCACCGCCTTCCCTCTCTCCTGTATGTCTCGGGGTCATGAAACTGAGCCAGGCCACCCCGTGACGATGCAGAGGATCTGCACCCCCGGCTCAGCGACGTGTCGGGTGAAAACCCCCTTGACCCCGAAGTGTTACACATAGATACAATGTTTTGTTTCTTTCAAATAAGCCCTTTTTGTTTTTTATCCATTTTTCTAACAATTTTGTAATGACGCTCCAGGAGCAAGGACTAGGGGAAACTATAAGCAGATGGGTAAGGAATTGGCTAAAAGATAGGAAACAAAGAGTCATCATAAATGGTACTTTCTTCAATTGGGCTATAGTCAAGAGTGGGGTACCACAGGGATCTATGCTAGGACCAATTCTTTTTAATATCTTTATTAATGACTTTGTGTATGGGATTGATAGTAAAGTGTCAGTCTTTGCTGATGACACCAAAGTATGTTTTTGTTTGGATGATAAGACGCACTTTTCCGCTCAAAAATTTGGGAGGAAAATGAGGGGTGCGTCTTAAAATCCAAATATAGCTTACCGGTAGATGGAGAATGGGCACTATGCTGACTGCGGTGGGCACTATGCTGACTGCGGTGGGTGCTGTATGGAGCAGGGCGGTCCGGCGAGTGAGATGCTCTGTCGGTGGTGCAGGGCTGTGCTGGCTACGGCGGGTGAGATGCTCTGTGGGCAGTGCAGGGCTGTGAAGGCTGCGATGGACTCTGTATGTAGCAAGTCAGTGCGCAGATGGAACTCTCGGATTGTCATTGAGCCGGCCCCACTACAGTCATCACGGCCAGCCATCTGGAATATGGGATCCAGTTTTGGGCTCCACATTTTAAAAGGGATATTAAGAAGATAGAGTCAGTTCAAAGGCAAGTAACTAGATTATTTCATGGAATGGAAGACCTCCCATATGATGAGAGGCTCAAAAGTTGGATTTGTTTAGCTTAGAAATAAGATGTCTCAGAGGAGATCTCATTTATATGTATAAATACATGTGTGGTCAATATAAAGGACTGCCACATGACTTATTCCTACCAAAGACAATACTAAGGATCAGGGTTCACTCACTGCGAGTGGAAGAAAGGCCATTCTGGCAGCTAAATAGGAAAGGGTTCTTTACAGTTAGAGCAGTCAGACTGGGGAATGTCCTACCACAAGAGGGAAAAATAGCTGACATGATAGCAACTTTTAAAAAAGGGCTGGATGATTTCCTCAGTACACACAACATTGTCGGTTATAAATGATTTAGTGACAAAATATATAATAGGTGGAGGAAGGTTGAACTAGATGGACCTAGGTCTTTTTTCAACCTACATAACTATGCTATCATTTATAAAAGTTATATTTTATTCTGATGTACGAGGGGCTGCTGATAAATCTTTGGCTTTGTGATCTTTTTTTGTTTCTATGGGAATGAATGTTACATCACATTAAAGCCTTATGTGTCTAATATATGTTTTCAAAATTTTGTGTTTGTTGCTTATGGCAACAGTGTTCTACGCACGTGGGAAAACAAAATGGTGGAGTCTAATGTGATATTTACAACAACTGAGAGCAGAGGAGTGATAAAATTCTTGTTTCTGCAAGGAAAGTCCGTGAAGGATATTCATGGTGATATGTCGCAGACATTGGGGGATCAATGCCATTCGTATTCCACAGTTAAGGACTGAGTTGCCAAATTTAAAACGGGCCACTTCAGCACCAATAATGAGGAACGTCCTGGACGACCGAAAGTTGTTGTTGTTCCGGAGATTGTCGATGCTGTGCACAACCTCATACTGGAGAATTGACAAATTTCAGCTAAAGCAATAGCAGACATCATGGGGATTTCCTGTGAACGTTTTTGTGTCATTATCCATGAACATTTGGACATGAGGAAGCTACAGTTAGGTCCAGAAATATTTGGACAGTGACACAAGTTTTGTTATTTTAGATGTTTACAAAAACATGTTCAGAAATACAATTATATATATAATATGGGCTGAAAGTGCACACTCCCAGCTGCAATATGAGAGTTTTCACATCCAAATCGGAGAAAGGGTTTAGGAATCATAGCTCTGTAATGCATAGCCTCCTCTTTTTAAAGGGACCAAAAGTAATTGGACAAGGGACTCTAAGGGCTACAATTAACTCTGAAGGCGTCTCCCTCGTTAACCTGTAATCAATGAAGTAGTTAAAAGGTCTGGGGTTGATTACAGGTGTGTGGTTTTGCATTTGGAAGCTGTTGCTGTGACCAGACAACATGCGGTCTAAGGAACTCTCAATTGAGGTGAAGCAGAACATCCTGAGGCTGAAAAAAAAGAAAAAATCCATCAGAGAGATAGCAGACATGCTTGGAGTAGCAAAATCAACAGTCGGGTACATTCTGAGAAAAAAGGAATTGACTGGTGAGCTTGGGAACTCAAAAAGGCCTGGGCGTCCACGGATGACAACAGTGGTGGATGATCGCCGCATACTTTCTTTGGTGAAGAAGAACCCGTTCACAACATCAACTGAAGTCCAGAACACTCTCAGTGAAGTAGGTGTATCTGTCTCTAAGTCAACAGTAAAGAGAAGACTCCATGAAAGTAAATACAAAGGGTTCACATCTAGATGCAAACCATTCATCAATTCCAAAAATAGACAGGCCAGAGTTAAATTTGCTGAAAAACACCTCATGAAGCCAGCTCAGTTCTGGAAAAGTATTCTATGGACAGATGAGACAAAGATCAACCTGTACCAGAATGATGGGAAGAAAAAAGTTTGGAGAAGAAAGGGAACGGCACATGATCCAAGGCACACCACATTCTCTGTAAAACATGGTGGAGGCAACGTGATGGCATGGGCATGCATGGCTTTCAATGGCACTGGGTCACTTGTGTTTATTGATGACATAACAGCAGACAAGAGTAGCCGGATGAATTCTGAAGTGTACCGGGATATACTTTCAGCCCAGATTCAGCCAAATGCCGCAAAGTTGATCGGATGGCGCTTCATAGTACAGATGGACAATGACCCCAAGCATACAGCCAAAGCTACCCAGGAGTTCATGAGTGCAAAAAAGTGGAACATTCTGCAATGGCCAAGTCAATCACCAGGTCTTAACCCAATTGAGCATGCATTTCACTTGCTCAAATCCAGACTTAAGACGGAAAGACCCACAAACAAGCAAGACCTGAAGGCTGCGGCTGTAAAGGCCTGGCAAAGCATTAAGAAGGAGGAAACCCAGCGTTTGGTGATGTCCATGGGTTCCAGACTTAAGGCAGTGATTGCCTCCAAAGGATTCGCAACAAAATATTGAAAATAAAAATATTTTGTTTGGGTTTGGTTTATTTGTCCAATTACTTTTGACCTCCTAAAATGTGGAGTGTTTGTAAAGAAATGTGTACAATTCCTACAATTTCTATCAGATATTTTTGTTCAAACCTTCAAATTAAACGTTACAATCTGCACTTGAATTCTGTTGTAGAGGTTTCATTTCAAATCCAATGTGGTGGCATGCAGAGCCCAACTCGCGAAAATTGTGTCACTGTCCAAATATTTCTGGACCTAACTGTATCTGCAAAGTGGGTCCCCAAATGTTTGACAAAAGATCTGAGAAACATGCGAGTGAAAACTTCCCGGTCCATTTGTCAGCGTTTCCGGACTGATAAGAACTTCCTGCATTGACTGGTCACTATGGATGAGACGTGGATTTATTTGTATGACCCTGAGAACAAGGCGCAGTCAAAAGAGTGGAGGCACAGTGGTTCTCCTCATCCAAAGAAGTTCAGGGTGCAAAAATCAGCCAATAAGGTGATGACGTCTGTGCTCTGGGATAAGGAGGGCGTGCTGCTAGTGAACTACCTTCAAAACGGTTCCACCATCAATGCAAGGTATTACATTGAACTTTTGGACCAATTGAAGGCAACTCTGAAGGCCAAAAGGTGCGGTAAGCTGTCCAAAGGAATCTTGCTTCTGCAAGACAATGGCTCCGTTCAATATGCACAAGCGACCACAGCAAAACTGGCAGAGCTGGGCTTTAATCTGGTTTACTACCCACCTTATTCACCAGATCTAACTCTCTCCAACTATCATCTGTTTCCAAACCTGAGAAACACCTCAAGGGTACCAAATTTCACACCATTTCTGATGCCATGGCTGCTACGGATGCCTGGTTTGAGGCACAAGCGAAATCCTTCTCTTAGCTAAGCTTACAGAACTTGGAATACTGATATAAGACATGTATTGACATCAGTGGAGAGTATGGGGTGCTTTACACGCTGCAACATCGCTAACGATATATCGTTGGGGTCACAGTGTTTGTGACCCACATCCGGTGTCGTTAGCGACGTCGCAGCTCGTGACAGGCTGGAGCGACCTAAAACGATGGCAAAAAAGACAAAAATCGTTTGTTTTGGAGAGGTCGTTTAATTACAAAAAATCGTTGGCAGGTAAGTAGCGATGTTGTTTCTCGTTCCTGCGGCACCACACATCGCTATGTGTGACACCGCAGGAGCGACGAACATCTCCTTACCTCCGTCCACCGGCAATGCGGAATGAGAAGGTGGCCGGGATGTTACGTCCTGCTCATCTCCGCCCCTCCGCTTCTATTGGCCGGTCGCTTAGTGACGTCACTGTGACGTCGCTATGACACCGAACGTACCTCGCCCTTGAGGGAGTGTTCGGCGGTCACAGAGACGTCGCTGACGAGGTATATGTGCGTGTGACGCTGCCATAGCGATAATGTTCGCTACAGCAGCAATCACCAAATATCGCACGGACGACGGGGACGGGTGCTATCGCGCTCGACATCGCTAGCAAACGCTAGCGATGTTGCAGCGTGTAAAGCGGCCTTATGTGCATTAAATGTAAAGTTTCATCATCCTATCTTGTTTCTTTCTGGGTAAAGCCAAAGACTTATCAGCAGCCACTTGTAATTCAGTGAACCTTTGTTGCTATTAATATATTAGTGCTTATCTGTTAATACGGTGATTAGTATATAAATTATATCCATGAAGCTGACTCGCTCCAGGGCTATGGAGTACTCGGTCCCGGGCCATATACTTACGGGGACAGTTCACTGGGTGGCTGTTGCCCGATTCCGTGATCCTGGGGGTGGCTTGAAAGGGGTTATGCACAGGGGAATGATAATAAAGTTTTTGTCGTGATGCCACTTGCGGGTTGTGGCTATATGGATGGAGCCGCCGCTGCACAGTCTCTCTGGGGCTGGTGTTAATGGCTGCCTGGATGTTGGGCCCTCCGCAAGTTGGCCAAGGCCCAAGGGGGGTAGGTGATGGAGTTAGGCGTGGAAAGAAGGTAGGCCACACAAAGGATTGCAGTGTAACTGGTTATTTTACTCACAGCGTTGTTATGGCTGGCAACCTGAAGAAGGCTGGTCCTGACCACTGGTCCCCTTAGTCCCAATGCCGATGTGGTAACCTGGTGGCCTTTCCCCTGCACCTTTCTCTGGTTGGTGGGTCCCCGTGACTTGGACTGTCTGGGGGTCCCCTCCTGGTAGTCTTTCAGTCTCTAGTCCATACAGTAGGCAGTTTGAACCCTGAAGGGTCTGTGTCCAGTTCCGATCCCTGGTTTTCCCATCACTGCTGGTGCCCCCGGACTTTACGGTCAGTGAAGTCCTGGATGGTCCCCTCACTATGCAGATTTTATCAGGTCTGCCTGGAGCATTTTCCTGACCTAGGGCTCTGCACCCTGTCGGTGCTATGGTTCCAGAAGTACTTCGCCGCACTCCACCGGCAACCACATGCCTGTGTCCACAGGTCACCGCTACACTCTTCTGTCAGTATGGTTACGTCTGTTTCCTCTCACTTCCACTTACTATGTGACCCCTCACTTGTGACTTTTAGGATCGCTACTTCCAATAGGTGGCGCTGTGCTAGAGTTTGTCTCCTTTACTGGAGAGACAATTTGAATATTTCCCAGAGGGGCATTGCAGCTATAAGTCCCCTTACCTGGCAGCCAGACTGGCTTGCAAAGTCTCCTTAAGGAGAATAGTGTTCCCCCGTGGTCCCCACATAGCTTTCTCATGAGCCAGATCAGACACCCCCATACTTTGCACTGACGAGGGGCAAGCACCCCGAAACACCGTGTCTGCAAATTGGGATTCTGATCTGGCTTATATATCCTGAGTCATATTGCAAAGGATTGTAGAAAATCCACTTGTGACTTTTAGGATCGCTACTTCCAATAGGTGGCGCTGTGCTAGAGTTTGTCTCCTTTACTGGAGAGACAATTTGAATATTTCCCAGAGGGGCATTGCAGCTATAAGTCCCCTTACCTGGCAGCCAGACTGGCTTGCAAAGTCTCCTTAAGGAGAATAGTGTTCCCCCGTGGTCCCCACATAGCTTTCTCATGAGCCAGATCAGACACCCCCATACTTTGCACTGACGAGGGGCAAGCACCCCGAAACACCGTGTCTGCAAATTGGGATTCTGATCTGGCTTATATATCCTGAGTCATATTGCAAAGGATTGTAGAAAATCCACTTGTGACTTTTAGGATCGCTACTTCCAATAGGTGGCGCTGTGCTAGAGTTTGTCTCCTTTACTGGAGAGACAATTTGAATATGTGACCCCTCCTCATCCGGTTGTCATCTAGTGGACTGGATCGGTTCCACCTCTAAGTGGCAATCCATTTGGTCCAAGCCTAGTCTGTCACCAGTCCTTGGGGAAGGGAAAAACAGAGATTATATATGTGTTTTGATGTTACCAGCACTGGTCTTCTGGGTTCCTGGAAGTAGGCTCTGCATCTTTGACAGGATGCAGTACCTTCTAGCTCCTGATGGCTTTAGGGGTGCTACATTGGCACGTGTGGTCACTGGCTTCTTTGACTGCCCAAGAGAAGATCAAGGGGAACCAATGGGTTACCATGGCAGCCTGAGGCCCACGTCACCATTACATTGGTTCTTCAATTATATTCAGCTACAATCTGTGCTCCATAAGAGAACCATGGTTTCAATATATAAATTTGATATTGTGGTATTGCAATATATAGTATAAGAATATTCACAAGTTCAAATCCTCTATGGGGACTAAAAAGATATTGAATTAAAAAAAAGGTTAACTATAGAAAAATATAAAAGATTGAATCACTTATTAAAAATAATGAAATGGAAAAATAAACATATTTGCTATCATTGTGTGCCAATATGTCTGGTCTATCAAAATATTTATTTATTTTACTTGCTGATATGGCCCTATTCATAACACAGCACTTTACAGACATCATCATCACAGGAGGCCGACAATTCAATATTCATTGTTTTCGCCTCCCACCGGCGCGTGTAATTGGTTGCAGCTGGACATGCCCCCACCCTGAGTGTCAGCGTGTCAGCTGACTGCAACCAATCACAGGCACCAGGATGGCCGGTGGGCGGGGAAAACAATGCAAGTGTCTGCCGGTCAGCATGGTGGTAAAAAATAAACAATCGGCAGAGCACATATAGCTCATGCTGCAGCCCCAGCTGTCGGGCTGTATCTGTGCTGTGTATCCAGTCACACATGCGAGGCTTTGCCGGGTGCTGCCATGGCAGACTCGCGCGAGTCCCTTGCATGTGTGACTCCGGTGAACCCGCATGTGGCTTTTTTTTTTACTTAAATAAATAATTAAAAAAAAAACGACATGCGGCCCCCCCTAATTTTCATCCGCAGCCAAGATAACGCCGGCTGGGGGCTGGTATTCCAGCCCGCAGCTGCCCGGTATTGTCGCATCTATTTGATGTGACAATCCCGGTGTGATACCGGCTCTTCCCGATGGCGTGATTCGGTACCAATCTGGGTAATAGCAGGGGTTAATAAGAGCGCACAGCTGCTACTAAACCTAGGTTGTGATGGCACAGGCATCTATACCTGCATGACAAACCTGTAAATGAATGTAAATAAACACACACACAGAAAAAAATCCTTTATTTGAAATGAAACACAAACACCCCCTCCTTCACCACTTTATTAACCCCCAACACCCTGCAGCTCCGACGTAATCCACAAGAGGTCCCACACTGCTGCAGCTCTGCTACATCTGAATATCACAGAGAGAGGCATGACTGACCACTTGCTGTGATCTCCAGAGAATAAATGAGCTGCGCATTGAGCGGTGACGTCATTCAGGTAATTTGCGGTCACAGCTGGAGGTTCCCACGGTTCTTCATCTGTGATCGCAGGCAACCTGATCTCATGTGGAGGTCACTGAGTTCACAGACCTGCATCTCCTAGCAAAAATAATGCCTTTTTTTGGCCAAGAGATGCAAATTTGGTGCTGACATTTTTACACCATATTCCTGCATCCAATCTACACCTCCTTGCAAAAGAACGTGGTGTTTTGACGCATTTTTTTGCCGCGTTTTTTGCTGCGGTTATTTTGCTAGGAAGTGCATATTTGGTGCTGGAGTCATCTGCACCAGCTCTCAGCACCAAATTTCCACTTGCTGGCAGAATTTTTTTATTTTTGGGCCAAGGGATGCAAATTTGGTGCTGAAATTTTTACACCATATTCCTGCATCCAAGACCTCCTGGAAAAAAAACGCATTGTTTTGAAGAAATTTTTGCTGCGGTTATTTTTCCGTGATTTTTTGCCACGAGGTGCACATTTGGTGCTAAAATCGTCTGCACCAGATTTTAGCAGCAAATTTCCACCTGCTGGCAGGAATTTTTTTTCTATTTACAGCCTGCCGTTCTGTGAACATGAGCGTGCATGTACCTAGAAACACATGCATGCTCCTGTCAGAAGAGTGCTGCTGTGTCAGTGATGTCAGACTTGTGCGGGTCTGCCAAGCATGACATCACCTGGAACAGCCTGCCGTTCTCTGAGCATGAGCGTGCATGTACCTAGAAACACATGCACGCCCCTGTCAGAAGAGTGCTGCTGTGTCGGTGATGTCAAACTTGTGCGGGTCTGCCAAGCATGACATCACCCGACACAGCCTGCCGTTCTCTGAGCATGAGCGTGCATGTACCTAGAAATACATACACGCTCCTGTCAGAAGTGTGCGGCTGTGCTACAATGTCAGACTCGCGGGAGTCCCTTGCATGCGGCTTTTTTTTAATTTAAATAAATAAAAAAAAAAAAATCCAACGTGTGGTTCCCCCCCCAGTTTTCAACCCCAGCCATGATAATGCCGGCTGGGGGCTGGTATATTCTCAGCCCGCAGCCGCCCGGTATTGCCGCATCTATTATATGTGATAATCCTGGTGCATTACCGGCTCTTTCCAGTGGCGTGATGCAGTGCCAATTGGGGTAATAGCAGGGGTTAATAGCGGCGCACAGCTGCTACTAAACCCTAGGTTTGTGATGGCACAGGCATCTATCAGATACCTGCATCACACAAACTTGTAAATTAATGTAAATAAACAAGACACAGAGAAAAATCCTTTATTTTAAATAAGGTACAAAACGCACCCTCCTTCACCACTTTATTAACCCCCAAACACAGTCCTCCAGGTCCGGCGTAATCCACACGACGTCCCACGGCTACACATCCAGCTCTGCTACATCTCAGAGCGAGCAGCCATAGAGAAGACTGCCAGCTCTGAGTGTAGCCTATGACTGAGCCGCAATAAGCGATGCTCGCAGCACAGACTGTCACAGGCTGGGGGGGCTCGTCAGCCTGCAACCAATCACAGATGAGAGGACGGCCGGTGGGCGGGGAAAACACGGAAATCTGTGTGATTGCGTGCACAGTACAGGAAGTGAAAGCGTGACCCAGAAGCAGTGTGCCGCCATGACAGTCTCGGTAAGTATGAAACTGACGCTATTTGTTGTTTTATTTATTTTTACTTTATTTGCCAAATCCGGATCGTGCACCCGGAATCCCACGCCCGGGTCTGTCACAGAGATATCATTGAAACCGCGCGGATCCGGACTTTTACAGTCCGGATCCACTCAGCCCTAGTCATGACACTTAAAAAAAGACAATCAGAACATCATATTCTAAATGGTCTCAATTAAAATGTCAGCCAAGCATGCAAAAAACAAGCTCTCATACAGCACTATAAATGGAAAATACAAGTTAAAGTGCACCAATCACCAGGATTTTCCTATATAAACTAAAATCACTGCTATACTAGTGCTATAATGCTGATTCTATACACACCATTAGTTGTCAGATTGGATGTATAGTTTTTGAAATACAGGCAAGTAAAGATAGAGAAATGCACTAATATTTGATTGGCAGCAGCTGCTAAATAGCAAATATGTAGAGGGGTGGGGTTACCACCTATTTCCACCCCTGTCTGCTGCCTGGCCTCTGTAGATGCTAGACTGTATGGGCTCCTTTCAGGTATGAGTCATTTCTGTCACGTGATAGGAGCATATTAGAAATGCAGCCCATACAATCTAACGTCTACAGAGTCCAGGCAGGGGCAGGAATAGATAGCAAAACACGACCATCATATTAGTTATTTGGCAGCTGCTGCCAATCCAAAAGCTGTACATTTATTTAAATATTACGTGCCTGTATTTCAAAAACTATACATCCAATCTGGCAACTAAAAGTATGTAAAGAATCAGCCTGAGAGTGCCAGTGTTGCACTGGCTTTAGATTATATAGGAAAATCCTGGTAATTGGTGCGCTCTTAGGCCATGTGCGCACACTGCAGAGTTACCACGGATTTTACCACAGATTTGCCGTGGATTTGCTGCAGAAAATGTGTCTAACATTTCTGCATCATTTGTAACGGGGTGCCGGGGGTGCCTCGGGGCTTGTAGTCGTGGCCCCCTTTTCTCTCAGGCCAACCCCCGGCTCCGCCGTCACTACTGGGACAGGGGATTGTTCTGTGGGGCAGAGTGTGGTGGAAAAGAGCATACTTTCAGCCGCAGGAAGACTCTTCAGTCAGGGATCAGATAAACCAAACGACATCTTTATTGCACAGAGTTTCACAGACAGCTCAATGCACGGATTTTATAGCGCACGGTCACAATTCCTGTCCGGGGAAATCTTTCCTTGTTGTCTCCTCTAGTGGGGATGTGCCCGGCTACTCCACTTCACCTAGGCTCCTACTCCGGCTATCACAGACTGGACCCACACCAATTCTGCTTCACCATTGAGGACACTTCTTCTCTTCTTCCCTTCTTTCTTTCTTTCTTTCTGCCCACTCAGCTCCACACTCTGCCCCTGGCTGTTCCTTCTCCCCCGTCCCGGAATCAACTGACTTCAACACACACACACTTCTCTCTCTAAGCTGCCGGCTCCTCCTCTCTCCTGCCCTGTTTCTATGGGGACAGCCCTCCCACCCGGGCTCTAGGGGAAAACCCACTGCACAGTAAAAACATGTTTATTAATAACATCAACAGTAACTACCCCAGAGTGAGGTATCTTCAGGGGGAAACTGTAACCTCCTTGTAAGGGGTCTGCCCACCCCTTACATTCCTCCCCTCTTTAAGCCTAAGCCTCCCGGCAAGGCTCGAACCTGTAAAACACAATTTAGCAGCAAGGCAAACTTTGGATAAAACTTTAAAACCTTCATAAACAAAGTCAACCACTGAGCGCCCAAGTTCTGCGCCCGGAGTCCCTCCTTGGAGCTCCCGGTCTTTGTAGGCAGTGTGCCCGGAGGCCTTCAGCAGGCACTCCCGGTCTTTGCTGGTCTTCTGCCCGGAGGCTTTTACAGCACTTCCGGTCTTAGTAGATAGGAGGACAAACAATAAAGTCTTCCTTAACATCACGGAGGGAGCCCCTGGCTCAGTCCAGCATCAGGCTCCTTCCGGGCTCGGTAACTTAAACATGGTTGCAAACTGTGGAACTTTTCCGGCTCTTTAACAACACCGGTCTTCAACACGAACATGTCCATCACCTCCGGTCGTTATGGGTCACTCGGGATGGTAAGCGCGCTGCCATTCGGCCCACTGAGCCCTCACATAATCGGAAAGGGACTGACCTGGCAAGCGGCGCAGCCTCCGGAACGGTTCGTAGTTGACTGGTGGTTCTGGCGCCTCTGTCTCCGGTTTTGCCTCTTCAACCCCCGACGGGGGTGACGGGGTCGCTGCATGGGACGGACGGGGACTACCCACGACGATCACCGGGTGTGTGACCATACTCTGGTGGATCGCTAACACCGCCGGTGTCCCCTTGTCTGGGTCAGCACTCAGTCCTGTCATGACTTCTGGCGACACCGCCAGCGTGTTTCTCGGCCGGGAAATCTCAGCCAGCACTGGTCTCTGCTGTGTACGTCTCCGGTACTGACACTCTTCCCATCCGATCTCTTGCAGACCTTCCTGTAATGGCGCCGGGGACGGTGGAGATGCTGGGGAAGGTGGAGGCGGGCCTTCTTTTCCCGCTCTTGTATACGCTCCACCCCCAGTCTCACACATTAAATCGACCCAGCATAGGCGACTCTTCTTTTTCTCTGTACTGCCACCCTCTCCACATGTTTTCAGTAACATCTTAGGGCCAGCACCTCCCCTCTTTGGACGGCGTACTCTGTACTTCTTTTTCTTCGCCGGCCAACTCAGGGTCTTTCGTCTGGCGCCAATTCTTCGCGCGCTCGCTGTACTCGTGAAGACGGCGGCCATCTTACCGCCGTCTTGTGCCTGGTCCAACGCCTTAGGCACCACTTGGTCTCCATTTCTTGGATCAGGACCCCTTGCATATAATCCGGATCCTGCCGACTACGCCACATATAACGGGGTGCCGGGGGTGCCTCGGGGCTTGTAGTCGTGGCCCCCTTTTCTCTCAGGCCAACCCCCGGCTCCGCCGTCACTACTGGGACAGGGGATTGTTCTGTGGGGCAGAGTGTGGTGTAAAAGAGCATACTTTCAGCCGCAGAAAGACTCTTCAGGCAGGGATCAGATAAACCAAACGACATCTTTATTGCACAGTTTCACAGACAGCTCAATGCACGGATTTTGTAGCGCACGGTCACAATTCCTGTCCGGGGAAATCTTTCCTTGTTGTCTCCTCTAGTGGGGATGTGCCCGGCTACTCCACTTCACCTAGGCTCCCACTCCGGCTATCACAGACTGGACCCACACCAATTCTGCTTCACCATTGAGGACACTTCTTCTCTTCTTCCCTTCTTTCTTTCTTTCTTTCTGCCCACTCAGCTCCACACTCTGCCCCTGGCTGTTCCTTCTCCCCCGTCCCGGAATCAACTGACTTCAACACACACACACTTCTCTGTCTAAGCTGCCGGCTCCTCCTCCCTCCTGCACAGTTTCTATGGGGACAGCCGTCCCACCCGGGCTCTAGGGGAAAACCCACTGCACAGTAAAAACATGTTTATTAATAACATCAACAGTAACTACCCCAGAGTGAGGTATCTTCAGGGGGAAACTGCACCTCCTTGTAAGGGGTCTGCCCACCCCTTACATCATTCCCCAGCAAAACCTATGGGTATAAAAAAATTCTGTGTGCACACTGCGTTTTTCTATTCCTTCGGATTTACCCGCAGATTTTCAGCTGCGGAATTAATGAGCATGTCACTTCTTTTCCGCAGGTGCCTGCGGTTTTTGCCATAGATAAAGGCAAAACCGCAGCAAATCCATGGCAAATCAGCAAATCCACACCAAACCGCGTCAAAACCGCATGCGAATTTTGTTGTGGTTTTGGTGCTGTGTTTACCGCAGGTGGGAGATTCATTAAGAGGGTCCGGATTTTCCTTGAGAAAAAGTCACTTTCTAGTGCGCACTAGAAAATGAACTCTTCTTAAGAAAAATCCGCACCCTCTGGCAGAATACCGCACCACGGCAAAAACTGCGCTAAAACCGTACCCGCGGTTTTGCCGCGATTTGCCGCGTTTTTGCAGCGGTTTTGCCGCGGTTTTGCCAACATTATCTACGGCAAAAAACACAGGTAGCTGCAGAAAAGAAGTCACATGCACATTAATTCCGCAGGGGAAATTCTGCAGGTAAATCCGCAGGTATAAAAAAAACGCAGTGTGCATACAGCATTTTTTTATACCCATTGGTTTTGCTGGGGAATGACTTCAGAAATGTTAGACACATTTTCTGCAGCAAATCCACGGCAAACCCCAGGGTACGCACATGGCCAAAAGGTCTCAGAAAATGGAGACAGAAACAACTTTTTTTTTTCAACTGTCAGATATTTTTTTTTCGATTAAAATACCAAATAAAAATGGACAAATGGACAAGTTTGGTGTTGCTGTCAAAAATCAATTTCAAAGTCATTTTCACAGCACAGTGGATGACATAAAAGCAAAACCTAAAAAACAATGGCAGAACTGTGTTGTTGTTTTTTTCAATCTCACTTGGAATTTTATTCAGTAAATTATATGGTAAAATAAATGGTGCAAACATCCTGCAAAAGCATAAGGCATCAAATGGCTATGTTAATGGAAAAATAAAAAACTTTGAGGCTCTTGGAAGAAGTCGAGGACAAAATAAAAAAGCAAAAAAAACCCTACTGTTTCTGTGCCGCCCCCGCGTCAGCAGTTGGGCTGCTCGGATCCGGATCCGCGGTGGCTCGAGAGGGCTCCAGACCCGGGGGTCGTGCGACTCCTCAAACGAAGAGGGGTTATGTACAGGGGATGGTGTGGAAAGTTTGTGACACCACCCGTGATGCATGGTAAGGTGGAGTACTACCGCTGCGGCTGGGAGTACCTGATGACGATGGTGTGGGCAGCTAGGTGTTTATCCCCTCCATGGGTAGGGGGCATGCCCCGGGACTCGGTGATGGTGACAGAGATGTGCCTTTGGGACGGTAAGGGTCACTTGCGTACTCACTCAGTCTAATAACGCTGACACCGACAACTGTGGTAAACTAAAGTTCTGGACACTGCTGTCGCTTGAGGGGAGCATGCCTGGATCCCGCGCCCATTGGTGTTGCCTGTTAGTCTGTGACCTTTGCTTTGGCACCTTGTCTTCTAGTTGGTCCCTTTAGTGTGAAACTAATCGGGTCCCGCTCCCCAGTATGGCTAACTGGGTGAGCTTGCTCTCAGGGTTCACGCTTGGGATTTTCTGGACCATATGTGTGGAAAGTCCTATCCCCCTCGTTGCGCTAGTACCCCAATTTTGGACCGGGTGGAAAATGGATCTTGAAGGCTCCGTTCTCGTCGGGTAAATTGTCAGGACGCCTGAAGCTACTCCCTGACCTAGGGTCCACGTACCCCGTAGTGCCCTGGCCCCTGCCCGGTGATGGCACAAGACTGCCGGCTGTCCTCCTCGACAGTCCATGCTCCTTGTCACGACCCCCCTGCGACCGGGGTCCAGCTCCTACCAGGCCCAGACCAACGTCTGCCACCTAGTAGTTCCAGAGAGTGATAGAAGAAGGGTCTTAATTCCGCGCCAAGGACTCAATGGATCCAGGAAGAGATTAATGCTTCTTTAAAAACATGCACAAGTCTACGTGTTTCTGGAGACACAGCTCCCTTCATTTGATATTCTCTTGCCAATGTCCTGATGAAGGGAGCTTTGTCTCCAGAAACGCGTAGACTTGTGCATGTTATTAAAGAAGCATTAATCTCTTCCTGGATCCATTGAGTCCTTGTCATGGAATTAAGACCCTTCTTCTATCACTCTCTGTTATCAGCCAACTTTGGGACTGCTGCCTGGACCTGGATCTTCTATATGCCTGTATAGTGGTTGTGACTGGCACAACCATTATAGGTGAGTGTGTTTTTATTACATATCTTCCTCCCCTTTTGGGGTAAGACCCTATTGCGCTTTTCTTTCCACAGTTTCTCACCTAGTAGTTCCAAGGAGCCCAGCTCCTGACCTCCTCTCTCTCTGAGAGCTACTTCTAACTGACTGACTCCTGACACTCCTGATCTCCCCTTAACCAACCCCCCAAGTGGGCGACACTATTCCACTCAGGCCGTTCACTGGTGTGTCTGGTGGATGTGGTGCAGAGTTTTCCTAGGATTTTGATTAGCTTCTTCTTGGCAACACCAATGGTTAGGGACTAGTGATGAGCGAGTATGCTTGTTACTACTCGGTACTCGCACGAGTATCACTGTTCTCGGGCTACTCGGCGGGTACCGAGTAATTTCGCGATACTCGTGCTGTACTCGTGGTCTTCATCCCTGCATGTTGGCGCTCTTTTGAGAGCCAGCCCTCATGCAGGGATTGGCTGGCAGACCACTGCAATGCCACAGCCCTGTTAGTTGTGGAATTGCAGTGATTGGCCGGCCCGCACAGTGTGACCGAGGCTTTATACCGGCGGGCGCGCTGTGCTCTGCACACAGCCATCTCATATTCCCTGCTCTCCCCACCCACAGGCGCCTATGATTGGTTGCAGTGAGACACGCCCCCACGCTGAGTGACAGGTGTCTCACTGCACCCAATCACAGCAGCCGGTGGGCGTGTGTATACTGTGCAGTAAAATAAATAAATAAATAATTAAAAAAAACGGCGTGTGCTCCCCAATTTTAATACCAGCCAGATAAAGTCATACAGCTGAAGGCTGGTATTCTCAGGATGGGGAGCCCCATGTTATGGGGAGCCCCCCAGCCTAACAATATCAGTCAGCAGCCGCCCAGAATTGCCGCATACATTAGATGCGACAGTTCTGGGACTGTACCCGGCTCTTCCCGATTTAGCCTAGTGCGTTGGCAAATCGGGGTAATAAGGAGTTAATGGCAGCCCATAGCTGCCAATAAGTCCTAGATTAATCATGTCAGGCGTCTCCCCGAGATTCCTTCCATGATTAATCTGTAAATTACAGTTAAAAAACACACACACACGAAAAATCCTTTATTAGAAATAAAAAACAATAACAAAGTCCCTCATCACCAACTTATTGGTGGATCCAGGTAACCTCAGTGACAGCTCAGCTGATCGCGATACTCACCTCAGTTGCTGCATGGAGCTGACCGGAGCGGCGGTGAGTAGCGCGATCAGCTGAGCTGTCACTGAGGTTACCCGCGGCAACCGCTGCATCCACCGCTGGATCCAGGTAACCTCAGTGACAGCTCAGCTGATCGCGTGGCTGTCTTCAGTTGCTGTGTGAAGCTGACCGGAGCGGCGATGTATTCTGCAGCTCCTGTCACCTTCATGCAGCACAGCTGGATGCGACGCTGGAGGACTGTGGAGTACGCCGGACATGGATGGTTTGTCGGTGTTAATAAATTGGTGATGAGGGACTTTGTTAGTGTTTTTTATTTCTAATAAAGGATTTTTCACAGGTGTGTGTTTTTTAACTGTAATTTACAGATTAATCATGGAAGGAATCTCGAGGTGACGCCTGACATGATTAATCTAGGACTTATTGGCAGCTATGTGCTGCCATTAACTCCTTATTACCCCGATTTGCCAACGCACCAGGGCAAATCGGGAAGAGCCGGGTACAGTCCCAGAACTGTCGCATATAATGTATGCGGCAATTCTGGGAGGCTGCTGACTGATATTGTTAGGCTGGGGGGCTTCCCATAACGTGGAGCTCCCCATCCTGAGAATACCAGCCTTCAGCCGTATGGCTTTATCTGGCTGGTATTAAAATTGGGGGGACCGCACGCCGTTTTTTTTAATTATTTAATTATTTATTTCACTGCACAGTATACACACACCCACCATGGGGAGATAAGGTATGCACACCAGTGACTATGTAAGGGGAATACATGAAATAGCAGAAACTGCTGTGTGAATACTGACTTGAAAAATCCAATAGCTATATGTAAGAGTGAAAATGTGAAAAATGGAATCTGCATTACTGCCATGAACATATGAATCAAGAGAAATTTAGCTACTGAATTGATCAATGCAATAGAGCCCCAACACTACGCCAAAGTATTTCTCTACGTTGGGGTCCCTAGCTTGTGTGTGTCCTCTCATGCAGATTCCATTTTTCACATTTTCACTCTTACATATAGCTATTGGATTTTTCAAGTCAGTATTCACACAGCAGTTTCTGCTATTTCATGTATTCCCCTTACATAGTCACTGGTGTGCATACCTTATCTCCCCATAGTGATGTTTTTTAGGTTTTTGCACCCAGTTCAGACTTAGGCTATGTCTGCACGTTGCTTTTTACCTGCTTTTTACCTGCTTTTTTGCTGCTTTTTCAACTGCAGTGTTTAATGCCAAAATGGTTGTGTTCTGCTTTTCAAGCAAAGTCTATGGGAATTTGGGTTTCTTGTCCGCACTATGCAGTTCAAACTGCATCCTTTTTGTTGCAGAACTTTGGTCAAAAACTCAGCTTTGCAGTGCAAAACCCAAATGGCAAAAACAATTGACATGTCAATTGTTTTTGCCATTTGGGTTTTGCACTGCAAAGCAGAGTTTTTGACCAAAGTTCTGCAACAAAAAGGCTGCAGTTTGAACTGCATAGTGCGGACAAGAAACCCAAATTCCCATAGACTTTGCTTGAAAAGCAGAACACAACCATTTTGGCATTAAACGCTGCAGTTGAAAAAGCAGCAAAAAAGCAGGTAAAAAGCAACGTGCGGACATAGCCTTAGAATGGTGTTCCAAACGTTATTCCTTATTTGTTAGTAATTTTTCGTTTGTGAACCCTCCCCAACCACACCTATTGCCAATCCATATCATACGCATAAATAGCCTGGGTCTCAGCTTCCCATACACAGTAAGTTTTTTAACTGCATGAGAGGACACACACAAGCCAGGGACCCCAACGTAGAGAAATACTTTGGCGTAGTGTTGGGGCTCTATTGCATTGATCAATTCAGTAGCTAAATTTCTCTTGATTCATATGTTCATGGCAGTAATGCAGATTCCATTTTTCACATTTTCACTCTTACATATAGCTATTTTTTTCAAGTCAGTATTCACACAGCAGTTTCTGCTATTTCACGTATTCCCCTTACATAGTCACTGGTGTGCATACCTTATCTCCCCATAGTGATGTTTTTTAGGTTTTTGCACCCAGTTCAGACTTAGAATGATGTTCCAAACGTTATTCCTTAAGGCCCCGTCACACTAAGCAACATCGCTAGCAACATCGCTGCTAACGAACAACTTTTGTGACGTTGCTAGCGATGTTGCTGTGTGTGACATCCAGCAACAACCTGGCCCCTGCTGTGAGGTCGTTGGTTGTTGCTGAATGTCCTGGGCCATTTTTTAGTTGTTGCTGTCCCGCTGTGAAGCACAGATCGCTGTGTGTGACAGCGAGACAGCAACAACTAAATGTGCAGGCAGCAGGAGCCGGCTTCTGCAGAGGCTGGTAACCAATGTAAACATTGGGTAACCAAGAAGCCCTGTCCTTGGTTACCCGATATTTACCTTTGATACCAGCCTCAGCCGCTCTCACTGTCAGTGCCGGCTCCTGCTCTGTAAACATGTAGCTGCAGGACACATCGGGTTAATTAACCCGATTTGTGCTGTAGCTAGGAGAGCAGGGAGCCAGTGCTAAGCATTGTGCGCTGCTCCCTGCTCTGTGCACATTAGCTGCAGCACACATCAGGTAATTAACCCGATGTGTGCTGTACTAGGAGAGCAGGGAGCCAGCGCTCAGTGTGCGCTGCTCCCTGCTCTCTGCACGTGTGGCTGGACACTGGTTGCTGGTGAGCTCACCAGCAACTCGTGTAGCCACGCTCCAGCGATCCCTGCCAGGTCAGGTTGCTGGTGGGATCGCTGGAGCGTCGCAGTGTGACAGCTCACCAGCAACCTCCTAGCAACTTACCAGCGATCCCTATCGTTGTTGGGATCGCTGGTAAGTTGCTTAGTGTGACTGGACCTTTATTACACACACCCACCGGCTGCTGTGTTTGGGTGCAGTGAGACACCTGTCACTCAGCGTGGGGGCGTGTCTCACTGCAACCAATCATAGGCGGCGAAAAGCAGGAAAGCAGGGAATACGAGATTGTTTAATGAGCGGCCGGCTTTTTCAAAAGAGGAAAAGCCGCCGGAGTTTAGTGAACAGCTGTGCAGCGCCGCAGCAGTGATCGGGGAACGGTAAGTAAGAGAGAGGGGGGAGACTGACCAACAGACTGTGAGAGGGGGACAGACAAGACAGAGAGAGACAGACAGAGCGAGACCGACCGACGGGAGATAGAATGAAAAAAAAAATTACCGACATCGCTAGTAAAAAGCACAAAACGTGCGTTTTGGACATCGGAGTGCCACACAATGTTTTACGTAAAATCTTTCATGTATTAATCTCAAAAAGTAACATACACCAGCTCTATCTCACTATTGGGTATATGCCCTTAACATTTCCGCCATGAAAATTCATTTTGGTGTCATTTTGGAAGGTTTTCTGGTGAGTCCGTAAAAATGGCGTAAAACTCGGACAAAATTGTTCACAGCTGTGACTTTTGAGTGATAAATGCTTCAAGGGGTCTTCCCCATGCTGTTGCCATGTCATTTGAGCACTCTTCTGAGACTTTTGTGACATTTTTAGGGTTTCTACATGCTGCTGGGGGTCATTTCAGAAAAATACTCGGGTCTCCCATAGGATAACATTGGGCTCGGTGCTCGGGCCGAGTACACGAGTATCTTGGGATGCTCGGCCAGAGCCTCGAGCACCCGAACTTTTTGGTACTCGCTCATCACTATTAGGGACCCTTAACCAAGGAGGATGTGGATATTGCACAAAAGGGCAGATTGCACAATACACTGTGATAGGCCAGGGCGTCACATTTTTTTTAAGGGTTAAAATGTCTTCCCTATAATAAAAGCCTTCCCCAGGATGGCTAAACTACTGTAAAATGACCACAGAGATTTATACCGCATTATTTAACTGCCAGATTGATGGATTGTGATACAGCAGAACCTTATCCGCTGGTTAGAGTTGAGCGCGGTTCGCGGTTCGAGGTTCTCCAGTTCTAGGCTCGAGTGATTTTGGGGCCTGTTCTAGATCGAACTAGAACTCGAGCTTTTTGCAAAAGCTCGATAGTTCTAGAAACGTTCGAGAACGGTTCTAGCAGCAAAAAAACAGCTAATTCCTAGCTTGGTTTCCGCTGTAATAGTGTAAGTCACTCTGTGAATCACACTATTATGACATTTCAGTGTATAGTGTGCGGGAACAGCGCCTTCAGATCACTGCTGTTTCTATAATGGCGATCGCCATTTTTTTTTTTTTTTTCCTTGTCTTCCTTCCCTAAGCGCGCGCGTCTTGTGGGGCGGGCCAGCATGTCAGCCAATCCCAGACACACACACAGCTAAGTGGACTTTTAGCCAGAGAAGCAACGGCATGTGTGATAGGATGTCCATGTCACATGTCCCTGCATTATAAAACCGGACATTTTCCTCCAAGACGCCATTATCTCTTCTGCGTCTTTGGTGTCAGACATCACTGTCGCAGCTCCGTCCTTTGTCCTATCGCCGATACAGCTGTATGCGCTCCATACACAGCGCTAGACAGCTTAGGGAGAGCACTTTCTATCAGTCCTTTTAAGGGCTCAAACCGGTAGGGTCAGAGCCATAGGTGACAGGTCCTGAAAACAGAGACAGCGTCTGTCTAGCCAAGGTCAGGGATTTCGTCGCTGCATTTCACCATTAGGAGGGAATAGAAAGGCAGGCTTCCATTCATCTACCCAGAGCCCCACAATCCTGGCACTGTACCCTCCTGTCCTCTGCACACTCCAACTCTTTTTAACTAAGCCATTATGCTAGCAAACAGTCAGTGTACCTAGTGGCATCCTAAACGTGGCTATTGTACTTTTGTGTAGTCACACTAGTGGAAAGATATTTGCAGCACGTCTGCCTGTATTGCACACTCAAACTCTTTTTAACTAAGCCATTATACTAGCAAACAGTCAGTGTACCTAGTGGCATCCTAAACGTGGCTATTGGACTTTCGTCTAGTCACACTAGTGCAAAGATATTTGCAGCACCTCTGCCTGCATTGCACACTCAAACTCTTTTTAACTAAGCCATTATACTAGCAAACACTCAGTGTACCTAGTGGCATCCTAAACGTGGCTATTGTACTTTTGTTTAGTCACACTATTGCAAAGATATTTGCAGCACCTCTGCCTGCATTGCACACTCAAACTCTTTTTAACTAAGCCATTATACTAGCAAACAGTCAGTGTACCTAGTGGCATCCTAAACGTGGCTATTGTACTTTTGTCTAGTCACACTATTGCAAAGATATTTGCAGCACCTCTGCGTGCATTGCACACTCAAACTTTTTTTAACTAAGCCATTATACTAGCAAACAGTCAGTGTACCTAGTGGCATCCTAAACGTGGCTATTGGACTTTTGTGTAGTCAAACTAGTGGAAAGATATTTGCAGCATGTCTGCCTGCATTGCACACTCCAACTCTTTTTAACTAAGCCATTATACTAGCAAACAGTCAGTGTACCTAGTGGCATCCTAAACGTGGCTATTGTACTTTTGTGTAGTCACACTAGTGGAAAGTTATTTGCAGCACCTCTGCCTGCATTGCACACTCAAACTCTTTTTAACTAAGCCATTATACTAGCAAACAGTCAGTGTACCTAGTGGCATCCTAAACGTGGCTATTGTACTTTTGTCTAGTCACACTATTGCAAAGATATTTGCAGCACCTCTGCCTGCATTGCACACTCAAACTCTTTTTAACTAAGCCATTATACTAGCAAACAGTCAGTGTACCTAGTGGCATCCTAAACGTGGCTATTGTACTTTTGTCTAGTCACACTATTGCAAAGATATTTGCAGCACCTCTGCCTGCATTGCACACTCAAACTCTTTTTAACTAAGCCATTATACTAGCAAACAGTCAGTGTACCTAGTGGCATCCTAAACGTGGCTATTGTACTTTTGTCTAGTCACACTATTGCAAAGATATTTGCAGCACCTCTGCCTGCATTGCACACTCAAACTTTTTTTTAACTAAGCCATTATACTAGCAAACAGTCAGTGTACCTAGTGGCATCCTAAACGTGGCTATTGGACTATTGTGTAGTCAAACTAGTGGAAAGATATTTGCAGCATGTCTGCCTGCATTGCACACTCCAACTCTTTTTAACTAAGCCATTATACTAGCAAACAGTCAGTGTACCTAGTGGCATCCTAAACGTGGCTATTGGACTTTTGTGTAGTCACACTAGTGCAAAGATATTTGCAGCACGTCTGCCTGCATTGCACACTCAAACTCTTTTTAACTAAGCCATTATACTAGCAAACAGTCAGTGTACCTAGTGGCATCCTAAACGTGGCTATTGTACTTTTGTTTAGTCACACTATTGCAAAGATATTTGCAGCACCTCTGCCTGCATTGCACACTCAAACTCTTTTTAACTAAGCCATTATACTAGCAAACAGTCAGTGTACCTAGTGGCATCCTAAACGTGGCTATTGTACTTTTGTCTAGTCACACTATTGCAAAGATATTTGCAGCACCTCTGCGTGCATTGCACACTCAAACTTTTTTTAACTAAGCCATTATACTAGCAAACAGTCAGTGTACCTAGTGGCATCCTAAACGTGGCTATTGGACTTTTGTGTAGTCAAACTAGTGGAAAGATATTTGCAGCATGTCTGCCTGCATTGCACACTCCAACTCTTTTTAACTAAGCCATTATACTAGCAAACAGTCAGTGTACCTAGTGGCATCCTAAACGTGGCTATTGTACTTTTGTGTAGTCACACTAGTGGAAAGTTATTTGCAGCACCTCTGCCTGCATTGCACACTCAAACTCTTTTTAACTAAGCCATTATACTAGCAAACAGTCAGTGTACCTAGTGGCATCCTAAACGTGGCTATTGTACTTTTGTCTAGTCACACTATTGCAAAGATATTTGCAGCACCTCTGCCTGCATTGCACACTCAAACTCTTTTTAACTAAGCCATTATACTAGCAAACAGTCAGTGTACCTAGTGGCATCCTAAACGTGGCTATTGTACTTTTGTCTAGTCACACTATTGCAAAGATATTTGCAGCACCTCTGCCTGCATTGCACACTCAAACTCTTTTTAACTAAGCCATTATACTAGCAAACAGTCAGTGTACCTAGTGGCATCCTAAACGTGGCTATTGTACTTTTGTCTAGTCACACTATTGCAAAGATATTTGCAGCACCTCTGCCTGCATTGCACACTCAAACTTTTTTTTAACTAAGCCATTATACTAGCAAACAGTCAGTGTACCTAGTGGCATCCTAAACGTGGCTATTGGACTATTGTGTAGTCAAACTAGTGGAAAGATATTTGCAGCATGTCTGCCTGCATTGCACACTCCAACTCTTTTTAACTAAGCCATTATACTAGCAAACAGTCAGTGTACCTAGTGGCATCCTAAACGTGGCTATTGGACTTTTGTGTAGTCACACTAGTGCAAAGATATTTGCAGCACGTCTGCCTGCATTGCACACTCAAACTCTTTTTAACTAAGCCATTATACTAGCAAACAGTCAGTGTACCTAGTGGCATCCTAAACGTGGCTATTGGACTTTTGGGTAGTCACACTAGTGCAAAGATATTTGCAGCACGTCTGCCTGCATTGCACACTCAAACTCTTAACTAAGCCATTATACTAGCAAACAGTCAGTGTACCTAGTGTCATCCTAAACGTGGCTATTGTACTTTTGTGTAGTCACACTAGTGGAAAGATATTTGCAGCACCTCTGCTTGCATTGCACACTCAAACTCTTTTTAACTAAGCCATTATACTAGCAAACAGTCAGTGTACCTAGTGGCATCCTAAACGTGGCTATTGTACTTTTGTCTAGTCACACTAGTGCAAAGATATTTGCAGCACGTCTGCCTGCATTGCACACTCAAACTTTTTTTAACTAAGCCATTATACTAGCAAACAGTCAGTGTACCTAGTGGCATCCTAAACGTGGCTATTGGACTTTTGTGTAGTCAAACTAGTGGAAAGATATTTGCAGCATGTCTGCCTGCATTGCACACTCCAACTCTTTTTAACTAAGCCATTATACTAGCAAACAGTCAGTGTACCTAGTGGCATCCTAAACGTGGCTATTGTACTTTTGTGTAGTCACACTAGTGGAAAGATATTTGCAGCACCTCTGCCTGCATTGCACACTCAAACTCTTTTTAACTAAGCCATTATACTAGCAAACAGTCAGTGTACCTAGTGGCATCCTAAACGTGGCTATTGTACTTTTGTCTAGTCACACTAGTGCAAAGATATTTGCAGCACGTCTGCCTGCATTGCACACTCAAACTTTTTTTAACTAAGCCATTATACTAGCAAACAGTCAGTGTACCTAGTGGCATCCTAAACGTGGCTATTGGACTTTTCTGTAGTCAAACTAGTGGAAAGATATTTGCAGCATGTCTGCCTGCATTGCACACTCCAACTCTTTTTAACTAAGCCATTATACTAGCAAACAGTCAGTGTACCTAGTGGCATCCTAAACGTGGCTATTGGACTTTTGTGTAGTCAAACTAGTGGAAAGATATTTGCAGCATGTCTGCCTGCATTGCACACTCCAACTCTTTTTAACTAAGCCATTATACTAGCAAACAGTCAGTGTACCTAGTGGCATCCTAAACGTGGCTATTGGACTTTTCTGTAGTCAAACTAGTGGAAAGATATTTGCAGCATGTCTGCCTGCATTGCACACTCCAACTCTTTTTAACTAAGCCATTATACTAGCAAACAGTCAGTGTACCTAGTGGCATCCTAAACGTGGCTATTGGACTTTTGTGTAGTCACACTAGTGCAAAGATATTTGCAGCACGTCTGCCTGCATTGCACACTCAAACTCTTTTTAACTAAGCCATTATACTAGCAAACAGTCAGTGTACCTAGTGGCATCCTAAACGTGGCTATTGTACTTTTGTGTAGTCACACTAGTGGAAAGATATTTGCAGCACCTCTGCCTGCATTGCACACTCAAACTCTTATTAACTAAGCCATTATACTAGCAAACAGTCAGTGTACCTAGTGGCATACAAGAAGTGGCTGTTGTACTCCATTAGTGCCCCACTGGTGCAAATCTATGTGCAGCACCTGTGCAGGACACCCTCCTGCTCTGTTTTTAATAAGCTATAATGATAGCAAAAAATACTGCCATTTAGTGGCATCATAGAACTGGCTGTTGTATTCCATTAGTGCCCCACTGGTGCCAAGCTATTTCTAGCACCTGTGCAGGACACCCTCCTGATCTGTTTTTAATAAGCTATAATGATAGCAAAAAATACTGCCATTTAGTGGCATCATAGAACTGGCTGTTGTATTCCATTAGTGCCCCACTGGTGCCAAACTATTTCTAGCACCTGTGCAGGACACCCTCTTGCTCTGTTTTTAATAAGCTATAATGATAGCAAAAAATACTGCCATTTAGTGGCATCATAGAACTGGCTGTTGTATTCCATTAGTGCCCCACTGGTGCCAAGCTATTTCTAGCACCTGTGCAGGACACTTTCCTGCTCTGTTTTTAATAAGCTATAATGATAGCAAAAAATACTGCCATTTAGTGGCATCATAGAACTGGCTGTTTTATTCCATTAGTGCCCCACTGGTGCCAAGCTATTTCTAGCACCTGTGCAGGACACCCTCCTGCTCTGTTTTTAATAAGCTATAATGATAGCAAAAAATACTGCCATTTAGTGGCATCATAGAACTGGCTGTTGTATTCCATTAGTGCCCCACTGGTGCCAAGCTATTTCTAGCACCTGTGCAGGACACCCTCCTGCTCTGTTTTTAATAAGCTATAATGATAGCAAAAAATACTGCCATTTAGTGGCATCATAGAACTGGCTGTTGTATTCCATTAGTGCCCCACTGGTGCCAAGCTATTTCTAGCACCTCTGCAGGACACCCTCCTGCTCTGTTTTTAATAAGCTATAATGATAGCAAAAAATACTGCCATTTAGTGGCATCATAGAACTGGCTGTTGTATTCCATTAGTGCCCCACTGGTGCCAAGCTATTTCTAGCACCTGTGCAGGACACCCTCCTGCTCTGTTTTTAATAAGCTATAATGATAGCAAAAAATACTGCCATTTAGTGGCATCATAGAACTGGCTGTTGTATTCCATTAGTGCCCCACTGGTGCCAAGCTATTTCTAGCACTTGTGCAGGACACCCTCCTGCTCTGTTTTTAATAAGCTATAATGATAGCAAAAAATACTGCCATTTAGTGGCATCATAGAACTGGCTGTTGTATTCCATTAGTGCCCCACTGGTGCCAAACTATTTCTAGCACCTCTACATGACACCCTCATGCACATTTTGCGACGCTAATGTTATAGCAAACTCAGGGAATTCATTGCTGCATTTGATAATTCGGAGGGATAGAAAGTCAGGCTTCCTTTAGCTTTTCCTTCTGTTCATAGACAGCATCTCCAAGAGCAATTTCCTCTCCACGTCTAAGTGTGGAGAGGCAGCTAGTGCGCATGCGTATGCGTGTGCCGATTTACCCAAGCTGCAGCCTAATTACAGTGTTTCGCCTAGTGAGTATGCTCAGCCTGACTGTGCCATTCCTGACGCTAAGTCTTCATTTCGGGATACAGCGCATGCTCCCACACTAAGTGTGAAAAGCCTCTTTACACAGGTGCTTGCATTCCGTGCCGGGTCTAAGTCCTGTTTTGTGCCTAGACACCATGCTAAAGTTGATAGTCTTTTTTCAGAGACTGTATTTCATGCTACTGAGCATGCTCAGGCACTTACTGCATCAGAGACTAGGTCCGGTAATGAACTCTTTGGCCCTGCCCCTGATGTGGGGGTCCCATATAGACCACAGGGCATCAGGTGTCCTCCCAAATGGCTTGCAGAGGCCCACCCCTATGACTTGTCACCGCATTATTGATGGTCAGACGATGACTGGTGAGGTGTTTGGGTCATGGCAGCCATGAGGTCATCATTGAAGTTGCGGTTCCAAATAGGACGCTAGTTATGCCACTCATGACGTGTCACTTTACTTTTGTCTCCAGGAGGTGCATTGTGGTTCACCCTGGTTTGGGGCGGACCCAGGTTATAAAAGGGGCTGGAGCCAACAAGGAGGTGCGCAGTCTTCTATTATGCTCCGAAAGAGCACACCTCCATGTGTTGAACCCATTGCGGCTTTAGGCCAGAGGTAGGCAGGGATAGGGTGTCGATGCAGGCCACCACCACAGTTGGTAACGCAGAACGGTTAAGACCAGCTCCTGTCCTACCAGTCCTGCTTGTGCAGCCCAGTGGCATTAACAGGCCTGCTGCTGCTGATGCGCCTGCTGTCCACAGGTGTGCCCCTACGCACACGGTCAGCTTACTCAATGGCCCCTGTGTTGTTAACAGGGAGTTCCTGGGCTGGGTGGGCATGTGGAACCTGTGACGCTAACAGGGCTCCCAGTCTCCAGATCCGAATGGCGTCTAACTCGGTTCAGGCTACTATTAGTTTCATAGCCACACAGCTCTGTATCCTCCACCAAACCTTCCAGTTGCCAACCTCTCCTTTTCCAACTGGGAGCACGGTGGACACTGACTGCTGATGGATATATATACCTTTCTCTTTCTTTTCTTATTAATTTTCGTTATATAGCGGTAACATAGTATATACCACTTTATCCAAATCTGCCAGTCCCACTGTAACAGATGGTGTTTCTTCAGCAAATGTTACAGTTGCTTAACCACCAAATCCACGGACCAAAACTTTTTTCCCCTTTCCAACACACCTGTTCCCCTTTCCACCAGCATCTGTCCTTTTTCAACTTATTTTGGTATATGACCAAAAGTGCAACTCTGCAGGGACACCGTACTCAACGCCATCTCAGCACAGCAGCCAGGCCTCGGTCCCTCAGATGTGGACAAGTAAAAGACCATTTCCTCCTATCCATGACAAAGCGTTGAGATTCACTCTGTGCAGCACTGGTGTTTAGTGGAAAAGTAGATCTAAGATTGCGTACCACATTCTGCAGATACTCCTGTATACGTGCGTCCATTTCTATGGCAGGAATTATTTTGCCAAATTTTGTCTTGTACCGGGGATCTAACAGTGTGGCAACCCAGTATTCTGGATTACTTTGAATTCGTACAATCCGAGGGTCATGTTGTAGGTAGTGCAGCAAGAAGGCGCTCATGTGTCTTGTGCATCCAGGAGGACCAAGTCCTTGGTGTGTTGGTGGCAGAGAGGTGAGAATCGTGCCTCCTTCCTCTGCCCTCTCCCCACAACCTCGCACAACCGAAATGTGAGCAAGCTCTCACTCATCTGCTGAGTCTTACATGCCCATCGCCAGTTCGTCCTCCATTTCTTCATGGGCTCCTGCACCTTCCTCAACACTTTTTGCTGATACTATGCGCCCTTGTTAATCCCTCTCCCTCACCATGACTGCCGCATAGGTGCCGCTGACCATCTGGACCTCGTAGATCTTGTTATCCCTTCCGCATATGACTCCTCCTGTACTTACTCCCCTTCCTCTTGTCCCAACACCTGACTCCGAATAATAATTACAGTGTGCTCCATCATGTAGATGACCAGAATTGTCACGCTGAGAATGACATTGCCAGTGCTAAACATCTTCGTCGACATTTGTAAACTGTGGAGCATGGTGCATAGGTCCTTGATCTGACACCACTCCAGCAGCGTGATCTGCACCACCTCTGGATCAAGTTATCCCAGGCTATATGTCATAACATATTGCAGCAGGGTTCGGCGGTGCTGCCACAAACGCTGCAACATGTGCAGATTCAAATTCCTGCGTGTGGGCACATCGCATTTCAGGCGTTTAACCACCAGACCTAAAGACTTCTGTAGCGACGAAAGTTGTTGAGCTGCTGTGTGCGCACGATGGAAGTGAGCCCATAGCGAGCGTGCCCGCTGCACAAGGCCATGTAGGCCGTGATGGTGTTTTAAAAATTGCTGGAGAATTAGGTTGAACACGTGAGCCATACAAGGCACGTGTGTCACATTGCCCTGACGATGGCCCGCAGCCAGGTTTGCATCATTGCCGCACACGGCTGTTAAGTCACCAACGGAGTCCGCTCCGTCAATTTGTACTCCGGTCGCCAGGTGACAACGTGTTCCTTTCATGAATAGTGCTGATGATGGGAGAGGAGTCGATGCCAGCGGCGCAGGTGGACGCAGGTTATGCTCACCCACTGGGCTGCATTACCTTGACAGATGCAGAATCTCTGGCTGAATGTAGCTGGTGGGTATCTCACAGATGAAATACCATCATTCAGCTACAACCAATGGGAAGACACCACACCCTTTTTTATGCCCATCCTGTCTGCAGACCACTGCCAGACATAGCTCTGCTTTTACCCCCAGTTCAGTTTTATGATTTTGTGTGCTTGTTACCTGACTACTTTTCCTGCTTGCTGTTTATGTACCTTGTTGGCCGATCCGCATTTCACCTCTGCTTGTTTTCTGATTAAGTCCTGGCCGTCCCATTCTGTTCCTGTTCCTCAATTAATGTTTTGACCCTGCCTGACTACTATTCTCTGGAACTGCAGCCTTCCACAGGTATTAATCACCTTGGGCCCTGTGCAATTCCTAATCCCTGTATAGGGGTTAAAGGGTTTCAGGGTTCTAGGGGTCCTGCTTGGTGAGTGGCTTCCCTCTAGCCTATCATTTACAGCCCATCTGAGTGTGTGGATCAAGGAAGGCGTTACACCGTGCTCTCTGCAGAAGGCCATGTGGGCCAGGATAGTGCTTTAAAAATTGCTGGACAACCAGGTTCAACACGTGAACCACACAAGACACGTGTGTCACATTGTCACAGCGAAGGGCCGCACCCATGTTTGCATCATTGTCGCACCCGGCCTTCCCTGGCTGCTGGTTGAGTGGAGACAACCATTGATGAAACTCGGTCTCCAGAGCTAACCGTCCACAACTTCTCAGCGGTGTGACTCACATTTCCCATACATTTCAAAGTAAAACTTTGACCGCCTGATGGCATTGAGCTCTGCTGCCAGCATAGTAAGGAGGTGTGTGGTAGTCCTTGTGCGCAGTTACAAGGAAGGGTGGCCTGACCACACAGGGTTTGCGCCAAGGTGGAGGACCCACACGAGGTTGAAGAGGCAGAAGCAGTGTATTAACTTCTACATACAGAAGAAGGATTGAAACAACTCGTGGGGACGGCAAGACTTGTACAGCAGACCCTTCTCCATCTCTCCCCACAGTAACCCATTGCCCAGTCAGCGACATGTAACGCCCCTGTCCATGCTTACTGGGACAATTATCTGTGGTGAAATGCACCCTGTGACACAGAGTTTCTCAAGGAATCAGTGATGTTTAGTGCGACATGCTGGTGTAGCGCGTGCACGCCTTTGTTGGAGAAGGAGTGGCGCCTGGGCATCGGCTCTTGGGGCACTGCGATGGGCATAAGGTCTCGAAAATCCTCGGTTAAAAAGGTTGGAAAGGCAGCATTTTGGTAGCCAACAGTTTCCAGATGCTGAAAGTCAACCTCTAAGCCATGTCATGCCCTTCTAAAAGCATGTAAAACACAGCGAGGAGACTCCAACCACAGTCTCCCTCGTTTCCACTAACTGGGCCACACACACCCCACTTGACTGGCATCGGTTGAGCCCCCTTTTGAAAAAGAAAAAGATGCTTTGCATGAAGCACTCTCATAAATACGCGTGCCTTTCCCGTCCCCTGGCTGACCCAGGGGAAGAAAAGTCCTCTGAGAGCCATGACTTGTTCATCTTGGTTCTTTTAGAAACACAGCGAGGGGACTCCAACCACAGTCTCCCTCGTTTCCACTAACTGGGCCACACACACCCCACTTGACTGGCATCGGTTGAGCCCCCTTTTGAAAAAGAAAAAGATGCTTGGCATGAAGCACTCTCAAAAATACGCGTGCCTTTCCCGTCCCCTGGCTGACCCAGGGGAAGAAAAGTCCTCTGAGAGCCATGACTTGTTCATCTTGGTTCTTTTAGAAACACAGCGAGGGGACTCTGTTACATTTCGTGGCTCTCCTGAGGCAAGGACAGAGGCAGTCTCCCATTCCTTGCCTGCCACGAGCGCTCCTGCTCAGCAGCGCCGAAGGTCTGCCAGACTGTGCAGTGTGCAGGAGATACCTTCTCAGAGAGGCAGCAGAAGGGTGACACCTAGTGGTTCTCCTGTTACAAGGAGTGAAGCGGTCTCCCATTCCTGGCCTGCCGCAGACCCTCCTGCTCAGCGGCCCCGAAGGTCTGCGAGGCTGCGCAATGTGCAGAGGTTTACTGCTCAGGGAAGCAGTGAGACTCCCGTTATCTCTGCACATTGTGAGACCGAGTATCCCGCCTCTATTTCCCAGAGGCAGGAGGGTGAGCATGTGCAATGCGTGGTGGGTCCTGATTCGCTCACTGATGTCACACAGCTTGATGACAAGGCTGGTGACGTGGTGAATCCTGACTGGCCAGGCTGGGACGTCGTGGACCCTGATTGGGTCAAGTCCGTCATCTCCACCTCGCGCCCGCCCTCGAGTGGAGCTGCACCTCCTTAAAAGCTCCCCCTGCTATCATGGCGGCGCGCGACCGTCCTTCTATGTTTGGATGTCTGGCAGCGTGCTGCCACGCCACTGCTCAGGCATTACTGTCTCTTGTGGGCTTGGCCCTTGCTGCTTAGGCAGTACCTCGTTTGCAGGCCGTGTTCCTGCCTTGCTGCTCCGGCAGTATCCCCTTCAACAGGCCGTGTTCCTGTCCCAGGTGAGCTCCTCAAGCCTCCACCGGACTCACCTGGTTATTGAAAGCACACGTGCGTGGGCACCTCTGTGCTACCCTCGTGCCATATTCTCGTGACTTCCACTGGCACACGTGCGTGGGCACCTCTGTGCTTCCCCGTGCAACAGGTACACCGAGCCGTGAGATCCCTGCCATACAACCCTCACGGGTTAGGGCAGATCGGTGTACATAGATCGTCTGTGACATTCCAGACGATCGCTAGCAGCAACCCGCTCACTCTTCACCCACCATAGCGGCGGTCCCTTACACCGCACAGTGGACCTTGACCGGCGGAAGCTGTCCATTTCCCATCTTGGCACGCTTCCCCGGGTCCCACTCGTAACATTACGGTCGCGCCAAAGGTCTGGCTATGGCTGAAGAGCAGCAGCAGTTGCTGCGTTATGTGCAGCAGTTGGAGTCACGATTGGCAGCAGTGGAGCAGTCTTCCTCCGATAAGACTACTCTGACGACAGTCGCCACCCAGGCGGCTACCCAGGCTGTACTATTGGGCGGAAGGTCTCCTCGCCTTGCGCTTCCAGAGCGCTTTAGCGGCAACAGCTCTGAGTGCCGTGGTTTTATAAACCAGGTTACCACCTACTTAGAGCTGTCCGCGACTCTTTACGCTACCGAAAAGGCGAAGGTAGCCTTCGTCCAGTCCCTGCTCACAGGGAGAGCGCTGAAGTGGTCCACGCCGTTGTGGGAGCGCGGAGATCGTGTGGTGAATAACTTACCAGCTTATCTTGGGGCCATGAGAATGGTGTTCCTCGGGCCTCAAGTCACCCACGATTCCGCGCTGCGCCTCCTACGACTTCAGCAAGGGTCCACTTCAGTCGGGGACTTTGCTGTACACTTTAGGACACTTGCCGCAGAGCTGGACTGGCCGGATAAGGTCCTTGTCCCTGTGTTTTGGGAGGGCTTGGCAGGGTTTGTCAAAGACGCACTGGCCACACGTGAGGTGCCTGCCACTTTAGAGTCCTTGATTCAGGTTGCCTCTCGCATAGACATCCACCAGGCGGAGCGAAAGCTCGAGGCCTCTTCAGCACCCACGTCTTCTCGGCCTAAAAAGCGTCTGGCTCCCGTCTTCCATCAGACAGGTCTCCCAGCCAGCCCTGTAGGCGACTCCGTGGCGTCAATGGAGGTGTCCAAGGTGGTCTCCTCTGCCCCAGGTTCTCGGTCTTGTGTCATCTGCTTTTCCTGTGGGCAGAGGGGACACATAGCTACCCGATGTCCCAAACCGTCGGGAAAAAGACAGCGTCTAGTTTCTATCAGAGGGGGGACTCTAGACGCTACCTCTCCCTCTAGGTTGACTATCAGCGCCCAGTTGCAGTTCGGCACTACTCTCTTCTCTGCCCTGGCTTGCTTGGACTCAGGCGCTGAAGGCAATTTCATCTCGACCTCCCTGGCAACCCGATACTCAGTTCCCCTGGTTCTGTTGCCCAAGCCACTCAGGGTCCGGGTAGTCGACGGGTCCATACTACTCGATCCTATCACCCAGATCACTATCCCTCTCAGGATGGATGTACCACCGGGACACCGTGAGCAGGTGTCCTTCCTGGTGCTTCCAGGGGGGACGGATGAGATCCTACTGGGCCTTCCCTGGTTGAGACAGCATGCTCCTATACTCAACTGGGCAACAGGGGAGATCTCATCCTGGGCAGGATCCTGTAGAGAGCACCTCGTGACTACCGAACCACCCGCTACCATTAGGTCGGTTGGGTCCTCAGAGAATACAGGGGGGCCGGGTTTACTGACACCTTATGAGGCCTACAGGGATGTCTTTTCCAAAAGGGCCGCAGATACTCTTCCTCCCCACCGGCCATATGATTGCCGAATAGACCTGAAGCCAGGCTCCGAGCCCCCTAGGGGCAGAGTGTATCCACTCTCTGCTCCAGAGACGGAGGCTATGTCCAAATATATTCAGGACAGCCTGGCGAAGGGGTTCATTCGCAAGTCTATTTCTCCGGCTGGTGCAGGGTTCTTTTTTGTACAGAAGAAGGAAGGGGATCTGCGCCCCTGTATCGATTACAGGGGATTAAATGCAATCACGATCAAGAACAAATACCCTTTGCCCCTCATTACTGAGCTATTTGATCGATTCCGCGGGGCAAAGGTCTTCACAAAGCTGGATCTACGCGGGGCATATAATCTAGTGCGAGTCCGAAAGGGCGATGAGTGGAAGACCGCCTTTAACACCAGGGACGGTCACTACGAGTATCTAGTAATGCCCTTCGGACTCTGCAATGCCCCCGCCGTATTTCAAGACTTTGTGAATGACATTTTCCGGGATTTGTATCTTTCCGTGGTTGCATACCTGGATGACATTCTTATCTTCTCCCCCGATCTTACCACCCATCGGAGGGATGTCATCCGAGTACTTAAGAGGCTCCGCACCCATTCGCTATACGCTAAGCTGGAAAAGTGCGTTTTTGAACGGGAATCCTTGCCGTTCCTAGGGTACATCGTGTCCAGTCAGGGGTTAGCAATGGATCCGTGGAAGTTGGAGACAGTGATGAACTGGCCTGAGCCCCGCTCGCTGAAGGCGATCCAGCGATTCTTGGGGTTTATCAATTATTATCGCCAGTTCATTCCCAACTTCTCGACGGTGGCAGCACCCATCATTGCCCTTACCCGCAAGGGCGCTAATCCCAAAGCATGGACACGAGAAACGGTAGAGGCATTTCACACTCTCAAAACTCACTTCTCCAGAGCTCCCATCCTTCATCGTCCAGACATCTCCAAACCCTTCCTACTGGAGGTAGACGCCTCTTCGGTCGGTGCAGGTGCAGTCCTGTACCAGAAAAACGAACGAGGAAGGAAGCATCCTTGTTTCTTTTTCTCCAAGACCTTTTCTCCGGCCGAGAGGAACTACTCCATAGGGGATAGGGAGTTACTGGCGATGAAACTAGCATTCCAGGAATGGCGGCATCTCCTGGAGGGTGCGAAGCATCCATTTGAGGTATTTTCTGACCACAAAAACCTCACATACCTCCAGACAGCACAACGCCTGAACCCAAGGCAGGCCCGTTGGTCTTTATTCTTCTCCCGGTTCCGCTTTATTATCCGCCACCTGGCCGGTGAGAAGAACGTACGGGCCGATGCCTTGTCACGTTGTATGGTTGTGTTGGAGGAGGATGAGGAGGAGCCTCGTCTTATACTACCCCCGGACAGCTTGAGGATGGTCACTCCCACTTCTTTGGACCAGGTGCCACCTGGCAAGACCCTCGTTCCCCCTGAACTACAGAACGAGGTGCTATCGTGGGCCCATGCCTCCAAGGTTGGGGGTCACTTCGGGGTCAAAAGGACCAGAGACCTGGTGACCAGGCATTATTGGTGGCCGAGACTACCCCAGGACATACAGGAGTATGTGGGAGCCTGTATGTCGTGTGCTCGGAATAAGCCGTCCCGGCAGAGACCGGCAGGTCTTCTTCACCCACTGCCAGTGCCGGATCGTCCCTGGGAAGTGGTAGGGATGGACTTCCTGGGAGATCTGCCCAAGTCAGCAGGGCACAGGGTCGTATGGGTCATCACGGACCACTTCTCTAAAATGGTCCACTTGGTGCCTCTCCCACGACTCCCGACGTCACGTGCTCTCGCCACCTTGTTTATTCGGCATGTATTGAGGTTGCATGGCATGCCTGACAAGGTGGTGAGCGACCGGGGTCCCCAGTTCGCGTCTCGCTTCTGGAGAGAGCTCTGTAAGCTCCTGCAGATAGAGCTGAACATCTCCTCCGCATACCATCCCGAGACCAATGGACTAGTGGAGAGGACTAATCAGACCTTGGTAACTTACCTCCGCCATTTTATCTCCGCGCACCAAGACAACTGGGCTAACCTCCTTCCTTGGGCCGAATTTGCCATTAACAATTCGGTCCATGAATCCTCTGGCCAGACTCCGTTCCTACTCAATAACGGACAACATCCCAGAATCCCGGTTCCGATGCCCATTACGTCACCCGATACTAGAGTGGAGGATTGGGCGACCAAGGCCCGGGAGATCTGGGATGACACCCAAGAGGCTCTTAAAAGGGCTAAAGACCGGATGGTGACAACGGCTGATGTTCGCCGCCGCCCTGCACCATCCTTCGCCCCTGGTGACCTAGTATGGCTGTCCTCTAAGAATGTTAACCTACGGGTACAGGCAGCCAAATTCGCCCCTAGGTATCTGGGTCCGTTTAAAGTACTACAGCAGGTAAACCCAGTGGCATATCGACTCCAGCTCCCTCCACGCTGGGCTATAGCCAACACCTTTCACGTGTCCCTCCTGAAACCCGTACGACTTAATAAATTCTCGGGGTCCCTGCCGGCTCAAACCGACTCCCCGTCCGACGACCCTGAGGTGGCAAAACTTGTGGAGACAAAAGTCATACAGGGCAAGAGGTACTACCTCGTGGAGTGGGCCGGCCGTGGTCCGGAGCATAGATCCTGGGAGTTGGAGGATCATATCCGCGCCCCGGGTTTGATAGCGGCCTTTGAGCACGGACAGGGGGGGGCCTAGACGGGGGGGTAATGTTACATCTCGTGGCTCTCCTGAGGCAAGGACAGAGGCAGTCTCCCATTCCTTGCCTGCCACGAGCGCTCCTGCTCAGCAGCACCGAAGGTCTGCCAGACTGCACAGTGTGCAGGAGATACCTTCTCAGAGAGGCAGCAGAAGGGTGACACCTAGTGGTTCTCCTGTTACAAGGAGTGAAGCGGTCTCCCATTCCTGGCCTGCCGCATACCCTCCTGCTCAGCGGCCCCGAAAGTCTGCAAGGCTGCGCAATGTGCAGAGGTTTACTGCTCAGGGAAGCAGTGAGACTCCCGTTATCTCTGCACATTGTGAGACCGAGGATCCCGCCTCTATTTCCCAGAGGCAGGAGGGTGAGCATGTGCAATGTGTGGTGGGTCCTGATTCGCTCACTGACGTCACACGGCTTGATGACAAGGCTGGTGACGTGGTGAATCCTGACTGGCCAGGCTGGGACGTCGTGGACCCTGATTGGGTCAAGTCCGTCATCTCCGCCTCGCGCCCGCCCTCGGGTGGAGCTGCACCTCCTTAAAAGCTCCCCCTGCCATCATGGCGGCGCGCGACCGTCCTTCTATGTTTGAATGTCTGGCAGCGTGCTGCCACGCCACTGCTCAGGCATTACTGTCTCTTGTGGGCTTGGCCCTTGCTGCTTAGGCAGTACCTCATTTGCAGGCCGTGTTCCTGCCTTGCTGCTCCGGCAGTATCCCCTTCAACAGGCCGTGTTCCTGTCCCAGGTGAGCTCCTCAAGCCTCCACCGGACTCACCTGGTTATTGAAAGCACACGTGCGTGGGTACCTCTGTGCTACCCTCGTGCCATATTCTCGTGACTTCCACTGGCACACGTGCGTGGGCACCTCTGTGCTTCCCTGTGCAACAGGTACACCGAGCCGTGAGATCCCTGCCATACAACCCTCACGGGTTAGGGCAGATCGGTGTACATAGATCGTCTGTGACATTCCAGACGATCGCTAGCAGCAACCCGCTCACTCTTCACCCACCATAGCGGCGGTCCCTTACACCGCACAGTGGACCTTGACCGGCGGAAGCTGTCCATTTCCCATCTTGGCACGCTTCCCCGGGTCCCCCTCGTAACAGGACTCCAACCACAGTCTCCCTCGTTGCCACTAATTGGGCCACACACACCCCACTTGACTGGCATCACTTGATCCCCTTTTCAAAATGAAACAGATGCTTTGCATGAAGCACTCTCAAAAATACGCGTGCCTTTCCCGTCCCCTGGCTGACCCAGGGGAAGAAAAGTCCTCTGAGAGCCTTGTCCACATTGTCAGTGGACAGACACGTGTGCTTATCTGCCAGCAGACCCCCAGCAGCACTGAAGACAGGTTCCGAGAGAACGCTGGCTGCAGGACACGACAAGATCCCCAAGGCGTACGTGGCGAGCTCAGGCAATTTATCAAGATTGGAAGCCTAAAATGAGCAGGGCTCAAGTTGCACAATAATGGAATCGATGTTTCCTTGCATATACTCATATATCTGTGTGTCCTCCTCTTTTTCCTTGTCCAGCTGTTTTGTTTTCGCATGAGTATATGTCCCTGTCACTTTCCCATGTGTTTGTGTTGTGTTGTGAGTTGTTTGTCACCTTTTGGACACCTTTGAGGGTGTTTTCTAGGTGTTTTTCTGTGTTTTTGATTGCCTGCCATTGTTTCCTATGCAGTTCGAGTTCGGTTCGTCGAACGTTCGACGAGCCGAACTCGAACGGGACCTCCGTTCGGCGAACCGACCTCGAGCCGAATCGGGACCGGTTCGCTCATCTCTACCGCTGGTGAAAAAAGTAAACATTTTCAATGTATCACTAATTTGTTTGGTCAAAATAAATAAAGGAAAGATAGAAGTTGTTTTTAGTTTCTCTAATTTTACAGGCAGAAAGATGAGCATTTAACCCTGCTGTTCTGTTCGCATTTGCTATACACTTGTACTTTTCCTGGGTCAATATGACCCGACCTATTAATTCTTGATTTTTAGCTACTCTAATTGTTTTATTTGAATACTTTTTTCATTGAAATACTGTATGTGAACATGGTTGATCATAAACAAATGAAAAATTTAAATTCAAACTTAATTATTTATTTTTTTCATAAAAAGTTTACACAGGCTTTTTGCAATTATCTTCGATTGTTGATATTCTGCACACAAATAATAAAGAAGCTTTACATTACTATTACTAAAACATGAAATTTAACTTTTTGAAAACAAATTTTATAAATCAACAAATGAAAAATCATAAAAACTTCAACCTTTTTAGAAAGAAAAAAGAATAAACTGAACATGTTCATGCGTTTTTACACTGAACACAATAATAAGACACATGTCCTTTACACAGATATTTTGAACATCCAGCACATGTCAGATTAGTCTTATTGTCACAGGAAGATGGACAGAAGCTACATCTCTTCCTTTTTTTTCTGGTAGCTGTACTGGTGGAGGCCGTGGATGTGGAGTCTCTTTCTTGAGCATGCTGGACACTTTTTACAATGGCTGTTGCTCCATCACTTCTGGGGGTCACTTTTCTGCTCTCAATATATGGCCTCACCAGGGATTTTCCCAATTCCTCAAGAAATAATCTTCTTTTATGCAGCTTATTCCGGTTCCAATCGGGGTCGATTTCTCTCCATAAGACAAATGCATTGTATGCAGAAACGTCCAGTATGTTATAAAATAAAATCATTGGCCACCGATTGGTTTTGTGTTTGCATGTATATGTTGATGTTGCTTGGTCTAAAGTATCAACTGCTCCCTTTGTGGCATTATAATCCAAAATAATGTCAGGCTTTCTGTCTTCTCTATCACGGCATTGTCATGGTGCATTGTGCTCTTTAGAATTACCTCTTTGGTTTTTTTTGGAACATAAGAAACAACAGTTGTATTTCCAGAAAAATAAAAAGTAGAACTGTACACCTCTCTCTTGCTAAGGATACCTTGCGGTAGTTCAGGTTTGTTTTTTTCTCATAGTACCCAGCATGGTAAGTTGTTTTTTCTTCAACATCTGGCCTAGTTGATAGGATGTAAAAAAGTTGTCACATGTGACATTTTGTCCTTTTAGTCCATGAGTCAAATCTAGAACAACACGCATACCCTGATTTTTTTCAGGTCTTTCATCAGGGGTTTTTCCTGTATACACTTGAACATTTAGAGCATATGAACTTTTGCTGTCGCAAAGTGTCCAGATCTTGATGCCATATTTTGCTGGCTTACTTGGTATATATTGTCTGAATGAGCGCCTACCTCGGAATGCCACCAGTTGCTCATCAACAGTTACATTTTCACCACTGTTATACAATTTTGGTAGAATCTCTACCCATTGATTCCAAACATTTCTAATAGGGGCTAGTTTATCCTTAGCTCTTCTTTCCATTCTATCTGTTTTAGAATCAAACCGCAGTACTCTAGAAATAATCAGAGACCTGTAGAACAGTATAAAATGCTATCGGGTCATATTGACCCGAACAGTACAAGTGTAACAATCAGCGTGTAGCAAAAAGTAAACAAAAAAAAAACAAAAACAAAAAAAAATGTAGAGCTCCACAAATGAGGAGAAGTCAAGGAACCACTAGTTTGAAATCCTCATTAAAAAAAATCTACAGGGTCTCAAAAATCATTTCGGGTCATATTGACCCGAACAGTACAGCAGGGTTAATATGATAAATCTAATATATAAATTGAGTGTATATACAGGTGCATCTCAATAAAATAGAACATCCTCAAAAAGATAATTTATTTCAGTAATTCAATACAAAAAGGGAAATATATATTATATAGAGACATTACACACAGAGGGATCTATTTCATGTGTTTATTTCTGTTAATGTTGATGATTAAGGACAATGTGTGAAGCCCCATTACCTTCAGGTCGCCTCAGGGTCTCCTGGGACTTCACGTGCTGGTGATCTTCTGGCCACAGGCAGGTAAGGTTAACTTCAATGGGAATCGTGACGTCACTCTCGGTATTTGCGGTCAGTGGGTGACCGCCACTGCAGTTTAGGGAGCGACTGGGGCTGATGGTAGATATAGTCAGTTGTTGTGGCCTCCCGAGAGTGAGGCTGGCCCCAGGGTCCAGTGTAAGTTTGTAGTACCACAGGTCACAGAAGAACTCACACGTAGGCAGCAGGGTCTTTCAGGGTTTTTACTCACTTTTCTGATGGCAACGTGAGACAACCCGGGCGATGCTATGATGAACCAGGTGGAACCAGGTGGAACCAGGTATCCCTCCGGCTGATATAGGGGTGATTGCTGACTTGCCTTCCTAGACCTTCTTGTTTGGGGTGACCCCTGACTTGTAGTACTGTGGGAATCACCCAGGGAAGTCGCAACTGCCGTTCTCCCCTTTCTGACCCATTTGCTGACAGCGTGGACCAAGGATAAGATGGCTCCAGGCTCGATCCTCCTTATGGGCCCCCTTGTTGCTGTTGATGCTGTGGGTTCTGTGTTGTTCGGTGAGGTACATCCAGCACCCTCACCAGCAGGTTTAGCAGGCCGAGTAGATGGGTTCCTGCTCTGGGGACCTGTTTCTCCGTGCGGGCCTGGTCTACTGGTAGTCTCCTTACTGAGCCACCTCTTCACTAGGTGGTTTTCAGGCAGCACCACTTGGTAGTCGCTCTCCCCCGCCAGCAGCCACTACAGGTGCAGTGTCTGACAGTGTCCTGCTCTTCTGCTCTACACCTCAGACGCGGCTGCTCCACTCCTACTCCTCTGACTGCCACTTCACAACTCCTCGTCTCCAGTCCCACTACCCACCACTAGCTGGGATGCGAGGGACACACCTCCTCCCTGAGTCTGCCCAGAAGTCCCCTCTAAGCTGTGTGTGTGTCCTGATTGCTAAGTGTCTGTGTGTCCACACCCTAGTCAGCCTTTGGGATTATCTGTTTTGTACTCACAGCCTGAGTGCAGTACTCAGTGGTGCCTGACCAGGTCAAGGGTGCCAAAAATGCCTTCATTTACTTTAATTCTATGCACTCCTGTGGTGTCGGGCATGCTGGATGCGCTCTTTACAACGTGAAAGGAGATGACATGTGCTGATAATATCCATGCACTCCACAGCCTATCAGGAATGGTTGTCATGATTGTATGCTCTGGTCAGGAAGACTATAAGTAAGGCCTCTTTCACACGTTCGTGCAAATCACACACGTTCTGCACAGATGTGTAAAAGGTGCGTATGGCCCTCCGTGTGCCGTGATTTTAGAACACGAATGTTCTCCATGTGCTATCTGTGATAACACACTGAGAGCAGGAACTTTCAGCTTACCTGTCCTGGTCGCTGCTGTCCGTGGTACTGATGTCTTCGTTATGCAGTCTCTGGCCCAGCCGACTCCCCGGTGCTGCTTCCTGTCCTTGGTGCAGTGAATATGCGATAAGCATAATGAACGAGGGTTGGAAGCAAGTGACAGCAGCAGCAGAGACAGCAGTGCTGGAGAAGGTGAGTGTAGAAACTCACTTTATTTCACAGAAATGTGGTTTTCTCCAGTTCATGTCACACTGATGTCAAACTGAGCACATCCTTGTAGTCCGTGTGACACGCGTGCTGCTGGAGAAAAACGGACATGTCTACGCGTGGAGGACACGGACACACATATGCTTCACACGGACATACGGTCCATGTAAAAACATGCATGTGTGCGCAGACCCATTGATATTAATGGGTCTACGTGTGCCCGTGTCACCGGTACGTGTGAAAACGAACGTCACACATATATGTATATATCATATATATATCATATATGATACCATACCATATATCACAGGATCCAATTCAAACTGCTTGTTCTCACCCACAAAGCTCTCCACAGTGCGGCACCCCCCTACATCTCCACCCTCCTCTCTGTCTATCATCCTACCCGTTTTCTATGCTCTGCAAATGACTTGAGACTAACATCCACACTAATTCGAACCTCCCACTCCTGAATCCAAGACTTCTTCCGAGCTGCACCAAACCTCTGGAACGCTCTACCCCAAGAAGTTAGGACAAATCACCACTTACTCCGCTTCAGATGCTCCCTAAAAACGCATCTTTTTAGGGCGGCCTATCACACTCCCTAGCCAAACTAATTTCACCTAATCACTCTACAACTTCTCAGAACATAACCCCACGTCAAGCTCCATGGCACCCAAATGCATCTCACGGCTCTACCCAACTGGTCCAAGAAGCCATTATCTATCCCCCATGATATGGCTGGATTGTCATTGTAAATAAGCACTTGTACCTTGCCCCTCCCCCCATCTCATTGTAGATTGTAAGCTCTCACGAGCAGAGTTGCCATTTTTTCCTTTTAAATATTGTATCTTCTATAATTGTTACTTGTTTGTATATGTTTATGTATATGATATGTATATGTATATGAGCCTCCTGAATTGTAAAGCGCTGCGGAATATGTTGGCGCTATAGAAATAAAGATTATTATTATTACTATGTGTAAAGGGGGCCTAAGAGCATACTGCTCAAAACGTGTAGGCCAGTGATTCTCATGTTTTTTTAATGGTTGAAATAAAAAAAATATTTTTAATATAACAAGTCTGGAATGCCATTATATACTATTACTGTGGGAGCTGGATTTTTTCTTCTCCTCTTGAATACTTCACTTGTGTACCAGCTCAGGATCCTCCGTGCACCGCACCCTTGGCTGCATTATCTATTCAAACACCTGATGGACTGGCGAGCTGATTGCCCTCTCTTTTCGTATTATATGATGATGTCATGCACGACCACTAAGGCTAGGGCCCCACTTTGCTTTTTACCTGCTTTTTACCTGCTTTTTGCTGCTTTTTCAACTGCAGCGTTTAATGCCAAAATGGATGTGTTCTGCTTTTCAAGCTTAGTCTATGGGAATTTGGGTTTCTAAACCCCACTATGCAGTTCAAACTGCAGCCTTTTTGTGGCAGAAATTTGGGCAAAAACACAGCTTTGCAGTGCAAAACCCAAATGGCAAAAACAATTGACACAATTGTTAATTAACAATTGTTAATTTCCATAATGTCGCTACATCAAGAGATACGATGTTGTTTGTCGCTCCTGCGGCGTCACACATCGCTGTGTGTGAAGCTGCAGAAACGACAAACATCTCCTTACCTGCGGCCACCAGCAATGCGGAAGGGAGAAGGTGGGCGAGATGTTAAACCCCGCTCATCTCCGCCCCTCCGCTTCTATTGGGCGGCCGCTTAGTGACGTCGCTGTAATGCGGAACGCACCTCCCCCTTGAAGGAGGAAATGTTCGGCGGTCACTGCGACGTCGCCGACCAGGTATCTGCGTGTGAAGCTGCCGTAGCGATAATGTTCACTACGACAGCAATCACAAGATATCGCATGTACGATGGGGGCGGGTGCTATCGCCCTGGACATCGCTAGCAAATGCTAGCAATGTCGCAACATGTAAAGTACCCCTTTGAGTTGATTCTGGACTTGGACAGAACTCAGATTCTTATTGTTTCAGCCATTCTGATGTACATTTTCTATTGTAAATGAGATTATTGTCCTGCTCCATGACTTAAGCGGGCTTTACACGCTGCGACATCGCTAATGCGGAGTCGTTGGGGTCACGGAATTTGTGACGCACATCCGGCCGCATTAGCGATGCCGTTGCGTGTGACACCGATAAGAGATTTTGCATCGTTGCAAAAACGTGCAAAATCGCTAATCGGCGACACAGGGGTCCATTGTTAAAAATCGTTACTGCAGCAGTAACGAAGTTGTTCCTCGTTCCTGCGGCAGCACACATCGCTGCGTGTGACACCGCAGGAACGAGGAACATCTCCTTACCTGCCTCCCGGCCGCTATGCGGAAGGAAGGAGGTGGGTGGGATGTTACGTCCCGCTCATCTCCGCCCCTCCGCTGCTATAGGGCGGCAGTTCAGTGACGTTTCAGTGACGTCGCTGTGACGCCGCATGGACCGCCCCCTTAGAAAGGAGGCGGTTCGCCGGTCACAGCGACGTCGCCGGACAGGTAAGTATGTGTGACGGGTCTGGGCGATGTTGTGCGGCACGGGCAGCGATATGCCCGTGTCGCGCAACAGATGGGGGCGGGTACCCACACTAGCGATATCGGGACCGATATCGCAGTGTGTAAAGTAGCCTTTAGTTTCTCCCAGCTTGCTATTATTACCATCTTTTCAGTTAGCCATTAAAAGGTATCAACCACTGAAGACTCTTAGTTCTTTTAAACAAACTTTTTTTAGTTTCTCCCAACATTTTGCTTTTGGATTGATGGCCTCACATTTGACTCTAAAATATGTTAGTTTACTGAGGAGCTCATGGTCGACTCAATGACTGCAAGGTGCCAGGTCCCGTGGCTGCAAAAGAAGCCAAATCATCGTATCTTCACTGTACTTGACAGTTGGTGTGAAGTGCTCCTGCTGATGTTCTGTGTCTGATTTTCAACAGACATGAAGCAAGGCATTATGGCCATATGTCTCCACTGTTATCTTGTCTGTCGAAAGAACAATGTTAAAGAAGTCTTGTGTTTTGTATAGATGCAACTGTGCAAACTTTAGCTGCCCTTTCAAGCAAGCCATACCTGTTCTTTCTCTTTCTAATTGTACTGTCAAGAAATTGAACATTTATTATAATAATTGAGGTCTTTAGAGTCTGACCTCTTGCTTTTGGGATGTTTTCAATTTCTATAAGCATTTTAGGATCAAGCCTAAATTTGTTGATATGTCCCCTTTTGGGAAGATTGTCAACTGTCTTGAATGTTTTCCTCTTTTAAATTATTTTTCTCTTCTATAAAATGTTGAATTATAAAATGTTTGAATATTGCCTTATAACCCTTTTCAGGTTGCTGGGGAGAATTGATTGTTTTACTAAGTTTATTACTGATGTCTTTACTCCTCAATGTTCCAAACTTCCAAAGCTTCTGCTTTTATAGATGTGGAAACACCTGCTAATTAACAATTAATAAAGGGCATTTTATTAGTAGTATCTGGATGCTACTTACCCTTTTAAGTGCAATGGAAGCTCTTTTTTACACTCTACTTATGCATTTGGACATAGTATATGTTAACCCTAGAATGCATACCTGGGGCCTCCCAGGCCTGCTAGGTCACTTATTTTCTATGGTAGATTTCTATGGTTGCACGTTCTAGGGTTAAATAATTGAATGTTCTCAGTGAGAGGAACAAAATTATAATCTTGTGATACCTTTTAATGGCTAACTAAAATAAAATAAAGTGATGTTACAAAGGGTTAAATAAATAATGACATTGTATAATGTGTCATGTGTTATTCATTTGAGGTTGTAATTTTCTAATTTTATGAGCCACACATTTGACAACATGTTTTTTTCTTTATTAGGTCCTCATACGTAAAAAGGGTGTTCTTACATTTTTCCCTCATACCATTGGATGTTGGCACTTGTAATTGTGATATAAATATATTTTAATAATCTATCATTATTGTTTTACGTTTATATAGGATTGTAAAATTCAGCATCTTTCTACCTCCTAAAATCAAAAAGGTTATTTAGGGTCTTGAATCAAGTGACAAATATCGTTCTGAAAGTAAGCCTACTACAATGCAATTTCTTCAATATAAAATCTGCATCAGGCTCCCAAACTATGACATCCATAATAGTATTAGATATTTTATATTTTGAAAAGGGACTTTTGAGTTATCACCTGTCACAGGGTATATAATGTCAGAACAGGGGCCCCTAGGCTGGCCCTCAGACTCAAGACTAGAGATGAGCGAACCGGTCCTGGTTCGGCTCGAGGTCGGTTCGCCGAACGGAGGTCCCGTTCGAGTTCGGCTCGTCGAACGTTCGACGAACCGAACTCGAACTGCATAGGAAACAATGGCAGGCAATCACAAACACAGAAAAACACCTAGAAAACACCCTCAAAGGTGTCCAAAAGGTGACAAACAACTCACAACACATGGGAAAGTGACAAGGACATATACTCATGTGAAAACAAAAGAGCTGGACAAGGAAAAAGAGGAGGACACACAGATATATGAGTATATGCAAGGAAACATCGATTCCATTATTGTGCAACTTGAGCCCTGCTCATTTTAGGCTTCCAATCTTGATAAATTGCCTGAGCTCGCCACGTACGCCTTGGGGATCTTGTCGTGTCCTGCAGCCAGCGTTCTCTCGGAACCTGTCTTCAGTGCTGCTGGGGGTCTGCTGGCAGATAAGCACACATGTCTGTCCACTGACAATGTGGACATGGCTCTCAGAGGACTTTTCTTCCCCTGGGTCAGCCAGGGGATGGGAAAGGCACGCGTATTTTTGAGAGTGCTTCATGCAAAGCATCTTTTTCTTTTTCAAAAGGGGGCTCAACCGATGCCAGTCAAGTGGGGTGTGTGTGGCCCAGTTAGTGTAAACGAGGGAGACTGTGGTTGGAGTCCCCTCGCTGTGTCTCTAAAAGAACCAAGATGAACAAGTCATGGCTCTCAGTGGACTTTTCTTCCCCTGGGTCAGCCAGGGGACGGGAAAGGCACGCGTATTTTTGAGAGTGCTTCATGCAAAGCATCTTTTTCTTTTTCAAAAGGGGGGTCAACCGATGCCAGTCAAGTGGGGTGTGTGTGGCCCAGTTAGTGGCAACGAAGGAGACTGTGGTTGGAGTCCCCTCGCTGTGTTTCTAAAAGAACCAAGATGAACAAGTCATGGCTCTCAGAGGACTTTTCTTCCCCTGGGTCAGCCAGGGGACGGGAAAGGCACGCGTATTTTTGAGAGTGCTTCATGCAAAGCATATTTTTCATCTTGAAAATTGGGTCAACTGATGCCAGTCAAGTGGGGTGTGTGTGGCACAGTTAGTGTAAACGAGGGAGACTGTGGTTGGAGTCCCCTCGCTGTGTCTCTAAAAGAACCAAGATGAACAAGTCATGGCTCTCAGCGGACTTTTCTTCCCCTGGGTCAGCCAGGGGACGGGAAAGGCACGCGTATTTTTGAGAGTGCTTCATGCAAAGCATATTTTTCATCTTGAAAATTGGGTCAACTGATGCCAGTCAAGTGGGGTGGGTGTGGCACAGTTAGTGTAAACGAGGGAGACTGTGGTTGGAGTCCCCTCGCTGTGTCTCTAAAAGAACCAAGATGAACAAGTCATGGCTCTCAGCGGACTTTTCTTCCCCTGGGTCAGCCAGGGGACGGGAAAGGCACGCGTATTTTTGAGAGTGCTTCATGCAAATCATCTTTTTCTTTTTCAAAAGGGGGGTCAACCGATGCCAGTCAAGTGGGGTGTGTGTGGCCCAGTTAGTGGCAACGAAGGAGACTATGGTTGGAGTCCCCTCGCTGTGTTTCTAAAAGAACCAAGATGAACAAGTCATGGCTCTCAGAGGACTTTTCTTCCCCTGGGTCAGCCAGGGGATGGGAAAGGCACGCGTATTTTTGAGAGTGCTTCATGCAAAGCATATTTTTCATCTTGAAAATTGGGTCAACTGATGCCAGTCAAGTGGGGTGTGTGTGGCACAGTTAGTGTAAACGAGGGAGACTGTGGTTGGAGTCCCCTCGCTGTGTCTCTAAAAGAACCAAGATGAACAAGTCATGGCTCTCAGCGGACTTTTCTTCCCCTGGGTCAGCCAGGGGACGGGAAAGGCACGCGTATTTTTGAGAGTGCTTCATGCAAAGCATCTTTTTCTTTTTCAAAAGGGTGGTCAACCGATGCCAGTCAAGTGGGGTGTGTGTGGCCCAGTTAGTGGCAACGAAGGAGACTGTGGTTGGAGTCCCCTCGCTGTGTTTCTAAAAGAACCAAGATGAACAAGTCATGGCTCTCAGAGGACTTTTCTTCCCCTGGGTCAGCCAGGGGACGGGAAAGGCACGTGTATTTTTGAGAGTGCTTCATGCAAAGCATCTTTTTCTTTTTGAAAAGGGGGCTCAACCGATGCCAGTCAAGTGGGGTGTGTGTGGCCCAGTTAGTGGAAACGAGGGAGACTGTGGTTGGAGTCCCCTCGCTGTGTTTTACATGCTTCTAGAAGGGCATGACATGGCTTGGAGGTTGACTTTCATCATCTGCAAACTGTTGGCTACCAAAATGCTGCCTTTCCAACAACTGTGGTTATAGACAATGAGGAACATACTGATGAAGATGAGACGCAGATACCCGATTGGGATGACAACTGAAATATTCGGTCAGGGCAAGAAGAGGCTCGGTCTGAGGGGGAGGGGAGTGCAAACACAACAATTGATGATGAAGTTCTAGATCCCACCTACTGTCAACCCACAGTCAGACACTCGAGGAGGTCAACAGAGGCGGTGGAGGAGGATGCAACCGACGACGAAGTAACCTTGCGCCTTCCTGGACACAGTCGGAGCACTGGTAGCACGTCTACAACTGCATCCTCAGCCACCACTCTGCCTCTGAGCATTATTCGGGGTGGATCAACAGGTCGCATGGCCTCTAAGCCTTGCCTAGCCTGGTCCTTTTTTGACATAAAAAAAGATCGCCCAAATTATGTGATCTGTAACATTTGGCATGGTTATCTTAGTAGAGGTCAAAACCTCAGCAGTTTGACAACTTCTTCCATGAATCGTCACATGAATAAATATCATATGTCCCGGTGGGAAGCTCACCGTGCTGCAATGCGGCCTAGCGGAGCCAACCATCCACCGCCTGCCCCTTCCAGTGCATCCGCGCGCTCGTCATCTTCTAGGACTGTGGGGACAGCTGTCACACCTGTTTTTCCACCCACAACTTCCACCACTGTAACCGCAACAGGCAGTTTGCTTGGTAGGTCGTCAGTTGGTTTGGAAGGGGAAACAAGTGATTGTGTACAGCTCTCTCAAACATCGATAGCACCAACGTTGGATGAAGGCAACATCATGTCTCCGCCTGCACTTTCCTCACAAACCTGCATTTTCCCAGGGACACCCTACTCAACACCGTCTACACACAGCAGCCAGATCTCTGTCCCTCAGATGTGGTCAAATAAAAGGCCACTTCCTGCGACCCATGACAAAGCTAAGAGGTTGACTCTATCCCTCTGTAAGCTGTTGGCTACCGAAATGCTGCCTTTCCGCCTAGTGGACACACAGGATTTTAGAGACCTTATGTCTGTCGCTGTGCCCCAGTACCAGATGCCTAGTCGCCACTACTTCTCTAAGAAAGGTGTGCCCGCGCTACACCAACATGTCGCACACAACATCACCGCTTCCTTGAGAAACTCTGTGTGTGAATGGGTGCATTTCACCACCGATACTTGGACCAGTAAGCATGGACAGGGACGTTACATGTCGCTGACTGGCCACTGGGTAACTATGGTGATAGATGGTGAAGGGTCTGCTGCACAAGTCTTGCCGTCCCCACGACTTGTGTGTCAATCCTCTGTCTGTCCAAGTTCCGCCACTGCTTCTGCATCCTCCACCTCATCTGGGTCCTCCACCTCCGCCCCAAGCCTGCCTGGTCAGGCCACCAGCGTTCTCACTGCGCAGAAGGAATCACGCAACCCTCATTACTATGCTGGCAGCAGAGCGCAACGGCATCAGGCGGTCTTTAGCTTGACATGTCTTGGGAATAAGAGTCACAGAGCTGAGGAGTTGTGGTCAGCTCTGCGGTCCGAGTTAAATAAATGGTTGTCTCCACTCAACCTGCAGCCTGGTAAGGCCGTGTGCGACAATGCTGCAAACCTGGGTGCGGCCCTTCGCCTGGGCAAGCTGGCACACGTGCCTTGTATGGCTCACGTGTTTAACCTTGTTGTCCAGCAATTTTAACCCACTATCACGGCCTAGATGGGCTTCTGCACAGGGCATGGTCACTCTCTGCTCACTTCTGCCGTTTAAACGCCACAGCTGACTTGACTTGCATTGCTCCAGAAGTCTTTCAGCCTGCCGGTTCATCACCTGAAATGCGATGTATCGACACGCTGGAATTCGACTCTCCACATGATACAGAGACAGCACCACCGAGCCCTGGTGCATTACGTCATGACGTATAGCCTAGGCCAATGAGATGCAGAGGTGGGGCAGATTACACTGCTAGAGTGGTCTCAGATCAAGGACCTATGCACCCTTCTGCACAGTTTCGACATGGCGACGAATATGTTTAGCGCTGACAATGCCATTATCAGCATGACGATTCCAGTCATTTACATGCTGGAGCACACGCTAAACACTATTCGGAGTCAGGGGGTGGGACAACAGGAAGGGGATGAACTACAGGAGGATTCATATGCGCAAGACACAACAACATCACCAAGGTCCAGACGTTCATCATCACCAAGGCGACAGGCATGGGACCATGGGGGACAGGGATCAACAAGGGCGCATGGTAGCAGGTGAGATGTTGAGGAAGGTGCAGGAGGACATGAAGATATGGAGGACGAACTGTCCATGGACATGGAAGACTCAGCAGATGAGGGGGACCTTGCTCAAATTTCAGTTGAAAGAGGTTGGGGGGAGATGTCAGAGGAAGAAAGAACGGTTAGCACCTCTATGCCACAAACACAGCGTGGACTTGGTCCGCATGGCTGCGCAAGACACATGAGTGCCTTCTTGTTGCACTACCTCCAACATGACCCTCGTATTGTCAAAATTAGAAGTGATGATGACTACTGGCTTGCCACACTATTAGATCCCCGGTACAAGTCCAAATTTTGTGACATAATTCCAGCCATAGAAAGGGACGCACTTATGCAGGAGTATCAGCAGAAGCTGTTACTCGATCTTAGATCCGCTTTTCCACCAAACAACCATGCAGGTGCAGGGAGTGAATCTCCCAGTTTTAACTTGACAAACATGGGACGGTCTCGTCATCTTCAACAGTCTACACGTACCAGTAGGACCGTATCTGGTGCTGGTAACAGCAATTTAATGGAATCTTTTCATAATTTTTTTAGACCCTCCTTTGCAAGGCCACCAGAGACAACAAGTCTGACACATAGTCAACGGCTGGAGAGGATGATACAGGAGTATCTACAAATGAACATCGATGCCATGACTTTGCAAATAGAGCCTTGCTCATTTTGGGCTTCAAATCTAGAAAAATGGCCAGAGCTCTCCAGTTACGCCTTGGAGATTTTGTCGTGTCCAGCTGCCAGCGTTGTCTCTGAACGTGTCTTCAGTGCTGCTGGGTGTGTGCTGACAGATAAGCGCACGCGTCTGTCCAGTGACAATGTGGACAGACTGACGTTCATCAAAATTAACAAGTCATGGATCCAGAAGGAATTTACAACCCCTGTGTCATCCTGGGGAGAGTAAATGCTTGTGGATTTGGAATGTGCTTGATGCAAATCTAGCTGTGAAGTGTACAACTATGGCACAACTGCTGCCACTGAATGGGTGGGTGTGTGTGGGGCACAATTTTTGGAAAAAAGGGAGGCTCCGCTTGGAGTAACCCTTGCTTACATTGTTTTTAAAAGGAGCCAAGATGACCAAGTCATGGTTCAGCAAAGACTTTATCTACCTACCCCGGTGTCATGCTGGGGACGGTTAATTATGGCGTATTTTTGAATGTGCTTGATGCAAATCAAAACATCCTGTTTGCAACTAGGGCACAAGTGCTGCCACTGATGGGGTGTCTGTGTGCCCAATTTTTGGAAAAAAGGGAGACTCCGCTTGGAGTAACCCTTGCTTGCTGTGTTTTTTAAAAATGATACAAGATGAACAGATCTGAAGGCAAGATGAAGGCAACATCATGTCTCCGCCTGCACTTTCCTCACAAACCTGCATTTTTCCAGGGACACCCTACTCAACACCGTCTACAGACAGCAGCCAGATCTCTGTCCCTCAGATGTGGTCAAATAAAAGGCCACTTCCTGCGACCCATGACAAAGCTAAGTGGTTGACTCTATCCCTCTGTAAGCTGTTGGCTACTGAAATCTTGCCTTTCCGCCTAGTGGACACACAGGATTTTAGAGACCTTATGTCTGTCGCTGTGCCCCAGTACCAGATGCCCAATCACCACTGCTTCTCCAAGAAAAGCATGCCCGCGCTACACCAGCATGTCGCACACAACATCACCACTTCCTTGAGAAAATCTGTGTGCGACAGGGTGCATTTCAACACAGATACTTGGACCAGTAAGCATAGACAGGGTCATTACATGTCACTGACTGGGCACTGGCAAACTATGGTGAGAGATGGAGAAGGGTGTGCTGTACAAGTCTTGCCGTCCCCACGAGTTGTTTCAATCCTTCTTCTGTATGTAGAAGTTAATACACTGCTTCTGCCTCTTCAACCTCGTGTGGGTCCTCCACCTTGGTGCAAACCCTGTGTGGTCAGGCCACCCTTCCTTGCAACTGCGCACAAGGACTACCACACACCTCCTTACTATGCTGGCAGCAGAGCTCAATGCCATCAGGCGGTCAAAGTTTTACTTTGAAATGTATGGGAAATGTGAGTCACACCGCTATTCCAGAGAATAGTAGTCAGGCAGGGTCAAAACATTAATTGAGGAACAGGAACAGAATGGGACGGCCAGGACTTAATCAGAAAACAAGCAGAGGTGAAATGCGGATCGGCCAACAAGGTACATAAACAGCAAGCAGGAAAAGTAGTCAGGTAACAAGCACACAAAATCATAAAACTGAACTGGGGGTAAAATTAACCAGAGGTTCATAGCTATGGCTGGCAGTGGTCTGCAGACAGGATGGGCATAAAAAAGGGTGTGGTGTCTTCCCATTGGTTGTAGCTGAAGGATGGTATTTCATCTGTGAGATACCCACCAGCTACATTCAGCCAGAGATTCTGCATCTGTCAAGGTAATGCAGCCCAGTGGGTGAGCATAACCTGCGTCCACCTGCGCCGCTGGCATCGACTACTCTCCCATCATCAGCACTATTCATGAAAGGAACACGTTGTCACCTGGCGACCGGAGTACAAATTGACGGAGCGGACTCCGTTGGTGACTTAACAGCCGTGTGCGGCAATGATGCAAACCTGGCTGCGGGCCATCCTCAGGGCAATGTGACACACGTGCCTTGTATGGCTCACGTGTTGAACCGAATTCTCCAGCAATTTTTAAAACACCATCACGGCCTACATGGACTTGTGCAGCGGGCACGCTCGCTATGTGCTCACTTCCATCGTGCGCACACAGCAGCTCAACAACTTTCATCACTCCGGAAGTCTTAGGGTCTGGCAGTTAAACGCCGTAAATGCGATGTTTCGACACGCAGGAATTGGAATCTGCACATGTTGCAGCGTGTGTGGCAGCACCGCAGAGCCCTGCTGAAATACGGTAAGACATATAGGCTGGGATAACTTGATCCAGAGGTGGTGCAGATCACGCTGCTGGAGTGGTGTCAGATCAAGGACCTATGCACCCTGCTACACAGTTTTGAAATGTCGACGAAGATGTTTAGCACTGGCAATGTCATTCTCAGCGTGACAATTCTGGTCATCTACATGATGGAGCACACTGTAATTATTATTCAGAGTCAGGTGTTGGGACAAGAGGAAGGGGAGGAAGTACAGGAGGAGTCATATGCGGAAGGGATAACAAGATCTACGAGGTCCAGATGGTCAGCGGCACCTATGCGGCATTCATGGTGAGGGAGAGGGATTAACAAGGGCGCATAGTATCAGCAAAAAGTGTTGATGAAAGTGCAGGAGCCCATGAAGAAATGGAGGACGAACTGGCGATGGGCATGGAAGACTCAGCAGATGAGTGAGAGCTTGCTCACATTTCGGTTGTGCGAGGTTGTGGGGAGAGGGCAGAGGAAGGATGCACGATTCTCACCTCTCTGCCACCAACACACCAAGGACTTGGTCCTCCTGGATGCACAAGACACATGAGCACCTTCTTGCTGCACTACCTACATGACCCTCGGATTGTATGAATTTGAAGTAATCCTGAATACTGAGTTGCCACACTGTTAGATCCCCGGTACAAGACAAAATTTGGCGAACTAATTCCTGCCATAGAAATGGACGCACGTATACAGGAGTATCTGCAGAATGGGGTACGCAATCTTAGATCTACTTTTCCACTAAACACCAGTGCTGCACAGAGTGAATCTCAACGCTTTGTCATGGATAGGAGGAAATGGTCTTTTCCTTGTCCACATCGGAGGGACCGAGGATGGCTGCTGTGCTGAGATGGCGTTGAGTACGGTGTCCCTGCACAGTTGCACTTTTGGTCATATCCCAAAATGAGTTGAAAAAGTACAGATGCTGTTGGAAAGGGGAACAGGTGTGTTGGAAAGGGGAAAAAAGTTTTGGTCCGTGGATTTGGTGGTTAAGCAACTGTAACATTTGCTGAAGAAACACCATCTGTTACAGTGGGACTGGCAGATTTGGATAAAGTGGTATATAATCTGTGACCGCTATATAACGAAAATTAATAAGAAAAGAAAGAGAAAGGTATATATCCCCATCAGCAGTCAGTGTCCACCGTGCTCCCAGTTGGAAAAGGAGAGGTTGGCAACTGGAAGGTTTGGTGGAGGATACAGAGCTGTGTGGCTATGAAACTAATAGTAGCCTGAACCGAGTTAGACGCCATTCGGATCTGGAGACTGTGAGCCCTGTTAGCGTCACAGGGTCCACATGCCCGCCCAGCCCAGGAACTCCCTGTTAACAACACAGGGGCCATTGAGTACGCTGACCGTGTGCGTAGGGGCACACCTGTGGACAGCAGGCGCATCAGCAGCAGCAGGCCTGTTAATGCCACTAAGCTGCACAAGCAGGACTGGTAGGACAGGAGCTGGTCTTAACCGTTCTGCGTTACCAACTGTGGTGGTGGCCTGCATCGACACCCTATCCCTGCCTACCTCTGGCCTAAAGCCGCAATGGGTTCAACACATGGAGGTGTGCTCTTTCGGAGCATAATAGAAGACTGCGCACCTCCTTGTTGGCTCCAGCCCCTTTTATAACCTGGGTCCGCCCCAAACCAGGGTGAACCACAATGCACCTCCTGGAGACAAAAGTAGAGTGACACGTCATGAGTGGCATAACTAGCGTCCTATTTGGAACCGCAACTTCAATGATGACCTCATGGCTGCCATGACCCAAACACCTCACCAGTCATCGTCTGACCATCAATAATGCGGTGACAAGTCATAGGTGTGGGCCTCTGCAAGCCATTTGGGAGGACACCTGATGCCCTGTGGTCTATATGGGACCCCCACATCAGGGCCAGGGCCAAAGAGTTCATTACCGGACCTAGTCTCTGATGCAGGAAGTGCCTGAGCATGCTCAGTAGCATGAAATACAGTCTCTGAAAAAAGACTATCAGCTTTAGCATGGTGTCTAGGCACAAAACAGGACTTAGACCCGGCACGGAATGCAAGCACCTGTGCAAAGAGGCTTTTCACACTTAGTGTGGGAGCATGCGCTGTATCCCGAAAAGAAGACTTAGCGTCAGGAATAACACATTCAGGCTGAGCATACTCACTAGGCGAAACACTGTAATTATGCTGCAGCTGGGGTACATCGGCACACGCATGCGCACTAGCTGCCTCTCCACACTTAGACGTGGAGGGGAAATTGCTCTTGGAGATGCTGTCTATGAACAGAAGGAAAAGCTAAAGGAAGCCTGACTTTCTATCCCTCCGAATTATGAAATGCAGCAATGAATTCCATGAGTTTGCTATAACATTAGCGTAGCAAAATGTGCATGAGGGTGTCATGTAGAGGTGCTAGAAATAGCTTGTCACCAGTGGGGCACTAATGGAATACAACAGCCAGTTCTATGATGCCACTAAATGGCAGTATTTTTTGCTATCATTATAGCTTATTAAAAACAGAGCAGGAGGGTGTCATGCAGAGGTGCTGCACATAGATTTGCAGTAGTGTGAATAGACAAAAGTACAATAGCCACGTTTAGGATGCCACTAGGTACACTGAGTGTTTGCTAGTATAATGGCTTAGTTTAAAAAAGTTTGAGTGTGCAATGCAGGCAGACGTGCTGCAAATATGTTTACAATAGTGTGAATAGACAAAAGTACAATAGCCACGTTTAGGATGCCACTAGGTACACTGACTGTTTGCTAGTATAATGGCTTAGTTTAAAAAAGTTTGAGTGTGCAATGCAGGCAGACGTGCTGCAAATATGTTTACAATAGTGTGAATAGACAAAAGTACAATAGCCACGTTTAGGATGCCACTAGGTACACTAAGTGTTTGCTAGTATAATGGCTTAGTTTAAAAAAGTTTGAGTGTGCAATGCAGGCAGACGTGCTGCAAATATCTTTACAATAGTGTGAATAGACAAAAGTACAATAGCCACGTTTAGGATGCCACTAGGTACACTGAGTGTTTGCTAGTATAATGGCTTAGTTTAAAAAAGTTTGAGTGTGCAATGCAGGCAGACGTGCTGCAAATATGTTTACAATAGTGTGAATAGACAAAAGTACAATAGCCACGTTTAGGATGCCACTAGGTACACTGACTGTTTGCTAGTATAATGGCTTAGTTTAAAAAAGTTTGAGTGTGCAATGCAGGCAGATGTGCTGCAAATATGTTTACAATAGTGTGAATAGACAAAAGTACAATAGCCACGTTTAGGATGCCACTAGGTACACTGAGTGTTTGCTAGTATAATGGCTTAGTTTGAAAAAGTTTGAGTGTGCAATGCAGGCAGACGTGCTGCAAATATGTTTACAATAGTGTGAATAGACAAAAGTACAATAGCCACGTTTAGGATGCCACTAGGTACACTGAGTGTTTGCTAGTATAATGGCTTAGTTTAAAAAAGTTTGAGTGTGCAATGCAGGCAGACGTGCTGCAAATATGTTTACAATAGTGTGAATAGACAAAAGTACAATAGCCACGTTTAGGATGCCACTAGGTACACTGACTGTTTGCTAGTATAATGGCTTAGTTTAAAAAAGTTTGAGTGTGCAATGCAGGCAGACGTGCTGCAAATATGTTTACAATAGTGTGAATAGACAAAAGTACAATAGCCACGTTTAGGATGCCACTAGGTACACTGAGTGTTTGCTAGTATAATGGCTTAGTTTAAAAAAGTTTGAGTGTGCAATGCAGGCAGACGTGCTGCAAATATGTTTACAATAGTGTGAATAGACAAAAGTACAATAGCCACGTTTAGGATGCCACTAGGTACACTGAGTGTTTGCTAGTATAATGGCTTAGTTTAAAAAAGTTTGAGTGTGCAATGCAGGCAGACGTGCTGCAAATATGTTTACAATAGTGTAAATAGACAAAAGTACAATAGCCACGTTTAGGATGCCACTAGGTACACTGAGTGTTTGCTAGTATAATGGCTTAGTTTAAAAAAGTTTGAGTGTGCAATGCAGGCAGACGTGCTGCAAATATGTTTACAATAGTGTGAATAGACAAAAGTACAATAGCCACGTTTAGGATGCCACTAGGTACACTGAGTGTTTGCTAGTATAATGGCTTAGTTTAAAAAAGTTTGAGTGTGCAATGCAGGCAGACGTGCTGCAAATATGTTTACAATAGTGTGAATAGACAAAAGTACAATAGCCACGTTTAGGATGCCACTAGGTACACTGAGTGTTTGCTAGTATAATGGCTTAGTTTAAAAAAGTTTGAGTGTGCAATGCAGGCAGACGTGCTGCAAATATCTTTACAATAGTGTGAATAGACAAAAGTACAATAGCCACGTTTAGGATGCCACTAGGTACACTGAGTGTTTGCTAGTATAATGGCTTAGTTTAAAAAAGTTTGAGTGTGCAATGCAGGCAGACGTGCTGCAAATATGTTTACAATAGTGTGAATAGACAAAAGTACAATAGCCACGTTTAGGATGCCACTAGGTACACTGACTGTTTGCTAGTATAATGGCTTAGTTTAAAAAAGTTTGAGTGTGCAATGCAGGCAGATGTGCTGCAAATATGTTTACAATAGTGTGAATAGACAAAAGTACAATAGCCACGTTTAGGATGCCACTAGGTACACTGAGTGTTTGCTAGTATAATGGCTTAGTTTGAAAAAGTTTGAGTGTGCAATGCAGGCAGACGTGCTGCAAATATGTTTACAATAGTGTGAATAGACAAAAGTACAATAGCCACGTTTAGGATGCCACTAGGTACACTGAGTGTTTGCTAGTATAATGGCTTAGTTTAAAAAAGTTTGAGTGTGCAATGCAGGCAGACGTGCTGCAAATATGTTTACAATAGTGTGAATAGACAAAAGTACAATAGCCACGTTTAGGATGCCACTAGGTACACTGACTGTTTGCTAGTATAATGGCTTAGTTTAAAAAAGTTTGAGTGTGCAATGCAGGCAGACGTGCTGCAAATATGTTTACAATAGTGTGAATAGACAAAAGTACAATAGCCACGTTTAGGATGCCACTAGGTACACTGAGTGTTTGCTAGTATAATGGCTTAGTTTAAAAAAGTTTGAGTGTGCAATGCAGGCAGACGTGCTGCAAATATGTTTACAATAGTGTGAATAGACAAAAGTACAATAGCCACGTTTAGGATGCCACTAGGTACACTGAGTGTTTGCTAGTATAATGGCTTAGTTTAAAAAAGTTTGAGTGTGCAATGCAGGCAGACGTGCTGCAAATATGTTTACAATAGTGTAAATAGACAAAAGTACAATAGCCACGTTTAGGATGCCACTAGGTACACTGAGTGTTTGCTAGTATAATGGCTTAGTTTAAAAAAGTTTGAGTGTGCAATGCAGGCAGACGTGCTGCAAATATGTTTACAATAGTGTGAATAGACAAAAGTACAATAGCCACGTTTAGGATGCCACTAGGTACACTGAGTGTTTGCTAGTATAATGGCTTAGTTTAAAAAAGTTTGAGTGTGCAATGCAGGCAGACGTGCTGCAAATATGTTTACAATAGTGTGAATAGACAAAAGTACAATAGCCACGTTTAGGATGCCACTAGGTACACTGAGTGTTTGCTAGTATAATGGCTTAGTTTAAAAAAGTTTGAGTGTGCAATGCAGGCAGACGTGCTGCAAATATGTTTACAATAGTGTGAATAGACAAAAGTACAATAGCCACGTTTAGGATGCCACTAGGTACACTGAGTGTTTGCTAGTATAATGGCTTAGTTTAAAAAAGTTTGAGTGTGCAATGCAGGCAGACGTGCTGCAAATATGTTTACAATAGTGTGAATAGACAAAAGTACAATAGCCACGTTTAGGATGCCACTAGGTACACTGACTGTTTGCTAGTATAATGGCTTAGTTTAAAAAAGTTTGAGTGTGCAATCCAGGCAGACGTGCTGCAAATATGTTTACAATAGTGTGAATAGACAAAAGTACAATAGCCACGTTTAGGATGCCACTAGGTACACTGAGTGTTTGCTAGTATAATAGCTTAGTTAAAAAAAGGTGGAGTGTGCAATGCAGGCAGACGTGCTGCAAATATGTTTACAATAGTGTGAATAGACAAAAGTCCAATAGCCACGTTTAGGATGCCACTAGGTACACTGACTGTTTCCTAGTATAATGGCTTAGTTTAAAAAAGTTGGAGTGTGCAATGCAGGCAGACGTGCTCTGCAAATGTCTTTGCACTAGTGGGACTATAGCAAAGTCCAATAGCCACGGTTAGGATGCCACTAGGTACACTGAGTAATTGCTAGTATAATGGCTTAGTTTAAAAAAGTTTGAGTGTGCAATGCAGGCAGACGTGCTGCAAATATGTTTACAATAGTGTGAATAGACAAAAGTACAATAGCCACGTTTAGGATGCCACTAGGTACACTGACTGTTTGCTAGTATAATGGCTTAGTTTAAAAAAGTTTGAGTGTGCAATGCAGGCAGACGTGCTGCAAATATGTTTACAATAGTGTGAATAGACAAAAGTACAATAGCCACGTTTAGGATGCCACTAGGTACACTGACTGTTTGCTAGTATAATGGCTTAGTTTAAAAAAGTTTGAGTGTGCAATGCAGGCAGACGTGCTCTGCAAATGTCTTTACACTAGTGGGACTATAGCAAAGTCCAATAGCCACGTTTAGGATGCCACTAGGTACACTGAGTGTTTGCTAGTAAAATGGCTTAGTTTAAAAAAGTTGGAATGTGCAATACAGGCAGACGTGCTCTGCAAATGTCTTTGCACTAGTGGGACTATAGCAAAGTCCAATAGCCACGTTTAGGATGCCACTAGGTACACTGACTGTTTGCTAGTATAATGGCTTAGTTAAAAAGAGTTGGAGTCTGTAATGCAGGCAGACGTGCTCTGCAAATGTCTTTGCACTAGTGGGACTATAGCAAAGTCCAATAGCCACGTTTAGGATGCCACTAGGTACACTGAGTGTTTGCTAGTATAATGGCTTAGTTTAAAAAAGTTTGAGTGTGCAATGCAGGCAGACGTGCTGCAAATATGTTTACAATAGTGTGAATAGACAAAAGTACAATAGCCACGTTTAGGATGCCACTAGGTACACTGAGTGTTTGCTAGTATAATGGCTTAGTTTAAAAAAGTTTGAGTGTGCAATGCAGGCAGACGTGCTGCAAATATGTTTACAATAGTGTGAATAGACAAAAGTACAATAGCCACGTTTAGGATGCCACTAGGTACACTGACTGTTTGCTAGTATAATGGCTTAGTTTAAAAAAGTTTGAGTGTCCAATGCAGGCAGACGTGCTGCAAATATGTTTACAATAGTGTGAATAGACAAAAGTACAATAGCCACGTTTAGGATGCCACTAGGTACACTGACTGTTTGCTAGTATAATGGCTTAGTTTAAAAAAGTTTGAGTGTGCAATGCAGGCAGACGTGCTGCAAATATGTTTACAATAGTGTGAATAGACAAAAGTACAATAGCCACGTTTAGGATGCCACTAGGTACACTGAGTGTTTGCTAGTATAATGGCTTAGTTTGAAAAAGTTTGAGTGTGCAATGCAGGCAGACGTGCTGCAAATATGTTTACAATAGTGTGAATAGACAAAAGTACAATAGCCACGTTTAGGATGCCACTAGGTACACTGAGTGTTTGCTAGTATAATGGCTTAGTTTAAAAAAGTTTGAGTGTGCAATGCAGGCAGACGTGCTGCAAATATGTTTACAATAGTGTGAATAGACAAAAGTACAATAGCCACGTTTAGGATGCCACTAGGTACACTGAGTGTTTGCTAGTATAATGGCTTAGTTTAAAAAAGTTTGAGTGTGCAATGCAGGCAGACGTGCTGCAAATATGTTTACAATAGTGTGAATAGACAAAAGTACAATAGCCACGTTTAGGATGCCACTAGGTACACTGAGTGTTTGCTAGTATAATGGCTTAGTTTAAAAAAGTTTGAGTGTGCAATGCAGGCAGACGTGCTGCAAATATGTTTACAATAGTGTGAATAGACAAAAGTACAATAGCCACGTTTAGGATGCCACTAGGTACACTGAGTGTTTGCTAGTATAATGGCTTAGTTTAAAAAAGTTTGAGTGTGCAATGCAGGCAGACGTGCTGCAAATATGTTTACAATAGTGTGAATAGACAAAAGTACAATAGCCACGTTTAGGATGCCACTAGGTACACTGACTGTTTGCTAGTATAATGGCTTAGTTTAAAAAAGTTTGAGTGTGCAATGCAGGCAGACGTGCTGCAAATATGTTTACAATAGTGTGAATAGACAAAAGTACAATAGCCATGTTTAGGATGCCACTAGGTACACTGAGTGTTTGCTAGTATAATGGCTTAGTTTAAAAAAGTTTGAGTGTGCAATGCAGGCAGACGTGCTGCAAATATGTTTACAATAGTGTGAATAGACAAAAGTACAATAGCCACGTTTAGGATGCCACTAGGTACACTGAGTGTTTGCTAGTATAATGGCTTAGTTTAAAAAAAGTTTGAGTGTGCAATCCAGGCAGACGTGCTGCAAATATGTTTACAATAGTGTGAATAGACAAAAGTACAATAGCCACGTTTAGGATGCCACTAGGTACACTGAGTGTTTGCTAGTATAATGGCTTAGTTTAAAAAAGTTTGAGTGTGCAATGCAGGCAGACGTGCTGCAAATATGTTTACAATAGTGTGAATAGACAAAAGTACAATAGCCACGTTTAGGATGCCACTAGGTACACTGAGTGTTTGCTAGTATAATGGCTGAGTTAAAAAAAGGTGGAGTGTGCAATGCAGGCAGACGTGCTGCAAATATGTTTACAATAGTGTGAATAGACAAAAGTCCAATAGCCACGTTTAGGATGCCACTAGGTACACTGACTGTTTGCTAGTATAATGGCTTAGTTTAAAAAAGTTGGAGTGTGCAATACAGGCAGACGTGCTCTGCAAATGTCTTTGCACTAGTGGGACTATAGCAAAGTCCAATAGCCACGTTTAGGATGCCACTAGGTACACTGAGTGTTTGCTAGTATAATGGCTTAGTTTAAAAAAGTTTGAGTGTGCAATGCAGGCAGACGTGCTGCAAATATGTTTACAATAGTGTGAATAGACAAAAGTACAATAGCCACGTTTAGGATGCCACTAGGTACACTGACTGTTTGCTAGTATAATGGCTTAGTTTAAAAAAGTTTGAGTGTGCAATGCAGGCAGACGTGCTGCAAATATGTTTACAATAGTGTGAATAGACAAAAGTACAATAGCCACGTTTAGGATGCCACTAGGTACACTGAGTGTTTGCTAGTATAATGGCTTAGTTTAAAAAAGTTTGAGTGTGCAATGCAGGCAGACGTGCTCTGCAAATGTCTTTGCACTAGTGGGACTATAGCAAAGTCCAATAGCCACGTTTAGGATGCCACTAGGTACACTGAGTGTTTGCTAGTATAATGGCTTAGTTTAAAAAAGTTTGAGTGTGCAATGCAGGCAGACGTGCTGCAAATATGTTTACAATAGTGTGAATAGACAAAAGTACAATAGCCACGTTTAGGATGCCACTAGGTACACTGAGTGTTTGCTAGTATAATGGCTTAGTTTAAAAAAGTTTGAGTGTGCAATGCAGGCAGACGTGCTGCAAATATGTTTACAATAGTGTGAATAGACAAAAGTACAATAGCCACGTTTAGGATGCCACTAGGTACACTGACTGTTTGCTAGTATAATGGCTTAGTTTAAAAAAGTTTGAGTGTGCAATGCAGGCAGACGTGCTGCAAATATGTTTACAATAGTGTGAATAGACAAAAGTACAATAGCCACGTTTAGGATGCCACTAGGTACACTGAGTGTTTGCTAGTATAATGGCTTAGTTTAAAAAAGTTTGAGTGTGCAATGCAGGCAGACGTGCTGCAAATATGTTTACAATAGTGTGAATAGACAAAAGTACAATAGCCACGTTTAGGATGCCACTAGGTACACTGAGTGTTTGCTAGTATAATGGCTTAGTTTAAAAAAAGTTTGAGTGTGCAATCCAGGCAGACGTGCTGCAAATATGTTTACAATAGTGTGAATAGACAAAAGTACAATAGCCACGTTTAGGATGCCACTAGGTACACTGAGTGTTTGCTAGTATAATGGCTTAGTTTAAAAAAGTTTGAGTGTGCAATGCAGGCAGACGTGCTGCAAATATGTTTACAATAGTGTGAATAGACAAAAGTACAATAGCCACGTTTAGGATGCCACTAGGTACACTGAGTGTTTGCTAGTATAATGGCTGAGTTAAAAAAAGGTGGAGTGTGCAATGCAGGCAGACGTGCTGCAAATATGTTTACAATAGTGTGAATAGACAAAAGTCCAATAGCCACGTTAAGGATGCCACTAGGTACACTGACTGTTTGCTAGTATAATGGCTTAGTTTAAAAAAGTTGGAGTGTGCAATGCAGGCAGACGTGCTCTGCAAATGTCTTTGCACTAGTGGGACTATAGCAAAGTCCAATAGCCACGTTTAGGATGCCACTAGGTACACTGAGTGTTTGCTAGTATAATGGCTTAGTTTAAAAATGTTTGAGTGTGCAATGCAGGCAGACGTGCTGCAAATATGTTTACAATAGTGTGAATAGACAAAAGTACAATAGCCACGTTTAGGATGCCACTAGGTACACTGACTGTTTGCTAGTATAATGGCTTAGTTTAAAAAAGTTTGAGTGTGCAATGCAGGCAGACGTGCTGCAAATATGTTTACAATAGTGTGAATAGACAAAAGTACAATAGCCACGTTTAGGATGCCACTAGGTACACTGACTGTTTGCTAGTATAATGGCTTAGTTTAAAAAAGTTTGAGTGTGCAATGCAGGCAGACGTGCTGCAAATATGTTTACAATAGTGTGAATAGACAAAAGTACAATAGCCACGTTTAGGATGCCACTAGGTACACTGAGTGTTTGCTAGTATAATGGCTTAGTTTAAAAAAGTTTGAGTGTGCAATGCAGGCAGACATGCTCTGCAAATGTCTTTGCACTAGTGGGACTATAGCAAAGTCCAATAGCCACGTTTAGGATGCCACTAGGTACACTGACTGTTTGCTAGTATAATAGCTTAGTTAAAAAGAGTTGGAGTCTGTAATGCAGGCAGACGTGCTCTGCAAATGTCTTTGCACTAGTGGGACTATAGCAAAGTCCAATAGCCACGTTTAGGATGCCACTAGGTACACTGAGTGTTTGCTAGTATAATGGCTTAGTTATAATGAGTTGGAGTGTGCAGAGGACAGGAGGGTACAGTGGCAGGATTGTGGGGCTCTGGGTAGAGGAATGGAAGCCTGCCTTTCTATTCCCTCCTAATGGTGAAATGCAGGGAGGAAATCCCTGACCTTGGCTACACAGACGCTGTTGCTGTTTTCAGGACCTGTCACCTATGGCTCTCTGACCCTGCCGGTTTGAGCCCTTAAAAGGACTGCTAGAATGTGCTCTCCCTAAGCTGTCTAACGCTGTGTATGCAGCGCATACAGCTGTATCGGCGATAGCACTCAGGAGGACGGAGCTGCGACAGTGATGTCTGACACCAAAGACTTAGAAGGCAGATAATGGCGTCCTGGAGGAAAATGTCCGTTTTTATAATGCAGGGACATGTGACATGGACATCCTATCACACATGCCGTTGCTTCTCTGGCTAAAAGTCCTCTTAGCTGTGTGTGTGTGTCTGGGATTGGCTGACATGCTGGCCCGCCCCACAAGACGCGCGCGCTTAGGGAAGGAAGACAAGAAAAAAAAAAAAAAATGGCGATCGCCATTATAGAAACAGCAGTGATCTGAAGGCGCTGTTCACGCACACTATACACTGAAATGTCATAATAGTGTGATTCACAGAGTGACTTACACTATTACAGCAGAAACCAAGCTAGGATTTAGCTGTTTTTTTGCTGCTCGAACCGTTCTCGAACGTTTCTAGAACTATCGAGCTTTTGCAAAAAAGCTCGAGTTCTAGTTCGATCTAGAACATGCCCCAAAATCACTCGAGCCTAGAACTGGAGAACCACGAACCACGAACCACGCTCAACTCTACTCAAGACCCTTCGCTATCCCTTATCTCGGAGGTAGAATAGAATAGAGAAACAAAACAAACCATCTCATAAGTTGTCTTCTTTAGGTGATATCAGCGTTTCAACATATGAGTTGTTTAAACACATAGTGACTATAAGGGACCACCAATAAAAGGTTTGTTGTTTTAAAAGATCTTTTTGAAAATTCCCTTTATTAGCGCTCCATGAGACCATGCCTTTTGTTCCTCTATTGTATCTCTTCCCCTTGAGGGAAGTTCCATAGGAGCTGCTGTAAGGAAAGCCTAATTGGATTAGTACTATTGTTTGCCGGGTGTTTGCACGGAGTATGGGACCCGCTGTGAAGGCAAGCAGCTGCAGTGTGTGGATTCACGTGACGCCTAGACCAAGTCTTTTCCTGATTCAGCATTGGAGAGAGGACAGTTGGAATCTCTCCCTAAATATAATAAATCCTACTACTGGGGTTGTGCGGGGCCGCCAACCCTATAAGGTGAGCAGTATTTAGGAATTTTATAATTCTAAACCCGCTAGTGCTTCTCATTGCGCCCCCCACTTTTTTTCTTTTCTTTTTACATTATCTCAGAGGTAGGCTTGACAGTAGCCAGGTCTGAGCCCCCAGCATGACCCTGACTCCAGTCGAGCCCTGATCTTACTCCCCCTTTCCCCCACCCTTAGGGCGAGTTGGAAAACACAATAACAAAACCCCACAAATACGACATGGACAAGGGAGAACAATAACAATATATGTACAGGGGAACAACAAAAAGGGAACAAAGTAATGCACAACAAGAGAACATCCACACTACTCAATATCATAACACAGATCACCATAAACAGGATCACCACAAAGGTCGAGATCGCTGAAACTTATGCTGAAGCTATCATTGGCGCATACTGGAAGAAAGCCATGCTTTAAATAGGAAAGAGACAGCTGCAATTAGCTACCTGAGCTTCTAGTTCCTGCTCACCAGTCTGGAGGAGTTAAGTCCTGCAGGGCTGAAGAACAGTGAACCTGAATCAGCCGACACCCAGCTCTGGCAGAACAATTTACAAGTCTCAGGTTGCTTGTCAGACTCTGTAGTGCATGCAAAGCCAAACATTCCATGACCCCCCATGCTAAATCTCCTGGATGTGATGGTAAACTTTTCAGCCCCTATAGATAAATCTTTGATTAGGAAAATGCTAAAAAAATAAAAAGATAATGTTAATAACATAAATTATATTTAAAATGGAATGACTTGAAAGTATTTTGATTGCTAGGTCACCCTTTAAATCTTTAATGTGTATCTAAGGTATGGACTCAATCACTATAAGCTGCTTTAATTCCTTACTATATTAATTGGAAACATATTCCTTGCCTTTTCAAAAGCTATTTTTTGCCATTACCTGTTCTGTTTTTTCAGATATTCCCATGAAAGGTTTGTTTGCTTCTGGCAGGCCTAATCACAGTTTGAAGGAGGCTGTACACAGTACTACATACAAATTCTTTTGTATAAAATGTCTTGAGAAGAAGGGTTTAATTCCCACATCCCAAAAGGTGACAGATCAGCAAATGCAGACACAACTGTTGACATCTTTCCAACAATGATTACTACTGTACACAAATAACCATTTGACAGATACTTATGTAAATATATGCAAAACGTAGCACTTTCATGCAGTGCAGGTACTTCATTGAACCAGACTGAATCAATATTGGCTTTAATACGCCTTTATTGAACTGAGAAAACATAGATTAGTGTAGCAAAATTCTATAATTTTACTTTTCTTCTAGAATTCAGTTTTTGGTTTATTCCCATTTATTAAAGGTAAGAATCCCCAGTTGTCATAGTAAATGGTGAGATAAAAACATTATATTGGTAAGCTTTTTACTTATTCTCCAAGTATGAGGTAGATTACAACTAAAGGCTATGTTCACACAGGGTGTTTTTAGTGCGTTTTTGGTGCTTTTTTTTTGGTAACAAAACTTGATCTCTTGGCAGTACAGAAGTTACTGTATTATTGACAAGACTGATTTTTTCCAAGAAGCACAGCTTCAGGGGTAGAATACATTGCTTTCTTGACTTCAACTTTGTATAGCACATATCTAGAGACTTTTGCCTCGATTTAGCAATTTTACCAGAATGATGCCGTTAATTGCTTTGAAAAGTCGCAACATTTTTCCATAACTCAGAACTGTACAAAAAATGTGGGACTTTTGTCGCGGGCGGAAAGGCCGCGCTCGCTACGCTCGGTCCGCTGCTGCTGCTGCTCGGTGGCTCGAGCGGTGGGCCGGACCCGGAGACTCGAGCGGCGCTCCTCGCCCACGAGTGAAAAGGGGGTGGTTTGTTTTGGGAGATAGTTTGTGACGCCACCCACGGGTCGTGGTGATAATGGGCACCACCGCTGATGATGACGGGGATCCCGGGAGCGATGGCAGGGAGCAGCTAGGATGTTGTCCCCTCCGTGGGTAGGGGTTGGTGATCCCGGGGCCCGGTGGTGTAACGGGGAGGCTGGATGGCTGAGGTGCAGGGTTGCAAGGGCAGCGCGGTGCGGTGCCGGATGGCACTGTGGTACTCACTCAGACACAGATGCACAGAGTCTCTGGTAAACCAAACAGCTGGATGGACGGGTCCCGCAGCCGGCTGCAGTGTTTGTGCTCTCCCCGGACAGGGTGATGGTGGCTGTCTTTCCCTGCACCTTGTTAGAATGTTCTGACTCCTGTGGTTGCCCACCGGTAGTCCACTCCCCGGCGTATAGGTACCGAAGGAGCCCGTTTTGCCCGCAGGCTCTGGCCCTTGGATCTATAGCCTATGGCGGTGGCTGTGTATCCTCTCGGTGTGGACTGTTGCCTTCTGTCGGGTCTTGGGTGTTAGGAAACCCCTGGCATTCTGGTCACTTTCGGATTTGACCGTTGTCGGCGGCTCCAAGCCTAGTCGGGGTCCGATGGCCCTGCCTTTGTGCTTAGCTTCACTCCACTCCCCGGTTCGGTACCATCGGGCCACTGCCCGACCCCGGTCCTACGGTTCTGCAGAGATCCACTAACTCCTGAAGACGGCCACCACCGTCTGCCGACCTTGCTGTTTGTGTCTTGGCCCCTACCCAGACACCGACAGTTTTTGTCCTCTCACTTTTACCTCCAAACTCAATCTGTCACTTTTCCCGCCTCCAGGCCTGTGAACTCCTCGGTGGGTGGGGCCTACCACCTGGCTCCGCCCCACCTGTTGTGGACATCAGACCCTGGAGGGAGGCAACAAGGGTTTTTGTTTGACTGGTGTTACTATCCAGGGGAGGGGGTGTGTGTGTTGTTATGTCTGTGACTACCTAGCTAGTCCAGGGCGTCACACTTTTCACGCCAATACCTCTTAATTCCCCAACATGGATACAGCTAGAGTGAGACAGGGGCATGGTGCTTGTATGATGCCACAGCTCATCTAATTCATGACTAAAGAAATATTTCTGGTGTGACATATGCAGATGCCTGCCAATTGTCAAACACTTACTTAATTTAGAGGCATGTGCCTCATAATGAATTATGAGTGCTTAAATCATACATGCCCCCTGATAATGACTGACTAGAAAATTCCGGTCTTGATGAATTGGGGCCTATGCATCCACATGTTATGCATGTGGCTTAAAGGGAATCTGTCAGCAGATTTTTGTTACCTCATCTGAGAGCAGCATTATGTAGGCAAAGAGTCCCTGAATACAGCACTGCCTCAATTACATTACTGGCTGCAGCCATTCTGAGAAAATCAAAGATTTTAGTTTTAGCATTTAGTGGAGCTTAATAAGCTACCCGTCCACCCCAGGCTTTCAGTGTACATATCCATGGACAAAAGCTGATAATCACAGAAAGGGGCAGAGTCAGACTAGAACTCATGTGCTCCTGCTCCTGAGTCCACTAATAATAAAGTTGCTGAAGCCTAAACTAACAATGTAAAAAAAAACACACTTTGTGATAAGAGATGCCTGGCTGTAATCTGTATGTTAACCATTGCAACATGCTGTCTTCAGATTAGATAGCAAAAAACTGCTGACAGATTGCCTTTAACTCTTTTTTTTATGCTGAATCGTACAAGAGTCTAAAGGCCCCGTCACACTAAGCAACATCGCTAGCAACATCGCTGCTAACGAACAACTTTTGTGACGTAGCAGCGATGTTGCTAGTGATGTCGCTGTGTGTGACATCCAGCAACAACCTGGCCCCTGCTGTGAGGTCGTTGGTTGTTGCTGAATGTCCTGGGCCATTTTTTAGTTGTTGCTCTCCCGCTGTTAAGCGCACATCGCTGTGTGTGACAGGGAGACAGCAACAACTAAATGTGCAGGCAGCAGGAGCCGGCTTCTGCGGACTCTGGTAACCACAGTAAACATCGGGTAACCAAGAAGCCCTGTCCTTGGTTACCCGATATTTACCTTTGTTACCAGCCTCCGCCGCTCTCACTGTCAGTGCCGGCTCCTGCTCTGTGCACATGTAGCTGCAGGACACATCGGGTTAATTAACCCGATGTGTGCTGTAGCTAGGAGAGCAAGGAGCCAGCGCTAAGCGGTGTGCGCGGCTCCCTGCTCTCTGCACATGTAGCTGCAGCACACATCGGGTAATTAACCCGATGTGTGCTGTAATTAGGAGAGCAGGGAGCCAGCGCTAAGCGGTGTGCGCTGCTCCCTGCTCTCTGGACGTGTAGCTGCGTGCGCTGGTAACTAAGGTAAATATCGGGTTGGTTACCCGATATTTACCTTAGTTACCAAGCGCAGCATCTTCCACGCGGCGCTGGGGGCTGGTCACTGGTTGCTGGTGAGCTCACCAGCAACTTGTGTAGCGACGCGACAGCGATCCCTGCCAGGTCAGGTTGCTGGTGGGATCGCTGGAGCGTCGCAGTGTGACATCTCACCATCAACCTCCTAGCAACTTACCAGCGATCCCTATCGTTGTTGGGATCACTGGTAAGTTGTTTAGTGTGACTGGACCTTAAATGAAAACATAAAATATCTTACATTCAAAAATCATACAACCATAAAACTCTAAATCCAGCTCTTTAAGCGACCATCCTTATCTTTTCATAATGTTTTTGCAAATTAAAATTATAAGTAGTCATTTTGTTATATACAGAAGAAATTATATTTTCCAGTCACAGAGTAAGGCGGTTATTATTCTGAGCAATACTGTGTTCATTTATTAGAAGAGCCATTGTGCATCAAACATTAAGCTGTTATATCCCTGCCACATCATGCATGAGACATATTTGATTAATGGTACATAAAGTCAAAATGTACTTTAAGGTCTGCAGCAATCTATGTGAAGCAGCATTGATGGAACTGAAAATATATCAGCCCATGGAGCCACTAGCTATGATTTAATATAAGGAAAAGTCCACAGTTGGGTTTATTTTGGAAATCCTTGCTGACTTTACTGTACACTGTTGATTTTAAGAATTTTTTTTAATGTATTAAGCCATATCTGACTGTTTCACAGCAATTATTATCATAAACATAGGCTGCTCATCTATTTTATACGAGCTCAGGAAAATATGTTAGGTTTAGTAAAATGACAGCTATAAAGTGAGAAAGAAATATAGCAAAATGTAATCATGTCATGTCTGAAACCTAAATATTTTTATTAAGTAAGAGAAGTGCTAAATACTTAGCCAAGGATATTTTTATATACGGGTATTGCTGAAGTAGGTACAGTTGAAACCAGAAGTTTACATACATGATCTAAAAAGATCCATGTTTTACTCACTATCCGGCATGAAATCAGAGTAAACCTTTCCATCAGGTCAATTAGGAATCAAAATTATTTATATACTTCTGATTTCAACTGTATATACACATGAAATAATAGTTGAATTATATTTTTTTTTTAATATATCTAATGTAGAAAAAGTCCATTAGTTTAAAATCTGTTACCTATTGTAACTATTTAACCATTTCTTATCTACCTATTCACTTATAATAAAAAATGAATATGAATAGGCCCTCTTTGCCTATATATACGCCTCCTGTATTTTAATATTTGTTTGTCTTATCATCCTCAGTCTTTAACTTATGATGGATAGAATGAGGATCTGAAGAATTTTGACACATCAATAACTCATACTGAGTTGAATCTTTAATATAGTGTAATTTCTTCCAGGTAGGCTTGCTAATGGACCTCATCCCTTAGGTCATATGTGCAAGATTTTGCTGCAGTATTAAACATGGTGTAATCATAGTCCTATCTGTTGATGGTGATATTTACAGTTTTGTTTCAAAGGGTAACGTACACTACTCTTCAGTAAATTTGGCCAATAAAGAACATCCAAAGGACTCCCGGGGAGTCATACCTCACTCCATAAGCTTAAAGGGGTTGTCCGGGACATAAAATATCTTTTCCAAATATATAGCCTTACACCCTAACCACTTTTGCAATTATCTTTATTAAACAATACCCTACTCTTTTCCCTGTCTAGTTAAACTCTGTTTTTTACTGTATGAATCATCATCAGGGTGTGGCAATGGTGTCATTCACTGCTTCTATCAGAGCGGTGCTAAAAGCAATGATTCACACCAGCACCGCCATCTGATGACAATTCATTTGAGAGCGATACTAGAAGCTTTGAGGCAATGCTACTGTTACTCATTGCTTCTATCTGTGTCCCCTGATGATTTCACAGAAGCAACGGCGGCAGTTGAGATAGGAGAAGAGAGCCGGTGCTGCACTCAAAAATTACACATCATCCATCATCATGGATCCAGGACAACTTCAGAGGAGGTGGCAATGTCAGAAACTAGTAAGTAACAGCAGCGCTGTCCACTGATGACATGCTGTTCCAGGAGAGGGTAAAAGATGCTGTAGGGAAGTGATTGCAGCCCCAGCCTCCTGTGACATCATTTTGAGACTCCTCTTAAACAAAACCTCAGAAAATATTTAGGGTTTAGATAGATAGGGAATAGTGTAGGGTATTGTATAATAAAAATAATTACAAAAGTGGTTAACGTATAAAGACAGATATTTAGAAAATACAATTTAGGTGCCAGACCAACCCTTTAACTAAGGCAGAGATAGGTCCAAGGGAATCATTAAAGCCCTTTGGAAAACCTGATTGGTCATTTCGGCATTTTACATTACATGCTATCTTTGTGCACCCAAGCCTTAACTAAGTTCTGCCAGGCTTCTTATACATGTTCTAAGATAAATAGGTCTTACCTGGGAGCAATAAGATATTTTATTCTGTAGCACATATGTTATCATGAAAATTATTACATACATAGTAACATCTGGTAATACTACAAATTTTAAGCTTAAACAACCATCGATTAACTCAAACATTCCATCACCTCATTACAAAAAGCAAGTATCTCATTGACTCCACTTCACCAACAATACACATCTGGTTATTGTTGTGGTGAAAATGTAGCAAAGATACTAAAAACAATTGTGTGATCTCAAGCTAACAAAGCTTTGAGGTTCCATCAGCGTGGATATTTCTGATGTATATAAGGGATAACTGGCTCTCCCCAAACTGAGGATCAGGTAAGAGAAGGGCTAGGGCTTTTTAAGTATTTTTTGTTCTCCCAGGGACTAAGCCAGGCACATAAATATGTGGAAGTGGCTTACTTCACTCATTGAGAAAATATGTACTTTCTGATTATGCCTGCATGTTTAGTGTTTTGAGGTATTTGTAGCTTTGCAATGCAATTTTTGTTTTTTATCATCTGGCCCTAGATGTCTTATGATGTTGTCATGCACGGACTAGGGGAGAGCCCGGCGTGAGGTCAATACACAACTTAAAATGGGGAAAACACCACGACAAGACAAGGCCTACACCTAGGAAACTTTAACAATGGTGGGCCCTAAAGCTAGTGAGAGGGAAGATGGACACCTCCTCCACTTACCTCCCACTCTACCCTGCACTCCTAGCCAGTCCCTATACAGGTTCCTCACCTGTCGCCGAGCTGGAACCTGAAGCCCTGAGATGGATCAACAATACTCCCTGGCTAAGGAGTGAGCAGGTAAAGGATACTAGTCTCACTACTGCACTAAAACAACCCACCAGGAAAGGAAGACAGACATGGGGAAAACAACAACTGAATGCTGCAATCTGAACCAAGACTGTAGCCACCACAGCAACTACAGCAGAGGGAATTACACTCACCTAAACAGGTTGTGAAAATCACAGCCCCTATAACAGCCACGAGATGAACAGGTGAATAGCTGCAGCCCCAAGGGGGGTAGATGTGTCGTGATAAGAGAAACGGGATTTCAGCCGCGATGTCACTACATCATAAAGTATTAAAAATGTATGTCTTTATTCTTTCATGCACAGCTCAACGCAAATTATATATATAAATATATATATATTAGCTGTAGTACCCAGGCGTTGCCCGGGAAAATAACTGTCTCTCTCTCTCTCCTAGTCTCTGTCTGTGTGTCACTGTCTGTCTGTCTACTTCCTTGTCTGTCTGTGTCTATGCCTCTGTCTGTCTGTTTCTATCTCTCTGTATTTGTATCAGTCTATCTGTCTCCATCTCTGTGTCTGTGTGTCTCTATTTCTGTGTGTCTATGTGTGTCTGTCTGTCTTTGTCTGTCTCTTTCTCCGTCTGTCTTTGTCTCTTTCCCCATCTGTCTTTGTCTCTCTTTCCCCGTCTGTCTTTGTCTGTCTCTTTCCCCGTCTGTCTTTGTCTGTCTCTTTCCCCGTCTGTCTTTGTCTGTCTCTTTCCAGGTCTGTCTCTTTGCACGTCTGTCTCTTTGCCCGTCTGTCTCATTGCCCGTCTGTCTCTTTCCCGGGCTGTCTCTTTGCCCGTCTGTCTCTTTGCCCGTCTGCCTCTTTGCCCGTCTGTCTCTCTCCTCGGCTGTCTCTTTCCAAGGCTGTCTCTTTGCACGGCTGTCTCTTTCCATGGCTGTCTCTTTCCAGGGCTGTCTCTTTCCAGGGCTGTCTCTTTCCCCGTTTGTCTCTTTCTCCGGCTGTCTCTTTCCCCCGGCTGTGTCTTTCCACGGCTGTCTCTTTCCATGGCTGTCTCTTTCCATGGCTGTCTCTTTCCCCGGCTGTCTCTTTCCCCGTCTGTCTCTTTCCCTGTCTGTCTGTCCTCTCTTTCCCTGTTTCCCTCTCTCTGTCTGTCTGTCTTTTTCTGGCTGTCTCTATCCGTCTCCCCACCGACATCATATTACCTCACACATAAGCTTCTTATACTAACAGTTTATTTTGTTCCTATAACAACCACTGACAGTTGCTATTAATAGCCTGTAGCTCCCGCAGACACACACACACACACACACACACACACACACACACACACACACACTCAGCTTTATATATTAGACTAGCTGTACTACCCGGCTTCGCCCGGGTTAATTACTGCTATTAACAAAATAGAATGTATTAACAAAAATGTATTCTGCACACAAAAACCACAAAACAAATAGATAGAAATGTAATTATTAAAAGGCAAAAACTAAGCTAATAGAAGCATATGTGCTCAAGTACGTGGTAGTGTGTGGCGCATTTTGTGTGTGTGTTCATATCCCCGAGAGTGGTGAGTATCCCATGTCGGGGCCCCACCTTAGCAACTGTATGGTTTATACTCTTTAGCGCCATTGCTCTCATTCTTTAAGTCCCCCTTGTTCACATCTGGCAGCTGTCAATTTGCCCCCAACACTTTTGGTTTCACTTTTTCCCCATTATGTAGATAGGGGCAAAATTGATTGGTAAATTGGAACACGCGGGGTTATAATAATATTGATTCATTTATATAGCGTTATTAATTCCATAGCGCTTTACATACATTGGCAACACAGTCCCCATTGGGGCTCACAATCTAAATTCCTTATCAGTATTTTTTTTGGTGTGTGGGAGGAAACCCACGCAAACACGGGGAGAACATACAAACTCCTTGAAGATGTTGTCCTTAGTGGGACTAGAACCCAGGACCTCAGCGCTGCAAGACTGCAGTGCTAACCACTGAGCCACCGTGCGGGGGTTAAAATTTTGCCTCACAACATAGCACCCGGCGCTGCCCGGGATGGTAACTGTCTCTCTGTTTCTCCTCCATTCTCTGTCTGTCTCTCAATCTGTATATATCTCTCTGTCTCTCTTTCTATCTATTTGTCTGTCTGTCTCTTTCTCTGTCTGCCTCTGACTGTCTCTGTCTCTTTCTCTGTCTGTCTCAATCTCTTTCCCTGTCTGTCTATCTATCTCTTTCCCTGTCTGTCTATCTATCTCTGTCACTTTCCCTGTCTGTCTCTTTCCCTGTCTGTCTCTTTCTCTCTTTCCCTCTCTTTCCCTGTCTGTCTCTTTCCCTCTCTTTCCCTGTCTGTCTCTTTCCCTCTGTCTATTTCCCTGTGTCTAAGAAGAGGAGCTGTGGAAAAGAAAGCGCAATAGGGTCTTACTGCCGCTGCAGTTTGGATCCGTAGTCACTCACGATCATGTACCCATTACCCGGATTGAGTTCTTGGCTCTCTCTGGAGTTCATCACTCTATGGATTTAACACATTCAACTGATAGATGTTTATTCATGGTGTATATATATATGCTTGTACATTTTATTATTAATTTTTTCATGTCTTTACAGATAATTGTAATAAGTTTATTTTTCAATGTTCACTCATTTTATTATGGTTTGTCAGTACTTGGGTCACCTGTATTGAACAAGAGCTGTATGTTTTTTTCTTTTTACGATGTCCTTTCTGTATTGCGTCATGCACTGTCCACGTTGCACCCTTTCCCGCCTGTTTTTTCTATACGGGGCGGTACTCTGACGTCACTTGATCTATTTAATGTATACATGTGTCTACTACGGTAGATTTGATGTTGTTCTTATGGTCCTGAGGAAGGGAGCAGAGCTCCTGAAACGCGTAGACCTATGCTACAATAAAGCCACATCAATCCGACATCCTGACTTGTGATCATTGGCGCGGTATAGAAACCCTTTTCTACAATTGTCTCTGTTATTTCCCTGTGTCTGTCTCTTTATCTGTCTCTTTACCTGTCTTTGTCTTTCTCTTACTCTGTCTATCTCTTGCCCTCTCTTTCCCTGTCTGTCTGTTTCCCTGTGTCTTTCTCTGTCTCTTTGTCTGTGTCTGTCTCTTTACCTGTCTGTGTCTGTCTCTTAACCTGTCTCTCTCTTTCCCTCTCTTTCCCTGTCTGTCTCTTTCCCCATCAGTCTGTCTCTTTGTCTGTGTCTGTCTCTTTGTGTCTGTCTCTTACCCTGTTTATGTCTGTTTCTTACAATGTCTGTGTCTGCCTCTTTCCCTGTCTGTGTCTGTCTCTTTTCCTGGCTGCATTGTGACACGTCAACATTACATTTAAGGGCGTGGCTTTGCATTCTTCTGAAGTTCTGGCTGCACTGTGGCTCCCAGCTCCATTCGCTGTAATGGAGGCAGGTTTTTTGGTGAATAACTGTAAAGCGCGGGGTTAAAGTTTCCCCTCAAAACATAGCCTATGACGCTCTCGGGGTCCAGAAGTGTGAGTGTGCAAAATTTTGTGGCTGTAGCTGCGACGGTGCAGATGCCAATCCCGGACATACACACACACACACACACACACATTTAGCTTTATATCTAACTAGCTGTACTACCCGGCTGCGCCTGGGTTAATAACTGTTGTTAACAAAATAGAATATATTAACATTCCCGTGATAGAATGTATAAATAGAATGTATTAACGCCCGGGATAGTAACTGTCTCTCTGTGTCTCTCCCATTCTCTGTCTGTCTCCCCCTCTGTATATGTCTCTCTCTCTCTTTGTCTGTCTGTCTCTTTCCCTGTCTGTCTCTGACTGTCTCTGTCTCTTTCTCCGTCTGTCTCAATCTCTGTCCCTGTCTGTCTATCTATCTCTTTCCCTGTCTGTCTATCTATCTCTGTCATTTTCCCTGTCTGTCTCTTTCCCTTTCTTTCCCTGTCTGTTTCTTTCGCTCTTTCCCTCTGTCTCTTTCCATGTGTCTGTCTCTTTGTCTGTCTCTTTACCTGTCTTTGTATGTCTCTTACCCTGTCTGTCTGTTTCCCTTTCTTTCCCTGTCTGTCTGTTTCCCTGTGTCTGTCTCTGTCTCTTTGTCTGTGTCTGTCTCTTTTTCTGTGTGTCTCATTGTGTCTGTCTCTTACCCTGTCGATGTCTGTTTCTTACCCTGTCTGTGTCTGCCTCTTTCCCTGTCTGTGTCTGTCTCTTTCCCTGGCTGCATTGTGACACGCCAACATTACATATAAGGGCGTAGCTGCGCATTCTTCTGAAATTCTGGCTGCACTGTGGCTCCCAGCTCCATTCATACACACACACACACACACACACACACACATACACACACATTAAGCTTTATATATTAGATATATAAAGCTGAATGTGTGTATATGTGTGTGTATGTATTATTATTATTATTATTATTATTTATTATTATAGCGCCATTTATTCCATGGCGCTTTACAAGTGAAAGAGGGTATACGTACAACAATCATTAACAGTACAAGACAGACTGGTATAGGAGGAGAGAGGACCCTGCCCGCGAGGGCTCACAGTCTACAGGGAATGGGTGATGGTACAATAGGTGAGGACAGAGCTGGTTGCGCAGTGGTCTACTGGGCTGTATGTCCGGGATTGGCATCCGCACCGTCGCAGCTACAGCCACAAAATTTTGCACACTCCCACTTCTGGACTCCAAGAGCGTCATAGGCAATGTTTTGAGGGGAAATTTTAACCCCGCTCTTTACAGTTATTCACCAAAAAAACTGCCTCCATTAAAGCGAATGGAGCTGGGAGCCACAGTGCAGCCAGAACTTCAGAAGAATGCGCAGCCACGCCCTTAAATGGAATGTTGGCATGTCACAATGCAGCCAGGGAAAGAGGCAGACACAGACAGGGTAAGAAACAGACAAAGACAGGGTAAGAGACAGAGACAAAGAGAACAATTACAATGTCCTGGAATGGCCATCCCAGTCCCCAGACCTGAATATCATTGAACATCTGTGGGATGATTTGAAGCGTGCTGTCCATGCTCGGCGACCATCAAACTTAACTGAACTGGAATTGTTTTGTAAACAGGAATGGTCAAATAGACCTTCATCCAGGATCCAGGAACTCATTAAAACCTACAGGAAGCGACTAGAGGCTGTTATTTTTGCAAAAGGAGGATCTACAAAATATTAATGTCACTTTTATGTTGAAGTGCCCATACTTTTGCACCGGTCAAATTTTGTTTAAATGCGGATTGCACATTTTCTGTTAGTACAATAAACCTCATTTCAATCCAGAAATATTACTGAGTCCATCAGTTATTAGATATATGAAACTGAAATAGCTGTTGCAAAAACCCAAATTGTTATAAAGAGAAAAGGTTAACATTAATAGGGGTGCCCAAACATTTTCATATGACTGTATATATATATATATATATATATATATATGATTTGAGGGAGAAATACTATTGAGGGGACGGATAATAAATTTATCTGGCAAAAGGGGGAAAAAACAGTTAAAAAATGTGTTTATTATATTACCGGGACTTAGTGCAGAGAAATAATTAAAAAAAAGAAGCGAGTGCCAGTGTGAAAACATGTTCAGTATTGAACCAGCCTGCGGGGTGAAGAGATTTCAGGACCGTCGGAAAAAAGTGAACAGTGCATGCCTAGAGGTCGTATTAGTTCAGGGAATGTCATGTAAAGGGAATGAAATGATGTGTAAGAGCACACACCTCCTGTGCGTCCGGGTGAAGCACTTGCAGGAATTACCACATTTTTCGGACTATAAGACGCACCGGACCATTAGACGCACCCTGGTTTTAGAGGAGGAAAATAGGAAAATAAAATTTTAAGCAAAAATTGTGGTCATGACACTGTTATGGGGAGAGGATCTGCTGCTGACATTATTATGGGGGTAATGTCCCCAAATTCTTTACTAAGGTACCCCATTTTGGTAATGATCCTCCTGCCTTGTATAGAATCACCATCCTTGTATATATATGTCCCTCATCCTGGTATAGCCCCCATCCTTCTGTACACCGCCATCCTGGTATAGCCCCCATCCTGCTCCATAGTGCCATCCTGGCATATGTCCTCATCCTGCTATATACCCCCATCCTGCTATATACTGCTATCCTAGTGTATACCCCCATCCTGCTATATACTGCCATCCTGATATATGCCCTCATCCTGATATATACCGCCATCCTGGTATATACCCCCATCCTGCTATATACTGCTATCCTGGTATATGCCCCTATCCTGCTATATACTGCCATCCTCGTATATGCCCCCATCCTGCTATACACTGCCATCCTGGTATATGCCCTCATCCTGCTATATACCGCATCCTGCTATATACCCCCATCCTGCTATATACTGCCATCCTGGTATATGCCCCATCCTGCTGTATACCGCCATTCTGGTATATACTCCCATACTGCTACATAGCACCATCCTGGTATATGCCCTCATCCTGCTGTATACCCCCATCCTGGTATATACCCCCATCCTGCTATGTACCCCCATCCTGGTATATGCCCTTATCCTGCTACATACCCCCATCCTGCTATATACCCCCATCCTGATAAATACCTCCATCCTGCTATATACCCCCATCCTGCTATATACCCCCATCCTGGTATATACTGCCATCCTGGTATATGCCCCCATCCTGCTATATGGCCTGCATCCTGCTATATACTCTCATCCTGCTATATATCCCCTTCCTGCTATATACCCCCATCCTGCTATATACCCCCATCCTGATATATGGCCTGCATCCTGTAGCACACAAAAAATAAACATTTATACTCCCCTTTCCTCACTCCAGCAGCATCGCTCGTCCTCCTGTGTCAGCAGCAGCGCCGCTGACCCATGTGGAGCCATTATCGTTCCCCTGCAGCATCGCGATGATCTCCTATCTGCCGGCCGCTGATGTGTGTGGAGAGTAGGGCGCACAGGGATGACGTCATCGCTGTGCACACCGCTAGTCTCCACACACAGCAGCGGCCGGCAGACAGGAGGACATCGCGATGCTGAATTCAATGGTGACGGGTGAGTATACTTATTCACTGCACCCTGCACTGCTAATGATGTGCGGGCAGCAGTGAATACAGCGGCACATGATCACTCCAGGCTGTAGTTGCCAGTAGTGATTACGCGGTCTGGCTGTTAATTATGTGCGCACCCCCCGCCCATCATCCCGCCCACCTGTCAGCGCCAGCTTCAGCACTGAGAGATGATGGGTGGGATGATGGACATGCATATGAAATGAGCGGGCCCGCGTGGTCATGGAAGGCGCTGCTACAGTCTGCGCGTGCCGCCGATGACCCGCTCCACCACAGCACCCTCATTCCCCGCAGCCCTACATTCAGACTATAAGAAGCACCCCCCACTTTCCCCCAACATTTGGGGGAAAAAAGTGCGTCTTATAGTCTGAAAAATACTGTAATCACTGCAGCGCATCGGCTGAGACCCACAATTAACAGATATAGGAGGAATGGGGGACTATTATAATATTAAAATTATATATTAAAAGGCAATGACCTGTCACAAAATCCTTAAAAACAAAGATAAATTACAATAAAAAAGATGAACATGAATAATCAGAAATATATTAAAATTAAATGAATAATAAATAAATAAATGAAAACATTTATATAAAAACATTTATATAAACTTATTTAGAATGATTTAAACGACAGCAGGGAATTCAGTAGAATAAGTCTGTCACTTCATTCAAACCAATTGGTTTCAAGGTATTCAACTTATAGATCCAATAGGTTTCTTTTCTACTGAGTGCTTCCATCCTATTAGGAGTACGTGGGTGGATCTGCTCAATGGGGTTACCTTCAGAGAAATCTTTTATTGTGTACCAGGGTATTGTGTTTGGACAGACCATGCATTAAGAAACCAATTTTTATGTTATGTCTGTGCGAGTTGAGTCTGTTATGTAGGGCCTGCGTCGTCCTGCCCACATATTGCTTCACACATTCCCACTCGATGAAATAAACTACAAAGTCTGATTGACATGTTAGATGGGTCTTAATATGAAAAACCTCGGGACTGGAGGATGGGCTGAAACAGAGTCTCTTATGTTGGATGGAAACACAACAAAGACAGTTTTTTGTGAAACACTTATATGAACCCGCTTGTTTTGTAAAAGTCTGATCACTTGTAGCGAATATTAATCTACTGGGGGCTAGAATATTTTTCAATTCCAGTGCTCTTCTGAAGGTAACAGAGGGTTGTATGGAAATAATATCTCTAAGAAAGGGGTCATTTTTGCAGAATATTCCAATGCTTGGACAGGATCTTTTCAATGAAAACATTATCATTACTGAATGCTGTCAGAAAATTAGAGGAAAAATCCCGGGTATCAGTATGACAGTCAGAATCCTCTTTTGGCTTTATTAAATCCTCTTGCTTTAACCTCCTAGTGTCCTTATAGGCTTTTTTTTTTTAAAGAGATATGGGATTCAATAAATCTGGTTTTTAGAACCTCATCTTGCTGCTCATAATCTGTATCCAATGTGCAATTTTTACGGATCTTTCTATATTGGTTGCTGGGGATGTTGATTAACCACTTGTTATAATGGCTGCTGGAATAATGAATATAGCCATTACTCTCCACCTTCTTGAAGAATGTTTTGGTGGTCACTGCTCCATTGTGGTGTGTGATGGTCAAATCTAGAAAATCTATATGTTTATCATGGAATACAGATGAAAAGGTTAGACCCCTACTACTGGTTTTTCTGGTGTCAGTGAAGGAATGTACATTATTATCGACATTATCCCAAATAAAGAAAAAATCAACAATTTATCTCTTATATATATAATGATATGTTTATGAAAAATAACATTATAAATGTAAATGAGTTCAAAAATGCCCATTAATAAATTTGCATATGTCGGTGCTATTTTTGAGCCCATCGCAGTTCCCTGTTGCTGATGGTATAATTTATCAAGGAATGGGAAATAGTTGTTGTGTATGATCAAGTCCATACCTTTAAAGATGAAGTTTTTTTGGGCACTCGGCAATCGGTCATCCATCTATAAAAATTGTTTGAAACAATCAAGACCTAAATCATGGTGTACGTTAGTATATAACGATGAGACATCCATCGAGATAAATATAAAGGACTCTTTCCAGGGAATATCTTAGATTAAATTAATAGGTTCTGAAGAGTCACGCAAATTGCTTTTAAGATTTAACACATGAGCCTGCATGATTAGGTCAATGTATGAAGCCAAATTCGCAGTGAGAGATTCAATGCCCGAAATGATTGGCCTTCCAGGTGGATTTGTCAGGCTTTTATGGATTTTTGGTAGGTAATAAAAGAAGGCAACTTTGGGGGTTTTAATGTCAAGGAATTTCTTTTCTGATACATTGAGAATGTTTTTCTCTATGGTCTCCTGAATGAATGTATGGTATTTCTGAACTGCATTATCATACTCCTTGAATGTTGGATAGAATATTCTTCATTAATATAAACCTTTTTGTCTTGGATGACCGTGCCACCACCTTTGTTTGCACTCCTTATTACTATCTCATTGCTGTTTGTTAAGGAAATGAGAGTTTTTCTCTCCATGGCTGAGATTATGTTCCAATTTTGGCCTGGTGGACCTGATTTTCTTGAACTCTTTGAGGACTAAATTACTGAAGGTTTTTATATGATGTCCTTTGCTTTCTAGTGGGTAAATTATGATTGACACTTTTGATTGAAACAGACACTTTTTTCACTGAACATGGTATTATTGATTTTTATTCCCATCATATATGTTTTCATGCACCATGACAATTGTCATATATTTACCTTTTCAATATATATCGTTCTTTTCAAATAATTTTTCAAAGAAGTCAGCTGGAGCAATGGCATATCGCTCACCAGACACATATCCATGAAAAATTCTGTCTGTTTTTTAGTTCGAAACATCAGACTGATGTATTCATTTTAGTTTTTTTAATTGTTTCACAAATCAGTTTTTAATCATTTTTACAACAATTTAAATTCATTGCTCTCATCCGAAAGTTCATTGTATTCTGAAGATTTCTGTTGATCATATACATTGTTTTTTATCAATTGTGAAGGATCCCGCCAAGATTTGAAAGGTGGGCAGTCCTGTGACATCATTGGAGTATGTATATATTTTGACCTGTCTTTGGGAGAGCATTTCATTTATGTTTTCTTGCTTGTTGTCCTTATGAAGGAAGCTGTGACTCCTGAAGTGCATTGACCTGTGCATGAAAGAATAAAGACATACATGTTTAATACTTTCTGATGTGGTGACAGCGCGGCTGACCTCCCGTTTCTCCTATCACGACTCATCTACTTGCATAAATTAGGGATAGCAATACTACTTTGCAAATATTAGTTAAAAGGGCCACCATGCATCCCTGTTGATTTCTGCATAATCACATTTACTATAATAGCTGGAACTGGTATCACATCAAATGCAACATTAATGTTGAGCAGAAAAAAGTTGCCATGTAGACTTAATCTAAATGTATTTAATTATAATATTTAATGCTAAGCATGACTTCGTTTTCTTCCAATCTCTTCTGACTTAACACTAAATGAATTAGGAACAATATAATTAATGTTGATCATCAGCTTCTGGTATTATAGAAATGACCACTTGCTTCTCTTCTATAAAATGTTTGATTTAGAAAAATATGTTATTATTTGTATGAATTTCTTGCATTATTTCCATCTATATGATTCTCATCTAAAACATTAGAGCAAATGAAGACAAAAAGTAGAGAACTAAACCATAGAACATTTATTTTTTTAATAAAAAACATAGTATGTATGGACAAATAAATACATTTTAAAAGTTGATTTATTTGGACAGTTTGCGTGACCATTTACAGTATAACAGTCCGTCACATATGCATGTCAGATTGGGAAAAATATATAACAAGATGCTTTTCAAACATTTCTACAATCCATGTCCATGTCTTATATTCCCAATAAAATAATTTTGACAGAATTGTTTTCATGAATTGTTCTATATTTAATGTTATGACAGTTGTTGATACCACTCCTTTATGCTGCCATAGAGCATCATACTTGATGTCAGTGTCTCCTGAACATACTGCTGCCCATTATTTCCTGTGATTCCAATGCTATATGCAGATAAAGTTTCTGAGAAGTTTTTTTTTGGAGTGTATCTCTCAAAAAAATCACAAAACTCACTTAAAAACTTGAAAAATTCTTCCTGTTCGTTTCAATGTTAATCCTCTTTGCTTTTCATATTCAGAGGGGTTTTATTAGCATTTTTCCCTATTGGAAAAAAAGAAACTGCATGTCACTTTTTTTTTAAGTGGATCCTGCTGAATTGGCTCCAAGCTAGGCATTGTAAAAAAAAAAGGCTGTAAGAAATGCTTCAACAAAAAATAACTGTTGCAAGAGACTCTTCAAAAATATCTCAAAATAGCTTCAAAAAATGCTTCTGAAAAAAGAATATTTGTCCAAATATTCCCCAAAAAGTCCTACTGGACCAATTTCCATTTCATTTAATTTTATCATCACAGTTTAACATTGAAAACTGAAATGTGATTGTTTGTAATGGGCAGCAAAAACAGTTTTAATTTACACAATTTTGATATATGAGATCAAATTATTTTCAGCCACATTTACAGTGTTTCAAAGTTTGTGAATCCCTCAAAATTTTCAATATGTGGGCAAAAATTTGGTATAAAAGTATATCAGATTTTAACAGAAATGCTAATTGTAGATAAAGAAAACAAAATAAAACAAATTAGTCAAAATGATTAGATTTTGTAAAAGGAAAATGATCCAATATCACTTGCCTTTGAATGGCAAAAGTATGTGAACTTTCATTTTCCGTATGTGAAAATTGTGACCCCTTTGTCTGGTAATATCTGCATCTAAACGTTTCCAAGAATTCTTGATTGTGGATCGGGTTGGAGGAATTTTAAGCAATTCCTCCCTATAAAACAGCTTTAAAGCAGGCTTTACACGCTACAATATATGTTACAAGGTGTCGGCGGGGTCACGTCGTAAGTGAGGCACATCCGACATCGTTAGTGACGTAGTTGCGTGTGACACCTACGTGCGACCCAGATTGTTCGCAAAAACGTTGATCACGTACACGTCGTTTATTTTCTAAATATTGTTCGTCTTGTTGAACGAAACCGGTATATTGTAACGTTTGACACCCTACCAACGACGAGCCTCATCATTCTTATGTACGTCATATGCGACGCGGGCGTGTCTTTAAACTCCATGCCTCACGCCCACCGCTATGATTGGTGTTACCAACTGCGTAATGAAAAAAACAAAAAAATTACCTTAAAATACGCAAACACAAAAATGAAATTAGCACAGGAACCACGACCACAGAACGCACGTGCGTCACCGGTATTTGCACAACAACTCAGCCGCAGATGAAGCCTTTTATAGTCAAGAGATCCAAACGCAAAGATCAGGTGAACAGAAATCAAGAAATTAAGGACGTGTGTGCATGGGTAGGGCGAGACTTCACACACGCAAGGGTGTAAACTATGTACGAAGCTACGACTCTTCATTCCCGGAAAAGGGGAGTAATATGCTGGTGTCATCGTAAACACGATCTCCTAGATCTAACGAGATAGTGATCGATGTGGCTTCGTGTAGAATATGTACGTGTGACGGCTCCTAGACGACCTATGTACGATCTCTGCAGATCGTATATACGACATGGGCGTGTCACATCGCATACGAGATTGCATATGAAATTGTAGCGTGTAAAGCAGCATTAACTCTGTTATTTTGGTTGTTTTTTCTCCAATGAACTGCTCGCTTCAGGTCCACAACATTTCTATAGGATTAAGACTAGATCTCTGACTTAGTCATTGCAAAGCATTAAATAACTTGTCTTTGAGCTCCAAAATGTACTGCGTAATAGACAACTGGAACAGTAACTATGGGCAAGGATAATATACACTGTGTGCAGAATTTTAAGGCAAATGAGTATTTTGATCACATGATACTTTTTATACATGTTGTCCTACTCCAAGCTGTATAGGCTTGAGAGCCAACTACCAATTAAATAAATCAGGTGATGTGCATCTCTGTAATGAGGAGGAGGGTGGTGTAATGACATCAACACCCTATATAAGGTGTGCTTAATTATTAGGCAACTTCCTTTCCTTTAGCAAAATGGGTCAGAAGAGAGATTTAACGGGCTCTGAAAGGTCCAAAATTGTGCGATGTCTTGCAGAGGGATGCAGCAGTCTTGAAATTGCCAAACTTTTGAAGCGTGATCACCGAACAATCAAGTGTTTCATGGAAAATAGCGAACAGGGTCGCAAGAAGCGTGTTGGGCAAAAAAGGCGCAAAATAACTGCCCATGATTTGAAAAAAATGAAGCATGAAGCTGCCAAGATGCCATTTGCCACCAGTTTGGCCATATTTCAGAGCTGCAACGTTACTGGAGTATCAAAAAGCACAAGGTGTGCCATACTCAGGGACATGGCCAAGGTAAGGAAGGCTGGAAAACGACCACCTTTGAACCAGAAACATAAGATAAAACGTCAAGACCGGGCCAAGAAATATCTTAAGACTGATTTTTCAAAAGTTTTATGGTCTGATGAAATGAGAGTGACTCTTGATGGGCCAAATGGATGGGCCAGAAGCTGGATCAGTAAAGGGCAGAGAGCTCCACTCCAACTCAAACGCCATCAAGGTGGAGGTGGGGTACTGGCAGGGGCGGGCTGGCCTGGGAGGCAGGCGGGCAATTGCCCCCCGGGCCGCCCTCCCAACCGCTGTTAAGGGCCGAACGTCTGCTGCATGATGTCATTATAACATATACATGGCCGCGGACAGTGAACTGCGCCCGGCCGTTTCTCCTGTACTGTGATGCTACGGGGCCGGCACTGACACATTTACAGGTGCAGACAGTGTCAGCCGGCAGCATTATAGTACAGGAGACATGGCTGCGCGCAGTTCACTGTGCATGGCCATGTGTGTTATGACGTCTTGCCAGGGCTGCCATCAGCGCATTACTGCCTTGATGTCGGGGCCGCCCGGTGAGCAGAAGCAAAGAACCCGGCCGCTGACAGAAAGCTGCCCTCCCCCTGCAGCTCTGCACTAACCTATGTGATCGGTGCAGACCAGGGCAGGAAGCTACCGGGAGATGAACGGAGGCTGTTGGACTCCATTAGGTGAAATGAGCAATTTCAGGACATTTCAGGTCTTGTGCCTGATCACATGACCGATGACCCGGCAGGTCCTGTTCTTCAGCTGCTGCAGCCTCCGTGCAGCTCTCAGCGGCTCATCTTCTGCCTGCACCGATCAGAAACTGCAAGATGAGGTAATGTATAATGTGTGTAAGAAAATGTGCCTGTTATAGGGATGTGTGTGTATATGTGCAGCATTTAACAGAGTTGTGTTTGTTAATAGATACATGTATTAGAGTTGTGTATGTAGTAGAGCTATGTGTTTGTATATATGCATGTAGTAGAGCTGTGTGTGTTTATATTTGAATGAAGCAAAGCCGTGTGTGTAAATATCCCTGTAGCAGAGCCGTGTGTGTGTGTGTGTGTATGTATAGGCCTGTGGCAGACCTGTGTGTGTATATCCCTGTGGCAGAGCCGTGTGTGTGTGTGTGTGTATAGGCCTGTGGCAGAGCCGTGTGTGTATAGGCCTGTGGCAGAGCCGTGTGTGTATAGGTCTGTGGCAGAGCCGTGTGCTTGTATAGGCCTGTGGCAGAGCCGTGTGTGTATATCCCTGTGGCAGAGCCATTTGTATATGTGTATAGGCCTGTAGGGGAGCAGTTTGTGTGTATAGGCCTGTAGCAGAGCCGTATGTGTATAATATATACACTGCAGAAAGACACTAACCTCCCTATTCTACCCTAGTACATTTATTAGTAATAATGACCCCTCCTCTTTACACCACCAGGGATGTTTTAATATGAAAAATGTTTTTTTTCTGTTTTCTGCTGTGGAAACCTCGGGTCTGTCTTATGGTAAAGAGCGTCTCATAGTCCAAAAAATATGGCACTTAGCTTTATTAAGCCCCGGGACCCCAGTCAGAGCCACAGCTACTTAAAAGTATGGCCACGGAAAAGGGGACCGGCCGTGTATGACATCATCAATCGTTGTGGTGCAGACTGGTCAAAAGGGTGGCTCTGGTCTCTGGGTGCGACACCTCCTCCTCTTTCAGCCATCTTTGTCCTCCTTCTTCTGAAGTCGTGGTGCATGACGCGTCCTACCTCATCCACACTAGCCGGAATTGAGGTCCTATGCAGGCGCACTACAATTCTTTCATCTGATCAGGGCAAGGCAGATCAAAGTGCGCCTGCGCAGGACCTCAATGCTGACGCGTGTGCATGACGTAGGATGTTTCATGTACCCCGACTTCAGAAGAAGGATGACAAAGATGGAAGTGGAGTTTTTCCAAGAATGGCAGTGAGACTGTGGTAGGTTTGTGGGGTGAAGGCAAAGCTGGGGTGGAACCTGGGCGGACTCTCAAAGGGCCTAAAAATATTGCCAGTATGGGGCCCTGAAATTCCTTGTGGCAGCGTGCGCTACCTCCCCACTGGAAAGGAGAATCAAACAAGTCTGTTGGCAACACAGGAGACAAGAGAAGTGTTGTCCTCAATCAACAAAAGTAAAAGCCCCCCAGTATGTGTGCATGTCTGTGAGTATAGGATTGTGGATGTCTGTTTATGCATGTGTATATTTATATGTTTGTGATTGTCTTCAAATATATATCTGCTTAATGTGCATAAATCTGTGTACATGTCTGTACTGTATGTTTGCATGTCCGTGTTTGTGGGGTTCTATGTATGTGTGTATGTAGGGTATGTGACCATAATCAGGGTTCACAGTATTTTGGATGCAGAGTGTTTTCGCTGCATCCATAACGCTTCATTGTGCAGTACAAGCACAATGGATGGATTTCTAAAAATCCTATGCCCACTGTGCGTCTACAGCCCGCAGCGAAAACTGACCTGCGGCGTGGATCCCCAAGCCGCAGCATGTCAATTTATCAGGCAGCTTAGTCCCTTTGGAGAGCACTGTTGGCCCCGCAGGAGAGGACACGCTGCCTCAAGGACGCAGCATGTCTGGACTGTGGGCACATACCCTTATAGAGTTGGGGTGTATGTGTAAAACATTTGTATCTTATATCTTAGCTTTAAGGGTGAGTGCCCACCATAAGGTGTCCTCACGGTCTGGACGCAGGGTACTTTCTCTAGCGGAGACGCACTGTCTGTGTATACAATCAGGGTGACTGACACAGTGGATTTTCGCTGTATTCTCCTGCTCGGAGCACTAGCATCTCTTAGAATAAAGTCACAAGCTGCAGCTCAGAAACTCGCCCACAGGTCAGTTTATGGAGAGTCTAAAAGAAGCCCAGGGGGACAGAGATTTCTATAAATCCCATCCACTGTGCCTGTACTGTACAATGCAGCATTTTGGATGCAGCAAAAACACTCTGCGTTCAAAATGCTACTGACACTGATTGTGGGCACGAGCCCGCTCACATATGTGTTAGGGAATTTCATTTGTCTTTCTGTGTTTATGAAAAGACAAGTGAAATTAACCCCTTCCTGCACTGTGACGTAGCTATGTCACCTTAGTCCTCCTTCACATGTCCGTGTTTCTGGTACGTGTTGTATCTGTTTTTTTTTTTTCCAATTTAAAATTTTATTAATTTTCAAAAGAATACAGTATTAGAACACACATCCATGTTGTATCAATGATGCTAATCAAAAGTCAATGCAACGCTAAGCCTTCGCGGGCTTTGTAATATTCTATGGATGGCAGAAATGGTACACAGATAATCATTTAAGGCCTTAGATAATGATAAAACAACAAGAGGAGGTTAAGGCAAGTAAAGTCATAGAATCCAGAGAAGAAGGGGTAGTTCAGAAGAGGAGGAGGAGTGATAAAAAGCAGAATGAGAGTAAGGTGAAGCGACCGGGACTGATACAATGTCTATTGAGCTAAGATTTGTTGAAAGTGTGGCGTAAGCTGTCTGAAAGAGAGAAAAAAAAACAAAAAAAAAACCAGAGTGCCCCCCTTCCGGAGATCAAATAAGGTCCAGAAATGTTTTACTAGATAGGAAAGATTCCCACTGGAACCACTTAGTGGCTGTCTCCACCGTGTGCCCACGTGACTGGGCCATCACCATTTCCATGCGGTGAATCACATTTACTTCAGTTACCCACTCGTCAAACGTCGGAGGGTTAGAATCTTTCCAGCGCCGAGGAATCACTGTCTTAGCGGCCTGGAGAAGGTGGCCCAAGATAGATTTCTTAAAAACCCTTTCCGCTATGCTACAGATATACAATAAGACTGCCTCCGGGCGACTGGGGACTACGATCCCTGTGGCCTCCTGTATGGCTGCCAGTACTTTGCTCCAAAAGGCCGACAGGCTCGGACAGTGCCACCAGATGTGAGACATGGTGCCACCTTGGGCTCCACAGCGCCAGCAAGTGTCAGGTATTTCGGGGCACCATGCATGAAGAGACGCCGGAACCCTGTACCACCTGGAAAGTATTTTATAGCTGGTTTCTTGCATCCTAGTGGCAACCACGGACCTGTGGGTCAGGCGGAAACACCGCTCCCATTGATTCTTGGAGATCATTTGATTGAGCTCTGACTCCCATGCTTTACAAAAGCGAGGAGGTGACACCTCTACTGCACTCGTCATAATCCTATACACTCTTGATATTGCATGGCGCGTATCAGAGGTACCAGTGCAAAGGTCTTCAAAGGGTGTTTGGGGCGGAGGGTGGGCCACGACAGTGTCTTGTGAGGTCAAGAAGTGTTTGAGTTGGGCATATTCAAAATGGAATCGTAGTCTGAAATTATGGCTCTCTGTCATCTCCCGTAGTGGGAGGAGGGACCCCCCCGGGGCCACCCGATTTAGTCTCAAAGGATTCAATTTCGTGCTTCCCAGAAAATTGTTTGATGATGCTCCCGGTAAAAACTCCGGGTTATCGGTCAGTGGCATAAGGGGCCCTCTAGGCTGGATCAGGAGATTGCGTGATGACACAGAGTGGACCGTTTTCAATGTTTGTTTAGTACTATAGGACATCTCAATCTTATGCTTGGTGAGGAGCGGCCAGGTCCAGGGCAGGGTCGGTAATGATAAGGGGCACATACTTTGTGCCAGACTAACCCAAAGCTTAGAGCCAGAGTTATGTAAAAGGTCTAGGACCCTGGCATGGGCGGCTGCCAGGTAGTACCTTCTGCAGTCAGGCAATCCCGCTCCCCCCGCACCCTTAGTCCTAGTTAAGATGCTACTCCCTATATGGGCACGCCTTCCAGACCAAACAAATCGACCGAATATACGTTGCATCTTGGCCCAATAGGTTGCCGGTACATAGACCGGGACCGTCTGTATCAAATACAACAATCTTGGCAGAGCCATCATTCTAAGTGCACTGATCCTGCCGAACCATGAGAGAGTGCCCCTATGCCACAGAGCTAAATCCTCCTCGAGCCGTGACAGGAAGCTTTGGTAGTTTAGTTGAAAGAGCCTGGACAGGTCAGAAGGGATTTTAATGCCTAAATATCCAATACTACCATGAGGTGGCCATCTGAAGGGAAAGTTTGGTTTTATAACATTCCCAGTTGATTGGGGTAAAGATTTATCGAAATTGATTTTAAAATTGGACCACTTGCTAAAACGGTCTAGCACCGTCATTAAGGACGGGAGGGATGTGGTAGGGTTACACAGATATAAAAGGAGATCGTCAGCGAAGGCAGCGCACTTATGTTCCCGATTGGTGATCTTGATGCCCTGTATGTCCGGGTTCGCCCGGATGGCCGACAACAAGTGTTCCATAACTAAGACATATAATAGCGGTGACAGGGGACATCCCTGTCGGGTCCCGTTTCGAATGGAGAAGGGTCTCGACAGAGTGCCATTAATCTTAAGGTGGGCAGTCGGGGAATTATATAAAGCCATAATTTTAGACGAGAAAACCAATCCCAGGCCTATATGCTCTAGGGTCTGAGAAAGCGACTGCCAGGAAACCCTGTCGAAAGCCTTCTCAGCATCCAAAGACAGCAACATCAAGGGGAGTTTCTTAGTGTGTGCGTGTTGGATTAAATCTAGAGTTTTTATGGTGTTGTCCCTTGCCTCTCTACCAGGGACAAACCCGACCTGATCCAAGTGGATCAAGTCAGGGAGTAGGGGGCCAAGTCTATTTGCCAAAAGCTTGGCATAGATTTTTAAATCTACATTGAGAAGCGATATTGGTCTAAAACTACTACACGTCGTGGGGTCTTTTCCGGCCTTACAGAGCAGCGAGATATGAGCCGTGGTGGACTGGGACGGAAAGGGGACAGATTCTGAGATTGAATTAAAGGAAAGGAGCATAAGGGGCGCTAATTGTTCTGAAAAGGATTTATAAAATTTAGCGGGGAGCCCATCGGGGCCAGGGCTCTTATTGCCAGGAGTGTCGCGAATCACTGCGAATAAATCCTCCAGTAGAAACGGGCTCTCCAAGCTATTGATTACAGAGCTATCGAGACATCTAAAAGGTGAGGGCATTGAAGGGTACCCCTCACCCGAGCTAGGGGGCTCAGCAGGTATATTATATAACTTTGAATAATAGTTGTGGAAGGTGTTTGAGATGTCTGGGGTGGCGTAAAGTAATTCGTCGCGTGAGTTCTTAATGCAGGGGATGAGGGTGTGGGCTCTCTCTTCCCTCAACGCGTTTGCCAACAGTCTGCCGGGTTTATCTCCAAACTCGTAAAACCTCCCCTTTCCCACCTGCATTAGACGTTGATATGAGGAATCAAGCAATTTTGTAACCTCAAACCTAGCTCGTAAGAGGGCTTGTAAATTTGTGGCCGATAAGGCTCGCTTGTGGATGAGCTCCAGTTCAGAAACCCTATGGAGAGCTTTTACTATATCCTGGGCCTTTTCTTTCTTGATTCGGGACCCGTGCTTAATAAAAATACCTCGTAGGACACATTTCAATGCTTCCCACTTATAAGTGGGGGCTGTGTCATCTACCGAGTGGTCTTCCATGAACCTTGCAATAGAGGTTTGGATATCAGAAACACAAAGCTCATCCAGTAACAATGACTCATTCAGCCGCCACGACCCTCTAGGGGTCGAAAGAGAGGGGATCTCAATCGTGCAATAAACCGGCGCATGATCTGACCACAATATGTTATCCATTTTTGTGTGTTGGATCCAGGGGAGCGCGCTATGTTGTATTAGTATGTAATCAAGGCGACTATAGGAATCCTGGGTGTGGGAGTAGAAACTATAGTCTCTGTCCGATAGGTGCTGTATTCTCCAGATGTCGAACAATTGAATGCGCAATAAAGCTTTTTTAATACGTTTAATGGTAGAGTACGCAATGCTAGATTTCCCCTTTGAGTTGTCTAAGGTAGGGTCTAGGGTGACATTAAGGTCACCACAGAAAATCACTGTACCCTGTATCAGGGGAATCGCGACGTCGATCAAACGGGAAATAAAACTGTCCTGTCTTTGATTTGGGGCGTATGCGTTAATTATTGTGAAGATGTGGGTCCCCACCCTCAGCGAAAGAATTATATATCTTCCAAGACTATCTGTCGTGCACTTTAGGATCTGATGTGGGAGGGATTTATGGATGTCTATTGCCACCCCTTTAGAGCGGGAGTCAGGGTTGTCCGAGGACACCCACGTCTGGTAATATTTATTTTTGAGAATAGGGGCATGTCCTTGTTTGAAGTGTGTCTCCTGGAGACACGCTATCCTCACCTTCCTTTTATGGAGATGATACAATATCTGTGACCTTTTCTCCGGAACATTGAGGCCCCTGGTGTTGAAAGAAGCGATGGTTAGGTCCGCCATCTATAAAAGAATAGGATATTAGAAAAATATAAGAGAAGGGATCGAACACGATCAGCCCAGCCGCTGAAGATAGAAAGAAAAGAAGACTTAAGGAATGCAGAATGTAGCAGGTAAGAAAGGAAGAGAGAGAAGAGAACAATAAGAACAACAGGCAAAAAAAGCCTAGCACAACAAACTAAATCTGAACAAACGTTCCTAGGGAACATATCCACCTCATCTAGGCAGGACAGGGGATCCCAACCTATTTGGGGAGAAAGGATGTCAGACATAACCGAGCAGAGCTCCATATAAACTAAAAAACATTAAGGATAACCATAGACACCGGTAAAAGTGACAAATGCTTATGTAATACGGGCTATGAATAGACTGGAATGCAACGTGTGGAAGCCCAGCAACTCAAAATACTGTAAAATACTGTAAAAAGTATAAGTCATATAGGCGTATTCAGCTATTAATTTCCTCCATATTGGTTACCGCGGACGGCCCGCCCTGCGGCCCCGTTCTCCTCTTGGAGGCAACCCCCTGCTGGACTCGAAAGGAGGAGTTGGTCTGGAAGAGGCAAGCCATTCCCTGGGCACCCAAGGCTGGAGTAGAGTGGTTGGCCAGGCTGCAATAGAGATTGTTGGCAAATTCAGACTCTCAGTAAAAGCCGGGAGGTCCTCTGGGGAACGTAGGACCATCCATCGGGAATCTTTCTGTACCGAAAGGGAAAATGGAAATCCCCACCGGAACGGTAAACCCCTCTCTTTTAGGACATCAAGAAGGGGCTTAAGAGTCGCACGTTGGGCCAGAGTGTGCCGTGAGAGATCTGGCATTATGCGGATAGTAGAGCCATTGTATGACAGATTCTGTTTCCTCCTGGCTGCTTGTAGAATGGCCTCTTTTATAGCGAAAAAAATGCACTATGCATACAATATCTCTCGGGCGGGAGTCATTTGGATCTGGAGGGCGTAGAGCCCTATGGGCTCTATCAAGTTCAAGGGCAGCTCCCGGTGGTCTTTTTAGCAGATTGTTAAAAATGGCACGGAGAGCAGCGGGAATATCAGGAGCAGCAATAGATTCCGGGAGACCTCTAACTCGTAAATTGTTCCATCTGTTTATATTTTCTAAGTCATCCACATGTTGTTGAAGGGCAAATAGTTGCTTGGATTGGTTTTCTACAGTCTCCTGGATAGATTGAATGGACATCTGGGAATTTGATTGTTGCTCCGCCAGGGTGTCAACCCTATGAGTAAGTGAGGAGAGATCCTGCCGCAGCTGAATAAATTCCTGTTTACACTCCGCCACTACTTGATTGGCCAATGCTGCAATGTCGTTCTTGGTGGGGATTGCTTGTAACAGTGCCCGCAGGTCTGCCAGGGATGCCGGGCGATCCTCGCCCCTCGAGGCGGCAGCGTGAGGTATAGTGGGGTATGCATAGAAAGAATCCTGCAAGGCTGGACCATATATTAGCGTTTGTGTGTTTTGGGGGTTCTTTATATCGTCCCATACTTGTGGCATAGATGCATGACAAATTGGTGGTGACCCCAGTACCCTGGGACCCCCATTCATGGGGATCAATGGCCCCCTTTCTAGGTCCCCGCCTGCGGCAGTTGGGCTCTCAGCCCAGGAGGATCCGGTGGACCACTGATCTGGGGAGGGAGGGGGCACTTCCCTCTGGGGTATCCCCCAGGACTCATTGGCAGCCATCCAAAGTTCATGGGGCCCTCCACTATTTCTAGGTCCCCCTGGGGGTCGTGTGTCTCCTGATAAGAGGCTGATGCCGCTACTCCCCCTTCTGGCTCGGGTCCCGCTCCCCAGCTCTTCCTGAGACCCCTGTACCTGGGCTTTATAGTTCAGCAGGCCACCAGTACCGGCTCCTATTCCCCTCTCACCTCTGGTCGCTGCGCCTGTGGGTGAGGACAGGGCTGCTGGTGCCTGCAGTGCAGCTTCTTCCTGCAGCACCTGTTTCTTCAGTGCTCGAGCCCGCAGCGGTGACTCATCTTCTGAACCCGAGCACCTGTGTGCCCCGCGCCCGCACGCCACACTTCCCCCAGCTCCACCAGCGCCGGCTGCAGGCAGGATGGCAGGGCTCCCCAGCTCCGTCAGAGGCGCAGCGGAGGGCAAGGTGAGTAGAGCCGCGCTCGTGGTCGGTCCGGCCTCCAGCCCTGGTCCGCCTGCTAGCGTCTCCAGGTCGCGGCCACCATCTTGGAATGGCGCCGCTGGCGGTACCGCGTCTCCCGTTGTGGTGGATCCGCCAGCTCCCGCCGCCGCCATGGGTCTTTTGGAGGGTCTTCCCGGATCGTGGGGGGCCTCTGCTGCTTCTTGTCTCCTTTGGGACTCCAGGCTTGTCGCCCCCTCGGGCACCGGGATGGTGCTTCCTTCAAGCCCTGCAGGCCGCAGTTCCCTTCCTGGCTGTGGCAGGGTCCCAGGCTCCCTAGTACGGGTGAGGTAAGCCCCAATTTTGCCCTGGGAAGCAGGGGGCTGCCCTGAGGTGCTGGGCTTTTTCTTCTTTGGAGCAGATTTGCCCATTATAGATAGTACACCGGCACTATAGGGGTTTATTTAGAGGAGCTCCAGCAAGTAGCGTCCTCACTCGGCCATGTCCAGCTCCGCCCCCGTATCTGTATTTTTTACCACATATACCCATTATAACCTATGGTGCTGCTCGCATGTCTGTGTATTTACACAGACTGTGTGTCCATGTGGTCCACATGGAGATGTCTGTTTTTTTTTTCCTGCAGCACAGACGTCAATGGTCAATAGAAGACTATGGGGCCGTGAAAAATACATGGAGCACATGGATGGCATCAGTGTATAGTCCGTGTGCGATCAGTTTGCTGTATGTGTTTAACATTGAAAATATAGGAGAAGCTTTGTATTTGTTGTATATGTAGTTAGCTGGGTTATGGTACTGTATCTATGCAGTAAGCATGGTTTTGCTCCCATATCTATATAGTAAGCTCAGTTATGGTACCATATTTGAGTAGTAAGCTTAGTTATGGTACTATCTGTATGCAGTAAGATTGTTCTGTTCCTGTATGTATGTAGAAGGCTTGGTTCTTTTGCTGTTTCTATGTAGATGACTGAGTAAGTACAATTGTGTTCCTGTATTGATACACTAAGCTCAGTTCTGTTCCCGTATCTATGTAGTAAGCTCTGTTCTGCTCTCATACCTCCATATTAAGCTCTGTTCTGCTCCTATATCCCTATAGTGAGCTCGGTTCTGCTCCCTTATCCCTATAGTAAGCTCGGTTCTGCTCCCTTATCCCTATAGTAAGCTCGGTTCTGCTCCCTTATCCCTATAGTAAGCTCGGTTCTGCTCCCATATCTCTATAGTAAGCTTGGTTCTGCTCCCTTATCCCTATAGTAAGCTTGGTTCTGCTCCCTTATCCCTATAGTAAGCTCAGTTCTGCTCCCATATCTCTGAAGTAAGCTCAGTTCTGCTCCCTTATCTCTGTAGTAAGCTTGGTTCTGCTCCGTTATCTCTGTAGTAAGTTCAGTTCTGCTCCCATATCGCCGTAGTAAGCTCAGTTCTGCTCCCTTATCTCTGTAGTAAGCTTGGTTCTGCTCCCATATCGCTATAGTAAGCTCAGTTCTGCTCCCTTATCTCTGTAGTAAGCTCGGTTCTGCATCTGTATCTCTGTAGTAAGCTCGGTTCTGCTCCATCTCTAAAGTAAACTCGATTCTGCTCCCATATCTCTGTAGTAAGCTCGGTTCTGCTCCCATATCTCTGTAGTAAGCTCAGTTCTGCTTCCATATCTCGGTTCTGCTCCCATAAGCTCGCTTCCGTTTCCATAACTATGTAGTCATCTTGGTTCTGTTGCGGTATCTATGTAAAAAAAGCTAGGCTCTTTTCCCATATATATGCAGTAAGCTAGGCTCTTTTTCCATATACTGTATATGCACCAGCCTGTTCATAAAGCCTGTTACCACTGCTGCTTTAATGCAGCGGCCAGAGATGAACAGTCCAATAGTGGGCTGCCGCAACTTGAGGGTCACTGCTTTGTGATTGTCCCCAGGCTAAATTGTGCCAGCCAGCCCCTGGGTACTGGTATGTGCTGGTATCATGAAAGATGAACTTGTGGGACCTTTTCGGGTTGAGGATGGAGTGAAGCTCAACTTCCAGACCTACTGCAAGTTTCTGGGAGACAACTTCTTCAAGCAGTGGTACAGGAAGAAGTTGGTATTGTTCAAGAAAAACATGATTTTCATGCAGGACAATTCTCCATCACATGCATCCAACTACTCCACAGCGTGGCTGGCCAGTAAAGGTCTAAACGATGAAAAAATAATGACATGGTTCCCTTGTTCACCTGATCTGAACCCCTTAGAGAACCTGTGGTCCCTCATAAAATGTGAGATCTACAGGGAGGGGAAACAGTACACCTCTCGGAACAGTGTCTGGGAGACTGTGGTGGCTGCTTCACGCAATGTTGATCGCAAACAGATCAAGCAACTGACAGAATCTATGGATGGTAGGCTGTTGAGTGTCATCATAAAGAAAGGTGGCTATATTGGTCACTATTTTTCGGGGGTTTTGTTTTTGCATGTCAGAAATGTTTATTTCTAAATTTTGTGAAGTTATATTGGTTTACCTTATGAAAATAAACAAGTGAGATGGGAATATATTTGGTTTTTATTAAGTTGCCTAATAATTCTGCACAGTAATCGTTACCTGCACAAACAGATATCCTCCTAAGATAGCCCAATCTAAAAAAAACCCACTCCAACCTCCAAAAATATTAAGCTTTGATATTTATGAGTCTTTTGGGTTGATTGAATTGAAAACATAGTTGTTGATCAATAATAAAAAAAAGTCCTCTAAAATACAACTTACCTAATAATTCTGCATGCGGTGTATGAGTTTCACAGCCCACGGGGCAGTGGCATACCGCCAATTTTTGCCAATTTTTGCCAATGGACCAGACCCTGTGGCCACTATAGCGCCCATGAGTTTGTTAGTTAGGGGGGCCCTGTGCCAGTGCCGGTACCGACCCCCCCTTCAGGCCCTCCACCCAGCAGTGTTCTTTTAATTGTATCTACATCACAGATGCTGATACAATTGAAAGCAATGATGAAAGAGGGAGCGGAATGGATCTTCTCTCATGATTCTCCTGGTGTGTCTGCGATCTGATGACTCAGCACAGAAGAGCGCAATGACATCACTAATGTGTGCCACTGTGCTGGTATGTGCAGAGCACAGAAAACATGCTAAGTAGTGATGGGTAGACTCGCAGATAACCAGGAACGGCGGACGTAACCGGATTAAAAAAACAATCTGGTTCCAGACTGGAATTGATCCCGGATATCTAGTCAGATGCCGATCTCCATATAAGTCTATGGGGACCAGAATACGAAACTTAAAAATAGTGTTAAAAGGGATAGGGGAATTGCAGGTGATTTGTGGTCACAGGCAGAGGACCGAGGGAACAAATCACCTGAGTGACGTCACCACTGATTGCCCGACTCACTCAGTCTCTGCCTGAAGCTCACAGTGGGCAGTTATTGCTCTATATAGCAAAGCTAGAATCATCATGAGACTTTGTGTGATTAGTTTACATTGGACCTGCAGGGGTGTTTTAGGGGTTAACAAAGTGGTGAAAGAATGTGCTTTTTGTCTTTTATTTCAAATACAGTATTTTTTCAGTGTTTGTGTTTATTTTCACTTACAGATTATTAATGGGAGTCTCACAGATGCCTCACATTACTAATCTAGGGCTTAGTGGCATCTGTGAGCTGTCATTAACCTCTTATTACCCCAATTGCCACCACACCATGGCAAACAGAAAGAGCAGGGTAAAGTGTCAGCACTATCACATCTGATGGATGCTTTAATTCCAGGCGGCTGCAGACTGGGTTTTTTTTGGCTTGGGTAGGCTCAATAAGCATGGATCTCTCCAGGCTGAGAATACCAGCCTCCAGCTGTTGGACTTTAGCATGGCTGGGTATCAAAATTGGGGTAACCGCATGCTGGTTTTTTAAATTATTTATTTAAATAATAATAATAATTATAATAAAAAGCTGCATTTGGTTTCTCTTATTTTGATACACAGCCAAAATAAGCACACGGCTTGGGGCTGCAGCCTGAAGCCGTATTTATTTGTGCTGGGTATCATAATATAGGGGGACCCTACGCCAATTTTTTTCTTTATTTTTACTTCAATATATGCTGGCGGCACATCTGACTGCAACCAATCACAGATGCCAGGAAGGTGGGGAAAGCATATGGATGAGCAGTAATGAGTGGCCACAAAAGAAGAATGAGTGGCCTGCAGGAGAAGTTACAGTTGTTCCAGAGACTTGGTAAGTATGAGGTGCTTGCTTCATTCTTATTTTCTTTATTTTCCCTTTATTTTTTTATTTCTGAGTTGCCAGACCCAGATCCTTAGCCAGAATTTCCGGAGAATTTAGGGCCCGGGTCCGGCACTTGTGTATGTTGAAAACCGCGGGTCCACCCATTTCTAATGCTGAGGTGACCGGAGCAACGCGAAAAAAAGGAGAGGTGAGTATTTATTTAATCAGTGAGTACATGGTAACTAGAGAACTATGAGGGTGCATTAAATGATACGGGGGCTGCAAATTACAATATAGTGGTGCATAAAACTATATAGGGTCTGCATAATACTATATAGGGGTGATTAATACTATATGTGGACTGCATTATACTATATGGGGCAGCATAATGCTATATGAATGTGCATAATACTCTATGGGCCTGCATAGTATTATGTAGCCCCATATAATGCTATATGGGGTCTGAATAATACTATAGGGGGCTGCATAATATTATATGGAAGCTTCATAATACTGTAGAGGGCTGCATACTACTTTATGAGGGCTGCATACTACTATATGGAGGAATATGGGGGGTTGCATAATATTATATGGAGGAATATGGGGGCTGCATTCTACTATATAAGGGCTGCATTCATTGTATGGGGGTTGCATAATACAATATAAGGGCTGTATTTTACTATATGGGGCTGTAAAATACTATATAAGGGCTGCATACTACTATATGGAGGCTGCATACTACTATATAAGGGCTGCACACCACTACTAAATGGGGGCTGCATACTACTATATAAGGGCTGCACACCACTACTATATGGGGGCTGCATACTACTATATAAGCGCTGCATACTATTATATGAGGGCTGCATAATATTATATAGGGGTGCATAATACTGTATGGAGGCTTAATACTACTATATTATGGCTGCATAATAGTATATGGGGGCTGCATACTACTATATAAGGGTATCATACCAGTATATGGAGGCTCCATACTACTATATAAGGGGTGCATACTACTATAGGGGAGCTGTATACTAATATATACTGTAATGGCTGCACACTACTATATGGGGACTGCATACTACTAAAATTGGGCTCAATAATACCATATGGGGGCTGCATACTACTATATAAGGGCTGCATACTACTATATGGGGCTGCATACTACTATATGGAGGAATATGAGAGCTGCATAATACTATATTGAGGAATATGGTGTTGCATTATATTTTATGTAAAAATATGGGGTACATCATGCTATATTGAGGAATATGAGGGTGCATTATATTATTTGGAGTAATATGGGAAGGGCATTAACCCTAGAATGCATACCTGGGGCCTTGCAGGCCTGATAGGTTACTTGTTTTCTATGGTTGATTTCTATGGTTGCGCGTTCTGGGGTTAAACTATATCAAGGACTATGGGGTGCATTATACTGTATGGAGGACTATGGGAGATGCATTATAATATATGGAAGACTATGGGGGTATTATATGATATGAAGGACTATGGATGGTGCATTGTAATATATGGAGGACTATAGGGTGCATTAGATGATATAGAAGACTATATGGGGCCCATTATGCTTTATGGAGTACTATGGGGGAGCATTATACTATGTGGAGGACAATGTGGGACCCATTACTATATGGAGGACTATGTGAGGACCATTATACTATAGGGAAGGCTTTGTGGGGCCATTATAATATTTCGAGTGCTATGAGGGGGCCTTTTTACTTTATTTAGAGTTATTTAAGGGCCATTATATTGAATGTGAGCAACTATACAGTATGAAGGTTTCTGTGGGGTCTATCATACTATTTGGAGGGCTGTGTGTGGGCCATTATACTATTTGGAGGGATAGTAGGAGCCATTATACAGTATGCAGGCCCATTATACTGCATGGAGAGCTGTGTGGGGGTCACAGTTAGGGATCTTACTGTCTCAGGGTCACCATACATTACTGGGGTAGTTGCTGGGGTAGTTGAAGGGGGCTACAGTAGGGTCATCATACTATGTGTGTGTAGGGCACTGTGGAGGAATTCGCTGTGAGGGTATTATACAGTGTTTGTGGGGCACTTTTGTTGTCATCATACTTTATGGTTGTAATGAAAGGGGAATCTAGGGGCTTTAATAGGAGGGAAATGACTTTGTAACTGCTGTAAAGTTGTGAAATATGCTTTTCTGTAACCGAGTCAAATATTAATATTATTATTTGGGTGGGGGCCCAATTAAAAATTCCACTATGGGGCCCCATGATTTCTATGTACACCCTGATTCTAGGTGAATGTTTTGAGTGCCAAGTATGCACCACTGGACATGGGACGAGGGTGAAGTTTCTCTAACTGGAAGCCACATAGTTTTCCACTGCCATGCAATGGTTATCTGTATCCACATCACCTTTATCCTTTTCACTCATGCAAGGTAAAGTGCTGTCAAGCTGTATCTCAGCTTTGAAGCATGGGCGAGAAAAGCATTACAGCTGACAAGTAGCAATACTAAAACTGTCTGGCTTCCTTGAAATGAAGCTGGGAATTATCATAACTAACAATGACCAGGATATTCTGGATGCCTTAATCTTGGGCAAAGAAACTCATGCTTACTGCATGGCACGCATCCTAAATTTAATTATACAACATTTTAGGAATATGGTGGCTATGGCCAGGGAAGTGTCAGCTCATTCAACAATTCTTACATGGTACAGCATGCCCTCCTGGCTTTATAAATAAAATGTATGCCAGAGCAATGTCACAATATACTGGAATTTGTCGCTGCATATTTTGGAGTGTTTGTATGAGTAGTTTAAAACGGTGATGGACTATATCATAGAGCAGCTAAATTAGAGCATGGTGTACTTTGAGATGCACCCTAATCAGTTATGTTTGTCACCTACTGAAGCCATTTGAAGAGGCAACAAAAGACAAGTGTAGAATCAACAATATCATCTATAGCATATTTATCCTGGAAAAAAAAAAAACAGCATACAAGAGGGGATGGAGGAAGAACAGTACCTGTCGTGAGTATGTCACAGCCTGATGTGATCTCAGGGGTGATTTCGGATCAGAAGGTGACAGCGTATTGTTGATTGCAGATCCGCTTTAGTGCCCTCTTCTCATTTACTCTAAGTTCGAGCTTATCTAAGTCCATTCCGTACTGAAGCGGTTAAAGGGAACCTGTCAGCAGAAATTTTGCTTTAAACCTAAAAGTTTCCCCTTCTGCAGCTCCTGGGCTGCATTCTAGCGAGGTTCCTATAGTTTTTGTGCCCCCTTTTAGACCAAATTAAATACTTTATAAAGTTGTACCATTTGGTATGCAAATCTTCTAAATTATCCATGGGGGCGGGCTGTCTAGTGTCCGTTACTGTCCCTCCTTCCGATTTACGCCGTCCCCCAACGCTCCATTTCATACCTCAGGACGCTGCCCAGTACGCCCGAGGTCCCGCGGATGCCTGTACTGGGACTGTGCACTGTGTGCACAGTGTGACCGCTGGTGACTTGTTGCGCAGGCACGAGATTATGGGCGGCGCTGTGATTGTCATCAGCAAGTGCCCGCCCATAATCTCGTGCCCGCGCTTTCCCCTCTGCCTCCAGCGTTCTGCGCAAGCGCTGGCCAGATGACCCGACGTCACCTCTTTCCAAACTTGCCCTGGAACAGGAAATAGATGGGAGGAACGGAGCAGGACACCACCGGTTATGAGAGGTGACGTCGGGTCATCTGGCCAGCGCTTGCGCAGAACGCTGGAGGAAGAGGGGAAAGCGCAGGCACGAGATTATGGGCAGGTAATTGCTGATGACAATCACAGTGCCGCCCATAATCTCATGCCTGCGCAACACGACACCAGCGGTCACACTGTGCACACAGTGCACAGTCCCGGTACAGTTGCACGGCGCATGCGCGGGACCTCGGGTGCACTGGGCGGCGTCCTGAGGTATGAAATGGATAATGGATCGTTGGGGGATGGCGTAAATTGACAGGAGGGACAGTAACGGATACCAGACAGCCCGCCCCCATGGATAATTTAAAAGATTTGCATACAAAAACGTACAACTTTATAAAGTATTTAATTTGGTCTAAAAGGGGGCACAAAAACTATAGGAACCTTGCTAGAATGCAGCCTAGGAGCTGCAGAAGGGGAAACTTTTAGGTTTAGAGCAAAATGTCTGCTGACAGGTTCCCTTTAAAGTTCATTTCTATCATGTAGTGATCTAACTGGTAGTTGTAGCCTCAGCTGTAGCCACTCCCTTCTGCTATAAATATCTGCTCTTCACTCCTACCTATGGTAGCTATAGCTCATACCTAAGCTGTCTAATTTGAAAGAGACAGTCTCTGGAGAAAGCTGAGGTGTCACTTCTGTTAGAGTTGAGAAGTTCCTGCTGGATTGTTTGTTGTGCCTTTTCCAAATTGTTTGTCTTGTCTGTCTTGTTGCAGTATCGAGATTAGCATGTCGCTGGCCTTCACTAGTCAGACGTAGTTCAGGGAAAGCGAGGGCTTAGGAACATGATGTTGCATGCAAAGAAGGACCCGTCTAACTACATTAGGAGTGCAGGGATCAGACTCAGGCGAGTGTTAGGAGGTGACACTGTTCCCCTCTTCCTAACGCCAGAGCCTTCCACTGTATTGCTACCCTGGTGTTTCTTCTGTGTTGCAAGACTTGCCGAGAGTCCTCTCTAACCTGACGTGACATGTACAGTCACATTGTGACATTACCTTGCACATTCTTATCTCCACCCTGTTAGGAACCTTCAAAGTCCATGTTACATGCAGCAAAATTGGGAGAAGGAGGAGGGGGAAATGGAGCAGGAGAAGGATGAGGACAATACAATTCTGGAGAACAGCACTCCTGGGAATTTTGGTGTTGGTTCTCGGATAGGGTCCAACTCCGTTACATTAAATATTTTAAAAAAAATCGGCACTCAAACGTGTGGAGAATTCAAAGAATTTTTATTTTCCTTCGCTTGTAAATAAAAATTCTTTGAATTCTCCACAAGTTTGAGTGACGGATTTTTTAAAGATGAGGACAATCAGATAGTGGATGTAGGGGGGGACATAGACTTGGTCCTGGTAGTGAATGAGGTAGATTATGTTGTTACTATCATATATGGAATGACTTTATGATAACCATACTTTTATACCTTCTCTGCTTTTGAAAAGGAGCCAAATTGGCTACCAGGATTAGCTATGTTACCTGATCTGTAAAGATTTCACTATAGATACCTGCCATCTGCACGATAGACCAGCAGACCTCTCTGCAATCCATACAGACCTGGCATTTCTAACCTGTGCCAGCATTAGGGTTCCAACAAAGAGCTCGGGCAGCAACTGGTACAGTATGATTGACATGATGAGCAGGATGTTTTATCAGCCGAGCTGAGCAGCCAGTTTCAGTCATACTCAGTGTCCTTTCTCAGGAAGATACCCAGAGCCATGATTGCATGGACTTCAAGGTCAACAGCTTGATCCAGGGACAATAACTGGCCCAGCTGGATTCAGTGTACTGTCATGTGACATGTCCAGTCTGTGGTGTCCAGTGAGGATATTGAATGAGGCCACTGGTCTGTCACAGCTAAGTGGACCAGATTATCTGTCACTAGCGGAAAACCTTACATTTGTTAAAATGAAGCAGAAAAAGACCAGTGATAACTTTCATTTACATTAAAGGCAAAATACGAAGGTAAACCTTGAGGGGTTAGAAATAAAAAGGGACATACACGGCGCCACTCTAAATGTAGTAGTTCAAATCCATATATATTGGTTAAAAGATGTGCATGAATTGCACGCACCTTATTGCAAATTGGATCAAACTCATCGATCCCATCGGATCAACCTCCAAAAGCTCTGTCCTGATCTGCTGCTCACGAGGATTTGATACACTGTGAATCACCTTGTTAAAAATATACCCTTAAATATATTTTTCTTCAAATATGTGATAAGCGCATAAAAGACAAAACTTCAAAATATGTAGAAAAATGAATAGATGTATTTTTTATCTAATAAATTGGTTGCCAAAGTTCAGTTACAAAAAGGAAAAATAGTATTCTTCCTTTGCTTACATAAAGAGTTAATAATTAGTCCATACTGATCAATAAAAATCTTCATCCATCTTTCCTTGGTTCTTGAGTGGAATCATGCTGGAGACCTATCCAGCATATGTCTTGCTTCTTAGAGGGGCTGGATGGAAGGGTCAGTTGGTGACATGTGGAAGAGAGAGCAGCTGCCCTCCCACCGTGTTTATATATGGCAGCTGTCCAAACCATATAGGGTAAAACGCTGAACACAGTTACACATGATGTAATCCTCTGCTCAGTATGATATATATATATATACCATACTATGTCAGCATTTATTTATATTCAATACAGATACCTTAATATTTACTCCTTATAAGAACTGTTATCAATAAGCTATGCCCTCCAATATAGACAGAACTGTGAACATATATAATATGTCCCATTATAAAGTGTTTGATAACTAGATGTATTAATTTTAATGTTTTTACAATTCCCCCTTGAGGCGGGAAAAATTATTATTAATGAAACCGCCAAACTAAATTAATACATCATTAAAATAACAAACCTTCTTTCCTTCTTTGGCGATAGTGGTTTAATGTCAATAATAATGATGAATAAAAATCAATTTGCATTATTCATGTTGTATGTTCAACAATATAATAATGTGGATTCATGTTATGGTAGGCCGTGACTGATAATCATATAAATACATAATTATACTTTCCGAAAACTAAAAAAGAATGCAAAACAGATCCGGTCACCATCTGATGTCCTCTGGGATGATGTCTTCTTATCTCCGATGTAATCTGGCATAACACAGTCTTTTGAAATAGATCCTTTGATAAAAGATGAATGGTTATCAATTTGATACAGTCCCATATTGTTTATCATTGTTAGATCAGAATCTTAAACTTTATTCCTTATTGCAAAGTCCATATCTTTATTCAGAGTCCATAATCAATGTTGATAAACCACAGTTCATAAGTGTAGAAGAATAGCATAGGCCTCTGATATATATCTGTGCAGTGTAATTTACATTAGTCACCTTGGATCCTCTGTGCTGCCTGTTGTCATTCCTGGAACAGGTGTTGAGACGTTCTTGGTCAGCACGACAGGGGTTAACTTTAACACTTTATTGCTCTCCTTGGTAACTGTAGTGAGGTCTTAATGCACAGAACATGTGTTGTAACATTGTCCATCCTGGCACCATAAGATCACCATCTTTGCTGAGGTTCAGAAGCAGTAAATGTATTGTATTTAACTCAGTCTTATTTGAGACGTTACCTTTTGGACCTTTGAGTATCAGCTTTTGCAAATTTTTTTGTGAATCCCTTTTTACTTTAGAAGAATTAATAAAAGTCTTTTATCTTTCTGGAATCTTGATTGAAGACTTCCTTCCCTAAACTAGATACCAAATATGGCAATGATACTACCACTAATAAATGTCACAGCGTATCATAACTCCAATACTATCATACCATGTCATTATTATTATCGTAAAAGTATTAATATAATTGATACTTAGAATGATAAAATAATACTGCATAATGGTATAGACAATAGTATTTCATGTAATAACCTTTTTTGTCATTGGTGTAATTACCTTTCCAAACCCATAGGTGGCAATGTGTTGAATGTAACCAAAATGTAATATAAAATAATATAATATGTACCTATAACATGTGCCATATTATAAATATGAAAGGCAACAATGTGGCTTATTTAGTTAAATCATTTGTAAAATTATAAACCAAAGCAAATAACCTTTTAGAAATGACTGGATGAGTCCATCAAAACACAATATTACTCATCATAAATATTAATTTAAATATAGGAAGATAAACCTAGATGTACCTTGATCTTCCATCTTTATTACTCTAATTTAATTTATTCGAGTTGTCTATTATTTATTAAATAACCTACTATATAAGAAAATGTGTAACTATAACCAATATTTCATCCTTATTGTGTTAACATACTACTAAAAGAATAATGTATTACTAGAAAGTAAATGATTGACTATATCGATGAATGAAGTGTTCTTTTCTTCTAAAAATTGGAACTTTCCCTTTTAATATGATTCATATTTAATAAAGTAATATTCTTATATTAGATATTACCTAACTAAATATTGAAGTGTTTTCCCAATTGAGATATCAACAAATTAGGAAAATAAAAATTATAAAATTTAAACTTTGATTAAAAATTGAATATTGAATAAAAATATTCAAAATAAAAAAATAGGAATAAAAAGGGAAAAAAATGAAAATCGGAATAAAAATAAAAAATTGGAATAAAAATATGGCCTTCTATGTATATGACACTTATGTCCCTAATAACACATAACCTTAATATTACCAATATCTTATATGATTTCCATACCTGTCATATCATTAACCTATAGAAATAATTAAATCATGTAACCTTGCTGACAATACTCTTCTTTAGAATATAAATGCATTGTGATTACCATACTTCAATTTTTTTTTTTCCCAATTTTTCCTTTGTACCTGATTAATATTGACTATTAAAGTATTGTATAGACACGTATATTAATCAAATATAAATATGTAATTAAAACCCAACCTTTTCCTTTTAATATCATGAAATATGATGTTATAAAAAATTAATATGTCAAGATTAAATTAAATTAAAATTGATGTTGTATATCTTCAAGACCATATTATAAATATTACTTCCATATTTGAAAAGAAAATGATTACCAATCAGTGTATCAATAAAATAAGTAACACAAAACTGTATAAAAGTCAAGACATTAAAAATACTTCTTCTAGAATGTGATTCTTCAGAATAAACCTTTGATATGGGTCCTGACACATTATACTAAAGAAATATGTCTATGAATAAAATATATTCTGTATAAATTCCTTCATTATTAACACTTATGTACTATAACTCATTTATTCTAAATAATATATATATTATAACCTTGAAGTTAAAAAAATAAATTCCCCTTCTTTTCTTTTGAAACTTCAAAGACCTCTCGAGATAGAATTTCAGTCAACAGCTGTTCAGTCAATTAGACTGCCTCACTGTATATACAAACCTATCCACATACAGACAAACATTGACAACACATATACCTTTTTTTTAATTTTCAATATTTCTATGCGCATTTCAAAGATATGATACTAATTTGAAGTACTTCTTGAAATATATGAATAATTACATATACTCATGAGTAACAGGTACCATTGATAGTCACATACTGTATGTTTGGCCATAGGACAGACACCTTTTTTATTAGCTCAGTATTCAAAGTCAAATGCTTTTTGGTTAAATACAAAAACATTCCAACAAGGCAAGCAAGTTTAAGCATTCCACTCCAAAAACTCAGATTACATTTCTAATAGCACTAATGAAGATATATATATTCATATTCCTAAAAAAAAATGTTAAAACTAATGGTCCTCTGGCGATTGGTACCTGAGAAAATAATAATTATTATTATTATTAAGCATGCTTTCGCGATTAGCCTTACACAATAAGATATATGTTACCTGATTGAGGATAAGAACAAATTTATAAATAAAAATGTAATACTTCATCAATCTGCTTTACTGATAAATTCTGAAGGAAATAAAATAATAAAATTATCATATTTATGATAAAAATGAAAACTTAAAATAAGTTATACTTTTTCTTATTATTATTATTATTTTAAATATTATTATTCATATGCACAGAGATCAAATTATTATTTATAAAATTAAACTATCATTTAACTAAATGAAAATATAACTTTGATTTTACTATCTCTACTTTTAAATATACAATATGCTATATGAAAATATATATATATATATATATATATATATATATATATACGTAATGCATAGATTCACTGTATATGAATAATTATGAATATCAAATACGAATCACCATATTTTATTAATTCAGAAATCCCCTTCTACCCAAACTGAAGACCAACCTAATTTTTTCTTCCAGGATCCGATCTATTATAGTCATTATCCAACCATTTGAATCTCTGAAAATATTTTGTAACTCCGCTCATTCATGAGACAAAATATCTCTTTCAGGAGAGTCCACCACCTGTTTCTGTCTGTCAGGGCTTTTAAAAATAACTTGTCTGAGATCATCAGTATCAGATTTTGTGACAAGTTCCTCCTTTGGAGACAAGGAAAGAGAGGGTTCTTCCTGTGAAGATAATAATTGTGATGGATTGTATGATTTGTAATTTACATGCAATTTCCTACGAATTTCATACATTTTGTCACAGGAATATTTGGATCTGGGAGATACTGTTGGTTTGTCATAAAATGTCACCTTTTTTGGTTTTACGGAATTAATTAATTTCTGTTTTAATTAAATTTGGTGATTTCTAACAAAATCGATAAATGTCGTACATTCGAATAGGGACTTTTTCTTTAATGCCATAGTACAGGTTGTATCATCAAGGAAATTAAATTTCTTGATGAACAAATGTACCATTGCATTCGGTCTGACATTTGGAATGATCGTCTTATATAAACGTTCAAAAACGGACATAAAAGAGAACATACTTTCATTCTGTTCAATTTGTAATTCCTTCAACATCTCATAATTTGGACTCGCTTCATTCCTTTCACAGAAGATGAGATTTCTCAGCCTTGTGATGTCATCATCATTTGAACAATCAAATGTCTCATTGTCAGAAGACTTTATTAATGCCAGCTGTCTGAAAAAATGTTGAGGTATCCACATATGGAATATCTGAGACTTCTCACTATTGGTTAAATTTAGCTTTTCAACAAAACTTTCAAATATTTCTGAATTTCTGCACACATGAATTTTGGGATTATACACAGGAATTAATTTGCATAAATCCAAAAGATTTTTTTGAAGTTTAATTCCTAATTTAGCTTGTTCTATTTTTAGAAACTGATCTCCGTCATTTTCTCCTCTCTGCACATGTCCTTCTCTGACAACTTTTTGCTTGCCTCCTACTCTGGCTCCTCCCTTTCTGGCTTCTCTATGTCATTTCCTGCTTCTTTTCCGGTGTCCTGAAGCTCACCTTCAATAGACAGCACATGTCTGCAGCCATCTTCATTAGCAACATTATAGTCAGAATTCAAAATATCACTTACTGACATTTCAGGTTTTAAGCAGTCTTTGAATTTCTCTAACACTGACTTATGGAATTCCTGAACTAGATGCGATAAATTTCTAAGATTCTCTTTCTCTTTGTTAAAAAATACCTTAGAATTTACTTGTGAATTTGCCATTTCACACTCAGCATACAAGTCTAACCATAAATTCGCTAAACTAGACTTCTCTAAATGCTTACTTTGTTCAGAAAAAGAATTTAAATTCATTGTCTTACCTTGACTTATAATCAGCACTTGTAACACTTCTTATGGACTGACTTATTCTTTCTCCTCCAAAGACACGTCAAAGGATAATCTTCTGTGGTTTGCAAACTCTTTAAAGTTCATTTAAAAAAACATTCATGCGACTTGACTTATCCGTATTTTTTAGGTCCCGCGTGATTTTTATAAATTCTCAGTTCCTGACACTTTGCAAGAGGTATTCATTACTTCTGTCCCCCGTTGTGCAAAGTGAAGAAATAAGTACAAAAATGAAAAAAAACACGAATAGCTGGCCCGCCAAAATGTTAAAAATATACCCATATATATTTTTCTTCAAATACGTGATAAGCGCATAAAAGACAAAACTTCAAAATATGTAGAAAAATGAATAGATGTATTTTATATCTAATAAATTGGTTGCCAAAGTTCAGTTACAAAAAGGAAAAATAGTCTTCTTCCTTTGCTTACATAAAGAGTTAATAATTAGTCCATACTGATCAATAGAAATCTTCATCCATCTTTCCTTGGTTCTTGAATGGAATCATGCTGGAGACCTATGCAGCATATGTCTTGCTTCTTAGAGGGGCTGGATGGAAGGGTTAGTTGGTGACATGTGGAAGAGAGAGCAGCCGCCCTCCCACCGTGTTTATATATGGCAACTGTCCAAACCATATAGGGTAAAACGCTGAACACAGTTACACATGATGTAATCCCCTGCTCAGTATGATATATATATATATATATATATATATATATATATATATATATATATATATACTATGTCAGCATTTTTATTTATATTCAATACAGATACCTTAATATTTATTCCTTATAAGAACTTTTATCAATAAGTTATGCCCTCCAATATAGACATAACTGTGAACATATATAATATGTCCTATTATATAGTGTTTGATAACTATATGTATTAATTTTAATGTTTTTACACACCTCTGCCCGAGGATCACAGGAAACTAGTAAATTGAAGTGCTTGAAAATCCTTCAAATCCAAAAAGATGGTGCTGATCTCCAGATATATCATAATAGAAGAAGTTTTATTTGGCTATTATAAAATATTATACAGTGCCTACAAGTAGTATTCAACCCCCTGCAGATTTAGCAGGTTTACACATTCGGAATTAACTTGGCATTAGGACATTTGGACTGTAGATCAGCCTGGAAGTGTGAAATGCACTGCAGCAAAAAAGAATGTTATTTCTTTTTTTTTTTTTTTTAAATTGTGAAAAGTTTATTCAGAGGGTCATTTATTATTCAACCCCTCAAACCACCAGAATTCTGTTTGGTTCCCCTAAAGTATTAAGAAGTATTTCAGGCACAAAGAACAATGAGCTTCACATGTTTGGATTAATTATCTCTTTTTCCAGCCTTTACTGACTAATTAAGACCCTTCCCAAACTTGTAAACAGCACTCATACTTGGTCAACATGGGAAAGACAAAGGAGCATTCCAAGGCCATCAGAGACAAGATCGTGGGGGGTCACAAGGCTGGCAAGGGGTACAAAACCCTTTTCAAGGATTTGGTCCTACCTGTCTCCACTGTTGGGAGCATCATCCGGAAGTGGAAGGCTTATGGAACTACTGTTAGCCTTCCACGGCCTGGACAGCCTTTGAAAGTTTCCACCCGTGCCGAGGCCAGGCTTGTCCGAAGAGTCAAGGCTAACCCAAGGACAACAAGGAAGGAGCTCTGGGAAGATCTCATGGCAGTGGGGACATTGGTTTCAGTCAATACCATAAGTAACGTACTCCACCGCAATGGTCTCCGTTCCAGACGAGCCCGTAAGGTACCTTTACTTTCAAAGCGTCATGTCAAGGCTCATCTACAGTTTGCTCATGATCACTTGGAGGACTTTGAGACAGACTGGTTCAAGGTTCTCTGGTCTGATGAGACCAAGATCGAGATCTTTGGTGCCAACCACACACGTGACGTTTGGAGACTGGATGGCACTGCATACGACCCCAAGAATACCATCCCTACAGTCAAGCATGGTGGTGGCAGCATCATGCTGTAGGGCTGTTTCTCAGTCAAGGGGCCTGGCCATCTGGTCCGCATCCATGGGAAGATGGATAGCACGGCCTACCTTGAGATTTTGGCCAAGAACCTGCGCTCCTCCATCAAGAATCTTAAGATGGGTCGTCATTTCATCTTCCAACAAGACAACGACCCAAAGCACACAGCCAAGAAAACCAAGGCCTGGTTCAAGAGGGAAAAAATCAAGGTGTTGCAGTGGCCTAGTCAGTCTCCTGACCTTAACCCAATTGAAAACTTGTGGAAGGAGCTCAAGATTAAAATCCACATGAGACACCCAAAGAACCTAGATAACTTGGAGAAGATCTGCATGGAGGAGTGGGCCAAGATAACTCCAGAGACCTGTGCCGGCCTGATCAGGTCTTATGAAAGACGATTATTAGCTGTAATAGCAAACAAGGATTATTCCACAAAATATTAAACCTAGGGGTTGAATAATAATTGACTTACACTTTTATGTTAAAAATCTATTAAAATTTAACTGAGCAACATAACTTATTGGTTTGTAAGATTTATGCATCTGTTAATAAATCCTGCTCTTGTTTGAAGTTTGCAGGCTCTAACTTATTTGCATCTTATCAAACCTGCTAAATCTGCAGGGGGTTGAATACTACTTGTAGGCACTGTATATATATATATAAATATATATATATATATATATATATATATATAATAACGCGTTTCAGCTAAAAATCTTAAAAAAGATAGCCTTCTTCAGGTAAAATAACATCTTTAATATCATATCATTTTGTAATATTGTGCTATCAAGTTTTTAATAACCTACATAGTTTGGTGTTAAAAAACAAGGGACCTCATAACCAATACAATGCTGTATGACCAGCATCGCCTTTTCCTGATGAAGCTGGAGCCACTGTGATCATATTATCAAGCGAAATGTACGTTGAAGGATGGCTTTAGGGCAGGTTGGGTGGTACAATCCTTTTGGGAGCTCTCTCTGCCCTTGACAACACTCATTTTACCAGGGTAATTGCCTTATTATCACTCCCCATGATATCTATCACTGTTGTGATTCAGCACATGCACTTTAATGGTTACTAATGTTCGGTCAGAAATTCATTCATAGTATTTACTTTTTTGTGTCTTAATGAACAATGATCTTTCTGTACTGAACAATGCTATTTATTGTTCCATGGGTTGTTCCATGCCCTTTGTGATTCTATAATCAGTGTTTGTTCAAGGCACTCTAAGCCCCATAGAATATTTACCCTTCCATGTGGTCTTAAATTTGCTTTTAATCATGGCCCTGATTGTTTGTGTCATTTTAGCCATGCACTTTAGTAAACTTTGTTATAATTTTGCACCATATATACTCCGTTCCTCCTGTTTGTTCATAGTTTGGTGTTATCAGCAAAGACTGACAATTTACTATCTATCCCATCCACGAGGTCATTAATAAAGAGATTAAAAAGAATCGGTCCTGGCACAGATCCCTGCGGTACTACACTGCTGACTATAGCACATTTAGAGAATGTACCATTTATGACTACTCTTTGTTTCCTATCTTTTAGCCAATTCCTTACCCAGTTGCATATAGTTTCCCCTAGTCCTTGCTTCTGGAGCTTTAGTATAAGGCTATTACGTGGTACAGTATCAATTGCCTTTGCAAAGTCCAAATAAATCACATCAGCTGCATTACTAATATCCAGATTTGCATTTATCTCCTCATAGAACCCCAACATGTTGGTTAGACACGACTTATCTTTCATGAATCCAATGCTGTCTGTCAGTTAACATATAATTTTTTGAAATATATTTTTGCATATCATCCCTTAAAATACCCTTAAAAAACTATGCATACTACTGCTGTCAGGCTTACTGGATGGTAGTTGCCTGGATCCACCCTCTTACCTTTCTTAAATATCAGTACCACATCAGCAATACTCCAATCCTGAGGTACCAACCCTGTTACAAGCGAGTCTAAGAAGATGAGATACAGCAGTCTGTCGATTACTGAGCTCAATTCCCTCAATATTTGAGGATGAATGCCATCTGGCCCGTGGGATTTGTCAATGATTAATTTCCTCAGACACAGGCATACTTTTTCTTGTGTTAAATTAATTATATCGGATGGTGAACTTTGATTTTTCACTTGTTGAATGATCCCTGGAACACTCTGTTCCCTGTTGAACACTGATGAGATGTGCCTGTTTAATATCTCAGTCTTTTGTTTGTCCTCTATAACTAACTTGTTATTATATTTTAAGGGGCCAATAATATCCTTTGTTTTCCTTTTGGTATTAATGTATTTATAAAAGATGTTGGGATTTATTTTAATGTCCTTGACGATTTTAGTTTCAATAGCTAAATTTGCTTGCTTGATTTCTTTTTTTTATATTTTCTATTCAAATTTTTATACTTCTGAAATGCTATTTATGTATTCTCAGCCTTCAAGATTTTAAACCCCCTTTTGTTCTTGTTTTATTATACTTTGTACAGTCTTTTGTATCCATAATGGTTTCTTTTTATTCCTGGCCATTTTATTACCAGAGGGTATATGTTTTTTACAAGACTCTAGGAGTATATCCTTAAACTTACCCAATTAATGTTTGGTATCCCTAGTTACCATAATATTGTCCCAATCTACAAAATTAAGCTTTTCCCTTAATTTGTTGAAATCAGCTTTCCTAAAATTCCAGGTTTTAGCATTTCCCCTTTCAAATGTTCTATTAAATATTACTTTGAAGCTTACCATATTATGATCTCTGGTGCCCAAGTGCTCCCAGACCTGTAGATCTGAAATTGTATCCAGTCTATTTGACAGGACCAGATCTAGCAACTTATCTCCCCTGGTCGGTTCATCTACCATCTGAGAGAGGAAATTGTCTTGAATAGTAGATAAGAACTTACAGCTTTCAGCATAACCAGTAGATTCTATGTCCCACTAAATATCTGGATAGCTGAAATCCACCATAATCAGAACCCGATTATTATTATCTGCCTTTTCAATTTGTTATAAAAACAAGAGGACGATGAGTTTTTAAGGTGCAAAAAGGTACAAAAGGTTTATTAGATTCAGCAGGTGAACATCCATTAAAAACACATAAAATGACAGGACCAAGTTCTAGTGTTTATAACACATCAGGGTAATAGTAGTTAGTTAATTTGCATTATTGCAAAGAAACAGTTGCAAACATTGCATACATGTTGTCTTGGGCAGTGCCCATAATAAATTTAACCCCTCAAGATCACAACCACATCACAATGTGTAAACGTTGGTGACAGCATATCTACCAGTATTAGTAGAGTGATAAGATAGGCGCTTGGTCACAGCAGTAAAACCTCAAGAAGCGGACGTACGTTTCGAAATTCTTGGGTGTTAATTCTTCATCAGGGCAGAAGTAGTCAGAAAACCTCTGCCCTGATGAAGAATTAACATCCAAGAATTTTGAAACGTACGTCCGCTTCATGAGCAGAATACCTCTGCCCTGATGAAGAATTAACACCCAAGAATTTCGAAACGTACATCCGCTTTATGAGGTTTTGCTGCTGTGACCAATTACCTATCTTATCACTCCACTAATACTGGTAGATATGCTGTCACTAACGTTTACACATTGTGATGTGGTTGTGATCCTGAGGGGTTAAATTTATTATGGGCACTGCCCAAGACAAGATGTATGCAATGTTTGCAACTGTCTCTTTGCAATAATGCAAATTAACTAACTACTATTAACCCTGATGTGTTATAGACACTAGAACTTGGTCCTGTCATTTTATGTGTTTTTAATGGATGTTCACCTGCTGTATCTAATAAAAATGTTGTACCTTTTTGCACCTTAAAAACTCATCGTCCTCTTGTTTATATATTATGTTCTTGAGTTTGTGCCATTTGTGGGGATCCATGAGATTCCATTTCCACAAAAAATGTTGTTTGGTGGTACAGAGCTTTTTGCTAATATATGCTTTTCAATTTGTTACAGCATTTCACTCTCTACCTGTTCAGGTATTTTAGGAGGCTTATAGCAAACTCCAATTAGCATCTTTTCATTCTTCCCCTCCCCATGTCTATTTACCCATACTGACTCTACATTGTTGCAGTTCCCCCCAATGTCAACATTGAACACTGGTCTTAGGTTATATTTGATAAATATACACACCCCACCACCTTTTTTGTCTTTCCTGTCCTTCCTGAATGTAGTGTAACCCTCTACATTTGTAACCCAGTCATTGCTCTCATCCAGCCAGGCTTCCGTAATGCCCATCACATCATAATCCATGGTTGACATAGGAGTCTCCAATTCATTCATTTTGTTTGCAAGACTTCTTGCATTTGCCAGTAGACATTTAATACCATTACCGCATTTCTTACTCCTAGCTTCCCTACTTTCTTTCCATGTCCCAGCCCCCCTAATCCTTCATTGACGCCTACAGTCTCATTGTCTCTATCTGCTCTATCTATCCCCTTATTTGCTTCACTACTAGAGATGAGCGAACCGGTCGCGGTTCGGCTCGAGGTTGGTTCGCCGAACGGACCTCCCGTTCGAGTTCGGTTCGTCGAACGTTCGACGAACCGAACTCGAACTGCATAGGAAACAATGGCAGGCAATCACAAACACAGAAAAACACCTAGAAAACACCCTCAAAGGTGTCCAAAAGGTCACAAACAACTCACAACACATGGGAAAGTGACAAGGACATATACTCATGCGAAAACAAAAGAGCTGGACAAGGAAAAAGAGGAGGACACACAGATATATGAGTATATGCAAGGAAACATCGATTCCATTAATGTGCAACTTGAGCCCTGCTCATTCTTGGCTTCCAATCTTGATAAATTGCCTGAGCTCGCCACGTACGTCTTGGGGATCTTGTCGTGTCCTGCAGCCAGCGTTCTCTCGGAACCTGTCTTCAGTGCTGCTGTGGGTCTGCTGGCAGATAAGCACACGTGTCTGTCCACTGACAATGTGGACATGGCTCTCAGAGGACTTTTCTTCCCCTGGGTCAGCCAGGGGACGGGAAAGGCACGCGTATTTTTGAGAGTGCTTCATGCAAAGCATCTTTTTCTTTTTCAAAAGGGAGCTCAACCGATGCCAGTCAAGTGGGGTGTGTGTGGCCCAGTGAGTGGCAACCAGGGAGACTGTGGTTGGAGTCCCCTCGCTGTGTCTCTAAAAGAACCAAGATGAACAAGTCATGGCTCTCAGAGGACTTTTCTTCCCCTGGGTCAGCCAGGGGACGGGAAAGGCACGCGTATTTTTGAGAGTGCTTCATGCAAAGCATCTTTTTCTTTTTCAAAAGGGAGCTCAACCGATGCCAGTCAAGTGGGGTGTGTGTGGCCCAGTGAGTGGCAACCAGGGAGACTGTGGTTGGAGTCCCCTCGCTGTGTCTCTAAAAGAACCAAGATGAACAAGTCATGGCTCTCAGAGGACTTTTCTTCCCCTGGGTCAGCCAGGGGACGGGAAAGGCACGCGTATTTTTGAGAGTGCTTCATGCAAAGCATCTTTTTCTTTTTCAAAAGGGAGCTCAACCGATGCCAGTCAAGTGGGGTGTGTGTGGCCCAGTGAGTGGAAACGAGGGAGACTGTGGTTGGAGTCCCCTCGCTGTGTCTCTAAAAGAACCAAGATGAACAAGTCATGGCTCTCAGAGGACTTTTCTTCCCCTGGGTCAGCCAGGGGACGGGAAAGGCACGCGTATTTTTGAGAGTGCTTCATGCAAAGCATCTTTTTCTTTTTCAAAAGGGAGCTCAACCGATGCCAGTCAAGTGGGGTGTGTGTGGCCCAGTGAGTGGAAACGAGGGAGACTGTGGTTGGAGTCCCCTCGCTGTGTCTCTAAAAGAACCAAGATGAACAAGTCATGGCTCTCAGAGGACTTTTCTTCCCCTGGGTCAGCCAGGGGACGGGAAAGGCACGCGTATTTTTGAGAGTGCTTCATGCAAAGCATCTTTTTCTTTTTCAAAAGGGAGCTCAACCGATGCCAGTCAAGTGGGGTGTGTGTGGCCCAGTGAGTGGAAACGAGGGAGACTGTGGTTGGAGTCCCCTCGCTGTGTCTCTAAAAGAACCAAGATGAACAAGTCATGGCTCTCAGAGGACTTTTCTTCCCCTGGGTCAGCCAGGGGACGGGAAAGGCACGCGTATTTTTGAGAGTGCTTCATGCAAAGCATCTTTTTCTTTTTCAAAAGGGAGCTCAACCGATGCCAGTCAAGTGGGGTGTGTGTGGCCCAGTGAGTGGCAACGAGGGAGACTGTGGTTGGAGTCCCCTCGCTGTGTCTCTAAAAGAACCAAGATGAACAAGTCATGGCTCTCAGAGGACTTTTCTTCCCCTGGGTCAGCCAGGGGACGGGAAAGGCACGCGTATTTTTGAGAGTGCTTCATGCAAAGCATCTTTTTCTTTTTCAAAAGGGAGCTCAACCGATGCCAGTCAAGTGGGGTGTGTGTGGCCCAGTGAGTGGAAATGAGGGAGACTGTGGTTGGAGTCCCCTCGCTGTGTCTCTAAAAGAACCAAGATGAACAAGTCATGGCTCTCAGAGGACTTTTCTTCCCCTGGGTCAGCCAGGGGACGGGAAAGGCACGCGTATTTTTGAGAGTGCTTCATGCAAAGCATCTTTTTCTTTTTCAAAAGGGGGCTCAACCGATGCCAGTCAAGTGGGGTGTGTGTGGCCCAGTTAGTGGCAACGAAGGAGACTGTGGTTGGAGTCCCCTCGCTGTGTTTCTAAAAGACCCAAAATGAACAAATCATGGCTCTCAGAGGACTTTTCTTCCCCTGGGTCAGCCAGGGGACGGGAAAGGCACGCGTATTTTTGAGAGTGCTTCATGCAAAGCATCTTTTTCTTTTTCAAAAGGGAGCTCAACCGATGCCAGTCAAGTGGGGTGTGTGTGGCCCAGTGAGTGGCAACCAGGGAGACTGTGGTTGGAGTCCCCTCGCTGTGTCTCTAAAAGAACCAAGATGAACAAGTCATGGCTCTCAGAGGACTTTTCTTCCCCTGGGTCAGCCAGGGGACGGGAAAGGCACGCGTATTTTTGAGAGTGCTTCATGCAAAGCATCTTTTTCTTTTTCAAAAGGGAGCTCAACCGATGCCAGTCAAGTGGGGTGTGTGTGGCCCAGTGAGTGGCAACCAGGGAGACTGTGGTTGGAGTCCCCTCGCTGTGTCTCTAAAAGAACCAAGATGAACAAGTCATGGCTCTCAGAGGACTTTTCTTCCCCTGGGTCAGCCAGGGGACGGGAAAGGCACGCGTATTTTTGAGAGTGCTTCATGCAAAGCATCTTTTTCTTTTTCAAAAGGGAGCTCAACCGATGCCAGTCAAGTGGGGTGTGTGTGGCCCAGTGAGTGGCAACGAGGGAGACTGTGGTTGGAGTCCCCTCGCTGTGTCTCTAAAAGAACCAAGATGAACAAGTCATGGCTCTCAGAGGACTTTTCTTCCCCTGGGTCAGCCAGGGGACGGGAAAGGCACGCGTATTTTTGAGAGTGCTTCATGCAAAGCATCTTTTTCTTTTTCAAAAGGGAGCTCAACCGATGCCAGTCAAGTGGGGTGTGTGTGGCCCAGTGAGTGGCAACGAGGGAGACTGTGGTTGGAGTCCCCTCGCTGTGTCTCTAAAAGAACCAAGATGAACAAGTCATGGCTCTCAGAGGACTTTTCTTCCCCTGGGTCAGCCAGGGGACGGGAAAGGCACGCGTATTTTTGAGAGTGCTTCATGCAAAGCATCTTTTTCTTTTTCAAAAGGGAGCTCAACCGATGCCAGTCAAGTGGGGTGTGTGTGGCCCAGTGAGTGGCAACGAAGGAGACTGTGGTTGGAGTCCCCTCGCTGTGTTTCTAAAAGACCCAAAATGAACAAATCATGGCTCTCAGAGGACTTTTCTTCCCCTGGGTCAGCCAGGGGACGGGAAAGGCACGCGTATTTTTGAGAGTGCTTCATGCAAAGCATCTTTTTCTTTTTCAAAAGGGAGCTCAACCGATGCCAGTCAAGTGGGGTGTGTGTGGCCCAGTGAGTGGCAACGAGGGAGACTGTGGTTGGAGTCCCCTCGCTGTGTCTCTAAAAGAACCAAGATGAACAAGTCATGGCTCTCAGAGGACTTTTCTTCCCCTGGGTCAGCCAGGGGACGGGAAAGGCACGCGTATTTTTGAGAGTGCTTCATGCAAAGCATCTTTTTCTTTTTCAAAAGGGAGCTCAACCGATGCCAGTCAAGTGGGGTGTGTGTGGCCCAGTGAGTGGCAACGAAGGAGACTGTGGTTGGAGTCCCCTCGCTGTGTTTCTAAAAGACCCAAAATGAACAAATCATGGCTCTCAGAGGACTTTTCTTCCCCTGGGTCAGCCAGGGGAAGGGAAAGGCACGCGTATTTTTGAGAGTGCTTCATGCAAAGCATCTTTTTCTTTTTCAAAAGGGAGCTCAACCGATGCCAGTCAAGTGGGGTGTGTGTGGCCCAGTGAGTGGCAACGAGGGAGACTGTGGTTGGAGTCCCCTCGCTGTGTCTCTAAAAGAACCAAGATGAACAAGTCATGGCTCTCAGAGGACTTTTCTTCCCCTGGGTCAGCCAGGGGACGGGAAAGGCACGCGTATTTTTGAGAGTGCTTCATGCAAAGCATCTTTTTCTTTTTCAAAAGGGAGCTCAACCGATGCCAGTCAAGTGGGGTGTGTGTGGCCCAGTGAGTGGAAACGAGGGAGACTGTGGTTGGAGTCCCCTCGCTGTGTTATACATGCTTTTAGAAGGGCATGACATGGCTTGGAGGTTGACTTTCATAAAATGCAAACTGTTGGCTACCAAAATGCTGCCTTTCCAACAACTGTGGTTATAGGCAATGAGGAACATACTGATGAAGATGAGACGCAGATACCCGATTGGGATGACAACTTAAATATTCGGTCAGGGCAAGAAGAGGCTCGGTCTGAGGGGGAGGGGAGTGCAAACACAACAATTGATGATGAAGTTCTAGATCCCACCTACTGTCAACCCCCAGTCAGGCACTCGAGGAGGTCAACAGAGGCGGTGGAGGAGGATGCAACCGACGACGAAATTACCTTGCGCCTTCCTGGACAGAGTCGGAGCACTGGTAGCACGTCTACAACTGCATCCTCAGCCACCACTCTGCCTATGAGCATTATTCGGGGTGCATCAACAGGTCACATGGCCTCTAAGCCTTGCCTAGCCTGTTCCTTTTTTGACATAGAAAAAGATCGCCCAAATCATGTGATATGTAAAATTTGTCATGATTCTCTTAGTAGAGGTCAAAACCTCAGCAGTTTGACAACTTCTTCCATGAATCGTCACATGAATAAATATCATAGGTCCCGGTGGGAAGCTCACTGTGCTGCAATGCGGCCTAGCGGAGCGAACCATCCACCGCCCACCCCTTCCAGTGCATCCGCGCGCTCTTCATCTTCTAGGACTGTGGGGACAGCTGTCACACCTGTTTTTCCACGCAAAACTTCCACCACTGTAACCGCAACAGGCAGTTTGCTTGGTAGGTCGTCAGTTGGTTTGGAAGGGGAAACAAGTGAGTGTGTACAGCTCTCTCAGACATCGATAGCACCTACGTTGGATGAAGGCAACATCATGTCTCCGCCTGCACTTTCCTCACAAACCTGCATTTTTCCAGGGACACCCTACTCAACACCGTCTACACACAGCAGCCAGATCTCTGTCCCTCAGATGTGGTCAAATAAAAGGCCACTTCCTCCGACCCATGACAAAGCTAAGAGGTTGACTCTATCCCTCTGTAAGCTGTTGGCTACCGAAATGCTGCCTTTCCGCCTAGTGGACACACAGGATTTTAGAGACCTTATGTCTGTCGCTGTGCCCCAGTACCAGATGCCTAGTCGCCACTACTTCTCTAAGAAAGGTGTGCCCGCGCTACACCAGCATGTCGCACACAACATCACCGCTTCCTTGAGAAACTCTGTGTGTGAACGGGTGCATTTCACCACCGATACTTGGACCAGTAAGCATGGACAGGGACGTTACATGTCGCTGACTGGGCACTGGGTAACTATGTTGATAGATGGTGAAGGGTCTGCTGCACAAGTCTTGCCGTCCCCACGACTTGTGTGTCAATCCTCTGTCTGTCCAAGTTCCGCCACTGCTTCTGCATCCTCCACCTCATCTGGGTCCTCCACCTCCGCCCCAAGCCTGCCTGGTCAGGCCACCAGCGTTCTCACTGCGCAGAAGGAATCACGCACCCCTCATTACTATGCTGGCAGCAGAGCGCAACGGCATCAGGCGGTCTTTAGCTTGACATGTCTTGGGAATAAGAGTCACACAGCTGAGGAGTTGTGGTCAGCTCTGCGGTCCGAGTTTAATAAATGGTTGTCTCCACTCAACCTGCAGCCTGGTAAGGCCGTGTGCGACAATGCTGCAAACCTGGGTGCGGCCCTTCGCCTGGGCAAGGTGACACACGTGCCTTGTATGGCTCACGTGTTGAACCTTGTTGTCCAGCAATTTTTAACACACTATCCCGGCCTAGATGGCCTTCTGACCAGGGCACGTAAACTGTCTGCAGTGCTCACTTCCGCCGTTCAACCGCCGCAGCTGAGCGACTTGCATCGCTCCAGAAGTCTTTCGGCCTGCCGGTTCATCGCCTGAAATGCGATGTGGCGACACGCTGGAATTCAACTCTCCACATGTTACAGCGACTGTGGCAGCACCGGCGAGCCCTGGTGCAATACGTCATGATGTATAGCCTGGGCCAACGAGATGCAGAAGTGGGGCAGATCACCCTGATGGAGTGATCTCAGATCAAGGACCTATGCACCGTTCTGCACAGTTTCGACATGGCGACGAATATGTTTAGCGCTGACAATGCCATTATCAGCATGACGATTACAGTCATTTACATGCTGGAGCACACGCTAAACACTATTCGGAGTCAGGGGGTGGGACAACAGGAAGGGGAGGAACTACAGGAGGATTCATATGCGCAAGACACAACAACATCACCAAGGTCCAGACGTTCATCATCACCAACGCGGCAGGCATGGGACCATGGGGGACAGGGATCAACAAGGGCGCATGGTAGCAGGCGAGATGTTGAGGAAGGTGCAGGAGGACATGAAGATATGGAGGACGAACTGTCCATGGACATGGAAGACTCAGCGGATGAGGGAGACCTTGGTCAAAATTCAGTTGAAAGAGGTTGGGGGGAGATGTCAGAGGAAGAAAGAACGGTTAGCACCTCTATGCCACAAACACAGCGTGGACTTGGTCCGCATGGCTGCGCAAGACACATGAGTGCCTTCTTGTTGCACTACCTCCAACATGACCCTCGGATTGTCAAAATTAGAAGTGATGATGACTACTGGCTTGCCACACTATTAGATCCCCGGGACAAGTCCAAATTTTGTGACATAATTCCACCCATAGAAAGGGACGCACGTATGCTGGAGTATCAGCATAAGCTGTTACTCAATCTTAGCTCGGCTTTTACACCAAACAACCGTGCAGGTGAAGGGAGTGATTCTCCCAGTTGTAACTTGACAAACATGGGACGGCATCGTCATCTTCAACAGTCTACCCGTACCAGTAGGACCGTATCTGGTGCTGGTAACAGCAATTTTATGGAATATTTTCATAATTTTTTTAGACCCTCCTTTGCAAGGCCACCAGAGACAACAAGTCTGACACATAGTCAACGGATGGAGAGGATGATACAGGAGTATCTCCAAATGAACATCGATGCAATGACTTTGCAAATGGAGCCTTGCTCCTTTTGGGCTTCAAATCTAGAAAAATTGACAGAGCTCTCCAGTTACGCCTTGGAGATTTTGTCGTGTGCAGCTGCCAGCGTTGTCTCTGAACGTGTCTTCTTCAGTGCTGCTGGGTGTGTGCTGACAGATAAGCGCACGCGTCTGTCCAGTGACAATGTGGACACACTGACGTTCATCAAAATGAACAAGTCATGGATCCAGAAGGAATTTACTACCCCTGTGTCATCCTGGGGAGAGTAAATGCTTGTGGATTTGGAATGTGCTTGATGCAAATCAAAACATCCTGTTTGCAACTAGGGCACAAGTGCTGCCACTGATGGGGTGCCTGTGTGCCCAATGTTGGGAAAAAAGGTAGACTCCGCTTGGAGTAACCCTTGCTTGATGTGTTTTTTAAAAATGATACAAGATGAACAGATCTGAAGGCAAGATGAAGGCAACATCATGTCTCCGCCTGCACTTTTCTCACAAACCTGCATTTTTCCAGGGACACCCTACTCAACACCGTCTACAGACAGCAGCCAGATCTCTTTCCCTCAGATGTGGTCAAATAAAAGGCCACTTACTGCGACCCATGACAAAGCTAAGTGGTTGACTCTATCCCTCTGTAAGCTGTTGGCTACCGAAATGCTGCCTTTACGCGTAGTGGACACACAGGATTTTACAGACCTTATGTCTGTCGCTGTGCCCCAGTACCACATGCCCAATCACCACTGCTTCTCCAAGAAAAGCATGCCCGCGCTACACCAGCATGTCGCACACAACATCACCACTTCCTTGAGAAAATCTGTGTGCGACAGGGTGCATTTCAACACAGATACTTGGACCAGTAAGCATAGACAGGGTCATTACATGTCACTGACTGGGCACTGGCAAACTATGGTGAGAGATGGAGAAGGGTCTGCTGTACAAGTCTTGCCGTCCCCACGAGTTGTTTCAATCCTTGTTCTGTATGTAGAAGTTAATACACTGCTTCTGCCTCTTCAACCTCGTGTGGGTCCTCTACCTTGGCGCAAACCCTGTGTGGTCAGGCCACCCTTCCTTGCAACTGCGCACAAGGACTACCACACACCTCCTTACTATGCTGGCAGCAGAGCTCAATGCCATCAGGCGGTCAAAGCTTTACTTTGAAATGTATGGGAAATGTGAGTCACACCGCTATTACAGAGAATAGTAGTCAGGCAGGGTCAAAACATTAATTGAGGAACAGGAACAGAATGGGACGGCCAGGAAAGAATCAGAAAACAAGCAGAGTTGAAATGCGTATCGGCCAACAAGGTACATAAACAGCAAGCAGGAAAAGTAGTCAGGTAACAAGCACACAAAATCATAAAACTGAACTGGGGGTAAAATTAACCAGAGGTTCATAGCTATGTCTGGCAGTGGTCTGCAGACAGGATGGGCATAAAAAAGGGTGTGGTGTCTTCCCATTGGTTGTAGCTGAATGATGGTATTTCATCTGTGAGATACCCACCAGCTACATTCAGCCAGAGATTCTGCATCTGTCAAGGTAATGCAGCCCAGTGGGTGAGCATAACCTGCGTCCACCTGCGCCGCTGGCATCGACTACTCTCACATCATCAGCACTATTCATGAAAGGAACACGTTGTCACCTGGCAACCGGAGTACAAATTGACGGAGCGGACTACGTTGGTGACTTAACAGCCGTGTGCGGCAATGATGCAAACCTGGCTGCGGGCCATCCTCAGGGCAATGTGACACACGTGCCTTTTAGGGCTCACGTGTTGAACCGAATTCGCCAGCAATTTTTAAAACACCATCACGGCCTACATGGCCTTGTGCAGTGGGCACGCTCGCTATGTGCTCACTTCCATCGTGCGCACACAGCAGCTCAACAACTTTCATCACTCCGGAAGTCTTAGGGTCTGGCAGTTAAACGCCGTAAATGCGATGTTTCGACACGCAGGAATTGGAATCTGCACATGTTGCAGCGTGTGTGGCAGCACCGCAGAGCCCTGCTGAAATACGGTAAGACATATAGCCTGGGATAACTTGATCCAGAGGTGGTGCAGATCACGCTGCTGGAGTGGTGTCAGATCAAGGACCTATGCACCCTGCTACACAGTTTTGAAATGTCGACGAAGATGTTTAGCACTGGCAATGTCATTCTCAGCGTGACAATTCTGGTCATCTACATGATGGAGCACACTGTAATTATTATTCTGAGTCAGGTGTTGGGACAAGAGGAAGGGGAGGAAGTACAGGAGGAGTCATATGCGGAAGGGATAACAAGATCTACGAGGTCCAGATGGTCAGCGGCACCTATGCGGCATTCATGGTGAGGGAGAGGGATTAACAAGGGCGCATAGTATCAGCAAAAAGTGTTGATGAAAGTGCAGGAGCCCATGAAGAAATGGAGGACGAACTGGCGATGGGCATGGAAGACTCAGCAGATGAGTGAGAGCTTGCTCACATTTCGGTTGTGCGAGGTTGTGGGTAGAGGGCAGAGGAAGGATGCACGATTCTCACCTCTCTGCCACCAACACACCAAGGACTTGGTCCTCCTGGATGCACAAGACACATGAGCGCCTTCTTGCTGCACTACCTACATGACCCTCGGATTGTATGAATTTGAACTAATCCTGAATACTGGGTTGCCACACTGTTAGATCCCCGGTACAAGACAAAATTTGGCGAACTAATTCCTGCCATAGAAATAGACGCACGTATACAGGAGTATCTGCAGAATGTGGTACGCAATCTTAGATCTACTTGTCCACTAAACACCAGTGCTGCACAGAGTGAATCTCAACGCTTTGTCATGGATAGGAGGAAATGGTCTTTTACTTGTCCACATCGGAGGGACCGAGGGATGGCTGCTGTGCTGAGATGGCGTTGAGTACGGTGTCCCTGCACAGTTGCACTTTTGGTCATATCCCAAAATGAGTTGAAAAAGGACAGATGCTGTTGGAAAGGGGAACAGGTGTGTTGGAAAGGGGAAAAAAGTTTTGGTCCGTGGATTTGGTGGTTAAGCAACTGTAACATTTGCTGAAGAAACAACATCTGTTACAGTGGGACTGGCAGATTTGGATAAAGTGGTATATAATCTGTGACCGCTATATAACGAAAATTAATAAGAAAAGAAAGAGAAAGGTATATATCCCCATCAGCAGTCAGTGTCCACCGTGCTCCCAGTTGGAAAAGGAGAGGTTGGCAACTTGAAGGTTTGGTGGAGGATACAGAGCTGTGTGGCTATGAAACTAATAGTAGCCTGAACCGAGTTAGACGCCATTCGGATCTGGAGACTGTGAGCCCTGTTAGCGTCACAGGGTCCACATGCCCACCCAGCCCAGGAACTCCCTGTTAACAACACAGGGGCCATTGAGTACGCTGACCGTGTGCGTAGGGGCCACACCTGTGGACAGCAGGCGCATCAGCAGCAGCAGGCCTGTTAATGCCACTGGGCTGCACAAGCAGGACTGTTAGGACAGGAGCTGGTCTTAACCGTTCTGCGTTACCAACTGTGGTGGTGGCCTGCATCCACCACCCGATCCCTGCCTACCTCTGGCCTAAAGCCGCAATGGGTTCAACACATGGAGGTGTGCTCTTTCGGAGCATAATAGAAGACTGTGCACCTCCTTGTTGGCTCCAGCCCCTTTTATAACCTGGGTCCGCCCCAAACCAGGGTGAACCACAATGCACCTCCTGGAGACAAAAGTAGAGTGACACGTCATGAGTGGCATAACTAGCGTCCTATTTGGAAACGCAACTTCAATGATGACCTCATGGCTGCCATGACCCAAACACCTCACCAGTCATCGTCTGAGCATCAATAATGCGGTGACAAGTCATAGGTGTGGGCCTCTGCAAGCCATTTGGGAGGACACCTGATGCCCTGTGGTCTATATGGGACCCCCACATCAGGGCCAGGGCCAAAGAGTTCATTACCGGACCTAGTCTCTGATGCAGGAAGTGCCTGAGCATGCTCAGTAGCATGAAATACAGTCTCTGAAAAAAGACTATCAGCTTTAGCATGGTGTCTATGCCCAAAACAGGACTTAGACCCGGCACGGAATGCAAGCACCTGTGCAAAGAGGCTTTTCACACTTAGTGTGGGAGCATGCGCTGTATCCCGAAATGAAAACTTAGCGTCAGGAATGGCACAGTCAGGCTGAGCATACTCACTAGGCGAAACACTGTAATTATGCTGCACCTGGGGTACATCGGCACACGCATGCGCACTAGCTGCCTCTCCACACTTAGACGTGGAGGGGAAATTTGTCTTGGAGATGCTGTCTATGAACAGAAGGAAAAGCTAAAGGAAGCCTGACTTTCTATCCCTCCGAATTATGAAATGCAGCAATGAATTCCATGAGTTTGCTATAACATTAGCGTAGCAAAATGTGCATGAGGGTGTGATGTAGAGGTGCTAGAAATAGCTTGTCACCAGTGGGGCACTAATGGAATACAACAGCCAGTTCTATGATGCCACAAAATGGCAGTATTTTGTGCTATCATTATAGCTTATTAAAAACAGAGCACGAGGTTGTCATGCAGAGGTGCTGCACATAGATTTGCAGTAGTGTGAATTGACAAAAGTACAATAGCCACGTTTAGGATACAACTAGGTACAGTGAGTGTTTGCTAGTAAAATTGCTTAGTTTAAAAAAGTTGTAGTGTGCAATGCAGGCAGACGTGCTATGCAAATGTCTTTGCACTAGTGGGACTATAGCAAAGTCCAATAGCCACGTATAGGATGCCACTAGGTACACTGAGTGTGTGCTAGTATAATGGCTTCGTTATAATTAGTTGGAGTGTGCAACGCAGGCAGATGCGCTCTGCAAATGTCTTGGCACTAGTGGGACTATAGCAAAGTCCAATAGCCACGTATAGGATGCCACTAGGTACACTGTGTGTTTGCTAGTATAATGGATGAGTTTAAAAAAGATAGAGTGTGCAATGCAGGCAGACGTGCTGCAAATAACGTTCCAATACTGTGAATTGACAAAAGTACAATAGCCACGTTTAGGATACAACTAGGTACAGTGAGTGTTTGCTAGTATAATGGCTTCGTTATAATTAGTTGGAGTGTGCAACGCAGGCAGATGCGCTCTGCAAATGTCTTGGCACTAGTGGGACTATAGCAAAGTCCAATAGCCACGTATAGGATGCCACTAGGTACACTGACTGTTTGGTAGTATAATGGCTGAGTTTAAAAAAGTTAGAGTGTGCAATGCAGGCAGACGTGCTGCAAATAACGTTCCAATACTGTGAATTGACAAAAGTACAATAGCCACGTTTAGGATGCCACTAGGTACACTGACTGTTTGCTAGTATAATGGCTGAGTTTAAAAAAGTTAGAGTGTGCAATGCAGGCAGACGTGCTGCAAATAACGTTCCAATACTGTGAATTGACAAAAGTACAATAGCCACGTATAGGATGCCACTAGGTACACTGACTGTTTGCTAGTATAATGGCTGAGTTTAAAAAAGTTAGAGTGTGCAATGCAGGCAGACGTGCTGCAAATAACGTTCCAATACTGTGAATTGACAAAAGTACAATAGCCACGTTTAGGATGCCACTAGGTACACTGACTGTTTGCTAGTATAATGGCTGAGTTTAAAAAAGTTAGAGTGTGCAATGCAGGCAGACGTGCTGCAAATAACGTTCCAATACTGTGAATTGACAAAAGTACAATAGCCACGTTTAGGATGCCACTAGGTACACTGACTGTTTGGTAGTATAATGGCTGAGTTTAAAAAAGTTAGAGTGTGCAATGCAGGCAGACGTGCTGCAAATAACGTTCCAATACTGTGAATTGACAAAAGTACAATAGCCACGTTTAGGATACAACTAGGTACAGTGAGTGTTTGCTAGTATAATGGCTGAGTTTAAAAAAGTTAGAGTGTGCAATGCAGGCAGACATGCTGCAAATAACGTTCCAATACTGTGAATTGACAAAAGTACAATAGCAACGTTTAGGATGCCACTAGGTACAGTGAGTGTTTGCTAGTATAATGGCTGAGTTTAAAAAAGTTAGAGTGTGCAATGCAGGCAGACGTGCTGCAAATAACGTTCCAATACTGTGAATTGACAAAAGTACAATAGCCACGTTTAGGATGCCACTAGGTACACTGACTGTTTGCTAGTATAATGGCTGAGTTTAAAAAAGTTAGAGTGTGCAATGCAGGCAGACGTGCTGCAAATAACGTTCCAATACTGTGAATTGACAAAAGTACAATAGCCACGTTTAGGATACAACTAGGTACAGTGAGTGTTTGCTAGTATAATGGCTGAGTTTAAAAAAGTTAGAGTGTGCAATGCAGGCAGACGTGCTGCAAATAACGTTCCAATACTGTGAATTGACAAAAGTACAATAGCCACGTTTAGGATGCCACTAGGTACAGTGAGTGTTTGCTAGTATAATGGCTGAGTTTAAAAAAGTTAGAGTGTGCAATGCAGGCAGACGTGCTGCAAATAACGTTCCAATACTGTGAATTGACAAAAGTACAATAGCCACGTATAGGATGCCACTAGGTACACTGACTGTTTGCTAGTATAATGGCTGAGTTTAAAAAAGTTAGAGTGTGCAATGCAGGCAGACGTGCTGCAAATAACGTTCCAATACTGTGAATTGACAAAAGTACAATAGCCACGTTTAGGATGCCACTAGGTACACTGACTGTTTGCTAGTATAATGGCTGAGTTTAAAAAAGTTAGAGTGTGCAATGCAGGCAGACGTGCTGCAAATAACGTTCCAATACTGTGAATTGACAAAAGTACAATAGCCACGTTTAGGATACAACTAGGTACAGTGAGTGTTTGCTAGTATAATGGCTGAGTTTAAAAAAGTTAGAGTGTGCAATGCAGGCAGACGTGCTGCAAATAACGTTCCAATACTGTGAATTGACAAAAGTACAATAGCCACGTTTAGGATGCCACTAGGTACAGTGAGTGTTTGCTAGTATAATGGCTGAGTTTAAAAAAGTTAGAGTGTGCAATGCAGGCAGACGTGCTGCAAATAACGTTCCAATACTGTGAATTGACAAAAGTACAATAGCCACGTTTAGGATGCCACTAGGTACACTGACTGTTTGCTAGTATAATGGCTGAGTTTAAAAAAGTTAGAGTGTGCAATGCAGGCAGACGTGCTGCAAATAACGTTCCAATACTGTGAATTGACAAAAGTACAATAGCCACGTTTAGGATACAACTAGGTACAGTGAGTGTTTGCTAGTATAATGGCTGAGTTTAAAAAAGTTAGAGTGTGCAATGCAGGCAGACGTGCTGCAAATAACGTTCCAATACTGTGAATTGACAAAAGTACAATAGCCACGTTTAGGATGCCACTAGGTACAGTGAGTGTTTGCTAGTATAATGGCTGAGTTTAAAAAAGTTAGAGTGTGCAATGCAGGCAGACGTGCTGCAAATAACGTTCCAATACTGTGAATTGACAAAAGTACAATAGCCACGTTTAGGATGCCACTAGGTACACTGACTGTTTGCTAGTATAATGGCTGAGTTTAAAAAAGTTAGAGTGTGCAATGCAGGCAGACGTGCTGCAAATAACGTTCCAATACTGTGAATTGACAAAAGTACAATAGCCACGTATAGGATGCCACTAGGTACACTGACTGTTTGCTAGTATAATGGCTGAGTTTAAAAAAGTTAGAGTGTGCAATGCAGGCAGACGTGCTGCAAATAACGTTCCAATACTGTGAATTGACAAAAGTACAATAGCCACGTTTAGGATGCCACTAGGTACACTGACTGTTTGCTAGTATAATGGCTGAGTTTAAAAAAGTTAGAGTGTGCAATGCAGGCAGACGTGCTGCAAATAACGTTCCAATACTGTGAATTGACAAAAGTACAATAGCCACGTTTAGGATACAACTAGGTACAGTGAGTGTTTGCTAGTATAATGGCTGAGTTTAAAAAAGTTAGAGTGTGCAATGCAGGCAGACGTGCTGCAAATAACGTTCCAATACTGTGAATTGACAAAAGTACAATAGCCACATTTAGGATGCCACTAGGTACAGTGAGTGTTTGCTAGTATAATGGCTGAGTTTAAAAAAGTTAGAGTGTGCAATGCAGGCAGACGTGCTGCAAATAACGTTCCAATACTGTGAATTGACAAAAGTACAATAGCCACGTTTAGGATGCCACTAGGTACACTGACTGTTTGCTAGTATAATGGCTGAGTTTAAAAAAGTTAGAGTGTGCAATGCAGGCAGACGTGCTGCAAATAACGTTCCAATACTGTGAATTGACAAAAGTACAATAGCCACGTATAGGATGCCACTAGGTACACTGACTGTTTGCTAGTATAATGGCTGAGTTTAAAAAAGTTAGAGTGTGCAATGCAGTCAGACGTGCTGCAAATAACGTTCCAATACTGTGAATTGACAAAAGTACAATAGCCACGTTTAGGATGCCACTAGGTACACTGACTGTTTGCTAGTATAATGGCTGAGTTTAAAAAAGTTAGAGTGTGCAATGCAGGCAGACGTGCTGCAAATAACGTTCCAATACTGTGAATTGACAAAAGTACAATAGCCACGTTTAGGATACAACTAGGTACAGTGAGTGTTTGCTAGTATAATGGCTGAGTTTAAAAAAGTTAGAGTGTGCAATGCAGGCAGACGTGCTGCAAATAACGTTCCAATACTGTGAATTGACAAAAGTACAATAGCCACGTTTAGGATGCCACTAGGTACAGTGAGTGTTTGCTAGTATAATGGCTGAGTTTAAAAAAGTTAGAGTGTGCAATGCAGGCAGACGTGCTGCAAATAACGTTCCAATACTGTGAATTGACAAAAGTACAATAGCCACGTTTAGGATGCCACTAGGTACACTGACTGTTTGCTAGTATAATGGCTGAGTTTAAAAAAGTTAGAGTGTGCAATGCAGGCAGACGTGCTGCAAATAACGTTCCAATACTGTGAATTGACAAAAGTACAAAAGCCACGTTTAGGATACAACTAGGTACAGTGAGTGTTTGCTAGTATAATGGCTGAGTTTAAAAAAGTTAGAGTGTGCAATGCAGGCAGACGTGCTGCAAATAACGTTCCAATACTGTGAATTGACAAAAGTACAATAGCCACGTTTAGGATGCCACTAGGTACACTGACTGTTTGCTAGTATAATGGCTGAGTTTAAAAAAGTTAGAGTGTGCAATGCAGGCAGACGTGCTGCAAATAACGTTCCAATACTGTGAATTGACAAAAGTACAATAGCCACGTATAGGATGCCACTAGGTACACTGACTGTTTGCTAGTATAATGGCTGAGTTTAAAAAAGTTAGAGTGTGCAATGCAGGCAGACGTGCTGCAAATAACGATCCAATACTGTGAATTGACAAAAGTACAATAGCCACGTTTAGGATGCCACTAGGTACACTGACTGTTTGCTAGTATAATGGCTGAGTTTAAAAAAGTTAGAGTGTGCAATGCAGGCAGACGTGCTGCAAATAACGTTCCAATACTGTGAATTGACAAAAGTACAATAGCCACGTTTAGGATACAACTAGGTACAGTGAGTGTTTGCTAGTATAATGGCTGAGTTTAAAAAAGTTAGAGTGTGCAATGCAGGCAGACGTGCTGCAAATAACGTTCCAATACTGTGAATTGACAAAAGTACAATAGCCACGTTTAGGATGCCACTAGGTACAGTGAGTGTTTGCTAGTATAATGGCTGAGTTTAAAAAAGTTAGAGTGTGCAATGCAGGCAGACGTGCTGCAAATAACGTTCCAATACTGTGAATTGACAAAAGTACAATAGCCACGTTTAGGATGCCACTAGGTACACTGACTGTTTGCTAGTATAATGGCTGAGTTTAAAAAAGTTAGAGTGTGCAATGCAGGCAGACGTGCTGCAAATAACGTTCCAATACTGTGAATTGACAAAAGTACAATAGCCACGTTTAGGATACAACTAGGTACAGTGAGTGTTTGCTAGTATAATGGCTGAGTTTAAAAAAGTTAGAGTGTGCAATGCAGGCAGACGTGCTGCAAATAACGTTCCAATACTGTGAATTGACAAAAGTACAATAGCCACGTTTAGGATGCCACTAGGTACAGTGAGTGTTTGCTAGTATAATGGCTGAGTTTAAAAAAGTTAGAGTGTGCAATGCAGGCAGACGTGCTGCAAATAACGTTCCAATACTGTGAATTGACAAAAGTACAATAGCCACGTTTAGGATGCCACTAGGTACACTGACTGTTTGCTAGTATAATGGCTGAGTTTAAAAAAGTTAGAGTGTGCAATGCAGGCAGACGTGCTGCAAATAACGTTCCAATACTGTGAATTGACAAAAGTACAATAGCCACGTATAGGATGCCACTAGGTACACTGACTGTTTGCTAGTATAATGGCTGAGTTTAAAAAAGTTAGAGTGTGCAATGCAGGCAGACGTGCTGCAAATAACGTTCCAATACTGTGAATTGACAAAAGTACAATAGCCACGTTTAGGATGCCACTAGGTACACTGACTGTTTGCTAGTATAATGGCTGAGTTTAAAAAAGTTAGAGTGTGCAATGCAGGCAGACGTGCTGCAAATAACGTTCCAATACTGTGAATTGACAAAAGTACAATAGCCACGTTTAGGATGCCACTAGGTACACTGACTGTTTGGTAGTATAATGGCTGAGTTTAAAAAAGTTAGAGTGTGCAATGCAGGCAGACGTGCTGCAAATAACGTTCCAATACTGTGAATTGACAAAAGTACAATAGCCACGTTTAGGATGCCACTAGGTACACTGACTGTTTGGTAGTATAATGGCTGAGTTTAAAAAAGTTAGAGTGTGCAATGCAGGCAGACGTGCTGCAAATAACGTTCCAATACTGTGAATTGACAAAAGTACAATAGCCACGTTTAGGATGCCACTAGGTACAGTGAGTGTTTGCTAGTATCATGGCTGAGTTTAAAAAAGTTAGAGTGTGCAATGCAGGCAGACGTGCTGCAAATAACGTTCCAATACTGTGAATTGACAAAAGTACAATAGCCACGTTTAGGATGCCACTAGGTACAGTGAGTGTTTGCTAGTATAATGGCTGAGTTTAAAAAAGTTAGAGTGTGCAATGCAGGCAGACGTGCTGCAAATAACGTTCCAATACTGTGAATTGACAAAAGTACAATAGCCACGTTTAGGATGCCACTAGGTACACTGACTGTTTGCTAGTATAATGGCTGAGTTTAAAAAAGTTAGAGTGTGCAATGCAGGCAGACGTGCTGCAAATAACGTTCCAATACTGTGAATTGACAAAAGTACAATAGCCACGTTTAGGATACAACTAGGTACAGTGAGTGTTTGCTAGTATAATGGCTGAGTTTAAAAAAGTTAGAGTGTGCAATGCAGGCAGACGTGCTGCAAAAAACGTTCCAATACTGTGAATTGACAAAAGTACAATAGCCACGTTTAGGATGCCACTAGGTACAGTGAGTGTTTGCTAGTATAATGGCTGAGTTTAAAAAAGTTAGAGTGTGCAATGCAGGCAGACGTGCTGCAAATAACGTTCCAATACTGTGAATTGACAAAAGTACAATAGCCACGTTTAGGATGCCACTAGGTACACTGACTGTTTGCTAGTATAATGGCTGAGTTTAAAAAAGTTAGAGTGTGCAATACAGGCAGACGTGCTGCAAATAACGTTCCAATACTGTGAATTGACAAAAGTACAATAGCCACGTATAGGATGCCACTAGGTACACTGACTGTTTGCTAGTATAATGGCTGAGTTTAAAAAAGTTAGAGTGTGCAATGCAGGCAGACGTGCTGCAAATAACGTTCCAATACTGTGAATTGACAAAAGTACAATAGCCACGTTTAGGATGCCACTAGGTACACTGACTGTTTGCTAGTATAATGGCTGAGTTTAAAAAAGTTAGAGTGTGCAATGCAGGCAGACGTGCTGCAAATAACGTTCCAATACTGTGAATTGACAAAAGTACAATAGCCACGTTTAGGATACAACTAGGTACAGTGAGTGTTTGCTAGTATAATGGCTGAGTTTAAAAAAGTTAGAGTGTGCAATGCAGGCAGACGTGCTGCAAATAACGTTCCAATACTGTGAATTGACAAAAGTACAATAGCCACGTTTAGGATGCCACTAGGTACAGTGAGTGTTTGCTAGTATAATGGCTGAGTTTAAAAAAGTTAGAGTGTGCAATGCAGGCAGACGTGCTGCAAATAACGTTCCAATACTGTGAATTGACAAAAGTACAATAGCCACGTTTAGGATGCCACTAGGTACACTGACTGTTTGCTAGTATAATGGCTGAGTTTAAAAAAGTTAGAGTGTGCAATGCAGGCAGACGTGCTGCAAATAACGTTCCAATACTGTGAATTGACAAAAGTACAATAGCCACGTATAGGATGCCACTAGGTACACTGACTGTTTGCTAGTATAATGGCTGAGTTTAAAAAAGTTAGAGTGTGCAATGCAGGCAGACGTGCTGCAAATAACGTTCCAATACTGTGAATTGACAAAAGTACAATAGCCACGTTTAGGATGCCACTAGGTACACTGACTGTTTGCTAGTATAATGGCTGAGTTTAAAAAAGTTAGAGTGTGCAATGCAGGCAGACGTGCTGCAAATAACGTTCCAATACTGTGAATTGACAAAAGTACAATAGCCACGTTTAGGATACAACTAGGTACAGTGAGTGTTTGCTAGTATAATGGCTGAGTTTAAAAAAGTTAGAGTGTGCAATGCAGGCAGACGTGCTGCAAATAACGTTCCAATACTGTGAATTGACAAAAGTACAATAGCCACGTTTAGGATGCCACTAGGTACAGTGAGTGTTTGCTAGTATAATGGCTGAGTTTAAAAAAGTTAGAGTGTGCAATGCAGGCAGACGTGCTGCAAATAACGTTCCAATACTGTGAATTGACAAAAGTACAATAGCCACGTTTAGGATGCCACTAGGTACACTGACTGTTTGCTAGTATAATGGCTGAGTTTAAAAAAGTTAGAGTGTGCAATGCAGGCAGACGTGCTGCAAATAACGTTCCAATACTGTGAATTGACAAAAGTACAATAGCCACGTTTAGGATACAACTAGGTACAGTGAGTGTTTGCTAGTATAATGGCTGAGTTTAAAAAAGTTAGAGTGTGCAATGCAGGCAGACGTGCTGCAAATAACGTTCCAATACTGTGAATTGACAAAAGTACAATAGCCACGTTTAGGATGCCACTAGGTACAGTGAGTGTTTGCTAGTATAATGGCTGAGTTTAAAAAAGTTAGAGTGTGCAATGCAGGCAGACGTGCTGCAAATAACGTTCCAATACTGTGAATTGACAAAAGTACAATAGCCACGTTTAGGATGCCACTAGGTACACTGACTGTTTGCTAGTATAATGGCTGAGTTTAAAAAAGTTAGAGTGTGCAATGCAGGCAGACGTGCTGCAAATAACGTTCCAATACTGTGAATTGACAAAAGTACAATAGCCACGTATAGGATGCCACTAGGTACACTGACTGTTTGCTAGTATAATGGCTGAGTTTAAAAAAGTTAGAGTGTGCAATGCAGGCAGACGTGCTGCAAATAACGTTCCAATACTGTGAATTGACAAAAGTACAATAGCCACGTTTAGGATACAACTAGGTACAGTGAGTGTTTGCTAGTATAATGGCTGAGTTTAAAAAAGTTAGAGTGTGCAATGCAGGCAGACGTGCTGCAAATAACGTTCCAATACTGTGAATTGACAAAAGTACAATAGCCACGTTTAGGATGCCACTAGGTACAGTGAGTGTTTGCTAGTATAATGGCTGAGTTTAAAAAAGTTAGAGTGTGCAATGCAGGCAGACGTGCTGCAAATAACGTTCCAATACTGTGAATTGACAAAAGTACAATAGCCACGTTTAGGATGCCACTAGGTACACTGACTGTTTGCTAGTATAATGGCTGAGTTTAAAAAAGTTAGAGTGTGCAATGCAGGCAGACGTGCTGCAAATAACGTTCCAATACTGTGAATTGACAAAAGTACAATAGCCACGTATAGGATGCCACTAGGTACACTGACTGTTTGCTAGTATAATGGCTGAGTTTAAAAAAGTTAGAGTGTGCAATGCAGGCAGACGTGCTGCAAATAACGTTCCAATACTGTGAATTGACAAAAGTACAATAGCCACGTTTAGGATGCCACTAGGTACGCTGACTGTTTGCTAGTATAATGGCTGAGTTTAAAAAAGTTAGAGTGTGCAATGCAGGCAGACGTGCTGCAAATAACGTTCCAATACTGTGAATTGACAAAAGTACAATAGCCACGTTTAGGATACAACTAGGTACAGTGAGTGTTTGCTAGTATAATGGCTGAGTTTAAAAAAGTTAGAGTGTGCAATGCAGGCAGACGTGCTGCAAATAACGTTCCAATACTGTGAATTGACAAAAGTACAATAGCCACGTTTAGGATGCCACTAGGTACAGTGAGTGTTTGCTAGTATAATGGCTGAGTTTAAAAAAGTTAGAGTGTGCAATGCAGGCAGACGTGCTGCAAATAACGTTCCAATACTGTGAATTGACAAAAGTACAATAGCCACGTTTAGGATGCCACTAGGTACACTGACTGTTTGCTAGTATAATGGCTGAGTTTAAAAAAGTTAGAGTGTGCAATGCAGGCAGACGTGCTGCAAATAACGTTCCAATACTGTGAATTGACAAAAGTACAATAGCCACGTTTAGGATACAACTAGGTACAGTGAGTGTTTGCTAGTATAATGGCTGAGTTTAAAAAAGTTAGAGTGTGCAATGCAGGCAGACGTGCTGCAAATAACGTTCCAATACTGTGAATTGACAAAAGTACAATAGCCACGTTTAGGATGCCACTAGGTACAGTGAGTGTTTGCTAGTATAATGGCTGAGTTTAAAAAAGTTAGAGTGTGCAATGCAGGCAGACGTGCTGCAAATAACGTTCCAATACTGTGAATTGACAAAAGTACAATAGCCACGTTTAGGATGCCACTAGGTACACTGACTGTTTGCTAGTATAATGGCTGAGTTTAAAAAAGTTAGAGTGTGCAATGCAGGCAGACGTGCTGCAAATAACGTTCCAATACTGTGAATTGACAAAAGTACAATAGCCACGTATAGGATGCCACTAGGTACACTGACTGTTTGCTAGTATAATGGCTGAGTTTAAAAAAGTTAGAGTGTGCAATGCAGGCAGACGTGCTGCAAATAACGTTCCAATACTGTGAATTGACAAAAGTACAATAGCCACGTTTAGGATGCCACTAGGTACACTGACTGTTTGCTAGTATAATGGCTGAGTTTAAAAAAGTTAGAGTGTGCAATGCAGGCAGACGTGCTGCAAATAACGTTCCAATACTGTGAATTGACAAAAGTACAATAGCCACGTTTAGGATGCCACTAGGTACACTGACTGTTTGGTAGTATAATGGCTGAGTTTAAAAAAGTTAGAGTGTGCAATGCAGGCAGACGTGCTGCAAATAACGTTCCAATACTGTGAATTGACAAAAGTACAATAGCCACGTTTAGGATGCCACTAGGTACACTGACTGTTTGGTAGTATAATGGCTGAGTTTAAAAAAGTTAGAGTGTGCAATGCAGGCAGACGTGCTGCAAATAACGTTCCAATACTGTGAATTGACAAAAGTACAATAGCCACGTTTAGGATACAACTAGGTACAGTGAGTGTTTGCTAGTATAATGGCTGAGTTTAAAAAAGTTAGAGTGTGCAATGCAGGCAGACGTGCTGCAAATAACGTTCCAATACTGTGAATTGACAAAAGTACAATAGCCACGTTTAGGATACAACTAGGTACAGTGAGTGTTTGCTAGTATAATGGCTGAGTTTAAAAAAGTTAGAGTGTGCAATGCAGGCAGACGTGCTGCAAATAACGTTCCAATACTGTGAATTGACAAAAGTACAATAGCCACGTTTAGGATGCCACTAGGTACAGTGAGTGTTTGCTAGTATAATGGCTGAGTTTAAAAAAGTTAGAGTGTGCAATGCAGGCAGACGTGCTGCAAATAACGTTCCAATACTGTGAATTGACAAAAGTACAATAGCCACGTTTAGGATGCCACTAGGTACACTGACTGTTTGCTAGTATAATGGCTGAGTTTAAAAAAGTTAGAGTGTGCAATGCAGGCAGACGTGCTGCAAATAACGTTCCAATACTGTGAATTGACAAAAGTACAATAGCCACGTTTAGGATGCCACTAGGTACACTGACTGTTTGCTAGTATAATGGCTGAGTTTAAAAAACTTGGAGTGTGCAATGCAGGCAGATGTGCTCTGCAAATGTCTTGGCACTAGTGGGACTATAGCAAAGTCCAATAGCCACGTATAGGATGCCACTAGGTACACTGAGTGTGTGCTAGTATAATGGCTTCGTTATAATTAGTTGGAGTGTGCAACGCAGGCAGATGCGCTCTGCAAATGTCTTGGCACTAGTGGGACTATAGCAAAGTCCAATAGCCACGTATAGGATGCCACTAGGTACACTGAGTGTTTGCTAGTATAATGGCTTCGTTATAATTAGTTGGAGTGTGCAACGCAGGCAGATGCGCTCTGCAAATGTCTTGGCCCTAGTGGGACTATAGCAAAGTCCAATAGCCACGTATAGGATGCCACTAGGTACACTGAGTGTTTTCTAGTATAATGGCTTAGTTATAATGAGTTGGAGTGTGCAACGCAGGCAGATGCGCTCTGCAAATGTCTTGGCACTAGTGGGACTATAGCAAAGTCCAATAGCCACGTATAGGATGCCACTAGGTACACTGAGTGTTTGCTAGTATAATGGCTTCGTTATAATTTGTTGGAGTGTGCAACGCAGGCAGATGCGCTCTGCAAATGTCTTGGCACTAGTGGGACTATAGCAAAGTCCAATAGCCACGTATAGGATGCCACTAGGTACACTGAGTGTTTGCTAGTATAATGGCTTCGTTATAATTAGTTGGAGTGTGCAACGCAGGCAGATGCGCTCTGCAAATGTCTTGGCACTAGTGGGACTATAGCAAAGTCCAATAGCCACGTATAGGATGCCACTAGGTACACTGAGTGTTTGCTAGTATAATGGCTTCGTTATAATTTGTTGGAGTGTGCAACGCAGGCAGATGCGCTCTGCAAATGTCTTGGCACTAGTGGGACTATAGCAAAGTCCAATAGCCACGTATAGGATGCCACTAGGTACACTGAGTGTTTGCTAGTATAATGGCTTCGTTATAATTAGTTGGAGTGTGCAACGCAGGCAGATGCGCTCTGCAAATGTCTTGGCACTAGTGGGACTATAGCAAAGTCCAATAGCCACGTATAGGATGCCACTAGGTACACTGAGTGTTTGCTAGTATAATGGCTGAGTTTAAAAAACTTGGAGTGTGCAATGCAGGCAGATGTGCTCTGCTAATGTCTTTGCACTAGTGGGACTATAGCAAAGTCCAATAGCCACGTATAGGATGCCACTAGGTACACTGAGTGTTTGCTAGTATAATTGCTTAGTTTAAAAAAGTTGGAGTGTGCAATGCAGGCAGATGTGCTCTGCAAATGTCTTTGCACTAGTGGGACTATAGCAAAGTCCAATAGCCACGTATAGGATGCCACTAGGTACACTGAGTGTGTGCTAGTATAATGGCTTCGTTATAATTAGTTGGAGTGTGCAACGCAGGCAGATGCGCTCTGCAAATGTCTTGGCACTAGTGGGACTATAGCAAAGTCCAATAGCCACGTATAGGATGCCACTAGGTACACTGAGTGTTTGCTAGTATAATGGCTTCGTTATAATTTGTTGGAGTGTGCAACGCAGGCAGATGCGCTCTGCAAATGTCTTGGCACAAGTGGGACTATAGCAAAGTCCAATAGCCACGTATAGGATGCCACTAGGTACACTGAGTGTTTGCTAGTATAATGGCTTCGTTATAATTAGTTGGAGTGTGCAACGCAGGCAGATGCGCTCTGCAAATGTCTTGGCCCTAATGGGACTATAGCAAAGTCCAATAGCCACGTATAGGATGCCACTAGGTACACTGTGTGTTTGCTAGTATAATGGCTGAGTTTAAAAAACTTGGAGTGTGCAATGCAGGCAGATGTGCTCTGCTAATGTCTTTGCACTAGTGGGACTATAGCAAAGTCCAATAGCCACGTATAGGATGCCACTAGGTACACTGAGTGTGTGCTAGTATAATGGCTTAGTTATAATTCGTTGGAGTGTGCAACGCAGGCAGACGTGCTGCAAATGTCTTGGCACTAGTGGGACTATAGCAAAGTCCAATAGCCACGTATAGGATGCCACTAGGTACACTGAGTGTTTGCTAGTATAATGGCTTCGTTATAATTTGTTGGAGTGTGCAACGCAGGCAGATGCGCTCTGCAAATGTCTTGGCCCTAGTGGGACTATAGCAAAGTCCAATAGCCACGTATAGGATGCCACTAGGTACACTGAGTGTTTGCTAGTATAATGGCTGAGTTTAAAAAACTTGGAGTGTGCAATGCAGGCAGATGTGCTCTGCTAATGTCTTTGCACTAGTGGGACTATAGCAAAGTCCAATAGCCACGTATAGGATGCCACTAGGTACACTGAGTGTTTGCTAGTAAAATTGCTTAGTTTAAAAAACTTGGAGTGTGCAATGCAGGCAGATGTGCTCTGCAAATGTCTTTGCACTAGTGGGACTATAGCAAAGTCCAATAGCCACAGATAGGATGCCACTAGGTACACTGAGTGTTTGCTAGTATAATGGCTTACTTAGAATGAGTTGGAGTGTGCAGAGGACAAGAGGGTACAGTGGCAGGATTGTGGTGCTCTGGGTAGAGGAATGGAAGCCTGCCTTTCTATTCCCTCCTAATGGTGAAATGCAGGGAGGAAATCCCTGACCTGGGCTACACAGACGCTGTTGCTGTTTGCAGGACCTGTCACCTATGGCTCTCTGACTCTGCCGGTACGAGCCCTTAAAAGGACTGCTAGAATGTGCTCTCCCTAAGCTGTCTAACGCTGTGTATGCAGCGCATACAGCTGTATCGGCGATAGGACAAAGGACGGAACTGCGACAGTGATGTCTGACACCAAAGACGCAGAAGGCAGATAATGGCGATCGTGAAGAAAATGTCCGGTTTTATAATGCAGGGACATGTGACATGCAGATCCTATCACACATGCCGTTGCTTCTCTGCTTCAAAGTCCACTTAGGTGTGTGTGTGTCTGTGATTGGCTGACATGCTGGCCAGCCCCACAAGACGCGCGCGCTTAGGGAAGGAAGACAAGAAAAAAAAAAAAAAAAATGGCGATCGCCATTATAGAAACAGCAGTGATCTGAAGGCGCTGTTCACGCACACTATACACTGAAATGTGATAATAGTTTGATTCACAGAGTGACTTACACTATTACAGCAGAAACCAAGCTAAGATTTAGCTGTTTTTTGGCTGCTAGAACCGTTCTCGAACGTTTCTAGAACTATCGAGCTTTTGCAAAAAGCTCGAGTTCTAGTTCGATCTAGAACATGCCCCAAAATCACTCGAGCCTAGAACTGGAGAACCACGAACCACGAACCGCGCTCAACTCTATTCACTACCCTCCGTCCCCCCAGATCCTAGTTTAAAAGCTCCTCCATTCGTCTGACCATTTTCTCCCCCAGCACAGCTGCACCCTCCCTATTGAGGTGCAGCCCATTCCTACCATAGAGCCTGAAGCCAACTGAGAAGTCGGCCCAGTTCTCCATGAACCCAAACCCTTCCTTCTTGCACCAATTTCTAAGCCATGTATTTATCTCCCTAAGCTCCCGCAGTCTTTCTAGTGACGCTCGTGAGTGACACCGGTAGTATTTCTGAAAATACCTCCATGGAGGTCCTGGACTTCAGCTTCTCTCCTAGTTCCCTGTAATCATTTATAAGGACCTTCCACCTGCCTCTAACTTTGTCATTAGTACCAATGTGTACCATGACTGCTGGATTTTCCCCAGCCCACCCAGCAATCTGTCAATCCAATCCGCAATATGCTGAACCCGAGCACCCGGCATTAAACACACTGTTCAGCATTCAAGTTATCGGCGACAGATGACCCTGTCTGTCTGCCTAACTATAGAGTCCCCTACCACCATTATCTGTCTGGCCTTTGCTGCACTTCTATTTCCCTCCGTCCTACAGCAATCATTTTCCTGGTTTCTGGGAGCAATGTCCTGCTATAGTGATCCTAGTCCTGGGCCTGCATTCCTAATATCAACCAAACAGGCATATTTACTAGGTTGTGCCAGATCAGGACTAGGCTCCCTGACACTTTCCTCCCTACCCGTTCTTCTAACTGTTACCCAGCTACCTACCTCTGGGTCCTGACCTTCCCCACCTCCACCCTCCTCCATAGCACTGGCCCCAACCAGAGCATGCTCAGTGAGCTCTAAACTCCTCTCCAGGTTTGCAATGCTTTTGAGTGTTGCAAGCTGCATATTTAGATCAAGTTACCTGGGCTTCCAAATATGTAACATGCTTGTATCGAGTGCAGACATATTCACCCTCGAACGGCTGTTCAAGGCATGCATACATCTCACAAGAAACACACTTGGTAGCATTGTCCATGGAGCACCTATTAAATGGGGGTAAATAGTACAGATAGAAGTAGAAAAACAAAGAAAAAACAATGGGAAACTTTTAAGAATAACTTCAAACTATGCTCTTGTGTCAAACTATGATATTGTGCTTAAATTATGGACTTACTTGCAAACCCAGACTTTTCTGCAGCCTGCAAGCTTAGTAAACCTCGCTTACCTGCTGCAAACCTGGACTTCTCTGCAACCCCGCAAGTTGATTCTATTCAACCCCGACACTGCCATGCCACCCAACGAGTGCAAAGCCAAACACCACATGACAATGGGGGACCCTAGGTTATTTTATTTATTTATTTTTACACTCCATTAGGGGACACAGATAGCCTCTGTGAGGGCAACCAATCAGAGACGCCAGAACACCGGCAGTCTGACAACAACCAATCATAGATGCTGTCACAGATGGTGGGCGGTGGAAGCAGTAAATATATATTAGCTTTAATGAGCGGACCCGGAAGTAGTGTGACTGCCGCGTGCAGAGACTGGAAAGTAAGCTCCTCATCAAACACCTCCATCCCTGCTCATCATACAGTACCACTATCCCAGCCAAAGTCATAATAAGGTAGAATAAAAGCATTAGGGTAAACTGGAAAAGTGACTGATTAAAGGCCGAACTTTGCCTATTTTGCATTTTTGAGAAAAGTGTTTGAGAATCCAAATAGGCAATGCATGTGCTGAATTTGAGATGTGCAAACTTTTTCGAACAAGTTCACGCATCTCTAATGGTGAACAACAGGACATTAAAAGCATTTAAAAGGCAAAAATAGGCAGAGCAAAGGAATTTTTGCATAAACTCAGAGAGATAGGGGGTTAAGACAAACTCCCCATGGCTCATAAATAAGGCTGAAAATGATTAAAGGTAAAAGCTTTAATACCCCAACATTTCAAAAACTGTGAATAAATGACAATAGCAAGAGGTAAATATGTAATGACTGTAATAAACCTATAGGTCACAAGTAAATCATAGTACAATAATGTGAAAGTTGAAAGGTAACATAAATATTAGAGTTAAGCGAGTACCTCACTATTTGTACTCTCTATACTCATAAAGAGGGCTGTCTAATACTGGCGTATTCATTCTGTATAGCGTGTGCAATGCAAGTCAATGGGGAAAAACTCGCAAAGTAACTAGTAACTCAAATGCAGTACTATTTGTGCGAGTAGCAAATAGTGCAGAAATCCGGATACTCATTACATTGCGAGTATTCCCCATTGACTTGCATTGCACATACTATTAGGAATGAATACGCAAGTAGTAGACAGCACTTGTTATGAGTATAGTGAGTACGAATAGTTAGGTTCTCACTCAACTCTCATAAATATAAGTACCAAATGGAATAATCATAGATGTGTGACTCATATGGTATCATCAAAAATGAGCAAAATATTGTAAATGTAGCAGGAGTAACACAGATGATAATGAATGGCTGCTTAAAAAATCCACTATAGAAAAAGTTAGATAAATATAAATGTAAATATAAGAACAATATAAGAACAGAAAGAAATAGCAGATCAAAAAATGGGCAAGTGATCTCTACGGTACAAACCTTAACAAAGATAGGAGGGAGTGAGGAGGAGCCCAACGCATTATGCTAACACTGTGGCTTCTTCAGGGGTATGGTTATAGTGCACCAAGAACAGATACATTCAGACATCTCCTACTCCGTGCATGACATAGAGACCCGCACTAAGAACCTGTGATTCCAGCCAATCACAGACGCTGTCTGGAGGCGAGGTCTGACAGCAGCCAATCAGAGATACTGATAAATGGGTAAAGCAGTGAATATGGATGAGGGATAATTATCGGCCCCGAAAGTAGCGCTGCAGTTGCGGGAACAGTTACAGCATCAGGGAGACTCGATAAGTATGTACTGCTTTGACCCTTGTGCCTTCTTTTTTTTACAGTGGCTAATCACAGCTATTCCAATACTTGACATTGCTGTAATGGGCAGAGAGAGGATAGTTTTTGCTATCCGAACATTTACTGATATTTTTTCGGTAAATGACCGGATGTCCGATCCTGCCTAAGATCGTACGATTTTAACATTTTCTGATCTTTGCCAATCAGAATCACTCATCTCATTATCTACGTTTAGGACTGTGAAAATCTGAAATAATTTTCAATCAAATGTACACATAAATATGGTAAACTCAATTCACAATGTGATGGGCAAGTGTGCTCAATACTCAAGAGAGTATCCCTGGTGCTCGAGTGTCATGCCTACATCCCTGTCTAGATGTCTCTATCGCATCTCCGGCAGCATTCCTTACACTAAATACAGCTAAGGCTATGTGCGCACTAGGAAATGGAATTTTCTTGTGAAAATTCCGCAGGTATTCAAAGAATACCGCACCCGCGGTAAAAAACCGCGGCAAACCGCACCCGAAAACCGCATGCGGTTTGCCGCAGTTTGCTGCGGTTTTACCGTGGTATTGTTCGCGGTATTGCCGCGGTTTTGCCGCGTGTGGGTTGGGATGTGCTTTATTCCATTCAATGCAATAAAGCACATTGAAAAAAAAAAAAAGTCATTTCACTCTGAGATAGATAGATAAAGAGATAGAAGAATAGATAGAGGGATAGATCGATAGATACAGGGATAGATAGATAGATAGATAGATAGATAGATAGAGGACAGATCGCTGCATTTCCCACGGTCGGCAGTGAGTTCACATTACCGGCCGTGGGAAATGACCGGTAATTACCTCTGCTGTCTGCTGCATTCAGCCTGTGTCTGTGACAGTCGCGGCTGGATGTCAGCAGTGCAGGACCCTGTGGATTATGCCGGAGCTGTGTGGATTACGCCGGAGCTTTGTTGCGGGAGGGGTTAATAAAAGGGTTAACGAGGCTTGTTTGTTTTATTTAAAATAAAGGATTTTCGGTGTGTGTTTTATTCACTTTACTTACGGGTTGATCATGTCAGCTGTCACATAGACGCTGCCATGATCAAGCCTGGAGTTAATGGCGGTGATCCACCACCATTAACCCCTTGTTATATTACCCTGACCGCCACTGCTACACGGCGGCAGGAAGAGCCGAGGACACTCCCGGTGCTGCCGCATAATGCATGCGACAGTCCCAGGGCAGCTGCGGCTGATATTCTCGGCTGCGGGAGGTGGGAGTGAGGCGGGGGACATTAACCCTGCCCCTCTCCCTCCCCAGCCTGAGAATACCGGGCCGCCGCTGTGTGCTTTCCTCGGCTGGACAGTAAATATACAGCGGAGCCCACGTTCTTTTTTTTCTATATTTCCGTTTTCTTTCTATGTGTGTTCTATGTGTCTGTGTCTGTGATCTATGTCTGTGATGTCTGTGTGTGTCTGTGATGTCTGTGTGTGTTTACTCTCTGCACGGCTTCCTCTTCCTGTAATGACATCACTTCCCTGCAAAACCGCAGCAAGTGATGTACATTACCGGAGGTAAACCGCGAAATACCGCAGGGAATAACGCAGGAAAACGCAGTGAACCGCACAGAATTTGCTGCCTGCGTTATTCCCTGCGGGATTTCATGATTTACATTGGAGTCAATGTAGTGAAATCCCGCAGCGACGTGCGGAAAAGAATTGACATGCAATTGTTTTTGCTGCGGGAATCCCGCAGCAAAACATGCAGCTGTCAAATTCCGCCCAGTGCGCACAGGATTTTTTTTGGCCATAGGTTTTGCTGGTGATTCACTGCAGAGATGTTATGAACATTTTCTGCAGCGAAACATGCAGCAAAACCGCAAAAAATCCGCGGCAAAATCCGGTAAGTGCGCACATAGCCTAAGAGTGATATTATTAGAAAATACAATAGATTAGATTTAGCCCTAAGAAGGATTTTTGGTTTTATCTTGTAGCAGCAAAGGACTATAAAGTTATAAATCCTGCCTAGATGCCTTAAATACACTATCCCTTCTCCAGCAGCTCTCTCTACACTGAATGCAGTTATGAGTGGAATTATTAGTGAACAGAATATATTTTTTACATTGCAGCAGCAAGGACTGTAAGGCAATAATCCCTGCCTAGATACCTCTAATACACTTTCTCTTTTCTAGCAGCTCTCTCTTTACTAAATGCAGGTAATAGTGGTATTATTAGAGAATTAAATAGCTTTTTTACATTGCAACAGCATGGACTGTAAGACAATTATTCCTGCCTAAATGCCTTTAATACACTATCCCTTTTCTAGCAGCTCTCTCTATAGTAAATTCAATGAAGAACAATATTATTAGAGAACAAAATAGATTTTTTTATATTGCAGCACCAAGGACTAAGGCAATAATCACTCCTTAGATGCCTCTAATACACTATCCCACTATCTATGATTCTATGTCCATCAGCTCTCCCTATACTGTTTCCAGGGTGGAGACTCAACCGGTGCATCTCCGGGTTGTGTATAAACCAAATAATGTGATACAGCTGGCCATTGACAATACTGTCAGTAGCCAACATAACTATGGTATTACTGTGATTGGCAGGCAGTCTGCACATTTTTAATGGCTGAAAAACAGCTGTGAAACATGCTTTACAGGGATTTCCTTAGGCCATGTGCCCATGCTGCGGAAAATGCGCGGATTTTGCCGATTTCCCGAAAATCTGCAGCAGCGGCACTTCCCAGCCATTTCTATGGCATTTTGGAAATGCTGTGCCCATGCTGCGGATTTTTCCGCGGCGGATTTGCCGCGGATTTTGATCCGGAAAAATCTGCAACATGTCAATTATTGTTGCGGATTTTGATCCGGATTTTGGCTTCAGGATTGGGAAAAAAAAATCCGCACCAAAATCCGCAGCAATTCCGCGGTAAATCCGCGGTAAATCCGCGGCAAATCCACACCTTTGAAAAGGTGCGGATTTTGCGGGAAAGCCGCGGATTTTCATGCAGAAAAATCTGCAGCAACATTCTACCGTGGACACATAGCCTTACAGTTCTTGCTGCTGCAACAAATAAAATATATTCTATTGTCTAATAGTTCTTTTCTTAGCTGCATTTAGTGTAGAGTTAACTGCTGGAGAAGGAATAGTGTATTAGTGTGTTAGAGGCATCTAGGCAAGGATAATAGCATTACAATCCTTGCTGCTACAACGTAAAACAAAATGTCCTTTTCAGGGCTAAGTCTAATCTATTCTATTCTCTCAAAATACCGCTCTTAGCTGCCTTTAGTGTACGTCTAGCTGCTGGAGTAGGGCTAGTTTAGCACCACAGACTTCTAGTCAGGGGTTATTGCCTTACAGTCCTTTCTGCTGCAACATAAAACCAAAAGTATTTTTCAGGTCACATCTATTCTATTTTAGTCCCTATTAATACTATTCTTACCTGCATACCTATTTTAAACTGTGCAAGACTTGCAGTAAGGGTTGGGGAAGCGGACGTCCCACTGATAGTGGTGCATGCAGAGGCAGTTGCCAGGGCCAGGGCAAATTGTGCCTGCTGCAAAAGCACAGCAAGGAAACTCATCATCTAGACCTACCTTTCGGTCCCATTTTGCAGGGGGGGCGCGTAATACCAGGGTTGAAGCCAGGACAGTGTGAACAGGTGGGTATAATGGCAGATAACGCTTCCTGTCTGTTTTCCAGCAGCGCCCTGTCTTTCACACTGTCCAGTCTCACTAACCAAGTCTGGACCACATAATCCTAACCTTGATCCTCTTTCTTTCCACCATGGGGAGTCTAAAAAGACAAGTAATCCCACACTTGGACACTCCGAGCAGCTCTTTACATTTACATGTACTGTTTCTGGCCTTTAGCCCTGCATGTCTTAAGAAGGACATGAGGAAATCAGGTGCAGTGATGCCCAAATATTTGAGCAGCCATGGACAGAAGAAGATGATAGTGGAAAACAGCAATAACTGTCTTAAATGGTCCATGATGATAAAACACAGTTGCAAAACAAGTTATTTTGTTAAGTTAACAAATCAGGAGGAGGACCAGAGTGTGGAAGTGGAAAACGAGGTGATGGACCATTAAGTCACTGACCCAAATTGGGAAGGTACATGCAGAGTGAGAACAGCAACACAAAGGGGGAAGAATCACTCAGGAAGAGGTAGTGGGGTCATCAGAGGAATAAGGTGAGCAAATATTTCCTATAGCACTCACACAGGGGATGACACTAAGCCAAGGTTTAGGTGTTCCCCAGTCTGGCGCTTTTTAAAGAAAGTGTGGATGATAAAAGAGAGGTAATTTGCATTCTGTGCTGTACCAAGATCAGCAGGGGCCTGACCACTACCAGTCTGACCACCACCAGCATGCTCAGGCAGATGTCATCCATACATTGGACAAAGGTGGGCCGAGTTCCAGGATTCACAATCGGTGTCTGTGACTGACATTATTACCATGTCTCCTGTGCTACATGCCTGCCAATCCCCTGTTCAGTATGCAATTGCAGATGCCTCCTGCCTTGCACCTGTCATTGCACATTCGTAAACACCGTGAACAAGCATATCCACTTACTTTTCCCAGCGCAGTGTTCAGCTGTCCCTACCCCTTCCTTGGAATGCAAGTGGAAATATGCAGCCACTCACCCACCTACAGACCCTAAAACACTAAACTGCTACATTTCCAGATTTATTTCCCTGGCATTATTACTATTTAGGCTTGTGGACCCTAAGTCTTTCCGCAACCTCATGGCAGTGGCTGTTTCTCTGTACTCAGCCCCCAGGCGCCACTATTTCTTCAGGCGTGCCATCTCTACCATACACAAACACCTGTCCCATAACATCATTCGTGCCCTGAACAATGCAGTTACTGGGAAAGTCCACTTAACCACCACTCAAATGCTCGCTCCTCATATCTAAAGAGAAAACCTTGCATGCAGACCAGGTGGAAATGTACGAAGAAAGTACACAGGGTTGATACTATTCAGCCCAGCCTTATCTCATCTTCTACATGCAGATTAATGATTCAATATTTTTTTTCTTCTCCATGCAGATTAGGCAACATGGGTGAGGAGGAGGGTGAGGAGGAGGAACATGAGTTGGTTGCCAGCAATAAAAAGGGTACTATCAACACCAGCTTCTCATCTATTCAGTGTGTATGGCCTAAAGAGGAGGAGGAGAGGGAAGAAGAGGAGGGGAAGGAAATTTTAAGCTGTTCTCATAGTGGTGACAGGGAACTCTTACCTTTTGGAAGTTTGGCGCACATGGCAGACTTTATGTCATGCTGTTTTTCCCATGACCATCTTCTTATACACTTTAATTGGCCAACACTTATTACTGGTTGTTCACCCTTCTCAACCCACACCAGAAGGAGAGCTTTCCATCTCTCTTTCCTGCAGTGAAGAAGGGTAGAAAAATGCTGTAATACCAAAGGACCCTATCTGAAAAAGCTAGTGACAGAGGTCATAGTTTCTTGGGCAACCAATTTTTCCAGGGTGTGTAGGATGCCCTCCTAAATAATTTTTACAGGATGTCTATGAGGCAAACCTCTAATATTCTCTTATAATCATAGATGTATTCCTCCTAGGGGTAAATATACTTCAGTCCTGGCACTTAGTGTGTAGGCTTTACCACTGTAGAAGTCCAAATCTTTTTAAAATTGACCAAAAATAAATTCTGAGGCCCTCCTCTATGTGCCTCCCATTGTGTATTGCAATTCGTGCCTTTATATTTTTGCTAGGCTTTGAATGTAATGGTTTTTCCACTGTAGTAGTTCCACTCTTTTTAAAATTTACCAAGAATGCATCTTTTTTCAGCATTTTTTAAACATTGAAAACAATGAGGAAGTGCAAAAAAGCTACATTTGAACATAGCCTACGTGGTGGAGAAGGTGGGTTTTTTTTACCATTTTTTAATTTGCGTTATATAAATGTAATTATACAGGAAAGAATGAAAAATGTTTCCTAACTTTTGTCCTGTAAAATCAATTTTGTATGTTTTATTGTCACTCGGTGAAAGTTGCGTAATACTCTGACAACATTGTTCTCACGAGTGTCCTGGCAGTCAGAAATGCATCTAGGCATCTTCCTCATGCTGTTCCTTCGTCAGTTGAGCACTATTTCCATCCAATTATGTAATTTTATTGACCCGTCCAGACCAGAGGGTCTGCAGGAAAAATACTCAAGTTTCCCATTGACTTCCATTATGATTGTTACTTGAGTCGAACCCGTCTGAGCGTCCAACCTGCTGGATTCGCGTAATGAGCACTCCAGCATCTTAGTGCTCATGCATCATTATTCACAAACTATCAAGCAACATGGTATGTGTATAAGCAAGCACAGAATATTTCAGAATAATGTCTGCTTGCTTATACACAATGTTGCTTAATAGTTTGTGAATGGATAATAAACAGGATTGAATTGCAAATGTTGATTGTAATGATTTTATTAGCCATATTCATAAAACTTTGACAAACTTCACATCATCATGATTCTGCTTCTTCTTTAGCATGTCTGCATACGTTGATATACAGAGGTCAACAATCATTGACTGCTTTGCACAAATCCGTTTATTCCCCTGATTGAGTATATTGCCACTGCCTACCCCTGTGTGCACTGGGAATAGTTGACAATACCTAAAAATAAATAGGTAAAGGGTTTTAAAAAAAATGTTTGACTTGTACGGTATAATTGGCTTTGCAGCCACATTGCTTTCCATTGTGACTGCTGTGCTATGGGCAGCGGGGCTTTAATGTTAACTATCGCACTTGTTAAGTCTAAGTTTGGAAAACAAATTAACTATAAATTCCAAAAATAGAGAAACTTGGGTCCAGAAATCTGTCAGTGAAACAGTGGGAGCCATTTAGACTTTAATAAACGCTATCTTTTATTTCTCCACAAAACATTCTGCAAATAGCTTAAAATTTATTTTATGAAAAACAGATGTAGTGAAAGCTGGAGACTATAGTGTTTCTTCACTTATTAAGTCTGAAGTGCATCTTCTTTGTAAGACATACATTTAAAAAAAAAAAAAATAACCTCACACTTTCTCTAAGAATACATGAGTTTTAATGGAAATATAATAAATCAGAATGGTTAATTGGGAAAAATAAAATATTAATTAAGGTGGCTAGGAAACATGATTTATATTGCATAAGTAGAACCTTACTAACTATTCAGAAATTCTGAATTCTATATTACCACATTGTAAGAAGTAATTGGAGATTAGATACTTCTACACTGAACAAAAATAGAAATGCAACACTTCTTTTTCTTTCATTTTTTGTCTTGAACTCAAAGATCTTAGACTTTCTATGTACACAAAAGGCCTTTTTCTCTAAAATATTGTTCACAAATTTGTCTAAATCGGGCTTTACACGCTGCGACATCACTAGTGATGTCGCGAGCGATAGCACCCGCCACATCGGTGGCACGTCACGGGGTGATCGCTGCCATAGCGAACAATATCGCTACGGCAGCATCACACGCAATTACCTCTTCACCGACGTCGCTGTGGCCACCGAACAATCTCTCCTTTAAGGGGGAGGTTCGTTCAGCGTCCCAGCAGCGTCACTAAGCGGCCGCCCAATAGAAGCGGAGTGGCGGAGATGAGCGGGCGGAACATCCCGCCCACCTCCTTCCTCATTGCCGGCGGCCGCAGGTACGGTGATGTTCCTCGTTCCTGTGGTGTCACACATAGTGATGTTTGCTGCCGCAGGAACGACAAACAAACTACGTCCTGCAACAGCAACGATAATTGTAATTAGAGCGACGTGTCAACAATCAACAATTAGGTGAGTAACTTTAATCCTTAACGGTCGTTCGTGCGTTTCACACGCAACGACGTCGCTAACAAGGCCAGATGTGCGCCATGAATTCCGTGACCCCACCGACATCTCGTTAGCGATGTCGTTGCGTGTAAAGACCATTTAAGTCTGTGTTAGGGCAGAGTCACACTTGCGTATGACAAGCACGAGTGCAATGTGATAATATCTGGCATTGCGCTCGGCCCCATGTAAGACCATACCGCAGCTCAGATCTGCATGTCTTTCCTCAGCCCTAATCGGATAGAGGAAAAAAATCGCAGCATGCTACCATTGTCTGCGAGAGCCATATCACTTGCACCCATTCAAGTGAATGGGTGCGAGAGAAACATCGGACTGCACTCGGATGTTATCCAAGTGCAATGCAATATACGCACAGGCTGACAATGGAGGAGATGGGTGGATTAACCCCTCCCTCTCCTCATCAGCGCCCACTCTCAGCTTCGCAGGTGTGACCCGATCGCATGATCGAGTTACTGTCGCATGACACTGGGCTGACGCTCGCAGCAGAACCTTGAGCCGAGGGTCATTAGCATATTGCACCCGTTACTCTCACATCAGATGCCATACGCTAATGTGACTCCAGCCTTTGTGAGCATGGTGTGGCATATCAAGATGATGATTAGACAGCATGATTGGTGCACAGGTGCGCCTTAGTCTGGTCACAATAAAAGGCTACTCTAAAATATGCAGTTTTACAGCAGTGGGGAAGTTCAGTGGGGTCAGAAAACCAGTCAGCATCTGGCATGCCCAGTACTTGCCTCACGTAGTGCAATACATCTCCTTCGTGTAGTGTTGATGATGTTTTTGATTGTTTCCAATGGTTTGTTGGTCCCCTCCTTAATGGCTGTGCAAAGTTGCTGGATACTGGCAGGAACTTGAACATGCTGTCATATACGCATCTCAAACATGCTCAATGGGTGACATGTCCGGTGAGTATACAGGCTAGACATCAGTGGATCCGTCATGGTTCGGTTCACTGGCAGCAAACAAGCCTAGCTCCAAAGGCTCAAACTTTACCCAAACCCCAGAACAAGTCACTGAGTCTCCACCCACATACAGCCAGCCATAAGCACAGTACTTACGGGTAGGGTGAGCGGGCCTTTTCAAACTTTTTTTTTGGTGCACACTACATCCGAGCACGCTGTTGTTACCTTAAGTGTGCGCACTGCATGGGGCTCGCACAGGGCTGAGCATCAACTGTACCTAAGCACATCGTTGCTCGCATGAGTTTTGCTCACACGTACTGCATCCGATCCATGAACCCGAACCTTGCTTTTAAAATTTGGTGTACGGTTCTAAGGAAAACCCTCAGGTTCACTCATCTCTAATGCTGGCCACTAAACAAATGGGATGTTTTCAGCTTCCAAGAATTGTGTTATTATGCTGCAGCATGAGGTGATGATCATGGATGAATGGCACAACATTGAGCCTCAGGATCTCATCATGGTATCTCTGTGCATTGAAAATGGCATCAATAAAATGCACTTATGTTCGTTGTCCTTAACATTTGCCTACCTACTGTATATCATAACCCCACCGTCACCATAGGCCACTCTATTCACGTTGACATCAGCAAACCGCTCACCCACACCATGCCATACATGCAGTCTGACATCTGCCCTTTACCAGGAAGAGAAAACAATGAAGATCTGCAGTTAGATGGAGATCCCGATGAGGACAATGAGCATTCAGATGAGCTTCCCTGAGACAGTTTCTTACAATTTGTGCAGAAATTCTTTGGTTTTGCAATCTGAATGTTGCATCAGTTATCCGCATGGCTGGTTTCTGATGATCTTGGAGGTGAAGATGCTGGATTTGAGGTCCTTGGCTAATGTGGTTACACATGGTCTGTAGTTGGGAGGCTAGTTGAATGTGCTTTCAAATTCTCTGAAATGGTTTTGTAGACAGCTTATGGCACAGAAATTAACATTCAATTCATGGACTACAGCTCTTGTGGACATTCCTGCAGTCACCATACCAATCGCACGCTTCTTCAAAACTTGAGACACCTGTGGCATTGTGCTGTGTGATAAAACTGCATTTTGTAGCGTGATCTTTTATTTTGGCCAGCCTAAGGCACACCTGTGTAATAATCATGCTGTTTATTCAGCATCTTATTATCCCACACCAATGAGATGGATGGATTATATCGGAAAAGGAGAAGTGCTCACTAACACAGATTTAGACAAATATGTAAACAATATTTGAAAGTGAAAGGTCTTTTGTGTACATAGAAAAAGTCTTAGATCTTTCAGTTCAGCTCATGAAAAATGGGAGCAAAACCAAAAAATTTCTGTTTATATCATTGTCCAGCGTAGCATAGTATCACCATTACTTCACAAACACTAGCACAGTGATCTGTATGAAAGGGTATCTTAATGTTTTCACCAATACATTAATAACAGTGCCATGTTATGTACATCAAAAAAGAGATACTTGGGACTGATGCCTTTCTGACCATATGCCCTTTCTCCTAGTTCGTAAAATCTATATTTCATGTGCAGCTTAATTTTTACCCATGTTCTATTTAAACAGTCACCCTGTTACTTTGTGATGCATGTAAATTATGTAATATAACTAAATTCATACAGAGAAATACAAAGGATACAATGATTAGAGATGACCGGACCCATAGATGTTCGAGTTCACCAGGTTCAGATAGAACTTAGAAAAGGTTGGTTCGAGAACCGGACTTGACCTGAACTTGACCCCAGACAACGAACCCCATACAAGTCAATGGGGACTCAAAGTTTAGTGCTCTAAAATGGCTGTAAAATGGTCGTAGTAAGGGCTAGGGGGATGCCAAAGGAATCAAAATGGGATTAAGAGCAGGAAAATTATACATATCCCGTGTTTCCTCAAAGATAAGGCAGCAGCCAGACTCTTTTCTAGCCCTCTCATTAAACTACATGAATATTCCCTGCTTCTCCCACCCCCCCTCCATGCCAACATCTGTGATTGGCTGCAGTCAGTCAGATCAGCTGTACTAGTGCAAAAATAAATAAATAATTAAAAAAATGAATCGGTCTACTGCCCTATTTTTGATAATAAGCATGGGTAAAACAAAAGGCTACGGGCTGCAATCGCCAGCAGTCTGCTTTAGCTTGGCTGATTATCAAAAAAAGGAGGGGATCCCATGCAGTTTTTTTTTTTTTTTAAATTAAATAAAAAATTTAAGAAAATGGTGTGGGGTCCCCCTCATTTTCATTTGATGTGCCAAATCTGGCAATTTTCTCAGCTCTTCCCGATTGCCTTGGTGCAGTGGCAATCGGGGTAATAATTAATGAGGTTAATGTCTGCTGTGAATTGACAGCTGGCATCAATCCCAGAGGATAGTAATGGATAGGCATCTATTAGACAACCCCATTACTAACAAGGTAAGTCAATGGTTACAAAGAACCACACACAGGAAAAAATACTTTATTTGAATAAAGACTTTCCCACACGCCCTAGTTCACTAATTTATTAAATAAAAAAAATCCTAGAAGTTCTGCTGAAAATCCAACAGGTAATGTATCACAACAGCCATCAATTCCTAAGGAGTCTTGTTCTGAGAACAATCTCAGACCAAGAATCCATAGGTTACTGCCAGTGAGCGCCAGCCCTGGACTTTCCCATGGGCACTGACATCAATAACTTTACATGACCTAACCACTCATGGGAAACTCCAGATCTAGCACTGCCCACTCTGATTATGATACCCCGACGAGAGCGGTGAGGTCATATACTGTAAGTTTACTGACATAATCACCACTCTTGCCAAGTTTCAGTGAATCTACATACTACACAATGTGGACCCTACTAATGTTTTTTAAAAAAATATGGAGAACACAAAGAGTTACACCTTGAACATGAATATTTATTATATACAATTATACAAAGTGCCAAGTGCATATAATAAAAACTGACAAAAAACACACGGAGGAAATGGTTATGATTTTCTAAATGAGCTCCTGGGAAAGGTGAACCCCTCAACAATGCGTCACCTCAGCACACCAGTAATAAGCCATCAGTATATTAAAGTAATTGAAAGAACAATGGGTTTATCATCAATTGTTAACTGGTATTTGCTCAAATATAAACATACATAATAGCCTAAATGTAAATACTTTCAGAACTCTGTAGAGGATTGGTTGTTTTGTGCATATAGCAGTTCCTACCTTGGCTGGCAGTAGCCTGTTATGGTGTACCATGTCGCTTGGCATATTCATACGTCATATAGGGATTGATGGGGCTAATTAGATGTTGTATGACCAGTCTCTAATAGATAAACCTGTTCTTCTAATCCTGCTAGTATTCTTTCATCTTTTGAACAAACTCAGGTTTGCCACAGTTGGCTGCATTTTCCTCCGCATTTTGCACATTTTGCCTTTTACTCCAGTACAGTTTATTCTTCCTGCTAGAATATATGCAATTACGGGAATAGTGTTTTGTTAGAAAGACGAAGATAATCAGCAAATGTGATTTTAAAAGCATGCCGCCCTTTATGAGTAATAATTCCTCAAAGTATTTTCTTGTTTGGTAGATCATCGTCTCTGTAAGTTTTTAATGGGTCCTGGAATTTGATGAATTTTACCCTGAAGATCAAATGGTGCAACATCTATTATATGCACATGTGTGGGCTGCATCAACTGCATAAAAATGGTGGTATCAAACTACGCACAACCTCCCTAGATAAATACATTACAGGCTATAATTTTCAAAAAATTAATTTATGGAGTTTTTCTGTTATACTTGAACCACACAGGCTCTGCAAATATGACAATACTAGCTGTAGTACCCGGGCTTTGCCCAGGATAGTAACTGTCTCTTTGTCTCTCTCACAGTCTCTGTCTGTCTCTGTCTCTGTTTGTCTCTCTGTCTGTCTCTTTCCCTGTCTGTTTCTGTATGTCTGTCTGTGTCTATCTATCTGTCTGTCTCTGTATCAGTCTCTCTGTCTCTCTCTATCTTTGTGTCTCTGTGTCTGTCCGTCTCTCTCACTCTCTGTGTCTGTCTCTCTCTATCTCTGTGTCTGTCTCTTTACGTGTCTGAATCTTTCACCGTCTGTCTCTTTCCTCGTCTGTCTCTTTCCCCGTCTGTCTCTTTCCCCATCTGTCTCTTTCCCCATCTGTCTCTTTCCCCATCTGTCTCTTTCCCCGTCTGACTCTTTCCACGTCTGACTCTTTCCACGTCTGACTCTTTCCAGGTCTGTCTCTTTCCCAGTCTGTCTCTTGCCCAGTCTGTCTCTTTCCCTGTCTGTCTCTTTCCCTGTCTGTCTCTTTCATCATCTGTCTTTGTCTGTCTCTGTCTCTTTCCTTGTCTGTCTCTCTCTGTCTCTTTCCCCATCTTTCCCTGTCTGTCTCTCTGTCTGTCTCTTTCCCCGTCTGTCTCTTTCACAGTCTGTCTCTTTCCCTGTCTGTCTCTTTCCTCGTCTGTGTCTTTCCCCGTTTGTCTCTTTCCCCATCTGTCTCTTTCCCCATCTGTCTCTTTCCCCGTCTGACTCTTTCCACGTCTGACTCTTTCCACGTCTGACTCTTTCCACGTCTGACTCTTTCCACGTCTGACTCTTTCCACGTCTGACTCTTGCCCAGTCTGTCTCTTGCCCAGTCTGTCTCTTTCCCTGTCTGTCTCTTTCCCTGTCTGTCTCTTTCATCATCTGTCTTTGTCTGTCTCTGTCTCTTTCCTTGTCTGTCTCTCTCTGTCTCTTTCCCCATCTTTCCCTGTCTGTCTCTCTGTCTGTCTCTTTCCCCGTCTGTCTCTTTCATAGTCTCTCTTTCCCCGTCTGTCTCTTTCCCCATATGTCTCTTTCCCCTTCTGTCTTTGTCTGTCTCTCTGTCTCTTTCCTCGTCTGTCTCTTCCCTTGTCCGTCTCTTTCTGTCTCTTCCCTGTCTGCCTATGTCTGTCTCTCTCCCCGTGTGTCTTTCTGTCTGTCTCTTTCTGTCTGGCTTTCTTTTTCCTATCTGTCTCTGTCTCTGTTTGTCTCTGTCTCTTTCCCTGTGTGCCTCTTTCTCTGTCTGTGTTTGTCTGTCTGTCTGTCTCTCAGTCTGTCTCTCTATCTGTCTCTCCACCGACATCATATTACCTCACACATAAGCTTCTTATACTATGAATATCCTTTGTTCCTATAGCAACCAATCATAGCTCCTATTAATAGCCTGTAGCTCGCAGCTCCATTCACTTTAATGGAGGCATGTTTTTTGAAGAGTAACTGTAAAGCGTGGGGTTACATTTTCTTGTCAAAACATAGTCTATGACGTTCCCTGAGTCACATGGGGTGTCTGTGCAAAATTTTGTGATTGTAAATGCGACGGTGCGGATTCCTTTAGCGGACATACACACACACACACACACACACACACACACATACATACATATATACACACACATACACACATACTGTACAGTCAGCTTTATATATTAGATATTCTAAATACAGCCAAATCCAAATATTACTTCTTCCCTTCCGAGGCGTGACTTTTGACAACACATGTCGGCTATCACCGTGCTCATAAGAAAGTGGGTAACAAATTGTGGTGTCCACCTTTTGGTGTTATCTTTTGCCAAAGTGTGAAATTTGAGGCCAATAAAACCATTTTTGTCAAAAAAATGAACATTTTCAATATGACGACCTAATATTATCAAATTCCATGCCCGCAATCTATTTCAGCCAAAATTGCTCCCCAAAATTCAAATATTGCTCCTTCTGTTTCAAACTCTCCCATTTGTTCAAACAAAATTTTTTTACTACATGCAGGGTGTTGTCACACTCATAGGAATGTTGATAATAAATTGTGTGGTCCACTTTTCTTGTAAAATTGAGAAATTTGGTGCAAAAGTACCATTTTTGTGAAAAAAATAAAAATAAAATCTCGTAATGTTATCAAATTCTGGGAAGTAACTGTGGGTTCAAAATGTTCCCTATACTCCTGGATAAAATCATTAATGTGTAGAGTTTACAAAATTGTGAGGTGTTTCTGATATTTAGGCACCTTAGGGACTCTGCAAGTGTGACTTAGTGCCTGCCATTTATTTCAGACAAATTTGTGTTCTAAAAGTCAAATGGCTCTCATTCCCTTACGAGCCTGTCTATATTTCCAAACAGAGGTTTCAGACTACAAGTGGGTTATCAAAGAAGCATATTAACAACTTTTGGGATACATTTTGTTGTGCTACAACCCCTGGCAAAAATTATGGAATTACCTGTCTCTGAGGATGTTAACGGTTACTTTTCAAGCCATACAGGGGGAAAAATTATGGAATCACTCAATTATGAGGTAAAAATTATGGAATCACCTTGTAAATGTTCATTCCCAAAGCTAATACCTGCATCAAATAAGATCTGCTCGTTAGTGTGCATCTAAAAATGAGTGATCACACCTTGGAGAGCTTTTGCCCCAAGTGGACTGACATGAATCATAGCCCTAACACGAGATATGTCAATTGAAGTAAAGAAGAGGATTATCAAACTCTTAAAAGAGGGTAAATCATCACGCAATGTTAAAAAGATGTTGGTTGTTCACAGTCAGCTATATCTAAAATCTGGACCAAATACAAACAACATGGGAAGGTTGGTATAGGCAAACATACTGGTAGATGAAGGAAGACATCAAAGCGTCAAGACAGAAAACTTAAAGCAATATGTCTCCAAAACAGGAAATGCACAACAAAACAAATGAGGAACGAATGGGAGGAAACTGGAGTCAATGTCTGTGACTGAACTGTAAGAAACCACCTAAAGGAATTGGGATTTACATACAGAAAAGCTAAACAAAAGCAATCATTAACACCTAAACAGAAAAAAACAAGGTTACAATGGGCTCAGAAAGCAATCGTGGACTGCGGATGACTGGATGAAAGTCATATTCAGTGATGAATCGCGAATCTGCATTGGGCAAGGTGATGATGCTGGAACTTTTGTTTGGTGTCATTCCAATGAGAGTTATAAAGATGACTGCCTGAAGAGAACATGTAAATGTTCAGTCATTGATGATATGGGGCTGCATGTCAGGTAAAGGCACTGGGGAGATGGCTGTCATTACATCTTCAATAAATGCCCAAGCTTACATTGAAATTTTGGACAATTTTCTTATCCCATCAATTGAAAGGATGTTTGGGGATGATGAAATCATTTATCAAGATGATAATGCCATAGAGCAAAAACTGTGAAAACATTCCTTGAAAGAAGACACATAAGGTCAATGTTATGGACTGCAAATAGTCAGGATCACAATCCAATTGAAAATCCTTGGTGGAAGTTGAAGAAAATGGTCCATGACAAGGCTCCAACCTGCAAAGCTGATCTGGCAACAGCACTCAGAGAAAGTTGGAGCCAGATTGATGATGAGTACTGTTTGCCACTCATTAAGTCCAGGCCTCAGAGACTGCAAGCTGTTATTGAAGCCAGAGGTGGTGCAACAAAATACTACTGATGTATTAGAGAGTTCTTTTGTTCATTTGTTTTTCATGATTCCATAATTTTTACCTCATAATTGAGTGCTTCCATAATTTTTCCCCCTGTTTGGTCTTGAAAAGTAACCGTTACTGGCTAGCACATAATGTTTTCAGGATTTTTTTTTTAGTGTTTCTTAAAGCCAGAAAGTTGCCATTTGAAATTACTTTAGTTTTGTGCCATGTCTGTGATCTGCTTTTTTTAAACAAAATTAAACAACTGAATGAACATCCTCAGAGCAAGGTGAGTCCATAATTTTTGCCACGGGTTGAATTTCTTGTAAAAGTGAATAAATTAGGGCTAAAGCAACATTTTTAGGTAAAATGTAATTTTTTTTTTCATTCCACATTGCATTAATTCCTGTGAAGCACCTGAAGGGTTAATAAACTTCTTGGATGTAGTTTTGAGCAGTTTGAGCCGTACAGTTTTTAGAATTGTCACTTTTGGCTATTTTCTTTCACTTAGGCCTCTAAAAGTTAATTCAAATGTGATGTGGTCCCTAAAAAAATGGTTTTGTAAATTTGAAATTGACAAAATGCTATTAACATTTTAACCATACTAATTTCCTAACAAAAAATTATGTTTCAAAACTGGTGCTAGACATGTGAGAAATGTTATGAAGTTTAAATATAGTGCAATTATCTAAATTTTAGTCAAATATCCATTTTTTTTTCACAAATAAACGCAAAAAATATCCTCCTAAATTTATCACTATTATGAATTACAATATGTAACGAAAACATTTTCAGACTCATAAAATGATAGTGGTCAGAATTCTAAAATTTGGCCTGGTCATTAAGGTCAAAATTGTCTACATTATTAAGGGGTTAAACCAGTTGGGTGGGTTGAATTTAGCATTAGAAACCAAAAGACTTCTCTACTTAAGGACTGGTGATTTTTAGTTTTTACGCTTTAATTTTATCCTCCTCTTATTCCAAGAGTATTAACTTTTTTTGCATTTTTCTGCCGAAATAGGCAGGTTAATGATGCAATTATTTTTTTTCTTCTATCCACAGTCTTACAGCAACTATGGGTATAAGGCCAAAATGAGATGCCCCCAGTCCACAAGATGCCAATTGAGGAGCGGTAGTTTCACTACCCCTGTATCAGGTGATACCCACTGCCTCCCAACTTTTGGTTGATCCACAGCCTATGTACGGTATCTCCCACCGGTATGGTTTGCAGTCACAGTCTATACTCCTCCAGATGACCATACCATGATTGTAGCATGTGTATCCAGTTCCAGCCAGCAACAACCTTTTATCCCCTGTCAATGTCCTAAGTACCCAAAGCCACAACCCCCTGGGTTCGATCTTGGCCCCAAACACCTTTCCCAATGCTAACTATGAATTGGTGAAGGTATTCTCCTGAGGCCAAGCCACTCACCTGGGATTGCATGTGAGACCCCCTGTGGTGACAACTCCATTGTGTCTACTATGACCATCCACATAATGGGACTACTGGCTGGGAAAACAATGGCTTCATTAAGACCCCTGTTATGCTAATGAGAATAAGGGAATGATTGCTTTACTCTAATTTCCAATCTCATGCTTGGCCTTCTGTGTACCTCAAACTGACAAGCAAGAAAATATCTAATAAAACACAACAATGAGAGCAACAATCAGATTGACGTAAACAGCACGCCATGCTGGAAAAAGTATCCATCCCTTAGAGACGTTGACTACTCTCTACATCCATTGATCCAATAGTCTTTAGTCTGCAGCCAGGTCCTCATCTCCATGGTTTTCTGCCAGGAGATGCAGGTCTGATTGAACTCAGTTCACCTTAGGTGAGGTCACTTAGTTCAATCATGTCACCTGAGGTGGGTTTTCCTGTAACCGCACATAAACCCAGTGACGACACTGCACACAACTGCAGCTCAGTCAGTCTCTGCTTGCAGCCGCAACGGACGGTCACGTCCTGTGCCTGCACGCTGCGACTGCAGGATGTAGCAGACCCAGGTTGTAATTTCCTGAGTGTGACAGTTTTCCGACTGCCGATCTTTCATGGACACCAAGGGCCACGCATTAATAAAGTGTCCTTTTTGCCACAATAAAAGCAAACACCTTGACTTTTAGGAGTAGGGCAATTTTTCCTTACAAGGGACAAAGGAATGAGGACGAAGGAAAAAACATAACTTTTATGCCTTCCCGAAGGTGGCAAACCAGTTGTACTCCCCTGAAAATCTCTCCAGGAGTGGCAGTTTGGATTCTGGTGATCCGGCAACCAATAAAGATTGCGCCGGACTAGCAGACTGAACCTATTGCTGAATTGCCTCCTTTAATTTTGCCACCTGAAGGGACAGTGCCTGCAATTGCTTTGAAAGAATAGCAATGGGGTCCATGCAGAAATTTCAGTTTTACCAACTATAATATCACAGAGTGTGATGGGATTACTGGGGACTAGGGCTCTTAGGGTGGCCTTAGCTGTCCCTGATCCCAAAGATGTGTCTAATGGTTATGATGTCTGGGCTGCCTTTCTAGACCTGCGCTTGAACAGCCCTGCCTAATGCCCCAGGGGACAGCCGAGACAGGAAAGGTACAACCCACAGATAAGGACAAACAGGGAAACCAAAACTTTATCACACAGCATGCTCAGATGATGTACCGTATTAGACAACAACTGATAAGGAGAAAAATAAGAGCAGAGAGGAAACAACAACTCCACACACAAAGCAATACACATATGGACTGGTGTAGCTTAAGCTATAGACGGCATGGGAAGATATGCTCCTCATTCTTAAAAAGGCAGCGATTGACTGTGATAGGTCTCCCATAACATGTGATCCAAGAGGTAACCAGCAGGTAACCAGCAGGGTAGCAGAACTTAACTCCTGCAAGGCTGATCACTAATGGAAACATAGCGGGCTGATGTCCGAGCCTGTCTGTGTAACTCAGAAGCACCAGAGAAGGCATAGTATACACTGTCAGACTCTGCAGTGTGAACAGCATCAGATGCCGCCATGACACTCGGCGAGTTTAGATCCAAACACCATATAACACTGCAGTTCTCACATCAAGTATCTTGAGAGCCAGCAGTAATGAAGTGCGGTGAATTTATGAGTTCAACTGAGTTCACTACCCATGGCTCTCCACCAAGTATTGCAATAGCCCTCTGGCAATACTTTGTTTGAAAACCGTGGGCAGTGAACTCAGTTGACATTATGGATTTAGCGCAGTTCATTGCCATGGGCAGTGGACGCAGATGAACTCATGATGTCACTGCTTGTCATTACACTACTGTGTGACCGGCTGCTGTGACCTGGGCTGACCTCATTAGGTCATCTCAGTTCACTGCAGTGGTTCTCCCACAGGTCAGCGTGTAAGTCTGCATTGCCTGCTTTCCCAGCTTACAGAGGAAAGGTCTGTTCTTTAGAGCCTGGGACAGTGAGCATGGGATCGTCATGGGACCTCTTTATGGGATTAATGAGGACCTGGATTAGGGATTTTACAGGGAAACATATTTGTGAATGAGGGTGTCTCTTGTCTTTATTTCTTTACTAATTTTCACTTTTTATGCCTTCAGGTTCACTTTTGGGGAACGTTGTGGGACCTCACTATGGATTATGGTGTACTTTTTTTTTTTGCTAAAATTTAATATAAATTGGTGAACGAGGACTGTAATCGTTGGGTGTTTGTTCAAATATTTTTTTTTTCTTTATTTCAAACTACTGCATCAGTAATGATAAAAGCCATTACTAATACCAGGCCTTGATGACAGATGGCAATTCACAGCTGGCATCAATCCCAATTGCACCATTTTCCACTACACCAGGGCAACAGGAAGAGCCAAGTACAGCGCCAGAGTTGGCACATCTAATTGTGACACTTCTGGGGAGACTGCGGGCTGTTCTTTTTAGACTGGGAAGGGCCACATTTTTTTTCTTAAATTATTAACTCTGCTAAATATCTGTACAAGCTATCTAGCTATCTCTGTATCTATGTATCTATCTCTCTATCTATCTTGCATTTCTATATAATTTTTCTGGCTTTGCACATCTTTTACACATAATCAACCATTCATCTCAGTATCATACAGATGTCACACAGACATCGGACAGCACACGGATGGCACATGGATTACACACACGGAGACAGGGATGGATGTCAAAAGCAGACCATGCAACACGTGCGTGGGGTCCTTAGGTTAAGTGCACACGAATAGTGTTGACAGCGTTTTGGATGCAGCATGTTATCGCTGCATCGACAATGCTGTGTTGTACAGTACAAGCACAGTACATGGGATTTAAAGACATCCCATGCCAGCTGTGTTTCTTTTCTCTGTAGAGTAAACTGGGATGTGCCGCGGCCTTCCGAGCCTCAGCATGTCAATTTATGCTGGCGAAGACGTGAGTGTTCTAAGCTGGGAGAACATATTGAAAGTCTGCAGTGCCCTGACACCTGATCTTGGGCACGAACTGCGGCACACTCACGTCTCTGCAGGAGGGATGACACTGCATCTAGGATGTTTACCCATCGTGTGCACGTATCCTGAGAGGCTCACAGCCTTTTATTGTGCCCATTTTGCTCTATGTGCTCTCGTTCAGGCAATAGCTCATCTCTTTTGCCTGTTGAGCAGTGTTATTGAGCAATCAGTGGGGCTCAGAAAATCTGGATCCACATTAATCTACTCCACATAATTTAATTACTAAAAAGATACGTACTGTTAAAAAACATGCAACTTCTTTATGTTAACTTGAATTTTCAATGAAAATTCTATACAGTTTTTCACATCAATTTTAAAAGTAAGTACATGCCAGGGTTAGAAGTAGTAAAGTGATAATTATTTCCCTTAAGACCAATAAACATAAATTTTCACAATTATGAATTGCTTCTTGGAATCTTGAATGAATTAGCAGTCAGCTACTTAATTATTTCACAGAAGCTGCCGAGACTCACAGACTGTAATAACACTGTCACTTCAGTCCAACAAACGAAACATCATAAATTTGCTCACTAAACTCCAAAAACGTTTATGGGTAATGATATCATTATAGAGTCCACAAAACAATAGTATAAAACAAAGAGCAACAATTAAAGACAACTTCAAAAGGAGGCCAAATGCTTTTCTTTGTTGAAACAAGGCAATCAGCTGGATACAATATTGCTGCCCTTGATGAATTCATTTCTTTTCTGCTTATGTTTGGTCTTGATGAGGTGTTACTCCAGCACTGTTCCTCACCTTCCTCTGATCACAAGACTCCAGACACCTCTTCTGATGAAGTTGTTTTGTGCTATTTCACTCAACACCTTACATCCCCTGCGGGCTCCCACCTCCCCAATTTCCTCTTTAGAGTAAAGAGCTTTATAGAGAATTAACGATTTCTTTCATGACAAAGAGAAGGGTTTTCTTTACTAGTTTGTAATTTTCTTTTGGTATAGAAAGGGAAAGTATCTATAAGCTAAAAACTAGATTACATTGAGAGATATTTCAAAATAAGTTTTCAGATTTGGTGCTTTAGGTTACTATGCTATATTACTGTTAAAGGGGTGATCGGGGGCCATTGTAGTCATGGCAGAACCTTCTATTCGGCTGCCGCGCAGCTCGGTGTTCTTTCTCTGCACCCCAACTGCCACTTTAGTGCAATACAGTAATAAGCACACTTTTTCTTCACAGGTTCTTTCAACCCAACTTCTTTATTTGTCAACTTCAAAAACTGTTTTTCATCTCTCCTTAGGCAGGCACATTCTTGTTCCCCGAAGGGGTTACCATTAGCAAAGGATATTTCATACATTTTTCTGGCCAACCGGTACCCTGGTACTCGGGCTCCCGTTAAGGTCCCTAAGCTTTTCATCCTCCCCTTCAGCTTCATTTTTCATTGCAAAATCAACTGTCTTTCCGGTCAGTCAGGTCCCACTCTTCTCTCAGGAGCCCATTGACTTTCCGCTGACCAAGGGGATTTGCTAGGTATCTGCCAGGGAATGGCCCCCGCCCAGGCCGCACTGCGTTTCCAGCACCCGGATTCCACCCAGAAGTTCATGCCAAGTTGAAGTGATTGTTTTTTTTTTCTTCCACCAAGTCCTCATACACACAGTGTTTTCCTCTCCCTCAGGGACTCTCCTGCTCCTTTCAGTCTTCCTAACTGTTTTTCAGACTAAGCTCCTCCCCTTCATTAACTCCCTCTAGCCTGGGAGTACCAGGGAAGCCGCTTACACATTGTGGCCACCTAATGGCTGTATGAACACATTGCACCTTAACATGAACTTCAAATGTTACATTTTGTACACAGTGGATTTGCAGGTCTGGGGCGGCCGAGCCTTACACTCCTTTACAGTACCACACTTTCACTTGCAACTTTCATTTACCTCTATGGAAAAAAGTTGCAAAAGCTTCAATTATGCAACTTTGGAAAACTTCGTGATCATTTCACAGTTAGGATATTCTTTTCAGTTTTGCCACTTTTCACACTGATGTCATGGGATTGTCATGCCTAGATATTTGTATATTAATATTTATGTCCTATTGTGAAGTAATACAAAACAAACTGTAGAACTGTTCCAAATAAGTATAGTCAGATCAACATAGGGCAATGTTGATATTTTTGCTTATTTAGGTTTTTTTCTATCTTAAGCCAAGAGTGTTGACATACAGTATGCAGCTGTATGCTCATTAAACAGAACGTTTTCTGTACTGTTGACTACCCTCTTCAGAAAAGCTGAGGCAAAACTATCCCAAAATATACTAAATATAAACACATGCCCAAAGGAAGGGTTTTTTTGCCATCCCCAGGTTAACAAAAGTCTGTGAGTATTTTAAATGAGTATGTTGTGGGCTTTTCTGGGTATACACCAAACATTAATACTAAATATAATTGATGTCAGTGGAACCTCGGTTAATGAGCAACCCAGTTAGTGAGTATTTTGCTTTACGAGCAAAGCTTGCTGTAAATTTGTAAATCAGTTTATGAGCAAGCTTTGCCGTACGAGCAAATACTCATTGCATACACTTCAGGTTCCGTACTTCCACTGCGCTCTAACCCGCTCTTGCAGTCCACACAAACACACACAAACACGCACAAACATGCACAAACACGCACAAACACCAACATATTATGCTCCCCTTACCTTCCATTCCATCGCTGGCCTCCCGGTTCTTGAAGTTTGCCACTACAGGATGTGTATCGGTTAACTATCGCGATGAGGGAGGAACTTCCGCTGTCAGCCGCTACTCAAAGGCAGCGCGCTGACCAATCAGAGGCAAGCGGCTCCTACCTTTGATGTCAGCGCTCTGACAGCGGAAGCTCCGGCATCGGTTGCGATGGTTACCCGATACACATCCTGTACTGGTGAACTGCAAGAACCAGGAGGCCGGCAATGGAATGGAAGGTAAGGTGAGCATAATATGTGTGTGTGTGTGTGTGTGTGTGTGTGTGTGCGTGTTTGTGTTTGTTTGTGTGTGTTTGTGCATGTGTGGAATGGGACATTTAACAAGTTGTGGAACGAATTGTCTGCATTCCAATGATTTCCTATGGGAAATCTTGCTTTGCTAGACGCGTTACTTGGTTTACAAGCACACTCCCAGAACGGATTGTTCTCGTTAACCAAGGTTCCACGGTATATACATTATTTTACTTTTCTTTATAAACACACACATCAAAAACTGCATTGTGCTTTCGTGACCATACTGGATTTCTATTATTTTCATTTGTAGATACTAGAGGAAATTTTTTTAAGCTCCACAGCATGCTCTCAAGTCTGTACAGATAGTTCCACAACTTGTTTGTGGCTAATCTGTTATGCAGAAACATAGCCAAAGGGCTTTATAGCTGAGTCTCTTTATTAATTGCCTTCCATTTTTGGATTTCAAATATGTAATATAAATATATTAAATATAAGTTCCACATTAATTACATATTATGCAAGAATATAACTGCATACTATACATTTACAATTTGCCATGTATTGTAGCCCTGAAAAGGGCTGTCTCGCACACTTTATTATGTAAAATTAGAGCATGTGAAAATAAGTGTATTTGTAGTATACACCAATTAAAAACAGCATGCAGTTTTGTAAACAGTAGAAATTGAATATTTTGACATTTAAATTCGCCAGGTTCAATCAAATGTTCCTAAATATTAGATTCTCAATGGTATGAGATGTAGCATGATGCAATTCTGTACAGTCTTTAATCATTCTGATGACTCCTACAACTGTGTCTAACCTCATTCAAATACAGCCTTAGTAATGACAAAGTGATTTCAAAATAGGAATGGTATGGTAACTGTGAAAACGTAATCCCTCATTTCCGATCAGGCACACTGTTCGTTGCAGAAAACTGATTCAAACTGACAATGTCACTGTCAGAGGTAACATCTTCCTGGTACTCAAATCGAGTAAATCGGAAAGCTCAAGGAATCGTCTCGGGAAACGATTATAATGGAAGTCAATGGGAAAGCATTTTTCCAGCAAACCCAGGAGATCTGTGGGCAGTAAAATTGCTGAAGTGGATGGAAAAAGTGCTGAAATGAAATGGGAACAGCACGGGGAAGATGCCTAGATGCATCTCTGACTTTTACAGATTGATAATAAAACATACCAAACCAATCATTCTTTCCTCTATAATGACTTGTGAGAAAAACCGCCTCCGACTCACCTTAGGCTATGTTCAAACATAGTATTTTGCTGCATTTTTGAACTCACTGCTTGCAAAGATGAAGAAAAACACTGTAAAAACACTAAAAAGATTGACATGCTCTTTTCTTCAAAAATCCAAATTTTCCATTTCAGTCAGGAAAAAAAAAGAAATTATATGCAGAGTGAGACTCTTGGACTGGTAAAGTATAGGCAAGGGCTTCCAAAAATTAGAAGGATAAAGTGTGCTGGAAAGAAAAATTGGCGCAAAATCGGGTGTTATCCCAGATAGAGGATTAGCGAATGTGTATGAAATTTCTCCCCTGGATGGGTTGTGAAAATTCACAACCATTATTGCTGGCATGCACAGGACGGCTGATGCACAGGATCCTGATGGTCTTGTCTTTCCAGGACAGTGCAGTGCTCTAACCCTGTCTCCTCCAGCTAAAAATTAGGAGGCACAACAGTACAGCCCGAAATGCACGTAAAGTAGAGCCTCAGAAAATATTTACATTTAGAAGGAGTGGGATTTCTGTTGCCACAAGGAGTTTTCAGATTCAATGCCGCTACTCAGGGTACAACAAGGACTTTCACTCATGCAACTCCAATTTGGCTCCAGCTAAGGGGGGAGGCAAATTCTCCTGTGCCAGTTCAGGGCAGAGGGCAGCTACGAGGAAGAGGTTTCCAAGCATCTTTTTTACTCTTTGGAGGCCTTTGCCAATTAAAATTCATGAACCATGTGGGGGTAACTTGTCCAACCCATTCTGGGGAAAGAACACCACAAGTTCTTTGTCCAATGATTCACACAAGAGATGTATTTGGGCCTTTCTCCCTTTGAATGAATGCATACTTATTTTTTTATATGGAGTTGAGGCAAATCTGAGGCCAGGAGGCTGAAGTCACTGCTCCCTCCTTGCTTAAGTTGATTCCATGGGTTTTTATTGCCTCCGGGAGCATAATAACTACAGTCATATGAAAAAGTTTGGGCACCCCTATTAATGTTAACCTTTTTTCTTTATAACAATTTGTGTTTTTGCCATAGCTATTTCAGTTTCATATATCTAATAACTGATGGACTGAGTAATTTTTCTGGATTGAAATGAGGTTTATTGTACTAACAGAAAATGTGCAATCCGCATTTAAACAAAATTTGACCGGTGCAAAAGTATGGGCACCCTTATCAATTTCCTGCTAAATACTTTTTACTGACTTACTAAAGCACTAAATTGGTTTTGTAACCTCATTGAGCTTTGAACTTCATAGGCAGGTGTATCCAATCATGAGAAAAGGTATTTAAGGTGGCCACTTACAAGTTGTTCTCCTATTTGAATCTCCTATGAAGAGTGGCATCATGGGCTCCTCAAAACAACTCTCAAATGATCTGAAAACAAAGGTTATTCAACATAGTTGTTCAGGGGAAGGATACAAAAAGTTGTCTCAGAGATTTAAACTGTCAGTTTCCACTGTGAGGAACATAGTAAGGAAATGGAAGAACACAGGTACAGTTCTTGTTAAGCCCAGAAGTGGCAGGCCAAGAAAAATATCAGAAAGGCAGAGAAGAAGAATGGTGAGAACAGTCAAGGACAATCCACAGACCACCTCCAAAGACCTGTAGCATCATCTTGCTGCAGATGGTGTCAATGTGCATCGGTCAACAATACAGCGCACGTCGCACAAGGAGAAGCTGTATGGGAGAGTGATGCAAAAGAAGCCGTTTCTGCAAGCACGCCACAAACAGAGTCGCCTGAGGTATGCAAAAGCACATTTGGACAAGCCAGTTACATTTTGGAAGAAGGTCCTGTGGACTGATGAAACAAAGATTGAGTTGTTTGGTCATACAAAAGGCGTTATGCATGGAGGCAAAAAAACACGACATTCCAAGAAAAGTACTTGCTACCCACAGTAAAATTTGGTGGAGATTCCATCATGCTTTGGGGCTGTGTGGCCAATGCCGGCACCGGAAATCTTGTTAAAGTTGAGGGTCGCATGGATTCAACTCAGTATCAGCAGATTCTTGACAATAATGTGCAAGAATCAGTGATGAAGTTGAAGTTACACAGGGGATGGATATTTCAGCAAGACAATGATCCAAAACACCGGTTCAATTCTACTCAGGCATTCATGCAGAGGAACAATTACAATGTTCTGGAATGGCCATCCCAGTCCCCAGACCTGAATATCATTGAAAATCTGTGGGATCATTTGAAGCGTGCCGTCCATGCTCGGCGACCATCACACTTAACTGAACTGGAATTGATTTGTAAACAGGAATGGTCAAATATACCTTCATTCAGGATCCAGGAGCTCATTAAAAGCTACAGGAAGCGACTAGAGGCTGTTATTTTTGCAAAAGGAGGATCTACAAAATATTAATGTAACTTTTATGTTGAGGTGCCCATACTTTTGCACTGGTCAAATTTTGTTTAAATGCGGATTGCACATTTTCTCTTAGTACAATAAACCTCATTTCAAATCAAAAATATTAGTCAGTCCATCAGTTATTAGATATATGAAACTGAAATAGCTGAAATAGCAAAAACCCAAATTGTTATAAAGAAAAAAGGTTAACATTAATAGGGGTGCCCAAACTTTTTCATATGACTGTATTAGGGATATCCATCTGAAAATCCTGATAGGCTAACTGTTGTCAAAATGACCAAGACCTGGATTGGCCCCGACTTCTTAACCCCAGTGGATGACAGCAATGAAACATAAAGCCAATTCAAATGTTCTTTTTATTCTGGTGTATTCCTATGTGTTACGAGGGGGACCCGGGGAAGCGTGCCAAGATGGGGAATGGACAGCTTCCGCCGGTCAAGGTCTACTGTGCGGTGTAAGGGACCGCTGCTATGGTGGGTGAAGAGTGAGCGGGTTGCTGCTAGCGATCGTCTGGAATGTCACAGACGATCTATGTACACCGGTCTGCCCTAACCCGTGTGGGTTGTATGGCAGGGATCACACGGCTCGGTGTACCTGTTGCACGGGGAAGCACAGAGGTGCCCACGCACGTGTGCCAGTGGAAGTCACGAGAATATGGCACGAGGGTAGCACAGAGGTGCCCACGCACGTGTGCTTTCAATAACCAGGTGAGTCCAGTGGAGACTCGAGGAGCTCACCTGGGACAGGAACACGGCCTGTAGTAGGAGCTACTGCCGGAGCAGCAAGGCAGGGACACGGCCTGCAAACCAGGTGCTGCCTAAGCAGCAAGGGCCAAGCCCACAGAGGAAGATAATGCCTGAGCAGTGGCGTGGCAGCACGCTGCCAGACATCCAAACATAGAAGGACGGTCGCGCGCCGCCATGATGGCAGGAGGAGCTTTTAAGGAGGTGTAGCTCCAGCCAAGGGCGGGCGCGAGGCGGAGATGACGGACTTGACCCAATCAGGATCCACGACATCCCAGCCTGGCCAGTCAGGATTCACCACGTCACCAGCCTTGTCATCAAGCCGTGTGACGTCAGTGGGCGAATCAGGATCCACCAAGCATAGCACATGCTCACCCTCCTGCCTCTGGGAAATAGAGGCGGGATCCTCGGTCTCACAATGTGTAGAGATAACGGGAGTCTCACTGCTTCCCTGAGCAGCAAACCTCTGCAAATTGCGCAACTTCACAGACCTTCGAGGCTGCTGAGCAGGAGGAGCTGCGGCAGGCAAGGAATGGGAGACCGCCTCATTTCTTGCAACAGGAGTACCACTAGGTGTCACCCTTGTGCTGCCTCTCTGAGGAGGTTTCTCCTGCACTCTGCACAGTCTGGCAGACCTTCGGCGCTGCTGAGCAGGAGCACTCGTGGCAGGCAAGGAGACTGTCTCATTCCTTGCCACAGGAGAGCCACGAGGTGTAACATTACCCCCCCGTCTAGGCCCCCCCCCTGCCCATGCTCGAAGGCCACTATCAAACCCGGGGCGTGGATATGATCCTCCAATTCCCAGGATCTATGCTCCGGACCACGGCCGACCCACTCCACAAGGTAGTACCTCCTGCCCCGTATAACTTTTGTCTCCACAAGCTTCGCCACCTCAGAGTCGTCGGGCGGGGGGTCAGTTTGAGGCGTCAGGGACCCCGAGAACTTATTAAGTCGTACGGGTTTCAGGAGGGACACGTGAAAGGTGTTGGCTATAGCCCAGCGTGGAGGGAGCTGGAGTCGGTATGCCACCGGGTTCACCTGCTCTAGCACCTTAAACGGACCCAGGTACCTAGGGGCGATCTTGGCTGCCTGTACCCGTAGGTTAACATTCTTAGAGGACAGCCACACTAGGTCACCAGGGGCGAAGGATGGTGCAGGGCGGCGGCGCTCATCAGCCGTTGTCACCATCCGGTCTTTAGCCCTCTTAAGGGCCTCTTGGGTGTTATCCCAGATCTCCCGGGCCTCGGTCGCCCAATCCTCCACTCTAGGATCGGGTGACGTTATGGGCATAGGAACCGGGATTCTGGAATGTTGTCCGTTATTGAGCAGGAACGGAGTCTGACCAGAGGATTCATGGACCGAATTATTAATGGCAAATTCGGCCCAAGGAAGGAGGTTAGCCCAGTTGTCGTGGTGCGCGGAGATAAAATGGCGGAGGTAAGTTACCAAGGTCTGATTGGTCCTCTCTACCAGTCCATTGGTTTCGGGATGGTATGCGGAGGAGATGTTCAGCTCTATCTGCAGGAGCTTACAGAGCTCTCTCCAGAAGCGAGACGCGAACTGGGGACCCCGGTCGCTCACCACCTTGTCAGGCATGCCATGCAGCCTAAATACATGCCTAATGAATAAGGTGGCGAGAGCACGTGACGTCGGGAGTCGTGGGAGAGGCACCAAGTGGACCATTTTAGAGAAGTGATCCGTGATGACCCATACGACCTTGTGACCTGCTGACTTGGGCAGATCTCCCAGGAAGTCCATTCCCACCACTTCCCAGGGACGATCCGGCACTGGCAGTGGGTGAAGAAGACCTGCTGGTCTCTGCCGGGACGGCTTATTCCGTGCACACGACATACAGGCTCCCACATACTCCTGTATGTCCTGGGGTAGTCTCGGCCACCAATAGTGCCTAGTCACAAGGTCTCTGGTCCTTTTGACCCCAAAGTGACCCCCGACCTTGGAGGCATGGGCCCACGATAGCACCTCATTCCGTAGTTCAGGGGGAACGAGGGTCTTGCCAGGTGGCACCTGGTCCAAAGAAGTGGGAGTGACCATCCTCAAGCTGTCCGGGGGTAGTATAAGACGAGGCTCCTCCTCGTCCTCCTCCAACACAACCATACAACGTGACAAGGCATCGGCCCGTACGTTCTTCTCACCGGCCAGGTGGCGGATAATAAAGCGGAACCGGGAGAAGAACAAGGACCAACGGGCCTGCCTTGGGTTCAGGCGTTGTGCTGTCTGGAGGTATGTGAGATTTTTATGGTCGGAAAATACTTCAAATGGATGCTTCGCACCCTCCAGGAGATGCCGCCATTCCTGGAATGCTAGTTTCATCGCCAGTAACTCCCTATCCCCTATGGAGTAGTTCCTCTCGGCCGGAGAAAAGGTTTTGGAGAAAAAGAAACATGGATGCTTCCTTCCTCGTTCGTCTTTCTGGTACAGGACTGCACCAGCACCGACCGATGAGGCGTCTACCTCTAGTAGAAAGGGTTTGGAGATGTCTGGACGATGAAGGATGGGAGCTCTGGAGAAGTAAGTTTTGAGAGTGTGAAATGCCTCTACCGTTTTCCGTGTCCATGCTTTGGGATTAGCGCCCTTGCGGGTAAGGGCAATGATGGGTGCAGCCACCGTCGAGAAGTTGGGAATGAACTGGCGATAATAATTGATAAACCCCAAGAATCGCTGGATCGCTTTCAGCGAGTGGGGCTCAGGCCATTTCATCACTGTCTCCAACTTCCCCGGATCCATTGCTAACCCCTGACTGGACACGATATACCCCAGGAACGGCAAGGATTCACGTTCAAAAACGCACTTTTCTAGCTTAGCATATAACGAATGAGTGCGGAGCCTCTTAAGTACTCGGATGACATCCCTCCGATGGGTGGCAAGATCGGGGGAGAAGATAAGGATATCATCCAGGTATGCAACCACGGAAAGATACAAATCCCGGAAAACATCATTCACAAAGTCTTGAAATACGGCGGGGGCATTGCAGAGTCCGAAGGGCATTACGAGATACTCGTAGTGACCGTCCCTGGTGTTGAAGGCGGTCTTCCACTCATCGCCCTCTCGGACTCGCACTAGATTATACGCCCCGCGTAGATCCAGCTTCGTGAAGATCTTTGCCCCGCGGAATCGATCAAATAACTCCGTAATGAGGGGCAAAGGGTATTTGTTTTTGATCGTGATTGCATTTAATCCCCTGTAATCGATACAGGGGCGTAGATCCCCTTCCTTCTTTTGCACGAAGAAGAACCCCGCACCGGCCGGTGAAATAGACTTGCGAATGAACCCTTTTGCCAGGCTGTCCTGAATATATTTGGACATAGCCTCCGTCTCTGGAGCAGAGAGGGGATACACTCTGCCCCTAGGGGGCTCGGAGCCTGGCTTCAGGTCTATTCGGCAATCGTATGGCCGGTGGGGAGGAAGGGTATCTGCGGCCCTCTTGGAGAAGACGTCCCTGTAGGCCTCATAAGGTGTCGGTAAACCTGGCTCCCCTGTATTCCCTGAGGACCCAACCGACCTAATGGTAGCGGGTGGTTCGGTAGTCACGAGGTGCTCCCTACAGGATCCCGCCCATGATGAGATCTCCCCTGTTGCCCAGTTGAGTATAGGAGCATGCTGTCTCAACCAGGGGAGGGCCAGTAGGATCTCATCCGTCCCCCCTGGAAGCACCAGGAAGGACACCTGCTCATGGTGTCCTGGTGATACTTCCATCCTGAGAGGGATGGTGATCTGGGTGATGGGATCGACTAGTAGGGACCCGTTGACTACCCGAACCCTGAGTGGCTTGGGCAAGAGAACAAGGGGAACTGAGTATCGGGTTGCCAGGGAGGTCGAAATGAAATTGCCATCAGCGCCTGAGTCCAGGCAGGCCAGAGCAGAGAAGAGAGTAGTGCCAAACTGCAACTGGGCGCTGATAGTCAACCTAGAGGGAGAAGCAGCGTCTAGGAACCCCCCTCTGATGGAAACTAGACGCTGTCTTTTCCCGACGGTTTGGGACATCGGGTAGCTATGTGTCCCCTCTGCCCACAGGAAAAGCAGATGACACCAGACCGAGAACCTGGGGTAGAGGAGACCGCTTTGGACACCTCCATTGACTCCACGGAGTCGCCTACAGAGCTGGCTGGGAGACCTGTCTGGTGGAAGACGGGAGCCAGACGCTTTTTAGGCCGTGAGGACGTAGGTGCTGAAGAGACCTCGAGCCTCCGCTCTGCCTGGCGGATGTCTATGCGAGAGGCAACCACAATCAAGGACTCTAAAGTAGCAGGCACCTCACGCGTGGCCAGTGCGTCTTTGACGAACCCTGCCAGGCCCTCCCAGAACACAGGGACAAGGACCTTATCGGGCCAGTCCAGCTCTGCGGCAAGTGTCCTAAAGTGTACGGCAAAGTCCCCGACTGAAGCGGACCCTTGCCGAAGTCGTAGGAGGCGCAGCGCGGAGTCGTGGGTGACTTGAGGCCCGAGGAACACCATTCTCATGGCCCCAAGATAAGATGCTAAGTTAGTCACCACCCGATCTCCGCGCTCCCACAACGGCGTAGACCACTTCAGCGCTCTCCCTGTGAGCAGGGACTGGACGAAGGCTACCTTCGCCTTCTCGGTAGCGTAAAGATTCGCGGACAGCTCTAAGTAGGTGGTAACTTGGTTTATAAACCCACGGCACTCGGAGCTGTCCCCGCTAAAGCGCTCTGGAAGCGCAAGGCGAGGAGACCTTCCGCCCAATAGCACAGCCTGGGTAGCCGCCTGGGTGGCGACTGTCGTCAGAGCAGTCTTGTCGGAGGAAGACTGCTCCACTGCTGCCAAACGTGATTCCAACTGCTGCACATAACGCAGCAACTGCTGCTGCTCTTCAGCCATAGCCAGACCTTTGGCGCGACCGTAATGTTACGAGGGGGACCCGGGGAAGCGTGCCAAGATGGGGAATGGACAGCTTCCGCCGGTCAAGGTCCACTGTGCGGTGTAAGGGACCGCTGCTATGGTGGGTGAAGAGTGAGCGGGTTGCTGCTAGCGATCGTCTGGAATGTCACAGACGATCTATGTACACCGGTCTGCCCTAACCCGTGTGGGTTGTATGGCAGGGATCACACGGCTCGGTGTACCTGTTGCACGGGGAAGCACAGAGGTGCCCACGCACGTGTGCCAGTGGAAGTCACGAGAATATGGCACGAGGGTAGCACAGAGGTGCCCACGCACGTGTGCTTTCAATAACCAGGTGAGTCCAGTGGAGACTCGAGGAGCTCACCTGGGACAGGAACACGGCCTGTAGTAGGAGCTACTGCCGGAGCAGCAAGGCAGGGACACGGCCTGCAAACCAGGTGCTGCCTAAGCAGCAAGGGCCAAGCCCACAGAGGAAGATAATGCCTGAGCAGTGGCGTGGCAGCACGCTGCCAGACATCCAAACATAGAAGGACGGTCGCGCGCCGCCATGATGGCAGGAGGAGCTTTTAAGGAGGTGTAGCTCCAGCCAAGGGCGGGCGCGAGGCGGAGATGACGGACTTGACCCAATCAGGATCCACGACATCCCAGCCTGGCCAGTCAGGATTCACCACGTCACCAGCCTTGTCATCAAGCCGTGTGACATCAGTGTGCGAATCAGGATCCACCAAGCATAGCACATGCTCACCCTCCTGCCTCTGGGAAATAGAGGCGGGATCCTCGGTCTCACAATGTGTAGAGATAACGGGAGTCTCACTGCTTCCCTGAGCAGCAAACCTCTGCACATTGCGCAACCTCACAGACCTTCGAGGCTGCTGAGCAGGAGCAGCTGCGGCAGGCAAGGAATGGGAGACCGCCTCATTTCTTGCAACAGGAGTACCACTAGGTGTCACCCTTGTGCTGCCTCTCTGAGGAGGTTTCTCCTGCACTCTGCGCAGTCTGGCAGACCTTCGGCGCTGCTGAGCAGGAGCACTCGTGGCAGGCAAGGAGACTGTCTCATTCCTTGCCACAGGAGAGCCACGAGGTGTAACACCTATGCACCCCAAAAAGGGTATGTAGTTCATGGTTTATTATTTTTCTTGTCCTACTTCTCTTAGGGTATGTGCGCACGTTGCTTTTTACCTGCTTTTTTGCTGCTTTTTCTTCTGCGCTGTTTAATGCCAAAATGGATGTGTTCTTCTATTCAAGCAAAGTCTATGGGAATTTGGGTTTCTTGTTCACACTATGTTGTTCAAAATGCTGCCTTTTTGTGGCAGAACTTTGGTCAAAAACTCAGCTTTGCAGTGCAAAACCCAAATGGCAAAAACAATTGACATGTTGCTTCTTTGAAAAGCTGAGTTTTTGACCAAAGTTCTGCCACAAAAAGGCAGCATTTTGAACAACATAGTGTGAACAAGAAACCCAAATTCCCATAGACTTTGCTTGAATAGAAGAACACATCCATTTTGGCATGAAACAGCGCAGAAGAAAAAGCAGCAAAAAAGCAGGTAAAAAGCAGGTAAAAAGCAACGTGCGCACATACCCTTACACCATGTCAACAGGGTTATCATATGGCTTTGATCAAAATTGTTACAAGGGCATCAGGTAGCCCGTACTCATAATTTTACTCGATACAGACCAAATAAGGGCTAAATCAGAGTCTCACAGGCCGCATTCACAGCTCCCTCCATGCTTAAATTGATTGCATTGGTTTTTAGTGCCACTGGTGGCATAATAACTGATAGACGCATTCGCTTGTCAACTGAAAATGCTGACAGGCTGACTGTTCTCAAAATGAGCAAGGCTTGGATTGGCCCTGACTTCTCAACCCCAGCAGATGACATTAGATGAGCATCAAGCCAATTAAAATGTTCTATTTTTTCTGGTGTATTCCCATGCACCCCTTCAAATCGCAAAGAGGGTATATAGTTCATGGCTTTTTATTCTAAGCTTGACCACCACCAGCATGCTCAGTCACATGTCATCAAAGCACTTGTTGCTCTACCAACAGGGGAGCGCAGTAGTGAACCCACTGCACTGGACCACAAAAGGCTGTGGCAACTGACCCTAGGAACGGACTCAGACAGAGCTTGAGAAATAAAAAGAAATTCATTGAGCAAAGCATGACCAGCACAAGAGAAGTCCAGATACCCGTAGGTTAGACTGAGTAGTAATGCAAGGTAAGTGCGACCTGAGTATCAGTGGAGTCCAGTCCACAATTCAAGGAGATGGTTGAACCGAGCAAGGCCTAGCCCAGTAGTAGGAAGGACATAGACACCAGATCAGATGACTCGATATGGATCTCCACTGATGATCCTTGATCTGGTCCTGCAAAGAGAAGCATGGTAGTCACAGTTGACCAGGTATTGGTGAGTCACCCCGGGACACGGCGGTCACCTCCAGGACACCGCTCCACTTCCAGGGACGCCGCGGGGACTTCTCTTTGGAGAACTGCTCTGGTCACGGGTATGTCAGGCTTGTTTGTATTGGAGTTGTTACGCCACTCATGGTTTACGGTCAGGGTATGGGTGACCGCCACTGCAGCTTTAACGAGCATCTGTGGCTGATGGTGTCTGCAGTGTGGTGGTATGGCCTCCCGTGAGTGAGGCTGGCCTCAGGGACTCGGGTGTGTGTGTGGAACAACAGGTCGCAAAATAACTCAGTCGCAATCCAGAAAGTCTTTTAACTTGTTTACTCACGTTCAGCTGGTTTTTGTGAGGTAACCTGGGTGATACTGAGATAGACCAGGAGAGAACCAGGTATCCGTCAGGCTTTCATAGGGGTGACCATTAGCTCGCCTTCCTAGCACTTCTTGTTTCGGACAACCCCTGACTTAAAGTACCGTGGGATTCATCCAGGGAAGTCGCAACTGCCTTTTCTCTCCTTTCTGACCCGTTTGCTGGCAGCGTGGACCAAGGAAAGATGGCTCCAGGCTCGATCCTTGTTATGGGCCATCTCGTTGCTGCTGATGCTCGGACTCTGTAATGGTTGGTGAGGATCCTCTAGTCCCTCCACCTGCAGGATTTAGCAGACCACTAAATGGATGTCTGGCTCTATGGACCTGTTCCCCGTGCATGTTTCATTACCAGGGGTCCCCATACTCAACTGCCTGTCCTCTCTCTTCTGCAGGAGTCTTTCAGGCTGACTGTGTGGCAACATTCTCCCCTGCCAGCGGCCACTAAACGTGCAAGGTCTGACTAGCGTGTCCGCTCTCCTGTGTCTCCACACTTCAGACTCGGCCACCTCCAGCTCCTGTTCCCTTGACTGCCACTGCAACAACTCACTTCCAGGCTCTCCACCGCACCCCTTGATTGGATGTGGAGGCACGCCCCCTCCTGGGTCTGCCCAGGGGTCCCCTCAAAGGTGTGTGTATGACCTGGTTGCTATGCGTCTGTACACACCCTAATTCAGCCTTCAGGATTACCTGTTTGCACTCACCCAGCAGGGGTGCAGTACTCAGTGGTGCTTGACCAGGTCAGGGGTGCCACATTGGCTCTGTAGGATGCTGGGATCCCAGGCAAGTACTGGAGCAGCAGGTAGACATGACTGGCTCTGAGAAGAGACAAGGAACAAAAGTCAGAAACAGGAACTTGGATAAAACGCTTGGACTGGGAATGGGAAACTAATGGGAAACACCACACTAAGGGACAGGAAGATGTTGCTCAGGCACCTCCCAGAAGGGAAGGATGCCTTAAATGCCCAGTGCCTCTCCGCAATAGGCTGAGAAGCCCATCCATGTTAAGGCATACTGGGCCTTTAAATCCCAGCAGGATGCAGTGGGAGTTGCCTAAGAAATGTTCTGAAAGTCTTGTTCAGTGCATGCATGTTTCTGGACGAGCAGGCCACAGGCAGAGAGCTGCAGGAAAGTCTGGAACTGTGAACCAAGTGAGTACCATGTGTGCAAGGGAAGACAGCAGCATGGGCAGACCATATGGAGCCATGTACTGGGCACTGCCCCCCTGCCCAGTATGGGTCGGGCCCGTAGGTGGAAGCATGACAGCACCAGACTAGGTGGGCCGAATGGCTAGGTCCACAGTCAGTGTCTTTGGGTGACACCACTGCCTCTTCCCCTGTGTTATGTGCTTGCCAATATCCTGTCCAGGATGCATGCGTGGATGCCTCCTGCCCTGCACCAGTCATTGCACATTCGCAAGAACTATCAGCAACATTCTTTCATTCTTTGTTCAATGGCAGCATTCAGCTGTCCTTACCCCTGGCTTTGTGCAAATGTAACTACCCAGCCACCTACCTATCCACAGACCTTAACACTAAACGGCACATTTCCAGACTGCTTGACCTGGAAATGTTGCTTGTGGACAATCAGGCTTTCTGCAATTTAATGGCAGCAGGTGTCCCTCAGTACTTGTTCCCCACCTGCCCCTTTTTTTTCCAGGTGTTCAGTCCCTTCCTTACACCAACATGTGTCCATAACATCACCCATGCCCTCACCAATGCAGCTACTATGAAGGTCCATTTAACAATCGACATGTGGACAAGTATGTGTGGCCAAGGTTGCCATATTTGCCTCATGGTACACTGGGTGAACCTTTTGGGGGCTGGGAAAAGTCGACCCTGCGATGGCACACATGCTACAGACGAGGATTGTGGGCCCTAGTTCCATCAGGGTTTACCCCACCTCCTACACCAGTTGAGAGAACTAGTTGTAATTTGTAATACACAGGAAGAAAAAGATTTTTCAAACATTAGGAGCAAAACAGTTGTGACTTAAATCTTTTATGTCACAACTGCTGCACCCAGTAAACAATTTGATACATCGTTGGATTCGATGTCTCTTTGTCACAATCCCTTTGCTCAGTGCGTCTTGGATGCAATGAGTGACAATTTGCTATACTATAGACTGAGAGCGTTCTGAGCTGTCAGTTTAGTGAGTGACATCTCAGTCATCCAATCTGGTACTGAGGCATGCTGAGCTTTTGGTGCGTTGAATGACATCTTAGTCATCCAGTCTAACACTGGGATGTGCTGGGTTTCTTCAAATATTCCTTGTTTGCTGCGATTACTCAGCTACTTAGTTAAGCGGTTAATCCAAGAACACTGCCAGTCATTGCATTTTTCTCAGTGGTGCTTGTTGGCCTAGTTAACCTTTGCTCTGTGCCCTGCTCTATTGCTGCCAGGCCTTGGACCTCATCTGACCTTCTGTTTTGATTGCCTTGTCCCTTTGCTCTGATATGACCCCAGAAAGTTTGACTACATTGCCTCACGACTTGTCCTTGTAGTGAGAAGCTTCACATTAGGGACCCAGCGTCACACTACAACTAGCAGTGTTCTGTGATTAACTGCCTAGCTAAGTAGCTGGGCAATCATAAGGAACATGTGAAGAAACCCAAGACTTCCCAGCATCAGATTGGATTTTACTGAGCTACCACTCAAGGCGCTGACATCTCACCATGCCCTAGTACTTAATTGGACAACTGAGCTGTCACTCACCAAACTGACGACTCAGCACGCCCTGATTCTATAGTACTGTCGCGGACGGGTGCCGCTCGAGTGACGCTCGGGTCTGGGATCGTGTCTGGGGGCTCGAGTGGTGACCGGACCCGGGGCTCTTGCAACCGCCCATCCACGCACACAGTGAAAGAGGGGGGTATTTACAGGGGAGATTGTCTGTGATGCCACCAGTAGGTTGCAGTGATGGGATGGTGGCACCGCCGCTGCCTCTCGGGGCCGGCGTCCGGGATTGATGACGTTGGGGCAGCAAGGTGGTATCCCCTCCACGGGTAGGGAAGAGGTGTAGTCCCAGGGCCCAGGTGTAGGTAAGGAGCAGGGCTGGGGCGCTGTCGGCAGGTTGGACCGGATGACACCGGTGTACTCACAATTAGGAAGAAATCACACCAAGTCCGTATTGTAAACCAGGGCCGGATGCCGGTTGCCTCTGGAGGGGTGTGCTAGTCTCGAACACTGGTTGGCAGTGTACGGGCCCTTCCTCCTGCATTCATGTTTTGTGGTGTATGCATTAACCCACGTGGAATGGGAGAAATCCGCTCCCCTGCCCTTTTGGACGCAGAGGGAGCCATTGCGCGCAGACTCTGACCCGTGGGACTTCAGTCGGTTCTTGGCGGACACCCTGTCCCCCGCGTTGGGCTGTTGGGCTGCTCTATCTAGGCTTCTCTCTTCGGGAACAAGGTCTGGTATCTTGTTCCGCTGGTCAATTAACAAGAGGCTTGAAGCTTACCTCGTCTTAGGGTCCAGGTACCCCGCCTGTGCACGGCCTCTGGACCGGATTCCTGTTGTCGGTACTGGCGGGCTACAACTCTGCCATGGTCCACGTCAGGTTTCCCGCGACCGGATCTCCATCGCCTGTGGCCCTACAAAGCTGTCTGCCACCTAGTCGGTTCTCCCATGGTCCAAGGGCTCCAACCCTGACCACACTGCACTTCAGCTCCTGTCACCGACTGCTCCTCTAATTCCCCTTCCACAACTCACTGCACTCGACTTCAAACTTCAACTCAAACTCCAACTGACTGGTTCCTGCCCCTTGTCACTTCAAGACCCCTAGGTGGGCATTCTCATCCGCCTGGTCCCGCCCACTGGTGTGTCTTGTGTGTCATGGGGGAACGACTAGGATTTGTGGCTGGTGTTCCCATGTGTGGGGTGTGTGGTGTTAATTCCCAAGGAGGAGGCGATTGCTGTACCCTTAGTGGGGGGTACAGTCATCTGTGACTACCTGGTTTTGTCAGGGCGTCACAGTACCAGAAACAGTCACTCGTATCCAAGATGCACTGAGCGGACACACTTGTCCTATATTGTGCTGCTCTGAATGAGATAGCAAAACCTGCAGACAGATTCCTTTAATTTAAGATACTACATTTGAATGAGCAAATAATGTAGGCGATGCTAGATAAACTCACATTATGTTTGATATTATTATTTGACAGGACAATTTAAAACAACATGAATATTCAATGTTACATATGCGATTGTTATACTGCGATTGTTATACTGCGATTATAAAAAAGAGCAAAATGTTCAATTTAGTATAGAGTTTATTAAAAAGATATATAATAAACAGTGGACTTTACTTTTCAATTGATGGGAACTGGATGATGCTGATTCATACAGACCCGACATATGCAAAAGGAACATTTTAGGCTCGTAGTTTCTTTAACAAAAAAAACCAACTGTGAACTATATACCCCAATTGGCAACAATTTTTGTTTTCTTCAACATTTTGGTATAAGACTGGAATCATAAACGTTCCAGTGAGCATAAGTAGGTTATTGAAACCAGGTGATTGTATGGTTTTCTAATGTAGAGAAAAATGTTCATGATCTTTGTGTTTTTACTTATTAAAATCATCCATATTTACCAGACTGTAGATTACCTCTAAATTTCAGTGAATTAGACAGAAAGATGTATGGTGTGAGTGCATGGGAGCTTCCCAGGGAAACAGCTGGGGAAGATTACCTTCCTAGGAGCTGTCATACTACACTCGCTTTTACAGCTGTTTTTTGGCATTCTGACTAAATGAGTTGTATTCCACAGGCAGACAATATGCTGACATGAGAGAGATCATTTTCCTATGTAGGATCATTGTCTTACTGCCAGGTGGATAACCTGAAACAAAGTCCTGGAGAAACCTATCCATAACCTTTCAGAGGTAAAGAAATGCTAAAGCAGCTTTTTAAAATAAGAATTACATTGGGATGAGTTTTATAAAAACTCTTTAACTTGTAGAAGTTTAATAAAGTTCATCAGTAGATGAGGTAATTGAGACAATTGTTCATTGAATGTCTAAGATGTGAGCATTTCTACTTTATTGTAAACTCTATGATGATACGGAAAAATATATAAAGGGGAACATAAATTATAGGTTGCGTATAAGTATAGCTTCTAAAAGAAAGCTTAAAGGGGTGGTTCACTATTCATCATTAGTAGCCACATCACTGTTAAACTCATTCTGACAGCTTTTGTCAGATACCTTGTGTAGTACATTCTGCCTCTGTGCGGCGCAATTGCGGTCCTCTCTTCCCCATCATGTGACCTCCGGGCTCTGTGACCTCTGTGATCTGGTGATGTCACGGTAACTTCAAGTTGACCCAACATCACCGAAGCAGCCCCAGTATTTTTGATTGACTGGGCTGGGGTGAAGTTTCACTGCTTGTCACAGCCCAGCATTGCTTCTGCTTGCGGTGCTCTGCAGCGAAGGAGAGACAGTGTGAAATGCTGGGCTGTGATGAGCAGTGAAACTCTGCCCAGAGCCCAGTCACTGAGGGAGACTGGGGCCGCATTGTTGATGTTGGGTCAACTGGAAGTTGACATGACATCACTGGATCTCAGAGGTCACGGAGCCTGGGGGTCACTTGATGCTCTTGCGCGGACCACAATAGAGTTGCTCCCAGGCAGAATGGACAGCACAAGGTATTTGACAAAATCCTTCCGTATGAGTTTTACAGTGTTTTGGCCACTAATGGTCAGTGGTGAACCACCTATTTAACATTGACTTTAAAAATAAATGGAGGGTGTTGGTTGCTAGAGACAAAATTGAAGTATACCGTTCTATACCTTCCATATAAACTGATCATTATGTATATTATTAACAAATGTTAGGTAAAACAACTTTGTTTATTTCCCTTAATACCCATTCAAAATTTTGAGGGATTTCATAACTTCTTACTAGTGATGAGCGAATCTGGGGGTATTCCGATTCACCAAACCAGCACGGACTAAAAAACATTTTTCGGTCATGCGCACTACTCTTTTCTGAAGCCGAGACACATACACCCGGCTTCTGAGTAGTGCACATGACTGGAACTGCGGTAGACTTCCGATCATGGTCAGTGAACCTCTCTGAAGCTGGGACACATACTCCCTGCGTCAAAGAAGTTGAATGCTGACAGATACAAAGCCACTCGCCTTCACAGCTTTGTATCATGCTGTCATGGCGCTGGGTATGGTAAAGCATGTTAACACACCCACAGGGGCGCAATAACAAGCTAAGTGGAACTAATGCCCTTATGACTAGTCACAGCCCTCATTAGCATATCATAAACGATCTTTAGAAAGATCTGTTCAAGTATGCTACTATATGCTGGAAGTATTAGGCAGGGTTTTGGATATGGACTCAGAACTGTTAGTGGTTCTGGGTGCCCAGGAAACCTGACAGGTTTCCTTTAGACCCGCAACACACATCCGTTTTTTTTGTACGTGTGCGGTATGTATTTGTATGTACCGGAGACACGGAGACACGGAGACCCATGTTATTCAATGGTAGATGGCACAAACACGTAAAATCACACGGAACGTGCGTCCGTGTGGTAAGTACGTGTGTGCGCTTTTCTACACGGACGACATGTCTGTTTTTGGCCAGCATCACGCAGGCACGGACCCGCTTTAGTCTATGGGTCCATGCCTGCACGGACCGCACACGGAGTATGTCTGTGTTCAGCACGTATCGTCCGTGTCCGTTTTTCATCACAAAATCTGCAACACTTGTTTCCAATCTATCAGGTCAATTGAAAGCAAACAACAACACCAGGATCTCATGATGAATGATTAAAGTCGTTAATTGGGTAAGAATGCGGGCCTTTAAAAATGGACAGCACACGGACAGCACACGTACGTATCAATACGTACATTCCACACGTACGTGTGGAATGTTCCATTCCATATGTGTCAATACGGACATTCCACACGCACACACGGCTTGCACACGGATGCCATACGTACCGGAGAAACGCCCCTAAAAAACGGAACACGGACCCGAAAAACGGACCGTAAGACACGTACTTTTTTTTGCGGAAGTGTGTTTTAGGCCTTAAATAAATGCTATCCTGACAGAATTCTTCATTATTGTTATCAGCATCAGGTATTTAATGTTGAAGGATAAGGTACTTTACACACTACAACATCGCTAGCGATCTCGTTAGCAATGTAAAATTCTAGATCGCAAGTGTGATCTTTCGAGATCGCACATAGTTCATTTTACGCATGTGCGATCTCGAAAGATCGCACTTGCGATCTAGAATTTCACATTGCTAACGAGATCGCTAGCGATGTCGCAGTGTGTAAAGTACCTTAATCTTCTCTAGCAATGCAAATGGGAAAGGTATGATAAAGCAATGCTAACTATTTTGTTTAACCCCATTAACATTTAATATGTTTTACGAAGAATACTTGCACATTTTTACCCACAATGATAAACATAGCGACTACTCAATAAATCTCCATCTTAAATATAATTCTGCATTACAAGCATTACTTATGTGAGGTACATTAGGGGAATTCATGATTTTGTGTATGCTAGAAAACTAGTGTGTAAAAATCCCCAATTTTTGTCCAACAACCTAGTTCTGCATAAATATGGTGACTTTTATCTTTTTAGGGCCGCTTTGCCACTTTTCTGAAAAGTGGTTGAGTTTAGCCGAGTAAGCTTGGTCTAGCATAGCCCAACAAGTTCACTATAATTTACCCAAGAGAGGGGCATAAATTATTTCAGAAATATACTCTAGTATATGCAAAACAGACGACAGCACAAATTATTTTTTTCTGGTTATTAATAATTCAGTGGGTTGGACTGTATAGCAGGATGATCAAGATATTTAAGGGAAATATTCATTTTTCTTTGACCTACAAAAAAGTCAGCTGGAGTAAGATGTGCCAACTTCCTTAATGAATTTAGTACATCAGAAATACACATCAAATTCATTATGGAAGTTGGCACATTTTACTCCAGCTGACTTTTTTTTAGGTCAAAGAGAAATTAATATTTCCGTAAAACATTTTCCTCATCTTACTGAACAGTCCAACCCACTAAATTACTAGCAACCATCTGTGCAGTTAGCTTCTTCTACTATTTCTACTTTTTCTACAGTTTGTAAGATCTCTTCTTATTCCGTTTTATACATTTTATTATTAATCTTAAGTGTATGACTATCTTTTTTTAAAAAATGTCCTTTGTGTTTCCTTACTCCATTTTTTAATGTGTTTAAAGGTTTATATTATACATATTTGATTTTTCCTTTTTCTCTTAGTGGTTCAAGCTGTCCTGGTTTTTTATATAATTAAAATGTTATTTATATTGGAAAATGTTAAAGGAAATCTGCTACCAGGTTTTTGCTACTCTTAGAGCAGCCTAATGTAGGGGCAGAGACCCTGATTCCAGTGATTTATCACTTACTCGGCTGCGTGTTGTATATTTGTGAAATCACCGTTTTATATGATGCAAATCTACCAGTTCTTTTAATGCTGAGCTCTGTATAACCCCGCCTACAAAACTGTTGATTGGCTACTTTTTCGGATAGGACTGTGCATGGTCAGTAAGCTGTAGATACCTAACATATGGGTTCTTCAATGCTGTCTTGTTAAAATAATTGAGAATAAGGAATTTTGGATTATAAAATATCTGATCCTTTGATGCTCTAGGTATAAAGGAACAAAGTAGGTATTGTAAAAAGGTCGCCAGAAAAGTCCTTGAGGTTAGATATGTATCATCGAGCGAGGTTAATAGCCTTGGTGATGTAAAGCCAGAAGCAGGCCCCAGGATAGTTAGTGTTGAGAGTTAATAGGCTATGTTAGGACTGGGTTATGAGCAGTCAGACGGAGGGGTGGGAATGACTATTCACATATCTTCACTCTTAGGTGTGATTCCTCATGTAAAATGGAGACCATTCGTTTCATTCAGGTGTCTGTGTGTGTAGCTGTGCAGGCCTCCAGTAGTGTTGCTCTTGCTAAAGAGCTGGACAATATCTTGAGCAGGTGATCCCTGCAGCTATGCATGGAATTGTTACTTTCAATTTGTATCTTTGTGCTGTTTTGAGTTTGTTTTATGGCGTGATTTATGAAGACTGAATAAACCAGCCAGACATATAAAGGGAAATGGCTCCTCTGTCTACGCCGGCACTCTCACCTTCCCGGCCACCCAGTGGTGACTGCTCCATCCCTGGTTCCTGCTGCTGTTTCCCAGGACCTGCAATAGCCACACAGGTCTTACCTATGTGATTTCTTGTCTTGATGAACGAGACATAGATCTCTGAATCGCGTTGACTTAATAAAACATCAAGTTCCTAGATTGCCATCTGTATTTTCTTGGGTAGTGCAGCATTAACCCCTTCTTTCCTTGAAGTTTGAGGAGCTGCGGCAGCTGTTTTTACATGTGCGGTTAAGTGACTGTGACTTCACTCAATCCGATAAGGAGAGCCTTATTTCATTGACATCTCCTGGTTTAGATCCTATTGTGCTTCTTTTCTTCTAGTGCTACAGATAAGAACTTATTAAATAATAGATTAGTAGAGTGTAGTTATAGTTTGAAAAGCCATCTGCAGGAAACACTATCAGCTAGGTCATTGATTACTTCATTACATACAATGAAATTAATTTTTTTAATTTTTCAAAATAATTATTTAACCAATAAGGGAGGTGATTTAATTCTTATTTTCAATTTCTTTGCATTTTTTCAACTTTAGGGCTGGCCATACACAGTAGTGTCCGTTAAATATCTATTGCATATACTTGTACTCTCAGATCAGTGATATGTGCAGGTATTTGTTTTCTGAAAAGGTGAGTAAACCGCTAGACACTTCGGCAATAGCTTATTTTCCCTAAGAACAAAATGATTGGGCATTTTGAGATCCAATTGATATCTTCTGTTTGGTGAGAGTTTGGAGAACCTCGTACAAAATGTGTGGTCTACTGATACTGATAGAGATGAGTGGATTGCTTAGCACAACCCCGATCCATGGTCCAGGTCAGTACTCTCTGGCTGTGGAAGAGAGTGTGTAAGGGCCCAGGGACAGAGGACCTCAAATGTTCTATATGTCACATTTGCTGTTCTCGCACGAGGGTGCAGGGGCCATGTTTCCTGGGTGGTCTACAAGGCCCTGATGTTCCTTGTATCCACCCCCACACAGTATACACAGCTGATGGACAGTCCACAGACATGGTCTTGGGGATAACAGTTGCTTTAATACAGCAGGAACAAAGAAAATCAACACAAAATATATGTTTCACAGTCTTTTGTGAGTAGGCCACAGCAAATACAGCTTTGAGTTGAATACTGAAGTACAATTAGGGTTCTGGAGCTTAAAGAGCACAATTTGTTTTAGATTTAATACTGGTATGCTTTTAGAAGCAGATTCAGCGTCTCTTGAGCTTAGAGGGGAGATATGATAATAAGATTGTACAGACCTGGAGTCCTGGGGTTAATTTCACTGCTAGTTCAGACCCGTGCAGTACTTGTAAGCAAATGTAGACAGTTGCCCAGCGTGCTACGGGGACTGGACGGCTGGTGAGTGGACAATGGCATGCAAGCCACTAATATTGCAGTGGGGCGGGAGACCCTCAAACTTCCCCAATCTGCGTGCACAAGGGTCTTGCATATAATCAGTAAGCCCTACTGTATGAAGAGATGGACAATGTACATTACAGACCAAAAGTTTGGACACACCTTCTCATTTAAAGAGTTTTCTTTATTTTCATGCCTCTGAAAATTGTAGATTCACATTGAAGGCATCAAAACTATGAATTAACACATGTGGAATGAAATACTTAACAAAAAAGTGTGAAACAACTGAAAATATGTCTTATATTCTAGGTTCTTCAAAGTAGCCACCTTTTGCTTTGATTACTGCTTTGCATACTCTTGGCATTCTCTTGATGAACTTCAAGAGGCAGTCACCGGAAATGGTTTTCACTTCACAGGTGTGCCCTGTCAGGTTTAATAGGTGGGATTTCTTGCCTTGTAAATGGGGTTGGGACCATCAGTTGTGTTGTGCAGAAGTCTGGTGGATACACAGCTGATAGTCCTACTGAATAGACTGTTAGAATTTGTATTATGGCAAGAAAAAAGCAGCAAAGTAAAGAAAAACGAGTGGCCATCATTACTTTAAGAAATGAAGGTCAGTCAGTCCGAAAAATTGGGAAAACTTTGAAAGTGTCCCCAAGTGCAGTGGCAAAAACCATCAAACGCTACAAAGAAACTGTATAAAATCGTGTTTATTAATCTACAATTTTCAGAGTCATGAAAATAAAGAAAACTCTTTGAATGAGAAGGTGTGTCCAAACTTTAGGTCTATACTGTATATCTGGCCAGTGAGGATTCAGGATAGGAAGCCTTCAGTATATTGGCTGTAAAAGTCAGTAAATGGTGAAATTCCAGGCCTTGGGCCTAGCAGGAGTCTTGTGATGAAGAGAAACTCCACATAATGTCTTCCCTCAGAGGAGTCTCAGCCAGAACCAGAACATTCCAGTTCTTTCTAGACAGAGGCTGGAGAATAGCTCCACCTATTGAGCCATGTGACTAAGAACTGGCCAATAGGCTAAAACCCAATGCACACTTCAGATTCTTACAGTTTTGACCAGTATATGGTGCTAGAACACAACAAATGATAAAAGCTTTACTTATATAACATAATATTACATATAAGTGAATGTATTTAAAGAAACAGACACAATATGGACCGGGCCACTACAAGTGAACTGCACAAGTTTTGTAAGCTTACAGGTTCCCTGGCGTGCAATTTCATTTGCTAGCCTAAAGTGACTGGAATACCGGAGGGTAAGAAAATTCATACAGCATCTCAATGGCCGGAGATCACTTCCCTGTATAGTGCAACAAAGCGATCTGCTCATCTCTCTCTACTGTCCTTGCTAAAATCAGCGGATTCAGTTGATATTACGCTAATATGTATGGCCAGCTAAGGATACCATCATTTCATGAAAAATAAAGCTGTATAGGTCGTTTTTGGTTTTGCAACTAATTCCTTTAAAATTAAAAAGTGAATAAAAGCAATACAGCATAATAAAAAACAATATTTGAGCCTTTGTTATTCACTGCCATTCACATAATTTCCTCTTGAAATATTGTTTTTTCCTTCTTAAACACTTTTTATTTTTTTCTACACTTTCTAGCTAATTCACTGTTTTAGTTATATGACAAATTATCCACCAATTCTGCAAAAATTGTATCTCTAATCTTAAACAGTAAACAATGTATTGTCTATTTTTTATTTTTTTGTGACCATATTAAATGCTAAGGCAATGGTAACACATTGGTTTATCTCCCTAATAATTAGGATTTATTACAACACTATAGAGCAGGAATGCTTACACTTCTGTCATTTACTGTTTCAGCATGATGACATACAGTACAGTAAGTTAAATCTCTGACTCGTAAAGTCTTGGCTATGAGTCAATATATAAAAATTCATTAAATTTAATCTACAAGCAATTTTAGCATATGGAAAGTATGCCAAGACCCTACTGGCTAGTTTCAGTTGAAGAAATCACTTTTTGTATCTTTAGTTTTATTGTAAGTTCATATAATAGAAGAAAGGTTAAGTAAGTACATATCAAAGTAATAAAAGGGAATCTGTAAGGAATTTTTTTCTACGTAATCTGTAGACAGGTAGAGCTTAAAATACTGAATTCAGTTATGTGTCACTTATCGAGTTGTGTGCAGTTCTTTAATTATAATGAAGTTTTTATCACCAGGACATTATCACTGCTTGACTTCAGCAGCTACAGCAGCATGTGAGACCTTGTCCAACCCTGCCTCCTCCTGTGATATGCAGCTCACTCTCAATAGACAATGTATACAGAAAACTGTGGTGTGGGCAGGGTTAGATTTCTCAGCTCTGCTTTATTCTACATCTATGAACTCTGATTGTGTTACAATTGCTGCAGTCAGTAAATGAAGTGATAAAACGCTGGATTCAGGGTCTCTTTTCCTACATTATACTGTTCTCCGATGAGGTAGCAAAACTTGGTGACAGATTCCTTGGAATCAATTGAATCATTTAATGGGTTCTGTTACTTGGTACATGATTAGATCTGTCAGATAACATCAACCAATATGAAAATGTTTGTAAGGCAGTGGTTACAACTAGAGATGAGCGAACCGGTCCCGGTTCGGCTCGAGGTCGGCTCGCCGAACGGAGGTCCCGTTCAAGGTCGGCTCGTCGAACGTTCGACGAACCGAACTCGAACTGCATAGGAAACAATGGCAGGCAATCACAAACACATAAAAACACCTAGAAAACACCCTCAAAGGTGTCCAAAAGGTGACAAACAACTCACAACACAACACAAACACATGGGAAAGTGACAAGGACATATACTCATGCGAAAACAAAACAGCTGGACAAGGAAAAAGAGGAGGACACACAGATATATGAGTATATGCAAGGAAACATCGATTCCATTATTGTGCAACTTGAGCCCTGCTCATTTTAGGCTTCCAATCTGGAAAAATTCCCTGAGCTCGCCACGTACGCCTTGGGGATCTTGTCGTGTCCTGCAGCCAGCGTTCTCTCGGAACCTGTCTTCAGTGCTGCTGGGGGTCTGCTGGCAGATAAGCACACGTGTCTGTCCACTGACAATGTGGACATGGCTCTCAGAGGACTTTTCTTCCCCTGGGTCAGCCAGGGGACGGGAAAAGCACGCGTATTTTTGAGAGTGCTTCATGCAAAGCATCTTTTTCTTTTTCAAAAGTTGGGTCAAGTGATGCCAGTCAAGTGGGGTGTGTGTGGCCCAATTAGTGGCAACGAGGGAGACTGTGGTTGGAGTCCCCTCGCTGTGTTTCTAAAAGAACCAAAATGAACAAATCATGGCTCTCAGAGGACTTTTCTTCCCCTGGGTCAGCCAGGGGACGGGAAAGGCACGCGTATTTTTGAGAGTGCTTCATGCAAAGCATCTGTTTCTTATTCAAAAGGGGGGTCAACTGATGCCAGTCAAGTGGGGTGTGTGTGGCCCAGTTAGTGGCAACGAGTGAGACTGTGGTTGGAGTCCCCTCGCTGTGTTTCTAAAAGAACCAAGATGAACAAGTCATGGCTCTCAGAGGACTTTTCTTCCCCTGGGTCAGCCAGGGGACGGGAAAGGCACGCGTATTTTTGAGAGTGCTTCATGCAAAGCATCTGTTTCTTATTCAAAAGGGGGGTCAACCGATGCCAGTCAAGTGGGGTGTGTGTGGCCTAGTTAGTGGCAACGAGGGAGACTGTGGTTGGAGTCCCCTCGCTGTGTTTCTAAAAGAACCAAGATGAACAAGTCATGGCTCTCAGAGGACTTTTCTTCCCCTGGGTCAGCCAGGGGACGGGAAAGGCACGCGTATTTTTGAGAGTGCTTCATGCAAAGCATCTTTTTCTTTTTCAAAAGGGGGCTCAACCGATGCCAGTCAAGTGGGGTGTGTGTGGCCCAATTAGTGGCAACGAGGGAGACTGTGGTTGGAGTCCCCTTACTGTGTTTTACATGCTTTTAGAAGGGCATGACATGGCTTAGAGGTTGACTTTCAGCATCTGGAAACTGTTGGCTACCAAAATGCTGCCTTTCCAACCTTTTTAACCGAGGATTTACGAGATTTTATGCCCATCGCAGTGCCCCAAGAGCCGATGCCCAGGCGCCACTCCTTCTCCAACAAAGGCGTGCACGCGCTACACCAGCATGTCGCACTAAACATCACTGATTCCTTGAGAAACTCTGTGTGACAGGGTGCATTTCACCACAGATAATTGGCCCAGTAAGCATGGACAGGGGCGTTACATGTCGCTGACTGGGCAATGGGTTACTGTGGGGAGAGATGGAGAAGGGTCTGCTGTACAAGTCTTGCCGTCCCCACGAGTTGTTTCAATCCTTCTTCTGTATGTAGAAGTTAATACACTGCTTCTGCCTCTTCAACCTCGGGTGGGTCCTCCACCTTGGCGCAAACCCTGTGTGGTAAGGCCACCCTTTCTTGTAACTGGGCACAAGGAATACCACACACCTCCTTACTATGCTGGCAGCAGAGCTCAATGCCATCAGGTGGTCAAAGGTTTACTTTGAAATCTATGGGAAATGTGAGTCACACCGCTGAGAAGTTGTGGACGGTTAGCGCTGGAGACCGAGTTTCATCAATGGTTGTCTCCACTCAACCAGCAGCCAGGGAAGGCCGGGTGCGACAATGATGCAAACATGGGTGCGGCCTTTCGCTGTGACAATGTGACACACGTGCCTTGTGTGGTTCACGTGTTGAACCTGGTTGTCCAGCAATTTTTAAAGCACTATCCTGGCCCACATGGCCTTCTGCAGAGAGCACGGTGTAACGCCTTCCTTGATCCACACACTCAGATGGGCTGTAAATGATAGGCTAGAGGGAAGCCACTCACCAAGCAGGACCCCTAGAACCCTGAAACCCTTTAACCCCTATACAGGGATTAGGAATTACACAGGGCCCAAGGTGATTAATACCTGTGGAAGGCTGCAGTTCCAGAGAATAGTAGTCAGGCAGGGTCAAAACATTAATTGAGGAACAGGAACAGAATGGGACGGCCAGGACTTAATCAGAAAACAAGCAGAGGTGAAATGCGGATCGGCCAACAAGGTACATAAACAGCAAGCAGGAAAAGTAGTCAGGTAACAAGCACACAAAATCATAAAACTGAACTGGGGGTAAAAGCAGAGCTATGTCTGGCAGTGGTCTGCAGACAGGATGGGCATAAAAAAGGGTGTGGTGTCTTCCCATTGGTTGTAGCTGAATGATGGTATTTCATCTGTGAGATACCCACCAACTACATTCAGCCAGAGATTCTGCATCTGTCAAGGTAATGCAGCCCAGTGGGTGAGCATAACCTGCGTCCACCTGCGCCGCTGGCATCGACTCCTCTCCCATCATCAGCACTATGCATGAAAGGAACACGTTGTCACCTGGTGACCGGAGTACAAATTGACGGAGCGTACTCCGTTGGTGACTTAACAGCCGTGTGCGGCAATGATGCAAACCTGTCTGCGGGCCATCGTCAGGGCAATGTGACACACGTGCCTTGTATGGCTCACGTGTTGAACCTAATTCTCCAGCAATTTTTAAAACACCATCACGGCCTACATGGCCTTGTGCAGCGGGCACGCTCGCTATGTGCTCACTTCCATCGTGCGCACACAGCAGCTCAACAACTTTCGTCGCTACAGAAGTCTTTAGGTCTGGCGGTTAAACGCCTGAAATGCGATGTGCCCACACGCAGGAATTTGAATCTGCACATGTTGCAGCGTTTGTGGCAGCACCGCCGAACCCTGCTGCAATACGTTATGACATATAGCCTGGGATAACTTGATCCAGAGGTGGTGCAGATCACGCTGCTGGAGTGGTGTCAGATCAAGGACCTATGCACCCTGCTACACAGTTTACAAATGTCGACGAAGATGTTTAGCACTGGCAATGTCATTCTCAGCGTGACAATTCTGGTCATCTACATGATGGAGCACACTGTAATTATTATTCGGAGTCAGGTGTTGGGACAAGAGGAAGGGGAGGAAGTACAGGAGGAGTCATATGCGGAAGGGATAACAAGATCTACGAGGTCCAGATGGTCAGCGACACCTATGCGGCAGTCATGGTGAGGGAGAGGGATTAACAAGGGCGCATAGTATCAGCAAAAAGTGTTGAGGAAGGTGCAGGAGCCCATGAAGAAATGGAGGACGAACTGGCGATGGGCATGGAAGACTCAGCAGATGAGTGAGAGCTTGCTCACATTTCGGTTGTGCGAGGTTGTGGGGAGAGGGCAGAGGAAGGAGGCACGATTCTCACCTCTCTGCCACCAACACACCAAGGACTTGGTCCTCCTGGATGCACAAGACACATGAGCGCCTTCTTGCTGCACTACCTACAACATGACCCTCGGATTGTACGAATTCAAAGTAATCCTGAATACTGGGTTGCCACACTGTTAGATCCCCGATACAAGACAAAATTTGGCGAAATAATTCCTGCCATAGAAATGGACGCACGTATACAGGAGTATCTGCAGAATGTGGTACGCAATCTTAGATCTGCTTTTCCACTAAACACCAGTGCTGCACAGAGTGAATCTCAACGGTTTGTCATGGATAGGAGGAAATGGTCTTTTACTTGTCCACATCTAAGAGACCGAGGGGTGGCTGTTGTGCTGAGATGCCATTGAGTACGGTGTCTCTGCAGAGTTGCACTTTTGGTCATATACAAAATGAGTTGAAAAAGGACAGATGCGGGTGAAAAGGGGAACAGGTGTGTTGGAAAGGGGAAAAAAGTTTTGGTCCGTGGGTTTGGTGGTTAAGCAAAAGTAACATTTGATGAAGAAACACCATCTGTTACAGTGGGACTGGCAGATTTGGATAAGGTGGTATATACTATGTTACCGCTATATAACGAAAATTAATAAGAAAAGAAAGATAAAGGTATATATCCCCATCAGCAGTCAGTGTCCACCGTGCTCCCAGATGGAAAAGGAGAGGTTGGCAACTGGAAGGTTCGGTGGAGGATACAGATCTGTGTGGCTATGAAACTAATAGTAGCCTGAACCAAGTTAGACGCCACTCGGATCTTGAGACTGGGAGCCCTGTTAGCGTCACAGGGTCCACACGCCCACCCAGCCCAGGAACTCCCTGTTAACATCACAGGGGCCATTCAGTACGCTGACCGTGTGCATTGGGGCCACACCTGTGAACAGCAGGCGCATCAGCAGCAGCAGGCCTGTTAATGCCACTGGGCTGCACAAGCAGGACTTGTAGGACAGGAGCTGGTCTTAACCGTTCTGCGTTACCAACTGTGCTGGCGGCCTGCATCAACGCCCTATCCCTGCCTACCTCTGGCCTAAAGCCACAATGGTTTCAACACATGGAGGTGTGCTCTTTCGGAGCATAATAGAAGACTGCGCACCTCCTTGTTGTCTCCAGCACCTTCTATAACCTGGGTCCGCCCCAAACCAGGGTGGACCACAATGCACCTCCTGGAGACAAAAGCAGAGTGACACGTCATGAGTGGCATAACTAGCGTCCTATTTGGAACCGCAACTTCAATGATGACCTCATGGCTGTCATGACCCAAACACCTCACCAGTCATCGTCTGACCATCAATAATGAGGTGACAAGTCATAGGGGCGGGCCTCTGCAAGCCATTTGGGAGTGGCCTGGCCACATCGTCAGGACACCTGATGCCCTGTGGTCTATATGGGCCCCCCCACATCAGGGGCAGGGCCAAAGAGTTCATTACCGGACCTAGTCTCTGATGCAGTAAGTGCCTGAGCATGGTCAGTTGCATGAAATAGAGTCTCTGAAAAAAGACTATCAGCTTTAGCATGGTGTCTAGGCACAAAACAGGACTTAGACCCGGCACGGAATGCAAGTACCTGTGCAAAGAGGGTTTTCACACTAAGTGTGGGAGCATGCGCTGTATCCCGAAATGAAGACTTAGCGTCAGGAATGGCACAGTCAGGCTGAGCATACTCACTAGGCGAAACACTGTAGTTAGGCTGCAGCTGGGGTAAATCGGCACACGCATGCGCACTAGCTGCCTCTCCACACTTAAACGTGGAGGAGAAATTGCTCTTCGGGTGTGGACTTGGAGATGCTGTCTATGAACAGAAGGAAAAGCTAAAGAAAGCCTCACTTTATATCCCTCCGAATTATCAAATGCAGCAATGAATTCCCTGAGTTTGCTATAACATTAGCGTAGCAAAATCTGCATGAGGGTGTCCTGCACAGGTGCTAAAAATAGCTTGGCACCAGTGGGACAATAATGAAATACAACATCCAGTTCTATGATGCCACTAAATGGCAGTATTTTTTGCTATCATTATAGGTTATTAAAAACAGAGCAGGAGGGTGTCCTGCAGAGGTGCTGCACATAGATTTGCACCAGTGGGGCATTAATGGAATACAACAGACAGTTCTATGATGCCACTAAATGGCAGTTTTTTTTGCTATCATTATAGCTTATTAAAAACAGAGCATGAGGGTGTCCTGCACAGGTGCTAGAAATAGCTTGGCACCAGTGGGACAATAATGAAATACAACATCCAGTTCTATGATGCCACTAAATGGCAGTATTTTTTGCTATCATTATAGCTTATTAAAAACAGAGCATGAGGGTGTCCTGCACAGGTGCTAGAAATAGCTTGGCACCAGTGGGACAATAATGAAATACAACATCCAGTTCTATGATGCCACTAAATGGCAGTATTTTTTGCTATCATTATAGCTTATTAAAAACAGAGCAGGAGGGTGTCATGCAGAGGTGCTGCACATAGATTTGCACCAGTGGGGCATTAATGGAATACAACAGACAGTTCTATGATGCCACTAAATGGCAGGTTTTTTTGCTATCATTATAGATTATTAAAAACAGAGCATGAGGGTGCCCTGCACAGGTGCTAGAAATAGCTTGGCACCAGTGGGACAATAATGAAATACAACATCCAGTTCTATGATGCCACTAAATGGCAGTATTTTGTGCTATCATTATAGCTTATTAAAAACAGAGCAGGAGGGTGTCATGCAGAGGTGCTGCACATAGCTTGGCACCATTGGGGCACTAATGGAATACAACAGACAGTTCTATGATGCCACTAAATGACAGTTATTTTTGCTATCATTATAGCTTATTAAAAACAGAGCAGGAGGGTGTCATGCAGAGGTGCTGCACATAGATTTGCACCAGTGGGGCATTAATGGAGTACAACAGCCACTTCTTGTATGACACTAAGTTTACTCAATTTTTGGTATTATAATGGCTTAGTTAAAAAGAGTTTGAGTGTGCAATGCAGGCAGACGTGCTGCAAATATCTTTCCACTAGTGTGACTACACAAAAGTCCAATAGCCACGTTTAGGATGCCACTAGGTACACTGACTGTTTGCTAGTATAATGGCTTAGTTAAAAAGAGTTTGAGTGTGCAATGCAGGCAGACGTGCTGCAAATATCTTTGCACTAGTGTGACTAGACAAAAGTCCAATAGCCACGTTTAGGATGCCACTAGGTACACTGACTGCTTGCTAGTATAATGGCTTAGTTAAAAAGAGTTTGAGTGTGCAATGCAGGCAGACGTGCTGCAAATATCTTTGCACTAGTGTGACTAGACAAAAGTACAATAGCCACGTTTAGGATGCCACTAGGTACACTGACTGTTTGCTAGTATAATGGCTTAGTTAAAAAGAGTTTGAGTGTGCAATGCAGGCAGACGTGCTGCAAATATCTTTGCACTAGTGTGACTAGACAAAAGTACAATAGCCACGTTTAGGATGCCACTAGGTACACTGACTGCTAGTATAATGGCTTAGTTAAAAAGAGTTTGAGTGTGCAATGCAGGCAGACGTGCTGCAAATATCTTTCCACTAGTGTGACTACACAAAAGTCCAATAGCCACGTTTAGGATGCCACTAGGTACACTGACTGTTTGCTAGTATAATGGCTTAGTTAAAAAGAGTTTGAGTGTGCAATGCAGGCAGACGTGCTGCAAATATCTTTGCACTAGTGTGACTAGACAAAAGTACAATAGCCACGTTTAGGATGCCACTAGGTACACTGACTGTTTGCTAGTATAATGGCTTAGTTAAAAAGAGTTTGAGTGTGCAATGCAGGCAGACGTGCTGCAAATATCTTTGCACTAGTGTGACTAGACAAAAGTACAATAGCCACGTTTAGGATGCCACTAGGTACACTGACTGTTTGCTAGTATAATGGCTTAGTTAAAAAGAGTTTGAGTGTACAATGCAGGCAGACGTGCTGCAAATATCTTTCCACTAGTGTGACTACACAAAAGTCCAATAGCCACGTTTAGGATGCCACTAGGTACACTGACTGTTTGCTAGTATAATGGCTTAGTTAAAAAGAGTTTGAGTGTGCAATGCAGGCAGACGTGCTGCAAATATCTTTGCACTAGTGTGACTAGACAAAAGTCCAATAGCCACGTTTAGGATGCCACTAGGTACACTGACTGCTTGCTAGTATAATGGCTTAGTTAAAAAGAGTTTGAGTGTGCAATGCAGGCAGACGTGCTGCAAATATCTTTGCACTAGTGTGACTAGACAAAAGTACAATAGCCACGTTTAGGATGCCACTAGGTACACTGACTGTTTGCTAGTATAATGGCTTAGTTAAAAAGAGTTTGAGTGTGCAATGCAGGCAGACGTGCTGCAAATATCTTTGCACTAGTGTGACTAGACAAAAGTACAATAGCCACGTTTAGGATGCCACTAGGTACACTGACTGCTAGTATAATGGCTTAGTTAAAAAGAGTTTGAGTGTGCAATGCAGGCAGACGTGCTGCAAATATCTTTCCACTAGTGTGACTACACAAAAGTCCAATAGCCACGTTTAGGATGCCACTAGGTACACTGACTGTTTGCTAGTATAATGGCTTAGTTAAAAAGAGTTTGAGTGTGCAATGCAGGCAGACGTGCTGCAAATATCTTTGCACTAGTGTGACTAGACAAAAGTACAATAGCCACGTTTAGGATGCCACTAGGTACACTGACTGTTTGCTAGTATAATGGCTTAGTTAAAAAGAGTTTGAGTGTGCAATGCAGGCAGACGTGCTGCAAATATCTTTGCACTAGTGTGACTACACAAAAGTACAATAGCCACGTTTAGGATGCCACTAGGTACACTGACTGTTTGCTAGTATAATGGCTTAGTTAAAAAGAGTTTGAGTGTGCAATGCAGGCAGACGTGCTGCAAATATCTTTGCACTAGTGTGACTAGACAAAAGTACAATAGCCACGTTTAGGATGCCACTAGGTACACTGACTGTTTGCTAGTATAATGGCTTAGTTAAAAAGAGTTTGAGTGTGCAATGCAGGCAGACGTGCTGCAAATATCTTTGCACTAGTGTGACTAGACAAAAGTCCAATAGCCACGTTTCGGATGCCACTAGGTACACTGACTGTTTGCTAGTATAATGGCTTAGTTAAAAAGAGTTTGAGTGTGCAATGCAGGCAGACGTGCTGCAAATATCTTTGCACTAGTGTGACTAGACAAAAGTACAATAGCCACGTTTAGGATGCCACTAGGTACACTGACTGTTTGCTAGTATAATGGCTTAGTTAAAAAGAGTTTGAGTGTGCAATGCAGGCAGACGTGCTGCAAATATCTTTGCACTAGTGTGACTACACAAAAGTACAATAGCCACGTTTAGGATGCCACTAGGTACACTGACTGTTTGCTAGTATAATGGCTTAGTTAAAAAGAGTTTGAGTGTGCAATGCAGGCAGACGTGCTGCAAATATCTTTCCACTAGTGTGACTACACAAAAGTCCAATAGCCACATTTAGGATGCCACTAGGTACACTGACTGTTTGCTAGTATAATGGCTTAGTTAAAAAGAGTTTGAGTGTGCAATGCAGGCAGACGTGCTGCAAATATCTTTCCACTAGTGTGACTACACAAATGTCCAATAGCCACGTTTAGGATGCCACTAGGTACAGTGAGTGTTTGCTAGTATAATGGCTTAGTTAAAAAGAGTTTGAGTGTGCAATGCAGGCAGATGTGCTGCAAATATCTTTGCACTAGTGTGACTAGACAAATGTCCAATAGCCACGTTTAGGATGCCACTAGGTACACTGACTGTTTGCTAGTATAATGGCTTAGTTAAAAAGAGTTGGAGTGTGCAATGCAGGTAGAGGTGCTGCAAATGTCTTTGCACTAGTGGGACTATAGCAAAGTCCAATAGCCACGTTTAGGATGCCACTATATACACTGAGTGTTTGCTAGTATAATGGCTTAGTTATAATGAGTTGGAGTGTGCAATGCAGGTAGAGGTGCTGCAAATGTCTTTGCACTAGTGTGACTAGACAAAAGTCCAATAGCCACGTTTAGGATGCCACTAGGTACACTGAGTGTTTGCTAGTATAATGGCTTAGTTATAAGGAGTTGGAGTGTGCAATGCAGGCAGAGGTGCTGCAAATGTCTTTGCACTAGTGTGACTAGACAAAAGTCCAATAGCCACGTTTAGGATGCCACTAGGTACACTGAGTGTTTGCTAGTATAATGGCTTAGTTATAATGAGTTGGAGTGTGCAATGCAGGTAGAGGTGCTGCAAATGTCTTTGCACTAGTGGGACTATAGCATAGTCCAATAGCCACGTTTAGGATGCCACTAGGTACACTGAGTGTTTGCTAGTATAATGGCTTAGTTATAATGAGTTGGAGTGTGCAGAGCACAGGAGGGTACAGTGCCAGGATTGTGGGGCTCTGGGTAGAGGAATGGAAGCCTGCCTTTCTATTCCCTCCTAATGGGGAAATGCAGCGACGAAATCCCTGACCTACTCTGTTTTCAGGACCTGTCACCTATGGCTCTGACCCTGCCCGTACGAGCCCTTAAAAGGACTTATAGAAAGTGCTCTCCCTAAGCTGTCCAGCGCTGTGTATACAGCAGTATCGGCGATAGGACTCAGTCAGGACGGAGCTGCGCCAGTGATGTCTGACACCAAGGACGCAGAAGAGATAATGGCGTGCTGGAGGAAAATGTCCGGTTTTATAATGCAGGGACATGTGACATGGACATCCTATCACACATGCCGTTGCTTCTCTGGCTAAAAGTCCACTTAGCTGTGTGTGTGTCTGGGATTGGCTGACATGCTGGCCTGCCCCACAAGACGCGCGCGCTTAGGGAAGGAAGACAAGGAAAAAAAAAAAAAATGGCGATCGCCATTATACAAACAGGAGTGATCTGAAGGCGCTGTTCACGCACACTATACACTGAAATGTCATAATATTACAGCGGAAAGCCAGCTAGGAATTAGCTGTTTTTTTGCTGCTAGAACCGTTCTCGAACGTTTCTAGAACTATCGAGCTTTTGCAAAAAGCTCGAGTTCTAGTTCGGTCTAGAACAGGCCCCAAAATCACTCGAGCCTAGAACTGGAGAACCACGAACCACGAACCGCGCTCAACTCTAGTTACAACATTGGAAGTGAGGTAACTAAAGTAAGATGCCCCCCTACCTTATTATGTAGTAATGTCCCCCATCCTGAGCCCATCCTTGTAGAAAGTGGAAAGCTCAGAAGGGAAGGAATGCCATTTTTCTGTTTTGCTTTGTGGGTGTAAGGCTATGTGTGCACGTTGCGTACAGTTACTGCAGAAATTTGTGCAGCGATCTGAAGAGCACATGTGCGCTTTAAATCGCTGCAGAAATGTCCGTAGTGAAAAAAAAAAAAGCCGATTCCATGCGCTCTGCCTGCAGCTCCTCCCATAGACAGAGCAGGGGCTGCCGGCAAAGCGCACGGAAAAGTGATATGTCACTTCTTTTTAGGCCTGCGATACACATCCGTGCTGCCGGCACGTGTTTGTCATTTTTTACACGTACCGGCAGCACGGAGACACGTTAACCAATGCTACCCTATTGTAGCAGGCACACACACGTAAAACCACACGGAACGTGTGTCCGTGTGCGTTTGTACGTGTGTGCGTTTTTCAAAGCGCTGACATGTCAGTGATTTCTCCCGCAGCACGGGTGTCACACGGCCCGCACCCGTACCACACGGGTGTAGTGTGGATGCGGTCCCGTGTGACACGCGCCGGAGAAAACACACATGTCAGTGAAAAAAAAACAAAACATTAACTCACCTTCTCCAGCCCTCCTGTCTCTGCCGCTGCTGCCTCTTGCTGCCGACCGCCGCTCATTATTCTCATTGAATATTCACTTCAATGCCTGGCAGCGGCAGCAGCGGGGAGACGGGAGGGCTGGAGACCGAGGATCAGCACCACGGACAGCAGCGCGGACATCAGGAAGGACCAGGTGAGTATGATAATTACCGGTTCTACGTGTGCTATCGCGGATAGCACACGTAGAACACACGTGTCACGCACGTACCAGAGACACGTACTTACCTGCACGCAACACGCAGGGAAAATACGTGTCTCTCGGCACGTGCGTGAATTTCACGTGAGTGTGGCAGAAGCCTTACGCAGCGCTTCGGCAGCAGCCGAAGCGCTGCACTCTAAAACGTCACGTGCGCACGGCCCCTGCACAATCTCCATAGACTGTGCAGGGGACGCAGGACACATGCAGTTACGCTGCGCTACAAAGCGCAGCGTAACTGCATGTATTTACGCAACGTGCGCACATAGCGTAATGTCACAATAGCTGAGCTTCTGATATATTCAGAACAGCTGAAGCCCCCCACTTTACAAACTACACCTCTCTATGAATTCACCAAGGGGTGCAGTGATCATATTGACACCAGAGAGGTGTGACATAATTTCATATGATTGGTAATAAAGAAAAAATAATTACACTTTTACCACAAAAATATTGTTTTAGCCACAGAGTTTACATTTTCACATGGAGAAATAGGTAAAAAAAATTGCACCAAAATGTGTCGCATATTTTCTGCTAAATGTGGCAATATCCTACATGTAGCTGTTTAGTACTGCTCACCCACACAGAGAGACTTGGGAGAGAAGGAGCACTATGTGACTATTGGAGAACAGATTTTCCTAGAATAGTTTGTGGACTCTATATATATATATATATAGAGCCCCTAATTGCCAGAAAAGCAGAGCGCCCCTTAAGTGACTCAAATTTGGAGATTACACTCTCTGGGAATTTATCTAGTCATCTAGTGATGAATGATTGTGACTCCATGGATGTTTCCAGAAACAAGTAGCACTGCATATTGTTTAGTATATAGAGTATATAGACCTTACATCCCGTCACCTGAGAGAACCAGAGAACATGTATGGGACATTATTGTGGCCAAATCTGTAACAAACTTGGAAGACTTAAAAACAATACATTTTTAAACCTACACATGCAAGTGACCCACACCCTTTTTTTAGTGAGGGGGATTGAGCATGTTCAGACAGATATGCGTGGGGGGGATGTTTAGTGTTTATTATCACAACATGAGTGTAAGTGGATTACCATGTTGGGAACAAAAACCCCACATGAATTAAATGAGGCAAACTCCTCCTGTGATCCCTGTTTTTCCCGACTATAGTTTTCATTAGTATATATATGCATACCTCCCTACTTTTGAAGAAAGGAAAGAGGGACAAAGTCTGCGGTGCGCTGCATGCACAGCGGCAATTTTTGACCACACCCCTAGCCACACCCATTTGGCAGTAAGGGTCATTCAGCAGATGCCCCGGACAGTTCATTCATAGTCATAGCAGCCAGAATTTTCTTATATTTATATGTGTCACTATATGACATGCTGCTTATTTGTGCCTATAAGGCCGTGGTCACATGTTGCATAAATGCTGTGTTTTTTGTTTCTGCCGCTGTCTGCACTAAACTACACAATAACAATCTTCTCTGGTTTTTCCATTTTTGCTGCATTTTTTTTCTGCCTTTTCTCCATTATTTAATGTGTTTTTGGTTCAGATGTGAATCTGCGTTTTTATTGTACAGAGAAGCTTTTTCCTGCGTTTTTTAAGCTCCACATAGAAACCTCCAGAGAAAAAAGCACCAAAACCGCAGAGTTCAGCGGCATCTTTTCATGGAATCACATCCACTTTGCTTGGACAATTAAACACAGCAGAATAAATGTGCAAAGAACAGCAGAAAAAAATGCAGCATTTACACTACATGTGAACACGGACTAATTGTCCAAGCAAAGTGGATGAGACGTCCTGAAATCTCCGCTCCTGGTGCCTCTAAAGATGCCGCTGAACTGTGCGGATTTGGTGTTTTTTTCTTTATAAGCTTCAGGATTCACATCTTCACCAAACATGTATCAAATATGGGGACAATGCATAAAAAATACTGCAGACACGCAATAATCAGAGAAGATTGTTATTGCACTCGTGGTGCGGACAGCGCCAGAAAAAAATGCAGCATTTATGCTGCGTGTGAATACGGCCTCAACAATACATTTTATTACATTTTTTATGGTTTTTAATAAAGAAAAATATTAAATTGCGCCTTTTTTATGCCATTTACCAATCCCCATAAATAATCTGATTGCTGTGTTGTTCGGGTCGTTACGATTACAGGGACACCAAATATGTCCATGTTATTTGCTGATTTGTGATGTTTATTATTTTATTAAAAAAATGTAATAAAATTACATTATTCTATTTTTTTTATAATTTTTAGTAATTTTATTAGAAGAAAAAAAATCTCTTTTCTTCTCCCTCTAGAATATAGAACACAGAGACGCTGCTCTGCACAATGGAGCTCTGTGTCCTGTATGCGAGGCTGTATTGTAGGTTCATATATGTAAAATCCTCCCTCTGACATTGTCATTCTTAGTGGCTCAACAGCTTAGAACAGCTAGAAAAGCTAGGAGGCTGCAGGACACATGTTTGAAAGTTACAGGCTTGAATCCAAGGTGGTGAGCTTAAAAATAAAAGAAATTGTATTTTTTCCTCATTTCTTTATAGTAGTTTCATGGTAACAAATGAATCTGACTCTTTCCTTCCCCTACAAAGATGCAGCATTTATCTATTATCTATCTATCTATCCCTCTATCTATCTATCTATCTATCCCTCTATCTATTATATATTTATCATTTATCTATCCATCTTGGTAGAGGTGGGGTGCACGTGCTCACTGTCCTCCGCTTTTCCCCCTGGCCTAGCCGCTGTCTGAAGAGCTGCACGTGCGCACTGGCTGACCATTACTCGGCCACTGCGCATGCATTTTTGCATTGTTTTTTACTTAGTCCCTATATGGGATCTTAGCTATTATTAGTCTGATTGCTGGTATAATGTATTGCCATAGCCAAGCATAGCACTACTTGATAACTGTCATGGAGACACTGACAGAACACCTTTTAGACATTGCTCCTGGTATGATCTAACAGGCCACAATAGCTAGCGAACCCAAAGGTCATTACGTGAGTTTGAGTTGCCATAGCGATGATCTTCAGCATGAGATTACATGGCAGATCAAAGTATTGTAGTGCACCTGCGTGGGATCGGCAAGTGTGTATGACGTAGGACACATCAAGCACACAAGATTCAGAAGGAGGACGAAGATGGCCGAAAGAGGAGGCGCCGACACTGGAGAACGGAGACGTCCATCTGACCCAAATCCACCGTAGTGCGACCGTTTGTACAACATAAAATACACTTTATAATACTCAGAGGCCTGGGCTCTTATATACAGTATATACAGCATGTTAGAATGCTGTATATAAGAGCCCACTGGTGGTGGCCACAGCTTATAGGCCGAAAAACTGGTGACAGTTTCCCTTTATATGACAACTGATTGGTCAAAATTTACCAATTGCTGTTTGTTTAATGCTACAGTCCAGTTTGTAGATAGATACCTTTACATGTGCAAAATGGTGTAAAAGCCGCTTTACACGCTGAGACATCGCTAGCGATGTCGCTATCATTTGTACCCGCCCCTGTCATTTGTGCGTCACGGGCAAATCGCTGCCCGTGGCGGACAAAATCGGTAATGCGCGTCACATGTACTTACCTGCTTAATGACGTCGCTGTGGCTTGCAAACAACCTCTTTTCTAAGGGGGCGGTTCGTGCAGCGTCACAGCGACGTTACACAGCAGGCAACCAATAGAAGCGGACTTGCACAGAGTAGCCACATGAAGGTCCCTCCCACCTCATTGCCGGAGGACACAGGTACGCTGTTGTTCGTCGTTTCCAGGGTGTCACGCATAGCGATGTGTGCTGCCTCAGGAACGACGAACAACCTGCATCCCAGAAGATCAACGACATTTGGAAAATGAACGACGTGTCAATGATCAACGATTAGGTGAGTATTTGTGATTGTTAATGGTCTCTCATAGGTGTCACACGCAACAACGTCGCTAACGAGGCTGGATGTGCGTCTTGCATTCCGTGACCCCAATGATATCTCGTTAGCGATGTCGTTGCGTGTAAAGCGGCCTTAAGGCCTCGCTCTCATTAGCGTATGACATCCAATGTGAGAACATTAGATCTGATATGCTAACGACCCTCGGCTGAGACTATGCTGCAATCGGGAGCCGAGTGTCACGTTACTATGATCCAGATCTACAAATACAAAGAAAAGTGTGTCAGCTCACCTAAGTGCAGAGTCCAGTTTCTAATCCTCCTCTCAGATGCCTGGGCAAGGCAAGAAATCCAACAAAGCAAAAGATTCCAGCACTGGAAGGACCAAATTGACAAGATATGTCATATAAAATTTCTCCTTTATTTTTCACTTTAAAAAAGTTGCCAAATGGTCAGACAGCTAAAAAAGCAGACATCCATAGAAGGAGGGGGGGGAGACCAACCTAAGTGTTTTGGTCAATGACTTAATCATGGTCACATAGCATAGTCTCAAACATGTCTTTATAAATAGTTCCATTGTAAGCTGTCAGTTCAGTCCTTCCAGTGCTGGAATCATTTGCTTTGTATGATTCAATTCTCAGGCAAGAGTCAGATCACAGGTGCAGATAAGAAGGAGAGCTTAATCACTACTTGCCACTGCGTATATCGCACTGATGTCATCCGAGTGCAGTGTGATGTTTTACACGCACCCATAGACTTGTATGGGTGCGTGTGATCTGATATATGCTGCCAAATGCAGCATGCTGCAATATTTTTCTGTTGCCAATTCGGCATGAGGAAAAGAAAAATCACAGATCAACACTGCGTAATTGTTTAACATTGGTGCGAGGGCAATCTGATGTTTTATTGGATTGCACTCGCCCGTATTAAACAAAAGTGGGAGTGAGGCCTTAGGCCGAAGTCACACTTGTGAGTGACTCGGCGAGTCTCACATCGGCATCACCCAGCATGGCCGCACACTCTCTGGTCAGGAGCGTTTCAGCTGCATAGAAATACTTGCAGCAGACCCGCTCCTGTCAGGAGAGAAGCCAGCCGCGTTGGGTGATAATTGTGCGAGTCACACGTTAGTGGGAGCGCGCCCTTATAGTGCATGCAGGGCAAGTCTGGTAATCAAACTCATAGAAGTCTTGATGAAACATCGATGATCCCAATTTTAAGTCAACAATGTTTGCCGGTCACCGTTCAGATCCATCAAACATTAAACATCCAGAATAGCATCATGGCTTCCATCATAAAATGTAGTCATGAAGGCAGTGTGAACAGAGCCGAATTTGTTAGAACAATCTGAATCTCTCAATACCCATTGTCATAACAGTTCAAGCTTTTCATTTTCTAGATTTGCTATTCAAACAGTAGGTAAGATTTCAGAAAACCACCAAATAACGTGTATTCATTTTAATTCGGAAACTACGGCTGTGATTCAGTCAAGCATAAAACACACATCTTGATGCAATTAGAGATGGCTGCACGTGCTCTCGTTGTGCAGTTGGAACATTAAGTGGTTCTGTTCTGACAGAGCAATGTACTTTTCACTCTAAATAAGTGCAGACATCTCTGCTTTGTACATCTACACTGCATGTCAAGCATTTCTAATTTTCCGAGGCATCACCATTTTAGACTAGCCATTTCATAACATAGATCATTATTCATGTGATGCCAAATGAAGGTAGACAATAAACCCATTTGACTCTGAAAATGACTGCTGTATCATGTGGGATTTATTTTAGAAGCGAAGGTTGATGCGCAGCATACCAGCAGCTGTAATCTATTATCTTTCATTGATGTTAAGCCCCATTTGATTGTACTTGTGGGTTTACGTATTGAACAGATTATGTAATTATCATAGAAATTATCTAATATATTGGTAGAAAATATATGTGCAACTATTCTTTCCCATTTAAAGGGAAACAATATTTTAATATATGCGTTCATCAACATTATTTTTTTTTTTTTTTACATCGCTTAACAACAGATTTGAGCAGGAGGGTTCGCAGGAATCTGGTGCAGAGGGCAAGGTGGCATTATGTGGCAGCCATGACAGAGCAATGAACAACGTCTTACTACCTTCCAGCATCCTGGTTTGGCTATGTTCACACGATTGTATTTTCAGCTTCAATCTGTGGAAAAAAAATTGGACCATTGTTTTTTAATACAATTGTTTGGACAAATGTTCTTTACATAGCAGCATGCACCACCAGTCTTCTCTGTTTTTCAGATGAGACTTGCTTATCTAAGCCTATGGGTGTGCACAGAAAACCCGATTCCATACGGATCAACTGCATTTCAAGGATATGTTGAAATTCTTTAACATAGGAAACTGTATTTGCTCTTGTAAATTTAAATATGGTGTCAAAAGCCATAAGGATGACAATACAGATGAATTATCGGCCATTTTTCTGAGTTAAAAAAATGGATAAATTTATATACTCTTGTGTGAACTTGGCCTAATAAACAGAAGAGGAGCCTAAGGCTACTTTCACACATCCGGTTTGAGCCCTGCGGCTCAATCCGGCTGTGAAAACTATGCAACGGATGCGGTGAAAACACCGCATCCTTTGCATCAGTTTTTACATGCGGCCGGTCCGGTTTTTTCCGGTTGCGGCATGCTACTGAGCATGCGCAGTGGAAAATACCGCATGCGGCGACCGGATGCGGTTTTTTCCGCATCGCGCCGCATCCGGCCTCCATAGGGATGCATTGAAAAATGCGCCGCAGCGGCCGGATGCGGCGCGATGCGGTGTTTTTTGCCGGAGCAAAAAACGTTGCAGGGTACGTTCGATCCGGCCGCCGCATCGGCTAAATCTGCCGCATGCGGCAAAAACCGGACCGAACGCAAGCCCCTACGGCACAATGCGGCACTAATGTAAGTCAATGCAAAAAAAACCGCAATCGGCGTTACAAAAGCCGGTTGCGGTTTTTCTGCAGAACGCCGTATTGTGCCGCAGAGCAAAAATCCGGATGTGTGAAAGTACCCTAAATTGCCAGCAGATAGTTGGACGTTTGCAGTGTTCTGATCCTATTACCACCATGGACACATGACGAGTTTCATATTAAACAATGTGACATTATTATGTAATTTTGTTTCTAAAAAAATGATACAGTTGTTTTTATGATAGCATGTTTTTAAATTCACTTCTTGCAATCAAGTTCCTGTTGTTTTTCTTTAGTTTCCATTATGCATTACCAGCATAGCACAGATAGTTACTTAATATTATGTGGCTAGGGACCCACTTTGCGTTTTTACCTGCATTTCTGCAGCGTTTTGAGAAACACCTTTTGAATGCCAAATGGTCTGCGTTTTGCGTTTCCATGATATTCAATGGATAAATGTGATTTTCCAGACCCCACTTTGCGTTTTTAAACGCTGTGTTTAATTTGCATATTTTGTGGCAAAAACCATGCGTTCAAAGAAGCACCTTGTCAGTTTTTGCCATTTTGGGTGCGTTTTGCTAACATTGAAGTCAATGGAAATGGTCAAAAAGCTTGGATTTGATAGAAATATACGTTTTACTAGTGTTTTGAATGCTTTTTACCTGCGTTTTGGCGCAAAAAACGCAGCAATTGGAGTTTGCATTTGTTTGCAAAAACGTCATCATTGTCATCACATCCGTTGTCAAATAAAAAAGAGGCATGTTGAATCATTCTTTTTGCCCTTGACTGCTTGAAGAACCTTTGTTCCTGTGTCTGTATATTACATTGTCACCAATGGCTTGGTATCAGCAGCTTAAAATAGATGTTCCGAAATTGATTTCTCTGCTAAGTTATTTTTCATTAGCAATGGTTTTTTTTCTTAATGTTTAGTTGAAATAATTTTTTTTTTAAATTAATTAAAATGTTTTGATATTTAAAATAATTTATTTAATTATACTTAAAATTGTTTTAATTTTTCTTAATGCCCCAAAAGGTGGAATCAATGCCAATGCTGTGGGATCCAGCTTCTCCTGACTATATGTTGAAGCTCAAACGATCAGACTGTTGTATAATCATTTGTCGGGAATTTTTCCCCCAGTGGCATGAGGTTGATCAGGCAATTGAAAATAAAATTGGTATTTTTATTTTTTTTTAAATTTGTTGCATTTTTTAATCAGCATATATATGTTATTTTTTTTTTACAAATGTAGAACAAGATGTCAGGAAGAGATGGCGTTCAGTTAAAGACCGTTTTAATAAAATAAAGTTAGAGGGAATGAAAAGTGGATCATCGCCTAAAAAAATAAATTTCATGTAATATGAAGATCTCCGTTTTCTATGTACAAGTCAACAGTTACGTCCATAAGTTTGTTAAGTTTTTCTTTTTTTTTTTTTTTGTTGTTCAGTATTTTATTGTAATATATTATTTTTTAAATTTGCTAAAAAATGTAAAAAAAGTATCATAAAGTAAAATTATTTGTTCTCCTTTAAAATTGGTAGAACTTCTGGTAGTATACAACCAAGGGATGAAACACCTGATGAAGATCAAGCTGGTGAAACCCAAGCTACACATGATGAAGATGGGGAGAGGGAATCCAGCATTCAACAGTCTATTGATGTTGATGATTTTTCTAATAATACAAATATAGCAGAAACCAGTGTTTCAAATGTCATAAATCAGCCTGAAAAAATTCCTACTTACACAAAAACAAAAAACAAAAAAAAAACATTGATGAAAAAAATCTTGTGACTGATCCTATATGATGATCCTATATCCACAAAATCTATGGAACTTTTAAAACCTGCAACTGAGGATGACAAATTTGACACATTTGGCATGAGTATAGCATGTCGCTTTAGAAAAATCAAAGATTCTAAAAAAAAAGAACATATGCATGACATCCATATGTGGCATGATGAGCTGTTTCGAGGAAGAGGGACCATATCCTTCTGGTGGGGAAATGGTTTCTCTCCTGGAAAAAACTTTCATGGATTTAAAAAAACCACCATCAGAAATTATTGATCCACTACCCCAACCAATCAATATTTCCAGGCCAAATCCCTATCAACAATACCAAACACAATATATTCAACCATATCAACAAAAATTTTATGTTAAACCAAACCAACCAGAATTTAGTCTGCAACCACCACAAAATGTCTCCAATAATCAAAATTTATTTATAAATCCACAAGAAAAAAAACAAGGATATTTCACCCAGCAGTTGTACTCAGATACATAATTTGTTTTTAAAACATATTATTATGTTGAAATTTAAACTATGTTTTTTTAATAAACAATTAATGAAGTAATTATTTGTTTATTTAAAAAAAAAATAAAAAAAATTGTTTTGTGTGGAATTTAATAAAGTATTATGTTACAAATTAAAAATAAAAGTATCTTAAAAACATCAAATAATTTTCTTGTTTTTTTATACTAATTTACTCTAGTTTAACCTAAATGCTGTTTTATTACATGGATGTTATCATGTCTACAGGACATTACATCAGTACTGAGTGTCTTTTTTTTATAAAAGACATACATCTTGATTTTTCAATAGTTAAACTTTATGTAGCTTTGTGTTTATTTGCAAAACGCAAGTCACTATTTGCAGATCAAAACGCATGTAAAAAGCGCTGAAAACGCATCAAATACGCTACAAAAACGCATGCGTTTTCAGCGCTAAATTTCTGAAAAAGGCAACTTTGGTCAAATCAATTAAGCCCAAAACATACGTTCTAAACTGCAAGTAGGAGAACGCAAAGTGGGTCCCTAGCCTTTGATTGAACAACAGTATCACCAAGGAGATTTTAAAGAGGCTGTCCAAGCTTCAATACTTTTGAATCCTCACAGTGTGCACAGTGCATTCAGTGATGGTTTTCTGGTGGCAGCGCTAGGAGCTGGCGGGCGTGTGACCGCAAGATTGTGATTTACAAGTGTACTCAGTGAAGTCAGAATGTGGCTGGAAGTATGCAAATCGCGTAGTCATATGACTGCCCACTTTCTGTCTACACCAAAGAATCCTTCTAGTATACTATGTGCGCGTATAGGAAGTGATCAGCGTATTCCCACTCCTACGGTGCCATGTCTGTCGTGAAGGTGAAAAAGCTAAATTAATGTTTAAAGTTGTTTTGCCCAGAGCTCTCCACTGTACAGTGTTTAACTGAACCATCAGAGATGGTGACCTGCTGCGGGGTGATGGACACCACCCTGAAGAGCACAGTAAAGCGGGCTTTACCCGCTATGATATTGCTAGCAATTGCTAGCGATATCGTATGCAAAAGCACCCGCCCCCCCCGTCGTGCATGCGATTTCGTGTGATCGCTGCCGCAGCGAACATTATCGTTACAGCAGCGTCATATGCACTTACCTGGTCGGCGTCGGCGCTGTGACTGCCGAACAATCCCTCCATCACAGCGACGTCACCGCGACGTCACTAAGTGGCCGGCCAATCAAAGTGGAGGGGCGGAGATGAGCCGGACGTAACATCCCGCCCACCTCCTTCCTTCCGCATTGCGGCTGGCGGCAGGTAAGGAGACGTTCCTCACTCCTGCGGTGTCACACACAGTGATGTGTGCTGCCGCAGGAGCGACGATCAACATTGATAATCAACCATTACCGATTTTTGGCTTTGGGACGACCTCTCCATGGTGAATGATTTTCACCATTTTTGTGGTTGCTTAAGGTCACTGGTAAGTGTCACACGCTGCGATATTGTTAATGACGCCGGATGTGCGTCACTAATAGCGTGACCCCGACGATAAAACATTAACGATATCGTAGCGTGTAAAGCCCCCTTTAGGCTATATGCCCACGTTGCAGATGAGTTGCCGATATTTTCTGCAGGTAAACCGGAATGGTCAGCAGAGAACTGCATGTTAAAATGGGATACGGGATGGAGTCGGTTTACCCGCGATTTTACATGCGGGCAGCTGATGAAAAACCTGATGCGTTGGTAGGGAGGGGAGGTGGAGGGACTGAAGTGAGTCGCACAATCAGCGGTGACATCACTCAGGTGAGTCCTCCACCTGCGGGTTACTTCAATCACTCTGATAATTTGCTGTAACAGATGGAAGACTTCAGCTGTGGCCATGGGTAACCTGAGTGTTGTCACCGCTGATAAATTGACTCATTTTAGTTGCTTTGTGGAGCTCTCAGCGGGTAGCCATGTTCTATGGCACTTGCTTTGAGTGTCAAATGTACCAGTGCTGGAAGCATCGTGGGACCTTTGATGGATTACGTCGGAACTGAAGGAGTGTTTGGGGGTGCTTTTTTTGTCTTTTATTTTCAAATAAAGGATTTTTTAGGTGTTTGTGTTTATTTACTTTCACTTACAGATTAGTAATGGGGGATGTCTCATAGACGCCTGCCATGACTATTCTAGGACTTAGTGGCAGCTTTGGGCTCCCATTAGCTCCTTATTACCCTGATTGTCATCGCACTTGAGTAATCAGGATGAGCCGGGTAAAGTCCCGAGACTGTCGCATCTAATGGATTTGGCAATTCCAGGCAGCTGCTGATGGATATTTTTAGACTGGGGGGCTCCCAATAATGTGGGTCTCCCCAGCCTGTGAATACCAGCCATTAGCTGTGAGGCTTTATCTTGACTGGGTATCAAAATTAGCGGACACCGCACACTGTTTATTTAAAATTCTATATTTATTTTACTGTACAATATAGACCTGCCCACCGGTGACTGTGATTTTGTTGCAGTCAGATAGCTGTCACTCAGCGTGGGTGCGTGTCTGACAGCAACCAATGACAGATGGGGGAAGCAGTGAATATGTACGAGCCTAATGAGTGGGTGCAGTGAATATGTAATGAAGCTAATCAGCGGGTCAGGAAAAAGAATGAGAGGCTGCTGGAGCAGTGTGACAGCCATGTCGGTGATTGGTGAGTATGAATGGAGACAGACAAAGACAGACAGAGACAGTAAAAGAGAGACACTCGGGGATGGTTGAAATAACGCTGTGAAACTTTACTCAAACCATCACAGTGTGAATACACCTGCGGGTTACCAGCGTTATTTCATGACAACATTGAAGTCAATGGGTGAAAAATACTCCTAAACTGGTCTCATAATTGACATGCTGCAGATTTTTTCTGCATCAAAAACCAGACCGAAACCGGACGAAAATAAAGTGCAGTGTGTGCACAGCAAATCAAAAAACCCATAGACTTTGCTGGCTTCATGAGAGACATGCAGATTTTGATGCAGATTTAAGAAAGAAAAAAAAAATGCTGAAAAAACGCAGCATGTGCACAGGGCCTAAGTGTCGCACACCCCACCTGAAGCAGTCTACAAGTACTGGCACTCTCTGGCAAAGAGGTGCATTGCCCTCACGGCCTGCTGCTTTCACCTTCTTTCAGGCATTGTAAAGATTTACAAGTCTGCAAGCACAGAGGGTGACTATAGATTGAACCCAAAACCTGGACAACCCCTTTAATGGCAATGACTCAATTTAGACACCTCAATAACTGTCAAATAAGTAGTATAACATAGGAGTCCTTGAGGGATTCTTACATGGCAAAGATAATGCATTGTACCTTGGAGGGCTCTGCGATATGACAAAGAGCCCCAAATATGAGTAGTTAGTAGATCGTAAGAAGCCCTAATTAAAAAGCATAGTAGCACCTCCTAACCGTTACCCATACCACAGCAATGTGTGAGCTCCCTACTCTTTAAGCTACTCAGACCACAGTATATAGCCACATACAATGAGAGAACATTGTGCTCAACCTATTCTAAACACTCAGAGAGAACTCCGATTCCTCATAAACTACCTCCAGATTCTTGAATGGACTCATCAATTAAAGTAAATTTGGAGACAAGAGCCTTTTAGAATGTCTCCCTCCTAACATTAGTTAGTGCTCCAAATCTTTCAATACTTTAAGAACATCACTGGATGCTTTGATCACTGTAGCTATTCCACAATACTGTGCTGGAATCCAGCTTCCCTACTGATCACTCTCCAACACTCGTACACATGAGTTACAGATCTGTGGTGACATTGAGAGATAGCTGCTGAGACTAGGAATGCTAGATTACAGCATAGTGATTATATGTCCTGGGACTGCCGCTGAGACTTGAAAATTATAGCTCAGTGATGATTTGTTCTAAGGCTGTGGTCACACAAGCATATGTTCCCCAAAGTGAGAATATCGGATTGAGTAAGCTAATGACACTGATCAGAAAGGAGAGAATCATATCACAGGTGAGAAGATAGGGAAAAAATTCTATTGTCTCAACTCTTTGAGTCTGCCAAAATTAAGATGATTTCCACAAACCCATAGACTTGAATGGGTGTGTGCCGTCTGATTTGTTCTAACACTCACAGAATGTTGTGCATTTTTTTCTCATACCTTTTTGCTAAATAAAGGTATTTCGAAAAAAGTTTAATATTATTTTATCACATTTCCCAGAGAGCCCCTTTAAGAGAACACTCATCTATCTATCAAACCATACTGCTACTAGTATTACTCCAGTTGACAGACTTATTCTTGACAGCACATGAAGTGCAGAAATAGTCAAAGCATCTGTTATTGTAGAGTTTGATTTATAGGGGCTATCTTTTTGGTGTAAGATAAAGAGGATTACATTAATTTCACCCATTCAGCTTCATCAAGGGGGTCTCGGTAATGTATTTTAGACACTGGAAAAATACCGTAAAAAGGACTATAACGCTACATGCACACGCTGCAGTTTTTTCTGCACACAAACTGCAACCGACACTGCAACCAAAACGGCAGAGAGAGCCTGGAAATGTAAAAGAAAAATGCTTGTAAATGTAGGTGCGGTTTTGATGCATTTTTGATGCATTTTTGTTATTGCGTTTTTTTAAAGGAGAAACAAAATATGATAGGATAGGATAATGGATAGATAGCTAGAATAGATGATAGATAAAAAAAATAGAAAGAATAGATAGCTACATGGATAGATAGAGGGATAGATAATAAGAACATATAGATTAGATATTAAGAAAGAACAGATAGAATAAATAGAAAGAAATAACAGATTAGCTTGATAGAGGGATAGCCACCTTGAATAGCTGTTTTTTAATTTTTTTGGGGAAAAAAATGACGTGGGGTCCCCCTTTTTCCATATCCAGCACAAAAACAGCAGCAGCAGCTGCAGGCTGCAACCCTCAGCTGTGTGCTGTACCTTGGCTGGGTATGTAAAAATAGAGGGGATCCCACGCTTTTTTTAATTATTTGATTTATTTTAAAAAAAATGACTTGGGCTCCCCCCATTTTTTTAATACCAGCCAAGGTGCAGCAGACAACTGGGGGGCTGATATTATTAGGGTGGGAAGGGCCATCATTATTTGACCCTTTCCAGCCTAACAATAGCAGCCCACAGCCGCCCCAGAAGTGGCGCATCTACAGTATAAGATGCGCCAATTCTGGTGCTGGACCCAGCTCTTCCCGGTTGCCCTAGTGCAGTGGCAATTAGGGTAATAAGGGATTAATGGCATCCCATAGCTGCCACTAAGCCCTAGATTTGTGATGTTAGGCATCTATGAGACACCTCACATCACTAATCTGTAAGTGAAAGTAAATAACCACAAACAGACAAAAAATCCTTTATTTGAAATAAAATTAAAAGCCTCCTCTTTCACCACTTTATTAACCCCCAAAACACTCTCCTAGGTCTGAAGTAATCCACACGAGGTCCCATGGTGATTCAGCTCTGCTACATCCCTTTCCTGTCACAGCAAGCGGCCATACATCATGGCTGCCAGCTGTGAGTGCAGACAGAGCCGCAGCGATCAGAATGAACTGGGCTGAACCCCTGACATCACAGCTATGGTCTGCAGTATGGCAGGTGTCGCAGCAATGACCTCACGGGTTCACTGTGGTTCAGGCCGCAACTGAAGTGAGAGAGCGCGATTGGCGGTGCTGTCACTCACGTGAGTCCTCCATCTGCGGCTCACTTTGTTCATAGCCTGATTTGCACTCACAGGTGCAGGACTCAAGCTGGGACCGCAAACACCTGAGTGATGGCACCGCTGATCATGCAGCTCACTTCAGTAACTCGGGTGGTTTGCTGTGACTGCTGGAGGACTCAAGCTGTGGCAGCAGCTAACCTGAGTGACAGCACCGCTGGCTCTCTTCAGTGGTGCTGTACGATGTAGCCACGCCCACCGGCGGCTGTGATTGGTTGCAGTTAGACAGCTGTCACTGAGCACAGGGGCTTGTCTTACTGCAACCAATTAGAGATGGGGGAGGAGTCAATAGGTATGAGGCTAATGAGCGGGTGCAGAAGAAGATGAGAGGTCGAAGGAGCAGTGTGACAGCCAGTGAGTATGTAGTGCTTGGGGAGAAAGAGAGAGAGCGTAAGAGAGACAGAGACACTGATACTGACATGGGCACCGAAACTGACACGGTCACCGACACCAACACGGGCACCGACACTGACACTGATATGGACACCGACACACCGACATCGGCATGCCAAAATCACTCCAGCATTGATTTTGTCATTCTGGAACTAAGTTGGTGAGCTGCGTTTTTGTTGACAAAACCGCAGGTAAAAAGCATGCAAAATGCATGACAAACGCACTAATTGATAGCATGCATTTTTCCTTGTGTTTTTGATGCCCTCATCGATTTCAATGGGTGACAAATGTTGACAAAAATGCAAGAAAGAATGAACATGCTGCTTCTTCTTCATCACAAACTTTTGACAAAAAAAACGCTGACAAATAAACTGCAACGTGCGCACAGCAAATCTGACTTCTCATAAACTTTGCTGGGAAGTCAGATGTCAGAATGTTCTGATAACAAAACTGCAACAAAAAACGCTACAAAAACGGAAAAAAACCACAGCGTGCGCATATAGCCTTAAGGCCCCTTTCACACGTCAGTGATTCTGGTACGTTTGTGCTTTTTTCAAAATGTACCAGAATCACTGACATACGCAGACCCATTATAATCAATGGGTCTGCTCACACATCAGTGATTTTTCACTGCACGTGTCTCCGTGCAGCGAGCACCCTTGGCCGTGATTCTGCACGGAGACATGTCAGTTTTTGTCTGGTATCACTGATGACCCACGGACCACACTATGGTGTGATCCATGTGTGATCAGTGTAACACATGCCAGAAAATCACGGACATATTAAATATTCAAAATTTTCAACTTACCTTGCCTGCGATTCGCTGTGCCTGCTCCGCTCTCGGCAGCTCCTGCCTGGCTCATGAATATTCATGAGAGCAGGAACTGCCGACCAGGAAGTAGGTGCTGAGAGCGGTGGGCGGACGCTGGAGACCCAAGGAGTTCAGCACCATGGACAGCAGTAGTGAAGGCAGGTGAGTAATGTCCATATGTAATCACAGGATCACGGATCACAGATTGCACATGGACAACCCTTGTGTGCCGTGAATCACGGAACACGGAGGGACATGTGTGTGTTTTACATGTGACGTGTAAAACGGGCCTAAAAGGAACCTGTCACCAGGTTTTTCCCTTATGAGCTGTGGCCAGCACCAGTGAGCCCTTTTGTGCTGTCCCCACGCCAGCAGCCGTGCTGCTCGGATCCGGATCCGTGGTGTGGCTCGAGGGATCTCCGGACCCGGGGGTCTCGCGGACACAATTCAAATAAAAAGGGGGGTTGGTTGTATATGGGATTTTTCTATATAGTCTGTGACGCCACCCACGGCATGTGGTAAGATGGGGTACCACTGCTGCTGTTAGGGAGCACCCGGGGGCGTTGGGATGGCAGCTAGTTGTTTTGAACCCTCTGTGGGTAGGGGTGGAATGGCCCGAGGCCCAGTGTCACTGTGCTGAGGATGGTGGCTGCTGGGGCCGGCGCGCCCGGTCTGACCGGGGGGGGGATGTTAGTGTACTCACAGTCAAAGAAATCACACAAGTCCTGCGGTAAACCAAGGTGCCAGTTGCCGGCCACCGCTGCCGGGTGTATTCTGGTCCCTCACTCGGGGTGAAGGTCTGTGTCACTTTCCTCTGCACGGTTTAGTTCTCTTTGGACTTCCCGGTGTGGAACACGGGAGTCCGCTCCCAGAACTACAGGTGGGAGCCTTGCCCGCAGACGCTGACCCGTGGGATCTAAAGGGGCCCTGGCGGATGCCCTATCCCTCTCAGTAAGCTTCTGGTCTGCTCTTTTGGGACTTTGGGTGGGACAGGACCTATAATCCTGTCCTCAACTGGTGAATTAACAAAGCCGGTGGTTCCGGTCCTTGCTTTAGGGTCCAGGTACTCCCTCTGTGCACGGTTTCCGGGTCGGTTCTCGCGTCGGTACCGGTGGGCCCCTACCCTGTCCCGGTCCACCTCTGATCTCCGGCAGCCGTCTTCCCGTCTCCTGACAGACACGGACCACTGTCTGCCACCTAGCCAGCGCGCCAGGGGTCCAACCCCGACGCCTTTCCTTTCTGGCTTCACTTGAATTTCACTTTCTCCTCTCCTCTCTCACTCCTACTCTGAACTCAGCACTCTGAACTCGAACTCAGAACTCTCTTTTCCCACCCCGGATTCTCTAGACCCCTAGGTGGGCGTTTTCATTCCGCCTGGTCCCACCCACTGGTGTGCCTGTCCTACCCTGGGGGGGTGACTAGGGTTTTGTCGGCTCGGTGTAACCCTGTGAGGGAAGGTATAGTGTGGGGGTCTACTTTGTTGTGACCACATGGCGGCGCCAGGGTGTCACATTCCCCATTGGTTTAATACAGACCGTTCGCGGACTGTCTGACCACTGACATTTATTCTTACTGCAACTAAAATAGAAAAAAGGGGATAACATATAAAAACATTAAACATTTCTTCCCTTTCGGGAGGCACATTTCTTAAACGTTTCAAACAGCCGGACCACTTTCCCATTGCACCCGCCACCCAAGAAAACCTGTTCCCTGGTGCCACCGCTAAAACTGGTGGCCACCCCTTTCCCAAGTCCAAAACTGTTCCGGGTGACGCCCACACGGGCCGGGTAAAAAGTTCCTTACCCGGCAGTCTGGTAGTCACCGGTCTTGGCAGTGACTGGGCCTCGACCTACTCTACCGCAGGCCCTTCCTCTAATCGACCTCTCCAGGGCCGTGGCGGTACAGAACAAGAAAGTGGTTGGCGTTATTTACAAGGCACAATAGTTTTTGGGTTGGCCTGCCAGTTCTCAGCCCTGGTCCATTTTAAAACAGCAGCATTTTGCAATGGGAGGGGTAAACAACAACTGGGGTAGCCGGGAACCACTACCTTACTATTTCTCTGCAGCTGGAGATGGTGGAGGGGGGGTGGAGGCACAGCTGCCCATCAACCTTCACGAACTTTTTCACATCTAGGGCGAACCACCCCCTCTCTCCACAGTGTCGGGTATATGAGACCATATCTCCGGGCTCCAGGTCTCGATCTGGGTGTCCTGTGGGCAAGGGAGGGGCTACATCCCTCCAGGACACGAAGATCTATACATCCATACCCGGCTCATAAATGAACCCCCACCACTTTTGGGAGTTAAAATGGCGGAGCTGCCCACGGTAAGTCGGGCCCCGCACCCGGAAGGTGGCTTGCCGGAGGTGGTCCTTCTCCTGATATGTCCGGGACAACACCTCTGCCTTTCTTTTCTCCCGGGCAGCTATCTCCTTTTTGAGCTGCCTCAGCTGCTGCTCCTAGTACGGAGCGCGGTCTTCGGGCTCCTCCCCCTTCTCGGGAGCTCGGCTCACATGGACACCATCACTGCCAGCTACAACCAACTCCATTCTCGGCTGAGGGCTCCGCTCCACATTAGCCTGCTCTGCTCTCCTGCAGGTATATCCCGGCTGCCCCACAGCTGGGACCGGGTATGGATCGGCAGTCTGGGTTGCTGCTGCAGCTGTCTACCGGGTCAGCTCTGCCTCTGATGCGGCCGGGCGGGCTGCCGGGGCCGGTGTCATCATACATGCGGCCATTCTCAGGGCCCGGGGTGATGTCATCTTAGGCGCGGCCGGGCTCGGGTTGAGGGGATTTCTTCCGGGCTTTGGTCTGGTGCGGGGCTGGTACGGGTGCCGGAGCGGTGGCATGCTCGTGGTCCGAGGTCTCCGTTGCTGGATCCTCGCAGGTAGATGCAACGGGTTCCGCTGCTGTAGCTTGGGGCAGCGGACCGATCGGGGCACTAGCTACAGGTGCGGGTGGCGAGGGAGGCAACGTGGCGGACGGGGACAGACCGAGCTCCTCAGCCGGTTGGGCCGGTTCCGGTGGAACATAGGGGCGTGGGTTGCTTACCTGCTCCTCCGAGGCCATCTCCTCTTCGCGTGCCTGAACGGCTGCAGCCAGGTTCCCCATCTTGGCCGTCCATCTGGCCAGCAGGTAGTTGGCTTGGGCCTGGATTTTGTGGCACATCCGTGTGGTCTGGGCTTCCACCCAGTCAGCAGTCCCGGGTGCAGGCTCCTTCATGGTCGGGTTGCCGGACCGGTGAGACATCCTCTTTTGGTGGTGTCAGGGAATGTAAGATGGCAGAGTCCTGGTGTCCCTGCCTCTTATCTCCTTGGGTCACATGCCGCAGTTTCTGTCCTCCCCCGTGGTTTCTCATGAGCAGTGTCTTAGCGCATCTCACTGGTTTCTTTCTCTTCCGGTCTCGAGAGTCACTTCCTTCTGCCCGTGTTCCGAGGGGGTGGGGCTTCCTCTTCGTGCTCTTTCTTGGAGAAGAAGATGCTGGATTGTCATTTTTTTTGCGCCCAAAGATGGCGGCAAAATGGCGACTTTTCAAGATTTTTACAGCGGAGCACCGTTGACAGTCCAGAACAAGATGCACTTCCACCAGGTAAGTGGATGGGTTACAATCATTTTCATGACGCCAGGTTTCGAGGTGTGCCACCCCCATGCCAGCAGCTGTGCTGCTCAGATCCGGATCCGCGGTGTTGCTTGAGGGATCCCTGGACCTGGGGGTCTCACGGACACTTCGATTGAAAAGGGGGGTTGGTTGTATGTGGGATTTTTCTATATAGTCTGTGACGCCACCCACGGCGTGTGGTAAGATGGGGTACCACCGCTCCTGTTAGGGAGCACCCGGGGGCGTTGGGATGGCAGCTAGTTGTTTTGAACCCTCTGTGGGTAGGGGTGGATGCCCCGGGGCCCAGTGTCACTGTACTGAGGATGGTGGCTGCAGGGGCCGGCACGCCCGGTCTGACCGGGGGGGGTGATGTTAGTGTACTCACAGTCAAAGAAATCACACAAGTCCTGCGGTAAACCGAGGTGCCTGTGGCCGGCCGCCATGGCCGGGTGTATTCTGGTCCCTCACCCGGGGTGATGGTCTGTGTCAATTTCCTCTGCACGGTTTAGTTTTCTTCTGACTTCCCGGTGTGGAACACGGGAGTCCGCTCCCAGAACTACGGGTGGGAGCCTTTGCCCGCAGACGCTGACCCGTGGGATCTAAAGGGGCCCTGGCGGATGCCCTATCCCTCTCGGTGGGCTGCTGGTCTGCTCTTTTGGGACTTTGGGTGGGACAGGACCTATAATCCTGTCCTCAACTGGTGAATTAACAAAGCCAGTGGTTCCGGTCCTTGCTTCAGGGTCCAGGTATTCCCTCTGTGCACGGTTTCCGGGTCGGTTCTCCGGTGTCAGTAGCGGCGGGCTCCTACCCTGTCCCGGTCCACCTCGGATCTCCGGCACCCATCTTCCCGTCTCCTGACAGACACAGACCACCATCTGTCACCTAGCCAGGACAACGGGGGTCCAACCCCAACGCCTTTCCTCTCTGGCTTCACTTGAACCTCACTTTCTCCCCTCCTCTCTCACTCCTACTCCGAACTCAGCACTCAGAACTCGAACTCAGAACTCTCTTTTTCCCGCCCCGGATTCTCTAGACCCCTAGGTGGGCGTTTTCCTTCCGCCTGGTCCCACCCACTGGTGTGTCTTTCCTACCCTGGGGGGGTGACTAGGGTTTTGTCGGCTCGGTGTAACCCTGTGAGGGAAGGTGTAGTGTGGGGGTATAATCTGTTGTGACCACCTGGTAGCGCCAGGGCGTCACACTTTTATACAGCATTCAAGAATACTGTATATGAGTGTTTGCCATCCCTGCAGCGGATTGAACCGCTCGGATCCAAGGGTGGCGATTACTTGTGGTTCGACTGTCTCCGACCTGGGGGCTAGGGGCCACACTCAAATGGAAGAGGGGGTATTTACAGGGGATAAGTATATAGTTCGTGACGCCACCTGTGGTGTACAGTAATTGGGAGTACCGCCGCTGCCATTGGGAGTACCCGGGGTGATGGAGTGGGGCAGTAAAATGACGTTACCCTCCACGCGTAGGGGGAAGGCCCCAGGACTCTGGATGGGGAAATGGAGTGCAGTGCCGGGGAAGTGCAGGCTCACTGGTTGCAGGGGTTAATTAGGTACTCACTCAGCAATAAAGCAGGGTAAACCAAGTCTCTGACTGCCGCTGTCTCTTGAGGGAAGCTCGTTCGGGTCCCGTCCCCTGCAGCACTGCCTAGTAGTCCGTGACCTGCCTCCTGGCACAAATTTAACTTGCCCTTTAGGCCCAGGCTGCTGACCGTCCTCCAAGATAGGTCCCAGGCACCTAGCCTCAATCCCCTGCGACCGGGGGTCCAACTCCTCTAGGTCCAGACCACCGTCTGCGACCTAGTTTGCTTTTCCCCTGGGAGCTCCAACTCCCAGCTCCCTCCGAGCTCCTCACAGCTCGAGGGCTACTCTTCTTTTTAGGGAGCTGCTACTCCCCAGCTCCTCACTCACTGGGAGCTACTTCTGTTCTGCCTTGACACCTCCCTGCCTAACCCTTAGGTGGGCAGCCCTATTCCTGCTTAAGCAGCCCACTGGTGTGCTTGACAGGTGTGGTGCAAGGTGTATCTAGGATTTGTGAATGCTGGTGGAGGCAGTACTGCAGGATGGAAACCCAGGACCATGGGGGGTTGAATCCTGCAATGAAGAGAAAGAGCATGCAGTACCCTGTTACGACCTGAATAGTCCAGGGGCATCACAAATGCCCAGGCAGTTGTGTATAATGTTAAAAACATCTTTATAATACTCACCAAGGGGGGGCGGTCTGGTCCGATGGGTGTTGCTGGTAAGTATTATAAAGGTGTTTTTTACGTTATACAGAGCACCCTGTGCTCTTATATACAGTATTCTGGAATGCTATATATAAGGGCTCACTGGTGGTGACCACAGCTCATAAGGGAAAAACTTGGTGACAGGTTCCCTTTAAGTATACATTTTGTGCCAGTACAAATGAGAAATAGATCAGAAATTATATAATCTTTAACTACTGCTGATACTGAGTTAGACATTTGACTTTCTCACACTCATGTAAAAATGGCCTGGCAGCTACTTCTAGCAGCCTCTAAATTTTCCCATTGTGTGTGAACACTTACCAGCCGATAGTTATAACTAGAGATGAGCGGGTCGATCTGTGGTGGATTGAGTTTGAGTCAAATTTACTCACACAGTTTTACAAGAATTTGAACAATATATGATTCAATTTGGGGTTCATAGTTACAGAAAACATCCTGGTGGCATTTTACATACGCTACACAATCAGTGACCAGACTAATGGTGTCTGGTTTGGTAGCGTGAACTTTCCCATAATGTTCCACAGCAATCCAATCCAATAATCCATTTGGTGTCCTTCTCCTCTCCTCATAATCCTCTTTCTGTTAGGACACTTTCACACGTACGTGCCTCCGGTACGTGTTTGGCAGTTTTCTCACGTACCGGGGACACGTACACACACATAGACCTATAGATTCCTATGGTTTTGGACACACGGAAGTATTTTCGCACGGAACGTGTGTCCGTTCCGTACTTACGTGTGTCCGTTCCGTACTTAAGTGTGTCTGTGTGTTTCTCACGCCGACATGTCCGTTTTCTCTCTGGCATCACGGGTGTCACATGGAACGCAAACGTGTCACACATAATGTAAATGGACAACACGGATGTGTTCCGTGTGACACGCACCGGAGAAAAGACATGTGTCTGTGAGAAAAAAAAACAAACCTTTACTCACCTCCTCCAGCCCTCCTGTCTCTGCCGCTGCTGTCACTTGCTGCCGACCGCCGCTCATTATGCTCATTAAATATTCACTTCACTGCGGCCGGAAGCAGCAACAGCAGGGAGTTGGCAGGACCGGAGACCGAAGTTCAGCACCACGGATAGTGATACCTGGGACAGGTGAGCAGAAAGTTCCGTTCTCCGTGTGTTATCACGGCTAACACACGGAGAACACATGTGTGCCATAAACACGGCTCACGGAGGGCAAAACACACCTCTGACACGTCATAGTGATTTGTCGTTGTCATCAGCCCCATCATTACCCTCAATTACTGATTTCCATAAGCTTTATTCTCTACCTCTATTGCATCATCAATTTCCATTTGGGGTTCTCAGCTGAGAGCAGCGTGTAGTCTCAGTAAGCTGCCCTTCTAGTAGTTCAAATCAAGTCTGAACTACTCCGGGAGCCTGCTACATTTAAACCAGAGGATAAGGAGTTAAATATACTCTATCATCAAACAGTGAGTTAATATACTAAAATATCTAATTGTGATAATGTTGTAAATAACAAGGGACTATTATAAGCTGATAGCCTGTGAGCACTAAGTACAGTATATGCTAGTAATAATGAAACTTGGAAAAATATAACATTCCCTCCATTCAGCACATTAGGGGTGTTCATCCGTTTACAACAAGCACCAATCCATTAGCCATCGCTTAATTCTCATTCTAACTGGGACAGGTATTTGATGTCTGCTAACATTTGCTTGTGCCATTGTCAGTATGTCTCATTAATATCACCATATTTATTTATTTAGAGGGGGGTTTTTTTGTTTTGTTTTTTTTTTCCATTAACAGGACTCATATGCACCTAAAGCCATCAAAAGCTGAATATTAACACTTTAAATGCCGTTCAGTGTCTCAATCACATTATAACAGGTAAATAAAGTGTTTTTATGTGTAATTGAATGTTTAGCGCAATAGTGCATATTATATACTATATACTTGAACCTTTTGGAGATATTCACACGGTATCCCCTGCCTACTAGGAACTTGATTCTTGTACTACATTAAAATTACACTAGAAAAACTTTGATAATCGTGCATTGATAGGTTTTTTGATCTGAGCGCCAGTGATTATCCTATTTTGTGTGTTTTTAAAAAACAAAATTCTTGGAATTCCTTAAATTAAATTTTTTGCCCCAAAAAATATATTTTTTTTTTCCAAACTAATTGATAAAGTTTTAGGGTGGGACAATTGTATTAACAGGGATATATGAGTTCCCTAACTGGTAAAGCTTTTGCACAGTGGATGGTTGCAGACCGTATGATTGACCAGGTGACCACTATGCGCTTCCTGCTGGGTTAAGGCTATGACCGCACTTTGCGTCGTCCTAGTTGCATTTCTAAACACACGTTTTGGAATTAATTGATTTAGCCAAAGTTGCCTTTTTCAGAAATTCAGCGCTAAAAACACATGCGTATTTACCGTGTTTCAGATGCGTTTTCAGCGCTTTTTACATGCTTTTTCCCTTGCGTGTTGACAGATGCGTTTTGAACATCAAGACACTGCTAAATAAAGATTAAATAGTCAAACAGAATGAAAAAAGAGAAAAAAAGCAAAACATATATACTTTTTGAATTATTTAAGAAAATAGTTATATTTCATGAAATTATAGCGGTTTTATAATATTTATTGCTAAAATAGCAATAAAATCATAGTTTTCAATAATTTAATTGTCGGACTGTGTGTGTAAAGGGACATATTATTCCATTATTTTAATGTCTGAAAAGCATGCGTTTTTTAAGTCAAAAACACAGTGTTTCTGCACCTAAAAAGCAAGTAAAATGCAGGAATTTTGATGTTTGTTGCTTTTTTTAAACTTCTCATTGACTTCAATGTTAGCAAAATGCTGCAGAAATGGCAAAAACAATTGACATGCTGCTTCTTTGGACGCATGGTTTTTGCCACAAATTATGCAAATTAAACGCAGCGTTTTAAAATGCAAAATGCGGTCTAGAAATTACATTTTCCAGAGACTATTATGGAAAAGCAAAACGCATGCATTTTGGCAGTTCAAAACGGACCTAAAAAGCAGCTGAAACCTAGGTGGAAACGCAAAGTGCGGTCATACCTTAACACTTCTCCAAGTGTTCGGCCCCTACTCAGAGCAGGTCAGAATGAGAAAAATATAAGAAAAGAGACAAATTGTTTAACATTTTCAAAATCAAATTGTTTTACTTCCATAAGTGCAATTTTTATCACAAAATTAATAACTGGACAATAAACTGAGGAAGCAGCAACATAACCAATTACAATATATATAATATGATGGACTAGATAGTTTATCTGCCGATGCAAAAACTGATGCACATTTACAGAGTTGCACCACCAGAACAGCCAGGTTCAGTCCTACATAGACTGTAACCTTTCATAAGTAGAGATGAGTGAAGCAAAAAGTGAACAAGTCCTGCACCGCCTGCCCTCAGATTACCTCCAGGTCCAGTGGCTCACGTGCTGATGATTGCCATATAGCGCTGGTTGCAGGCGCAGCGTGCTGGTCGGTAGTGAGCAGCTAGGAGATCCAACAACAGGGAGATGAATAATCGACCGCAAACAGCTGCTATGCCAAACAAATTCTTTTTTATTCAAACGTTCTTTTCATCGGTGCAGATAAAATTGCGGGGGGTGGCTTGGATGCGAGTCCCTCCAAAGGACGACGGCCGTTTCGTCTGTAAGTCAGACTTCTACGGGTCCACGTCGGGGAATGGCCACACACACCTTATAAAGGGGAGTGCATCCAGGCCACACCACCGCACGTTAAAAACAGAGGAATGCACACATGACAGTGATTAACATAAGTGCAGACAAAAACATCCCATTTAAAACATGGTCATGCAACCAATGTGACATACATTTCAAAAACAAACATGAAAACAGGGAAAAAAAAGGGAAAAAAAAGGGAAAAAAAAATTCCACTGAAAGGTACAGGGGCATTTATCAATGTCATATCGACACATAATACATTATATTCATATTATTCTTTTTAATGACATAACCACACATTTGTCAAAAGATCCAGAATGAATCAATCACTCGAAAATAATTTACAAAAATTGGTTTTATGCAAACCGATTTTATAAGAATACCACCAGGTCGTTACGGTCATTTAAACCCAGGTTTCCCTGCACTCCAAATTTTATTATCATACTTGCTTCTTTACGTAGCAATAATTTATGGAGATCGCCCCCTTGTGGAGGCAGGGAAACCTGGACTAGTCCTGCAAAGCGCAAGATGTTGGGATTACCTTCATGTGCTGTACGAATGTGTTCTATTAACCTAGGAGAACCTTTCCCTGTGGAAATCGATTTATAGTGCTCTCTAAAGCGTATGTACATGCACCTGATTGTCTTCCCTATGTAAAATCTTCCACAGGGGCATACAATCACATAAACCACATATTTCGTCTTGCAGGAAATAAACTGCCTAACCTGGTGAGAAAAGGAACCAATTTGAAGAGATGTACCGGTGATATGCAAGGCGCAAAACTTGCAGTGACCACAGCGAAAGTTCCCAACCGGCGAACATTTCTCGAGCCATGTGGACTGACAAGTCACCCTGTTTTTCACCAGTAGATCTCTTAAATTGTTGCACCGTCTATAAGAGACTAGGGGTCCTGCGTCTGTCATACTCTTTAAATCCGGGTCACTGGCAAGGATGTGCCAATTCTTTTTTATGGCTTTTTTTATTACTCCATCTAAGGGACCAAACCTGAAACTGAACATAAACCTATTTACGGCATTGTTCATTTTTCTCACCTTTTTTGCCTTTGCCTGACTATATGACAATTTTCCAGCACCAGAAGATTGACTGAAACATAGATTTTCAGAACTCTCAGAACACACCTTCTCATACGCAGAATCAATTAGTGTACTAGGGTACCCCCGTGCCAATAACCTTAATCTTAAATCCCCAGCCTGTTCTTCAAAAGTCTCTTTTACATTATTGATCCTCCTTAGTCTCAAAAACTGAGAGTAGGGTAAAGCTGCTTTAGTATGAGTGGGGTGGGCACTCTGAAAGTGCAGTAACGAGTTAGAGGCAGTTGGTTTCCTGTACATCCTTGTCAATATCGACCCTTCCTTCACTTCTACCTCTATATCCAAAAAGGTTATAATGTTGCCTCCAAAACATGATGTGAACGACATATTCATGGTGTTTATATTATTGAGGTAGGTGACAAAACCTGTAAACTCCTCCTCTGTGCCATCCCACACCATGAATATGTCGTCCACATACCTGAGGAACAACTTCACGTGCTTGAGAAATGGGTTTGTGCTAACAAAAACGTATGCACTCTCAAAAAAACCCAAAAAAATATTAGCCATGGCGCACGATACGGGGGTACCCATTGCAGTACCCCCGCATTGGACATACCATTTATCCAGGAACATGAATGCGTTTTTTGAAAGCACAAAATTCAAAGCCTCACCTACAAAATCGCAGTACAACTGCGTTTTCCCACTGCGAGCTACCGTCTCCCTCACTGCCTGTACACCCAGGTTCTGAGGTATCCGTGTATACAGGCTTTCCACATCGATGGACACCAGATTGAACCCCTCCTGCCAAACAAAACCTCTCAACAAAGATATAAAATCATTACTATCCTTCACGTAGGAAGGGATTCTTTCCATCAGAGGCCTCAATAACCAATCAAGATAGTGGGACAACGGCTCGGTTAGCGAACCGATGCCAGCTACTATCGGGCGGCCAGGGGGGTTAACACTATCTTTATGTATCTTAGGTATAGCATACCAATGGGGTTTTGTGGGAAACTCTGGAATTAGTTTTTCGACCTGAGTGCTAGTGAGAAAACCGAGTGTTACATATCTCCCCAATAAGCGTGTCAATTGCTTTTTGTACTCATTAATAGGGTTAGATTGTAAAGGAGTATATGTATCACGATCCTGCAGATGCCTTAAGCATTCTTTAATATAAGCGGCGCGCGTTAACAACACGATATTACCGCCTTTATCCGCTTGGCGGAATACCGTGTCATTCCACGTGCGCATTATTTTTACTGCTACCGCTTCTCCCTCATTAAGATTGTTATCCATTTTGGGGTATAGCAATGCCTCCACATCCTTGACAACTGCTTCCTGAAACACATCAATTAAATTACCATGGGTCACCGGGGGGAAAAAATTAGATTTCACCCCCTTAGTGAATCTACCACATTCATTTGTGTCACCACCTGGATCAAAAGGCTTGTCACCCTCAGGGTCATTCAGACTCAACAGCAAACCAGCATCCTGGGTTACAGTGGAGTCAAAAGCCCCCGTGATGTCCCAATCGCACCCCTCAGTTGTGCAAGGTTGGTGACCCTCAGGGACTACAGTTGAAGTGGTCGACGTCTGGTGGAAAAACTTATGCAGGTGCATTTTCCTTGTGGCTTTATATAAGTCAATTCTGAATTCAGAAAAATCAAACTCTTCTGGCACGCAAAAATTTAAACCTCTAGACAGAACAGCTATCATATCATCGGTCAACTCATGTTCAGACAAGTTAACAATACTACTGGCAGAAGGAGAGAGAGAAGATGACAAACATTCTAATTCTTCCATGAGACAAATTTTCTCTTGTGACCTCTTCCCCTTGTGCCTCTTCCTGCCCCCCCTACGGATGCGTTTCCTAAAGGGGCGGGATTTGGCCCAACTTGGGGGGTCACCGTTCTAGAGGGGCCTGGAACCGCATCCTCGGAGCCACTGGACTCCGACTCAGTGGTCCAGTACCCTCTTTCCTGGTTACCCAATTTTTTGTTTTTTATATAAGGTTTCCTTTTATAATTTTTAGAGCGATCTTTTGTCCAACAGAAAATTTGTTCCATTTCGTAATCTTTTTTATCTCTCATAAACTTTTCTCTTTTTTTAATCTTAATCTCTATCTGAGTATCAATCAATTTTTTATCCAAGTTCTGTATAAATGTTAACCATGCACCCTCAGTAACACGTGAACGAGTGTCTTTTTTCAAAACATCCAGCTGTACGTTCAGAGCTGAATATTCCTCCTCATTTTTTTTTAAAACCAGCTGGAGCAGCCTCATGGAACAATCATGCTGAATGCTCTCCCATTCTTTAGTAAAGATTTTATCGTCTTGAAAATGGGACAATGTTTTTATCACTCGAAGGCCCCTGGGGACCCTGCCGCAATCAACATAAGACTGTAACGACTTTATAGTCCAAAATAGACGCACCTCTCTATCAGAGAGGGAATATATCTTATTTTCGAGTGTTTTAATGCCCAGTACCTCAGTGTCCTTTTTTAAATTGCATTCCTCGAAAAAGGAAGCCGCATCGATCCTCCCCGCCTGTACACCTGGAACGTCCACAGAACTTGCGCTTTCATTGTCCATCAGTTCCATCGTGGCCACCGCAAATGTGATAAAACACACAGTCTCTTGCGAACCTCGGTAATGAGCCCGGCAACAGCGTGCAATAAAGACTCCAGGAAAGAATCCAAATATACTGCAGCAAAAAGTGAACAAGTCCTGCACCGCCTGCCCTCAGATTACCTCCAGGTCCAGTGGCTCACGTGCTGATGATTGCCATATAGCGCTGGTTGCAGGCGCAGCGTGCTGGTCGGTAGTGAGCAGCTAGGAGATCCAACAACAGGGAGATGAATAATCGACCGCAAACAGCTGCTATGCCAAACAAATTCTTTTTTATTCAAACGTTCTTTTCATCGGTGCAGATAAAATTGCGGGGGGTGGCTTGGATGCGAGTCCCTCCAAAGGACGACGGCCGTTTCGTCTGTAAGTCAGACTTCTACGGGTCCACGTCGGGGAATGGCCACACACACCTTATAAAGGGGAGTGCATCCAGGCCACACCACCGCACGTTAAAAACAGAGGAATGCACACATGACAGTGATTAACATAAGTGCAGACAAAAACATCCCATTTAAAACATGGTCATGCAACCAATGTGACATACATTTCAAAAACAAACATGAAAACAGGGAAAAAAAAGGGAAAAAAAAGGGAAAAAAAAAATTCCACTGAAAGGTACAGGGGCATTTATCAATGTCATATCGACACATAATACATTATATTCATATTATTCTTTTTAATTTATTAAAAAGAATAATATGAATATAATGTATTATGTGTCGATATGACATTGATAAATGCCCCTGTACCTTTCAGTGGAATTTTTTTTTTTTCCCTTTTTTTTCCCTTTTTTTTCCCTGTTTTCATGTTTGTTTTTGAAATGTATGTCACATTGGTTGCATGACCATGTTTTAAATGGGATGTTTTTGTCTGCACTTATGTTAATCACTGTCATGTGTGCATTCCTCTGTTTTTAACGTGCGGTGGTGTGGCCTGGATGCACTCCCCTTTATAAGGTGTGTGTGGCCATTCCCCGACGTGGACCCGTAGAAGTCTGACTTACAGACGAAACGGCCGTCGTCCTTTGGAGGGACTCGCATCCAAGCCACCCCCCGCAATTTTATCTGCACCGATGAAAAGAACGTTTGAATAAAAAAGAATTTGTTTGGCATAGCAGCTGTTTGCGGTCGATTATTCATCTCCCTGTTGTTGGATCTCCTAGCTGCTCACTACCGACCAGCACGCTGCGCCTGCAACCAGCGCTATATGGCAAACATCAGCACGTGAGCCACTGGACCTGGAGGTAATCTGAGGGCAGGCGGTGCAGGACTTGTTCACTTTTTGCTGCAGTATATTTGGATTCTTTCCTGGAGTCTTTATTGCACGCTGTTGCCGGGCTCATTACCGAGGTTCGCAAGAGACTGTGTGTTTTATCACATTTGCGGTGGCCACGATGGAACTGATGGACAATGAAAGCGCAAGTTCTGTGGACGTTCCAGGTGTACAGGCGGGGAGGATCGATGCGGCTTCCTTTTTCGAGGAATGCAATTTAAAAAAGGACACTGAGGTACTGGGCATTAAAACACTCGAAAATAAGATATATTCCCTCTCTGATAGAGAGGTGCGTCTATTTTGGACTATAAAGTCGTTACAGTCTTATGTTGATTGCGGCAGGGTCCCCAGGGGCCTTCGAGTGATAAAAACATTGTCCCATTTTCAAGACGATAAAATCTTTACTAAAGAATGGGAGAGCATTCAGCATGATTGTTCCATGAGGCTGCTCCAGCTGGTTTTAAAAAAAAAATGAGGAGGAATATTCAGCTCTGAACGTACAGCTGGATGTTTTGAAAAAAGACACTCGTTCACGTGTTACTGAGGGTGCATGGTTAACATTTATACAGAACTTGGATAAAAAATTGATTGATACTCAGATAGAGATTAAGATTAAAAAAAGAGAAAAGTTTATGAGAGATAAAAAAGATTACGAAATGGAACAAATTTTCTGTTGGACAAAAGATCGCTCTAAAAATTATAAAAGGAAACCTTATATAAAAAACAAAAAATTGGGTAACCAGGAAAGAGGGTACTGGACCACTGAGTCGGAGTCCAGTGGCTCCGAGGATGCGGTTCCAGGCCCCTCTAGAACGGTGACCCCCCAAGTTGGGCCAAATCCTGCCCCTTTAGGAAACGCATCCGTAGGGGGGGCAGGAAGAGGCACAAGGGGAAGAGGTCACAAGAGAAAATTTGTCTCATGGAAGAATTAGAATGTTTGTCATCTTCTCTCTCTCCTTCTGCCAGTAGTATTCTTAACTTGTCTGAACATGAGTTGACCGATGATATGATAGCTGTTCTGTCTAGAGGTTTAAATTTTTGCGTGCCAGAAGAGTTTGATTTTTCTGAATTCAGAATTGACTTATATAAAGCCACAAGGAAAATGCACCTGCATAAGTTTTTTCACCAGACGTCGACCACTTCAACTGTAGTCCCTGAGGGTCACCAACCTTGCACAACTGAGGGGTGCGATTGGGACATCACGGGGGCTTTTGACTCCACTGTAACCCAGGATGCTGGTTTGCTGTTGAGTCTGAATGACCCTGAGGGTGACAAGCCTTTTGATCCAGGTGGTGACACAAATGAATGTGGTAGATTCACTAAGGGGGTGAAATCTAATTTTTTCCCCCCGGTGACCCATGGTAATTTAATTGATGTGTTTCAGGAAGCAGTTGTCAAGGATGTGGAGGCATTGCTATACCCCAAAATGGATAACAATCTTAATGAGGGAGAAGCGGTAGCAGTAAAAATAATGCGCACGTGGAATGACACGGTATTCCGCCAAGCGGATAAAGGCGGTAATATCGTGTTGTTAACGCGCGCCGCTTATATTAAAGAATGCTTAAGGCATCTACAGGATCGTGATACATATACTCCTTTACAATCTAACCCTATTAATGAGTACAAAAAGCAATTGACACGCTTATTGGGGAGATATGTAACACTCGGTTTTCTCACTAGCACTCAGGTCGAAAAACTAATTCCAGAGTTTCCCACAAAACCCCATTGGTATGCTATACCTAAGATACATAAAGATAGTGTTAACCCCCCTGGCCGCCCGATAGTAGCTGGCATCGGTTCGCTAACCGAGCCGTTGTCCCACTATCTTGATTGGTTATTGAGGCCTCTGATGGAAAGAATCCCTTCCTATGTGAAGGATAGTAATGATTTTATATCTTTGTTGAGAGGTTTTGTTTGGCAGGAGGGGTTCAATCTGGTGTCCATCGATGTGGAAAGCCTGTATACACGGATACCTCAGAACCTGGGTGTACAGGCAGTGAGGGAGACGGTAGCTCGCAGTGGGAAAACGCAGTTGTACTGCGATTTTGTAGGTGAGGCTTTGAATTTTGTGCTTTCAAAAAACGCATTCATGTTCCTGGATAAATGGTATGTCCAATGCGGGGGTACTGCAATGGGTACCCCCGTATCGTGCGCCATGGCTAATATTTTTTTGGGTTTTTTTGAGAGTGCATACGTTTTTGTTAGCACAAACCCATTTCTCAAGCACGTGAAGTTGTTCCTCAGGTATGTGGACGACATATTCATGGTGTGGGATGGCACAGAGGAGGAGTTTACAGGTTTTGTCACCTACCTCAATGATATAAACACCATGAATATGTCGTTCACATCATGTTTTGGAGGCAACATTATAACCTTTTTGGATATAGAGGTAGAAGTGAAGGAAGGGTCGATATTGACAAGGATGTACAGGAAACCAACTGCCTCTAACTCGTTACTGCACTTTCAGAGTGCCCACCCCACTCATACTAAAGCAGCTTTACCCTACTCTCAGTTTTTGAGACTAAGGAGGATCAATAATGTAAAAGAGACTTTTGAAGAACAGGCTGGGGATTTAAGATTAAGGTTATTGGCACGGGGGTACCCTAGTACACTAATTGATTCTGCGTATGAGAAGGTGTGTTCTGAGAGTTCTGAAAATCTATGTTTCAGTCAATCTTCTGGTGCTGGAAAATTGTCATATAGTCAGGCAAAGGCAAAAAAGGTGAGAAAAATGAACAATGCCGTAAATAGGTTTATGTTCAGTTTCAGGTTTGGTCCCTTAGATGGAGTAATAAAAAAAGCCATAAAAAAGAATTGGCACATCCTTGCCAGTGACCCGGATTTAAAGAGTATGACAGACGCAGGACCCCTAGTCTCTTATAGACGGTGCAACAATTTAAGAGATCTACTGGTGAAAAACAGGGTGACTTGTCAGTCCACATGGCTCGAGAAATGTTCGCCGGTTGGGAACTTTCGCTGTGGTCACTGCAAGTTTTGCGCCTTGCATATCACCGGTACATCTCTTCAAATTGGTTCCTTTTCTCACCAGGTTAGGCAGTTTATTTCCTGCAAGACGAAATATGTGGTTTATGTGATTGTATGCCCCTGTGGAAGATTTTACATAGGGAAGACAATCAGGTGCATGTACATACGCTTTAGAGAGCACTATAAATCGATTTCCACAGGTAAAGGTTCTCCTAGGCTAATAGAACACATTCGTACAGCACATGAAGGTAATCCCAACATCTTGCGCTTTGCAGGACTAGTCCAGGTTTCCCTGCCTCCACAAGGGGGCGATCTCCATAAATTATTGCTACGTAAAGAAGCAAGTATGATAATAAAATTTGGAGCGCAGGGAAACCTGGGTTTAAATGACCGTAACGACCTGGTGGTATTCTTATAAAATCGGTTTGCATAAAACCAATTTTTGTAAATTATTTTCGAGTGATTGATTCATTCTGGATCTTTTGACAAATGTGTGGTTATGTCATTAAAAAGAATAATATGAATATAATGTATTATGTGTCGATATGACATTGATAAATGCCCCTGTACCTTTCAGTGGAATTTTTTTTTTTTTTTCCCTTTTTTTTCCCTTTTTTTTCCCCGTTTTCATGTTTGTTTTTGAAATGTATGTCACATTGGTTGCATGACCATGTTTTAAATGGGATGTTTTTGTCTGCACTTATGTTAATCACTGTCATGTGTGCATTCCTCTGTTTTTAACGTGCGGTGGTGTGGCCTGGATGCACTCCCCTTTATAAGGTGTGTGTGGCCATTCCCCGACGTGGACCCGTAGAAGTCTGACTTACAGACGAAACGGCCGTCGTCCTTTGGAGGGACTCGCATCCAAGCCACCCCCCGCAATTTTATCTGCACCGATGAAAAGAACGTTTGAATAAAAAAGAATTTGTTTGGCATAGCAGCTGTTTGCGGTCGATTATTCATCTCCCTGTTGAGAGATGAGTGAACCTGAGGTTGGATTTTCAAACCGAAGACCAACTTAATAAATCAAGGTTTGGGGTTCGGATGCTTTACGTATGAACTTCACTCTCAAGAACAAAGCTGTGCTCAGGTACGCTCGGTGCTCAGCCCTGTGCAACTCGCTTGCAGTGTTTCAATGGTGCACACTGGGGATAACATCAGCAAGATTACACGTATTGTGTACACCAAAAAATTGTTTGAAAAAGCTTGCCCACCCTCCCCCGGAAGTGATCTGCTTATTGCTGGCTGTTTGTGGGCGGAGACTCAAACTGCTGTTAAATTACCTGCTCATGGGTTTGGGTCAAGCTCAAGCCAGTCGAGGCTTGGCTCCTTGGCTGTCGGCGAACCGAACCTCCACGGAACCGCTCATCTTTATTCACAAGCAGATCATTTGAAACCCAAGACAAAGAATTTGTGTAATAGTAGCAATGAATCCAGTTCACCATTTCTGTATCAACCCTCTGTTCAGAGCCTGGACAAAGGCCCTGCCACGGCCTAATCAAACAAGTAAAACAGCAAAGTCCAGCACAAATGAACAGTTTCTTCTTTATTTCTTAGAAATTTCAAGTACACGGGACATCAAAATTTTCACAATGAAATCGCTATATTGGACAAGTGGCCAGTAAGTGCCTTTTCCTCAGGGTGCACTATCATGGTCAGCCCTGGTGTAATGTCAGAAATGGTGTCAGGACTTTTCACACAATGTGGACCAGCATGAAAAAACAAATATTTATCAAAATGAATCAGGAATGACTCAGTGAAGATTACTGGCACTGTGGGCTGATGCCAAAGATTAAATCATTTTTGGATGACTTGATAAAAAGCCTTTGTAATTGCCTAATGGTTCTGTGATTAGCAAACTAATTGCAGACCACAAAAAAATGGATTTTTTTTCTCACGTCTGGTTAAGAGGCCATTACTTTTTATTTTGACAGCTTAGAAAAAAGTTATCATGTCTTACTGTATTGCAAATATAAAAATGGCTATTTTTAAGTCCATAAATTATGTTAAACTATAACATACTGTTGATTCAGACAGACAAAGTGTTCATTGTTACAAAAACCTTGTGTATCCTAAGGGTGCCTTCACACTTAGCGATGCAGCAGCGATCCGACCAGCGATCTGACCTGGTCAGGATCGCTGCTGCATCGCTACATGGTCGCTGGTGAGCTGTCAAACAGGCAGATCTCACCAGCGACCAGTGACCAGCCCCCAGCCAGCAGCGACGTGCAAGCGACCCTGCGCTTGCACGGAGCCGGCGTCTGGAAGCTGCGGACACTGGTAACTAAGGTAAACATCGGGTATGGTTACCCGATGTTTACATTAGTTACCAGCGCACACCGCTTAACTTTGCTCTCCTAGCTACAGTACACATTGGGTTAATTAACCCGATGTGTAATGCAGCTACATGTGCAGAGAGCAGGGAGCCGCGCACACTGTTTAGCGCTGGCTCCTTGCTCTCCTAGCTACAGTACACATCGGGTTAATTAACCCGATGTGTAATGCAGCTACATGTGCAGAGAGCCGGAGCCGGCAGCACAGGCAGCGTGAGAGCTGCGGAGGCTGGTAACTAAGGTAAATATCGGGTAACCACCTTGGTTACCCGATGTTTATCTTGGATACAGCTTACCGCAGCTGCCAGACGCCGGCTCCTGCTCCCTGCTCGCTTCATTTGTCGCTCTCTCGCTGTCACACACAGCGATCTGTGTGTCACAGTGGGAGAGCGCCTTTGAAGAAAACGAACCAGGGCTGTGTGTAACTAGCAGCGATCTCGCAGCAGGGGCCAGATCGCTGCTCAGTGTCACACACAGCGAGATCGCTAATGAGGTCACTGCTGCGTCACAAAAAGCGTGACTCAGCAGCGATCTCGGCAGCGAGCTCGCTGTGTGTGAAGCACCCCTTAAGGTTTTTGTGTGTTTGCTTTATATACACAGACTGACAATATATCCATTGTAAAAGAAATTTTGTAATTTACCTAGCTCAAATATCTGATGTGTATTCTTGGGAGATTTGAATTGTGTGAGTTTATTGCCCCAATGTCTGATGCGTGTTCTATCTCTGATTCATCTATGCCCAAAGACAGGCAATTGGAGGGCATGGATCAATAAGACTACAACACATTAACTCTAAAGGCTGCTTTACACGTTTCAATTAAACGTGCGATCGCATTTACGATCGCACTCGCCCCCATTGTGTGTGCTGCACGGGCAATTTGTTGCCTGTGTCGCACAATGCTGTAACCCCCTGTCACACGTCCTTACCTTCCATACGACCTCGCTGTGGGCGGTGAACATCCACTTCCTGAAGGGAGAGGGACGTTCGGTGTCACAGCGACGTCACACAGCGGCCACCCAATAGAAGGGGAGGGGCGGAGATGAGTGGGATGTAAACATCCCGCCCACCTCCTTCCTTCCGCATTGCCGGTGGGATGCAGGTAATCGGTGTTCATCGTTCCCGGGGTGTCACACACAGCGATGTGTGCTGCCTCGGGAACATTGAACAACCGGATGTTCAATTTTTAGAAAATGAACGACGTGTATGCGATCAACGTTTTTGCGTACAATCGAAATCGCAAGTAGGTGTCACACGCAACTACAACACTAACGATGCAGGATGTGCGTCACTTACGACGTAACCCAGCCGACACATCGTTAGATATATTGTAGCGTGTAAAGCCCGCTTTAGGCTTGCAATTTTTGTGCAAGCCTCTATTTAAGATCAGATGAAACATAGCAAAGACAGAAGCTCATGTACGTGCACCGTGAGATGTCCGGTCAGTGTTGGGATTTCAGGAGTTTTCTGTCTTTGGCATGCTTCAATGACTGATATTCCAGGCAGTTGATGTTCAAAAGCTCTTTAGTGATGTAAGTAACTGTACTTAATTGTATGTTGAATATACAAAAGTGTATGCAATATCATACTTTTCCTTTAAGTTTGTATTTCATATTAACCTTTATAATAAAATTACTTAATTGCCTTCTTTAAAGCCGTATCTGAACCTTAGTGTTAAATAATTTGGCAAAACACATAATTACTTAGGTTGAAAAAAGACCTAGGTTCATCTAGTTCAACCTTCCTCCACCAGTTCTACATTTTCTCACTAAGTCATTTATAACCAACAATGTTGTGTGTACTGAGGAAATCATCCAGCACTTTTTTAAAAGCCATTATAGTATCTGCCATTACTACCTCTTGTGGTAGGGCATTCCACAGTCTGAATTCTAACTGTAAAGAACTCTTTCCTATTTAGGTACCGGAATCGGTTTTCTTCCACTCGCAGTGTATGCCCCCTGGTCCTTAGTACTGTCTTTGGAAATAATAAGTCATGTGCCAGTCCTTTATATGGACTACACATGTATTTATACATATAAATGAGATCTCCTCTGAGACATCTTTTTTCTAAGCTAAACAAATCTAACTTTTTCAACCTCTCATCATATGGGAGGCCTTCCATTCCTTGTAGTAGTCTAGTTACTTGCCTTTGAACTGATTAACTTCTGTTGTCCTTTTTAAAATGTAGAGCCCATAACTGAATGCCATATTCTAGATGTGGCCTTACAAGTGATTTATAGAGGGGTAACAATACATTGGGATCACGGGATCTAATCTCTCTTTTTATACACCCTAAAATTCTGTTTGCTTTTGCAGCTGCTGCCTGACATTGAGTGCTGCATCTCAGCCTATTTGTAATGAGAATAACCAAGTCCTTCTGTTCTGTAGTCCCGAGTTTACTTCCATTTAATGTATACAAAGCTATAGGATTACTCTGTCCTAGGTGCATTACTTTACATTTATCAACATTAAATCTCATTTGCCAAGTATCTGCCCATTCTGACATCTTATCCAGATCTTTTTGTAATATTGTACTATTAAGGTCAGATTTTAATATTCTACATAGTTTGGTGTCATCAACAAAGACTGACACTTTACTATCTATCCCATCCACAAGGTCATTAATAAAAAGATTAAAAAGAATCGGTCCTAGCACAGATCCCTGTGGCACCCCAGTCCTGACTATAGCCCATTTAGAATATGTACCATTTATGACTACTCTTTGTTTCTTATCTTTTAGCCAATTACTTACCCAGTTGCATATAGTTTACCCTAGTCCTTGCTTCTGGAGCTTCAGTATAAGGCTATTATTATGTGGTACAGTATCAATTGCCTTTGCAAAGTCCAAATAAATCACATCAGCTGCATTACCAATATCCAGGTTTGCATTTATCTCCTCATAGAACCCCAACAGGTTGGTTAGACACGACTTATCTTTCATTAATCCATGCTGTCTGTCAGTTATTATATTATATTCTGCAATATATTTTTGCATGTCATCCCTTAAAATGCCCTCAAAAACTTTGCATACTACTGATGTCAGGCTTACTGGATGGTAGTTGCCTGGATCCACTGTGGCGCCCTAGCCAGCCAGGTAGTCACAGATAGGGCCCCGCATTACACCTGTCCCTCATAGGTAACACACACAGCCAAACACTAAAACCCTAGTCCCCCCTCAGTGCTTGATGGACACACCAGGGGGTGGAACCAGGCGGTTGGAAGACGCCCACCTAGGAGTCTCAGACAGCCTGAGGCGGGAAAGTAGACACAACAGTTTGAAAGTTTAAGTTGGAGAGGTGTGTGGAATGGAGCTGTGTGCAACTCCAGCAGAGGAGAGAAACCTATTTGAGCAGGTGCCAGGGTAGGAGACCTGGTACCTTTGGTTAGGAGGCGGACGGCGGTCTCTGTCTGCAGGAGCCGGGAAGACGGCTCAGTGGAACCGAGGTGGACCGGGACAGGGTTGTAGCCTGGGGAACTGATCCGGGGAACCGACTCGGAAACCGGAGCACAAAGTATGGTACTCAGACCCTGAAGCTAGGTCCAGAAGCTACTGGGGGCTAGCTAATTAACTGATTGAGGCCAGGACTATAGGTCCTGTCCCACCCAAAGTCCCGACTGAAGACAACAGCCCAACGAGGGGGATGGAAAGCCACTGCCACGGCTCAGAGATCCCATGGGCCAGCACCTGTGGGCAACGGGCTCCTTAGGAGACCACAAGCCGGGAGCGGACTCCTAAAGTTGCAAACACAGGCAGTCCACCATCACACACAGGTGTTAGGAGAAAGACAGAGACCACCAGCCGGGTGGGGGACCAGACTGCAGCCGGCTGTGGGCACCGACCACTATCACCTTGGTTTACCAGAGATTCTTGTGTTTACTAATAGTGAGTACATCAGCACCCTCCGGTCGCCCATCTCCCTGCACCGCCAACCAAACCCAACGGGTCCCGGGGCCACCATCCCTGCCAACGGAGGGGTTAACAACTTGCTGACGAACATCTCCCCCAGGTGCCCCGTAACTTCAGCGGTGGTGTCCACCTTCACCACATCCCGTGGGTGGCGTCATGAACTTAACACGGCTCCGGCCGTACACCTACGTCTCCAAACCACCACTCCCCTTTTAGTTGAAGTAACCGCGAGACCCCCGGGTCCGGAGAGCCTCGAGCCACCCACTAAAGGTCCGGATCCGAGCGTCTCGGCTGCCGAGCACGGGGCGGTACACCACTTTCCTACCTTTCTTAAAAGGGCAGAATATATGGACTTCATCAAAGATAAAAGGCAACAACTTCAAAAAGCATTTATATGAAAACGGAGACAGAAGTCTTTAAATTTGCTTAATGAACACTATACCCCATAATAACATAGTACCCAATCAACAGCGCTAGTGCACATAAAAAAAGTTTTTTATTTTTAATTGGTCAGACACAAAGTATAACAAGGGTATAGACAATAACAGTGTTTTAAGAGCAGGTTAAGACAGAGAGAGGCAATTAAATCCCCATGTGAAGCCGCATGTTGCAAAGGTACATACAATGATATAGGTGGTACGCTTAATTCCCCACAGTGGTGAGCGCTGGGTCATCAAGTGAAAACATTCAGGATAGCGAGCTGACTTCCAGAAGGATAATATACAGGACAGGATCGCAAAAAAAAAAAAAGACTGAGCCTGTCTTGAGGGATATACTACCTGAGCGACCCCTTATGACGGCCCGTCGGGGTCGGAGCCTGTGTGATATGCTGGTCCACACTCACTATGTGACACAACATAAATCACCATTTTCGATTGGACGCCCTAGATGTGGATCCTTCCCTTGCGGTTCATGCCTCGCATGTCGGCATGGGAAACATTATCAGAGCGACATGTTTTGCCTCTTCCAATGGATCCAAAATGTTCGAGATCCGACATTATATTTCTTGCAGTAACGCGGGCGTAATTTATTATGCCACATGTGAATGCAAGTTAATATATGTCGGACTCACAAGTCGTGAACTAAGGGTCAGGACGAGGGAACACATCAGGGATATTATTGCTGCCAAGCAGGCCAAACCCGAGGCTGTTGATACTCTTAAGACTATCCCCCGCCACTTCAGGCTGTATCACGACTCGGACCCCTCAGGTTTCAAGGTGAGAGGCATTGATCGGGTGCACCTGGGACTGAGAGGTGGGGATATCCATAAGGCGTGGGCACGGGCGGAATGTCGGTGGATTTTTCTCCTCGACACAGTGGTACCCAGTGGACTGAATGAAAGACATACGTTTGCATCTTTCTTGTGATCCAGTGTCTCTCTTCTGCGGCTCCTTTGATTTAATGGGCTCTATGGTTGTTTGTATGTTCCCTGTGTTGATCGCCGTCTTTTGAGTCTTTTTAATGTAATTTTATCCTTTTTTTTATTAATTAAATTTTTTTTCTTGTTTATTTGTTTTCACAGTCTCTCATCTATTCTATTGTTTTGTGTCCCTGCCCGATGACCCTCATGTCATTTTCTCAAGTTACTGCTCTACTGCTCAGGAAAAGAAGTGAATAACAAATTGGAAATGCAATAATAAAGAAAATACTTTTATGTGTGATCATTATTAATTCATGTTATTTAATTGTATTGTTATTATTAACTTATATGAGTATTTGGTGATCTACTTTTCAATTTTCTACCTTGTATGATGCTTCTAGCCTGTTGTATACAATTTTATGGCTTTGCCCTCACTTTTGCCAGTACCTGACATGAGATTTGCAGTCGCACTTACTGGTTGCAGGACTGGGCATGCTCAGTAGGTGCGGCTCTCCCTGCAGTGTCCCCTGGGTAGAACTGACGTCACTAAGGGGGTTTTCCCAGCCCAGGCGACGCTGGAGTAGCCGCCCATACTGATGCTGCACTTCCCAGCCCTTTGGAAATGCGACAGGTGCTGCAAATGCCATGGTATTAAGGCAGGTATATAAAGCCCACTTTCCCCTGGTTGTCCACGGTCCCCCGAGGAAGTCATTTGCACGAAACACGTGTTGGGACTGCTCCACATGTGTCCCCGCATGTGCCCTTACTTACTCTGGTAAGCTCCACTCTGGTTTTTGCGCTGTGGTGATGTTACATGTAATTGCTGGCTTAATATGTATGGACATTTTTTTTTTTTTTGCGATCCTGTCCTGTATATTATCCTTCTGGAAGTCAGCTGGCTATCCTGAATGTTTTCACTTGATGACCCAGCGCTCACCACTGTGGGGAATTAAGTGTACCACCTATATCATTGTATGTACCTTTGCAACATGCAGCTTCACATGGGGATTTAATCGCCTCTCTCTGTCTTAACCTGCTCTTAAAACACTGTTATTGTCTATACCCTTGTTATACTTTGTGTCTGACCAATTAAAAATAAAAAACTTTTTTTATGTGCACTAGCGCTGTTGATTGGTGACTATGTGATTATGGGGTATAGTGTTCATTAGGCAAATTTAAAGACTTCTGTCTCCGTTTTCATATATATGCTTTTTGAAGTTGTTGCCTTTTATCTTTGAAGTCCATATATACTGCCCTATGTTTTCTAAATTCGGTTAAAATTGTTAGGTAGTGGGACTGCTACACTATAAAGCCAATGCACTAATTACATAGGCTAACAAAAATTAGAAGGACTGCAATATAGACAGCAAGAGATGAAGAGGAGAGACTCTGATTCAATGCTGGTACAATATTACAAAGAATCTAACTCCAAGACTGGCAAAGGCTAAGCACTTAGCACAAAGCTAGCTATAATTCCAAGGATAGATTGTAATACACACTGCAAGAGATGGACAGGTGGGCCTTTGACTAAATTTTGTTTTAATTTCAAGAAGACTAAGACTTCTACCCTGAAAAAGCCTAAACATTCAGTGGAAGGCCTTGCAAAAATTCCAAGGATGGTAGCAATACACGCAGCAAAAGATGTAGGAGAGAACCTCTGACTAAATTTTGTGTCAGTTCTAAAAGGATTCAGAGTCCTACCCTGTTACATAAGAAAAGGGGAAACAAAACTGACAAAAGTCCACAAATAAAGGTTAAAATATATATTGTACTTTATTTAAAAAAAAAAACAATATTGAAAGGAATAGATACCACAAGCAAATAATTACAATACTATTGTCCAATCACAATACAACAAAAAAGGTGGAGAATGAAAATAATAATAAATAAATTGGTAAGTATTGGGGCAAAGAAATGGGAGCAAATAGAAAGATGGCTCTAGTGAATGTCATACCCAAGAGCGTTAAGGTAGTGCTTGCAAGTAATTGTGGTCACAAACAATATTGACACTTTGGGCACAATTTTGCCATTTGTACTTAGAAGTGTACTTACTTTTGTTGCCAGTAGTTTAGACATTGATGGCTATGTGTTTAGAAATTTAGAGAACACCAAATTTACACTGTAATACAAGCTGTACACTGACTTCTTAACATTGTAGCAGAGTGTCATATCTTTAGTGTTGTCCCATGAAAATATATAATAAAATACATTGTTGATATGTTTTTTGTTTGCTATTATACATGCATACGCTGTGTGCAGAATTATTAGGCAAATAAGTATTTTGGTCACATGATAATTTTTATACATGTTGTCCTACTCCAAGCTGTATAGGTTTAAGAGCCAACTACCAATTAAGTAACTCAGGTGATGTGCATCTCTGTAATGAGGAGGGGTGTGGTGTAATGACATCAACACCCTATATAAGGTGTGCTTAATTATTAGGCAACTTCCTTTCCTTTGGCAAAATGGGTCAGAAGAGAGATTTGACGGGCTCTGAAAAGTCCAAAATTGTGAGATGTCTTGCAGAGGAATGCAGTAGTCTTGAAATTGCCAAACTTTTGAAGCGTGATCACCGAACAATCAAGAGTTTCATGGCAATAGCAAACAGGGTCGCAAGAGGCATGTTGGGCAAAAAAGGCGCAAAATAACTGCCCATGAATTGAGGAAAATCAAGCATGAAGCTGCCAAGATGCCATTTGCCACCAGTTTGGCCATATTTCAGAGCTGCAACATTACTGGAGTATCAAAAAGCACAAGGTGTGCCATACTCAGGGACATGGCCACGGTAAGGAAGGCTGAAAAACGATCACCTTTTAACAAGAAACATAAGATAAAACGTCAAGACTGGGCCAAGAATTAGCTTAAGACTGATTTTTCAAAGGTGTTATGGACTGATGAAATGAGATTGACTCTTGATGGGCCAGATGGATGGGCCAGAGGCTGGATCAGTAAAGGGCAGAGAGCTCCACTCCGACTCAGACGCCAGCAAGGTGGAGGTGAGGTACTGGTATGGGCTGGTATCATCAAAGATGAACTTGTGGGACCTTTTCGGGTTGAGGATGGAGTGAAGCTCCAGACCTACTGCCAGTTTCTGGAAGACAACTTCTTCAAGCAGTGGTACAGGAAGAAGTTGGTATCGTTCAAGAAAAACATGATTTTCATGCAGGAAAATGCTCTATCACATGTATCTAACTACTCCACAGTGTGGCTGGCCAGTAAAGGTCTAACAGATGAAAAAATAATGGCATGGCTCCCTTGTTCACCTGATCTGAACCCCATAGAGAACCTGTGGTCCCTCATAAAATGTGAGATCTACAGAGAGGGAAAACAGTACACCTCTCGGAACAGTGTCTGGGAGGCTGTGGTGGCTGCTGCACGCAATGTTGATCATAAACAGATCAAGCAACTGACAGAATCTATGGATGGTAGGCTGTTGAGTGTCATCATAAAGAGAGGTGGCTATATTGGTCACTAATTTTTTTGTGTTTTGTTTCTGCATGTTAGAAATGTTTGTTTCTAAATTTTGTGCAGTTATATTGGTTTACCTGGGGAAAATAAAATAGACAAATGAGATGGGAATATATTTGGTTTTTATTAAGTTGCCTAATAATTCTGCACAGTAATAGTTACCTGCACAAACAGATATCCTCCTAAGATAGCCAAATCTAAAAAAAAACACTCCAACTTCCAAAAATATTAAGCTTTGATAATTATGAGTCTTTTGGGTTGATTGAGAACATAGTTGTTTATCAATAATAAAAAAAATCCCCTAAAATACAACTTGCCTAATAATTCCACACTTGGTGTATATAGTTTCTAATCTATGTAACAGAACTTTTGTTATTCAGTGAAATGGTTTTAATCACACTAGAGTGGAACACATAATAAAAGATTGTGAACTATGGCTTTTATTTTTAAAGAGATCTGTAGGATTGGTAGTGGGACGGATCTCTCCCTTCAGTACAGGTTTTATAACTGGCCTTCTCCACAGTTCTTATTTAAACTTGCAGTAAAGAGCAAGATGTGGTTCAGTAAGGATTGAGATTGCTGAACAGCAGATTCGGTGCATGGAGGGCCGTGTGAAGTAACACAAACCCAATACTAGAGACCTGGACAGCAGCTAAACGGACACTGGAGGATAGACCCTGCACCCAAAGGTCCCACAGAGGTGCAACTGTGATACGGACTTTTGTGAAGGATGACATAGGTCTGTTCCAGTTACGCTCTAGAAATTCCATATCTGTGGAAATGTTTTGGACAATAAAAAGAGTAGACTGTTGGTGTGAACTAACTCCTGGGTCACTGCCTCACGTTTCTGGCTAATCAACCCCGCTTCCTCATACATACATATACATATATATTATATCCTACCTTGGAGAATAAATAAAAATTACATCTGTCTAAATGCTGCTCAACCATTTCTATTTGGGGCTGTTTGGCTACAAAGAAGTTAGACAGATCATACAGGTCACGTTAAATTATTTTCCATATGTAGAAAGTATCCTTTTTTGCCAAAGGGGAGAATGAGTTTCCTGGTAGTGCTGTTGAGACTGAAGAAAATAAACTCTGAAAAAGTGTAAGGGTGGTGAGGTCAGGGAGTCTGGCGAGCTTCCTCACAAGAATGCTGGCAAACAAACTTAACCTAACATCCTAAATAAACACTCCATCACAATGACTTACTTTTTTCCATAGCATTAAGTCACTTTGCAAATACTATATGTGTCTGTATTTGACTTCTTCTTTTGATAAAATGCTTTAATCAGCATTTTCAAGTAAAACTCAAAGCAAGCCACTAGACTGTAAAAAGGAAAGAAATAGATTAAAGATACAGAAGGTAGATAAAGGCTTTTATCATCACACATGATATAGTGATCTGATCCTTTCGAATTATTCAAATATATGGCTTCCTCATGTAGCTGTTTTATAACTGCAGATTACAATATTACCAGTATTATTTGAAATGGTTTCTGCTTTCTGAAAAATGTTTTTTTTTGTTCCTGAACAATAATAATAATAATTTGTTCAGGTAATAAGAAGTTTGGAACACAGTACCTTGCTATATATATTCTTGGTATGTTTCTATTATTCTACCAGTTAGCTACCTTAGCACATCACAGAAAAAAAGAAGTTATATTTACCAATACCTTGTCACAATACTAATATACTGTAGGAAGCAGCAAACCCAGTGATAAAAGGTGGAGGCAGGGGCATAACAATTGCAGGGATTTCAAATGGGCCTGGGTGTACAGCGGGCCCACTGACCCTAGGGTGTGTTTCAGCTGGATGTGTGTCCAAGGGCGCTTATCCAGCTGAAATGAATTTCAGCACAGAGACTCGTCAGGTCTTTGCACTGCAATGTGCTGGCCGCCGAATAAAGATATGAATATTCACTGCTCCCCATGCCTATAATCCCGCCCACCTCTTGCACTGAAGTCGGTGCTGAGAGGAGGGTGGGATTATAGATGTAGGGAGCAGTGAATATTTATGTTCATTAATAGAAACAAGTAACAATCTTACTGACGTTCTTACTGAGTCAATCATTGTCTTCATCTGAGAGTGCTCAGGTGTGCTCCGCCATCCAGGTATATCATACAAGTAAAGCAGAAAAGGATTCCCAGCACATCCTCTGGATTAAAAAGTAATTATCTTTATTCCAAGTTACATTAAAACATGGCGTGAGGTTATCGACCACTCCTGGCCCTTACGCATTTCCAGCGCATTAATGCGCCCTAAAGCGGGCTTTACACACTACGATATCATTAATGAATTATCGTCGGGGTCACAGTGTTTGTGATGCACATCCGGCATCATTAACGATATCGCAGTGTGTGACACTTATGAGCGACCTTAAATGATCACAAAAGCAGTCAAAATCGTTTGCCGCGGAGAGGTCGTCCTGAAACAAAAATTCGTTTTCTGCATATTAGCGATGTTGTTCCTCGTTCCTGCGGCAGCACACATTGCTGTGTGTGACACCGCAGGAGCGACGAACATATCCTTACCTGCCTCCACTGGCAATGCGGAAGGAAGGAGATGGGCATGATGTTATGTCCCGCTCAAACCGCCCCTCCACTTCTATTGAAAGCTTGCCGTGTGACGTCGCTGTGACGCCGCATGAACCACCCCCCTTAGAAAGGAGGCAGATCGCTGGCCAGAGCGACGTCGCAGGGCAGTTTAGTCCGTGTGATGGGGGTAAGCGAGGTTGTGCGGCATGGGCAGCGATTTGCCCGTGTCACACAACCGACGGGGGCAGGTACGATCGCTTGCAATCTCACTAGCGAGATCACAGCATGTAAAGCCCGCTTTAGTCATAGGATATCAATGTAAAATACAAGTGAGTATTTAAAGAGGTGAACAACCAATCACGTACTATTATAAAAAAACATCTAAAAAGGAAAACAGCCTTTCAAAATATGATTAAACGTATGCATATTTTCATTGAAACACATGTAGACTCTTTCTCAAACATATTCTGAGTAAGAATTTATCCGTTTATATTTTTGAATATATATAATATACTGTAGGTAATCACCTGTAGTGTGCCCAGGGGTCTACTGACAGCTCAGCCTATCCTTACCATCAGAAGCCAAAGTGAAGACCCATTATCCATCAGCATAACATTAATGTTTGGGCCATGGACCCCACATACAACTCTGCAAATATTTTAAGTTTTATATGCAGACGTCTGCTCTCAGAGAAAGTGTCAAGACCAGCTAATGCAGGCCATCAATGTGGTGGTAACACAGCTCCAGGGTCTGTCCACTGCTATGTCCGCCCTGCCTACCGCTTCTACCTTATCTGACCAATCCTCCTCTTGGTAGTCAGTCTATCCGAGGGAACAATCTTATTCCTTGGTTTCTGGTGGAACTGCTAAGCTCTATTTTCCACTTCCTCCCCCTATGGTGGAAACCCCACGGAGAGACGTGGCTTCATCAGTCAGTGGCTGATCTATTTTACACTCCACGCAAACCTGTTTCCCTTAGATCAGACCAAGATAGCATTTATGATCTCTTTGCTGCCTTTATAAGCCCTTGCCTGGGCAAACCCCATTTGGGAGTGTGGAGATCTGGAGACTTGCAATATTTGGAGATTCTTGGATATGTTCTGTGAGGTATTCAAGGTTGTAAGCCATACCTCCTATGCTGATTCATCCTTGTTGACTTTAAGGCAGAACACGGACACCGAGTCTCAGTATGCCTTACGTTTCCGCATCTTAGCGGTGGAGCTGGCATGGAACAAAGAAGCCCTGGTGGTGACCTTTTGGCATGGCCTGTTTGGTCACATCAAGGATAAATTGGCTTGCAGAGACCTACCATCCTTGCTGGATGCCCTTATCCACCTAGCCACTAGGATAGATCTCTGTTTCCATGAGCAACATCAGAAACAGGCCTCAGCATCTCTTCGTGTTAAAGGCCCACCCAGACTAATGCAGGAAGCCAGCACCGGGCCACTTGGTCACTGCGCTCCAATTCTTAAGTGGGCTTTACACACAGCGACATCGCTAGCGATGTCACTGGTGAAAGCACCCGCCCCTGTTGGTTGTGTGTCATGGGCTAATCGCTGCCCATGGCGCACAACATCGCTAGGACCCGTCACACATACTTACCTTCCTATGGCCGGCGAACCGCCTCCTTTCTAAGGGGGCGGTTCATTCGGCGTCACAGCGGCGTCACTAAGCGGCTACCCAATAAAAGTGGAGGGGCGGAGATGAGTGGGCCGAACATCCCGCCCACCTCCTTCCTCACTGCGGGCGGCCGCAGGTACGGTGATGTTCCTTGTTCCTGCGGTGTCACACATAGCGATGTGTGCTGCTGCAGGAACGATAAACAACCTGCGTCCTGCAACAGCAATGATATTCGGGAAAGGAACGATGTGTCAACGATCAACGATTAGGTAAGTAATTTTGATCGTTAACGGTCGTTCCTGCGTTTCACACGCAACGACGTTGCTAACAAGGCCAGATGTGCGTAACGAATTCCGTGATCCCAACGACATCTCGTTAGCGATGTCGTTGCATATAAACCCCGCTTTAGAGATTCCTGTGTGTGGATACAACTCTGTGTGGTATGCGTGACCCTATCTTGCTATCTTGCGTTCCTGGGACTCCATTCACCTTCATGCGTTCAGATGCAGAGACCACTGTAAAGATACCACACCACACTAGTTATTTCTTCCTCATGCTTGTTTTAAATTTTCTTAACACCTTCATGGCAGACATGGTAACTGACATCCTTTCACCTTAGCTGTTGGAATACTCTTTTTCCTAAGCTTCCCAATATGGGTATAGCGGACACTGCCTGATGTTCTCCTTCAGCTTCCCTCATCATTCTGAATTTCTCCTTGGTACTCTAGGACCATCTCCTTGTCCTTCACACTCTTTGTCCATCATCCCCAGGATGGTTCAACTGAGCCTGTCAGGGTGAGTTGTAGGTTCCAGACCTCTAGAAGTGACTTTGGTTGCAGGACCGGCCCTCGCACCTAGGCCCACATCCTCTCCTGTTCAAATCCACTCTTCATCTCAATCCCAAGATGGACGGTTTTATTACTATTTTTCTCCTCACACTATCGTTCTCTATTTTATCTAAAATCATAGGTCCAACCTTACTACTTTGAGTCCTATGTTTGCATTACCTAAAATAACCACTAGATTTCTAGATTTCTTATCATAAAATATATTTTAAACTCTACTTCATGTAAAACCTGTCTAACTGCTACTTATAATTTACACATACATTCAAATTTCTTTATCACACAAACATATAATACAAGATAATATAATCATTTACATTACTGGGGCTCAACCAACTGCTACACTAGCTCCAAACCTCCAGTTTCATTAGCTTCCCCATGTCGGACCACCAGCCACTGAGCCAATGCAGTTTGAGGGGGCTACACTTTCTGTACAGGAATGACAAGGTACAGAGAGAACATTTGTATGTACTGTGGTGGTAAGGGATATTTTGTTTGCCAGTACCCAGTGAGATTGGGAAACTGCAGAACTTAGGGCTAGCTGTAGAGATGACCCTAGGTGAGAATACATGCTCTTCAAAGCTTCTGATAAAAGTTACCTTGACCTGGCAGGAGTGGTCCCTTTCCGCTGCTGCACATCTGGATTCTAGCTCCGCGGGCAACATCATACATCTGTATCTGGTCTTTCAACTTCAACTCCCTACTCAACGGCTAAATCATCCCCTGTCTGTTGCCTTCATTGATGGTCAACTCCTGGCAGAACCTGTTTGTTCTATTGTGTTGCCATTTATGCTGCAAATTGGAGTTTTGCATACTGAGAGGGTTACCTTCTATGTGCTTTCCAGGTCTGTGAATTCAGCTCTCCTAGCTATTCCATTGCTGTGTCAATATGCTTCAATTATTACCTGGTCCTCTGGTTAGGTACTTCATTGGGTAAAACACTTTACTTACAACTACGTAGCCAAGGTAACACCCAAGACATTGCTCCCTGTGCTTTCAAATCTTGCCTTGCTGCCCATCCTTTACCATGCCTTTCTGATGTCTTCTTTGAAAGAAAGGCTGAGGTTCTGCCACCCCACAGACTCTATGACTGTTACGTTGAACTTTTTTCTAGTACGACACCACCTTGAGGATGGGTGTATCAATTATCTCTACCTGATACTCAATATATAAGATAAATTAAGATTTTAATACTACACATTAGCATTATCTTCTATTAAATAAATCGAGTATAAGGTAGTGCCTCACTCAGCACCTCAGAAGCATCAAAAAAACCCTTCCGATGTCTGTTTCACATTCTACCAGTTACCGCTTCTTCAGGGAAGGTATAACCATATCTACATTACAGGAACTTAAATAGGCGGTCACATGACCAAATTGGTCCACAGTTCAAGGACCTAGCGCTGGTGTTCAGCCAACCCCGAGTCAGTATAATTGGTGCATGCGCACTGCATTACACGTGCCCACAAACAGCAACCCCAGCAATCCAGGAGGAGGGATCAAATGAGTGCACTGCATCTCTGGTAACCATTGCATCAGCTCTGTACAGTACAAGCAAATGAATGATTGCAGATTCAAGTCTCCTAAGGGGACAAGTAAATACAATGAAAAGTGAGAGAAAAAGTTTTAAAAAATATGAAAAACATTTAAAAAAACACAAGACTTCAAATCACCCCCCTTTGTCCCATTGAAAATAAAACAAACAATTAAAATATTTTTTTAAAAACACACATACCGGTAATTAGCACTGCCACCTATAGAAATGCCCAATCTATCAAAATATAAAATAAATTTTTGGCAAAGGGTGTAATGTAAAAATAATTTAGATGACAGAATTGCAAGGGTTTTTGTTGGGTCGCCGCAACATTGCAATAAGAGGCAATCAAAACATTACATTTATACCAAAATGGTATAATTAAAAACGTCAGCTCAGGGCACAAAAAAATAAGCCATTACAGAGCACCAGATCCCGAAAAAAATGAAAACGTTACGAGTCTTAGAAAATGGTGGCAAAAGAGTAATTTTTTTTTTACAGATTTCTGAAATTTTTCCCATCATTTAAATAAAGAAAAAACTATACATGTTTGGTATCTATGAACTCGTACTGACCTGGGGAATCATAGCGCCAGATTAATTTTACCATATAGTGAACATGGTAAATAAAAAAAAAAAACCTATTGTGGAATCAAACTTTTTTTTGCAGTTTCACAGCAATTACACTTTGCGGCAGAATGAATGGTGTCATTCAAAATTTCAAGTTATCCCGCATAAAATCAAGCTTTCATATGGCTATATTGATGGAAAAACAAGAAAGTTATGGCTCTTGGAAGAAGAGGAGGAAAAAAAGAAAGCGCAAAAATGGAAATTGGTCCAGGTTAATCCATTCTAATAAATTTTGAATAATAAAAGGTCTTTCATAAGGTGCATTTACACTGCATGTTCTTCGGTAACAAGTGATCCTGAGAATGCTAATTTCCCAACAATCACACAATGTGCATAGGTTGGCGATCACTCAATGAAGAAGCAAATTGCTTGGTTGTCAGATTTAACTGATCTTTTGGCTGGGTTAAGGGGCACTTTGCACGCTACGACATCGCAGCTGCAATGTCAGTGGGGTCAAATCGAAAGTGACGCACATCCGGCGTCACAGTCGATATCGTAGTGTGTAAATTCTTTTTGATACGATTAACGAGCGCAAAAGCGTTGTTATTGTATCATCGGTGTAGGGTCTGGCATTTCCATGAATTGGGAAATACCGATGTTACAATGTTGTTCCTCATTCCTGCAGCAGCACACATCTCTGTGTGAGAAGCCGCAGGAGAGAGGAACATCTCCTACCTGCGTCCTGCGGCTCCCGCCGGCTATGCGAAGGAAGGAGGTGGGTGGGATGTTTACGTCCTTCTCATCTCTGCCCCTCCGCTTCTATTGGCCGCCTGCCGTGTGACGTTGCTATGACGCCGCACTACCCGCCCCTTAATAAGGAGGCGGGTCGCCGGCCAGAGCGACGTCGCAGGGCAGGTGAGTGTGTGACGCCCTGGACCCCCAGGGGTCACAGTACACTAACAACACACACACACACCCCTCCCCTGGTTAGGTGACACCAGTCAATCAAACCCTTGTTGCCACCCTCCAGGCTTGATGTCCACACCAGGTGGGGTGGAGCCAGGCGGATGACCATGCCCACCGAGGAGTTCACAGGCCTGGAGGCGGGAAAAGACAGTAGAGATTGTGGTAGTGGAATTGAGAGGAGTGAAAACTGTTGTTGGCTGGGTTGGAGCCTAGGCACGTTCAGCAAAGTCGGCAGATGGTGGTGGCCGTCTGCAGGAGTTGGTGTAGGTCAGCGGAACCGTAGGACCGGGGTCGGGCAGTGGCCCGCCGGTACCGAACCGGGGAGCAGATTGAAGCTAAGCACCAAGGCAGGGTACTCACACTAGGAGCTGCCGTAAAAGGTCAAATTCTCTGATTGCGGTCTGGACCTCAGGGGTTCATTCCCACCTAAGTCCAGTCAGAACGCAACAGCCCAACCCGTCCGGATAAGTGCCACCGCCAAGGGCCAGAGATCCAAGGGTCAGCGCCTGCGGGCAAACGGGCTCTCCCGACACGTACACGCCGGGGATCGGACTACCTGTGAGAAGCCTTAAGAGTCGAATACACTTACACAGGTGCAGGAAAACGCCAGCCGCCATCAACCCATCCGGGGAGAGTGAGAACACCGCAGCCGGCTGTGGACCCCATCTATCCAGCAGTTTGGTTTACTAGAGACTCTGTCCTTTTGTGTCTGAGTGAGTACAACAAAGCCATGCGACACCGCGCTGCACCACAACGTTGCACCTGCGCCCAAGCTGCCTCTCCGCCTCGGCACCTGCACCTATACCTCCTCCCTACTCCCAAACCGGGGCCCCGGGACCAACAGCCCCTACCCATGGAGGGGTCAACACCTCAGCTGCTCTCCGCCATCGTTCCCAGGATCCCCCCTCACCAGCAGCGGTGGTGCCCACCATCACCACAACCCGTGGGTGGCGTCACGACCGACATCCCAAACATCCACCAAAAACCTCCTCTTTTCACTCGTGGGCGAGGAGGCGCTGCTCGAGCCCCAGGTCCGGCCCCGTGCTCGAGCCACCGAGGAGCAGAAGCACCGGACCCGAGCGCCAGCGAGACCAGAGGAGCGGCGTTCCTACCCCTCCGCCCGCGACAACTGCATGTGAAGCTGCCGTTGCGATAATGTTCGCTACGCCAGCTATCACCATGATATCGCAGCTGCGACGGGGGCGGAGTCTATCGCGCTCGACATCGCAGCATCGGCTTGCGATGTCGTAGTGTGCAAAGTGCCCCTAAAAATCATCGTTCTCGGCAGCACGTATTCGCCCTGTGTAAGCAGGATCTGTGTTTCTGAGTAAAATGACTACCTATGCTTACCTAACTAAAAAAGCTATGGAACATGATGTAGAAATTCTGAGATTGTTTACAGCTGCAGATCATGTAGTGTACACCAAAACCTAGGATGTGAGTTATTTTTCTCAGGAGATGACGAGTAATTCTGGATATTATGCAATAACATGAGAAAGAGATGATAAAATCAGTACTCATTCAGTAATGTATTTGTGGGGCCCCGAGGCTCGGTGTCGGTGCAGCTGTGCATTACCTTCAGGGACTCCACGCGGCTGGATCTTGTCACAGGTAGGAAATCCTCTATTTTGATTGTCGTGACGCCACTCTCAGAATTGCGGTCAGTGGAGACCGCCACTGCAGATTAAGGGATGCCTGGGGCTGATGGTGGGTGCAGTCAGTTGTAATAGCCTCCTGAGAGTGAGGCAAGCCCCAGGGCCCTGTGTAAGTGTGTGGAACCACAAGGCGCAGAATAACTCAACACAAGCAGAATGTCTTTCAGGGGTTTTACTCACATTAGGTGGCAGGGTGAGTAACCCGGGCGTAGCTGGGATGAACCAGGCTGGAACCAGGTGTCCTTCAGGCTGACTGATGAGGGTGGCTACCGACTCGCCTTCCTTAGCCCTTTGTGTTTTGGGGTAACCCCTGCTTGAAGCCCTGCTGGGGTCGCCCAGGGAAGTTGCTGGTGCCTCTCTCCCCTTCCTTTTGGCCCGTTTGCTTGTAGCCTGGACCAGGTCACTCCGGCTGCTTGCCTCCTGTGAGCTATGGGCCCTCACTTTGCTACGTGGCTGCGGACTCTGTAGTGTTGTCTTGGGGGTGTAAAGTGCCCCCTCATGCAGGTTTGGCAAAGGACAGGTGGATCTATCCCTGCACTGGGACCTGCTACCCGTTTGGGCCTGGTATCTCCCTGACAGTCTCCTTACTTTCCACTCCGTTGCTCTCTCTTTAGTCGTGGGTGGATTTCGGGCAGCACTACCAGGTGACCGTTCTCCCCCGTCGGTAGTCACTGCGCGTACGTTGTCAGAATCGTGTAGAGCTACAGGGTCTGCTTCTGCTCTCCCTGAACTTCACCACTCAACCGTTTTTCGGCTCACTCTTCCCTCCTCTCCTATTCTTGCCTACGTCACCTAGCAACCAGGCTCTCTACCACACCCCTCGAGTGGAGATGGAGGCTTCGCCCCCTCCTGGGATCCCCAGGGGTCCTCTCAAAGGTAAATGTGTGAGACCTGATCACTATGCGCCTGTGTAGTCACACCTCGGTCAGCCTTCTGGATTACCTGTTTTGTACTGTCCCCAGCATGGGTGCAGTACTCAGTGGTGCCTGACCAGGTCAGGGGCGCCACATTCCCCCTTAGTTATCACCAGCACGTCCTCGGGCTGCAAGACAACATTTTAAAATGCGTAAAACAGTAAGACATGGTAAAACGTTTTAAAACCATCAGGTACCATACATCACCACCCTCCACCCACAAGTCCGTTAACCCACCCTAAACCCTCTCAGGCGGCAGGTCACCGGTTTCTTTTGGTAACCAGGTCTGGGCCATCAGCTTCCCCAGACCTTTCTTCCCATCTGCCTCTCCCGTTGGCCGCGCCTTCAGCCACTTCTGGCAGGATGTAGAGGCGGCTTTCATGGTCTGGTGGTTTCAGGGTATACCTGGCCTGGTGGAGCCGCGCCTTCAGCCTCTTCTGGCAGGATGTAGAGGCGGCCTCCACAGTTGGTGCTGACCAGGTACCTTCTTTGTGGTGGAGAGCCAGGCCCCATAAACAGGCGTGCTCCCTGGTTGCAGGCGAGCCAGGCCCCTAAACAGGCTGGCTCCGGTGGTGGTACCTCTGGGGTAACTATTTACACTGCGAGAGTTTGTGGCTATAGCCAGTTCATAGCCTTAAGGTTCAATTTTCAAAGTGCAAAAAGAGGTTTCTCACATTAGTTCATGTGGGCACATTTCTTGAACATGTAAACGTTGCAAAACTTGTCAAAACTTGTAACTTCTGTACTTTACTTTACTTTACATGAACTTTGCTCCTTTTTCCTCCTCACCAGGGCTTAGGCCTGTAGGGCTTTGGCACCTGACATTTTCTGTGTTTCTGTCGTCTGTTTCTTTTTCTGTATCTTCATCTTCTGTTGTTGAGATAGCAGGTTTACTGTAGGGATTTCTGGGGCATGGTGTGACATCTAGTGCGTACCATCCGCGTTCTCCTTGGTGCTTTGTGAATTCTACTGGGTCTCCTATCTGTAGGTTTCTTCCTGGATGTCCTCTAGGTAAATGTGCTCTTACATCCCTTCTGTTCACAAAGATGCCCTCTTTCATACCAGGTGCAACTATGAAGCCATATCCTGATTTCAAACTGAAGTCTTCTACCACTCCTCGACAAAGTGGGCCTCTGACCTGGGATTTGACCCTTCTCAAGGACCGCTTTTCCTCTAAGTCTCTGGCCGTGACCTCGTCCTTCTCCTCTGGAGACTGCTGTGCAGGTGGATCCCTTGTCCTGCTGCGGCGCCGTGTCCTGCGGGCTGGGTCCTGCCTGGCTGCTATCTCACCGCTTGCAGGCTCCCAGGTGATGTATCTGGACAGATCTTCCTCAGCGGAGGATGTCGGGCCCTCTTCATCCCAGCGGGAGTACGGCAGCATCTCTGGCTCTTGGACTGGTGCTGCATCCACTGCTGATGGCTCTGGAGTCAGATTCTCAGCTTCCTGGCCTCCCCTCCCCCTTAGTTCTTCTGGGCACTCTTCTTGTGGCAGCGCTAGGGATGGATTTTCATCAGCAGGCCAGGGCGGGGGACCCTTTGGCATGAATGTTGCAGGAGTCTTCCTGTGGGTATGCGGGGGGAGCAGATACCGGTCCACCATCTCCTTTGGGAAGTGGGCCTCTAGATCAGCCTTCAGCTTCCAGTATTCGGGGTCCTCCCCCAGCAGGGACTTCCTAGCAGGGACTTCCTTGGGCTGGGGAGCGGTGTCTGCTCTGGCCTTGCAGGCCGGGGTAAATAATTGTACAGTCTTGTCTTGGCGGGCTGAGCCTGGCGTGGCAGCGGCCTGGACTTGGCGGGCCGGGCTGGGCGTCGCTGCGGCGGCCTGGATTGGCGTCGCAGCTGCGATGGGATCTGTGCGGGCCGGGCTCGGCGCTTCTGCGGCCTGGATTGGCGTCGCAGCTGCGATGGGATCTGTGCGGGCCGGGCTGGGCGCTTCTGCGGCCTGGATTGGCGTCGCAGCTGCAGCCGGTCCTTGGCGGGCCGCACCTGCGGCGTAGAGGAGGGTCGCGGTGGCAGCCGGATCTTTGCGGGCCGGGCAGGGCATCGTTGCGGCGGCCTGGGCTCGGCGGGCCGCACCTGGCGTGGCTGCGGCCTGATTCAGCGTCGCCACGCCGGGCATCTCTCCAGGGACCGCGGGCATGGCAGCAGGGGTCGGGGCACTCGCGCTGGCGGGGGCAACACAGGACTCACCCATCGGTAGCATCATCGGGGCCTGAGTCGTCGCCGCTCGGTCTGGCACCCGTCGTGCGGTTCCCCTCTCATAGGCCTGAACCGCCGCAGCCATCTCCTGCAGCTCCGCACGTCCCTCTCGGATCTGCTGCACGATCCTCGCCTCCAGTCGGTCACTGAACTGGGCAAGCTCCCAGGACCACCAGGCAGCGGAACCCGGCTCTGGGCTCCTATCTTCAGACGCCATCTTCACCACGTCGTCGCTGCTCTGCAGATCTTTTCTCGGCAGCAGGCCTCCGACTCTTCCTTGCAGCCTCAGTGCCAGTTCCTTCACTGCCTTGAACTCTTCTCCCAACAGCAGGCTTCTGGCTCCCTTTCCTTCCCGACGTCTCTGAACGCCTCCGCTCTCATCACTTGCGAGACCAGGACTCTGCAGGGGATCTCTGGGTAGCCACACCTCTTCGTGGGCGGTAACTTCTCCCAGCGCGGGCTGCTGTTGTTTTTCAGCGCGCTTTTCATGGTGGCAATATGGCGGCGCTTCCAATTTTCCAAGCGGACCGCCCAGGCACATGGTCACCTGTCTGAACAGGTCTAGTCCTTATCCTGTTCGTGACGCCAGAGATGTGGGGCCCCGAGGCTCGGTGTCGGTGCAGCTGTGCATTACCTTCAGGGACTCCATGCGGCTGGATCTTGTCACAGGTAGGAAATCCTCTATTTTGATTGTCGTGACGCCACTCTCAGAATTGCGGTCAGTGGAGACCGCCACTGCAGATTAAGGGATGCCTGGGGCTGATGGTGGGTGCAGTCAGTTGTAATAGCCTCCTGAGAGTGAGGCAAGCCCCAGGGCCCTGTGTAAGTGTGTGGAACCACAAGGCGCAGAATAACTCAACACAAGCAGAATGTCTTTCAGGGGTTTTACTCACATTAGGTGGCAGGGTGAGTAACCCGGGCGTAGCTGGGATGAACCAGGCTGGAACCAGGTGTCCTTCAGGCTGACTGATGAGGGTGGCTACCGACTCGCCTTCCTTAGCCCTTTGTGTTTTGGGGTAACCCCTGCTTGAAGCCCTGCTGGGGTCGCCCAGGGAAGTTGCTGGTGCCTCTCTCCCCTTCCTTTTGGCCCGTTTGCTTGTAGCCTGGACCAGGTCACTCCGGCTGCTTGCCTCCTGTGAGCTATGGGCCCTCACTTTGCTACGTGGCTGCGGACTCTGTAGTGTTGTCTTGGGGGTGTAAAGTGCCCCCTCATGCAGGTTTGGCAAAGGACAGGTGGATCTATCCCTGCACTGGGACCTGCTACCCGTTTGGGCCTGGTATCTCCCTGACAGTCTCCTTACTTTCCACTCCGTTGCTCTCTCTTTAGTCGTGGGTGGATTTCGGGCAGCACTACCAGGTGACCGTTCTCCCCCGTCGGTAGTCACTGCGCGTACGTTGTCAGAATCGTGTAGAGCTACAGGGTCTGCTTCTGCTCTCCCTGAACTTCACCACTCAACCGTTTTTTCGGCTCACTCTTCCCTCCTCTCCTATTCTTGCCTACGTCACCTAGCAACCAGGCTCTCTACCACACCCCTTGAGTGGAGATGGAGGCTTCGCCCCCTCCTGGGATCCCCAGGGGTCCTCTCAAAGGTAAATGTGTGAGACCTGATCACTATGCGCCTGTGTAGTCACACCTCGGTCAGCCTTCTGGATTACCTGTTTTGTACTGTCCCCAGCATGGGTGCAGTACTCAGTGGTGCCTGACCAGGTCAGGGGCGCCACATATTCAGTTAACACTTAGGTGAAAAGTATTGAAATTAAATCTTTGGGTAGGTCGGAGAATACTTCAGTTCACAATACTAAGCTAAAATGTCATCACAGTAGTGTAGAGCTCGAGGTATTAGACACATAACAGAAACTCATAAAAGCTACTGGCAAGGTCCAGTACAGGCCCCTGTTGTTTCTGACTACTGACTAATTCTTCCCTCTGCTTTACCAATAGATTAGTTATTCTGTGATAAAATATGAATGAGCCAAATTATGAAGCCAAACTATAAAGCCAAATGTTCTCTGTTCATGAGATTCCCATTCACGCACTAAAGTATTTTGCAAGAAGTTTACAGCATGGATTCAGTATCATCTATGTTTGCTATAGAAAAAATGTCTATAGTCCTGATCCTGAAGTGCTAATCTGCATTTTCTGTCATATTCCAGTAGAGCTTTGGCATCATGATTACACCTGAAAAATACAATGACTGTGGATGCTGAGTCTATGATTGGAAACCAATTTGCTGCTTGCTGTGAATGTGCACATTCTGCTGCAAAAGGCTATCCTTCCCTTCTTTTTCAGTAATTTGGATAAATTTGTGCATAATGTAGTACTTTATGCAAAATAAAAACAGGTTCCACAGATTAATAATCATTCAAGTTCTTGGAAATACATAATCTTTTAACCACTTAATACAAAATCATGTACATGATTATGGGGGTTCTTATGCGTGTCGAGGACTCAAGGGTTATGTTACTATAACCAGCATCTGTGTCAGCCGGAAGTGAGCCCCAGATGCTGCTGTTACCGTAACCATTTAAACGGTCAATCTCTTATAGCAGGCTTTTACAGGGAATCTGTAAGATCATTCCTCCTAAAGGCTGCTTTACACGTTACAATTTCACGTGCGATCGCACCCTTCCCCATCATTTGTATGGCACGGGCAATTTCTTGCCCGTGTCGCACAAAGTCGGTAACCCCCGTCACACGTACTTACCTTCCGAACGACCTCGCTGTGGGCGGCGAACATCCTCTTCCTGAAGGGGGAGGGACGTTCGGCGTCACCGCGACGTCACACAGCGGACGGCCAATCAAAGCGGAGGGGCGGAGATAAGCGGGACATAATATCCCGCCCACCTTCTTCCTCCTGCATTGCCGGCGGGACACAGGTAAGCTGCAGTTCATCGTTCCCGGGGTCTCACACGGAGCGATGTGTGCTGCCTTGGGAACAATGAACAACCGGACGATCGATTTTTAGAAAATGAGCGACGTGTCAACGAGCAATGATAAGGTGAGTATTTTTGCTCATTCACAGTCGCTCGTATATGTCATACAATGCCGGATGTGCGTCACGACGTGAGCCCGACGACATATCGTAAGATATATCGTAGCGTGTAACGTGCCCTTAAGCCATTTACAAGGGCATGCAGGCTCTAAGTTGAGTGAAATCTTGCTGTCTTTTTCATGGAAACATTTGGGTGTCATATACAGTACAGACCAAACGTTTGGACACACCTCATTTAAAGAGTTTTCTTTATTTTCAGGACTCTGAAAATTGTAGATTCCCATTGAAGGCATCAAAACTATGAATTAAAACATGTGGAATGAAATACTTAAAAAAGTGTGAAACAACTGAAAATATGTTTTATATTCTAGGTTCTTCAAAGTAGCCACCTTTTGCTTTCATTACTACTTTGCACACACTTGGCATTCTCTTGATGACCTTCAAGAGGTAGTCACCGGAAATGGTTTTCCAACAGTCTTGAAGGAGTTCCCAGAGATGCTTAGCACTTGTTGGCCCTTTTGCCTTCAGTCTGCGGTCCAGCTCACCCCAAACCATCTCGATTGGATTCAGATCTGGTGACTGTGGAGACCAGGTCATCTGGCGTAGCATCCCATCACTCTCCTTCTTAGTCAAATAGCCCTTACTCAGCCTGGAGGTGTGTTTGGAGTCATTGTCCTGTTGAAAAATAAATGATGGTCCAACTAAACACAAACCGGATGGAATAGCACGCCGCTGCAAGATGCTGTGGTAGGCATGCTGGTTCTGTATGCCTTCAATTTTGGAATAAATCCCCAACAGTGTCCCCAGCAAAGCACCCCCACACCATCACACCTCCTCCTCCATGCTTCACAGTGGGAATCAGGCATGTAGAGTCCACCCGCTCACCTTTTCTACAAAGACACGGTGGTTGGATCCAAAGATCTCAAATTTGGACTCCTCAGACCAAAGCACAGATTTCCACTGGTCTAATGTCCATTCCTTGTGTTCTTTAGCCCAAACAAGTTTCTTCTGCTTGTTGCCTGTCCTTAGCAGTGGTTTCCTAGCAGCTATTTTACCATGAAGGCCTGCTGCACAAAGTCTCCTCTTAACAGTTGTTCTAGAGATGAGAAGGTGTGTCCAAGCTTTTGGTCTGTACTGTAGATATGCCACTAATTTATCACAAACTGCACTCTGCTGCCCTCAATCGTCAGGACAATACGCAATTGACTGATGATTGATGGATGAAACAATGGCAGCTTTCACTATTAGATCAATTATTGGTGAACCGACAGTGAGCGTATAGTATATATACAACCAGTCACTGCCAACTCCACAATAACAAAAGGAACTACTACTACTAGCTGCCACTACCAATTATTTCACACATCGATTGTACAACTGTTACAGATAGCATATGGCTTTGGGGATGTGGTTAATAGAGCAAGAGGAATGAAGCTATTAAATTATAAATATTTAATGTGAAAAGTAGGCAGTGTTTATAAAAATATGCCAGCATAAAGTTCAAGAAAAGAAAAAATTCACGGTATCGGCAGCGCTGCTCAGAGAGGAGGTTGATGTAAAAAATTGATGATTTATTGTTAGAAAGCCACAACGCGTTTCGGGGGCATGTCCTCCCCCTTCCTCAGGTAGCAATAAAATAAACAGAACAATTGAACATATATATACAAGGGCATTCACAATAAATAGATTAAAAGCTCCAGCAAAGTAGAAACTTAATTAATTAATTAAATAATTAATTAAACCCCCCCATACATAACTCTAATTGCCCATAGGGATAAGGGGGAATTTAGGAATAGACAAAATTAAACAGATTTATATAAACAAATGATTGAATATACTAAAACTCAATAAAATTCAAAACTTACTACAGATGCAGATACAACTGATGAATAATTAGTAATGATCTAATATATAATTAATAAGTCCATTCAGAAAACAGATATATGTATGCTAGAAGTATACAAAACCCAAAATACCTCAATCCTACTTTATCCCCTGATCAGCATTTGATCCCAAAGGGGGACAAAAGGGAAAAGTGAATAGGAAATGCTGTAGATTTAGGAGCCCTGTAGGATCTAAAAATGCAGACTAGATGACACATGTAGACTATTAACCTCCCACTCCTTTTAGACAAATCAATTAAAAATATATAATAATAATTCGTATAGATATAAGAATAAAAATGTGGCCTTATTTAATCCATTCCGTCATAATATTTAAACATTCTGGATGGAGTGCAGCCAATTTTAAAAATCCAAAAAGATTCCACCACTTCCAATATCTTTCACTATCGTCTACCATTATTTGCTCAACAATCACTGTTTCAAACGTATCTATATCCTTATCGTGTTCAAGTAGGAAATGTTTTGATAAACATAAGCATTGTGCCAAACAATAAGCATTGTGCTATGCTGAATGTTGTACCATGAATGTTTAATCTATTATGTAACATTTGTGTAGTGCGGCCCACATATTGCAGGCCGCAAGGGCATTCTAATAGGTAGATTACATATGTTGTGTTACAGCTTAGATATTGTTTAATTGGAAACTCCTCACCCGTGATATTAGATTTAAATGAACGCACACCTTGGGTCAGTGATTTGCAGCACAAATATCTAGGTTGACCGCAACAATAGTTACGTATAGGTTTTGTTTGACTTGGCTTATTGTAAATTGTTAAAGTTTTTTTATGTGAAGTATTACTAGGAGCTATCAAGTTCTTTAAATTCCTACTCCTTCTAAATATAACCCGTGTTTTTAAGGGCAAAATTCCTGAGAGGATTCTATCGCTTCTCACAACATGCCAGTGTTTACTTACTGGTTCCTTAATCTGTCTGTAAGAATCGCTATAGGTGGTCACTAGGCAACTCTCAAAATCGGTGTTAGTCTCCCCCATCTTGAAAGACACCATCCTATTTTTTCCTCAATCGTAGCCAGACATTTCTCCTGATCTAATAATTTGCTTTTCCAAAAGGCATCGGCTAGGATTTTTTTGGGGTAGCCCTTACTAACAAACCTAGTTTTTAATATCCTAGCTTCAGATCTAAATGAATCTGAACTCGTGCAGTTCTTTTTAATACACCAATACTGGCCGTAAGGAATATTCCTAATCCAATTAGAAAGATGGTTACTGGAGAATTCCAGATAACTATTCACATCTACCTTCTTAAAAAAGGTGGATTAGTAATGAGGGTGTCTCATACATGCCTCCAATAGCTAATCCAAGGCTTGATGACAGCTGTCATTTTTTGAAAAATTACAGCAGTCATTAACCCCTTATATCACTCTGATTGCCACCACACCAGAGCAATTGAGATGGGCCAGGTAAAGAGCCAGGATTGGCACATCTAATGTGACGTGCCAATTCTGGGCACCTGTGGGCTGGTATTTTTAGGTTGCAAGGGGCCAATATCCATGGCTTTGCCCAACCTGATAATACAGCCCCAACCTGTTTGCTTTGCCGTGGCTGGTTATCAAAAATGGGGGGAGTGCTTTTTTAATGCTATGCTTTTTTAATTATTTATTTAAATAATTTTTAAAACAATGTTGTAGGATCCCCTCTATTTTGATATCCAGTCACAGTAAAGCTCATAGGTGCGGGTTGCACCTGTAGCTGAGCTGTTATTTTACCTGCGCTGGCTATCAAAACATGGCAGGAGTCTGCGTCATTTTTTTAAAATTATTTATTTTTATATCACCACATAGCAAACTGACTGCAACCAATCACAAGCTGTGTGAATACACAGTCCTGTGGATCCACCTGATGAAGATATACTACTATATATCGAAACACGTTGTGGTATTAAGAAATAAAGAAATTCAAGCAAGAAACCCTCCATCTCCTTCTTAGCGCTCCACAGGACTGTGTATTCACACAGATTGGTCTACATTTCCCTCCGGGACTCATGGCAGGAGCTGCTTTAAGCCTGAGGCTGCTTATCCTCCCTCTGGGATCGGCGGTGACTTGGATTCAATGTGACAGGTCCCATAACCGCCCTACAGGATGCAGACAACTCGGGCAGAGGAACACTATAGTGGTGACTGGGAACTTGCCCAGCTCCACAACCAACGCTGTAACTGGGGTTGTGCAGGGTTGCACAACCTCCTCAGGTGAGCGGCTACATTTTAATAACATCTAATGTGTCCCTGAAATCCTTCACATGCACTCCTCCTTTCTCCTCTTGTGTACTTTGCAACCAATCACAGGCACAGACACAGGGTAGGGGGCATGTATAGCAGTCTGTAAACAATAATAGACATTGGCACAGAGAGTGGGCTGGAGAAGCAGTGCATATTGATAAACTGTAATTAGCGTGCCCAGAAAAGAGTCTGACTGTAGTGTGATCCTCCGGGAAACATGGTATGTATAATTATCTTGCTCTTACTTCCATTGAACTTCCATTTGTAACTCCCTAGTGCTTACTACGGCCATTTTACAACCCAGAACTTCTCGTCTCCATTGACTTGAAAGGGGTAATTTGTATGGGTTCAAGTTTGGCTGCCGAACGCGATTTTTTTTTTTTAGTTTGTGTTGGTTCGATGAAGGCAAATATCCATGGATTCGCTCATCACTATTCTAGATGAACTTCCTGGAATATTTAGCAAACCCAAGAAAGCGTTGTAATGATTTTCAGGAGGATCCCACTCCAGAACAGCATGAATCCTCACTGGATTCATCTGGAAACGAGCAGATGACACCAAGACGAGCAATTTTTGTTGAACCTCTTGTTCAGCAAATACCTTCATTTCCAGTTTGGCACAGTTTATTATCACATAACACCTGCCTGACGTGCACCTGATTGTATTTTGATGTAGCTAAATATCATTCAGCTATACTAGTACAAATCTACCCACCAGGTGAAAATGTAATTTAGAAAATGATGGAAAACGTCAGGGGCGTTCATCAAACCTAAAAGCATGACCAAGTTTTCATAATGCCTTTCAGAAGTGTTAAAGGCAATTCTCCACTCATCCCCTTCTCTTATTTTAATCAGATGATACGCTACTCTGACACTCTGACATCCAACTTGGAGGACCGTTTAGCACAATCTGATTAATTAGAAGACCTCCTTCTATATTCTTAACAAAAAAATAACCCTGCTGTAAAAGGAGAAGAAGAGGGTCTATTATGTTCCTTAGCAAGACTCTCTGCAATGTAATTTTCATAGCTTTCATAGCTTGACTTTCCAGGCCAGAAAGATTATATAATATGGTATTGGGAAGTATTTCCGGGGGTTAAGTTAACAGAACAATCATATGCATATTGGGAAGTCAAATCTTGGCACCGCTTTTCTTAGAATACATCCACAAAATCGAACAAAAAAGAGGGTACCACTTTAGTGGAGATGGCAGATGGCAGAGGTAACCGTATTCAGACAATTATTCCTGCAGAACTCACACCATCTGACTATCTCTCTGCAATGCCAGTCCACCACTGAATTATGCATAAATAACAAGGGAAGACCTAATATGATAGAAGTAGGGAGACCTTCCAAGACATAACAAGAAAGGATCTCTTTGTGAATCGCCTCTATGTGCAGATTTACATTATGCACCACTTGCGTAAAACTTCCATGACCAAGAGGCACTGAGTCAATGGCGAATATGGGGATGGATTTAGCCAGCATACTACAGTAGAGGCCATGAGTCCAAGCAAACCAGTAATCCACCATATTAGATCCTGTCCCCCTATCCTAAAGGACAGATTTGATCTCAGAATTAGTACCTATGACAAACTCAGCAGGTAATACTGAAATGCACATGCAGAGGAAATATGTAGGCCCAGGTTGTAATCCTCCACACAACCTGGGGTCAGACGTTGTCCAACGACTTCCTTTGCAAAGGTTGCGATGGACAGATCCCGATAAAATTACCCTTATGACTAGTGATGAGAGAATATACTCGCCACTATTTGTTACTCTCACAAATATGACGGTATTTGCGATATTCGTTACTTGTAGAGCATTTTGCTTCTCACCTCGTGAGTTTTGAGTCCCCCTATGTTTGGCACTTGATTTTTACTATTAAAGATGTAGGGATTGCTTGCCATTTACAGTAATCTTTGCTACTGACATTACTGTGATTGGGAGGTGGAGTGAAAAAAAAATGATGCGCAATCATTAAAGCAGGAGAGAAATACTTAGTGAGTTTCTGCGTGGCTGTAACACTTTTTCCTGGTCCGATCATTAAAGTTCACGGATATGCTCTGTTTCTATGACTCCTAAAGTCCCCTTTACACACTGAGACTTTCAGCGATCCCACCAGCGATCCCAACCTGGCCAGGATCGCTACAAAGTCTCTGGTGAGTCGCTGGTGAGCTGTCAAACAGGCAAACCTGGCCAACGACGCAACAGCGATCCGGACCTGCAGAACGACCTAGCTAGTCATTGGGGACGTTGTAAAGCAGCTTTTTGAAAGGGAAGTCGCTAACAAAGTCGCTGTAAAGTCCCCTTTACACTCTGAAACTTTCTAGCGATCATGCTGCACAGCGGGAAACAAAGGACCAAAGAATGGTCCTGAACGATTTGTAGTGATCAGCAACTTCACAGCAGGGGCCAGGTCGCTGATGTGTTTCACACACTGAAATGTCGCTGGGGAGGTCGCTATTACGTCACAAAACCAGTGACGTTACAGCGATGTCGTTTGCGATGTTGCAGTGTGTAAAGCCACCTTAAGAGTCAGATCATTCCACTTAGTGTTAGTGGCATATCTCCATAATTCAGAACAAATCTTCGCTGGCCGGTCTCCCTGCTGGAGCTTGCATAGCTGAGACTCAGCAAGGGAGAGACAGTCAGGGTCATAATAGATAAGGCCTAGGGCTGTAAAACCTCATTGATGGACCAAAATGATAGGGAGTTAGTTGGAAGTGAAAAGGTCCAGGATTGAGGGTCTCCCTGAAGGATTTAGATCACAATCCCCACCAGTTGTTCCTCAGTACTGGAGGAGTGTGAGTGGAACTTACAATGAAGCTTGCAGGTTTGATGGAATATAAGAAATGTGTCCCGCCTTCCTGAAAATCTATCCGGAAGCACCACCTTGGGTTCAGGTATAGTATAGCTGGCTGTTAGACCCGTGGCCCACTGCTGTGCTTGCAAAACCCCTGGATCGCAGGTCTGTCAGACCAAGGGGCAGGCTCTGCACCCGTTCTGCAAGAGCCTCCACAGTATCCATTTAGGGTCCAGGTGTTACCGAGGGGGACGATTGAATATAACAAGTGTGATATCAATTGTCACCCGAAGGCCGCCAGGCAGGTATTAAAGCCATTATGGGACAGAAGAACGCAATACAGCAACTCAGGAGAACCCAAAGGAAACAAATGGGATGTTTAAGGGCACACCCCAACATGTAGTGTGTCCTTGTTAACCTCACAGGTACACGGGTAATGGTCACGTGTGTAGGGACACATCAAAACCAAAAGGAATCTCAACAGGTATCGGTCACAGGTGTGTTTTGGGGCTCAGTTATTGATCAATGCTATTGCTAAATATCTCCTTTTTCCTAAGATTCATGGCAGGTATGCATTTCATTATTCACACTTTCAAGTTAGCAAGTGGCATTTTTCATTGTATGCTTCAATGTTTTTCGGTATGCTTATAGCATTATACTATTATCTAACTTTGATGTGCAGCCTTATCCTTATGTACTATGTATTTTTTTGGCTTGCACTCATAATATATATTAGTGCTCACTTCAGTTATCCTATTTAGTATTATGAAGTTTTTCTCTGAATGTGAACACAGCTCCGCCCCTTTCGGCCACGTTTTTTCCATCTCCTATATAAGAAAGTCCTTGGTTACCCCTCTCCACACACAGCAGTTTTTAATTGCAATGAGATGACACACAGTTAGGGTCATAGAGCTAGGGACCCCAATATAGAGATATACCTTGACGGGGTTTTGGGGCTCAGTTACATTGATCAATGCGATTGCTAAATATCTCCTTTTTCCTAATATTCATGGCAGGTATGCATTTCATTATTCACACTTTCAAGTTAGCAAGTGGCATTTTTCATTGTATGCTTCAATGTTTTTCGGTATGCTTATAGCATTATACTATTATCTAACTTTGATATGCAGCCTTATCCTTATGTACTATGTATTTTTTTGGCTTGCACTCATAATATATTAGTGCTCACTTCAGTTATCCTATTTAGTATTATGAAGTTTTTCTCTGAATGTGAACACAGATCTGCCCCTTTTGGCCATGTTTTTTCCATCTCCTATATAAGAAAGTCCTTGGTTACCCCTCTCCACACATAGCAGTTTTTAATTGCAATGAGATGACACACAGTTAGGGTCATAGAGCTAGGGACCCCAATATAGAGATATACCTTGACGAGGTTTTGGGGCTCAGTTACATTGATTAATGCGATTGCTAAATATCTCCTTTTTCCTAATATTCATGGCAGGTATGCATTTCATTATTCACACTTTCAAGTTAGCAAGTGGCATTTTTCATTGTATGCTTCAATGTTTTTCAGTATGCTTATAGCATTATACTATTATCTAACTTTGATGTGCAGCCTTATCCTTATGTACTATGTATTTTTTTTGGCTTGAACTCATAATATATATTAGTGCTCACTTCAGTTATCCTATTTAGTATTAGGTGTAGGAACCCGTCAGACCGAGAGGTAACCCAGTTAATGACACTCGGACGTCTAGGGCGTTACCGCTGAACCGGTCACATATGTACAGGGGCATGTCAGACCATGTGCAGGTACAAAGGAATCAGTCACGTGCGTAGAGGGCACATCAGACTGAGTAGGCTACCCAGTTAGCGTCACTGGGTACCCAGGGCTGACACATATATACAACTCTGCCACTGGCACTACAGACTACTGGTCACATACAAAAGGGGCACGTTAGAGCACGAGGGGCACCTCGTTAGCGTTACCGGGTATCCAAGGAATGATAGGACAATGGTTGACCCTCACCGTACCAAAGTACAGGTGTGCACTGATACGAATACCCAGCACCGATGCCTAGCCCTGATGCAGTCACTGTCCTTATCCATACACACACCTGCCACAAGCACTGCAGGAAAATAGCGCTGGCTATTTCCAAAGTGATCAGTATAAGTATGATGAGATTCTATAACTTGCATCAGATGCTGAGACACTTGAACTTTTATAGCAAAGAGGAGTGATCACAAAATGCCTGCATCTGGGATTAAGGCTACAAAGGACAGCCATATAGGAAAGAGTCCTTCATCCCTGTAGCACTTAAAGCAAGTAGATTTCACTCAAATCCAAGTAGTGGATTTGCAAGCAATAAAGCATTGTTACCTTATTAAGCAGACAAACCACAGGGTTCCAAGAGCAGGACACACTCACGACACATTTGCTGTGAAACAACCCCATCTTATCAGGCTTCCTCCATCGAACTTGACAGCTCATTCAGTTTGTCACTCTCTTAGCTCCTTTTTCCCTTGTTTCAACCAGACACATTTGTAGCCATCAGAGTGTATATTATTGACGTAAGTCTCTCGCTCTACATCACCTGCTTCCTATCTTCTACTGTCTACTTTTCGTAAGTTTGTAAACGTGAGTCAATGCTCCTTATGATGGTATGATGGTATTGAAGTTGTGTTTTTTTCACTAATTCTGAATTGTATAACATGTGTCGCACAGTGGTTGCATGCACAACTTTGATCCCATTGTTACCAAGCATATGAGCCACCTCCCCTGTCATGTTTGTCATATCAGAACTGATTGAACTTGTGATGAGCCAACTTGTTGACTCCAATATTTTACCTGGATCTATTGGCTTTTGAATGAATGGACAAGAGATCCGTATTGATGAGCTAGATGATGTTGTTTATCTTTCCTTAGGAAAGCTTCTTGATGGCTGTGCCTCTATTGTAACCAGTGATTTTTCACTTGTGAATCAACCTAATAACACACTGAGCTATTAAGGAATTTGAGAACAGGTTGTATTTTGTAGTATACTGGAATAAAAAAAAAATCATACATCAGGAGCAAAACAGTGACAATGCAGTGACATTGCAAGAATTTGCATAACTAATTATATGCTAAATATTTGCTAGTCAAATTTATGTATGAGATAGCCAAGATGATTGTCTAAAAAATGAAGATAAACTCATGCTCTAATCTGTAGAAGATGGTGATATATGGAGCTTGAATATCAATATTTAAAAACATTGTTACCCTTTTGGCTCACCAGTGTGTATATATACAGTATAGGTTTTAGGTCAATTAGGATTACTAAAAGTATTTATATTTCCCAAATGCCAGAATAATGAGAGAGAGAAAATGTTTTAAGGCATTTGTATTACTTTCTGCAAAGTCAAAAGTTTACATCCACTAAGAGAACTATGCCTTTAAACAATATGGACAGTCTATCTTTGGAAGCTTCTGATAGCTTTATTGGCAACATCTGAGTTAATTAGAGAAACACCTATGGATGTACTTTAATGCACACCTGAAACACATTGTTTCTTTGTGTAGTATCATAGGAAAGTGAAAAGAAATCAGCCAAAATCTAAGGAAGAGAATTGTGGACTTGTGCAAATCTGGTTAATCCTTGGGTAAAATTTCCAGATACCTGAAGCTGTGTCGTTCATCTGTACAAACAATAAATGCAAGTACAAATAAGATGGAAATGTCCAGTCATCATACCGCTCAGGAAGAAGACGGGTTCTGTGTACCGAAGATGAACATGCTTTGGTCAGACATGTACATATCAACCCAAGAATAAAAAAAAAAATGTCAAGGTGCTGGTGAAAAGATCGTGTCATCATCCACAGTGAAATGAGTACTATATCAACATGGGCTGAAAGGCCATTCTGTTATGAAGAAGCGATTACTCCAAAAGAAACACAAAAAGCCAGATTAATATTTCCAAATGCACACAGGAGCAAGACCTTAATTTTTGGGAAATGTCCTGTGGTCTGACTAAAATTGAACTGTTTGGCCATAATGACCTTTACGTTTGGAGGGAAAAAGGAAAAGCTTTGAAGCCTAAGAATACCATCCCAACTGTGAAATACGGGGTTGGCAGCATCGTGTTGTGGGGTTGTTTTGCTGCAGAAGGAACTGGTGCAATTCACAAAACAGATGGCATCATGAGGAAAGAAGATTATGTGGCAATACTGAAGCAACATTTCAAGATAACAGCCAGAATAGAGCTTGGGCGGAAATGGGTCTTCCAAATGGACAATGACCCAAAGCATTCTGCCAAACTGGTTACAAAGAGGCTTAAGGATAACAAATAGAGATGAGCGATGTTCAAATTGAACCATTTGCCAATTTCAAATTCAAGTGATTTTGGGCGGTGTTCGAGTAGTTCAACGAACTCAAACGATTTGCTTCAAGTTCGGCCGTTCGAATTACCGTTCGATAACCGTTTGATCACCAAAAGTGTGGCTTTTCACAGTAAGGCTATGAGCGTACGTTGCATATCTGCATGCATCCTGCGTCCCCAGCACAATCCCTCTCTCTTTCCTACTCACCGATCACAGGCGCGGCGCTACACAGTTGTCACAAAGCTACGGCGGCTTTTCATCTTTTGAAAATGGCTGCCACTCATTATTCAATTTGGTATTCCCTGCTTTCCCCGCCCACCGGCGCCCATGATTGGTTGCAGTCAGACATGCCCCCTCAATGAGTGACAGCTGTCTCACTGCAACCAATGACAGCCGCCGGCGGGCGGGTCTATATCGTGCAGTAAAATAAATAAATAATAAAAGAAAAAAAAACCAGCGGTTCCCCCCAATTTTGATATCACAAAAGATAAATCCACATGGCTGGAGGCTGGTATTGTCAGGATGGAGAGCGCCATGTTATGGGGAGCCCACCACCCTAACAATATCAGCCAGCAGCCGCCCGGAATTGTCGGATACATTAGATGCGACAGTCTCGGGATTCTACCCGGCTTATCCCGAATTGCCCTTGTGCGATGGCAATTGGGGTAATAACGTTAGGTTAATCATGACAGATGTCTCCCCGAGATATCTTCCATGATTAACCTGTAAGTGAAAGTAAAAAAACACATACACCGGAAAAAATCCTTTATTTGGAATAAAAGACAAAAAACCCCCCTCATTTACCACTTTATTAATCCCAAACACCCATCCAGGTCCAAAGTAATCCACACGACGCTTTCAGCTCTGCTACATGAAGCTGACATGGAGCACCATAGAACTCGACAGCTCTGCAACTGAAGTGAGCCGCGCTTTCACCGGAGACTTCACCCAGGTAGTGGTAAGAAGTTGAAGCAAGAATCCGGCACAAAAAAACTCCTTATAGTAAAAAGGACTTGAATAAAAACAAAAAAGTCCGTAGTCAATAAGTTTTATTCAAGTCCGAAACGCGTAAAGCTCCCCCGTTATAGATACAATCTTGGGTCTCCACTACATGTTGGTTTTTAACGTTTAAAATAAAGGCTACAATGTTTTTAGTATAAGGAGTTTTTTTGTGCCAGATCCTTCCTTCAACTTCTTACCTCTGCATTACCGGCTGGGACCTGCCAGTGGATACCGTGCACTTGCTGGATTCCACAGCCCAGGCTACAGGTGAGCTGAAAATTTCTTTTTCTTCACCCAGGTAGTGCCTGCGTGTGTGTGAGGATGATGATGGGGAAGGTAGTGCATGTGTGTGCGGTGATGATGATGAGTGCGGTAGTGCCTGAGTGTGTGCGAGGATGATGAGTGTGGTAGTGCTTGTGTGTGCGACGAAGATGATGATGAGTGCAGTAGTGGTTGTGTGTGCGGTGATGATGATGAGTGCGGTAGTGCTTGTGTGTGCGGTGATGAGGATGGATGCGGTAGTGCCTGCGTGTCGCTCTCTCTTCCCTCTCTCTATTCTCTCTCTTCTCTCTCACTCTCTCTCTCCCCCTCTCTTTTCTCTCTCTCTTCTCTTTCTCTCTCTCCTCTCTCTCTCTCCGCTCTCTCTCTGTTCTCTCTCTCCTCTCTCTCTCCTCTATCCTCACGCTCTCTCTGCTCTCTCTTCTCTCTCTTCTCTCTCTCTCCTCTCTCCTCTCTTACTCCTCTCTTCTCTCTCTCTCCTCTCTCTCTTCTCTCACTCTCTCTCTCTCTTCTCTCTTCTCTCTCTCCTTCTGCTCTTTCTCTCTCTCTCCTTACTCTCTTCTCTCTCTCCTCTCTATTTTCTCTCTCTCTCGCTCTCTCATCTTTGTAGCGGAATACCAAATCTTCCTATGCTTTTCATTACAGGCAGTGGCTCAATGGGTAGAACCACTGCCTAAAGAGAATTAGTTCACGAGTTCGAGTCCGGGTAAAGAATTTAATTTATTTATAATTTTAAATTATAATTATTATTTAATTTTAATTTAATTTAATTATGCACTGAGGGGAGGAGCTGGAAATCAGCTGTGAGCCATGGGACACACCCCTAAAATTGGAGCAGTTCACTGAATGAGGCTGCATTGCTCTCTCCTCTCTCTCCTCTCTCTCTTCTCTCTCTCTCTCCTTTCTCTCTTGTCTCTTTCTCTTCTCTCTTCTCTCTCCTCTCTCTCTCTTCTCTCTCTATTCCCTCTCTCTTCCCTCTCTCTCTCCTCTCTCTCTTCTCTCTCTCACTCTCCCTCTCGTCTCTTTCAAATTCAAATAGGCTTTATTGGCAGGACCAAAATACAATTAGTATTGCCAAAGCAAGAGAAATACAGTAAGTGTGGTGGGAGGGGATCAGGGTTATAGGGAGTTACGGGCACAATTTGGGCTCTGAAAGTCCTTTCAGGGGCATTATGTTCCCCTCAGCTTATGACAAGCTCTCTCTCTTCTCTCTATCTCTTCTCTCTCTCACTTTTCTCTCTCCTCTCTTTCTCCTCTCTCTCTCCTCTTTCTCTCTCCTCTCTCTCTCTCTCCTCTCTCGTCTCTCTCTCTGCTCTCTCTCTCTCTCTCTCAGACCTGGCGATGATCAGCTGATGAGGTCACCTGATGGAATCAGCTGACACTATAAGTCGAGCGGTGAGCCGGCTTTTTACTGCCAAGTCGGCTAAACTATCAGCTGATGCTGTCGGACAGGAGTCTGCACAGAAGTGTGTAGTTTTTTTTTTGCACTGATGCATCAGCTGATTGTATAAAAGCCGTTTATACAATCAGCTGCTGTGTCATGTGATTCAGGCCCTTGAACCTGACACATCATCTGATCGCTTTGCCTTCCAGCAAACCGATCAGATGATATTGGATCCGGATTGGACGGCGCAGGACCCTTGACCCAGGAATACTGTGGTGGGGGGTTCTTTATTTCAGTAAAGATGGAGTCACTAATTGTGTTGTGTTTTACTTCTAATAAAAATACTTTTCTCTGTGTTGTATTTTTTTTAATCTGTACTAGAAATTCATGGTGGCCATGTCTAATATTGGCATGAAACCATGAATTTCGGACTTAGGGCCAGTTGACAATATACAGCTAGCCCTAACCCTATTTTTACCCAGCGAGCCACCTGTCACCAGGGCAGCTGGAAGAGTTGGATACAGTGCCAGAAGATGGTGGTGCTTCTATGAAAGCGCCATTTTCTGGGGCAGCTGCGGACTGCAATTCGCAGCAGGGGTGCCCAGAAAGCTTGGGCACCATACACTGCTGATTCCAATCCCCAGCTGCCTACTTGTACCTGGCTGGACACAAAAATAGGGCAAAGCCCACAGAATTTTTTTTATTTATTTCATGAAATTCGTGAAATAATTGAAAAAAAAGGGCTTCCCTATATTTTTGGTTCCCAGACGGGTACAAATAGGCAGCTGGGGGTTGGGGACAGCCCGTAGCTGCCTGCTGTACCTGGCTAGCATACATAAATATGGCAAAGCCTACGTAATTTTTTTGGGGGGCAAAAAACTCCTGCATACAGTCCTGGATGGAGTATGCTGAGCCTTGTCGTTCTGCAGCTGCGGTCTGCTGTCTGTATGGAGGAGAGGAGACAGTAGCTGCAGAACTACAAGGCTCAGAATCCTCCAGCCAGGACAGTATGCTGGAGGGAGAGGCAGGGGGAGCAGAACTGCAAGGCTCAGCATACTTCATCCACTAGTGTATGCAGGAGAGCAGACAGCTGCTGCAGAACTACAAGGCTCAGCATGCTGCATCCAGGACTGTATGCTGGAGGGAGAGACAGGGGGAGCAGAACTACAAGGCTCAGCATGCTCCATTCATTATTGTATGCAGGAGAGCAGACATCAGCTGCAGAACTTCAAAGCTCAGCATACTCCATCCAGGACTGTATACAGGAGTTTTTTGCCCACCAAAAAATGACGTGGGCTTTGCCATATTTTTGTATGCTAGCCAGGTACTGCAGGCAGGTACAGCTGCCCCTCAACCCCCAGCTGCCTATTTGTACCTGGCTGGGAACTAATAATATAGGGAAGCCCTTTTTTTAATTATTTCATGAATTTCATGAAATGATTTAAAAAAAAAAAAAAAAGACATAGGCTTCGCCCCATTTTTGTGTCCAGCCAGGTACAACTAGGCAGCTGGGGATTGGAATCCGCAGGACAAGTTGTCCAGAGCTTTCTGGGTCCCTCTGCTGCGAATTGCAGTCTGCAGCCGCCCCAGAAAATGGCGCTTTCATAGAAGCGCCATCATCTGGTTCTGTATCCAACTTTTCCAGCAGCCCTGGTGATGGGTGGCTTTCTGCGTAATAATGGGTTAATACTAGCTTTGTTTTACTAGCTAGTATTAAGCCAGAGATTCTTAATGTCAGGCAAGTTTGACCCGGCTATTAAGAATCTCCAATAAAGGGTTAAAAAAAGACACCACACAGAGAAAAAATACTTTAATAGAAATAAATACACAGACACACTTAGAGACTCCATGTTTATTATTCCCTGTCCCGCCTCCACGATCCTGGTCTTCTGTCTTCTTTCTCCTTCAACCCATGCAGCTCTGCTACATTAGACAGCACTGCATGGGAGGAAGACGCTGCTGCTCCCGTGCAGTTTAATCACTCAGTGAGTGAGCAGAGGCTGTGGGTTGTAAGCGGTGACGTCACCGCTACCACCGTTGAAATAGTAATCTGAAAGGCGGGTTACTATAGCAACGGTAATCTCCGATCACCTGATAGTGAGAAGTCAGCTCTGAGGATTGTTTTGGTTTAACTCTAGTTTACGTTCGTTGCTGGAATACTTTGTAAAGGGCCAGCATGGAGTACCCAACTGCACATCAGAAGTGGGTTAGAGAGCATTGTGGCCTTCCCACTTACATGGAGGTGGTCTAGTAGGTGAGAGGACTATCACACCTGGTCCTTCCTGCTTTAGTCATCTGGGTGAGAGAGGTGTTTTTTTAACCCTTCCCAATACGCCCTGCAAGTGTAGCAGGTGAGAGTGAATGCTGATTTAGCCTTCCAGCTACAACTTGAGAGCCCATTCTGACTTGCCAGGAGAGGTGTGGCCTGTTAACAAGGTCCAGGGACACTGAGAGGGCATTTGCAGAAAGGTGGGCTGTGTGGGAATAAGTTGAAGCCATGGGCAACTTGTTCAGTGTGCAGTGTGGGGCTCCAGCGAGATCCAAAACAGCAAAACAGATAGTGCAAGAAAGGAAAGTCAAGGAAGCAGTGAAAAATATCAGACCAATACTCAGAAAGGCAGACATGCCAGAGTGTGGGTGTTTGGATGTTGAGAAATGGCACAGATGCAAGGAAGAGGTGCAGCATTGTGGATGTAAAGAAATAACAGTGGGATGTATTATTATATTATTGTTATGTAAAGTGTATTATAAATGTTTTAATGCACCAAGAGCAAAAACTGTGACTGCTACCGCCCCACCTTCACATGATCAGAAACCCAGACCAGATGAATGGACTTGTAAACATTGTAGTCAGAAAAACCCAGACTGGAGAAGTACTTGTGCTACGTGTAATGTTACTCGCCCTAAGCAGATTGCACTAAATCCTGTTCGATCCAGATCACATGTGATGACAGAGGACGCTGACACTGAGACAGAGGTAGTGAAGGAATTGAGTTTTGGGGAGGAAGCTGGACATTACTCTGACGGTGAGGAAAGAAAACAGTTATCTGACCCTGAAGACCAACATTTCCCTCTTTCCCTGACTGACGTAATACAGCAGGAAGGGGAGAGTATAGAGACGTACTTTTGGAGGTTACAGCTGAAGTGGGCAGACATGGGGTACAAAGTCAGAACCTCCCTTAATGACAAAATACTGATGAGTATATTTGTTAACGGTATGAATAAGGTTTTACGAGAAGCAGTACAGACAGCCAGACCTGAGTGGAGAAACATGGACCCAACAGACCTTCTGCAAGTAGCTAAGGGGGTTGAACTGACAAAATGCAAGCAACCAGTTAAGTATGCTAGAGCACAAGGAAAACAGTGGAAGCAGAGAGGGAGGGCACCAGGTGACCTAGTGACCGTACAGTGCTGGAATTGTGGACAGAATGGACATTACGCCAGACAGTGCAAAAACCCCAAATAGGAGAGGGAGCAGACTGACTCTTCTCCTTCCTTCCCTCCTCCTTTGCTTCTGGCCTAGGAAACTGGTGACCACGAAGGGACTGGAGGGATTGGTGTCTGAAATTCCCTTGACAAAACAGTAATTGATTTGGCAAATGCATTTTTCTCTGTGCCTCTACACCCTGACTGTCAGTATCTTTTTGCCTTCACACATGAGGGGAAACAGTACATGTGGACAGTCCTCCCGCAAGCAGGAATGAATTCACCTACCATTTATTCTACAGCTATGGCAGGAATTCTGGAACAGTGGCAACCGCCTCATCCACAGGTTACGCTATGGCAGTACGTGGATGACCTTTTGCTCTGCTGTCCAGACCAGACGTCCTGCAAGGAAGCCACAATTTCTTTGCTGTGTTTTCTGGCAGAGAATGGTTGCAAAGTTTCACGTGAAAAGTTACAGTACTGTAAGCAAAAGGTAACATTTTTGGGTCACTGTATCTCTGAAGGTACAAGACACCTGACTGAGGAGAGAAAACTAGCAGTCCAAAATCTCTCCTTACCCAGGTCCCACCGGCAACTGCGCACCTTTTTGGGCTTAGTGTCATACTGCAGGCCTTGAATAAGGTCTGCCTCACAAATGATGCAACCCCTCTATGATTGTCTGTCATCTGACCCCTTGGACCTCGCTCAGGAAGCTATTGATTCCTTTCATTCCCTTAAACTACTCAGCGCGACTGGACCCAGTTGTCAGAGGGTCTCCCACGTGTGTCCGTGCTGTAGCGGCTGCTGCAGAACTGCTAGGGAAAGCTTGCGAGATCACATTGATATTTCCCTTAGCAATTTACTCCCCGTATGACATCCATGCTATACTTGTGCAAGTCCAACCGAAACACCTGTCTATGGCCAGACAGCTCAGACTTGAATGTGCCCTTCTGATTCCTGAGTATGTCTCCCTCAAGAGGTGTAATGTTCTGAATCCAGCCACCCTTTTGCCAGTAGATTCAGGAAAGGGGGAATTGGTGACAATGGTAGCAAGTGAGGATGAATACTTTGACATGACGCATGAACATGACTGCATAGAGCTGATGAGTCAGGAGACAGCAGGTTTTCCACATGTCTATGATACACCTATTACTAATGCAGATGTTGAGTTTTTTGTAGATGGCTCCAGATACCACCTGGATGGGAGATTCTACACTGGATATGCAGTAGTATCCTCACATGAGGTAATCCGAGCTGAACCACTCCTGCCGCACATGTCCGCGCAGGAGGCGGAGCTAATGTGGCGCCCCTGAGGCTTCCGTCGCCACAGAGACATTGCACCCCAGCCAGAGGTGTGATTTCCCATCCTGGGTAAGGAAAGGGGTACATGCCAGTTCCCAGGTAAACCTGCACTACACCCATTGGTAGGCACACACAGGGACAGGGGAATGTGGCAGCAAGCTTCGTGGCTGGCTCGCCTCGGAGGGCCGGTAAGTCCCATCCCCTGTCCATTGCGTGGTAGCATAGCAACTGGGGAGGTGGGAGGAGCCAGCCGAGAGAAGAGTAGTAAGGAAGGTCAAGTTAGTTTCAGTTTACCTCAGAGACTGAGAGAGTGAGGAGACAGCATGTAGCTGTGAAAGAAAAAGGAGCTCTGTGAGTTCAGAGTGTCCGCAACAAAGAAAGAAAGCAACAGAGAGAAAAAGCTCTAGTCAGTCAGGAGCTAAAGAGAAGAAAGTGACGCTTCCTGGTGAAGACCCTGGGACTCAGAGGGTCCAGGTGACACCAAGCAGGGAACGAAAGGATTCCAGGGCCACAGATAGCTTTTGAGCTGGTGGCCTGTTCCACAAGAACATCGGTGGGGGGATCAAGCTGCATCCAGGGGACGGTCCCTAGTCACTGGAGGAGGAGAAGTCAACTCCAAAGGTTAGAAACCGAGGTCCAGGGAAGCTGCATGCTCCCCGGACCACAGCCCACATCAGAACCTCTAGAAAAGGGGCAAATAACTGACAGGCGAGCTCCCAGCCCGGAGGCTGCAGTGGAGGCCGAGCCAGGTTCAGCCAACAAGGGCAAGGCTTGAGAAGTCAGCTGAGAAAGGAACACATAGAGGGGTGCACTGGCATTTATTCCCAGATCTACCCGGGATCGGCGGAGGTCCCTGACGGTGGTCCCAGCGGTCTAAAGGCTCCTGCCGGCCATAACCAAGAACTGTGAGTAAAGACCTTGAAACTGCACCCCTGGTGTTGCCTCCATTATTTCGCCTGCATAGACTTCCATCACTGCATAGACTTCCACAAACACCAACTGTTGCTCTGGGGCACTGCTCCACCTGTGGGGAGCAGTACCACCATAGCTGCCAGTCCATCAGGCCCGGAGGCCTCTTACAGCAGCGGCGGCTTAATAGCCGCAAACCACAGGTGGCGTCACGACAACCATAAACATTATTCACCAGCCATATTTAAGTGACACCCACCAGGGTCACGGAGTCGGGCCCCGTCACCACTGATGTCCCCCGGACTAGTCCGGCCCGGCACCGGGTGTCCCACAGCTCTGGTGTGGGCGAGTCACTAACAGCGCTCATTGAGGCGTGTAGAGCGGGATCAGGTAGGAAAATTAATGTTTATTCAGACTCAAAGTATGAATTTGGGATCTGTCATGATTTTGGCCCTATCTGGAGAAGTAGAGCTTTTCTTACGTCAGCTGGTAAGCCTATTAAAAATGCAGAATTGGTAAAACGGTTAATGGAGGCACTAATGTTACTAGTCCAGGTTGGCATCATTAAGGTGAAAGCACACACAAAAGGTGACTCACTGGAGGTAGCGGGCAATAGAAGGGCGGATGTGGCTGCGAAAGCAGCAGCAAAGAGGCCTAGGGATCAGAGGATAGTGGCAGGGAGCCAGCAAGTCCCAGCCACAGTAAGTCTGGATGTCCTGAAATCCCTCCAGCATCAGGCTGCCCAAACAGAGAAGGAACACTGGGAGAAAATGGGAGCTGGGCTGAACTCGAATGGAGTATGGGAAAGTAAGGATAGGTTGTGTTTACCAAGGTCCCTGTTCCCTATGATGGCACAAGCAACACATGGCCCCACTCACGCCTCAAAAAGTCACATGTGTAACCAGGTGAATGCCTTCTGGATCGCTCCTGGCTTCAGTTACGTAGCCTCCAAACACGTACAATCCTGCATTATCTGCGCCCAACACAACCCAGGTAAAACAGTAAAAGTCCCTAAGAAAGCAACACCCAGACCGCTCTACCATGTCAACGACTGCAAATAGACTACATACAACTACCCAAGGTAGGAGTGTATGAATACGTCCTGGTATGTGTAGATCTCTTCTCAGGATGGGTTGAGGCCTATCCAGTAAAATGTGCAAATGCTAAAACAACTGCAGATAAACTGATGAAGGAGCTAGTCTGTAGGTATGGCATCCCAGAAGCCATAGAAAGTGACAGGGGTACGCACTTCACTGGAGAAATAATGAGGGACATTATGCAGGCCCTGGGAATAGAGCAGGCATTCCATACCCCCTTATCATCCACAGAGCAATGGAAAAGTAGAGAGATTAAACGGGACACTTAAACTAAAAATTCAAAAGGCCATGGCAGAGACAGGAAAGAATTGGGTAGAGTGCTTATCCCTGGCACTCTTTTCAGTCAGACACACTCCAAATAGAAAGACAGGCTTGTCTCCTTTTGAAGTCCTGTTTGATAGTGCCCCAAAAACAGGTCTGTACTTTCCAGTGTTACAGATGCAACACGGCACTATGACAGCCTACGTCCAGGCCTTACAGGAAAGACTTAATATGGTGCATAAACATGTCTTTTCATCCATTCCAGATCCCAATGCAAGTGCAGATGTGCATCAGCTGAGTCCAGGTGATTGGGTGGTCGTGCGCAGACACGTGAGAAGGAGCCTAGATCCACACTTTGATGGCCCATTCCAAGTCCAGCTGACCACATGCACCTCAGTGAAACTTGAAAGAAAACCCACCTGGATCCACGCCAGTCACTGTAAAAAGGTCACTCCACCGGCAGAATGATAGTTTTGCTAATTATCCTGCTAGGTGTAGCAGGGTTGCTGCACCAAACAAAGACACTTTTAAATACAGACTGGGATAATAAACTCATTCGCCACCATATTTCTCTTACTGAGGACATGGAAGGAGAATAGCCAAAAGACTGTTGGATCTGCACACAGTTTTATTTTCTTCAAAGACTATGCCATATTTAGCCTTACCTCTGGAACCACAGGAGGTGTTGATATCAGACTGTATATACAATGAAACCTGGACTCTATCGATATTCTGGTGAAAAGATGTATTTGCCACCTTGACTATAGCTGGAAAGGTCACTAATCCCTGGTTCCAGCTAAATATCACACAGCCTAGGGGACAGTCGTGGTGGATGGAATACAATCCGGACATTGAGGGTGTAGTTACCAAAGTAAAGACTAAGATCCCTCATTCAGGCCCCATTACCTACGATGGATTATGGTTCAGTCTTCAATATAATGATGTTGCTATCTGTGGAAAGGACAATGATTGTTTCCGTGTGTTTGTGTCTATGTGTGTATCTACATACATAGTCACCAGTTTTTGTCTGTTCTCCTATTATATATATATATGTGTATGTATATATGTATATATATATGGATGATTCCAGCGAAGACTCCTGGTGGGGAAATACATTTTCTTTTATGAATCCAGCTAATTGGTTTAAGGGCCTAGCAGGTTGGGTTTCTGGCATTATACAATCCTGTATGCAAATATTGTTATTCTGTCTATTGCTTTATATAGCTGTAAAAGCATTGATATATGCATTAGCTAAACTACTGAATAATGTATGTTCTAAGAGTTTCAGTATTGAACCCTCTGTAGTTTACTATGGACCCCAAATGGCCTCTACTGACGGGGAGTAGGTGTCCACACTGAGGGTGGATGGGTGAAGTGGTAGGAAGACCCCCCATTTTTTCTCTGTGTGGTGTCTTTTTTTAACCCTTTATGGGAGATTCTTAATGGCCGGGTCAAACTTGCCTGACAAGAATCTATGGCTTAATACTAGCTAGTAAAACAAAGCTAGCATTAACTCATTATTACCCAGAAAGCCACCCGAAGAGGAAGAGTTGGATACAGCGCCAGATGATAGCGCTTCTATGAAAGGGCTATTTTCTGGGGCGGCTGCGGACTGTAATTCGCAGCAGAGGGGCCCAGAAAGCTCTGGCCAACCTGTCCTGCGGATTCCAATCCCCAGCTGCCTAGTTGTACCTGGCTGGACACAAAAATGGGGCGAAGCCTATGTTGGTTTTTTTTTAAATTATTTCATGAAATTCATGAAATAATTAAAAAAGGGGTTCCCTATATTATTAGTTCCCAGCCAGGTACAAATAGGCAGCTGGGGGTTGAGGGGCAGCTGTACCTGCCTGCAGTACCTGACTAGCATACAAAAATATGGCGAAGCCCAAGTCATTTTTTTGGTGGGCAAAAAACTCCTGCATACAGTCCTGGATGGAGAATGCTGAGCCTTGTAGAAAAATAGAGAGAGGGAGAGAGAAAGAAGAGAGAGAGGAGAGAGAGAGAGAAGAGAGAGGAGAGAGAGAGAGAAAGAGAGAGAAGAGAGAGGAGAGAGAGGAGTGAGATAGAGAGAGAGAGCGAAAAAGAGAAAAAGAGAGACTGAGAAAAATAGAGAGAGAGAAAAAGAGAGAGAGAAGAGAGAGAAAGAGAGAGAGAGAAGAGAGAGAAAGAGAGAGAGAAAAAGAGAGAGAGAGGGAGAGAGAGAGAAGAGAGAGAGGAGAGCGAGAAAGAGTGAGAGAGAGAGAAGAGAGAGAGAAGAGACAGAGAGCAATGCAGCCTCATTCCGTGAACTGCTCCAATTTTAGAGGTGTGTCCCATGGCTCACAGCTGATGTCCAACTCCTCCCCTCAGTGCATAATTAAATTAAATTAACTTATAAATCTAAATAAATAATATTTATAAATAAATTACATTTTTTACCGAGGCGGTCGGGACTTGAACTCATGAACTAATGCTTCTTAGGCTAGTGCTCTATCCATTGAGCCACTGGCTCTAATGATAAACATAGGCAGATTTGGTAATCTTGACATCTGCATTGCAGACTGAAGTCTCTGGTGACAGCGCGATTCACTTCAGGTGCTACGTGGAGAGGACATAGAGCGATCGTGTTCTACGGGGCTCTTGCATCTTCATGTAGCAGAGCTGACAGTGTCGTGTGGTTTACGTCGGACCTGTAGGGGTTTTTGGGGATTTTAATAGAATAGTGAAAGAGGGTGTTTGATTGTCTTTTATTCCAAATAAAGGATTTTTTCTCTGTGTGTGTTTCTTTACTTTCACTTACAGTTTAATCATGGAAGGTATCTCAGGGAGACACCGGCCATGATTAACTCATTATTACCCCGATTACCACCGCACCAGGGCAATTCGGGATGAGCTGGGTAGAGTCCCGGGACTGCCGCATCTAATGGATGCCGCAATTCCGGGCGGCTGCTGGGTGTTATTGTTAGGGTGCTGGGCTCCCCATGACGTGGCGCTCCCCATCCTGACAATACCAGCCTCCAGCCGTGTGGCTTTATCCTGGCTGGTATCAAGTATGGGGGAACCGCATTTTTTTTTAAATTTATTTATTTATTTTACTGTACGATATAGACCCGCCCGCCGGCGGCTGTTATTGGTTGCAGTGAGACAGTTGACACTCATCGTGGGGACGTGTCTGACTGCAACCAATCATGGGCGCCGGTTGGCGGGGAAAGCACGGAATAACTGATTGAAAAATGAGGCGGCAGCCATTTTCAAAAAAGGAAAAGACGCTGCAGATTTCTGACAGCCGTGTAGCGAGACGCCCGTGATCGGTGAGTAGGAAAGAGAAAGGGATTGTGCTGGGGACGCAGGATGCATGCAGATAGCAATGTGTGCACATAGCCTTACTGTGAAAAGCCACGCTTTTGGTGATTGAACCGTTCTCGAACGTAACTCGAACTGCCGAACTTTTAGCAAATCGTTCGAGTTCATCGAACGACTCGAACACCCCCCCAAAATCACTCGAACATGAAATTGTCGAATCTCGAACCTCGAACATCACTCATTTCTAGTCTTAACAGCTCTTTTACTTATAAGAAAAATGAAATGTGTATTTTTCTGGAATCAGACCTCAGATCATAGATATAATTGTATCATTTTATTCAACTTTCTATGACCTGCATGCCCATATGGACAGCTTAGAAAAATTCAGTCTACTGACAAATTCCCTTTAAATTAAATGAATGCTGGTGTTCACGGGCACTGGAACTCATGGCCCCCCGTGGAGCACCAATGTCTTACCATGGAAGCCAAGGCTCAAGCTGATCTCCATAGGCGACTAAGATTAAAGATCTATGGGTCCATAGAAACCACAGAGATCAAATGATTAGCAGCATCAATGTGCAGTCCATTTGCTGTTTGCTATTAACATTGTAATACAGGGAGAGACAAATCATTGGTGCAACCTGTACAGTCGCATGGAGGCCAAAGTTGTAGGTGGGCCACTACCACCTCCGAAGCAGGTGGAATTGTCCATTATGATGAGATATTGATGCCCATATATATTGTTATTGTACATTGGCCTCCTTCTGTCTGTGTCCACTGTTGTCATATTGGATAGGAGAAACTTTGCAAATTATTATTTTCAACAGTGAAACTGGTGAAAATGTGACACACTGACCAAAAATTGATGAAGCCTGGATCCTAAAGACCGACGACACTCAAACCATTTTTGCATGCGTCAAAAATCAATGATGTTGGATTGAGGCCTAAGGAGTACTTTTCACGCTGCGATATCGGTAGCCAATTGTAGCGATGCCGAGCGCGATAATCCCCGCCCCCTTGCTGATGCAATCTCTTGTGATAGCTGTCGTAGCGAACATTATCGCTACAGCAGCTTCACACGCACTTACCTGCTCTGCGACGTCGCTCTGGCCGCACGACCCGCCTACTTCCTAATGGGGCGGGTCGTGCGGCGTCATAGTGACGTCACACGGCAGGCGGCCAATAGAAGTGGAGGGGTGGAGATGAGCGGGACGTAAACATCCCGCCCACCTCCTTTCTTCCGCATTGCAGGCGGGACGCAGGTAAGAAGATGTTCCTCGCTCCTGCGGCTTCATACCCAGCGATGTGTGCTGCTGCCGGAATGAGGAACAACATCGTACCTGTCGCTGCAGCGAAATTATGGAAATGACCGACACTACACAGATCACCGATTTTCGACGCTTTTGCGATCATTTATCGGTGCTTCTAGGCTTTACACGTTGCGACGTCATTGCCGGCGCCGGATGTGCGTCACTTTCGATTTGACCCCGACGAGATTGCAGTAGCGATGTCGCAACGTACAAAGTACCCCTAAGTGTTAATCTCACTGTAGGGATATAGATGAAAACTTATTACAATAACCACAGCTTCCATTCTAAACCTCAGTATGTTATGAGACAGTAGAGATCATTACATTTTGATTAAATACAGAATACTGAGAGCAGACGACTAAAGTGTCCACTTACGTGCTTACTTTTATTATTATTCATTTTGGAATATTTACATATTTTTCTCCTTTATTTCAGTTGATGTTTTATGTGGACATCAAATCTGCTTTGAAAAGATAAAAAAATGACATTGTGCAGCTGAAAGAGGAATCAAATGGAAATTGTTCGGTATCATACCTGCAGGGAGCCAGTGATTTGTAATACAGAACATTCATGCGCGCAAGAGGTTTAACCTCTGGGGTAGATATTTGGAGTATAGCTTCAAAGTATCCATAGGATCAGATGAACTTTGGATTAGTAGATGATAATGATAATCATTTCTTTTGGTGAATCTTCATTGCAGTCAGTAAAAGCAAAATTAACACTTGAGTTACTTTCAGGAAATGAAAAACCTCAAGAAAACATTGAGTTATTTGGGGGGTTTTTTAAGTTCCTAATGGCACACTTATATGATACAAATATGAGTTAATTATCTGCAATTAATTTTTTGGCAGCGATAAACTATTTTCACTATAGTTTTTGGGGATTTCCTATTCTGTTCACAGTGTAGAAAAACTAAATGTTCACTTCATTCTATAGTTCTGATTATGGTGACACCAAATGTTTATAAATTGTAACATTTTGTTACTTTTGCACAAAAAAAGGATTTTGATTTAAAAGCAATATTTTTTTTTTCATATAATTTTCTTTTTACATTTTTAGTATTATTGATGTTTTGTACGCTTTTTTACTTTATCTTGTTAAGGACAAGATTATGAACTATTAGGAGTATATATGAAGCTATCCAAAAACCAGGATTTAAGATGCTGTTTGAGACTGTGTACCCCACCTAGTTCTGCATTCAGACATAAGACTCAGACAGTTTGGACTTTTCATGTGATGAGTGAATCATGCTGACATTGCTTAATATAAATGAGGAAGCAAGCACATTACAGTATATTGTATATCACAGAATAAGCTGTTCTACTTTATCCAATAGGAGACGTGTTACGTATTATTGGCTGCTAGCCAATAATTCCCTTTAAATGTATTTTCCACTTCCGTATTAAATCAGTCTTATTTTCTATTGATATCCGAGTATGTCTCTGGTGTGTATGAAAGAGAGTGGTATGCATGCTACCACGAGTGACTCATAATTTGGACTGCAGACAGTTTAAGATAGATGCATGATTAGATTGCATCACAGTAAATTTATGGCCGACATTAACAGTGGCGCCCAACGAACCTTAGGACGGCGTCTGGATGACGGACGGCCATGCTGACACCTTGATTCGAAAGGCAAGTACGCGAGAGGGGATGGAGATGCGCACTCCAAATGCAGGTGAGAAAATTTGTCTAATATCACCTTGCAAACCTCATGCGTGTACTTGCATTTCGAAAGGGGAGTTGGGCTGTCCCAGTCTAGACACCTAATGACAGCCATCTTGCATGAGATAAGCTGTCCTAAGAGATTCCACACCAAGGTGGTCAGGTTCACCTTAAGCTGTCTGTATAAATGTAATTTTAAATCACGTAATGTAATGTGGTTTTGGGTTTTTGTCTACTCTTTGGAGAAAGCAGAAGTTCCAAGTTTCGTTTTTCTCTGAGTTAACGGTAGAGGAAAATAAGAAAGTTGTTATATATATATATATGTATATATATATATATATATATATATATATGGTTATATGTGTGTGTGATGCAGGTGAGATCAGCCACCTGGATGGTATATATTGTGTCCCTATTGTTATGTCATTGTGTTTACCTGTGTCTACCTGTTGAAATGTCTGTTAATTTGCAGCAGGCTGGCTGCCTGACACAGGAAGTCCTGTGTGCTTTGTTTGTACGGCAGAAAAGAGGAAGTGTCACGATAATGTACTTTGAAGCTGTTTTTCTTTGAGTGAAAGAGAAAATTGAAACTTGTAACTAGTTAACTGTTTGTTGTGAGGCAGACTGTACAAGAAGGTACAGTGCCGTATACACTGGTGTGTGACGTGTCCGGTCAATAGTCAGTAGTTGATAAGGCTGAGGGCCACGTACAGAGTTATGGTAAGAGCCCTGACTGTATCCTGGTACATCTCCCACAGAGAGGAGACGATAAGGGGGGTTGACTTTGGTTTTGGCCAGTACAGAGTTATGTTAAGAACCCTGACTGTATCTGGTGGAATTTGATGTGTTCTCCGTGATCCTATCTAGGAGGAACATTGGCAGAATCCCTTGACTTTGGTCTTAATCAGAATTATTGAGTTATGGATGGACCGTCCTTATGTGTATGTAATGTAATGTGAACAGAGGTTACTAGTACTTGAAGTAATATATAGTGAGGGCGAATTTAGTTCCTTATCACCCACATGACACTTCTTACTGGTGGAGGGAACACAGTAGGACAATCTGTTTGTGTTGTGGACTGAGATAGAAATCTGTGTATTCTGTGGATGTTAAAAATGTTAAAAATATGAAGTCACTCCTCAAGGTGGCAGGGATCACTGCCAAGAGAGAGAGAGATTAGAGGAGCAGGAATAAAAAGATGTCTTGTTAAATAAGCGAGGGGTTTTGAAGGACAAAGATCTCCTTATGGATGTTGAGGCATGGTATCGAACATCTAAAGATATTAAAAAAAATTGGCATGGAAAGAGGAATGTGATGGAGATGGCAGATATTTCTATATTGCATCAGCTCAGAAAATGGCACCTCAGGAAGTGGCCAAGCCCATTAGGAAACAATGCCCCCCTCCTCATCAGTCGTCCCCAGAGGGTTGTCTAACGCCCGCCCTAGCCTCCCCAGATGCCATTTCAGGTCGGGCCGCACCTAGTTCCCTTTTCCAGCCATCTTAAGTCCCAAGGCCACTGACCTATTTGTGGCTGGAGCAACCGAAGCCACCGAGGGGGGGGGGCAGGAAGATGACAATGATTTAACAATGATCCACCCCACCACCAAAACTGTCCCCAGCAGAGACCAAACCCACAATCTCCAGCTATAGAAATAAACCAAAGGTGCTGTCATTATTTGAGGACGTCAGCCCACACATGGCATCGCACCATTATTCCTATAGTCCCGGACAAGAACGCCCTAAATATGTGACATGGAAGCCTCAGGAGGCTGCAGTCCTTGTGAAGGAACACTGAGATATATACTCCAATGAGTGACGTGTCATCAATAATTGATGTTTGATAAGGCCTTGGACCTGGTCTTTGTGGATAGAAGATTTGCAAGGAGGGGGTTTTCTATGTACAGGTGCAGTGTTATGGAAAAGGAGAGTGGAGAAGCCCAGACTGTTAACTGGTACGGTTTTCCTGCTAAGCAGTGAGTTGAATGTTGTATGCGTACTCACTGGTCTTGTTTTAGTGGCTGTCAATGTATTCTTACCTGGAATTGAATACATTGGGGAAGAACCCTAAACTTTGGCCTTAATCAGAATTATTGAGTATTGGATGGACCGTCCTCATGGAGGTGTATGTATTGCGAATTCTCTCCCTGATCCTGATTTGCCTCCCATGCCTTTCTATAGGAAGATGTGCCAAATCCAGAAAACTCACTCTGCCACATATGCTGATTTGTATGGGCTCACCCAAATTAAAGCTGGGGATTCTTTCTGGCCAGTAATGGAACCAGGTTTGCAGGTTTACAGTGAGGGTGAGTGTACCTTATTATCACCCAAGTGACACTGGTGCTCTAGTTTTTCCTGGAAGATGTTTGTGTGTATTATACACATTATGTACGCAGTTTTTGGTGTGAAACACCGTAGGGTTGAAATTGGAAAAAAAAAAAAAGAGAAGTGTTAGTTTCTATTTCATCTTCTGTGAAGTTTACTTGTAAGTGACACATGTATGTTGAAAAAGAGAATTCTCCCAAGGGGGGGAGATTAGATGAGAATTGATTGAAGGTACAGGATGTTATATTGAATGTCAATATAGTGAAAGTATTGAGATGATTTGAAGAGATGTAATTCTGAATCTAGTAACTTCACTATGTGTATTTTACCTGTCTGTGAAAATAAGATGATATAACCTAATATATAGGGTTGACTTGTGTGCTGTCTGTGGAGCACTGTGTCCACGTAAGCCCACCCCATTATTTCCTGTCCTGAATGTAGATTTCTTTCTGTCACTCTGTGTTTTGCCCAGCCCTGGGTGGGGTATGGTATGGGGATAGTTATCAGGGTCTGACATGAGATAGGGATACGCTGGAAGCTCGCCTCTGACCACCATCAGGTCTACCGTCGAGATGAGGGCGAGTACAGGGTCCCTAGTTACAGGGTCAGCCCAGGGGTCCCTATATAATCCGTATTCCCAGTGACAGATTGAATATCTCCTGAATGTAGATGTCACAATCCATGTCACTCGCTCCCAGGCCTCTTGCAGACGCCATTTTTTGGCCAACACCTTCTTCCTCTTTTAGCGGTTGTTTCTTATCGGTAATTATCTTTAGCGGCCGTTTTAACTCAGACACTACATAGTTCATCTTTTGACGTCATTTTAGTCCAGCCGACACCCAGTTCCCTATTTTTGTTTCAGCAGCCAAAGCCACTGCTCTGTTTATTGCTGATGCAGCAGAGGCTGCAGAGGGGGTACATAGGGACCTGAAACACACACTCCATTTTTGGTCATATATGCAGTTGTGCCCCATTGTGTTCCCACTAATGAACCTTAGCAGAGGATATTGCTGATAGTCCTGTGGAAACCTTTTCCCTTCTCTTTTGCATGTTTGTTTTTGCTGTACCTAGTATACAATTTATTAGACCATATAGACTGCTCACTATTAGTCCTGGTGTACAGTGAATATTTTTCTGCCTATGGCAGTTGCTGCTTAGCCTAGTTTTGAGATATTCTCACTTGTACGTTATCCTGCTTGGTATCTTGCACAAGAGTTCCCTGATAGAGAGGGTGGAGGATCATGTGCTCCTAAGGGGACTTTGATCATCAAGAGTTGGCATATATTAGGGTTTTTGTTGGCAGCACCCAGTAATCCTTTGTGTCTTAGTTTACAGGGTCTGACAGGAGATAGGGATACGCTGGAGGCTCGACCCTGACCACCATCAGGTCTACCGTCGGGATGAGGGAGAGTGTAGGGCCCCCAGTTACAGGGTCAGCACAGGAGAGGTAGAGTAGATACACTCCACTGTTGTTTCTAGTTGTGTATATGTAGTCAGGGGGTGCTGCTTGCTAGTTTCCAAACACTTTTGTGCTCTCTTCTCTTTCCCCGGGGTTTTAGGGGATCTTAGTTTTTAGAATTTGAGTGCTCTCCTGACCCCAAGTTACATCAATTGCCCTTTCTTTCAAACCTGGGTATAGTCCTTTGTATTAGGTCTCCGAGAGCCCACATGCAAACTACAGCTAGTAAGGACCAAGACACCCTCCTTCAAGTGGCAAGATGTCTGGAGATGAATCTAGCAGCTTACAAGATCACCCCACATACAGATGTGCTGCAGTCACAGTCACCTGAGTCACAGTCACCTGCAGAGTATCATCACGTCATCTCCAGCCCAGAAGTCATTCTACCCATTTGCCATGGAGGAAGACAGCAGCCCTTTAACTACTACTACTCAGCCAGATTGAACACCTACCTAAAGCACTAGTGACACACTGCTCCCTGACAAAGTCACCATCTCCCGGTGTGGGGTCCTTAATCCTGCTAAACTTCTCCCTCTTCCAAGGGGGGAGTGTCCCACCTCTGACACCTTGGTGGAAGAGGTAGTCGACTGTGGCATAGCTGAGGAAACTCTGGATTCGATACAGTGACGTATACACCTTTGGACCCTGACTTAACCCCTTTGCGGATGGATCAAGACGTGCATCAAGAAGACGGTTCCACATGGGTATGGTGGTGGTAGCAGAAGACGCTGTGCTGATAGAGCAGTCGCTACCCGCATGCCTGTCTGTGAAGAAGCAGAGGTATGGACTCTCGCTGAAGCCTGAAAGATGGCAGCCAGCTTCTACTCTATATGGAAGACAAGGGACTTGATCACTGCCAATGTAACTGTATGCCACCATGAGGCCATAGAAGAACTGATGGAAGCTTTGCTATTGCCAGACAGAGTCGCGGTGAGCAGGGTTGAGGCCTACATTGGAGGAGTCAAGGGAAGCAGTAAGAAGTGCCCTCACTGACAGAACATCCAAAGAAGCCCCAAGACCACTTACCAAAGAAAAAGTCAGTCAATCTGTGTTTTTTGAATGACCCCGATGTGAAGAAGAAAGGAAAGATGGAAAGTCTTGAGAACACATTGTCCTGACCCTACAAGAGCAAGTCCCAGAAGAAGAGGTGGACTGAGATAGGGTGCAGCTGTGGGCTCCCGGAGACCATGGAAAGTGGCTAGTGACCTGCTTTTAGTGCCAGCCAAAGAGATATGGCAGGCCTTAGACACAGAACTGACTCTACACACCCCATACCAGCCACAAAATAGAGGGAAGGTTGGGAAGATGGGGCAGTGTAGAAGGCAAGGACATGAGAGTCTTCCCCTTGAATTGTTCAGTGTCAGACACACCCCAGCAGGGACCACTAGGTTGAGACCCTATGAAATCCTGTTTAGAAGTACCCCCAGATACTTCAACTAAGCTTGTTGTTTGTTTAACTAAACATTTGCCTAATATATGGTTTTGAGTTTTCTCCTCCAGATCCAACCAGATCTAGATTTCTCTCTTTTCTCTCTTTCTCTCTCTTCTTTTCTCTCTCTCTTGTTCTATTTCTCTCTTCTCAATCTCTCTCTCTCTCTCATCTCAATCTTCTTTCTTTTCTCTCTCTCTCTTTTTCTTTCTTACGAAGATCCATGCATCCCACTACAAATGATGGCGGACCTGGGACCAGGAGATGGCTGTCTTCCCTCTTCTACCCGATACTTTGTGCCAAGAAGATGATATCCAAGCCTGTGGCCCAAAAGATGACTGTGCATCCCACCTTTGATGATGTCCCACCATTACCGCCTGAGGACTGAGGAGTATGAGACTTTGGTTGAAACCAACCCTGATAAATACGAGCTAATTAGAGGACTACGTCCACGTTCCCCGTCCTGAATAACGTGTGCCAGCGGAACATAGCCATGAGGACAGTCTAGAGAATACGGTCAGGATCTGGCTTCCTATGCATAGTCTGTTGGGTGGGAAGATTCATCCACAAGTAGAGTTGAGCGCGGTTCGTGGTTCGTGGTTCTCCAGTTCGCGGCTCGAGTGATTTTGGGGGCTGTTCTAGATCGAACTAGAACTCGAGCTTTTTTGCAAAAGCTCGATAGTTCTAGATACGTTCGAGAACGGTTCTAGCAGCAAAAAAACCAGCTAATTCCTAGCTGGCTTTCCACTGTAATAGTGTAAGTTTTTTTTTTTCCTTGTCTTCCTTCCCTAAGCGCGCGCGTGTAGTGGGGAGGGCCAGCATGTCAGCCAATCCCAGAAACACACACAGCTAAGTGGACTTTTAGCCAGAGAAGCAACGGCATGTGTGATAGGATGTCCATGTCACATGTCCCTGCATTATAAAAACGAGTATCTGCCCGTCCGGACGCCATTATCTCTTCTGCGTCCTTGGTGTCAGACATCACTGGCGCAGCTCCTATCGCCGATACAGCTGTATACGCTCCATACACAGTGCTGGACAGCTTAGGGATAGCACTTTCTATCAGTCCTTTTAAGGGTTCATACCGGCAGGGTCAGAGCCATAGGTGACAGGTCCTGAAAAATGAGTTTAACAGCTACACAAGATGACAGCGTCTGTGTAGCTAAGGTCAGGGATTTCCTCGCTGCATTTCCCCATTAGGAGGGATAGAAAGGCAGGCTTCCTTTCCTCTACCCAGAGACCCACAACCCTGCCACTGTACCCTCCTGCCCTTTGCACACTCCAACTCATTGTTACTAAGCCTGAGTGAACTTAGTGGCATCCTAAACGTGGCTATTGGACTTCTGTATAGTCCCAGTAGTGCACAGATATTTGCAGCACGTCTGCCTGCATTGCACACTCAAACTCATTGTTACTAAGCCATTATACTAGCAAACACTGAGTGAACCTAGTGGCATCCTAAACGTGGCTATTGGACTTCTGTATAGTCCCACTAGTGCAAAGATATTTGCAGCATGTCTGCCTGCATTGCACACTCAAACTCATTATAACTAAGCCATTATACTAGCAAACACTGAGTGAACTTAGTGGCATCCTAAACGTGGCTATTGGACTTCTGTATAATCCCAGTAGTGCACAGATATTTGCAGCACGTCTGGCTGCATTGCACACTCAAACTCATTATAACTAAGCCATTATACTAGCAAACACTGAGTGAACTTAGTGGCATCCTAAACGTGGCTATTGGACTTCTGTATAGTCCCACTAGTACAAAGATATTTGCAGCACGTCTGCCTGCATTGCACACTCAAACTCATTGTAGCTAAGCCATTATACTAGCAAACACTGAGTGAACCTAGTGGCATCCTAAACGTGGCTATTGGACTTCTGTATAGTCCCACTAGTGCAAAGATATTTGCAGCACGTCTGCCTGCATTGAACACTCAAACTCATTATAACTAAGCCATTATACTAGCAAACACTGAGTGAACTTAGTGGCATCCTAAACGTGGCTATTGGACTTCTGTATAGTCCCAGTAGTGCAAAGATATTTGCGGCACGTCTGCCTGCATTGCACACTCAAACTCATTATAACTAAGCCATTATACAAGCAATTGATGCTGCCAGTTTAAGGGCCGTAGTTGCATTGTCAGGGATATTTATTCTTTATTATTCTGCTGTTAATAAAGCTAGACCACCGCTGCAATCTACACCACCTCTCAATTTTTACTACCACATTTTCAGTGCACAATCTTGTCGCAATCAACATGAATGGCAAAATGACAGATGCTAGTGGAAAGGGGAAGAGGCGTGGTGGAAAAGGAAAAAAAGGGTTTGTCCGTGGGGAAGGTGGCAAAGCTCCATTATCATCTGCTGAAGATAGACCATCTACCACCAAAAGTAAGATGTCTACTACTTACCGTGGACAATCCGATGTGCTCCCTTTTTTACGGACACGAACAACAGGAACAAAGGTAGATGATGGCCAAAAAAGGAAAATGCTTGAATGGATCTCAAGTGGTCCAACAAGTGCCCTCTCAGCCACTTCAAGTACCGCATCCAAAAAACACCAGTCCTCTGAGTTGTCATCCCAATCAAACTTGCTTTCTCCCAGCTCTGAAGTCTCCATCAGCCCTGCACAGTATGGTGGAACTGAGATGGCTGAGTCTGCAGAGCTGTTCAGTCACACTATAGCCTGGGAATCAGAGGTCTGCTCCCAAGCTACAGTGAGTACAGACCAGGAAATGGTCTGCAGTGATGCCCAGAACCTTTGTGACTCTGATTCAGGCCGTGAGGACCAAGTTTCAGAGCATAATGTTGACCCTTTGTCACAAACTGTAACACCTGTGGTTATAGACAATGAGAAACATACTGATGAGGATGAGACGCAGATACCAGATTGGGATGACAACTTAAATATTCGGTCAGGGCAAGAAGAGGCTCGGTCTGAGAGGGAGGGGAGTGCAAACACAACAATTGATGATGAAGTTCTAGATCCCACCTACTGTCAACCCCCAGTCAGGCACTCGAGGAGGTCAACAGAGGCGGTGGAGGAGGATGCAACCGACGACGAAGTTACCTTGCGCCTTCCTGGACAGAGTCGGAGCACTGGTAGCACGTCTACAACTGCATCATCAGCCACCACTCTGCCTCTGAGCACTAGTCGGGGGGGCTCAGCAGGTCGCATGCCCTCTAAGCCTTGCCTAGCCTGGTCCTTTTTTGACATAGAAAAAGATCGCCCAAATTATGTGATGTGTAAAATTTGTCTGGATTCTGTTAGTAGAGGTCAAAACCTCAGCAGTTTGACAACTTCTTCCATGAATCGTCACATGAATAAATATCATAGCTCCCAGTGGGAAGTTCACCGTGCTGCAATGCGGCCTAGCGGAGCGAACCATTCACGGCCTGCCCCTTCCAGTGCATCCGCGCGCTCTTCATCTTCTAGGACTGTGGGGACAGCTGTCACACCTGGTTTTCCACGCACAACTTCCACCACTGTAACCGCAACAGGCAGTTTGCTTGGTAGGTCGTCAGTTGGTTTGGAAGGGGAAACAAGTGAGTATGTACAGCTCTCTCAGACATCGATAGCACCAACGTTGGATGAAGGCAACATCATGTCTCCGCCTGCACTTTCCTAACAAACCTGCATTTTTCCAGGGACACCCTACTCAACACCGTCTACACACAGCAGCCAGATCTCTGTACCTCAGATGTGGTCAAATAAAAGGCCATTTCCTGCGACACATGACAAAGCTAAGAGGTTGACTCTATCCCTCTGTAAGCTCTTGGCTACCGAAATGCTGCCTTTCTGCCTAGTGGACACACAGGATTTTAGAGACCTTATGTCTGTCGCTGTGCCCCAGTACCAGATGCCTAGTCGCCACTACTTCTCTTAGAAAGGTGTGCCCGCGCTACACCAGCATGTCGCACACAACATCACCGCTTCCTTGAGAAACTCTGTGTGTGAACGGGTGCATTTCACCACCGATACTTGGACCAGTAAGCATGGACAGGGACGTTACATGTCGCTGACTGGGCACTGGGTAACTATGGTGATAGATGGTGAAGGGTCTGCTGCACAAGTCTTGCCGTCCCCACGACTTGTGTGTCAATCCTCTGTCTGTCCAAGTTCCGCCACTGCTTCTGCCTCCTCCACCTCATCTGGGTCCTCCACCTCCGCCCCAAGCCTGCCTGGTCAGGCCACCAGCGTTCTCACTGCGTAGAAGGAATCACGCACCCCTCATTACTATGCTGGCAGCAGAGCGCAACGGCATCAGGCTGTCTTTAGCTTGACATGTCTTGGTAATAGGAGTCACACAGCTGAGGAGTTGTGGTCAGCTCTGCGGTCCGAGTTTAATAAATGGTTGTCTCCACTCAACCTGCAGCCTGGTAAGGCCGTGTGCGACAATGCTGCAAACCTGGGTGCGGCCCTTCGCCTGGGCAAGGTGACACACGTGCATTGTATGGCTCACGTGTTGAACCTTGTTGTCCAGCAATTTTTAACACACTATCCCGGCCTAGATGGCCTTCTGACCAAGTCACAAAAACTGTCTGCTCACTTCCGCCGTTCAACCGCCGCAGCTGAGCGACTTGCATCGCTCCAGAAGTCTTTCGGCCTGCTGGTTCATCGCCTGAAATGCGATGTGCGGACACGCTGGAATTCGACTCTCCACATGTTACAGCGACTGTGGCAGCACCGCCGAGCCCTGGTGCAATACGTCATGACGTATAGCCTGGGCCAACGAGATGCAGAGGTGGGACAGATCACCCTGATGGAGTGGTCTCAGATCAAGGACCTATGCACCCTTCTGCACAGTTTCCACATGGCGACGAATATGTTTAGCGCTGACAATGTCATTATCAGCATGACAATTCCAGTCATTTACATGCTGGAGCACACGCTAAACACTATTCGGAGTCAGGGGGTGAGACAACAGAAAGGGGAGGAACTACAGGAGGACTCATATGCGCAAGACACAACAACATCACCAAGGTCCAGACGTTCATCATCACCAACGCGGCAGGCATGGAACCATGGGGGACAGGAATCAACAAGGGCGCATGGTAGCAGGGGAAATGTTGAGGAAGGTGCAGGAGAACATGAAGAAATGGAGGACGAACTGTCCATGGACATGGAAGACTCAGCGGATGAGGGAGACCTTGGTCAAATTTCAGTTGAAAGAGGTTGGGGGGAGATGTCAGAGGAAGAAAGAACGGGTAGCACCTCTATGCCACAAACACAGCGTGGACTTGGTCCGCATGGCTGCGCAAGACACATGAGTGCCTTCTTGTTGCACTACCTCCAACATGACACCCGTATTGTCAAAATTAGAAGTGATGATGACTACTGGCTTGCCACACTATTAGATCCTCGGTACAAGTCCAAATTTTGTGACATAATTCCAGCCATAGAAAGGGACGCACGTATGCAGGAGTATCAGCAGAAGCTGTTACTCGATCTTAGCTCGGCTTTTCCACCAAACAACCATGCAGGTGCAGGGAGTGAATCTCCCAGTAGTAACTTGACAAACATGGGACGGTCTCGTCATCTTCAACAGTCTACCCGTACCAGTAGGACTGTATCTGGTGCTGGTAACAGCAATTTTATTGAATCTTTTCATAATTTTTTTAGACCCTCCTTTGCAAGGCCACCAGAGACAACAAGTCTGACACATAGTCAATGGCTGGAGAGGATGATACAGGAGTATCTCCAAATGAACATCGATGCCATGACTTTGCAAATGGAGCCTTGCTCATTTTGGGCTTTAAATCTAGAAAAATGGCCAGAACTCTCCAGTTACGCCTTGGAGATTTTGTCGTGTCCAGCTGCCAGCGTTGTCTCTGAATGTGTCTTCAGTGCTGCTGGGTGTGTGCTGACAGATAAGCGCACGCGTCTGTCCAGTGACAATGTGGACAGACTAACGTTCATCAAAATGAACAAGTCATGGATCCACCAGGAATTTACTACCCCTGTGTCATCCTGGGGAGAGTAAATGATTGTGGATTTGGAATGTGCTTGATGCAAATCTAGCTGTGAAGTGTACAACTAGGGCACAAGTGCTGCCACTGAATGGGTGTGTGTGTGTGGGGCACAATTTTTGGAAAAAAAGGGAGACTCCGCTTGGAGTAACCCTTGCTTGCTGTGTTTTTTAAAAATGATCCAAGATGAACAGAGCTGGGATCAGGAAAGACTTTGCTACCTACCCCGGTGTCATCCTGGGGACGGTTAAGTATGGCGTATTTTTGAATGTGCTTGATGCAAATCTAGCTGTGAAGTGTACAACTAGGGCACAAGTGCTGCCACTGAATGGGTGGGTGTGTGTGGGGCACAATTTTTGGAAAAAAAGGGAGACTCCGCTTGGAGTAACCCTTGCTTGCTGTGTTTTTTAAAAATGATCCAAGATGAACAGAGCTGGGATCAGGAAAGACTTTGCTACCTACCCCGGTGTCATCCTGGGGATGGTTAAGTATGGCGTATTTTTGAATGTGCTTGATGCAAATCTAGATGTGAAGGGTACAACTAGGGCACAAGTGCTGCCACTGAATGGGTGGGTGGGTGTGTGGCCCAATTTTTGGAAAAAAGGGAGACTCCGCTTGGAGTCACCTTGCGGTGTTTTAAATGATTTTAGAAGGGCATGCCATGCCTATATCTGTGTCTCGTCCTCTTTTTCCTCGTAACGCTGTTTTGTTTTCACATGAGAATTTGTCCTTGTCACTTTCCCATGTGTTTGTGTTGTGTTGTGAGTTGTTTGTCACCTTTTGGACATCTTTGAGGGTGTTTTCTAGGTGTTTTTATGTGTTTGTGATTGCCTGCCATTGTTTCCTATGCAGTTTGAGTTCGGTTCGTCGAACGTTCGACGAACCGAACTCGAACGGGAGCTCCGTTCGGCGAACCGACCTCGAGCCGAACCGCGACCGGTTCGCTCATCTCTATCCACAAGGGATGGGGTATCTCATATGTGAGTGAGGTAACCAATGGCATTAGGACAGATCAATAGACTTGGGAAAGTAAGGAAAGACTTTTGGCTATCTCCAAAGGGGGGACTGTTAAGGACAAGATTATGAACTATTAGGAGTATATATGAAGATATCCAAAAACCAGGATTTAAGATGCTGTTTGAAACTGTGTACCCCACCTAGTTGTGCATTCAGACATAAGACTCAGACAGTCTGGACTTCTCATGTGATGAGTGAATCATGCTGACATTGCTTAATATAAATGAGGAAGCAAGCACATTACAGTATATTGTATATCACAGAATAAGCTGTTCTACTTTATCCAATAGGAGACGTGTTACGTATTATTGGCTGCTAGCCAATAATTCCCATTAAATGTATTTTCCACTTCCGTATTAAATCAGTCTTATTTTCTATTCATATTCGAGTACGTCTCTGGTGTGTATGAAAGAGAGTGGTATGCATGCTACCACGAGTGACTCATAATTTGGACTGCAGACAGTTTAAGGTAGATGCATGATTAGATTGCATCACAGTAAATTTATGGCCGACATTAACAATCTTTATCCGTCAAGGTTACCATATCTATATTGTACAGGAGAGTTTAATTTTACCAGTGTTATGGGTATTGCACTGCAGCGTAAATGCATGCGTCCTGCGTCCCCTGCATAATCTATGTAGATTGTGTATGAGACATGCGTACGTTGCTTTTTGAACGCAGCGATTTGGATGCCAAAATTTTGACCCATATCCGTGCGTACAAAAAAGCAGCATGTCAATTAATTTATGCACTTTGGATGCAGCTCCCACTCTGGTGGGGGCAGTATCCCAAGCGCATGAATTCGGCATTTATTCTGCTGAAACACTGCATCCATTACGCAGTGTTTCTGCAGCGATTTGAAGCGCACATGTGCTGCCAAATCGCTGCAGAAATTTCCGCAGGTACGTGTGGACATAGCCTCAGGGCTTATCCACACATCTCAGCACATCAGTATGATTTCTGTGAGGCTGTCTTGCTCAGCTCCTGAGTCGTCGGCCTGTCCCAGCATTGGGGTCTGAGATCAGACCAATGTGCAAGGACATCTGAATGAGCCATGGAATTATACTGATGGGCAGATAATGAGACCCTTTCTCAGTCAATGCACAATAAGCAGCACATTGGTACCCTCGTATTCCATCTAATGTTGGTAACTGCATCACCTGTTGCTGAAAGCACAGGCACAAATCCTAAGCATGGTATAAATTTAACCGCAAGACAGTAAATACAGACAGAAAAAAAAATTATTGATCAATGGCAGAAAAAAAAAAGTAATGTCAGGTTTTATTTAAATGGCAACCATCTGGTGCATTACAGACTAAGTCCGGAAAGTTCTTTGTTCTTCTTAGTGCAGTGCAGAATAAAAAGACTACTTAAGCAGAGCTTTTAGTGTGCAGCCCCTGAGTTGGTTTTATATCAGTGTAGACAGCCACCTGCTGATTTACACATTGTTCCCTTAAGTTGCAGACTTTCCTTGTCCTTACCAGCAGATGTGCTGCCACAAAAAAGGAGTTTGATACATATAAAGCCTAATAATAGTTCTTTTTTTTTTCTTTATTTTTGGCCATGGAATGAGCATGTAATCTGTAAGTCTATAAGAATACTAAAGATTATCTCAAATATTATTTTATTACAATTTTTATAATTTTTATTCAAACTGCATTTGGCCACTATGATAAATGGTAATCTCCTTTCTACACAACATACATTATTAGATACTGGTTAATCATGTTAATTAAATGCTTTTATGACGTGCTGTGTTCTTGCGATGCTTTGTATTTAGAATGTCTGACATTTACATGAGAAGAAAAAAAACGTTGCATTCCAAAGACGTTTGAAGCTCAGTAGTGATGAGCGACTGTTCTCGTTATTATTCGCTACTCGCACGAATAGTATGGTATTTGGGGTATTCAGTTTTTGTGTATTCGCCTCGCTATATTTGGATGTGCCGCCCAGCTGTTTTGGCGCCTGATTTGCAGCCACTAAACATGCTGGGCTTCTTATCCAATCACAGTAATGCCGCAGCCATCTTGGTTGTGGGATTACTGGAATTGGCTGGCCGTGCAGAGTCATAAGGTCTATAAAAGCCGATCCACTACCATTGTGTGAATATTGCATCCGGAGCCAGCATTGTATGAGTATAGAGATAAGCCCGCTTTACACGCTGCAATGTATCTTACAATGTGTCGGTGGGGTCACATCGTAAGTGACGCACATCCGGCATCGTAAGTGTGTAACAGCTACGTGCGATTGCGATTGAACGGTAAACCGTTCATCGCACGCACGTCATTCATTCCTCATGAATTGAATGTCAGATTGTTCATCGTACCCGTGGTAGCACACATCGCAGTGTGTGACACCCCGGGACCGATGAACAGATCTTACCTGCGTCCTGCGGCTCCCGGCCGGTAATGCGGAAGGAAGGAGGTGGGATGTTTACGTCCTGCTCATTTCCGCCCCTCCGCTTCTATTGGCCGGCTGCCGCGTGACGTCGCTGTGACGCCAAACGTCCCTCCCACTCCAGGAAGTGGACGTTTGCCGCCCACATCGAGGTCGTATGGACGGGTAAGTATGTGTGACGGGGGGGTTACTCGTATGTGCGGCACATTCAACAAATTGAACGTGCCGCACATACGATGGGGGCAGTTACGATCGCATACGATATCGTATGCTGGATCGTAAGGTGTAAAGCAGGCTATAGAGCGAACAGCTGCTAGGGAATGTATAGGTCTGTTAATAGCATAAAAACCCCTTTTCAGAGCTGCCTACAGTGTATAGGTCAGTGTAGCATACAGAGGTACATGTTTTGGTGCAGGGACAGAGTTTAAAGCAGTGTGTTACTACCTCCATACTATTGTCCAGAATACAATATCTCTTTTAAGAGCTGAAACCACTGAACAAGGTCACAGCAGTAAGGGAGAGATTGTGGATTAGGTAGGGAATCAGGACCTGTTGTCTCAATATTTAGGGATTCACTCACAGCCTGACTTGTGCAGGCACAAGAGCCACATTAATATGTTGGCAGTTGCCTTTGAAAATAGTTACCAAGCAGTACTCTAGCATTTACTGCTGCCTGATACTAAATGCACCGTTCCTGTTTCAACAATATTTAGGGGTTCACAGCTTGACTTGTGCCATCCATCTACATCAGTCCCATTAATATGTTGCTAGTGGCCCATTCAAATAATTACAAAGCAGTATTCTAGCATTTACTGATGCCTTATACTAAACGCACCTTTCCTGTTTCCTGTTTCAACAATATTTAGGGGTTTGCAGCCTGACTTGGGCCATCCGTCCACTTCAGCCACATTAATACATTGCTAGTGGCCTTTGCAAATATTTACAAAGCAGTACTCTAGCACTTACTGCTGCCTGATACACTAAGTGCACCGTTTCTGTTTCTACAATATTTAGGGGTTCACAGCCTGACTTGTACCGTCCATCCACATCAGCCACATTAATATGTTCCTAGTGGCCTTTGCAAATAGTTACAAAGCAGTCTTCTAGCATTTATTGTTGCCTGATACACTAAATGTATCATTCCTGTTTCCACAATATTTAGGGGTTCACAGCCTGACTTGTGCTGACCATTCACATCAACCACATTAATACATTGCTAGTGGCCTTTGTAAATACAAAGCAGGACTCTACCATTCTGTGCTGCCTGGTACAAGTATTCACTTGTACTTTATCCACAATATTTTTGGGGTCAAAGTTTGCTTGGCTTGGGCCATTAACATCTGAAAATATGTCACCAAAACCCAAAATGGCAAAAAATCCAGTTGTTAAGGGACAGGGACGTGGGCGTGATGTTGACAGTGGTGGGTGACAAGGCACTGAGTCTGTGTTAGGTCAGAAGAAGCTTGATGCATGCACTATGTTCCTTGCCAAATTTACCGGTCTGGAACAAAAACGTGTGTGGAAGCCAGAAGAGTGAGAGCAGATTCTGTATTGGATGGCAGACAAGGCCTCTTCCCATTTGTCAAGCAGCAACAAATGTTCCACGACCACACAGTCTACTGTGGATACACAAAAGGCTGGCCCATCTAATCCTCAACCTGGTCCTCCTTCCTCCCTCCATCATCAGTCACAGAATACATATGACCCCAAGCTTGGTCTCTCTGAGGATCTGCTTTGTATGTATCCTATTCTTGGCTCTGGCCTCTCACCATGCAGCATTGAAGAGGGACGTAAGGAGGTGGCGTGAGTTGATGTGCAACTATTTGAAGACCTACAGCCAGAAGAAAGCTACTTTGAGGAACCTGATTTACTGTCTCCAGAGGTGGAGGCTGATGATGATAAGCACAGTTGCCATCAGGTCAGCCTACAATCTCAAGTGGGAAAGAAGATGAGATGGAACATGAGGTGGTCGATGAAGAGTTCACTGATCTGACCTGGACCGTTGACATGCATTGCCAGCACAACAACACAGAGGATGATAGATATGTAGCACCTACACAGGCATCAAGGGGTAGGGGTTTGCCCAGAGTGAAAACTGGGTCAACTGTTCCGAAGAGCACCCCCACTGTGGCCCAAGTCAGGGCAAGGGGGCGTTCACCTGATGTCTGGAAGTTTTTTCTGAAAGTCCTTCTGAGGGAAACATTGTAATCTGTAGCATCTGCCCTACAAAGTTGAACAGAGGCCAGGGCAAAGGCAACCTGAGCACAACCAGTACGTGGAACCACATGGCAGCTAAGCACCCCAGTGGGTGGGCAGAACACAAGGGTACCAAATTTGTGTCTGTGGGTCAAAGCACTGCCATGTCACCTGTGCTACGTCCTTCACAATCTGATGTACAGGATGCAGGTGTTCATACATCCTGCCCACTAGATGTGATTGCAAAGACACAGCAAACATCACGCACATCCAGTTCCTTGTCCCAACAAAGTGTCCAGTTGTCCGTGCCTAAGATCTTGGAAAAGAAGCGTAAATACCCAGCCACGCACCCACAGGCACAAAACCTAAAGTAGCACATTGCCAAATTGCTAGCCATGGATATGTTGCCGTTTAGGCTTGTGGGAACACAGTGTTTCCATGATCTCTTGGCTGTGGCTGCCCCACAATACAGTGCTCTGAGCCACTACTATTTTGCCCATTGTGCCATCCCCGCATTACACAAGCACGTGTTAAACAATCTCAAATGTACTCTGACTAACACCGTAATCGGGAAGGTCCACCTAACAACAGACACGTGGACAGGGTCGATACATATCTGTCATGGCACACTGGTTGAACAGGTGGATGCTGTGACAAAGTTGCAAACTATAACATCACACATCCTACCCATGCCAAGAATAGCGCGCCCAACTTCTAGCAGCGTTTCCACCTCATCATATGACAGTTACTGTCTCCCCTCCTTCTCCTCCTGCTCCTCATTCTCTGCTGAATTACCCTCTCCATCATTGCCAAGCTGGAAGCCATGCAGCAGCGCATTGGCAAAGCAGCAACATGCTCTGCTGAAGCTGATCTGTTTAAGTCACAAATCACACACGACAGCACCAGGTTACAACAGAAGGTGTAACCTGGTGGCTTCTTTAAAGGTTGGCAAGCTGGTACATGTGTCATGCATGGCTCATGTGCTGAACCTAGTTGTTCAGACATTTCTGAAAACATACCCTGAATTGCCGTACCTATTTTGGAAGGTGCATCGTATTAGCTCCCATTTTTGCCATTCCTTTACTGCTATTTCTGGTCTTACAGCTCTGCAATAGCGCTTGAATTTGCCAAGTCGCCAAATCATGTGTGACCTGCCCACGCGGTAGAACACTACATATCATATGTTGGTGAGGATTAGTGAGCAGCAGAGGGCAGTAGCTGAACATCAGCTTCAACATGCCCGTCAGAGTGAGATTCAGCCACCACACATAACAACCATTAAGTGGGTGTGGATCACTGACATTTGTGAGGTTCTTGAAAACTGAGTACTGGACAAAGCTCCTGAGCAGTAATCAGGCTATTATCAGCTTAACCATTCCGCTGCTGTTGAAACAATCACTGCATAATTTTAAAGAGGAAGCTTTGAGCGCCCAGCATGTGGGTATGGACCCACATTTCCCAATGGGTGATGATACTACCCAGCCAATATTCTGTAGCAATATTAGATGATGATGAGGAGGATGAGGAGGGAGAGAACTTGTTTTTCTGTGCTACCAAGGGGATTCCCAATGCTACACAGGAGACTCTCAACTCCAATTCCATGTTTGTCGAGCATGGATGTGCTGGAGAGGAGGAGGTGGAGGAGGCAAGTTAGCATGAGGAGAGGATGGGTATTGTTCCTCTTGGTGGGGACACAGAACCTTCTGTTTGCAGCTTAGCCCACATGGCACAGTTCATGTGTAAGTGTCTGTGGTAAGACCCTCGCATGATACACATTTTATCCAACAACCTGTACTGGATGGCCACCTTTCTGGGCCAATGGTACAAGCAAAAATTTCCTTCTCCCCTCGTTCATTGTTGATCAGTTGCTGAAAACATCACCCTTGGACAACGCTGATGGCAGAGTTACTGGCTCTTTTTAACACCAATGATTAACAGGGAGAGACTGAAACACCAGGTCCAACAGAAGTGGGGGGAAAATGTGCATAAACTGGGCCTTTTTCAATTAATCAGCACGTCAGCAATGGCTATCTGTGGATGTAACAATGCCAAGGAGGGAGAAGTTGCACAACATGGTCAAGGGGTACTTAAGTGACCATGCCTGCAAAATTTCTGATACTTCAGTTCCCTTTAATTATTGGGTGTCCAAGCTGAACACTTGCCCCGACCTCCCCTTATATGCCTTGGAGGTGTTGGCCTACCCGGCTGCTAGTGTGATGTCAGAGCGTATTTTCAATTCTGCTGGGCAATCATTACTGATAGCTAGAGATGAGCCACCCTCCTAGTGTTCGACTTTGGTTCGGTTCATCGAACGTTCGACAAACACCTTCGAACCCCATTGAAAACAATGTCAGGCAAACACAAACACATACAAACACATAGAAAACATCTTCTAAGGCTAGGTTCACATTTCCGTTGTTTTGCATCAGTCACATGCATTGCTTGACGCATGTGACTGATGCGTTGTACAACGGATGACAAAGAACAGAAATCATTGTCGGACTCCGTTGTGTGTGGGGGACAGAGCGTGAGGGGGCGGAGCCGAGAGGGGCCGTGGCGAGGAGGACGTCAGTGCCGTGGGGACTGCAGGGCTGGGGACAAGTGAGTGTGTGTGTGAGTATGTGTGTGAGTGTGTGTGAGTGTGTACACATGCGGAGTGCGGGAGGGGGCGGAGCCGAGTGGGGAAGTGTCGGCCTTCTTGCACACGTATCCAGGGTCAATATCCGGTAACTAAAAGCAAAGCACTTTTTGCTTGGTTACCCGATATTTATCTTGGATACCAGCGTACGCCACTTAGCGCTGGCTCCCTGCACACGTAACCACTGTAAATATCGGGTAACTAACCAAAACGCATTGCTTGGTTACCCGATGTGTATCCTGATTACGTGTGCAGGGAGCCAGAGAGAGCATGTGCAGCAAAATCCTACAGATTGAACTGCTCAAAAAACGTTACAGGCTGCGCTGCTCCCGCCCAGGGGTCAGTTAAAAAATGACTGACCGCGACACAGCGGATGCAACGCAGCATCATCAGTCGCAATCCGTCACTAATAGAAGTCTATGGGGAAAAACTGGATTCCTGCAAAATATTTTGCAGGATACCGTAATTCCTCAAGGCGACGGATTGTGACTGATGCAAAACAACGGAAGTGTGAACCTAGCCTAAGGTGTCCAAAAGGTGACAAACAACTCAGAAGACACCACAAACACATGGAAAAGTGACAAGTATATATGTGACGCCCTGGCACCGCCAGGTGGTCACAGAAGAGCAATTCACCCGACATAACACCATCCCACACTAGGTACCATCTGCCACAAAATCCTAGCCACCCCCCTCAGGGTAAGAAGGACACACCAGTGGGCAGGACCAGGCGAATTGGGAGCACCCACCTAGGGGTCTTGAGGATCCAAGGGCGGGAACACAGTAGTTGAAATTCAGATTTCGTGTAGTGAGGAAGGTGGAGTTGAGTTTGGAGAGGAGAGTGGAGGTTGTGGCTGAGCCTAGTGAAAGGTAGCCAGGGTAGTGGCCCTGGACTACTGGCTACGTGGCAAGCAGTGGACCGTGTCCAAAGGCGACAGGAGTCCGGTCACGGGAAAACCAAAGTGGACCGGGACAGGGTTGGAGCCCGCTGGTACCGACAGCGGGGATGTGGTCCGGAAACCGTGCACAGGCGGGGTACCTGGACCCTAGTTAGAAGATGGTTGCAAGCCCCTTCTCTAATTAACCAGGCTGGGAGCAAGGTTTCAGACGTTGTTCCAGAAGTATTAGCCCAGATAGAGCGAAACGGCAGCTTATCGTGGGAGATAGGGTATCCGCAAACACCCACTGAGATCCCAAGGAGGAGAAAGGGACATCAGTACACCAGCCGGGTGTGGGACCCGAGTACACCCGAACGCGGCAGCCGGCCACTGACACCTTGGTTTACAAACAGACTCGTGTGCAATTATTCAACAGTGAGTACACCAACATTTCCCGGTCTGGCCCGGCGCACCACCTCCGGCCTACATAATTCCCCCCGTGTTTTGGTCACTGAGCCTCGGGGCATCCACCCCTACCCATGGAGGGGTTAACATCCAGCTGCAATCCCATCGCCTACGGGTGCTCTCCAACGGCAGCGGTGGTACTACATCTTACCACACAGCGTGGGTGGCGTCACAAACTATCCACAGCAATCCCCGTAGATATATGCCCCCTTTTTATTTGAGTGTCCGCACGACCCCTGGGTCCGGAGACCCCTCGAGTCACTGCGGATCCGAATCCGAGCAGCCCGGCTGCTACTGACGTGGGGACGGCATACCTCAAAAATTGGCGTCACGAATAGGATTGTAACCCATCCACCTACCTGGTGGAAGAGTGCCTTGTTTTGGACTGTAAATGGTGCTCCGTTTGAAAATTTTTCGACAGCCGCCATTTTGCCGCCATTTTTGGGTGCAAAAAACAACAAGCCCGGCGTATTCTTCCCCGGAAAAGGGCGCAAAGTTGAATCCCCGCCCCCTGGGAACGCGGGCGGAAGTTGGTAACTCTCCACACAGGAAGTGAAAAGGGCAGTGGGTCCCATGAGACTGCTGTCGAAAAACCAAGGGGGAAGAACTGGAGGATGTCAGTGCCCGAGAGGGATGGTGGAGCAGTGGTCTCCGCTGGAGCGGCGGCACCCGCAGCGGAGCTGAATGACGGAGAAGCGGCGGCTCCCGCTCCGGACGCAAGAGCGGTAGCTCCGACAGTCCCGCCAGTCACTCAAATAATGCCGATAACCTTACCTTATGTGCCCGGCGCTGCCTGGTTACCTCAGTATGATGGACGACCCGATGCCCTGCAGGTATTCAAAAAGAAAATATGCACTGTTCTTGATATGTACGCCATGACTGGCAAGCAGCGCGCATCAGTGGTGTTGGGACAGCTAACCAGCGCCGCCGAGCAGGAAGTAGAAACTTGGGCTGACGAGGACCGATCCTCGGAAGCCGCCATTTTTGACAAACTACAAGTCCCTTTTGAAACCCGCACGGAAGCAGAATTACGGATGCAGTTTTACAATTGCTGGCAGCGTCCCCAGGACAGCATCTGGGACTGTGCCTTGAGGCTACAAACTGCCCTGCGCACTCTGAGGCAGATAGATTCCATTACTGAGCCCAAGAGCAATAAGATGCTGGTAGAGCAGTTTCTGCAGGGGCTGGGGTCAAACCGTAAACAGCTCCGGCTATGGGCCCTAGAACATCAGGACTTGAACTTTGTGGTTTTAAAGGATCGGGCCATTAAAGGTTTACAAATGTCAGTAGCTAGTGACCAGATACCATCACCCTGGCCAGCTGATACTTCTCATGTGTCTGTGAAGCCTCCTCTGTTGGCCCTACCGGCACCCGCAGCGCCTCCCGGAGCCACTGATGACCTGTCGTCCCAAGTTCAACGCCTGAGTAAGGACATCGCTAGGATCCTCGCGACCCTACAGCTCCAGCCAAAGACGAAGCCCACAGAAAAGATCCAGCTCGCCGACAGCCTGGAAGACGTCCCGTGGATGCCGAGAAGCAACAACAACCGGTATGGACAATCTGTTTGTTACAAATGCAATAAGACTGGCCACTATTCTCGACGGTGTCCTTTAAACGAGCAACCCCTGAGGCCAAGGGCCTGTCCTCAGGAATAGACCCACAAGGCTCAGCTGATTGGCTTGAGCAGTATGAGGTTGCCCCATCATCTCCCTCGCTGTGGACGGTATCCCGACGTTCGCACTTCTGGACACTAGCTTGCAGTTAACAACCATACACTATGTACTGTATAAGCGCTACTGGTCTGATGATGATTTCACCCCACCAGACTCTGACCTTACCATCATTGCGGCCAATGGACTCCCCATGACCCAAGTGGGGTAAAAAGAGGTGACTCTGAAGGTGGGGCAAGTGGAGCTAGAGCATCAAGGACTCATTGTGGTGCAGAATGGCCCTAGCGACCGTACCCCAAAAATGGTCCTAGGGACTAATGTTATTGAGAATTGCATGGGAGAAGTGTTGCATTTGCTACAACAGTTGTCTACAACTGCAAGAGTGGGCCGGCAGAGGGCTCTGCAACGTGAAATCCGGGCCCTCCTGCAGCGGCAACAGGTGAACTTGTCTGGTGGAGAGATTGGTGGTGTACGAGTGATGGATGTAACGCCTCTAGTAGTGCCTCCGCGAAGTGAGATGATGATTTGGTGTAGGGGCAGCAGTAGGTACCCGTGGACAGGATTACCTGGCAGTAGTAGAGCCTCTGCCGTCAGAGCACTGGCCCACAGTAATGGCAGCCAGAGGAATAATTGATGTCCGGAAGGGGAGAGTGCCCGTGAGAAGGATGAATTGCTGATAGGAAGAGGTTAAGCTACCCCGATATGCCACCATTGCTAAGTTGTTCACAGTAGACACCTATGCCATTCAGACAACAGCATCCACCATCACTGCATCCCAGTTGACCAGTGACAGCTTACCAGAGCAGCTGGAGGAGTGGTGTCAAGAACTACATGTATGCACTGACTCCCCACCTGCACACCACAAAGAAGGGGTTTACAGGGTAGTGCAGGAGTATGAGCAAGTCTTCAGTAAACACCCGCTAGACTTTGGGAGGATCAAAGGGGTCCAACACCACATTCCCACAGGTGCGTATCCACCCATCAAAGAGAGATATAGGCCCATTCCACCCGCATATTACCAATGCACAAGGACATGTTGAGGAACATGAAGGAGGCAGGAGTCATCCGTGATAGGTGTAGCCCCTGGGCAGCTCCATTGGTCCTAGTGAAAAAGGACGGCACAATGAGGATGTGTGTGGATTACCGGAACATCAAACAAATAATTCATAAAGATGCATACCCTCTTCCCCGTATTGAAGAATCTTTAGCTGCATTGAGGACTGCAAATTACTTTTCCACTCTCGACCTTACTAGTGGGTACTGACAGGTGTCTGTTGCAGAAAATGACCGTGAGACGACCACTTTCACTACTCCGATGGGTCTCTGCGAGTTCAACAGCATGCCCTTTGGGTTGTGTAATGCACCAGGAACCTTCCAGAGGCTGATAGAGTGCTGCTTGGGACATCGCAATTTCGAAACAGTCCTGCTATACTTGGACGACGTCATCATCTACTCCAAGACATATGAAGCACACCTGGAACATCTTGCCGAAGTATTCGAGGCCCTCTCCAGGTACAGGATGAAACTGAAACCATCCAAATGCCATTTGTTGAAGCCCAAAGTTCAATATCTAGGGCATGTAGTTAGTGCAGAAGGTGTAGCCCCGGACCCAGAAAAGATCACAGCCATCCAGGGCTGGCCAAGACCTACCGCCGTCAGAGAAGTGAAGCAGTTCCTGGGCCTGATGGGCTATTACCGCTGCTTCATCAAAGGCTACACCAAGATGGCAGCTCCCATGCAAGATATCCTGGTGGGATAACCCAAGCATGGCAAGACTTCTGGCCCCCCATTTATCTGGAATAAGGAACAGGAAGAATCCTTTCAGCAGATTAAGTCAGCCTTGACCGGAGAGGAGATCCTGACCTATCCCGACTACGGTCTTCCGTTCATCTTATACACAGATGCCAGCAATGTGGGTTTGGGCGCTGTCCTGTCCCAGATGCAGAATAGGAAGGAGAAGGTAATAGCCTATGCAAGCAGTAAGCTCGGTGCCATGGAAAGGAATCCTGAGAATTATAGTTTCTTTAAGCTGGAGTTCCTGGCCCTTATCTGGGCAGTGACAGAGAGGTTCAAGCATTACCTTACTTCTGCAAAATTCACTGCATACACGGACAACAATCTCCTGACCCACCTTGACACGGTGAAGCTTGGGGCCCTAGAACAACGCTGGGTAGCCCAGCTGGCGAATTATGATTTCACCATAAAGTACAGAGCTGGCCGAAAGAATACCAATGCAGATGTGTTATCCAGGATGCCACACTTACTTGACGACGGGGTGGATGAAGGTGAGTTGGAAGAGATTGAATTGCCTGCGTTCCATCAACCTGACAGTCTGGAAGACACCAGACCATACAGTGGTCAGCAGAAGGCAGCCTTCAACCCATTGCCCCACCATGGGTGGCAAGAAACTCTGGATAACGATCCGGCAGTCAGGCTGGATACGGGGATGATTTCCCAAGCTGATGCCAGATTGGGGCCCACTGCCCCAGCAGAAGCCCAGAGGCTTTGGAAAGAAAGGAGCCGGCTGTATCTGCAACAAGGCATATTGTATAGAGGGCTCATTAACCCCAAGACGCATGAGAGGATCTGACAGATTGTGGTGCCACGGACGTACATACCCGTGGTCCTAGAGGCTTATCATGATGGAGCTGGACACTTCGGCTGGAAGAAGTTAGAAATGCTGCTGAGAGAGCGCTTTTACTGGGCTGGGATGATCGAATCCATTGAAGCATGGTGTAGGGATTGTGGTCCCTGCGTGCTAAGAAGAAAGGATGGCACCAGCCAGAAATCCCTGTTACAGCCAATTGTCACCCACCAGCCGCTGGAACTCATCGCACTGGATCATGTGAAGCTCACACAAAGCAAGAGGGGATATACCTATGCTCTCACGATGGTGGATCACTACTCAAGGTTCATGGTGGTGGTACCCGTCAAAGATCTGACAGCTCGCACAGCGGCAAGGGTCGTCCAGGCATATTTCTGCCGGCCACATGGCTATCCGGTGAAGGGGCTTACAGATCAGGGCCCTGCCTTTGAAGCCGAAATCTTCCAGGAGTTCTGCAGTTTGTATGGGTGCAAGAAGATCCGTACCACGCCATATCATGCCCAAACTAACGGGATGTGTGAACAGATGAACCACTTAGTCCTCAATCTGCTCAAGACCTTACCCTTAGAATAGCATAGCCTGTGGCCTGAAAGACTGCCCGAACTTGTGTACATCTACAACAACATCCCTAGCAGTTCCCCCAAGTGTACACCAGCGTACCTGATGAGGCCAAGGCCTGGAAGGTTGCGGTGGATATGGACATGGATATAGAGGTCCCGGAGACCATTTCCCCAACCACGGACTGGTATACAAAATGCCAGATGCAGTACCGGTAGATCCAAGAGTATGTGGAGAAGAATCTGAGCCAGAGCAGGGCAAGGCAAGAGCAGCGCTTTAATAGACAGGCACAAGCTGCCCCCTTTGTGCCCGGGGATGTGGTGCTGAAGAGAAAGAGAAGACTGCACAAGCTGGATGACCAGTGTGTTGTGAATGTTAGTTATGTCTTGGGTGCTGGGAGGCTCCCTCTGGTGGCCAGGAAGGGTTTGGACAGAGACCAGGTGTGTTGTGCAGTGGGTGTTTCCTTTCCTAACTCTCTGCTTATTTAAGTCCTGGTCTGATTGCAGGCTGTTGCCGGATGTCAGTTGTTCTTTGTATCTCTACCCTGCTTAATCCTGCTCTACACCACATCCACTCCAGATAAGTTCTTGCTCTTTATTTATTGTCTGGTTCTTTGCTTATCTGGGTTTGTCATTTGTTGTGGTTGGTTTCAGTTTATTTCCTTCCAGGGATTTTCCCCCTCAGTGGATTGTTGAGGAACTCCCTGCAGTTCTGTGTGGAGTATAGCTCCTTTGGGTCCATGTGTTTGTGGCTTGTTGAATTTGTTATAATTCTTGTTTTCTGTTCATTGGTATGACAAGGGCACCTGGTATAGGACGGAGTTCAGATCGAGCGATCTGAGGGCCTTTTTTGTACTATCAGGAAGTTGGTATTTTGCAGGGTTTTTCTCTGGCTACCATCAGTCCCTTTCCTGTCCTTTCCTATTTTAGTCAGCGGGGGCCTCACCTTTTGCTAATCCTGTCATCTACCTGTGTATTGTGTTTTTCCTATATCACCGCAGTCTTTGAATGTGGGGGGCTTGCTATTCTTGTCTATTTTCTGAGGCAGAGAGTTATTCATCTTTCCTACCTTTAGGATAGTTAGTTCTCCGGCTGGGTTCGCGGTGCACAGGATGTAAGTTCACCCCTCGGCTACTTCTAGTTGTGTTGGTTAGTAAGGGGATGGCGGCCAGATTAGTTGCCAATGCTCTTGTCACCTTTTTGCCAATGATTTGTGGTGGTCTTCCATGGTTCCGGATCATAACACCAGTGGGAGAGAACCCCCTATATCGTTCAACCCACTGACTGGGAGAATCGGAAGACTTACCTTATCAGCCGTGACCAGGGGAAGACCACGGCCACCGTCTCCAGGGACCACCTGAAGAGGTGTCCGGAACCCCTGAAGATAGTAGAGGAAGGTCCTATTCCTACTCCAGGCACAGAGAAAGAAAAAGAGGTGATCCACACCATCATGGGTGACTTCCCAGCTGGTTGGCCCATGCAGAATGAAGCGGTAATTGTTCCCGTTATAATGTTCCCACAACCCGTGGAAGATACAGAGCCAGAAGGATCTATCAGTACCGCACCAACACCTGCACCCAGGGATGCACCAACACCTACACAACGCCCCCGTAGGTCCCTACCAGCTGTGCCCGACCTTAGGAGTGAAGGACACGTAAATCACCCTATGCCGCTGAACTTAGGTGAACCCGTAGGGCTAAGAAGGTCCATACACCCTAAGTTAGGTCAGCCACCACTCAGGTACAGGGAAACCAGAGTGTAGTGAGGGGTGTCCGTATGTTGTGTATATAAGCAAATGCTAATCATCCGTGTACTTAACCTGAGTTGTTACAGTTAACCCTGTTTTCCGTTTATAATCATGGACCAAGACCTCAGGACTGGTGAGGTCACCCCAAAAACTTTCTTGGGTCCTGTAAGTACCCCTACCTACCTTCTTGATATTCTTCATCTGCACGGCCTCTGGAGAGGTAGATTGGAGGAAGGGCCTGCGGTGGAGTAGGCCGAGGCCCAGCCACTACTGAAACCAGTGGCTAACCTCCAGGCTAAGGGTCCCCGGACTTGGGGCCCTTGAGATGTACTGCCAGGTAAGGAACTTTTTACCCGGACTGTGTAGGCGTTACCTAAAACTCCTGTGGACTGGGGAAAAGGGATGCCCTCCATTCTTAGCAGTGGCACCATGGAACCAGGTTGTTTGGGTGGCGAGTGAAGAAGAAGGGAAGGTGATGTGTTTTATGTTTTTGCAACGTTGAAGAAATGTGCCTCCCACAAAGGGAAGAAATGTTTAAACATTTTTTTACTATTTTTCCCGTTTTCTTATAGAGAAAAATAAACGTCAGTGGTCGGACAGCCCGCGGACGGGCTGTATTCAACCAAGGGGGAATGTGATGCCAGGTGGTCACAGAAGCACAATTCACCTGACATAACACTGTAGCACCCTGGAAAACCCAGGTAGTTGCACAATGTAGGCACCCGCCTAACACCAATCCCACGAAGGGTTAAAGCAGCCGACTTGAAACCCTAGTTTCCCCCCCTCAGGGAAGGACAGACAAACCAGTCGGCGGGACCAGGCAGTTAGGAAACGTCCACCTAGGGGTCTAGAGAGCCCAGGGCGGGAAAATAGTCAGTTGAGTTAAGTCAAGGTGGAGTTCAAGTCAGGAGGTGAAGTCTGGAGGTGCCAGGGTCAGAGCCCTGACACCTTGGCTAGTTGGCAGACGATAGTCAGAGCCTGATGGAGCCGGGGATCCTAGGTGGACCAGGATAGGGTTGGAGCCCGCCGGTATCGACACAGGACAATCGATCCGGAAACTGAGTGCACAGAGGGGGTACTTGGACCCTGAAGCCAGGACCGGCACCGACGGCCTAGCTAATTAACCAATTGAGGGCAGGATTTTAGGTTCTGTCCCAACCTAAGTCCCGAAAAGTAGACAACCACCCACAGAGAGGGATAGGGCAATCGCCAGCGCCCGTAGATCCCAAGGGTCAGCGTCAGACGGGCACGGCTCCCAACCAAAGGACCGGGAGCAGACTTCCGTGTTTCACACCGGGAAGTCCTATCTACAACACACCGAGTGTAGAGGAGAGAGGCTTTGACAATCAACCCGGGTGTGGGATCAGATACACCCGTCTGCGGCAGCCGGCCACCATCCCCTTGGTTTACCAGAGGACTCGTGTGCTTTATTCGACCGTGAGTAACCTCCCTGGCCTGGCCGGGTGCGCCGGCCCCTGCAATCAACATCCTCTGCACAGATACACTGGGCCCCGGGACATCCATCCCTACCCACAGAGGGGTTAACATCCAGCTGCCAGCCCAACGTCCCCGGGAGCCCCGCAACGGCAGCAGTGGTGCTACATCTCACCCCTCATCATGGGTGGCATCACACACATCCTACAAACAATCCTGTATAAATACGTCCCCCTTTTATTCGGAGTGTCTGCGCGACCCCCGGGTCCGGAGGACCCCTCGGACCGCACCGTAGATCGGGATCCGAGCAGCACTGGCTGGCTGCTGGCACGGGGGCGGCACAACACCATCCCACACTAGGTACCATCTGCCACAAAATCCTAGCCACCCCCCTCAGGGTAAGAAGGACACACCAGTGGTCAGAACCAGGCGGATTGGGAGCACCCACCTAGGGGTCTTGAGGATCCACGGGCGGGAACACAGTAGTTGAAGTTCAGATTTCATCTAGTGAGGAAGGTGGAGTTGAGTTTGGAGAGGAGAGTGGAGGTCGAGGCTTAGACTAGTGAAGGGTAGCCAGGGTAGTGGCTCTGGACTACTGGCTAGGTGGCAAGCAGTGGACCGTGTCCAAAGGCGATGGGAATCCGGTCGCGGGAAATCCAAAGTGGATCGGGGCAGGGTTGGAGCCCGCCGGTACCAACAACGGAGATCCAGTCCGGAAACCATGCACAGGTGGGGTACCTGGACTCTAGTTAGAAGACGGTTGCAAGCCCCTTCTCTAATTAACCAGGCTGGGAGCAAGGTTCCAGACGTTGTTCCAGAAGTGTTAGCCCAGATAGAGCGAAACGGCAGCCCATCACGGGGGATAGGGTATCCGCAAACACCCACTGAGATCCCAAGGGTCAGTTTTCGCGGGCACATCTCCCAACCAGAACATACCGGCAGCGGACTTCCCCGTTCCATACACGGTTGTACAGAATTGAGAAAGTTACAGAGTGCCGGAGTAAGGGACATCGGTACACCAGCCGGGTGTGGGACCCGAGTACACCCGAACGTGATGGCTGGCCACTGACTCCTTAGTTTACCAACAGACTCATGTGGAATTATTCAACAGTAAGTACACCAACATTCCATGGTCCAGCCCGGCGCGTTACCTCCGGCCTACATCATTCCCCCCGTGTCCTGGACACTGAGTCTCGGGGCATTCACCCCTACCCACGGAGGGGTTAACATCCAGCTGCTATCCCATCGCCCCCGGGTGCTCTCCAATAGCAGCGGTGGTACTACATCTTACCACACACCGTGGGTGGCGTCACGAAGTTTCACCAACAATCCCCGAACATATACGCCCCCTTTTTGAGTGTCTGCGCGACGCCCGGGTCCGGAGACCCCTCCATAAACTGCGGATCCGGATCCGAGCAGCCCGGCTGTTACTGACATGGGGGCAGCACACATATACTCATGCGAAAAGAAAAGAGCTGGACGAGTAAAAGGAGGAGGAGACAAAGATGTAGTTGTATCTGCAAATGAACATAGATGCCATGTCTGTGAAACTGGAGCCTTGCTCATTTTGGGCTTCCAATCTGGAAAAATGGCCTGAGCTCGCCACTTACGCCTTGGGGATCTTGTCGTGTCCCGCAGCCAGCGTTCTCTCGTAACGTGTCTTCAGTGCTGCTGGATGTGTGCTGACAGAAAAGCGCACGCTTCTGTCCAGTGACAATGTGGACAGACTAACGTTCATCAAGATGAACAAATCAGGGATCCGCAAAGACTTTTCTACCCCTGTGTCATCCTGGGGAGACTAAAGGCTGAGGATGTCGCGGGCGGGGAGGACGCCGCTGCGCTGCGCTCGCTAACGCTCGGGTCCGGCGCTGCTGCGATGGCTGCTCGGTGGCTCAAGAGGTGGGCCGGATCTGGGGACTCGAGCGGCGCTCCTCGCCCGTGAGTGAAAGGGGGTAGTTTGGTATGGGGATTTGGTCCGTGATGCCACCCACGGGTTGTGGTGAGGTTGGGCACCACCGCTGCTGGTAACGGGGATCCCGGGAGTGATTTTAGGGAGCAGCTGGGATGTTGTTTCCCCCCTCCGTGGGTAGGGGTTGGTGGTCCCGGGGCCCGGTGAGGTGACGGGGAGGCAGAGGTGGCAAGGTGCAGGGTCGCCTGGACTGTGCAGCGCGGTGCCGGACGGCACGGTTGTACTCACTCAGCAACAAATGCACACAAAGTCTCTGGTACATCAAACGGCTAGATGGACGGGTCCCGCAGCCGGCTGCTGTGACTTCTCCCGGACGGTTGGTGGTGGCTGCCTCCCTGCACCTTTGTGTATGTTTGGTCCCGTTGGATTCCCACTGGTAACCCGCTCCCCAGCGTGTATATGTGCCGGAGCAGCCCTTTTGCCCGCAGGCTCTGGCCCTTGGAACTCTAGCTGTGGCGGTAGCTGTATTTCCTTTTGCTGGTCGGACGGTTGCCTTCAATCGGGTCTTGGCTGTTAAGAAACCCCTGACGGATTTGACCTCTAATGGCGACTCCAAGCCTGGTCGGGGTCCGCAAGCCCTGCCTGTGTGTGCTGGCTTCACTTCGCTCCCCGGTTCGGTACCGGCGGGCCACTGCACGTCCCCGGTCCTACGGTTCCGCGTTGATTCGCCTCTCCTGCAGACGGCCACCACCGTCTGTCAACCTTGCTCTAAGTGCCCGGGCCACGCACCCGGACACGGTCAGTTTACTCCTTCACTCCTCCTCACTCCTCAGACTTGCACTTTCCTAACTGATCTGACTTCCTTTTTCTGCCTCCAGGACTGTAAACTCCTCAGTGGGTGGGGCCAACCGCCTGGCTCCACCATACCTGGTGTGGACATCAGCCCCTGGAGGGAGGCAACAAGGATTTTGTGTCTGGCTGATGTGCCTGTCTCAGGGTGGGGGTGTGTGTTGCAGTACCTGTGATGACCTGGCTAGTCCAGGGCGCCACAAGGAGAGTGAGGAGGAGGAGGAGTTGTGGTTAGTTCTGGAGACCGAGTTTAGTAGTGTCTCCACTCAACCTGCAGCCAGGGAAGGCCGTGTGCGACAATGCTGCAAACCTGAGTGCGGCCCTTCGCCGGGGCAAGGTGACACACGTGCCTTGTATGGCTCACATGTTGAACCTTGTTGTCCAGAAATTTTTAACACACTATCCCGGCCTAGATGGGCTTCTGCACAGGGCACGGTCACTCTCTGCTCACTTCCGTCGTTCAACCGGCGCAGCTAACCAACTTGCATCGCTCCAGAGGTCTTTCGGCCTGCCGGTTCATCACCTGAAATGCAATGTGCCGACGCGCTGGAATTCGACTCTCCACATGTTGTAGCGACTGTGGCAGCACCGCCGAGCCCTGATGCAATACGTTATGACGTATAGCCTGGGCCAACAAGATTCAGAGGTGGGGCAGATCACGCTGCTGGAGTGGTCTCAGATCAAGGACCTATGCACCCTTCTGCATAGTTTTGACATCGCGACGAATATGTTTAGCGCTGACAATGCCAATATCAGCATGACAATTCTAGTCATTTACATTCTGGAACACACTCTAAATACTATTCGGAGTCAGGGGGTGGGACAATAGGAAGGGGAGGAAGTACAGGAGGATTCATATGCGGAAGGGCTACCAAGAACTGCAAGGTCCAGACGTTCAGCATCACCAAGGCGGCATGCATGGCACGGTGGGGGAGAGGGATTAACAAGGGCGCATGGTAGCAGCCAAACTGTTGAGGAAGGTGCAGAAGCCTAGGAAGAAATGGAGGACAAACTGGCGATGGGCATGGAAGACTCAGCAGATGAGGGAGAGCTTGGTCAAATTTCGGTTGTTCGAGGTTGGGAGGAGATGTTAGAGGAAGTAAGCACGGTTATCACCTCGCTGCCACAAACACAGCAAGGACTTGGTCTGCATGGATGCGCAAGACACATGAGCGCCTTCTTGCTGCACTACCTACAACATGACCCTCGTATTGTCCGAATTAGAAGTAAAGATGACTACTGGGTTGCCACACTCTTAGATCCCCGGTACAAGTCCAAATTTGTAGAAATAATTCCAGCCATAGAAAGGGACGCACGTATGCAGGAGTATCAGCAGAAGCTGTTATGCAATCTTAGCTCGGCTTTTCCACAAAACACCAGTGGTTCACGGAGTGAATCTCCCAGTTGTAACTTGACAAACATGGGACTGTCTCGTCATTAACAGTCAAACTGTACCAGCAGCACCGTATCTGGTGGTAACAGCAATTTTATTGAATCGTTTCATAATTTTTTTAGACCATCCTTTGCAAGGCCAACAGGGACAGCAAGTCTGACACATAGTCAATGGCTGGAGAGGATGATACAGGAGTATCTCCAAATGAACATCGATGCCATGACTGTGCAACTGGAGCCTTGCTCATTTTGTGCTTCCAATCTTGAAAATGGCCAGAGCTCACCACTTACGCCTTGGAGATTATGTCGTGTCCCGCAGCCAGCAGTGTGTCTGAACGTGTCTTCAGTGCTGCTGGGTGTGTGATGACAGATAAGCGCACGTGTCTGTCCAGTGACAATGTGGACAGACTAACGTTCATCAAGATGAACAAGTCATGGATCAGCAAGGACTTTGCTTTGCCGGTGTCATCCTGGGGAGAGTAAAGGCTTGTGGATTTGGATTGTGCTTGATGCAAATCTACCTGTCAAGTTTGCAACTGGGGCACAAGTGATGCCATTGAAGTGGTGTGTGTGGCCCAATTTTTTGAAAAAAGGGAGACTCTGCTTGGAGTCCCCTTGCGGTGTTTTTAAAAATGAGCCAAGATGAACAAGTCTTGGTTCAGCAAAGACTTTGCTACCTACCCCGGTGTCATCCTGGGGACAGTTAATGCTGGCGAATTTTTGAATGTGCTTGATGCTAATCAACACATCCAGTTTGCAACTGGGGGACAAGTGATGCCACTTAAGTGGTGTCTGTGGCCCAATTTTTGGGAAAAAGGGAGACTCTGCTTGGAGTCCCCTTGCTGTGTTTTACATGATTTTAGAAGGGCATGACATGCCTATATCTGTGTCTCCTCTTTTTACTCGTCCAGCTGTTTTGTTTACACATGAGTAAATGTCCTTGTCACTTTCCCATCTGTTTGTGGTGTCTTGTGAGTTTTTTGTCACCTTTTGGACACCTTTGAAGGTGTTTTCTATGTTTTTATGTGTTTGTGTTTGCCTGCAATTGTTTTCAATGGGGTTCGAAAGGTTTGTCGAACGGTTCGTCGACGAATCAAACCGAACGCGAGCCTTAAGAGTAGAGATGAGCGAGCCTCTAGAGGCTCGAGTTCGGTTCGGTTCGTCGAACGGAGGCCGCGTTCGAGTTTGGTTCAGCGAGCTGTTCGACGAACCTCTCGAACCCCATTGAAAACAATGGGAGGCAATCACAAACACATAAAAACACATTATAAATGTACACATACAGTTAATAACCATTGCCATAACACTTACAGGTCCCCGTGACGCGTCCTTCACTCTGTCTCCCGCCGCTTTTCCTTCCGATAATCGCTGCTTCCTCCCAGTAACCAGCACTGATGATACGACCTATCGTGACGTAAAAATAGCATGTGACCAGTCACGTGTCTATTATCTTATTGGCTACAGACTGGTCACATGGCTATGACGTCATGTTAGGTCCTGTCAGTGCATCTCTCCGGTACGCGGTGCTCGTTTGAGCATGTCCGTGTACCGGCAAAATGCTCTGGTACATGGTCGACTCCCCGTTCCTGCATGTGTGCGCTCTTTACAGAGACAGCCACATGCAGGGACTAGCTGGCATAGCCGGTAAATAGCGGCATCGGGAATCACTTGATCGGAGCACCGTTGCTATGGTAACCCGTCTGTCAGCGGTGATGTCACCGCTTACAGCACGCAGCGGCACCGGGAATCACGTGATCGGAGCACCGTTTCTATGGTAATTAGTCTGTCAGCGGTGACGACACCGCTTACAGCCAGCAGCCTCTGATCACTCACGGAGTGAAAAGACTGCACGGGGAGAAGCAACGTCTTTCTCCCATGCTGTGCTGCTGATGTAGCAGAGCTGTATGGGTTGAAGGAGAAAGAAGACAGAAGGCCAAGATCGTGGAGGGCTGACAGGGAGTAATGAACATGGAGTCTCTAAGTGTGTCTGTGTATTTATTTCTATTAAAATATTTTTTCTCTGTGTGGTGCCTTTTTTTTAACCCTTTATTGGAGATTCTTAATGGCCGGGTCAAACTTGCCTGACATTAAGAATCTCTGGCTTAATACTAGCTAGTAAAACAATGCTAGTATTAACTCATTATTACCAAGCGAGCCACCGTCACCATGGCTGCTGGAAGAGTTGGATACAGCGCCAGATGATAGCGCTTCTATGAAAGCGCCATTTTCTGGGGCGGCTGCGGACTGCAATTCGCAGCAGAGGTGCCCAGAAAGCTCGGGCTAACCTGTGATCCAATCCCCAGCTGCCTAGGTGTACCTGGCTGGACACAAAAATGGGGCGAAGCCTACGTCGTTTTTTTTTTTTATTATTTCATGAAATTCCCCTGTGCTGCCCATGGCCCCTATAAATCGCACAAGTCCCCCTGTGTTAGATATCGCCCCCATAGTGCTGCCCATGGCCCCTATAGATCGCACAAGTCCCCCTGTGTTAGATATCGCCCCCAGGCTGCTGCCCATAGTAAAATAAAACCCTCTTTCCTTACCTTCTGCAACGCTGATCTCCCTCCCGTCTTCCTCCATGCTTCTCTTCCTTACTTCCTGGTTCTAGTGCCGGTCATGTGATCAGCACAGCAGACTGAGATCTCTGCATGCCTGATCACAGTGGAATAAGGGACACGGGGAGAAACGCTGGAGGGGGTAAGTAAAGCTTTTTTATTTTAGAATGAGCAGCAGCACGGGGGCCATATCTAACACAGGGGGGGCATGTGCGATCACAGGGGGGCGCAGAGACATATAATATGCACCGCTCCGCCAACCCATCACCGGTGCGATTTCAGCACCACCGGAGATGGACAGCGGCTGTGCATATTATATGAGCGGGAGCAGGAGATCAAAGGCTGCAGCCTGCAGCGTTTACCTGCCCCCAGCAGCGCCCCCACCTCCCCTGGACCCTGCAGTGTATATATATATATATATATATATATATATATATACACACCCCACCCCCGTATATTCGGCTTATAAGACGTACCCCCTACTTTCCCCCAAAATTTGGGGGAACGAAAGTGCGTCTTATAAAGCGAAAAATACGGTAGTTAAAAAAAAAGGTGATGGAGGGGACCGGGGAGGAGATTTATCTCCCATCTGAGATGTTTGTTCATGCCAGATGGGAGATAAATAATTTTTTACCGGCGCTGTCATTTACTGTAACGTGATCATCGGTATATGGTGTATACCGGTGATCACATGAGTGGGGACCGGAAAAAACGGCCTGAATCATGATCTCCAGGGTCTCAGCTACCCCCTGAAACCCTGGAGATTTTCTGACACTGGGGGGCTCTATTCACTTATTTCTGCCTGCTGTTTATAAACGGCAGATCAGAATAAGGCTACATTCACACGACCGATCTGTTTTTGCGGTCCGCAAAAAAACGTCCATTTTTTTCACGGTTGCATCCTTGTGGCATCCGTTTCCGTTCCGTATATGGTCCATATGTCATCCGTTTGTCATCCGTGTGCCTTCCGTTTTTTTGCGTACTGCAAAAAAACTGAAGGAGGGAAAATACATACATTTACCCAGGATTCATAGCTTCAACCTACATGAGGCGGTCACATGTTCACTCCAGTGCCATTTTCTACTGCTTTTCACAGTGTAGAGCAGTCTGGTGATTTTCTTGTGCTTGAACACTTCATATCAGTCTTTTCTGTCATTATAATGGCAGAAAGACGCATAATGTCCCACTCTCCTGCATTTTGTAATTTTGCTCCCTTTGGTGCCTTTCATGTGGCACTAAAGAGTGCTTAGCCTTGTATTTAGCCAAAAAATAGATACATTTAAAAAAATAATGACCTGGGGTTCCCCTTATTTTTTGTAGCCAGCTAGTGTAAAGCAGACAGCTGCAGCCTGCAGACCACAGCTGGCAGCTTCACCTTGGCTGGTAATCCATAACTACACCACGCTGTTATTTTAAATTAAATAAATAATTAAAAAAAACACGTGTTGTTCCCCCAAAATTGGATCACCAGCCAAGGTAAAGCGCACAGCTGGGGTCTGATATTCTCAGACTAGGGAGGTCCATGGTTATTGGACTCTCCCCAGCCTAAAAATAGCAGGCCGCATCCGCCCCAGAAGTGGCGCATCCATTAGATTCGCTCCAGCTCAGTCCCGTTGCCCTGGTGCAGTGGCAAATGGGGTAATATATGGGGTTAATACCAGATGTGTAATGTCACCTGGCATCAAGCCCTGGGGTTCGTGATATCAGGCTTCTATCAGATACCTGACATCACCAACCCAGTCAGTAATAAAACAAAATAGGCGACAAACACATTTTTATTTGAAAAAACACTCCCCAAAGCATTCCCTCTTTCATCACTTTATTAGAAAGAAAAAAAAAATCCTGGTCTGGTGTAATCCAAGGGGGTCCCACGATGATCCATACCATAGTCAATGTCCCAGTCAATGAAGAACAGAATGTTCGATATTGGCTGGGAGAGCAATGCAGTGACCTCAGCTAACATCAATAGGTCAGCCCAGGTCACTGCAGGGCATGACAAGTGCTGCTGTCAGGAGGATAGCGAGGTACATTACCTGCGGGGATCGCTGCACTCCTGATAGCAGAGCTGTCACTGCAGGGCATGACAAGTGCTGCTGTCAGGGGGATAGCGAAGTACATTACCTGCGGTGATTGCTGCACTCTTCATAGCAGAGCTGTCACTGAGTTCAATGACCGCCGCCTTCACAACCAAGAATCACGGGTGCCTGTGACGTCACCGCTAGTGACAGTCTCGGGCCGGCAGCGAGAAGAGATGCGACAAGCGGCGGCCATGGAGGACAGTGACAGCGCTGACGTCGGGAGGGCAGGACTTTATTACCGCAGGTAAGACTAGGTTCACATTTCCGTTGTTTTACATCAGTCACATGCGTTGCTTGACGCTTGTGACTGATGCGTTGTACAACGGATGACAAGAATAGAATTCATTGTCGGACTCCGTTGTAAAAGAGAGAATGAACAGATGATCTCCCGGCATCCGGCTAATGAAAGCGATCAGCTGATCACTCACAGCAGTCGGCTGCCGAGAATGTGTGCGGACGGCGGAGCGCGGGGTGGGTGGAGCCGAGCGGGGCCATGTGTGCGGGCGGTAGAGTGCAAGGTGGGTGGAGCCGAGCGGGGTAATGTGTGCGGGCGGCGGAGTGTGAGGTGGGTGGAGCCGAGAGGGGCCATGTGTGCGGGCGGCAGAGTGCAAGGTGGGTGGAGCCGAGCGGGGCCAATTGTGCAGGCGGCGGAGTGCGAGGTGCATGGAGCCGAGCGGGGTAATGTGTGCGGCGGAGTGCGGGGTGGGTGGAGCTGAACGGGGCCATGTGTGCGGGCGGTGGAATGCGAGGTAGGTGGAGCCGAGCGGGGTAATGTGTGCGGGCGGCGGAGTGCGAGGTGGGTGGAGCTGAGCGGGGCCATGTGTGCGGGCGGTAGAGTGCGAGGTTGGTGGAGCCGAGCGGGGTAATGTGTGCGGGCGGCGGAGTGCTTGGTGGGTGGAGTCAAGCGTGGCCATGTGTGCGGGCGGCAGAGCGCAAGGTGGGTGGAGCCGAGCGGGGCCATGTGTGTGGGCGGCGGAGTGTGAGGTGGGGGGAGCCGAGCGGGGCCATGTGTGCGGGCGGCAGAGAGCAAGGTGGGTGGAGCCGAGCGGGGCCAATTGTGCGGGCGGCGGAGTGCGAGGTGCATGGAGCCGAGCGGGGTAATATGTGCGGCGGCGGAGTGCGGGGTGGGTGGAGCCGAACGGGGCCATGTGTGCGGGCGGTGGAATGCGAGGTAGGTGGAGCCGAGCGGGGTAATGTGTGTGGGCGGCGGAGTGCGAGGTGGGTGGAGCTGAGCAGGGCCATGTGTGCGGGAGGCAGAGTGCAAGGTGGGTGGAGCCGAGCAGGGCCATGTGTGCGGGCGGCGGAGTGTGAGGTGGGTGGAGCCGAACGGGGCCATGTGTGCGGGCGGTAGAGTGCGAGGTGGGTGGAGCCGAGCGGGGTAATGTGTGCGGGCGACGGAGTGTGAGGTGGGTGGAGTCAAGCGTGGCCATGTGTGCGGGCGGCAGAGCGCAAGGTGGGTGGAGCCGAGCGGGGCCATGTGTACGGGCGGCGGAGTGCGAGGTGCATGGAGCCAAGCGGGGCCATGTGTGCGGGCGGCGGAGTGCGAGGTGGGTGGAGCCAAACGGGACCATCTGTGCGGGCGGCGAAGTGCAAGGTGGGTGGAGCCGAGCGGGGTCATGTGTGCGAGCGGCGGAGTGTGAGGTGGGGGGAGCCGAGCGGGGCCATGTGTGCGGGCGGCGTAGTGCGAGGTGGGTGGAGCCGAGCAGGGCCATGTGGCGCTGAGGACGTCAGTGCAGGGGACTGCATGGCTTGGGACAGGTGAGTGTGAGTGTGTGTGTGTGTACATGCCGAGTGCAGGAGGGGGCGGAGCCGAGCGGGGAAGTGTCGGCTCCCTGCACACATAGACAGGTTAAATATCGGGTTACTAAGCAAAGCGCTTTGCTTGGATACCCGATATTTATCTTGGTTACCAGCTTACCGCAGGCTGCCAGCGATAGCTCCCTGCCCACTGTAGCTGTAAAAAGCCACACTTTTGGTGATCGAACCGTTCTCTAACGTAACTCGAACTGCCGAACTTTTAGCAAAAAACTTGAGTTCGAGCTCGAGCTCAAACACCCCCCCAAATCACTCGAACATGAAATTGGCGAACTTCGAACCTCAAACATCGCTCATCTCTACTTAAGAGGTTCGCTCATCTTCAATAAACAGTACAGAAAAAGTAGAAAAACAAAGATAAAAACAAAACAATGGGAAACATATAAGGATAAATTCAAACTATGTTCTTGTGTCAAACTATGAGATTGTGCTTAAGCTATGGACTTATCTGCAATCCCCGCACTTTGCTGCAAACCCTCGCATGCTCAGTCAATAATAAAAATCTTCTCTACATTGAGTCTGCTAAGCGTCTTACGCCAAGACATTTAGGCTGGTTATGAGATCTCATTCTTATGCTGACTACTTTGGAAGGAGCCAGTCTCTGGAAGAAGCTGAGGAGTCATAGCTATTGCAACACTGGGCGAAATGTCTGGTATTTTGTGTGGGTATTAAAAGCACCAGGAATGGTGTGATACACATATTCCTCTGACGAAGGAACTCACAAGGTCAGAAACGCATAAGGATGGCTACGAGCCCACTGGCCTCCAGACCTCACCTGTGTGAAGACACACGCCATCTTGTAATTAGCACTTTGCTTTACTGCTGCTATAGCCAATGGCCACAGCATCCTTAGCAGTGGCTTTGCACACCCACTCTGTGGAACCTTGTAGTCTACAGCGCTCATATCTGCATTCCTGCAAGGACTTGAATCTGGACCCTAATTGGACTACTCATTCCACATAAGGGACGCACGGTGCACTGTTGGCATATTGTCTCAGCGCAACTCAATTCCTCTTCCTTTGTACTTCAGTCCGGACTTCAGCCTCGGTTTGTGAACTTTGCTCTTGTCAGACAACTTGGCAGGGTGAGTGCAATCACTTATCCCCACTGGTATCAGTACATCGCGATCATTAATGTGATTATTTACTCAGTGGATATGGTTGAATGAATATTTTATGAATAAAGGGCCAACTATGAAGGTATTACCTACTCTTCCCACATATATTACAGTTGGAATATTGATTTTATATACCCTTCTTTCACTGGATCAGATTACTTGATTTGCGTTGCAAATTGAACTGTAAATTGCTGTGGGGAACATACAAGACCCTTTTTAGGTCTTTTAACAATTTCATCAATTGGTGCAAAAAAAAATTCTGTTAAGCACAAGGGACTCTTTTACTTTCTTTTCTATAATTCACACTACTAAAAGGAGTGTCCAAAACCTTTTGCTGCTAACATCTCATTTTTTAATCCTTTTTGAGGTGCAGGTTGTACTTATATTTACATAGCATCTGGTGTGGTTGTCTACCAAAAACATTAAACTTAAAATACCTTAATTGAAATTAGCACCACAATTTATTGGTCACTACAAAATTACAGAGGTCACTAATCCAGTTGCTTTTCATCTGGCATTACCTGCATCTTTCAAAATTTATAATGTATTTCACCAATCTCTGTTAAAAAATGTGTAGCTTCAGGAACCCCTATTCCCTTACCTCCACCTCCGGTCTTAGTCGATGGGTCATTAGAATTCCAGGTGTCCAAGATTGTTGATTCTCATTTTATTTACCGTTCATTGCAATATTTGGTCAATCGGCAGGGTTATGGTCTGAGGTACCAGTCTCTGATATCCATGCTGAGCACCTGGTTTGAACTTTTCATCATTACCATCTGGGAAAAACAGGTCCTGATGATCCAGAGACCCCTCTTAGAGGGAGGGGTACTGTCACACAGACGTTTTTACAAACTTTCTGTTATGGTGGCGACATGATCTGTTCAAACCACAGGTTCTGACACTCCACCTGAAAACTTCTCTGATGTCTGTAAAAAGTGCAGGCTGATTCGTAGTTCATGGGCCGGCTAGCAAGAGTTAATCTCTGCTGGTCTCCTTGTGAAATCTCCTTTGATCACATGTTGTGGGGGAGCCAAGCACATCTTCGCCACTCCTATATATGGTAGCTAGATACTTCCTTCTATGTCAGCTATAGTTTGTCTTAGGCCCCCTTCACATGTCCGTGAAAAAACACGCACGTGTTACGTCCGTTTTTTCGTGTCCGTTTTCCATTTTGGTGTCCTTATTTGTGTCCGTGTGCCATATGTGTGAATGCTGTATGCTAGCTGTGTGTGCGTGTTGGTTGTCCGTTTATGCGTGAGAGAAATAAATTACATGTGTATGTGTTGTCCGTATGAATTTATGCGTGTTTGTGATGTACAATGTCGTAGATACATACCCGCTGACAGCAGACAGAGTCGCGCGTAGAGAATGAACTGGGGTGAACTTCACCCGACTTCATTGTCATACCGCGGCTCTGTCTGTGTCGCGTCCTGATTAGTGGTCACCCGTGAAGGATTCACCGGTGACTGCTCATCACCAGAGTGACTGAATGGAGTACCCCTCTCGCATACTCACTGTTCCCCGTTCACCGGCGCGGCGCTGCACGGCTGTTCTCTAAACTCCGGCGGCTTTTCCTCTTTTGAAAAAGCCGGCCGCTCATTAAACAATCTCGTATTCCCTGTTTTCCTCGCCCACCGGCGCCTATGATTGGTTGCAGTTAGACACGCCCCCACGCTGATTGACAGCTGGATCCAGTGGTGGCCACAATTAACCTCAGTGACAGCTCAGCTGATCGCGCTACTCACCTCATTTGCTGTGTGGAGCTGACAGGAGCGGCGGTGTATTCTGCTGCTCCTGTCACCTTCATGCAGCAGAGCTGGATGTGACGCTGGAGGTCCGTGGATTACGCCGGACATGGAGGGCTTTGTTGGGGTTAATAAATTGGTGACGAGGGAATTTGTTAATGTTTTTTATTTCTAATTTCTAATAAAGGATTTTTTGGGTGTGTCTGTTTTTTAACTGTAACCTACAGATTAATCATGGAAGGTATCTCGGGGAGACGCCTGACATGATTAATCTAGGATTTAGTGGCAGCTATGGGCTGCCATTAACTCCTTATTACCCCGATTGCCAACGCACCAGGGCCAATCGGGAAGAGCCGGGTAGAGTCCCAGAACAGTCTCATCTAATGGATGCGGCCATTCTGGGCGGCTGGCTGATATTGTTAGGCTGGGGAGCTCCCCATAACATGGAGCTCCCCATCCTGAGAATACCAGCCTTCAGCCGTGTGACTTTACCCTGGTATCAAAATGGGGTGGGACCGCACGTCGTTTTTTTAAAATTATTTATTTTTTTAACTGTACAGTATAGTCCCGCCCCCCGGCGGCTGTGATTAGTTGCAGTGAGACAGCTGTCAATCAGCGTGGAGGCGTGTCTAACTGCAACCAATCATAGGCGCCGGTGGGCGGGGAAAGCAGGGAATAAGAGATTGTTTAATGAGCGGCCGGCTTTTTCAAAAGAGGAAAAGCCGCTGGAGTTTAGAGAATAGCCATGCAGCGCCGCGCCAGTGATCGGGGATCAGTAAGTATGAGAGAGGGGGGAGATTGACCGACATAGACAGGAAAAGAAAGAATGACCGACATCGCTAGAAAAAAGCACAAAACGTACACGGAGCATACAGAGATGCATCCTTGTCACGTATTGTGCGCACATAACCATTGACTTTCATGGTGTCCGCGTGTGCGTGTTCCGTGCAGAAAACGGATATGCTTCCGTGCAAAACGGAAACACATACGGATCACGGACACGGACACACGGACATTATGAAATAACGCACGTGTGACCTCAAACATAGATTAACATTGGTGCATGTTTGGCCGTGTCTCCGGTACATACGGAAATGGACCAAACACGCACGTGTTTCACGGACGTGTGAAGGGGGCCTTAGCTGGTCTGGTGAGGTGTTGTGATCCAGATTAACTGATGGTTGTAGTACTTGTTTTACTTGTTGCTGTGTGCATTTTTGGAGTTAATCCATATCTTTTTGTTGCTACCTTCTTGCTCTCGCTTTTCTCCTGAGTCTCTTAATTGTTTGTTCCTTTGTGTGTTGGAGTTAATCCATATCTTTTTGTTGCTACCTTCTTGCTCTCGCTTTTCTCCTGAGTCTCTTAATTGTTTGTTCATTTGTGTGTTGGAGTTAATCCATATCTTTTTGTTGCTACCTTCTTGCTCTCGCTTTTCTCCTGAGTCTCTTAATTGTTTGTTCCTTTGTGTTTGCAGTGTATTAGAGTTTTGGTTTTCCCCTGTCTGCCATCATCTGTGTTTCCATGTCATTCCTGCCCTACCTTCCCTGGTAGAAAGGGGGAATCAGATTAGTACTGGTCAGGAGCATAGCCAGGCACTGGACTCAGGCATCTGTACCATTAGTGGTAACCCTGTGGTTATGGATAGCCTAGTGACAACTAGCCTGAGGGATAGCATAGCAGTCCATGTCCCTTGCTTTCCTAAAGTCACATCATGACAACTGGGCTGCATCTATTGAAAAATGGTAAAGTTGGTTTATAAAAAAAAGTCTATAAAATCTCTATGAGAAAATGCTTACAGAATCATTTAGGAGGAAACATCAAATTCAAAACATGATATCTGAAATTATAGTTCTGGTACTGAATTTGTTACTGCCAGTCTAGAATCATCGGAAAATATATGTTTACCCCAAAATCTTATACTCATTGGGGTTGAGATATTTGCAATTGTTTGGTGGAACCAATTTATATGTTCATGTGCCTGCCTGTACTACGAAGGCATAAACACTTGTCACTTTCATTTTCCTTACTATACAGTGTAAATGACAATATTAGCTCCCAGTATTGTGTATTTAATCAGATGTTTTCCTGATTTCCACAGCTTATTTGCACAGCATGGTTAAGATTCACCATTATTCCTATAATGAGATTCGATGCCTTTGGTCTCCGTCTTGATAAACTTGTTTTCATTGTAATTTCCTTATTTATCTGAATAAATGTGACAAGTGATATAATATTATGCCTTCCAAATTTTCAGTGCATTATTCATAACACCAATAAGGAAGTTCTGCAGGTTGTTTAATCATTACTTTGTGCTGATTAAGAAATAATATAGAAAGTCATATCATCACGACAGCCCCTATCACATTTTATGGCAGGGACAGACATATTGGTGCAACGTCATAAAATGGCCAAAGAGGTAAGAGTCCCATTTCTATGATTAGGCTAAGGACACACGGTGAGAAAAGTAGAGTGAATGGAATGCAATAAAAAATCTCATTCCACCCGCATCCATGTTACTCTATGGGTCAGCATGCTGCAGGTGGAATCTGCTTTGTTTTCTCTCACACCCATACAAGTCTATGGCTGCGAGAGAAACATTGCACTGTTCTCGCATTACAGTGGAGTGCAGTATGATATACGCATCAGTTGACAATGGAGGAGATAGGTAGATTAGTCCCTCCCTCTCTTCCGCAGCGCCCACCCCCTCCTCTGCAGCTTTGATTCAATTGCGGGATCACATCACAGTGGCATGATACTCGGCTTAACGGTGCTTTACACGCTGCGACATCGCTAACAATCTCAGTAGCGATGTGACACGCTAGATCGCAGATGCGATTTGCTGAGATCGCACATAGGTCGTTTTTTTGTAGCGCCGGTCACATGTGTGATCTCGGTAGATCGCATCTGTGATCTTGCGTGTCACATCGCTAATGAGATCGCTAGCGATGTCGCAGCACATGTAAAGCACCCTTTATTACACTCCAGCAGAGAGGGAGCCGAGTGTCATGTGATGCAATTTTGTAATTTATTGGACTACAAAGGGTCTATATATTGTTGTTGCACAGGGGCTTCTTCTATCTGTGTTGGCTCCTGGTTCATGGAGTAAATAAGTGCTTTACATTGTGGAGCATGTTTCTCAAAATGTTGCTAGAAAATTCTAAGGCGTGTTTTTTTATATTTTATACATGCTCCCTTTGTTAAATTTTCTTTTTTATCAAGAGTATTGTGTCCATGACAATGTGGAATCTCAGACATCTTCCACCTTTTAATGGTGGTATATTAATATATATATATATATATATATATATATATATATATATATATATATATATATATATATATATATATATATATATATATTTTTAGCCCACTACCAAAAAGCAACTAAAGTATATATTTTACATTTATTTACATTAAGAATATTTTATATTTCTTTATATTAGAAATGGCAATATAATAAACTGCACAGTATGATTGGAGTAACACATGGGCCAGATGAGTATGGCTGAAATGCTGTGTATTACAGTAGTTCAGCATCGAGCTTCTACAGCAGGCAGATCCTGGGACTGAAGCTCAGTAGAGTATCCCTGCAAGAATCTGTCTACATATGATGGCTTGTAGCTTCATTCACTCAGGCAGTTTTTTAGAAAAAAAAAAAAATGTTATTTACTGTGCATTTTTGCAGTTTTTATTTAAACATCTTGTTTTAAGGAATTGTTTTAAGGAATTATTGCATTTCTTGGTGTTAAAAATGTGTCCGCAAATTTGAGGTTCTGATTTGGCATTACTCCTAAGTCATATGACAAGGTTCGTTAAAGGGTCACTTTTGACTTTTAGGATTGATACCTCCAATAGCTCGAACTAGACTTCATCTACTTCCTCCCTGAAGAGACAATTTGCATATTTCCCAAAGGAGTATTGCAGCTATAAGAGTCTCCTCACTGGCATGCCAGATTGGTTTGTCAGTCTCCGCAAAGAGACAGGTTTACCCCTTAGAACCATGTCTTAGTCTCCCATACAGCCAGATCAGATCTCATACTTTGCACTGACAAGGGGTAATCAACTCAAAACACCGTGTCTGTAAATTGAGGTTCTGATCTGGTATAAATCCTAAGTCATATGACAAGGCTCATAAAAAGGTCATTTTTGGCTTTTAGGATTGCTACCTCCAATAGGTAGCACTAGAGTTCATCTACTTCCTCCTGGAAGAGACAATTTGAAAAAAATGGCAATTTTAGAGAAAAGTATAGAATAAGTTACCAAAAACAAAAATACTGCTTGCAAAGCATTTGGATTATTCCCATTATTAAAAAATCCATCACCTATCCATAGGAATAGGTGATGATACAGTCCTGTACATCGTTATTGGTACCCATTAAGTTTAAGTACGTAATGTGGAATATCTCCTGAAAAAAATGAATCAAGTGAAACCGCTTTCTTGTAGAGAGCACTCATGTTAAATGCAAAAGAGGAAATGATAAACAACAATTTAAAACAAAAAAAAATGGGAGAAAAATAGAAAACCCTAAAGCTGCTGTGACATTGGTATTAGCTCCCGTTACATTAAATTAGTATAGAAACACATTTTGACTCACCTGTGGTAAATCACAAACGAAAATTACCTATGATAAATTGTCGGTGCCCATGGGACATGAATTAGCTAACGAATGACTTCAGTGTTTTAAAAAGCCAAATTAGGCCCTGTTCCTTTTTCACAATGGTGAAGACAAAGGAGCTGTCTGAGGACATTGGAACTGCTATTATTAGCAAACACAAGACTTCCAAATGGTATAAGGCCAACTCCAAAGACCTTGGTATCCCAATTTCAACAGAGCACAATGTTATTGAAAAGTTTGCCAAGCATGGAACCATGAAAAATCTCCCTTGATGTGAGGAAAGTGGAAAATTGTCAAGAGGTGTCTTCAAAGGTTGGTGCAAATTGTGCAAAAAAACACAGTCAATCATCCAAAGACCTGAAGGCAAACCTGGAACAGTCTGGGCACATGGTTTCAACAAAAACCATACACCGCACACTAAACCAAACAGAGCTTTATGGGTGAAGGCCAAGGAACAAACCATTGCTGAAGAAAAAACATAAAAAGGAATGACTAATCTTGGCCAAGGAGTACCCTGACAAACCATAATCCTTCTGGGAGGATGTTCTGTGAACAGATATAACAAAAATAGATCTTTTTGGCAATGCAAATCAACAGTTTGTTTACAGACTGTGCAATCAAGTTTAGAATGCAAAACACACCCTACCAACAGTTAGGCATGGTGAAGGATCCATAATGCTGTGGGGTTGCTTTGCTACATCTGGTACTGGAGTCCATGACCGTATCACAAGAATCATGAAATCAAAGAATTATCAAGAGATTTTAGAGTGAAATGTCCTACCCAGTATAAGAAAACTTTGTTTGGGTTGAAAATCATGGGTCCTCTAGCAAGATAATGATGCAAAGAACACATCCAAAAGTACAAAGGAATGGTTGAGAAAGGAAAAAAGGGCTGTTTGAAAATGGCAAGCAATGAGTCCGGACCTCAATCCCATTGAAAATCTTTCGGGTGAGCAAAAATCTGCCATTGGGGAAAAGAATCCTACAAACATTCAAGAGCGTGAACAAACTACAAAGGAAGGGTGGGAGAAAATACCAGATGAGAAGTGCAAGAAGCTGATAGATGGCTACAAAAAACATTTGGAGGCTGTCATCAATGTTGGAGGGTGTACAACCAAGTATTACTTAGGAAAGCCTTTATTGCTGCACTTGCTGTTTATTCTGTTTCTACTTTGAAATTGCAACATGTAAGTTCACAAACAATTATTTATTGTTGTATTACTTTGGACTACTAATTTAAAAATCTTGAGGATATAACTTTGTTACATTTCCATTTATGAAGATAGTATACAGTCTATGAAAAAAATAAAGGGGTGCCAATAATGGTGAGCAGCACTGTATGTGGATTGGAGTGAATGTAAGAGCTGGGACGCCCACCGATCCCAAAAATATGGCTCTAAAATGCCCCATCAGAGTTAAATTTATTATCTATGGGAATGCATTTTACCTCTGTCCCATAGATAATAAATTAAGTTCTGGCTACATGCATGGTCAGTCGTCACAACTCCATTTTAATGGGACAATTCGCTTTAAGGCCCAGTCACACACAACGACTTACCAGCGATCCCAAAAACGATGCGACCTGATAGGGATCGCAGGTAAGTCGCTGGGAGGTCGCAGGTGAGATGTCACACAGTCAGATCTTACCAGCAATGCAGGAACAGTACAGGTCGCAGTAGCGACCTGTATAACGATCTCAGCAGTCACTGTTACCCTGTCACACAGTGTCAAACACAGCGATGGGTCCTGCCCAGCAGGACATCGCCTTTGAAGAAAATGGCCTGGACCATTCTGCAACGACTAGAGATCTCACAGCAGGGGCCTGATCGCTAGAGGTGTCACACATAAGATCGCTAACGGGATCGCTACTGCGTCCCAGAAACCGTGACTCAGCTGCGATCTCACTAGAGATCTCGTTATGTGTGACGGTACCTTTATTCTCAAAATCAATGGGCGTCCGAACCACCAATGGTCTATAAATTATCACCTGTCCTTTTGTTGGGTGATATATTTTAATGATGGAAATATCTCCTTAAAGGGATTATCCACTTCTTTTACAATGATGGCCTATCCTTAGGATAGATCATCAATGGCTGATCGGTCGGGGACCGACACCCGGCACCCCCGCCAATCAGCTGTTATTGGTGCTGGTGGGGGCAGCACCTGGAAATGCTCACTTCCGGAGCTTCCCCATTAACTGATATTGGACATGGCGAGTACTGCACATCCACCTTCCATTCAGATCAATAGGAGGCAGGTGTGCAGTACCCGGCTGCAGCTGCCATCAGAAGATGGGGCAACTCCATTACTGAGTATTTCTGTCTGCCTGCTGCTCTCGCCGGCACTTAAAAAAAGCTGATCAGCAAGGGTGCAGGGTGTTGGACCGCAGCCGATCAGACATTGATGACCTCTCCCAAGGATAGGCTATCAATGTAAAAGTATTGTATATTGGACAATCTATTTAATAATTAATAGTAAGATAGGGAATTTCAATTGTGAGTCTCTTTGTGGACAAGTACTGATGTGAGTTACAATCTCTGTACATCACTGCAGTACATGTTGGGGCTATATATGAAACTTACAGGATATAAATAAATAATTTTATTATATATCCAGATACAGAACTTTTCTATGTTGCTTGTTCTTTTCAGTTGACTATACTGGCATAAATTTTAATAAGAATTATCATAAAGTCCATTTTTCAACTACAGTATTGTGTATGACTGTATAAGTTTTAGAGCACATGGTATTTTGTATTTTACTAGATTTACTTTGAAATTCTTACTTTCGAAACTGTATCTGGCTGGATGTGATAAAATATATTAGGAACGTGTAACATGACATTTTACAAGAAGAAATCATGTTAAACCTTTTTTCAAATTGTCAAATGCACAAAACAGCACCGTTAGCTGATGATGAAATATCACTTAGTGGTAACCTTTGTCACATCACATATAACAAATTAACACCCAACTATAAAGTGACTAAAATGTCCATATTTCTGGATAGTATAGAAAATTATACTATGGAAACTAAATCTTTTTTCCTTAACCTTTCATTGTCATTCCGTGCAAGGATATTTAAGGGACACAACATTTCAAGGTAACATTTATTTTTATTGCATTTGTATTTTATGACCTGCCTAGATTTATGGCATGGCAGTAATGAAAAATTATGTGCAATTAATTTCAGAGGGAAGGTCTACTGAGGTCATAGTTAGCTAATGTACCGTCATGGCAATTAAGGTGGCGAACCCATTCTCAGTTGGACCCCTTACTCAGCTTTTTGGCTCGTGAGTATTAAACCAGTGTCTATATATCTGTCCATTTTTGGGATAAATTAAATCTTCATAGCCATATTGCACCTTGGAGAATTTTTTAGCATTTGTAATCCATACAGTTGTGTCTGCAGACTGTATATACTAATTTATCTTGGAATAGAGCAAGTCTATTCTTAAATGTTTTGCATATGTTGGCTTGAAAGCAGTAGAACTAGAAGGCAGATTGGATTTAAGATACTAGTATGCGGGGTTATTAAACATCAGAGATCACAGATGGCTTAGGGTTTTATTCCAGAACTTAGCTTCTCTTTGGGAACCTATGAGTTTGGCATCCGGCCAAAGCTCCAATCCCTCGTGAGTAGTAAGAGGACGTATTTATTTCAAAAACACATGTGTTACCCCGGTTCACAAATGTTATATTTCCAAAGGAAGGCTGCTTAGCAAATTTCTTATTAAAATACCCTATACATTTATTCTAAAAAAAAATGCAATAAAAAGTGGAGCGACTCCAGTTATAACCAGTTCTGCAAACACATGCTTTGCCGATGATATCAAAATGGAAATCTAGCATGCAACTTCCAAGCTGTGCAATCTACATGGGCGCATTGAATGGTTCGAGTCAATGTTATTATGGGCCGCTTGCCACTGGCATGTTTAGGAAAGGCACAATGGAAGTATACATTAGCTTTTCAGATTCCGAACCTCAGTATTCAGTTTTATAATTCAATAAATATTGGCTCGTGGTGTTTAATAAAAATGCTTTCTTCTGCTTTGTAGTGTAAAGGGGATCTGAAAGTAAAGTCTGTTTCTTCTTGAAAGCTGAATGAAATGGAAAAATAAAAAAGTGCATGAAAATGGATTACACAATCTAAATAATCCCGCTAGTCATAATGTGTAATGCCAATCTGATTACATTATGCCTTGATCTTAGGACAAAATATTAATAAACCACTATGCCAGACATTTAATGTAATTAGAGAACAGAAATTAGGATTTTGTCCATTAAATAACTTAACAGGTTTTTATTAATAAAAAAAATGTTAGGCTGCTTACAATATTTCCTTTGATTTTACTTCACATTTATTTTAATTGTAAACATTGCTACAAATGTAACAAAATCTCAATTAACTGGGAATAAGGGTATGTGCCTGCGTTCAGGAACCCCTACGTCCTAGAAGAGGTGTGCCCTGACCTGCGGCGCTGCAAGTCTCCTCCGCAGGAGAACATGGTAGACTGCAGCTGCTCGTGCCCACGATCAGGGATCATAGGCGCTGCAGTCTCTCGCTTGTGTTCTCCCTACCGAGGACGCTTGCAACTCCGCAGCAAATAATTGACATGCTTGTGGCTCGGAAAGCTGAACAGAAGGTCAGTTTTCACTGCGGGCCGCACACGCACAGTGGGCAGGAGATTTATAGAAATCCCATCCACTCTGCTTGCACTGTACAACATAGCATTTTGGATGCAGCGAAAACACGCTTCATCCAAAACACTGCAAACACTGATTGTGGGCATGTAACTTAAGGTGTACTCCTCCAGTATCGTTACATCCAGACTTCTAACTACCCCTTTATTGCGTTCTGTAATGTCGGGGATATTAACCCATTAGCTCTACATGACATATATATTCATCCTAAGCCCTGTTAAATTACTATTTCACAGCCTATATATATATATATACAGTTAGGTCCAGAAATATTTGGACAGTGGCACAATTTTCGCGAGTTGGGCTCTGCATGCCACCACATTGGATTTGAAATGAAATCTCTACAACAGAATTCAAGTGCAGATTGTAACGTTTAATTTGAAGGTTTGAACAAAAATATCTGATAGAAATTGTAGGAATTGTACACATTTCTTTACAAACACTCCACATTTTAGGAGGTCAAAAGTAATTGGACAAATAAACCAAACCCAAACAAAATATTTTTATTTTCAATATTTTGTTGCGAATCCTTTGGAGGCAATCACTGCCTTAAGTCTGGAACCCATGGACATCACCAAACGCTGGGTTTCCTCCTTCTTAATGCTTTGCCAGGCCTTTACAGCCGCAGCCTTCAGGTCTTGCTTGTTTGTGGGTCTTTCCGTCTTAAGTCTGGATTTGAGCAAGTGAAATGCATGCTCAATTGGGTTAAGATCTGGTGATTGACTTGGCCATTGCAGAATGTTCCACTTTTTTGCACTCATGAACTCCTGGGTAGCTTTGGCTGTATGCTTGGGGTCATTGTCCATCTGTACTATGAAGCGCCGTCCGATCAACTTTGCGGCATTTAGCTGAATCTGGGCTGAAAGTATATCCCGGTACACTTCAGAATTCATCCGGCTACTCTTGTCTGCTGTTATGTCATCAATAAACACAAGTGACCCAGTGCCATTGAAAGCCATGCATGCCCATGCCATCATGTTGCCTCCACCATGTTTTACAGAGGATGTGGTGTGCCTTGGATCATGTGCCGTTCCCTTTCTTCTCCAAACTTTTTTCTTCCCATCATTCTGGTACAGGTTGATATTTGTCTCATCTGTCCATAGAATACTTTTCCAGAACTGAGCTGTCTTCATGAGGTGTTTTTCAGCAAATTTAACTCTGGCCTGTCTATTTTTGGAATTGATGAATGGTTTGTATCTAGATGTGAACCCTGTGTATTTACTTTCATGGAGTCTTCTCTTTACTGTTGACTTAGAGACAGATACACCTACTTCACTGACAGTGTTCTGGACTTCAGTTGATGTTGTGAACGGGTTCTTCTTCACCAAAGAAAGTATGCGGCGATCATCCACCACTGTTGTCATCCGTGGACGCCCAGGCCTTTTTGAGTTCCCAAGCTCACCAGTCAATTCCTTTTTTCTCAGAATGTACAAGACTGTTGATTTTGCTACTCCAAGCATGTCTGCTATCTCTCTGATGGATTTTTTCTTTTTTTTCAGCCTCAGGATGTTCTGCTTCACCTCAATTGAGAGTTCCTTAGACCGCATGTTGTCTGGTCACAGCAACAGCTTCCAAATGCAAAACCACACACCTGTAATCAACCCCAGACCTTTTAACTACTTCATTGATTACAGGTTAACGAGGGAGACGCCTTCAGAGTTAATTGCAGCCCTTAGAGTCCCTTGTCCAATTACTTTTGGTCCCTTGAAAAAGAGGAGGCTATGCATTACAGAGCTATGATTCCTAAACCCTTTCTCCGATTTGGATGTGAAAACTCTCATATTGCAGCTGGGAGTGTGCACTTTCAGCCCATATTATATATATAATTGTATTTCTGAACATGTTTTTGTAAACAGCTAAAATAACAAAACTTGTGTCACTGTCCAAATATTTCTGGACCTAACTGTATATATATATATATATATATATATATATATATTTTGTAACAGCGTGTCCCTTCCCCGCCTGTGCTCATGGTGTACTAGTCTGTCTCTCCTTTGTGCTGCTTCTGCTGGGGGATTGTTTGTTCTTCTCAGCATGGGACTTCTCCAACCACAACTTGGTAAACAGAACAGATCCAGGAGTCTAAAGTCCATTCATGTATCAAGTGTCCAGGCGGTGTTGGACTCTTCTGCCCACCTTAGGGGCTGATCCCAGGAGAGAAGAACAATGAGACCCATGTTAGGTCAGTTAGTTGAATCTCAGCTGGAGAAGGACTAGGATCTATGGCTGAGGCTGGATCCTAGAACCTGTGTATGGACTGTTACAGACTGGAGATCAGTGGCCACATGGGATTGTGTTGTCTCAGCCACGCTATCGGATTTAAGGAACACATCTAAGGACTGTTGTTGCATTTTCTTTGGCATCTGATTGCTGTGTGGCGCCCCAGATCTGTTTTCTTTGTGTAGACTCATTGTGGACTCTAAAGAACTATTTGGATATTGGATATTTTATGCTCCCTGCCTCATTAAATCTTGTTGGATTGTTCATCAGCCTGGCGTCCCTTACTGCTCTGTCACATACCCCGTCACAAACTGGTGGCAGCGGCGGGATCAGAGCAGAAGAAATGAAGGACAACGGCCCATTAACATCTGGAATCAGAACCTCAGGATACAGGAACTGGTCTGTGGTGAGCCTACAAAGGCCCGTGAATTAGGAGTCAGTTACAAAGGACTCTCTAAGGAGCAACTAATTGAGGCATTGGAAAACGCTTGCCTGCAAGATGGCACCGAGGAACAATTTCCACAGCAAGTGGAGGAAAGACGGGAGCTGGAGGTAAATACCCAAAAAAGTCAATGGGTTGTGTGGTATGAGGAGGAGATGGCACTGCTTGGAGATGAGGCCACCATAGAAGATAAGAGGGAGGCTATTCGTGGAGCTAAGGAGAGGGCATTGCTGGAGAGGAGGCTTGCTGTGGAAGCAGCTAGAGGCTCCAGACAGACTGTAACCACAGCACCAACTATTAGGGAATTCTCCAGAGTGTCCCGCAAGGACTTTAAGCCATTTAATGAAGCTGCAGGTGACATTGAGGGCTTCTTCCAGGACTTTGAGCATCAGTGCTGATTAATGGAAGTCCCAGAAAGAGAGCGAGTCAGACACCTGGTGGGCCTCTTGGAGGGTGGTGCTGCCGATGCCTATAGAGCTTTAGACCCTCAGTGGAATTGTGAGTATGGGGAGATAAAACAGACCATTCTAGAACATTATTCCATGACCCCAGATACTTATAGGACTCAGTTCCGTACATTAGCCTGTGATGGGGAAGTGTCTTTCAAGACGTTTGCCCACAGACTGAAACAAGTATGCCATCGTTGGGTAGAGGGAGAGGGGGCCTTAACTTGGGAGACCTTCCTCCAGGTCATCCTGAAAGAGCAATTCTATGCCAGGTGCCCTGCGGAAATCAGGGAATGGGTGCGTGAGAGAAAGCCGTCAACTGTGGAACAAGCTGCCGCTCTAGCTGATGAGCTTCTCACCATCACGCCTCAATGGAAAAGTCTACTAGTCAGTGAAAAAAAAAAACTACCAGCTCCCCAACACCAATGGTCCTTTGTCCTTTGGCCTCCAATGTTCATCGTCCCACTAGACTACCAACATATGGCGGACTCCGTGTGAATGTGCCTCCTATTACTCCTGCCTCCTCTTTGGGAGTAAGACGTGGAGAAAGACTCATAGAACGTAGAAGTTATGGATGTGGGCAGCCTGGTCATCTGCAAGCTCACTGTCCAGGTGTTCGGAGGCAAAACAGTTACAGACCCCCTTTGCCTGTCCATTATCTACAGACAGCCTCAACAGGAGAAGAGCTGGATTCACTCCCTGATGATTCGACAAAAGACTCTGATATGTTGACTTCCCTACCAGGAGTATATGGGGTGCGAGCCACAGCCGCCTCTTCTGATCTTCAGCATAAACATCTACAGGAGGTCGTGCTAGATGGCCAAAGAGTTGTTGGCTTTCGAGACACTGGGGCTTTTCTTACCATCGCAGATCCCCAAGTAATTCAACCAGAAGCAATGCAAAAGGGACCAGGAATTGCCATTGAATTGGCTGGAGGTACTCAAAGATACATTCCAAGAGCAAGTGTGACCCTGGATTATGGCTTTGGAGCAAAACAATGCATGATTGGTGTGATGAGCGGCTTTCCTGCCGACATTCTTCTAGGGAATGATGTGGGGAATCTTCAATGCCACTTTGTCGGTGCGATAACCAGAAGTCAAGCCAAGAGAGCAGCAGATGTGGACGTGTTCAACCCATCAATGGAAATGAGGCCACCCGAACTGCCGTCACAGCCGGTGAGTGATTCTTCTTGTGGGTCTCATATGAATGTCACTTGGGATAAAGTTCAGTTTTGACAAGAGGTAGAGACTGACCCCACCCTGGCTAGCTTTAGAGCTCGGACTGAAGTAGGGCAGTTAGGAGAAAATGGGGAAAAAATTATCAAGGAAAATGGACTTCTATATCGGGTTACCAATGCTGACTCCCTAGATAAACCTTGGACTTATAGCAAACAGCAGATTGTTTCTCAGAAATACAGAATTTCCCTATTACACCTTGCTCATGACATTCCTACTGCCGGCCATCAAGGGAAAACCCTCACTGAGAGACGATTGACTCAAATTTTCTATTGGCCTGGAATTTCTCAAACAGTGGCGCATTTCTGCCGAACTTGTGACATATGTCAGCGTAGAGGGCGACCCGGAGATCACCCAAAGGCACCCTTGTAGTGATGAGTAGAGTTGAGCGCGGTTCGCGGTTCGAGGTTCTCCAGTTCTAGGCTCGAGTGATTTTGGGGCCTGTTCTAGATCGAATTAGAACTCGAGCTTTTTACAAAAGCTCGATAGTTCTAGAAATGTTCGAGAACGGTTCTAGCAGCAAAAAAACAGCTAATTCCTAGCTTGGTTTCCGCTGTAATAGTGTAAGTCACTCTGTGAATCACACTATTATGACATTTCAGTGTATAGTGTGCGGGAACAGCGCCTTCAGATCACTGCTGTTTGTATAATGGCGATCGCCATTTTTTTTTTTTTTTCCTTGTCTTCCTTCCCTAAGCGCGCGCGTGTAGTGGGGCGGGCCAGCATGTCAGCCAATCCCAGACACACACACAGCTAAGTGGACTTTTAGCCAGAGAAGCAACGGCATGTGTGATAGGATGTCCATGTCACATGTCCCTGCATTATAAAACCGGACATTTTCCTCCAGGACGCCATTATCTCTTCTGCATCTTTGGTGTCAGACATCACTGTCGCAGCTCCGTCCTTTGTCCTATCGCCGATACAGCTGTATGCGCTCCATACATAGCGTTAGACAGCTTAGGGAGAGCACTTTCTATCAGTCCTTTTAAGAGCTCAAACCGGTAGGGTCAGAGCCATAGGTGACAGGTCCTGAAAACAGAGACAGCGTCTGTGTAGCCAAGGTCAGGGATTTCGTCGCTGCATTTCACCATTAGGAGAGAATAGAAAGGCAGGCTTCCATTCCTCTACCCAGAGCCCCACAATCCTGGCACTGTACCCTCCTGTCCTCTGCACACTCCAACTCTTTTTATCTAAGCCATTATACTAGCAAACAGTCAGTGTACCTAGTGGCATCCTAAACGTGGCTATTGGACTTTTGTCTAGTCACACTAGTGCAAAGACATTTGCAGCACGTCTGCCTGCATTGCATACTGCAACTCAATATAACTAAGCCATTATACTAGCAAACACTCAGTGTAACTAGTGGCATCCTAAACGTGGCTATTGGACTTTTGTCTAGTCACACTAGTGCAAAGACATTTGCAGCACGTCTGCCTGCATTGCACACTCCAACTCTTTTTAACTAAGCCATTATACTAGCAGTCAGTGTACCTAGTGGCATCCTAAACGTGGCTATTGTACTTTTGTCTATTCACACTATTGTAAAGATATTTGCAGCATGTCTGCCTGCATTGCACACTCCAACTCATTATAACTAAGCCATTATACTAGCAAACAGTCAGTGTACCTAGTGGCATCCTAAACGTGGCTATTGTACTTTTGTCTATTCACACTATTGTAAAGATATTTGCAGCATGTCTGCCTGCATTGCACACTCCAACTCTTTTTAACTAAGCCATTATACTAGCAAACAGTTAGTGTACCTAGTGGCATCCTAAACGTGGCTATTGTACTTTTGTCTATTCACACTATTGTAAAGATATTTGCAGCATGTCTGCCTGCATTGCACACTCCAACTCTTTTTAACTAAGCCATTATACTAGCAAACAGTCAGTGTACCTAGTGGCATCCTAAACGTGGCTATTGTACTTTTGTCTATTCACACTATTGTAAAGATATTTGCAGCATGTCTGCCTGCATTGCACACTCCAACTCTTTTTAACTAAGCCATTATACTAGCAAACAGTCAGTGTACCTAGTGGCATCCTAAACGTGGCTATTGTACTTTTGTGTAGTCAAACTAGTGGAAAGATATTTGCAGCACGTCTGCCTGCATTGCACACTCCAACTCTTTTTAACTAAGCCATTATACTAGCAAACAGTCAGTGTACCTAGTGGCATCCTAAACGTGGCTATTGTACTTTTGTCTATTCACACTATTGTAAAGATATTTGCAGCATGTCTGCCTGCATTGCACACTCCAACTCTTTTTAACTAAGCCATTATACTAGCAAACAGTCAGTGTACCTAGTGGCATCCTAAACGTGGCTATTGTACTTTTGTCTATTCACACTATTGTAAAGATATTTGCAGCATGTCTGCCTGCATTGCACACTCCAACTCTTTTTAACTAAGCCATTATACTAGCAAACAGTCAGTGTACCTAGTGGCATCCTAAACGTGGCTATTGTACTTTTGTGTAGTCAAACTAGTGGAAAGATATTTGCAGCATGTCTGCCTGCATTGCACACTCCAACTCTTTTTAACTAAGCCATTATACTAGCAAACAGTCAGTGTACCTAGTGGCATCCTAAACGTGGCTATTGTACTTTTGTCTATTCACACTATTGTAAAGATATTTGCAGCATGTCTGCCTGCATTGCACACTCCAACTCTTTTTAACTAAGCCATTATACTAGCAAACAGTCAGTGTACCTAGTGGCATCCTAAACGTGGCTATTGTACTTTTGTCTATTCACACTATTGTTAAGATATTTGCAGCATGTCTGCCTGCATTGCACACTCCAACTCTTTTTAACTAAGCCATTATACTAGCAAACAGTCAGTGTACCTAGTGGCATCCTAAACGTGGCTATTGTACTTTTGTGTAGTCAAACTAGTGCAAAGATATTTGCAGCACGTCTGCCTGCATTGCACACTCAAACTCATTGTTACTAAGCCATTATACTAGCAAACACTCAGTGAACTTAGTGGCATCCTAAACGTGGCTATTGGACTTCTGTATAGTCCCACTAGTGCACAGATATTTGCAGCACCTCTGCCTGCATTGCACACTCAAACTCATTGTTACTAAGCCATTATACTAGCAAACACTCAGTGTACCTAGTGGCATACAAGAAGTGGCTGTTGTACTCCATTAGTGCCCCACTGGTGCAAATCTATGTGCAGCACCTCTGCGTGACACCCTCCTGCTCTGTTTTTAATGAGCTATAATGATAGCAAAAAATACTGCTATTTAGTGGCATCATAGAACTGGCTGTTGTATTCCATTAGTGCCCCACTGGTGCCAAGCTATTTCTATCACCTCTGCATGACACCCTCCTGCTCTGTTTTTAATAAGCTATAATGATAGCAAAAAATACTGCCATTTAGTGGCATCATAGAACTGGCTGTTGTATTCCATTAGTGCCCCACTGGTGCCAAGCTATTTATAGCACCTCTACATGACACCCTCATGCACATTTTGCTACGCTAATGTTATAGCAAACTCAGGGAATTCATTGCTGTATTTGATAATTCGGAGGGATAGAAAGTCAGGCTTCCTTTAGCTTTTCCTTCTGTTCATAGACAGCATCTCCAAGAGCAATTTCTCCTCCACGTCTAAGTGTGGAGAGGCACCTAGTGCGCATGCGTGTGCCGATTTACCCCAGCTGAAGCCTAATTACAGTGTTTTGCCTAGTGAGTATGCTCAGCCTGACTGTGCCATTCCTGACGCTAAGTCTTCATTTCGGGATACAGCGCATGCTCCCACACTAAGTGTGAAAAGCCTCTTTGCACAGGTACTTGCATTCCGTGCCGGGTCTAAGTCCTGTTTTGTGCCTAGACACCATGCTAAAGCTGATAGTCTTTTTTCAGAGACTGTATTTCATGCTACTGAGCATGCTCAGGCACTTACTGCATCAGAGACTAGGTCCGGTAATGAACTCTTTGGCCCTGCCCCTGATGTGGGGGTCCCATATAGACCACAGGGCATCAGATGTCCTCCCAAATGGCTTGCAGAGGCCCACCCCTATGACTTGTCACCGCATTATTGATGGTAAGACGATGACTGGTGAGGTGTTTGGGTCATGGCAGCCATGAGGTCATCATTGAAGTTGCGGTTCCAAATAGGACGCTAGTTATGCCACTCATGACGTGTCACTCTACTTTTGTCTCCAGGAGGTGCATTGTGGTTTACCCTGGTTTGGGGCGGACCCAGGTTATAAAAGGGGCTGGAGCCAACAAGGAGGTGCGCAGTCTTCTATTATGCTCTGAAAGAGCACACCTCCATGTGTTGAACCCATTGTGGCTTTAGGCCAGAGGTAGGCAGGGATAGGGTGTCGATGCAGGCCACCACCACAGTTGGTAACGCAGAACGGTTAAGACCAGCTCCTGTCCTAACAGTCCTGCTTGTGCAGCCCAGTGGCATTACAGGCCTGCTGCTGCTGATGCGCCTGCTGTCCACAGGTGTGCCCCTACGCACACGGTCAGCGTACTCAATGGCCCCTGTGTTGTTAACAGGGAGTTCCTGGGCTGGGTGGGCATGTGGACCCTGTGACGCTAACAGGGCTCCCAGTCTCCAGATCCGAATGGCGTCTAACTCGGTTCAGGCTACTATTAGTTTCATAGCCACACAGCTCTGTATCCTCCACCAAACCTTCCAGTTGCCAACCTCTCCTTTTCCAACTGGGAGCACGGTGGACACTGACTGCTGATGGGGATATATACCTTTCTCTTTCTTTTCTTATTAATTTTCGTTATATAGCGGTAACATAGTATATACCACTTTATCCAAATCTGCCAGTCCCACTGTAACAGATGGTGTTTCTTCAGCAAATGTTACTGTTGCTTAACCACCAAATCCATGGACCAAAACTTTTTTCCCCTTTCCAACACACCTGTTCCCCTTTCCACCAGCATCTGTCCTTTTTCAACTCATTTTGGTATATGACCAAAAGTGCAACTCTGCAGGGACACCGTACTCAACGCCATCTCAGCACAGCAGCCAGCCCTCGGTCCCTCAGATGTGGACAAGTAAAAGACCATTTCCTCCTATCCATGACAAAACGTTGAGATTCACTCTGTGCAGCACTGGTGTTTAGTGGAAAAGCAGATCTAAGATTGCGTACCACATTCTGCAGATACTCCTGTATACGTGCGTCCATTTCTATGGCAGGAATTATTTCGCCAAATTTTGTCTTGTACCGGGGATCTAACAGTGTGGCAACCCAGTATTCTGGATTACTTTGAATTCGTACAATCCGAGGGTCATGTTGTAGGTAGTGCAGCAAAAAGGCGCTCATGTGTCTTGTGCATCCAGGAGGACCAAGTCCTTGGTGTGTTGGTGGCAGAGAGGTGAGAATCGTGCCTCCTTCCTCTGCCCTCTCCCCACAACCTCGCACAACCGAAATGTGAGCAAGCTCTCACTCATCTGCTGAGTCTTCCATGCCCATCGCCAGTTCGTCCTCCATTTCTTCATGGGCTCCTGCACCTTCCTCAACACTTTTTGCTGATACTATGCGCCCTTGTTAATCCCTCTCCCTCACCATGACTGCCGCATAGGTGCCGCTGACCATCTGGACCCCGTAGATCTTGTTATCCCTTCCGCATATGACTCCTCCTGTACTTCCTCCCCTTCCTCTTGTCCCAACACCTGACTCCGAATAATAATTACAGTGTGCTCCATCATGTAGATGACCAGAATTGTCACGCTGAGAATGACATTGCCAGTGCTAAACATCTTCGTCGACATGTCGACATAAACTGTGTAGCAGGGTGCATAGGTCCTTGATCTGACACCACTCCAGCAGCGTGATCTGCACCACCTCTGGATCAAGTTATCCCAGGCTATATGTCATACCGTATTTCAGCAGGGCTCTGCGGTGCTGCCACAAACGCTGCAACATGTGCAGATTCAAATTCCTGCGTGTGGGCACATCGCATTTCAGGCGTTTAACCACCAGACCTAAAGACTTCTGTAGCGACGAAAGTTGTTGAGCTGCTGTGTGCGCACGATGGAAGTGAGCACATAGCGAGCGTGCCCACTGCACAAGGCCATGTAGTCCGTGTTTTAAAAATTGCTGGAGAATTAGGTTCAACACGTGAGCCATACAAGGCACCTGTGTCACATTGCCCTGACGATGGCCCGCAGCCAGGTTTGCATCATTGCCGCACACGGCTGTTAAGTCACCAACGGAGTACGCTCCGTCAATTTGTACTCCGGTCGCCAGGTGACAACGTGTTCCTTTCATGCATAGTGCTGATGATGGGAGAGGAGTCGATGCCAGCGGCGCAGGTGGACGCAGGTTATGCTCACCCACTGGGCTGCATTACCTTGACAGATGCAGAATCTCTGGCTGAATGTAGCTGGTGGGTATCTCACAGATGAAATACCATCATTCAGCTACAACCAATGGGAAGACACCACACCTTTTTTATGCCCATCCTGTCTGCAGACCACTGCCAGACATAGCTCTGCTTTTACCCCCAGTTCAGTTTTATGATTTTGTGTGCTTGTTACCTGACTACTTTTCCTGCTTGCTGTTTATGTACCTTGTTGGCCGATCCGCATTTCACCTCTGCTTGTTTTCTGATTAAGTCCTGGCCGTCCCATTCTGTTCCTGTTCCTCAATTAATGTTTTGACCCTGCCTGACTACTATTCTCTGGAACTGCAGCCTTCCACAGGTATTAATCACCTTGGGCCCTGTGTAATTCCTAATCCCTGTATAGGGGTTAAAGGGTTTCAGGGTTCTAGGGGTCCTGCTTGGTGAGTGGCTTCCCTCTAGTCTATCATTTACAGCCCATTTGAGTGTGTGGATCAAGGAAGGCGTTACACCGTGCTCTCTGCAGAAGGCCATGTGGGCCAGGATAGTGCTTTAAAAATTGCTGGACAACCAGGTTCAACACGTGAACCACACAAGGCACGTGTGTCACATTGTCACAGCGAAGGGCCGCACCCATGTTTGCATCATTGTCGCACCCGGCCTTCCCTGGCTGCTGGTTGAGTGGAGACAACCATTGATGAAACTCGGTCTCCAGAGCTAACCGTCCACAACTTCTCAGCGGTGTGACTCACATTTCCCATACATTTCAAAGTAAACCTTTGACCGCCTGATGGCATTGAGCTCTGCTGCCAGCATAGTAAGGAGGTGTGTGGTATTCCTTGTGCGCAGTTACAAGGAAGGGTGGCCTGACCACACAGGGTTTGCGCCAAGGTGGAGGACCCACACGAGGTTGAAGAGGCAGAAGCAGTGTATTAACTTCTACATACAGAAGAAGGATTGAAACAACTCGTGGGGACGGCAAGACTTGTACAGCAGACCCTTCTCCATCTCTCCCCACAGTAACCCATTGCCCAGTCAGCGACATGTAATGCCCCTGTCCATGCTTACTGGGCCAATTATCTGTGGTGAAATGCACCCTGTCACACAGAGTTTCTCAAGGAATCAGTGATGTTTAGCGCGACATGCTGGTGTAGCGCGTGCACGCCTTTGTTGGAGAAGGAGTGGCGCCTGGGCATCGGCTCTTGGGGCACTGCGATGGGCATAAGGTCTCGAAAATCCTCGGTTAAAAAGGTTGGAAAGGCAGCATTTTGGTAGCCAACAGTTTCCAGATGCTGAAAGTCAACCTCTAAGCCATGTCATGCCCTTCTAAAAGCATGTAAAACACAGTAAGGGGACTCCAACCACAGTCTCCCTCGTTGCCACTAATTGGGCCACACACACCCCACTTGACTGGCATCAGTTGACCTTCCCTTTTGAAAAAGAAAAAGATGCTTTGCATGAAGCACTCTCAAAAATACGCGTGCCTTTCCCGTCCCCTGGCTGACCCAGGGGAAGAAAAGTCCTCTGAGAGCCATGACTTGTTCATCTTGGTTCTTTTAGAAACACAGCGAGGGGACTCCAACCACAGTCTCCCTTGTTTCCACTAACTGGGCCACACACACCCCACTTGCCTGGCATCGGTTGAGCCCCCTTTTGAAAAAGAAAAAGATGCTTTGCATGAAGCACTCTCAAAAATACGCGTGCCTTTCCCGTCCCCTGGCTGACACAGGGGAAGAAAAGTCCTCTGAGAGCCATGACTTGTTCATCTTGGTTCTTTTAGAAACACAGCGCGGGGACTCCAACCACAGTCTCCCTTGTTTCCACTAACTGGGCCACACACACCCCACTTACCTGGCATCGGTTGAGCCCCCTTTTGAAAAAGAAAAAGATGCTTTGCATGAAGCACTCTCAAAAATACGCGTGCCTTTCCCATCCCCTGGCTGACACAGGGGAAGAAAAGTCCTCTGAGAGCCATGACTTGTTCATCTTGGTTCTTTTAGAAACACAGCGCGGGGACTCCAACCACAGTCTCCCTCGTTTCCACTAACTGGGCCACACACACCCCACTTGCCTGGCATCGGTTGAGCCCCCTTTTGAAAAAGAAAAAGATGCTTTGCATGAAGCACTCTCAAAAATACGCGTGCCTTTCCCATCCCCTGGCTGACACAGGGGAAGAAAAGTCCTCTGAGAGCCATGACTTGTTCATCTTGGTTCTTTTAGAAACGCAGCGCGGGGACTCCAAAGACAGTCTCCCTCGTTTCCACTAACTGGGCCACACACACCCCACTTGCCTGGCATCGGTTGAGCCCCCTTTTGAAAAAGAAAAAGATGCTTTGCATGAAGCACTCTCAAAAATACGCGTGCCTTTCCCGTCCCCTGGCTGACACAGGGGAAGAAAAGTCCTCTGAGAGCCATGTCCACATTGTCAGTGGACAGACACGTGTGCTTATCTGCCAGCAGACCCCCAGCAGCACTGAAGACAGGTTCCGAGAGAACGCTGGCTGCAGGACACGACAAGATCCCCAAGGCGTACGTGGCGAGCTCAGGCAATTTATCAAGTTTGGAAGCCTAAAATGAGCAGGGCTCAAGTTGCACAATAATGGAATCGATGTTTCCTTGCATATACTCATATATCTGTGTGTCCTCCTCTTTTTCCTTGTCCAGCTGTTTTGTTTTCGCATGAGTATATGTCCTTGTCACTTTCCCATGTGTTTGAGTTGTTTGTCACCTTTTGGACACCTTTGAGGGTGTTTTCTAGGTGTTTTTCTGTGTTTGTGATTGCCTGCCATTGTTTCCTATGCAGTTCGAGTTCGGTTCGTCGAACGTTCGACGAGCCGAACTCGAACGGGACCTCCGTTCGGCGAACTGACCTCGAGCCGAACCGGGACCGGTTCGCTCATCTCTAGTGATGAGCGAGCATGCTTGTTACTACTCGGTACTCGCACGAGTATCACTGTACTCGGGCTACTCGGCGGGGACCGAGTAATCTCGCGATACTCGTGCTGTACTCGTGGTCTTCATCCCTGCATGTTGGTGCTCTTTTGAGAGCCAGCCCTCATGCAGGGATTGGCTGGCAGACCACTGCAATGCCACAGCCCTGTTAGTTGTGGAATTGCAGTGATTACCGGCCCGCACAGCGTGACCGAGCCTTTATACCGGCGGGCGCGCTGTGCTCTGCTCACAGCCATCCAGACAGTCAGTGCAGGGAGAGTGTCGCTGCTTCAGGGAAAGGTTTGCGGCCCTTTATAGCTATTTCTGTAGCAGGGCTGCAAACAGTGTGACCAAAAGTCCTTCTCAGGACTATTCTAGTTGTATACAGGCAGGCAGGGTATAGCCAGGTCGGAGTACAGTAGCAGAGTCCTTCTCAGGACTATTGTTGCTGTATACAGGCAGGGTATAGCCAGGTCGGAATACAGGCTAGTGACCAGAAGAGTCCTTGTCAGGACTATTGTAGCAGTATACAGGCAGGCAGGCAGGCAGGGTATATAGCCATTCCTAGTGGTGACCGTATACCAGCCTTCATCATATCTGGGGCTGGTGTACACAGTCTAAAACAGTCCAGATAGTGTCAGACTTCTCAGTAATTGTCGCTCCTAAAAACCTGTTAGGTTCTTAGTGCGTCCGTGCTTGCATTTAAAAACCGCACGTGTGTGCCTGTCGGTGGCAGCGTACAGGTGCACTTGTGTGCGTTTTTACCAAACTAGTATATAACGCACAAGTGTAGTGTATAATACACGTCAGTCAGCAGTGGCTGATAGTGTCAGACTTCTCATTAATTATTGCTCCTAAAACCTGTTAGGTTCTTAGTGCGTCCGTGCTTGCATTTAAAAACCGCACGTGTGTGCCTGTCGGTGGCAGCGTACAGGTGCACTTGTGTGCGTTTTTACCAAACAATTATATAACGCACAAGTGTAGTGTATAATACACGTCAGTCAGCAGTGGCTGATAGTGTCAGACTTCTCATTAATTTTTGCTCCTAAAACCTGTTAGGTTCTTAGTGCGTCCGTGCTTGCATTTAAAAACCGCACGTGTGTGCCTGTCGCTGGCAGCGTACAGGTGCACTTGTGTGCGTTTTACCAAACTATTATATAACGCACAAGTGTAGTGTATAATACACGTCAGTCAGCAGTGGCTGATAGTGTCAGACTTCTCATTAATTTTTGCTCCTAAAACCTGTTAGGTTCTTAGTGCGTCCATGCTTGCATTTAAAAACCGCACGTGTGTGCCTGTCGGTGGCAGCGTACAGGTGCACGATTTGCACAAACTTGGATATAGCGCACAAGTCTAGTGAATACACGTCAGCACAGCATTGCAAAATGCGCAAGGGTGTTGGCAAGGAACAAGGAAGTGGACGTGATGGTGGTGCAGGCAGAGGCCGAGGTCAAGGGCAAGCTCTAATTTCGCTACAACAAAGGGCCACATCTAGTCGCTCGCACGTCCTGTCCCAAATTCTTGGGGACCGCAGCAGTACACCACTCTTGAACCAAGACCAGTGTCAACAGGTTGTTAGTTGGATAGCGGATAATGCTTCCAGTCAGATTGGCACCACCACAAACACTCTGTCTTCCACACGGTCAAGTGTCAGTAGCCGTGATACTGAACCGCACATTTCAGAACCTGATCCTCCTTCCTACCACAAGGCTGAGTACACGTCCTCGGACATTAATGATCCCACACTTGGACACTCGGAAGAGCTGTTCACGTTTCCATTCGCACATTCTGGCCTCTCGCCAGCTCATGTTGAAGTGGGTCATGAGGAGATCGTATGTACAGATGGCCAAATATTTGAGCAGCCACGTTCTCACGAAGTTGTCAACGTGTCTCAACAAGGGGTGGACGATGATGAGACACAATTGTCAGGAAGTCAGGAGGAGGAGCAGGGTGCGGAAGAGGAAGACGACGTGGTGGATGATCCAGTAACTGACCCAACCTGGCAGGAGGATATGCAGAGCGAGGACAGCAGTGCACAGGGGGAGGGAGGCGTAGCATCCCAACAGGCAGTAAGAAGCAGGGTGGTGGCTCCAGGCAGAAGTCAGGCAACCGTTCCCCGGAACAACAACACGACACAAGGTGCCTGTACAAATGTTAGGTCTTCCCGAGTCTGGCAGTTTTTAAGTTGGCTCCAGATGATTCTAAAAAGGCCATTTGCAACACCTGCCGTGCCAGCATCAGCAGGGGTACCAAAACTAGCAGCCTGACCACCACCAGCATGATCAGGCACATGTCAGCCAAGCACCCGACTTTGTGGGAAGTACAGGTATATATGGTGTGAACACTGCTCTATTAAGGGTGGTATAGAGGTGCTAGTGAGAGGACCAAGGTCCCGGACTATAGAATGTAAATTCAAAACACTGCACTCTCTTCAGCATGAGGTAATAGTAAAAGAAAGTCAACAGATTCGTTTTTATCGTGCAAACCAAGTGTCTTTATTTATGAACAAAGTTAGTGGGAGGGACTAAGGGACGTTTCGGCCCAAGCTGGGCCTTCTTCATACCAAGTCACACTGGGGAAGGGTAAAGAAAAAGAAATAACTATTTACATATATCACAAGAATATCAACAGATCATATACATATATACATAATTACATGGAAAATCATGTCCTAGTTGGTGTAAAAGGCACAGTAATAGCATATCAGCAGTTGAAGTAACTCTCCAGTCGTCACAGCCAATATGTGCAATGACAATAAGATGAAAGGCAAGATTTGACAATACATGAAAAATTTGCATACCTCCAATCATAGATGAACTAATATCACAGAGGGAATTTTTTTCTCTCTCCTTTTTAGGGGGTTTTTTGGTATAGAAATGGTGAGGCACTCCACCCAGGATAGAAGGATTGTGGTAGTAGCAAAACGCAAGCCCTGCAGATAAAGGCATGATTATGAAAGGGTAGTATTTCTATAAGGGGAGTAGCACTATGGGGGAGGGGGGATAACTGATTACCTTGCTCGTGCTAGCAAATGAATAACTATTGGAATTTGTCCTTTTAAGTTGGGAGAGTTCAATAACTCGTGGTCCCTGAAGGATGAGAACGTATGTGGTCAGCAGGTAACACATGATATATAGCACCCCCATGTAGTGGATCCCCTGTATACCATTACCTTAGGTTTACAGTAAGTGGATAAGGTCACGTATAATGCACTTTTGTCTAGAAGCATAGGGGGCTTACTTGCATCTGTAATCACGAGGGATAAGTCTTAGTAACAACATTACATGTGAGAGGAAAATACAGCCGTACTTGGAAGTTAATGAAGTGACACATATTACCTGCAGGCTTTAGGATAGGAATGTAGCAGTGGGTAATGGAGTCCTCTGAAAAGCAGAAGGGGGAGTATGGAGTTAACAGATTGGAGGTTGAAAGGATTAGGGACAGATAAGATTATCGCATACCTTTGCAGCCGTCTTCCCAGACTGTGGCTTAGAGCAGTGAGTTAACAGGTTTGGGAGCTATTTAACTCCTGAACCCGGAAGTGCACGGAGACGCCGGCACCTGCGTATTGGTGACCTGCGCTGCTATTAGTGTATTGGTGGTACCGTTAAGTCTTGAATAGAGGTGCCCGCACATGTGCAGTAGGGCTAAACTCGTACATAGACGTGGGAGGATGTTTATCCTCAGTGTGTCGTTCGAGATCAATGCAGGGATAGGGGGCGGACACTGCACATGTCAGTCTATTGGTAGTGAACGACTGATGATACCAGAGGGGGTATTATCTATCTAGTCAATGTATAAGGCAGTAGTGTATGAAGCATTTGGAAGTATGGGGACATAAAGGCAACTGCAATGTAATACACAGGCATATACATAATAAATTCCTCATTTTGTCAAAGATCAATAGTGATTAGTTTACATCCAATCATTTTAAGGTATGACCTAGGAAAAAAAAACATAAACAAAGGAAGGGTCCCAATATACTAATAGAGTGAACTAGCATTACCATCTATACATGACTAAAATAGAGAGTGCTGATTTTATACATTACCGTCTAATAGTGAGTGTACGATGGAAGAAGGAAAGGTGAGGATGGTATTTCTCAAGTTTTCTGTAAAAAATGTACCATAACATAGTTAGTGCGGTTTAGGGCAAATACAAAGGTATAGTACCATCATTATATTAGCCAATCTATCTCTCTATTAAGACCTTTAGGTGCTAGAGTTTGTAACTTATGGATCCAAAAGCTCTCTCTTTTTTTGAGAAGCTCAATATGATTTCCTCCGCGCCTGGGCCTATATACTTTATCAATAACCTGGAACCGTAACTGCGCTACATTATGCTTAGCTTCGTGAAAATGGTGTGGAATGGGTAGCCATAATTTTCCACACCTAATGGTGGATTTATGGCTTGCAATGCGGTCACCGACATGTTGGATTGTTTCGCCGACATACAATAGTCCACAGGGGCATTTGATGATGTACACCACAAAATTGCTCAAGCAGGTAAAGTATTCTTTTATTGGGAAGCTTTTGCCAGATCTGGGGTGCGTAAAGTGGTCTCCTTTGATCACGTTCGAACACGATGGACAATTCAAGCAAGGGAAGGTACCCGTACGTTTTGGTGCTAACAAGGTTTGTACATTTTTCTTGTCGCTGCCAATATCCGCTTTGACCAGGGAATCTTTTATGTTTTGGGGTCTTTTCTTACACATGATAGGTGGAAGTATAAACGGCCCTATCTCTGGATATGCTTTTTTTAGAAGCGGCCAGTGGCGATTGATAATATTGTAAATCTTAGGCATAGACGGGTGATACGTATGAACAAATGGTATCCTTTCCACTGTTGCTGTGTCTATCCCTGAGGGGGTGGTGAAAGATAGTCTTTCTCTTTCTGTCTTAAGCAATGTTATTGGGTAATTACGTTCTATGAACCGATTGGACATTTCTTCAAGTCTCTGCTCTCTTGTGTTCTCATCCGATACTATCCTTGTAACTCTTGCAAATTGAGATCTAGGTAGACTATTCTTAGTCGATTTAGGATGACAGCTACTGTATAGGAGCATACAATTCCGATCGGTCGGTTTACGGAATAGGTCTGAGGATAGATTGCCCATTGTGTCTTTTTTGATGTACGTGTCCAAGAAACTAATTTCTTCCTGATGATGATTTAGCGTAAACTTGAGCTCAGGCCACACTTTATTAATATGGTCATCAAATAAAAGCAGGCTTTCCAAATCTCCCTGCCAGATGCAGAATATATCATCTATGTAGCGAGCCCATAGAAACGCCAGTTCATCAAAGGCTGGGTATGAATACACAAAGCGCCCCTCAAAATAGTCCATAAACAAATTTGCATACGCCGGGGCTACATTCGAGCCCATCGCGGTCCCGTGTTTCTGGATATAAAAATCGTCCTTAAAAAGGAAATAATTTTCATTGAGGACTATCTCGAGGAGGCCTATAGTGAAGTCAATCGAGTCCTGGCTCAGATTAGTCTTATTGAGCGCGATTTTGGTTGCCCTAATGCCTTTGTGATGGGAAATTGAAGTATATAGACTGCTTACGTCCCAGGTGCACAGGAAGCTGTTAGGGGGGACCTGTTTTAGATCTCTGACCTTTTGTAAAAAGTTGTTGGTATCTAAGATAAAAGATTTGGTATTTTTAGCCAAGGGGGTAAGGACTTTCTCTAGATAAATTGATAGAGGGGAAAGAACGGACTCTGTCGATGCTACTATGGGCCGGCCAGGAGGATTAATGAGAGATTTATGGATTTTAGGTAATGAGTAGAATACCGGTGTTATGGGATGTAGTTTAGTGAGAAAGGTGCGGGTGGTTTGATCAATAGTACCTTTGTCGAAGTGAATAGATAGAAAGCTTTGGATTTTCTGTTGAATTTTGAATATCGGGTCTGAAGATATTTTCTGATATGTCATAGTATCATTAAGTTGGCGCTTAATTTCATTGATGTAGTCCTGTGTATTTTGGACCACGATCGCTCCACCTTTGTCAGCGGGTTTTATAGTTATGGCCTTGTTGTCCCTTAAAGAAGATATAGCTAATTTTTCTGAAGTATTAATATTACTTCGTGTCGGGTAAAAGCCCAATTCATGTTCATGCATATTGTCTTTAATGTCACGGTCCACTAAAGCTATAAATGTTTCTACAGCATGATGAGTTTTAGGTGGCATAAAGTGACTGGGATTGTGAAGACCCAACGTCTTAATGTTGGTTTCTTTAAGGACTGGTTGTTGATCTATGTTATGGAGTGTAGTAGAACCAAAGTGAGTTTTGAGCCTAACTGACCTATAGAACCGTTGCATGTCATTTTCAAGGGTAAAGGAGTCCCATTTAGGTGTAGGGCAAAAGGTCAAGCCTTTGTTGAGTAAGGACAGTTCATTAGGTGACAAAGTATAGTCAGAGATGTTGACAACTAAATTGGGACCCTTACCTGTGAGCGCAACGTCATCCCCCAGTCTCCTCCTCCTCCTCGACCTCCTCGTTGGTTTGTTCTTCTTTTTATTGGTCCTAAAAAAGAGGTTGAATGGCTGCCACTGGACTCGCTTCCTGAGGAAGCGGATTGATTGTGAGTAGGTGGTCTTCTCCATTGTCTTGTATTGCTGGTTTGCCAATCGTTCCATCTGTACACTCGGTTTGACAGATAGTCCTCTGTGTCCCTCTGGAACTTCTGTCTTTTCTTCTCCTCCAAGTTCCTTTTAAATTCTTTTAAAGAATCTTCAGCTTTTTTCTTATAGGCAGCTAAGTCCGCAGGGGTCAACGCATCTGCCAGTTGTGTTTCTATGGTTATACTACCCTTTCATAATCATGCCTTTATCTGCAGGGCTTGCGTTTTGCTACTACCACAATCCTTCTATCCTGGGTGGAGTGCCTCACCATTTCTATACCAAAAAACCCCCTAAAAAGGAGAGAGAAAAAAATTCCCTCTGTGATATTAGTTCATCTATGATTGGAGGTATGCAAATTTTTCATGTATTGTCAAATCTTGCCTTTCATCTTATTGTCATTGCACATATTGGCTGTGACGACTGGAGAGTTACTTCAACTGCTGATATGCTATTACTGTGCCTTTTACACCAACTAGGACATGATTTTCCATGTAATTATGTATATATGTATATGATCTGTTGATATTCTTGTGATATATGTAAATAGTTATTTCTTTTTCTTTACCCTTCCCCAGTGTGACTTGGTATGAAGAAGGCCCAGCTTGGGCCGAAACGTCCCTTAGTCCCTCCCACTAACTTTGTTCATAAATAAAGACACTTGGTTTGCACGATAAAAACGAATCTGTTGACTTTCTTTTACTATTACCTCATGCTGAAGAGAGTGCAGTGTTTTGAATTTACATTCTATAGTCCGGACCTTGGTCCTCTCACTAGCACCTCTATACCACCCTTAATAGAGCAGTGTTCACACCATATATACCTTTACTATAGCTTTTCTTGGTGATTGAACCTGCCCACTCATGTCATCCGATACTTTTGCTTACGATGACACTACCAGTAATAGCATTTTAGCACAAGTGACTAACTCTACTGAGTTTTTGAAAACTCCCATTAGAGAGGTTAGGACCAGGGACTGGGAGAAGGAGAACCGGACATTTATTTCCCTGGATCTCCACTGTACTACCCTAGCTGAATATTATCGGCAGAGCCGCATTCCAAGGGGCCTCAGGTGTAATTTAAGACCCACTCTCTTTTCGGGCAACGAGGAGTACTGTAAAAGATTTCAACAGATTCTGAATAAGTGCTCCCTGGATTTGATCGTACTCACAGTTGAACATCTACAAACAGCGATAAGGGAATCGAAAGAGAAAATTCTAACCATAGAAACACAACTGGCAGATGCGTTGACCCCTGCGGACTTAGCTGCCTATAAGAAAAAAGCTGAAGATTCTTTAAAAGAATTTAAAAGGAACTTGGAGGAGAAGAAAAGACAGAAGTTCCAGAGGGACACAGAGGACTATCTGTCAAACCGAGTGTACAGATGGAACGATTGGCAAACCAGCAATACAAGACAATGGAGAAGACCACCTACTCACAATCAATCCGCTTCCTCAGGAAGCGAGTCCAGTGGCAGCCATTCAACCTCTTTTTTAGGACCAATAAAAAGAAGAACAAACCAACGAGGAGGTCGAGGAGGAGGAGGAGACTGGGGGATGACGTTGCGCTCACAGGTAAGGGTCCCAATTTAGTTGTCAACATCTCTGACTATACTTTGTCACCTAATGAACTGTCCTTACTCAACAAAGGCTTGACCTTTTGCCCTACACCTAAATGGGACTCCTTTACCCTTGAAAATGACATGCAACGGTTCTATAGGTCAGTTAGGCTCAAAACTCACTTTGGTTCTACTACACTCCATAACATAGATCAACAACCAGTCCTTAAAGAAACCAACATTAAGACGTTGGGTCTTCACAATCCCAGTCACTTTATGCCACCTAAAACTCATCATGCTGTAGAAACATTTATAGCTTTAGTGGACCGTGACATTAAAGACAATATGCATGAACATGAATTGGGCTTTTACCCGACACGAAGTAATATTAATACTTCAGAAAAATTAGCTATATCTTCTTTAAGGGACAACAAGGCCATAACTATAAAACCCGCTGACAAAGGTGGAGCGATCGTGGTCCAAAATACACAGGACTACATCAATGAAATTAAGCGCCAACTTAATGATACTATGACATATCAGAAAATATCTTCAGACCCGATATTCAAAATTCAACAGAAAATCCAAAGCTTTCTATCTATTCACTTCGACAAAGGTACTATTGATCAAACCACCCGCACCTTTCTCACTAAACTACATCCCATAACACCGGTATTCTACTCATTACCTAAAATCCATAAATCTCTCATTAATCCTCCTGGCCGGCCCATAGTAGCATCGACAGAGTCCGTTCTTTCCCCTCTATCAATTTATCTAGAGAAAGTCCTTACCCCCTTGGCTAAAAATACCAAATCTTTTATCTTAGATACCAACAACTTTTTACAAAAGGTCAGAGATCTAAAACAGGTCCCCCCTAACAGCTTCCTGTGCACCTGGGACGTAAGCAGTCTATATACTTCAATTTCCCATCACAAAGGCATTAGGGCAACCAAAATCGCGCTCAATAAGACTAATCTGAGCCAGGACTCGATTGACTTCACTATAGGCCTCCTCGAGATAGTCCTCAATGAAAATTATTTCCTTTTTAAGGACGATTTTTATATCCAGAAACACGGGACCGCGATGGGCTCGAATGTAGCCCCGGCGTATGCAAATTTGTTTATGGACTATTTTGAGGGGCGCTTTGTGTATTCATACCCAGCCTTTGATGAACTGGCGTTTCTATGGGCTCGCTACATAGATGATATATTCTGCATCTGGCAGGGAGATTTGGAAAGCCTGCTTTTATTTGATGACCATATTAATAAAGTGTGGCCTGAGCTCAAGTTTACGCTAAATCATCATCAGGAAGAAATTAGTTTCTTGGACACGTACATCAAAAAAGACACAATGGGCAATCTATCCTCAGACCTATTCCGTAAACCGACCGATCGGAATTGTATGCTCCTATACAGTAGCTGTCATCCTAAATCGACTAAGAATAGTCTACCTAGATCTCAATTTGCAAGAGTTACAAGGATAGTATCGGATGAGAACACAAGAGAGCAGAGACTTGAAGAAATGTCCAATCGGTTCATAGAACGTAATTACCCAATAACATTGCTTAAGACAGAAAGAGAAAGACTATCTTTCACCACCCCCTCAGGGATAGACACAGCAACAGTGGAAAGGATACCATTTGTTCATACGTATCACCCGTCTATGCCTAAGATTTACAATATTATCAATCGCCACTGGCCGCTTCTAAAAAAAGCATATCCAGAGATAGGGCCGTTTATACTTCCACCTATCATGTGTAAGAAAAGACCCCAAAACATAAAAGATTCCCTGGTCAAAGCGGATATTGGCAGCGACAAGAAAAATGTACAAACCTTGTTAGCACCAAAACGTACGGGTACCTTCCCTTGCTTGAATTGTCCATCGTGTTCGAACGTGATCAAAGGAGACCACTTTACGCACCCCAGATCTGGCAAAAGCTTCCCAATAAAAGAATACTTTACCTGCTTGAGCAATTTTGTGGTGTACATCATCAAATGCCCCTGTGGACTATTGTATGTCGGCGAAACAATCCAACATGTCGGTGACCGCATTGCAAGCCATAAATCCACCATTAGGTGTGGAAAATTATGGCTACCCATTCCACACCATTTTCACGAAGCTAAGCATAATGTAGCGCAGTTACGGTTCCAGGTTATTGATAAAGTATATAGGCCCAGGCGCGGAGGAAATCATATTGAGCTTCTCAAAAAAAGAGAGAGCTTTTGGATCCATAAGTTACAAACTCTAGCACCTAAAGGTCTTAATAGAGAGATAGATTGGCTAATATAATGATGGTACTATACCTTTGTATTTGCCCTAAACCGCACTAACTATGTTATGGTACATTTTTTACAGAAAACTTGAGAAATACCATCCTCACCTTTCCTTCTTCCATCGTACACTCACTATTAGACGGTAATGTATAAAATCAGCACTCTCTATTTTAGTCATGTATAGATGGTAATGCTAGTTCACTCTATTAGTATATTGGGACCCTTCCTTTGTTTATGTTTTTTTTTCCTAGGTCATACCTTAAAATGATTGGATGTAAACTAATCACTATTGATCTTTGACAAAATGAGGAATTTATTATGTATATGCCTGTGTATTACATTGCAGTTGCCTTTATGTCCCCATACTTCCAAATGCTTCATACACTACTGCCTTATACATTGACTAGATAGATAATACCCCCTCTGGTATCATCAGTCGTTCACTACCAATAGACTGACATGTGCAGTGTCCGCCCCCTATCCCTGCATTGATCTCGAACGACACACTGAGGATAAACATCCTCCCACGTCTATGTACGAGTTTAGCCCTACTGCACATGTGCGGGCACCTCTATTCAAGACTTAACGGTACCACCAATACACTAATAGCAGCGCAGGTCACCAATACGCAGGTGCCGGCGTCTCCGTGCACTTCCGGGTTCAGGAGTTAAATAGCTCCCAAACCTGTTAACTCACTGCTCTAAGCCACAGTCTGGGAAGACGGCTGCAAAGGTATGCGATAATCTTATCTGTCCCTAATCCTTTCAACCTCCAATCTGTTAACTCCATACTCCCCCTTCTGCTTTTCAGAGGACTCCATTACCCACTGCTACATTCCTATCCTAAAGCCTGCAGGTAATATGTGTCACTTCATTAACTTCCAAGTACGGCTGTATTTTCCTCTCACATGTAATGTTGTTACTAAGACTTATCCCTCGTGATTACAGATGCAAGTAAGCCCCCTATGCTTCTAGACAAAAGTGCATTATACGTGACCTTATCCACTTACTGTAAACCTAAGGTAATGGTATACAGGGGATCCACTACATGGGGGTGCTATATATCATGTGTTACCTGCTGACCACATACGTTCTCATCCTTCAGGGACCACGAGTTATTGAACTCTCCCAACTTAAAAGGACAAATTCCAATAGTTATTCATTTGCTAGCACGAGCAAGGTAATCAGTTATCCCCCCTCCCCCATAGTGCTACTCCCCTTATAGAAATACTACCCTTTCATAATCATGCCTTTATCTGCAGGGCTTGCGTTTTGCTACTACCACAATCCTTCTATCCTGGGTGGAGTGCCTCACCATTTCTATACCAAAAAACCCCCTAAAAAGGAGAGAGAAAAAAATTCCCTCTGTGATATTAGTTCATCTATGATTGGAGGTATGCAAATTTTTCATGTATTGTCAAATCTTGCCTTTCATCTTATTGTCATTGCACATATTGGCTGTGACGACTGGAGAGTTACTTCAACTGCTGATATGCTATTACTGTGCCTTTTACACCAACTAGGACATGATTTTCCATGTAATTATGTATATATGTATATGATCTGTTGATATTCTTGTGATATATGTAAATAGTTATTTCTTTTTCTTTACCCTTCCCCAGTGTGACTTGGTATGAAGAAGGCCCAGCTTGGGCCGAAACGTCCCTTAGTCCCTCCCACTAACTTTGTTCATAAATAAAGACACTTGGTTTGCACGATAAAAACGAATCTGTTGACTTTCTTTTACTATTACCTCATGCTGAAGAGAGTGCAGTGTTTTGAATTTACATTTTGTGGGAAGTACAACAGAGTCGAGGAGCAGTGCTTGCTGATGTCACTGCTACGTCTTCGCTGGTTGTGCATGCGAGCCAATCCCCTGTCCATGCTGCCTGCGAACAAGCCTCCTCCGGTCCTGCACCTGCAGTTGCCTACGCAGAAATAACACCATCATCAAGCACGTCCTTGTCCCAGCGCAGCGTTCAGTTATCCATTCAGCAAACCTTTTGAACGCAGGCGCAAATACACTGCCAACACCCCACATGCCACAGTTCTAAATGCTAACATTTCGCGACTGCTTGCGCTGGAAATGTTGCCTTTTAGGCTGGTGGAGACAGAAGCATTCCGCGACCTGATGGCGGCAGCTGTCCCACGTTACTCGGTCCCCAGCCGCCACTATTTCTCCCGGTGTGCCGTCCCCGCGTTGCATAACCACGTGTCACAAAACATCACACGTGCCCTGAACAACGCTGTTTCACCCAAAGTCCACCTAACCACAGACACGTGGACAAGTGCTTGTGGGCAAGGCCGCTACATCTCGTTGACGGCACACTGGGTTAATATTGTGGAAGCTGGGACCCAGTCTGAGCGAGGGACGGAACACGTCCTTCCCACACCAAGGTTTGCAGGCCCTACCTCAGTCAGTGTTTCACCCACACTCTACAGCTCCGGAATGTCATGCTCTTCAGCCTCCTCCTCCTCCTGCGCATCCTCATCCACTGTACCCTCCACACCAGTCCCAAGCTGGAAGCACTGCAGCACTGCCTCGGCGAAGCGGCAACAGGCTGTGCTGAAGCTAATCTGCAGAGGTGACAAACCCCACAATGCAGAAGAGGTGTGGACAGCTCTGAAACAGCAGGCAGATCACTGGCTCACACCTCTGAACCTAAAGCCAGGAAAGGTCGTGTGTGACAATGGCCGGAACCTGGTGGCGGCTTTGAGGCGAGGCCAGCTGACACATGTTCCATGCGTGGCCCATGTGCTCAACCTCGTGGTTCAGCGGTTTCTAAAGTCATACCCAGACCTGTCTGATCTGCTGGTAAAAGTTCGCCGCCTGTCTGCACATTTTCGAAAGTCACCTACTGCTTCAGCCGGCCTTGCCGGCTTTCAGCGCCGTTTGCATCTTCCGGCTCACAGACTGGTGTGTGATGTCCCCACGCGTTGGAATTCAACTCTGCACATGTTGGTCAGGATATGTGAGCAGAAGAGGGCAGTTGTTGAGTACCTGCATCACCTAAGCTGTCGGGAAATGGGTCAAACTCCACACATAACACCTGAGGAGTGGAGATGGATGTCCGACCTATGTACCATCCTCCAAAACTTTGAGGACTCCACCAAGATGGTGAGTGGTGATGACGCCATTATTAGCATCACCATACCGCTACTCTGCCTTCTAAAACGGTCTCTGCTCAAAAACAAACATGATGCATTGCAGGTGGAGCGCGATGAGTTGCAGCAAGAAACAGTAGTGGGTGTGGGTGATAACACACAGCCCAGCCTCGTCTCATCACAACGTGCAGTGGAGGACTATGACGAGGAGGAGGATGAAGACATGGAGCAACTCTCCGGCCAAATTGAGGATATGACATGCAGTCATATCCTCGGTTCAGCGTGGCTAGCCAGAGGACAGGGTAGATGAGGAGGAGGAGGAGGAGGAGGACAGCATGTTCAGTCATCGTGTTGGTCAGGCTACTGAAGTCCTGGCTGTTAAGAGTCTGGCGCACATGGCTGACTTTATGGTAATCTGCCTGTCTCGTGACCCTTGCGTTAAGAACATCTTGGCCGACAATCATTACTGGTTGGTAACACTGTTAGACCCACGCTACAAGGAGAACTTTATGTCTCTTATTCCCGAGGCGGAGAGGTCAACCAAAATGCAGCAGTTCCGGAAGGCCATAGTCACGGAAGTAGGCAAAGCATTCCCCTCACAAAACGCTAGCGGCATAGGTCAGGAATCAGTGGACAACCAAGGCGTACAGCCGAGAGAGGCACAAGTCCAATCCGCCAGAGGTAGGGGAACAGTCTTTAAGATGTGGGACAGTTTTCTCAGCCCCTCACGTACCACAGCCCCTGAGGTGCGGGGTAGTGCCACAAGAAATCCTAAGTTTGCCCAGATGCTCAAGGAGTACCTTGCCGATCGAACAACTGTACTCCGACATTCCTCTGTGCCTTACAATTATTGGGTATCCAAGGTGGACACGTGGCATGAATTGGCTCTCTACGCCTTGGAAGTCCTGGCCTGCCCTGCCGCTAGCGTTTTGTCAGAGCGTGTTTTTAGTGCCGCAGGTGGAATCATTACAGATAAACGCACCCGCCTGTCAACTGAAAATGCTGACAGGCTGACTCTGATCAAGATGAACAAGGGTTGGATTGGGCCAGACTTCACCACACCACCAGCAAATGAGAGCGGAATTTAAAGTTTGTAACGGGAATTTGCCATGTACCTCCAGTCACCCATGGGTACACACTTCTGGACTTTGGATAATCGCTGGACTGCTCCTCCTTCTCCTCATGCGCCACCATGATGACCGTTACAATAGTTAGGCCTTTGTTTCAGGTATACCCCCAGTGGTAAATTTTTTCGCCCATTCTTTGCAGAATGGACATTACAACGACAGGAGACCCGCTCCTTTGCAATGGGAACAATGTTTTGAGGCCCTCATGCACGTCTCTATCCAGGGACAACGTGGAGCCTCCCAATTTTTGGCTGCCCTGCCAAAGGGCTATACTATAATACACCCACTTCCTGACAATGGACATTTAATGTTTTGAGGCCCTCATGCACGTCTCTATCCAGGGACAACGTGGAGCCTTCCAATTTTTAACTGCCCTGCCAAAGGGCTATACTATAATACACCCACTTCCTGACAATGGACACTTAATGTTTTGAGGCCCTCATGCACGTCTCTATCCAGGGACAACGTGGAGCCTCCCAATTTTTGGCTGCCCTGCCAAAGGGCTATACTATAATACACCCACTTCCTGACAATGGACACTTAATGTTTTGAGGCCCTCATGCACGTCTCTATCCAGGGACAACATGGAGCCTCCCAATTTTTGGCTGCCCTGCCAAAGGGCTATACTATAATACACCCACTTCCTGACAATGGACACTTAATGTTTTGAGGCCCTCATGCACGTCTCTATCCAGGGACAACGTGGAGCCTCCCAATTTTTGGCTGCCCTGCCAAAGGGCTATACTATAATACACCCACTTCCTGACAATGGACACTTAATGTTTTGAGGCCCTCATGCACGTCTCTATCCAGGGACAACGTGGAGCCTCCCAATTTTTGGCTGCCCTGCCAAAGGGCTATACTATAATACACCCACTTCCTGACAATGGACACTTAATGTTTTGAGGCCCTCATGCACGTCTCTATCCAGGGACAATGTGGAGCCTCCCAATTTTTGGCTGCCCTGCCAAAGGGCTATACTATAATACACCCACTTCCTGACAATGGACACTTAATGTTTTGAGGCCCTCATGCACGTCTCTATCCAGGGACAACGTGGAGCCTCCCAATTTTTGGCTGCCCTGCCAAAGGGCTATACTATAATACACCCACTTCCTGACAATGGACACTTAATGTTTTGAGGCCCTCATGCACGTCTCTATCCAGGGACAACGTGGAGCCTCCCAATTTTTGGCTGCCCTGCCAAAGGGCTATACTACAATAGACCCACTTCCTTACAATGGGCACTTCAGGTTTACAGGCCATCATGCACGTCTGTATGCAGGGGCATTGGTGAACCTCACAATTTTGGACTGCCCTGGCAAAGGAAAATACTACAAAGACTCACTTCCTCAAAATGGGCACATTAGACTCAGAGGCCTTTATGTACGTCTCTTCTCAGGGACATCGGAGTGCCACACAATGTTTTACGTAAAATCTTTCATGTATTGATCTCAAAAAGTAACATACATTAGCTCTATCTCACTATTGGGTATGTTCCCTTAACATTTCCACCATGAAAATTCATTTTGGTGTCATTTTGGAAGGTTTTCTGGTGAGTCCGTAAAAATGGCGTAAAACGCGGACAAAATTGTTCACAGCTGTGACTTTTGAGTGATAAATGCTTCAAGGGGTCTTCCCCATGCTGTTGCCATGTCATTTGAGCACTCTTCTGAGACTTTTGTGCCATTTTTAGGGTTTCTACATGCTGCCGGGGGTCATTTCTAGTGATGAGCGAGTATGCTTGTTACTACTCGGTACTCGCACGAGTATCAATGCACTCGGGCTACTCGGCGGGGACCGAGTAATCTCGCGATACTCATGCTGTACTCGTGGTCTTCATGTTGGCGCTCTTTTTACAGCCATCCCTTATGCAGGGATTGGCTGGCAGACCACTGCAATGCCACAGCCCTGTTACTTGTGGAATTGCAGTGATTGGCCGGCCCGCACAGCGTGACCGTGCCTTTAGCCCGACACTTCCCCGCTCGGCTACGGCCCCTCCCGCACTCCACTCCGCGTGTATATATATGCACGCTTACACACACATGCACGTTTTTTTTTTTAATTTACAGTTTTATGGTTTCTACATGCTGCCGGGGGTCATTTCAGAATAATACTCGGGTCTCCCATAGGATAACATTGGGCTCGGTGCTTGGGCCGAGTAAACGAGTATTTTGAGATGCTCGGCCCGAGCCTCGAGCTCCCGAGCATTTTAGTACTCGCTCATCACTAGTCATTTCACAAAAATACTCGGGTCTCCCATAGGATAACATTGGGCTCGGTGTTCGGGCCGAGTACACGAGTATCTTGGGATGCTCGGCCCGAGCCTCGAGCACCCGAGCTTTTTAGTACTCGCTCATCACTACACCCTTGCAACCACTCCCTATAATAGAAGAGCCCTTTCAAAGAGTAGCTGTTGATATCATTGGACCTCTGGCTAAACCAAGTAAATCTGGAAAGCAGTACATTCTTACTGTTGTGGACTACGCCACCCGATATCCAGAAGCCGTGGCCTTGTCAAGTATTTCTGCAGCCAAGGTGGCTCAGGCCCTTGTTACTATTTTCACCCGAGTAGGATTCCCAAGTGAGATCTTATCGGACCAAGGCTCCCAGTTCATGTCAGAGTTGGTGCAGTGTCTGTGGCGCACCTGTGGAGTACGAGCAATTCGAACTACAGCATACCATCCTCAAACCAATAGACTTTGTGAACGGTTTAATCAAACACTGAAAAATATGCTAAGGGCCTTCACTGCCAGGGATTCCGACTGGGAGAAGTACCTACCCCATCTCTTGTTTGCCTATCGGGAAGTTCCCCAGGAGTCCACTGGGTGTTCCCCATTTGAACTACTCTATGGAAGAAAGGTCAGAGGACCCTTAACTCTGCTAAAGGAATATTGGGAGGGGCAAGTGGAAAATACAGGAACCCCTGTTGTTCCATATGTCCTCAAGCTTCAGGAAACCCTGGCTCAACTTGCTAGTTTTGCTCAGGATCATGTGCGGATGGCTCAAACCAGACAGAAGACATGGTATGACCGCAAAGCACGCTATCGAGAATTTGTAGAGGGACAACAAGTCTTAATGTTTGTTCCCCATCGGCAAAATAAACTCCAGACAAGATGGGAGGGTCCCTTCTGCGTTCTCAGAAAACTAAACGACACCAATTACCTTCTTGCTCTAGATGATCAGGGTCTAAGACAAAGGACTGTCCATGTGAATATGATTAAGGAGTACCATGACCGGACATTAACTATGATAGCAAGCTGTCGGCTGGCATCAGAAGATGGTCAGGGGGATGAGGACCCATTACCTGATCTTGTTGAAGCAGCCAGAGCCCCATCCACTGTGGAACAGATTCCTCTGAGAGATCACTTAGATTCCTTACAGAAAAAACAAATGGTGGGAGTGCTCCATCAGAGACACACGCTGCTTTCTCATCCTGATCAGGTCGAACCACAGTAACCCAACATCATGTCGACACTCAGGGCATCCGTCCCATACAGCAAGCTTCCTACCGGGTACCAGAATCAGTTAGAAACACCATGCAGCATGAGCTGGAGGAGATGTTACCGCTTGGGATGATTCAGGCCTCCCACAGTCCTTGGGCCTCTGCTGTTGTGTTAGTACCCAAGAAAGATGGGAGTACTCGATTTTGTGTGGACTACAGACGACTAAATGAACATACCATCAGTGATGCTTACCCAATGCCCCGCATTGATGAACTTCTAGACCGGCTAGCTGGGGCAAGATACGTCACCACCTTGGATCTCAGTAAGGGATACTGGCAAATTCCCCTGACAGAAGAAGGTAGAGAAAGGTCAGCTTTTATAACCCCCTTTGGTCTGTATGAATTTCTGAACATGCCTTTCGGAATGAAAAATGCCCCTGCAACCTTTCAGAGAATGGTGGATCAGATCCTCCGGGGATGTGGCGACTTTGCTTGTGCCTACCTGCATGATATCGCCATTTTCAGCCACACATGGGAGGAACATCTGAATCAAGTAGCTCTTGTTCTTGACCGGATTCTCACAGCGGGCCGAACTGTTTGACCTGATAAATGCCAATTGGGGATGGGTGAAGTCCAATACCTAGGGCATCGAGTAGGAGGAGGGAAGTTACGTCCTGAACCTGCCAAAATCCAGGCTATTAGGGACTGGCCTGTACCCCAAGCTAAGAAACAAGTTATGGCTCTCTTGGGCACTGCAAGTTACTACCGAAAATTTGTTCCTCATTTCAGCAGTGTGACCAAGCCCCTAACAGACCTCACGAAGAAAACGATGCCCCGGCTGGTGATCTGGACTCCAGACTGTGATGAGGCTTTTAACCGGCTGAAGGACTCCTTGGTCTGCGACCCTGTTCTGGCTGCTCCAGACTACAAGAGGAGATTCATTGTGCAGACGAATGCCTTTTCTTATGGACTGGGAGTTGTACTCAGCCAGGTGACTGCAGCCGGGGAGGAGCACCCCATTGCCTACCTCAGCAGGAAGCTGCTGGACCAAGAATTGGCCTATGCAACTGTTGAGAAGGAATGTCTGGCTGTAGTATGGGCCCTTAGGAAACTAAGGCCGTATCTGTATGGGCGAGAATTCACTTTGGTTACTGATCACAATCCCCTCACCTGGCTGAACAGAGTCTCTGGGGACAATGGACGCTTACTACGATGGAGCCTAGCTCTTCAACCCTATAACTTTACAATACAATATAAAAGGGGCAGCCAACACCAAAATGCAGACGAATTGTCCAGGCAGGAGGAGCCCTGAATCAGGTCCACCATGTTTACGTGCACTTGACAAGCGACCTCTTGAGGTCACTAGTCCATACACAAATTGAGGGGGAAAGGGGTTGTAACAGGGTGTCCCTCCCCCGCCTGTGCTCATAGTGTAATAGTCTGTCTCTCCTTTGTGCTGCTTCTGCTGGGGGATTGTTTGTTCTTTTCAGCATGGGACTTCTCCAACCACAACTTGGTAAACAGAACAGAGCCAGGAGTCTAAAGTCCATTCATGTATCAAGTGTCCAGGCAGAGTTGGACTCTTCTGCCCACGTTAGGGGCTGATCCCAGGAGAGAAAAACAATGAGACCCATGTTAGGTCAGTTAGTTGAATCTCGGCTGGAGAAGGAATAGGATCTATGGCTGAGGCTGGATCCTAGAGCCTGTGTATGGACTGTTACAGACTGGAGATCAGTGGCCACGTGGGATTGTGTTGTCTCAGCCACGCTATCGGATTTAAGGAAGACATCTAAGGACTGTTGTTGCATTTTCTTTCGCATCGGATTGCTGCGTGGCGCCCCGAATCTGTGTTCTTTGTGTAGACTGATTGTGGACTCTAAAGAACCATTTGGATATTGGATGTTTTATGCTCCCTGCCTCATTAAATCTTGTTGGATTGTTCATCAGCCTGGCGTCCCTTACTGCTCTGTCACATATATATATATATATATATATATATATATATATACAGTGTCCCACATCCTGTCCACCGATATTAACCTGAGAACGGCGGCAGCTATAGGAATAGAAGTGGTGTCTAGGTATAGTTTTATATATATATATATATATATATATATATATATATATATATATATATATACAGTTAGGTCCAGAAATATTTGGACAGTGACACCAGTTTTGTTATTTTAGCTGTTTACAAAAACATGTTCAGAAATACAATTATATATATAATATGGGCGGAAAGTGCACACTCCCAGCTGCAATATGAGAGTTTTCACATCCAAATCGGAGAAAGGGTTTAGGAATCATAGCTCTGTAATGCATAGCCTCCTCTTTTTCAAGGGACCAAAAGTAATTGGACAAGGGACTCTAAGGGCTGCAATTAACTCTGAAGGCGTCTCCCTCGTTAACCTGTAATCAATGAAGTAGTTAAAAGGTCTGGGGTTGATTACAGGTGTGTGGTTTTGCATTTGGAAGCTGTTGCTGTGACCAGACAACATGGGGTCTAAGGAACTCTCAATTGAGGTGAAGAAGAACATCCTGAGGCTGAAAAAAAAGAAAAAATCCATCAGAGAAATAGCAGACATGCTTGGAGTAGCAAAATCAACAGTCGGGTACATTCTGAGAAAAAAGGAATTGACTGGTGAGCTTGGGAACTCAAAAAGGCCTGGGCGTCCACGGATGACAACAGTGGTGGATGATCGCCGCATACTTTCTTTGGTGAAGAAGAACCCGTTCACAACATCAACTGAAGTCCAGAACACTCTCAGTGAAGTAGGTGTATCTGTCTCTAAGTCAACAGTAAAGAGAAGACTCCATGAAAGTAAATACAAAGGGTTCGCATCTAGATGCAAACCATTCATCAATTCCAAAAATAGACAGGCCAGAGTTAAATTTGCTGAAAAACACCTCATGAAGCCAGCTCAGTTCTGGAAAAGTATTCTATGGACAGATGAGACCAAGATCAACCTGTACCAGAATGATGGGAAGAAAAAAGTTTGGAGAAGAAAGGGAACGGCACATGATTAGTGATGAGCGAGTACTAAAAAGCTCGGGTGCTCGAAGCTCGGGCCGAGCATCCCAAGATACTCGTGTACTCGGGCCGAGCAACGAGCCCAATGTTATCCTATGGGAGACCCGAGTATTTTTGTGAAATGACCCCCCGGCAGCATGGAGAAACCCTAAAAATGTCACAAAAGTCTCAGAAGAGTGCTCAAATGACATGGCAACAGCATGGGGAAGACCCCTTGAAGCATTTATCACTGAAAAGTCACAGCTGTGAACAATTTTGTCCGCGTTTTACGCCATTTTTACGGACTCACCAGAAAACCTTCCAAAATGACCCCAAAATGATTTTTCATGGCGGAAATGTTAAGGGCACATACCCAATAGTGAGATAGAGCTGGTGTATGTTACTTTTTGAGATTAATACATGAAAGATTTTACGTGAAAACATTGTGTGGCACTCCGATGTCCCTGAGAAGAGACGTACATGAAGGCCTCTTGAGTCTAATGTGCCCATTTTGAGGAAGTGAGTCTTTGTAGTATTTTCCTTTGCCAGGGCAGTCCAAAATTGTGAGGTTCACCAATGCCCCTGCATACAGACGTGCATGAGGGCCTCAAAACATTAAGTGTCCATTTTAAGGAAGTGGGTGTATTATAGTATAGCCCTTAGGCAGGGCAGCCAAAAATTGGGAGGCTCCACGTTGTCCCTGGATAGAGACGTGCATGATGGCCTGTAAACCTGAAGTGCCCATTGTAAGGAAGTGGGTCTATTTCAGTATAGCCCTTTGCCAGGGCAGCCAAAAATTGGGAGGCTCCACATTGTCCCTGGGTAGAGACGTGCATGAGGGCCTCAAAACATTAAGTGTCCATTTTAAGGAAGTGGGTGTATTATAGTATAGCCCTTAGGCAGGGCAGCCAAAAATTGGGAGGCTCCACGTTGTCCCTGGGTAGAGACGTGCATGATGGCCTGTAAACCTGAAGTGCCCATTGTAAGGAAGTGGGTCTATTTCAGTATAGCCCTTTGCCAGGGCAGCCAAAAATTGGGAGGCTCCACATTGTCCCTGGGTAGAGACGTGCATGAGGGCCTCAAAACATTAAGTGTCCATTTTAAGGAAGTGGGTGTATTATAGTATAGCCCTTAGGCAGGGCAGCCAAAAATTGGGAGGCTCCACGTTGTCCCTGGGTAGAGACGTGCATGAGGGCCTCAAAACATTAAGTGTCCATTTTAAGGAAGTGGGTGTATTATAGTATAGCCCTTAGGCAGGGCAGCCAAAAATTGGGAGGCTCCACGTTGTCCCTGGGTAGAGACGTGCATGAGGGCCTCAAAACATTGTTCCCATTGCAAAGGAGCGGGTCTCCTGTCGTTGTAATGTCCATTCTGCAAAGAATGGGCGAAAAAATTTACCACTGGGGGTATACCTGAAACAAAGGCCTAAGTATTGCAATTTGTAACGGTCATCATCATGGTGGCGCATGAGGAGAAGGAGGAGGAGTCCAGCGATTATCCAAAGTCCAGAAGTGTGTACCCATGGGTGAGTGGAGGTACATGGCAAACTTTAAATTCCGCTCTCATTTGCTGGTGGTGTGGTGAAGTCTGGCCCAATCCAACCCTTGTTCATCTTGATCAGAGTCAGCCTGTCAGCATTTTCAGTTGACAGGCGGGTGCGTTTATCTGTAATGATTCCACCTGCGGCACTAAAAACACGCTCTGACAAAACGCTAGCAGCAGGGCAGGCCAGGACTTCCAAGGCGTAGAGAGCCAATTCATGCCACGTGTCCAGCTTGGATACCCAATAATTGTAAGGCACAGAGGAATGTCGGAGTACTGTTGTTCGATCTGCAAGGTACTCCTTCAGCATCTGGGCAAACTTAGGATTTCTTGTGGCACTACCCCGCACCTCAGGGGCTGTGGTACGTGAGGGGCTGAGAAAACTGTCCCACATCTTAAAGACTGTTCCCCTACCTCTGGCGGATTGGACTTGTGCCTCTCTCGGCTGTACGCCTCGGTTGTCCACTGATTCATGACCTATGCCGCTAGCGTTTTGTGAGGGGAATGCTTTGCCTACTTCCGTGAGTATGGCCTTCCGAAACTGCTGCATTTTGGTTGACCTCTCCTCCACGGGAATAAGAGACAAAAAGTTCTCCTTGTAGCGTGGGTCTAACAGTGTTACCAACCAGTAATGATTGTCGGCCAAGATGTTCTTAACGCGAGGGTCACGAGACAGGCAGCTTACCATAAAGTCAGCCATGTGCGCCAGACTCTTAACAGCCAGGACTTCAGTAGCCTGACCAACAAGATGACTGAACATGCTGTCCTCCTCCTCCTCCTCCTCCTCCTCCTCCTCCTCCTCATCTACCCTGTCCTCTGGCCAGCCACGCTGAACCGAGGATATGACTGGTGTGCATGTCATATCCTCAATTTGGCCGGAGAGTTGCTCCATGTCTTCATCCTCCTCCTCGTCATAGTCCTCCACTGCACGTTGTGATGAGACGAGGCTGGGCTGTGTGTTATCACCCACACCCACTACTGTTTCTTGCTGCAACTCATCGCGCTCCGCCTGCAATGCATCATGTTTGTTTTTCAGCAGAGACCGTTTTAGAAGGCAGAGTAGCGGTATGATGACGCTAATAATGGCGTCATCACCACTCACCATCTTGGTGGAGTCCTCAAAGTTTTGGAGGATGGTACATAGGTCTGACATCCATCTCCACTCCTCAGGTGTTATGTGTGGAGTTTGACCCATTTCCCGACGGCTTAGGTGATGCAGGTACTCAACAACTGCCCTCTTCTGCTCACATATCCTGACCAACATGTGCAGAGTTGAATTCCAACGCGTGGGGACATCACACACCAGTCTGTGAGCCGGAAGATGCAAACGGCGCTGAAAGCCGGCAAGGCCGGCTGAAGCAGTAGGTGACTTTCGAAAATGTGCAGACAGGCGGCGAACTTTTACCAGTAGATCAGACAGCTCTGGGTATGACTTTATAAACCGCTGAACCACGAGGTTGAGCACATGGGCCACGCATGGAACATGTGTCAGCTGGCCTCGCCTCAAAGCCGCCACCAGGTTCCGGCCATTGTCACACACGACCTTTCCTGGCTTTAGGTTCAGAGGTGTGAGCCAGTGATCTGCCTGCTGTTTCAGAGCTGTCCACAGCTCTTCTGCATTGTGGGGTTTGTCACCTATGCAGATTAGCTTCAGCACAGCCTGTTGCCGCTTCGCCGAGGCAGTGCTGCAGTGCTTCCAGCTTGTGACTGGTGTGGAGGGCACAGTGGATGAGGATGCGCAGGAGGAGGAGGAGGCTGAAGAGCATGACATTCCGGAGCTGTAGAGTGTGGGTGAAACACTGACTGAGGTAGGGCCTGCAAACCTTGGTGTGGGAAGGACGTGTTCCGTCCCTCGCTCAGACTGGGTCCCAGCTTCCACAATATTAACCCAGTGTGCCGTCAAAGAGATGTAGCGGCCTTGCCCACAAGCACTTGTCCACGTGTCTGTGGTTAGGTGGACCTTGGGTGAAACAGCGTTGTTCAGGGCACGTGTGATGTTTTGTGACACGTGGTTATGCAACGCGGGGACGGCACACCGGGAGAAATAGTGGCGGCTGGGGACCGAGTAACGTGGGACAGCTGCCGCCATCAGGTCACGGAATGCTTCAGTCTCCACCAGCCTAAAAGGCAACATTTCCAGCGCAAGCAGTCGCGAAATGTTAGCATTTAGAACTGTGGCATGTGGGGTGTTGGCAGTGTATTTGCGCCTGCGTTCAAAGGTTTGCTGAATGGATAACTGAACGCTGCGCTGGGACAAGGACGTGCTTGATGATGGTGTTCTTTCTGCGTAGGCAACTGCAGGTGCAGGAGTGGAGGAGGCTTGTTCGCAGGCAGCATGGACAGAGGATTGGCTCGCATGCACAACCAGCGAAGACGTAGCAGTGACATCAGCAAGCACTGCTCCTCGACTCTGTTGTACTTCCCACAAAGTCGGGTGCTTGGCTGACATGTGCCTGATCATGCTGGTGGTGGTCAGGCTGCTAGTTTTGGTACCCCTGCTGATGCTGGCACGGCAGGTGTTGCAAATGGCCTTTTTTGAATCATCTGGATCCAACTTAAAAAACTGCCAGACTCGGGAAGACCTAACATTTGTACAGGCACCTTGTGTCGTCGTGTTGTTCCGGGGAACGGTTGCCTGACTTCTGCCTGGGGCCACCACCCTGCTTCTTACTGCCTGTTGTGATGCTACGCCTCCCTCCCCCTGTGCACTGCTGTCCTTGCTCTGCATATCCTCCTGCCAGGTTGGGTCAGTTACTGGATCATCCACCACGTCGTCTTCCTCTCTTGCACCCTGCTCCTCCTCCTGACTTGCTGACAATTGTGTCTCATCATCGTCCACCACTTGTTGAGACACGTTGCCAACTTCGTGAGAACGTGGCTGCTCAAATATTTGGCCATCTGTACAGACGATCTCCTCATGACCCACTTCAATATGAGCTGGCGAGAGGCCAGAATGTGTGAATGGAAACGTGAACAGCTCTTCCGAGTGTCCAAGTGTGGGATCATTAATGTCCGAGGAGGACGTGTACTCAGCCTGGTGGTAGGAAGGAGGATCAGGTTCAGAAATGTGCGGTGCAGTATCACGGCTACTGACACTTGACCGTGTGGAAGACAGAGTGTTTGTGGTGGTGCCAATCTGACTGGAAGCATTATCTGCTATCCAACTAACAACCTGTTGACACTGGTCTTGGTTCAAGAGCGGTGTACTGCTGCGGTCCCCAAGAATTTGGGACAGGACGTGCGAGCGGCTAGATGTGGCCCTTTGTTGTGGCGAAATTAGAGCTTGCCCACGACCTCGGCCTCTGCCTGCACCACCATCACGTCCACTTCCTTGTTCCTTGCCAATGCCCTTGCGCATTTTGCAATGCTGTGCACTGCTGACGTGTATATTCACTACTTGTGCGTTATATCAAAGTGTGTGGAAATTGCACACAAGTGCACCTGTACGCTGCCACCAACAGGCACACACGTGCGGTTTTAAAAACCAAGCACGGACGCAATAATAACCTAACAGGTTTTTTTGGGGAGCGACAATTACAGACAAGTCAGACACTATCTGGACTGTTTTACACTGTGTACACCAGCCCCAGATATGATGAAGGCTGGTATACGGTCACCACTACCCTGCCTGCCTGCCTGTATACTGGTACAATAGTCCTGACAAGGACTCTTTTGGTCACTAGCCTGTATTCAGACCTGGCTATACCCTGCCTGTATATAGCAACAGTAGTCCTGAGAAGGACTCTGCTACTGTACTCCGACCTGGCTATACCCTGCCTGCCTGTATACAACTAGAATAGTCCTGAGAAGGACTTTTGGTCACACTGTTTGCAGCCCTGCAACTGAAAAAGCTATAAAGGGCCGCAAAGCTTTCCCTGAATCAGCGACACTCTCCCTACACTGAATGTCTGAATAGCTGTGAGCAGAGCACAGCGCGCCGGCCGATATAAAGGCTCGGTCACGCTGTGCAGGCCGGCCAATCACTGCAATTCCACAACTAACAGGGCTGTGGCATTGCAGTGGTCTGCCAGCCAATCCCTGCATGAGGGCTGGCTCTCAAAAGAGCGCCAACATGCAGAAATGAAGACCACGAGTACAGCACGAGTATCGCGAGATTACTCGGTCCCCGCCGAGCAGCCCGAGTACAGCGATACTCGTGCGAGTACCGAGTAGTGACAAGCATGCTCGCTCATCACTACACATGATCCAAGGCACACCACATCCTCTGTAAAACATGGTGGAGGCAACGTGATGGCATGGGCATGCATGGCTTTCAATGGCACTGGGTCACTTGTGTTTATTGATGACATAACAGCAGACAAGAGTAGCCGGATGAATTCTGAAGTGTACCGGGATATACTTTCAGCCCAGATTCAGCCAAATGCCGCAAAGTTGATCGGACGGCGCTTCATAGTACAGATGGACAATGACCCCAAGCATACAGCCAAAGCTACCCAGGAGTTCATGAGTGCAAAAAAGTGGAACATTCTGCAATGACCAAGTCAATCACCAGATCTTAACCCAATTGAGCATGCATTTCACTTGCTCAAATCCAGACTTAAGACGGAAAGACCCACAAACAAGCAAGACCTGAAGGCTGCGGCTGTAAAGGCCTGGTAAAGCATTAAGAAGGAGGAAACCCAGCGTTTGGTGATGTCCTTGGGTTCCAGACTTTCAAAATATTGAAAATAAAAAATTTTTTTTGGGGTTTGGTTTATTTGTCCAATTACTTTTGACCTCCTAAAATGTGGAGTGTTTGTAAAGAAATGTGTACAATTCCTACAATTTCTATCAGATATTTTTGTTCAAACCTTAAAATTAAACGTTACAATCTGCACTTGAATTCTGTTGTAGAGGTTTCATTTCAAATCCAATATGGTGGTATGCAGAGCCCAACTCGCGAAAATTGTGTCACTGTCCAAATATTTCTGGACCTAACTGTAGGTATAGTAAAGTAGCCATGTGCTACGCAATGAAACCACCTATAGCATCACCTCGACACCTTGCATACAGAAATGCTATGATATGAAACCCATGACCCCCCCAAAACATTGAATGCTGGTCACTCATATGGCGCTTATTTAACTTTGATGCTCAAAGTGGTCACCGTCAGCTGCAATGCACATCTGGAGTCTAGACAGCATACTGTATCTTGCTGCACGTTGTGCAATATGGTAGGTGACACGTTTGCACAAGCATCTGTGATATGTCGTCGTAGGTCCTGCAATGTTGGTGGAGAGGTCGCATACACCTGCTGTTTGATGTGACCTCACAGAAAGAAGTCCAATGGGGTCAGGTCAGGTAAGCGTGGAGGCCACTCCACGCATCCACCATACCCAATGACTTATAGGACGGTCTCCATGAGGTATCGCTTCACGTCTTCAGCCTTGTGAGTTTTACACGTTCTAATCATAGCATTTCTGTATGCAAGGTGTCGATTCGTATTGAATTGATGATGCCCTACAACTTTGTAATTCACTTTTTTCTCTATCTCGTTCCGTTTTCGAGATAAAAATGTTAACTCCGTTGTTTTCCACCAGGTGGCGCTATAGGTGGTTTCATTGCGTAGCGCATGTCTACTTTACTATAACTAGACACCACTTCTATTCCTATAGCTGCCGCCGTTCTCAAGTTAATGGCGGTGGACAGGATATGGGTGGACACACTGTATAATGTTGATGGGCGGATGCTGCTTGTGTACTAGTATGATCAGCTACAGGAGCTTTACTGACATGCAGTTTAAGTCTTACATACTGCTGTCAATGGTGACAGTGCCACCTAAGTGGTTAAACAGAGGAAAAGGACTCCCTTAATAAGCAGTAGTGATGAGCGAGTACTAAAAAGCTCGGGTGCTCGAGGCTCGGACCGAGCATCCCAAGATACTCGTGTACTCGGCCTGAGCACCGAGCCCAATGTTATCCTATGGGAGACCCGAGTATTTTTATGAAATGACCCCCGGCAGCATGTAGAAACCCTAAAAATGTCACAAAAGTCTCAGAAGAGTGCTCAAATGACATGGCAACAGCATGGGGAAGACCCCTTGAAGCATTTATCACTCAAAAGTCACAGCTGTGAACAATTTTGTCTGAGTTTTACGCCATTTTTACGGACTCACCATAAAACCTTCCAAAATGACACCAAAATGAATTTTCATGGCGGAAATGTTAAGGGCACATACCCAATAGTGAGATAGAGCTGGTGTATGTTACTTTTTGAGATTAATACATGAAAGATTTTACGTAAAACATTGTGTGGCACTCCGATGTCCAAAACGCACGTTTTGTGCTTTTTACTAGCGATGTCGGTCATTTTTTTTTTCATTCTATCTCCCACGTTATGGGGAGCCCCCCAGCCTAACAATATCAGTCAGCAGCCGCCCAAAATTGCCGCATACATTATATGCGACAGTTCTGGGACTGTACCCGGCTCTTCCCGATTTACCCTAGTGCGTTGGCAAATCGGAGTAATAAGGAGTTAATGGCAGCCCATAGCTGCCACTAAATCCTAGATTAATCATGTCAGGCGTCTCCCCGAGATTCCTTCCATGATTAATCTGTAAATTACAGTTAAAAAACACACACACCCGAAAAATCCTTTATTAGAAATAAAAAACACTAACAAAGTCCCTCATCACCAATTTACTAACCCCGACAAACCCTCCATGTCCGGCGTAATCCTTGGACCTCCCGCGTCGCGTCCAGCTGTGCTGCATGAAGGTGACAGGAGCTGCAGAATACACCGCCACTCCGGTCAGCTTCACACAGCAACTGAGGTGAGTATAGCGATCAGCTGAGCTGTCACTGAGGTTACCTGGATGCAGCGGTGGCCGCGGGTAACCTCAGTGACAGCTCAGCTGATCGCGCTACTCACCGCCGCTCCGGTCACCTCCATGCAGCAACTGAGGTGAGTATAGCGATCAGCTGAGCTGTCACTGAGGTTACCTGGATCCAGCGGTGGATGCAGCGGTGGCCGCGGGTAACCTCAGTGACAGCTCAGCTGATCGCGCTACTCACCGCCGCTCCGGTCAGCTCCATGCAGCAACTGAGGTGAGTATAGCGATCAGCTGCTGTCACTGAGGTTAATCGCGGCACCGCTGGATCCAGCGGTGGCCGTGAGTTACCTGACTGACAGCAGCTGATCGCGCTACTCACCTCAGTTGCTGTGTGAAGCTGACCGGAGCGGCGGTGTCTTCTGCAGCTCCTGTCACCTGAATGTAGCAGAGCTGGACGCAACGCTGGAGGACTGTGGAGTACGCCGGACATGGAGGGTTTGTCGGGGTTAATAAATTGGTGATGAGGGACTTTGTTATTGTTTTTTATTTCTAATAAAGGATTTTTTCGAGTGTGTGTGTTTTTTAACTCGAAGGAATCTCGGGGAGACGCCTGACATGATTAATCTAGGATTTAGTGGCAGCTATGGGCTGCCATTAACTCCTTATTACTCCGATTTGCCAACGCACTAGGGTAAATCGGGAAGAGCCGGGTACAGTCCCAGAACTGTCGCATCTAATGTATGTGGCAATTCTGGGCGGCTGCTGACTGATATTGTTAGGGTGGGGGGCTCCCCATAACGTGGGGCTCCCCATCCTGAGAATACCAGCCTTCAGCTGTATGGCTTTATCTGGCTAATATTAAAATTGGGGGGACCGCACGCCGTTTTTTTTAATTATTTATTTATTTATTTTACTGCACAGTATAGACACGCCCACCGGCTGCTGTGATTGGGTGCAGTGAGACACCTGTCACTCAGCTTGGGGGCGTGTCTCACTGCAACCAATCATAGGCGCCTGTGGGCGTGGAAAGCAGGGAATATGAGATGGCTGTGTGCAGAGCACAGCGCGCCCGCCGGTATAAAGGCTCGGTCACGCTGTGCAGGCCGGCCAATCACTGCAATTCCACAACTAACAGGGCTGTAGCATTGCAGTGGTCTGCCAGCCGATCCCTGCATGAGGGCTGGCTCTCAAAAGAGCGCCAACATGCAAAGATGAAGACCACGAGTACAGCACGAGTATCGCGAAATTACTCGGTACCCGCCGAGTAGCCCGAGTACAGTGATACTCGTGCGAGTACCGAGTAGTAACAAGCATACTCGTTCATCACTAATAAGCAGCCAAACCAATTGTTTCTCTTAGAACACTTAATTCGTACTGCTAAGTTCAAAACAATCCGAACTACATAAATGTCATGTTATTTTCAGATTATAAGGTGCATTTTTCCTCAAAACAATTTGGGAGGAAATTGAGGGGTGCATCTTAAAATCCGAATGTAGCTTATGGGAGGTAGTGGAAATGGGTCACAGGAGGCAGGAGCGATGATATGCGCTGTCCTGCGGGCGCTGCTGTGTGCGGCTCTGTGCGGCAGGTGGCGCTGCTCTGTGTGGCGGGCCTCGAGGCTCTGTGCAGCGGGCAGTAAGGCTCTGTGCGGCGGGCAGTGAGGCACACGCAATTCTAAAGATGACGGCGGTAAGGGCTTCATATAATGGCACCCAGAGTCAGCGCGTGCACATATGGAGCTCTCGGATCAAGCTCTCATCTGCACACGCACCGACATCTTCGAAGCCCGCACCACCGTCATCTTCAGATTGGCCAGTTCCTGACCACCTGCAGCGAGCACCAGCAGCACAGAGCAGAGTTTGCTGCCCCAGCACAGAGCAGAGCCAGTTGCCCCAGCACAGAGCAGTGCCCGCTGCCCCAGTGCAGTGCCGCAGCCCGCAGTGAGCATCTGGGCCCCCCTCTGCATTTCCGTACTCCAGCACCATCCCTGCCTTCTGTAGCCCCTACTTCACTACCACTGTTGCCCCCCCTTCGGGAAGACACCATCGGATTATAAAATGGACCACATATTTTTTTCCACCTTTTTATCTCTAAATTTGGGGTGCGTCTTTTAATCCAGTGCATCTTATAAAATGAAACATATGGTATTTATCCCATATTATGAAGGCATTGAAGAAAAAAGCCTACGGCTCACCTCGGGATGGGCTTAGAAGAGTCCAGGGACTAGATGGACGAGCCCAGGAGACAATTCCATGGGATGGGCCCAAGGAAGTCGAGTGGCTGGAAGTCATCCCAGGCAGTGAGTGGACCCCAGGTAGTCACAGAGAGCAAAGGGGAAAGATTAGGCCCAGCAGCTGGAAGACTAGGTCCCTGTCAGCAGGATAGGCCAGACAAAGTAACATGGAAACAGTGGCATCAGAACTGGATAAAATTGGCCAAGTTTGTCGTGAAGGTGAAAGAGTTAAATATATGATTACAGTAGTTTTGCCCAGAGATCTCCGGTGTCCTGCGTTTAACTAAACCATCCAAGATGGCGACCGACTGCGAGGTGATGGACACTGCTCTGAAGACTACAGTAAGTATTGCACACACTAACCGAAATGGTCTACAAAAAGCTTCTCTCTCTGGCGAAGAGGTACGATCTCTCATGGCCTGGTGTCCACTTTTTCCTACATGTCCATGTTTTTCTGCCAACTAAGTATTGTGCAGAAATCTTAGAAACATGTCTGGGTTTTTTCAGCATCACCCAAACAATTTTTGGGTCCATGAAAATCATGGACTGCACTCAAATTATAATGGAGAGCAGTCCATAGTTGACATTGCAAAGGATAGGAGAAGGCTTGTAATTTATATATTATTTATACATGAAAATCACCGAATAACCCTTCTACGACCCATGACATGCTACTGTATGTACATTATGGTACAAAAGTTCAAATCACCCCTCTTTTGCCCCACTGAAAATAAAACAATGAAAAAAAAATACACATATTTGGTATTGCTGCTTTCAGAAATGTTCGATCTATCAAACTATGAAATAAATTAATCCAATTGATAAACAGAGTAATGAGAAAAAAAAATCAAAATGCCAAAATTGTAGTTTTACTTCCGCCACAACAGGAAAAAATTAATAAAAGGCGATCACAACACTGTATATACCTTAAATTTATATCAAGAAAAACATCCGATCTTGGCGCTAAAAACAACCCTTCATAAAGCCCCAGATCCCAGAATTTGAAAATGTTAGCGCTCTCGCAAAAGTCGTGACACAAAACAGATTTTTTTTTTCAAAATTTCTAAAAAAAATGTCACCACTTAAAAAAAACCTATACGTTTGGTATTTACGTAATTGTACTGACCTGGAGAATTATAGTGCCAATTCCATTTTATAGTAAAATGAACGCTGTTTATAAACAAAAAAAAAAAATAAAATTGCAGAATTTCCCTTTTTTTTCTATTTTGCCACATGTAATTTTTTTTTCCGCTTACCATTATATACGGTAATATGATCAAATGTATACACAGCGTACACAAAAAGCTGCCAATAGAAATGTTAGATCTTCAGCAAAGAAAACAGTGATTTGATCAAATCTGCAGCAAGCAGCCCAGTAAGAGAAACCGTTTTTGGAGTTTCTGCCCCTACACAATGCAGCTGTTGAAACTTGGGACAAAAACTTGATAATAGATTCTCTTTAAAGCGCACCAATCACCAGGATTTTCCTATAAAAAGTAAAGCCAGTGCTATACTGGCACTACCATGCTGATTCTTTACATACCTTTAATTGTCTGATTGGATGTATAGATTTTGAAATTCAGGCAAGTAAAGTTACAGAAATGTACAGCTTTTTGGTTGGCAGCAGCTGCCGAATAGCTAATATGTGGGTTGGGTTTTGCTATCTATTTCTGCCCTGTCTGCTGCCTGGCCTCTGTAGATGTTAGACTGTATGGGCAGCATTTCTTACACGACCCTATCACAAGCAGAAATGACTCATACCTGGAAGGAGCACATACAGTCTAGCATTTACAGAGGCCAGGCAGCAGATAGGGGAGGGAATAGATAGCAAAACATGACTCACATATTAGCTATTCAGCAGCTGCTGCCAATCAAAAAGCTGTACATTTTTGTAGCTTTACTTGCCTGTATTTCAAAAACTATACATCCAATCTCACAACTAAAGATATGTATAGAATCAGCATGATAGCACAAGAATAGCTCTGGCTTTAGTTTATATAGTAAAATCCTGGTGATTGGTGCGCTTTAAATGACAAATGTAAGCAATTTCCAGACAAATATACAAATAAGTAGCCAAAGTGAAGGAAGTCATCAGTCTGAAGTCTTCAGCTGTCACTGGGAGGATGATGAAAGTTGTAATTCTTAGACTCAATACAAATGAACATCTTGATTTTAGAAGTAGAAAAGATGCCTACCATATCACTTGATCTTCTCTTCAGTCCTTCTGCGGCAGTTTTTTGTAAAGGTAACAATAAAGGCAATTAAATGTGAAACAACTTTTCCTTCTGTATTCTTTAGTTGAGTCATGTGAAATAACAACCTCTGTTAAACCATCCATCATTAGGACAGTTTTATCTGAGCTAACACATGGGTCGCCGATGGTAATCCACAGAGAGACCATTCTCAACAATAAAAAAAGTTATTATTTGAAGTTCACCTGCGCGGTAAAACTTTATCTGAGCCTCATTTTTTGATTTATTGATCAGTGGAAGTGTGCCTTGTTAAAGTCATTCTTTTTTTGTCTGACAACAAATTATGTCAGTTCATAGATCACTTTAAGTGTGTTTTTTCATTTGAAAAGAATACACCAGCCGGCCTTTGGAGTAGTCAGTTGTATTGGCTCAGAAATAGTCTACTTTCTAAGGATAACAAAGGGTTTGTTTCACTAAAAATATGCTTTCATTCAATTTAGTAAAACACAAAGTTTTGAATAAAAATAAAGGCAAGGTAAAGGTTTCAGTCTAAGGTCCAATACCGTGCAGACAAATAAACAATAAGTGTAAAGACTATTGACGAGCGAATTTGCAATTCTCTTTCATCAAAATGTAAAAAAAAAATTATATATATATATATATATATATATATATATATATACAAAGTCTATTCCTCTCTCTAGCCCCTCCACTATCTTGTTGCATCATCGGATGGGTGGCAGTGGCTCCAAAATACCAGGGGCCTCGGTCACTAGGCAAAAGTGAGTTCTTTGCTAGCACCCACTAACGCCCCTTTCACACGTCAGTGATTCTGGTACGTTTGTGCTTTTTTTATATGTACCAGAATCACTGACATACGCAGACCCATTATAATCAATGGGTCTGCACACACATCAGTGATTTTTCACTGAACGTGTCTCCGTGCAGCGTGCACCCTTGGCCGTGATTCTGCACGGAGACATGTCAGTTTTTGTCTGGCATCACTGATGACCCACGGACCACACTATGGTGTGATCCGTGTGTGATCAGTGAAACACGTACAAGAAAATTACGGACATATTAAATATTAAAAATTTTCAACTTACCTTGCCTGCGATTCGCTCTGCAGCCTCTGCTCTCGGCAGCTCCTGCCTGGCTCATGAATATTCATGAAAGCAGGAAGTGCCGACCAGGAAGTAGGTGCAGAGAGCGGTGGGCGGACGCTGCAGAGCCAGAGACTTCAGTACCATGGACAGCAGCAGTGAAGGCAGGTGAGTAATGTCCATATGCAATCACGGATCACGGATTGCACATGGACAACCCACGTGTGCCGTGAATCACGGAACACGGAGGGACATGTGCGTGTTTTACACGTCAGTGAAGAACGTCAGTGTTTTTCACTGACGTGTGAAACGGGCCTAAGGTTGTGATCAGTGATATCAAGGTGTGCTCTGAGAGCTTTGCTTAGGCATGTGTAGAACCCTCCTGGACCTAGCAAACTTGGAAGCCTCGGTCACTAAACCAAGGCCTTATGGACTTTAGCGCTGCTGACACCCAGCTGAAAATGTGAAGAGGACCCGACATGTGGTGGTGCGAAGCAGAGAGCAGGAGAGGTGAGCAGTGAGAGGTGAGTAGAGAGACCATAGAACATAGAAAGGGACATCAAATTGGCAAAAATACCTTCTATGCAAAATAAAATTTCCCAGGGAAAAAACAGCAAACAGGCAAATTTAAACTTTGGAGCACAAAAAATGAGAAGTTTTTAAATTTTGCTGGTTAATGAAAATAACCATCTCATGAAGCCAAAGGTCATGCAATATAAATATTTATTATAACAATGCTTCAAGACAGTATGAATCAGAAAACCAAAAAATCAACGGATGGAGAAAGTCCAGAGTGGCAATAGAAAAGACCCCACATGCACCTGGATGAATGTTTAATGATAGGTAGGGTAAGTCATGCTGTTCAAAAGCCAGAGTAGAAAGGCAGGTGCAGAAAAATTGCCCCAATTAAATAGCCATGTCACAACAGTCAAACTTCAGTATGAAAACTCACCCATGCTGGTAAATGAAAAACCAGGGTTGCACGTTGGGACTAGAGATGAGCGAACCGGTCTCGGTTCGGCTCGAGGTCGGTTCGCCGAACGGAGCTCCCGTTCGAGTTCGGTTCGTCGAACGTTCGACGAACCGAACTCGAACCAATAGGCTATAATGGGAGGCAATCACAAACACATAAAAATGCATGATAAATGTACACAAACAGTTAATAAACATTGCCATAACACTAACCGGTCCCTGCGATCCCTCCTGCACTCTGTCTCCTGCCGCTATTCCATCCGATGATCGCTGAATCCTCCCAGTGACCGGCACTGCCAGCAGTGATGCAGGACCTATCGTGACGTCAAAATAGCCATGTGACCAGTCACGTGGCTATTATCTCATTGGCTACAGACTGGTCACATGGCTATGACGCGTCATGGAGGACCTGCGAGTGCATCTCTCCGGTACACGGTGCACATTTGTGTATCGCCGTGTACCGGCGACATGCTGTAGCACACAGTCGACTCCCCGTTCCGTTAGGGACCGGCTGACACAGATCACCATTGCCATAGCAACGCAGTTAGCGGTGACGTCACCGCTAACTGCGGCTCCGGGAATCACATGATCGGAGCCCTGTTGCTATGGTAACGAATCTGTCACCGCCAGCAGCCAGCAGCACTGATCTCTCACTCCAAGAAGGCTGCACGCTGCTTTCCGTGCACCCTTCACAGAGTGATTTTTGCACGGGAAGCAGCGTCTTCCCTCATGCAGCAGTGATGGAGCAGAGCTGCATTTGTTGAATGAGAAAGACAGAAGACCATGGATCGTGGAGGGCTGACAGGGGGTAATAAAGATGGAGTCTCTAATGTGTCTGTGTATTTATTTCTATTAAAGTATTTTTTCTCTGTGTGGTGTCTTTTTTTTAACCCTTTATTGGAGATTCTTAATGGCCGGGTCAAACGTGCCTGATATTAAGAATCTCTGGCTTAATACTAGCTAGTAAAACAAAGCCAGTATTAACTCATGATTACCCAACAAGCCACCCGGCTCCAGGGCTGTTGGAAGAGTTGGATACAGCGCCAGATGATGGCGCTTCTATGAAAGCGCCATTTTCTGGGGCGGCTGCGGACTGCAATTCGCAGCAGAGGCGCCCAGAAACCTCGGGCTAACCTGTGCTGCGGATTCCAATCTCCAGCTGCCTAGTTGTATCCGGCTGGACACAAAAATGGAGCGAAGCTCAAGTCGTTTTTTTTTAATTATTTCATGAAATAAGTGAAATAATTAAAAAAAACGGGCTTCCCTATATTTTTGGTTCCCAGCCGGGTACAAATAGGCAACTGGGGGTTGGAGGCAGCCCGTGGCTGCCTGCTGTACCTGGCTAGCATACAAAAATATGGCGAAGCCCACGTCATTTTTTTGGTGGGCAAAAAATTTCTGCATACAGTCCTGGATGGAGTATGCTGAGACTTGTAGTTCTGCAGCTGCTGTCTGCTCTTCTCCATACAGACAGACAGCAGCTGCAGAACTAGAACATAGAAGCGCCATCTTCTGGCGCTGTATCCAACTCTTCCAGTACCTGCCTGCTATACCTGGCTAGCATACAAAAATATAGCAAAGCTCACGTCCTTTTTTTGTAGTTTTTTGGCAAAAAAAAATAAAAAATGCTTCCCTGGATTTTCCATTGCCAGTGAAGGTAACACCAAGCAGTGGGGGTTAGCAGCCAGTAGCTGCTTGGATTACCCTTAGCTAGTAGTGATGAGCGAGTACTAAAAAGCTCGGGTGCTCGAAGCTCGGGCCGAGCCTCCCAAGATACTCGTGTACTCGGCCCGAGCACCGAGCCCAATGTTATCCTATGGGAGACCCGAGTATTTTTGTGAAATGACCCCCCGGCAGCATGTAGAAACCCTAAAAATGTCACAAAAGTCTCAGAAGAGTGCTCAAATGACATGGCATCAGCATGGGGAAGACCCCTTGAAGCATTTATCACTCAAAAGTCACAGCTGTGAACAATTTTGTCCAAGTTTTACGCCATTTTTACGGACTCACCAGAAAACCTTCCAAAATGACACCAAAATGAATTTTCATGGCGGAAATGTTAAGGGCACATACCCAATAGTGAGATAGAGCTGGTGTATGTTACTTTTTGAGATTAATACATGAAAGATTTTACGTGAAAACCTTGTGTGGCACTCCGATGTCCAAAACGCACGTTTTGTGCTTTTTACTAACGATGTCGGTCATTTTTTTTTTCATTCTATCTCCCGTCGCTCTGTCGGTCTTTCTCTGTCTTGTCTGTCCCCCTCTCACAGTCTGTCGGTCAGTTCCCCCCCTCTCTCTTACTTACCATTCCCCGATCACTGCCGCGGCGCTGCACAGCTGTTCAAACTCCGGTGGCTTTTCCTCTTTTGAAAAAGCCGGCCGCTCATTAATCAATCTCCTATTCCCTGCTTTCCTGCTTTTCGGCGCCTATGATTGGTTGCAGTGAGACACGCTCCCACACTGAGTGACAGCTGTCTCACTGCACCCAATCACAGCAGCCGGTGTGTGTATACTGTGCAGTGAAATAAATAATTAAATAATTAAAAAAAACGGCGTGCGGTCCTCCCAATTTTAATACCAGCCAGATAAAGCCATACGGCTGAAGGCTGGTATTCTCAGGATGGGGAGCTCCACGTTATGGGGAGCCCCCCACCCTAACAATATCAGTCAGCAGCCGCCCAGAATTGCCCCATACATTAGATGCGACAGTTCTGGGGCTGTACCCGGCTCTTCCCGATTTACCCTAGTGCTTTGGCAAATCGGGGTAATAAGGAGTTAATGGCAGCCCATAGCTGCCACTAAATCCTAGATTAATCATGTCAGGCGTCTCCCCGAGATACCTTCCATGATTAATCTGTAAATTACAGTTAAAAAACACACACACCCGAAAAATCCTTTATTAGAAATAAAAAACACTAACAAAGTCCCTCATTACCAATTTATTAACCCCGACAAACCCTCCATGTCCGGCGTACTCCACAGTCCTCCAGCGTCGCGTCCAGCTCTGCTGCATGGAAGTGACAGGAGCTGCAGAATACACCGCCGCTCCGGTCACCTCCACGCAGCTAATGAGATGAGTATAGCGATCAGCTGAGCTGTCACTGAGGTTACCTGGATCCAGCGGTGGATGCAGCGGTGGCCGCGGGTAACCTCAGTGACAGCTCAGCTGATCGCGCTACTCACCGCCGCTCCAGTCAGCTCCATGCACCAACTGAGGTGAGTATAGCGGTCAGCTGCTGTCACTGAGGTTAATCGCGGCCACCGCTGGATCCAGCGGTGGCCGGGAGTTACCTGACTGACAGCAGCTGATCGCGCTATTCCCTTCATTAGCTGCGTGGAGGTGACCGGAGCGGCGGTGTCTTCTGCAGCTCCTGTCACTTCCATGCAGCAGAGCTGGACGCGACGCCGGAGTCCGTGGAGTACGCCGGACATGGAGGGTTTGTCGGGGTTAATAAATTGGTAATGAGGGACTTTGTTAGTGTTTTTTATTTCTAATAAAGGATTTTTCGGGTGTGTGTGTTTTTTAACTGTAATTTACAGATTAATCATGGAAGGAATCTCGGGGAGACGCCTGACATGATTAATCTAGGATTTAGTGGCAGCTATGGGCTGCCATTAACTCCTTATTACCCCGATTTGCCAACGCACTAGGGTAAATCGGGAAGAGCCGGGTACAGCCCCAGAACTGTCGCATATAATGTATGCGGCAATTCTGGGCAGCTGCTGACTGATATTGTTAGGGTGGTGGGCTCCCCATAACGTGGAGCTCCCCATCCTGAGAATACCAGCCTTCAGCTGTATGGCTTTATCTGGCTGGTATTAAAATTGGGGGGACCGCACGCCGTTTTTTTTAATTATTTATTTATTTATTTTACTGCACAGTATAGACCCGCCCACCGGCTGCTGTGATTGGGTGCAGTGTGACACCTGTCACTCAGCGTGGGGGCGTGTCTCACTGCAACCAATCATAGGCGCCTGTGGGCGTGGAAAGCAGGGAATATGAGATGGCTGTGTACAGAGCACAGCGCGCCGGCCGGTATAAAGGCTCGGTCACGCTGTGCAGGCCAGCCAATCACTGCAATTCCACAACTAACAGGGCTGTGGCATTGCAGTGGTCTGCCAGCCAATCCCTGCATGAGGGCTGGCTCTCAAAAGAGCGCCAACATGCAGGGATGAAGACCACGAGTAAAGCACGAGTATTGCAAAATTACTCGGTACCCGCCGAGTAGCCCGAGTACAGTGATACTCGTGCGAGTACCGAGTAGTAACAAGCATACTCGCTCATCACTATTAGCTAGCAATACAAAAAATGCAGCGGGAGCCCATATATATTTTTTTTAATTATTTATTTAAATAACTAAAAACAAAATGGGCTTCCCTGTATTTTGATTGCTGGACATCACAGTGCTGTAAAAATAAATCTTTAAAAAAAATGACGTAGCGCTCCGCGGTATTTTTGATTCTCAGCGCAGATAAAGCAGACAGCTATGGGTTGCCACCCCCATCTGCCTGCCGTTACCTTGGTTGGCAATCAAAATACAGGGAAGCCCATTAATTTTTTCTATTTAAAAAATAGTTAAAAAAAAAAATGACCTTGGGTCCCCCCATTTTTGATAGCCAGCTAGGGTAAAGCAGACGGCTGTAGCCTGAAAACCACAGCTGGCAGTTTTACCGTGGTTGGGGATCCAATGTGGAGGTCCCCCCAGGCTCTTTTTTTATAATTATTTTATAAATATTAATAATTACACAAAAAAAGTAGGGTCCCCCCCAAATTGGATCACCAGCGGACAGCTGTGGTCTGGTATTCTCAGGGTGGGAAGGTCCATAGTTATTGGGCCTTCACAGCCTAAAAATAGCAGGCCGCAGGCACCCCAGACGTGGCGCATCCACTAGATGCGCCAATCCTGGCGCTTCACCCCAGCTCATCCCGTGCCCTGGTGCAGTGGCAAACGGGGTTATAAATCGGGTTGATACTAGCTGTAAGGTCACCTGACATCAAGCCCAGCAGTTTGTGATGTCATGGCATCTATTAGATACCCAACATCATAAACTGTCATTACTAACAAAAAAAAAATCGACAAAAGAAATTTATTTGAAAAAACAGTCCCCAAAACATTCCCTCTTTCACCAATTTATTGTAAGAAAAAAAATAAAGGGGTCCCACGACGACTCTGGATCGTCTAGAATATGGGGGGGAGACACTCAGGGAACGTATCCGCCATTTTCTAGGAGTGCTGTCACCCCCCCGGCTCCCCTGCCACGCTCCCCGGCTCCCCTGCCACGCTCCCCGGCTCCCCTGCCACACTCTTCGGCTCCTTTTCCAGGCGTCCCCCGCTCCACGGCCTCCATGCTCCCTCACCTGCGTCCTCCAGGCAATCTGGTCCCCGGTCCCGGCGCCCATCTGCGATGCTGAGCGCTCCTGCCTCCTGTGCACCGCTCCCTGCTCTGGCTTCTGGCACCCGGGCCTCGCGCATGCGCATTAGGGCGCGCGCGGTCATTGACCCTCTCTTAAAGGGCCAGCGTCCTCCAACAGGATATTGAAGATTCAGGTGCAGGGTATATAGGGGGTTCCTTTCCAAGTGGCTGGGGCCTGTTCTTTGTGTTTGATAAGCTAGGAGTCAGGTCTCCCTGTGCCATTATCTCGTACTTACCTATCTCTCTTGTAGAGCCGCTCCTGTCTCGCCAACCGGTCCTGACGGTTCCAGAACCCCGAACGGACTGTCCGCCATCTTCTCAGTTCCTACCGTCGCCGTGCTTCGGCTACTGGGCACCTTGCCCTCGGTGGGGTGCTCAGTCCAGTGGATCCACCTCCTGGGCCAACCCGTCATCCTGGTCCTAACAAGTGCAGACCCTTCATGTGAGGAGTGTGGGTGCAATGAATCTGCACTCACTCTCTCCGGGTCCACAGCAGCAGAGTCCATGTCGTAATGGTTGCTACCAAAGCTGCAATGCCCTGCTCATGAGGTAAGGGCATGCCTAATCAGGAGAACTATTCTACATTTCCAAATATTGGTATTTGCTGATATTATTGCTATTCCACCTACTATATATTGGAGATAGGATCTTGGAGATGGAATACCCCTTTAAGTCCAGTTATCCAGCTGAATGAATACTTAACAACAGAGCTCACTATTTAGATGTGTTTTCTTGTGGCGTATAACGGACTCTCATGTTTGGTAGTCATTCAGCAGGGCAACTATAAAAGCAAATCCCTCCATTTGGAAATGTAGTATAGCTCTCCTGATCAATTATGTTCCTTACCTCATGAGCAGGGCATTGCAGAAATAATAATAATTTATTCATTTATATAGCGATATTAATTCCATAGCGCTGTATGTCTTTGGAGTGTGGGAGGAAACCGGAGTACCCGGAGGAAACCCACGCAAACACGGGGAGAACATACAAACTCCTTGCAGATGGTGTCCTTGGTGAGAATTGAACCCAGGACCTCAGCGCTGCAAGACTGCAGTGCTAACCACTGAGCCACCGTGCCGCCCATTTAGCTTACAGATGCATAACCACCACTCACTGTGTCTAAACACAGGAAGCTGAGCTGACAACCGCTCTGTGCATGCGGCAGCGTCTATTGTGAAGGAGAGGGCCGCGGGGGATCAACGCTGCACAGGTACCGTGGGACACCGGGGAATACCGGTGGGGTTATAGGGGGTGACCTGGCAGGGCCTGGGGAGGAGTTTTCTGTTGCATGTGTCATGGCACATGCGACAGAAATCAGAAGAGTAGGGTGAATGCGGCCGGCGCGCTGCTGTGCGTGCGGCCATCTTGGATTTCTGGGAGGGCATCAGGGGGGGGCACTTTGGCGACACCGGGGGACCGGGGGGGACCGGGGAGGAGATTTATCATGTTTGTTCATGCCAGATGGGAGATAAATAATTTTTTACTGGCGCTGTCATTTACTGTAACGTGATCATCGGTGTACGGTGTATACCTGTGATCACGTGAGCGGGGACCGGAAAAACCGTCCTGAATCATGATCTCCAGGGTCTCAGCTAGCCCTGAAACCCCGGAGATTTTCTGATGCTGGGGGGCGCGCTATTCACTTATTTCTGCCTGCTGTTTATAAATGGCAGATCAGAATAAGGCTACATTAACACGACCGATCCATTTTTGCGGTTTGCAAAAAACAGTCCGTTTTTTTTCACGGGTGCATCCGTGTGGCATCCGTTTCCGTTCCGTAGACGGTCCGTATGTCATCTGTTTGGCATCCGTGTGCCTTCCGTTTTTTTTGTGTACTGCAAAAAAACTGAAGGAGGGTAAATGCATAAATTTACCCAGGATCCATAGCTTCATCTTACATGAGGCGGTCACATGTTCACTCCAGTGCCATTTTCTACTGCTTTTCACAGCGTAGAGCGCTCTGGTGATTTTTTTGTGCTTGTGCACTTCATATCAGTCTTTTCTGTCATTATAATGGCAGAAAGACACATAATGTCCCAGTCTCCTGCATTTTGTAATTTTGCACCCTTTGGTGCCTTTCATGTGGCACTAAGGGGTGCTTAGCTTTGTATTTAGCCAAAAAAATGAAAAAAAAAATGACGTAGGGTTCCCCCTAGTTTTGTAGCCAGCTAGGGTAAAGCAGACGGCTGCAGCCTGCAGACCACAGCTGGCAACCTCACCTTGGCTGGTAATCCAAAACTGAGGGCACCCCACGCTGTTATTTTAAATTAAATAAATAATTAAAAAAAAAAACACGTAGGGGTCCCCCCAAAATTGGATCACCAGCCAAGGTAAAGCAGACAGCTGGGGTCTGATATTCTCAGACTAGGGAGGTCCATGGTTATTGGACTCTCCCCAGCCTAAAAATAGCAGGCCGCAGCCGCCCCAGAAGTGGCGCATCCATTAGATGCGCCAATCCTGGTGCTTCGCCCCAGCTCATCCCGTGCCCTGGTGCGGTGGAAAACAGGGTAATATATGGGGTTAATACCAGATGTGTAATGTCACCTGGCATCAAGCCCTGGGGTTGGTGAGGTCAGGCGTCTATCAGATACCCGACATCACCAACCCAGTCAGTAATAAAAAAAATAGACGACAAACACATTTTTATTTGAAAAAACACTCCCCAAAACATTCCCTCTTTAACCAATTTATTAAAAAGAAAAACAAATCCAGGTCTGGTGTAATCCAAGGGGTTGCCATGACGATCCACACTGTCCCAGTCAATGAAGAGCAGAATGTTCCCCATTGGCTGGGAGAGCAATGCAGTGACCTGAGCTAACATCAATGGGTCAGCCCAGGTCACTGCAGGGCATGACAAGTGATGCTGTCAGCGAGGTACATTACCTGCGCTGATCTCCAGCACACTGACAGCACCTGTCACTGAGTTCAATGACCGCCGCCTTCACAGCCAAGTATCGCGAGAGGCCCGTGACGTCACCACTAGTCAGTCTTGGGTCGGAAGCGAGAGAAGGTGATGTGACAAGCGGCGGCCACGGAGGACAGTGACAGCGCTGAGGTCGGGATGGCGGGACTTCATCACCGCAGGTAAGCCGAGCGGGACCATGTGTGCAGAGTGTGTGTGCAGAGTGTGTGTGTGTGTGTGTGTGTACGTGTGTGAGTGTGTGTGAGTGTGTGTGTGTGTACGTGTGTGAGTGTGTGTGTACATGCCGCGGGCAGGAGGGGGCGGAGCGAGCTGAGCGGGGAAGTGTGGGCTTCCTGCACGTAACTAGGATAAACATCGGGTTACTAACCAAAGCGCTTTGGTTGGATACCCGATGTTTATCTTGGTTACCAGCTTGTGGCAGGCTGCCAGCGATGGCTCCTGCACACTGTAGCTGTAAAAAGCCCTGCTTTTTGCTGCTAGAACCGTTCTCGAACGTATCTAGAATTATCGAATTTTAGCAAAAAAGCTCGAGTTCTAGTTCGATCTAGAACAGCCCCAAAATCACTCGAACCGCGAACTGGAGAACCGCGAACCGCGCTCAACTCTAGTTGGGACCAGCGTCCCGACACGTGTTTCACGTCTCAATGCTTCTTCGGGGGACAGATTTAAACTTTGCCTGATCCACTCAACTCGATAAAGACTCAATATTTTAAGACACACAGAAAAAAACAGGAGTAGAATTGGAAGTTTGGGTTTGCCGGGTTTGGCTGGACTTTAGTTAAAAATTGAGTTGAAGTCCTGAATTTGAACCAAACTTGACTCCGAACCCCATATAAGTAAATGGAAACCCAAACTTCTGTGCTGTAAAGGGATTAGGGAGTCATTTAAAAGAAATGATGTGAGGTCCCGTCTATATTTGATAACCAGGGCAACTGCAGGCTGCAACCCTCAGCTGTCAGTTTTACCGTTGCTGGTTATCAAAAATATAGGGGATCTCACTGTTTTGTTTTTTAAATATTTAAATAAATAATTAAGAAAACCAAAGTGGGCTCCACCCTATCATTGATAGCGAGCCAAGGTGTAGCAAACAACTATTGCCCTGGTGCGGGGGCAATAGGGATAATACTTTTGTGGTTGATATTAGCTGTGAATTGACAGCTGGCATCAGGCCCCAGGGGTTAGTTATTGATAGGTGTCTATCAGACACCCCCATTACTAACCTGGTAAATATACCGTTGAAAAACACACACAAGGAAAAAAAAGTTTATTTGAATAAAGACTCCCCCACACTCACTCGTTTACCAATTTATTCAATAAAAGAATCTTCTACTTCTGATGTAATCTAATGAAATAATGTCCCACAACACCCATTGATTCTTATGGAGCTGCGTTCTGAGAACATTCTCAGAACAAGACTAAATAGGTCACTGCCGGTCAGTGGCAGCATGAAATTTCTAACAAGACTGAGAAATTCTGGGCTGCCTTTGAACAAGAGTGACCTATGGAACCTAAATATGATAAACATAGAAATGGATGGGCATCATGCGATAATACTCTTTAGATTTCGTTGCAACTTCCAGAATTTTGAAATAATAAATTAGTGGAAGAGGGCATGTGGGAAAGTCTTTATTCACGATCAGATTACATTGGAATTTCCAGGATTTTGAAATAATAAATTGGTGAATGAGGGCATATAGGGGAGTCTTTATTCAAATAAACAATTTTTTCCCTTTGTCTATGTTTTGTTTTAGCTCTTTACTTACAGGGTTAGTAATTAATAGACGCCTCCCCATTACTAACCCCTGGGCTTGATGTCAGCTGTCGATTCCCAGCTGACATCAACATCAAAAGTACTAGGCTAAGTTCACATGTCCTGTAGTCATCCATTAGAATGGATCTGTTGGGAAACTGATTTCTGCCGGATCCATTATTTTAACATGGTAGCTTATGGATAATGTATCCATTGAAGGATTGCTATTTAGCCAGTTGTTGAACTTGCACTCATAATTGGTCCATTGTTTTCTTAATGAATCCGTTACAACTGAATAATAAATAGCTATCCGTTAACAGACTCGTTGTCCCTAGACACCACATGGTAAAAACGGATCCGGCCTACATCCGTTATTTAACAAAATACAAAAAAGTTGTGTTTGCAGAACTTTTTTGCAAACCGATCTCTAAAGGATCCATGATAATGGATGACTACAGGACTTGTGAACCCAGCCTTACCTTGATTTCCACAGCACCAGGGTAATCGAGAAGAGCAGGGCAAAGAGCGAGAATTGGCGCATGTAATGAATGCACCACTTCTGGAGCAGCTGTTGGCTGCTATTTTTAGGCTGGAAAGGTCGCAAAAACCATGGCCCTTCCCACCTTGATAATATCAGCCTCCAGCTGTCTGCTTTATCTTGGCTGGTTATCAAAAATTGGGGGGACCCCATGCCATTTTTGAAAAATGATATAGATTAAAGCTACAAAGTGGCATCACCAGTATTTTTGATAGCTAGTAGTGATGAGCGAGCATGCTTGTAACTACTCGGTACTCGCACGAGTATCACTGTACTCGGGCTACTCGGCGGGTACCGAGTAATTTTGCAATACTCGTGCTTTACTCGTGGTCGTCATCCCTGCATGTTGGCGCTCTTTTGAGAGCCAGCCCTCATGCAGGGATTGGCTGGCAGACCACTGCAATGCCACAGCCCTGTTAGTTGTGGAATTGCAGTGATTGGCCGGCCCGCACAGCGTGACCGAGCCTTTATACCGGCCGGCGCGCTGTGCTCTGTACACAGCCATCTCATATTCCCTGCTTTCCACGCCCACAGGCGCCTATGATTGGTTGCAGTGAGACACGCCCCCACGCTGAGTGACAGGTGTCACACTGCACCCAATCACAGCAGCCGGTGGGCGTGTCTATACTGTGCAGTAAAATAAATAAATAAATAATTAAAAAAACCGGCGTGCGGTCCCCCCAATTTTAATACCAGCCAGATAAAGCCATACAGCTGAAGGCTGGTATTCTCAGGATGGGGAGCCCCACGTTATGGGGAGCCCCCCACCCTAACAATATCAGTCAGCAGCTGGCCAGAATTGCCGCATACATTATATGCGACAGTTCTGGGACTGTACCCGGCTCTTCCCGATTTACCCTAGTGCGTTGGCAAATCGGGGTAATAAGGAGTTAATGGCAGCCCATAGTTGCCACTAAATCCTAGATTAATCATGTCAGGCGTCTCCCCGAGATTCCTTCCATGATTAATCTGTAAATTACAGTTAAAAAACACACACACACACCCGAAAAATCCTTTATTAGAAATAAAAAACACTAACAAAGTCCCTCATTACCAATTTATTAACCCCGACAAACCCTCCATGTCTGGCGTACTCCACAGTCCTCCAGCGTCGTGTCCAGCTCTGCTGCATGGAGGTGACAGGAGCTGCAGAATACACCGCCGCTCCGGTCACCTCCACGCAGCTAATGAAGGGAATAGCGCGATCAGCTGCTGTCAGTCAGGTAACTCCCGGCCACCGCTGGATCCAGCGGTGGCCGCGATTAACCTCAGTGACAGCAGCTGATCGCTATACTCACCTCAGTTGGTGCATGGAGCTGACTGGAGCGGCGGTGAGTAGCGCGATCAGCTGAGCTGTCACTGAGGTTACCCGCGGCCACCGCTGCATCCACCGCTGGATCCAGGTAACCTCAGTGACAGCTCAGCTGATCGCACTACTCATCTCATTAGCTGCGTGGAGGTGACCGGAGCGGCGGTGTATTCTGCAGCTCCTGTCACCTGCATGCAGCAGAGCTGGATGCGACGCTGGAGGACTGTGGAGTACGCCGGACATGGAGGGTTTGTCGGGGTTAATAAATTGGTAATGAGGGACTTTGTTAGTGTTTTTTATTTCTAATAAAGGATTTTTCGGATGTGTGTGTTTTTTAACTGTAATTTACAGATTAATCATGGAAGGAATCTTGGGGAGACGCCTGACATGATTAATCTAGGATTTAGTGGCAGCTATGGGCTGCCATTAACTCCTTATTACCCCGATTTGCCAACGCACTAGGGTAAATCGGGAAGAGCCGGGTACAGTCCCAGAACTGTCGCATATAATGTATGCGGCAATTCTGGGCAGCTGCTGACTGATATTGTTAGGGTGGGGGGCTCCCCATAACGTGGGGCTCCCCATCCTGAGAATACCAGCCTTCAGCTGTATGGCTTTATCTGGCTGGTATTAAAATTGGGGGGGACCGCACGCCGGTTTTTTTAATTATTTATTTATTTATTTTACTGCACAGTATACACACGCCCACCGGCTGCTGTGATTGAGTGCAGTGTGACACCTGTCACTCAGCGCGGGGGCGTGTCTCACTGCAACCAATCATAGGCGCCGAAAAGCAGGAAAGCAGGGAATACGAGATTGATTAATGAGCGGCCTGCTTTTTCAAAAGAGGAAAAGCCGCCGGAACAGTGTGAACAGCCGTGCAGCGCCGCGCCGGAGATCGGGGAACGGTAAGTAAGAGAGAGGGGGGAGAATGACCGACAGACTGTCAGAGGGGGACAGACAAGACAGAGAGAGACAGACAGAGCGAGACCGACCGACGGGAGATAGAATGAAAAAAAAAAATGACCGACATCGTTAGTAAAAAGCACAAAACGTGCGTTTTGGACATCGGAGTGCCACACAATGTTTTACGTAAAATCTTTCATGTATTAATCTCAAAAAGTAACATACACCAGCTCTATCCCACTATTGGGTATGTGCCCTTAACATTTCCGACATGAAAATTCATTTTGGTGTCATTTTGGAAGGTTTTCTGGTGAGTCCGTAAAAATGGCGTAAAACGCGGACAAAATTGTTCACAGCTGTGACTTTTGAGTGATAAATGCTTCAAGGGGTCTTCCCCATGCTGTTGCCATGTCATTTGAGCACTCTTCTGAGACTTTTGTGACATTTCTAGGGTTTCTACATGCTGCCGGGGGGTCATTTCACAAAAATACTCGGCTCTCCCATAGGATAACATTGGGCTCGTTGCTCGGGCCGAGTACACGAGTATCTTGGGAGGCTCGGCCCGAGCTTCGAGCACCCGAGCTTTTTAGTACTCGCTCATCACTAATAGCTAGCCAAGGTAAAGCAGGCAGCTGAGGGTTGCAGGCCATGGGTGTCTGTTACACCTGTGCTGGTTAGCAAAAATAGGCTGGAGCCCATGTCTTTTTTTTTTTTGTTGCTATCATTATTGTTCACAGCAATGTACAGACAACTTCCACATGTTTTATTGTGCTACAGCCTTTCAAGAAACTTTATTAGCATCAGGGCTGTATTTTGCCTTCGTGCTGACCTAGGCACTTTAAGTGGTCGCGCCCCTTAGTGACAACGTAACACTGAGTTTTCGCACACGACATCTGTTTAAGGCAGATCTACTCTGTAAAACACTTGAAAAAGTATCAATGAGAAACAAAGGGCACAACCCCTCCCCCAATGGTGATCACCACGGGCACATCAAAACATAGCATGAGTATAAAATATTCCCACCACACCGTCCCCACTTATATACTGTGACTGTCACACTGCCCCTAATAAACTACACACTGCCCTCCCTTATAAATTATACCCACCACACCTTCCTCAATTATAAAATATGATCTGCACATTGACCTCACATCATGCTGCCCCCTCCTCACAATGTCCCATGCATGCTGCTCCCTCCTCACAATGTCCCATGCATGTTGCCCCCTCCTCACAATGTCCCATGCATGCTGCCCCCTCCTCACAATGTCCCATGCATGCTTCCCCCTCCTCACAATGTCCCATGCATGCTGCCCCCTCCTCACAATGTCCCATGCATGCTGCCCCCTCCTCACAATGTCCCATGCATGCTGCCCCCTCCTCACAATGTCCCATGCATGCTGCCCCCTCCTCCCAATGTCCCATGCATGCTGCCCCTTCCTCACAGTGTCCCATGCATGCTGCCCCCTCCTCACAATGTCCCATGCATGCTGACCCCTCCTCACAGTGTCCCATGCATGATGCCCCCTCCTCACAATGTCTCATGCATGCTGCTCCCTCCTCACAATGTCCCATGCATGCTGCCCCCTCCTCACAATGTCCCATGCATGCTGACCCCTCCTCACAGTGTCCCATGCATGCTGCCCCCTCCTCAAAATGTCCCATGCATGCTTTCCCCCCTCACAATGTCCCATGCATGCTGCCCCTCCTCCCAATGTCCCATGCATGCTGCTCCCTCCTCACAGTTTCCCATGCATGCTGCCCCCTCCTCACAATGTCCCATGTGTGCTGCCCCCTCCTCACAATGTTCCATGCGTGCTGCCCCCTCCTCACAATGTCCCATGCATGCTGCCCCCTCATCACAATGTCCCATGCATGCTTCCCCATCCTCACAGTGTCCCATGCATGCTGCCCCCTTCTCACAATGTCGCATGCATGCTGCCCCCTCCTCACAATGTCCCATGCATGCTTCCCCCTCCTCACAATGTCCCATGCATGCTGCCCCCTCCTCACAATGTCCCATGCATGCTGCCCCCTCCTCACAATGTCCCATGCATGCTGCCCCCTCCTCACAATGTCCCATGCATGCTTCCCCCTCCTCACAATGTCCCATGCATGCTGCCCCCTCCTCCCAATGTCCTATGCATGCTGCCCCTTCCTCACAGTGTCCCATGCATGCTGCCCCCTCCTCACAATGTCCCATGCATGCTGCCCCCTCCTCACAATGTCCCATGCATGCTGCCCCCTCCTCACAATGTCCCATGCATGCTGCCCCCTCCTCCCAATGTCCCATGCATGCTGCCCCTTCCTCACAGTGTCCCATGCATGCTGCCCCCTCCTCACAATGTCCCATGCATGCTGCCCCCTCCTCACAGTGTCCCATGCATGATGCCCCCTCCTCACAATGTCTCATGCATGCTGCTCCCTCCTCACAATGTCCCATGCATGCTGCCCCCTCCTCACAATGTCCCATGCATGCTGCCCCCTCCTCACAGTGTCCCATGCATGCTGCCCCCTCCTCAAAATGTCCCATGCATGCTTTCCCCCTCACAATGTCCCATGCATGCTGCCCCTCCTCCCAATGTCCCATGCATGCTGCTCCCTCCTCACAGTTTCCCATGCATGCTGCCCCCTCCTCACAATGTTCCATGCGTGCTGCCCCCTCCTCACAATGTCCCATGCATGCTTCCCCATCCTCACAGTGTCCCATGCATGCTGCCCCCTTCTCACAATGTCCCATGCATGCTGCCCCCTCCTCCCAATGTCCCATGCATGCTTCCCCCTCCTCACAATGTCCCATGCATGCTGCCCCCTCCTCACAATGTCCCATGCATGCTGCCCCCTCCTCACAATGTCCCATGCATGCTGCCCCCTCCTCCCAATGTCCCATGCATGCTGCCCCTCCCTCACAGTGTCCCATGCATGCTGCCCCCTCCTCACAATGTCCCATGCATGCTGCCCCCTCCTCACAGTGTCCCATGCATGATGCCCCCTCCTCACAATGTCTCATGCATGCTGCTCCCTCCTCACAATGTCCCATGCATGCTGCCCCCTCCTCACAATGTCCCATGCATGCTGCCTCCTCCTCACAGTATCCCATGCATGCTGCCCCCTCCTCAAAATGTCCCATGCATGCTTTCCCCCCTCACAATGTCCCATGCATGCTGCCCCTCCTCCCAATGTCCCATGCATGCTGCTCCCTCCTCACAGTTTCCCATGCATGCTGCCCCCTCCTCACAATGTCCCATGCGTGCTGCCCCCTCCTCACAATGTTCCATGCGTGCTGCCCCCTCCTCACAATGTCCCATGCATGCTGCCCCCTCCTCACAATGTCCCATGCATGCTTCCCCGTCCTCACAGTGTCCCATGCATGCTGCCCCCTTCTCACAATGTCCCATGCATGCTGTCCCCTCCTCAAAATGTCCCATGCATGCTGCCCCCTCCTCACAATGTCCCATGCATGCTGCCCCCTCCTCCCAATGTCCCATGCATGCTGCCCCCTCCTCACAGAGTCCCATGCATGCTTCCCCCTCCTCAAAATGTCCCATGCATGCGTCCCCCTCCTCACAATGTCCTATGCATGCTTCCCCCTCCTCACAATGTCCCATGCATGCTTCCCCCTCCTCACAGTGTCCCATGCATGCTGCTCCCTCCTCACAATGTCCCATGCAGGCTGCCCCCTCCTCACAATGTCCCATGCATGCTGCCCCCTCCTCACAATGTCCCATGCATGCTGCTCCCTCCTCACAATGTCCCATGCATGCTGTCCCCCCTCACAATTTCCCATGCATGCTGCCCCTCCTCACAATGTCCCATGCATGCTGCTCCCTCCTCACAGTTTCCCATGCATGCTGCTCCCTCCTCACAGTTTCCCATGCATGCTGCTCACTCCTCACAATGTCCCATGCATGCTGCCCCTCTCCATGAGCTCCTAATGCTGCCTTCCTCTTTTCCATAATGACACCTCCATGCTGCCCCATTCATCATACTAAGACCACTACACTAACGCTTATGCTGAGACACCCCTCCCACACACACACACACACTACCCCACTCTTGATATTGACTCCCCTACATTGCTCCACTCCATACTGAGCCCACACATGCTGCCCCTTCTCCATAATGAGCTCCCAATGCTGCACCCCTCTCAGTCCTTACACTCCCCCCCATCGATTTTGTCATTGCACTATCCCTCAACCCTTGTCCTCTGTCTCTAGGATTGGCCCCTCTCTCCCATTCCCCCAGCAGCAGCCGCTCTCCCCCGCCTTCACCAGCAGCCTCTCCCCCAGCATCAGCCTCTCTCCCCCCAGCCCCCCCAGCATCAACCTCTCCCCCCAGCGTCCCCCAGCATCAGCCTCTCTCCCCCCAGCCTCCCCCAGCTTCAGCCTCTCTCCCACCAGCCTCCCTCAGCTTCAGCCTCTCTCCCCCAGCTTCCTCCAGCATCAGCCTCTCTCCCCCAGCTTCCCCCAGCAACAGCCTCTCTCCCCCAGCTTCCCCCAGCATCAGCCTCTCTCCCCCAGCTTTCCCCAGAATCAGCCTCTCTGCCCCTAGCATCAGCCTCTCTGCCCCCAGCATCAGCCTCTCTTCTGCCAGCCTCCCCCAGCATCAGCCTCACTCCTCCCAGCCTCCCCCAGCATTAGCCCCCCCAGCATCAGCCTCCACCCTCCCAGCCTCCCCCAGCATCAGCGCATCAGCCTCCCCCCTCCCAGCCTCCCCCCTCCCAGCCTCTCCCAGTATCAGCCTCTCCCAGTATCAGCCTCCCTCAGCATCAGCCTCCCCCCTCCTAGCCTCCCCCAGCATCAGCCTCCCTCAGCATCAGCCTCTCTCCTCTGAGCCTCCCACAGCATCAGCCTCTCCCAGCATGAGCCTCCCTCAGCATCAGCCTCTTTCCTCCCAGCCTCTCCCAGCATCAGCCTCTCTCCTCCCAGCCTCCCCCAGCATCAGCCTCCCTCAGCATCAGCCTCCCTCCTCCCAGCCTCCCCCAGCATCAGCTTCTCTCCTCCTAGCCTCCCCCCTCCCAGCGTCCCTCAGCATCAGCCTCCCTCCTCCCAGACTCCCCCAGCATCAGCCTCCCTCCTCCCAGCCTCCTCCAGCATCAGCCTCCACCAGCACCAGCCTCCCCCAGCATCAGCCTCTCTCCTCCCAGCCTACCCCAGCATCAGCCTCCCTCCTCCCAGCCTCCCCCAGCATCAGCCTCCCTCCTCCCAGCCTCCCCCAGCATCAGCCTCCCCCAGCATCAGCCTCCCCCAGCATCAGCCTCTCTCCTCCCAGCCTCCCCCAGCATCAGCCTCTCTCCTCCCAGCCTCCCCCAGCATCAGCCTCCCCAGCATCAGCCTCCCTCCTCCCAACCTCCCCCAGCATCAGCCTCCCTCCTCCCAGCGTCCCTCAGCATCAGCTTCCCTCCTCCCAGCCTCCCCCAGCATCAGCCTCCCTCCTCCCAGCCTCCCCCAGCATCAGCCTCCCTCCTCCCAGCCTCCCCCAGCATCAGCCTCCCCCAGCATCAGCCTCTCTCCTCCCAGCCTCCCCCAGCATCAGCCTCTCTCCTCCAAGCCTCCCCCAGCATCAGCCTCCCCCAGCATCAGCCTCCCTCCTCCCAGCCTCCCCCAGCATCAGCCTCCCTCCTCCCAGCGTCCCTCAGCATCAGCTTCCCTCCTTCCAGCCTCCCCCAGCATCAGACTCTCTCCTCCCAGCCTCCCCCAGCATCAGCCTCCCCCAGCATCAGCCTCTCTCCTCCCAGCCTCTCCCAGCATCAGCCTCCCTCAGCATCAGCCTCTCTCCTCCGAGCCTCCCACAGCATCAGCCTCTCCCAGCATGAGCCTCCCTCAGCATTAGCCTCTTTCCTCCCAGCCTCCCCAAGCATCAGCCTCTCTCCTCCCAGCCACTCCCAGCATCAGCCTCTCTCCTCCCAGCCTCCCCCAGCATCAGCCTCCCTCAGCATCAGCCTCCCCCCTCCCAGCCTCCCCCAGCATCAGCTTCTCTCCTCCCAGCCTCCCCCCTCCCAGCGTCCCTCAGCATCAGCCTCCCTCCTCCCAGCCTCCTCCAGCATCAGCCTCCCCCAGCACCAGCCTCCCCCAGCATCAGCCTCTCTCCTCCCAGCCTCCCTCAGCATCAGCCTCCCTCAGCATCAGCCTCTCTCCTCCCAGCTTCCCCCAGCATCAGCCTCCCTCCTCCAAGCCTCCCCAGCATCAGCCTCCCTCCTCCCAGCCTCCCCCAGCATCAGCCTCCCCCAGCATCAGCCTTTCTCCTCCCAGCCTCCCCCAGCATCAGCCTCTCTCCTCCCAGCCTCCCCCAGCATCAGCCTCCCCCAGCATCAGCCTCCCTCCTCCCAGCCTCCCCCAGCATCAGCCTCCCTCCTCCCAGCGTCCCTCAGCATCAGCTTCCCTCCTCCCAGCCTCCCCCAGCATCAGCCTCTCTCCTCCCAGCCTCCCCCAGCATCAGCCTCCCCCAGCATCAGCCTCCCTCCTCCCAGCCTCCCCCAGCATCAGCCTCCCTCCTCCCAGCGTCCCTCAGCATCAGCTTCCCTCCTCCCAGCCTCCCCCAGCATCAGCCTCTCTCCTCCCAGCCTCCCCCAGAATCAGCCTCCCCCAGCATCAGCCTCTCTCCTCCCAGCCTCCCCCAGCATCAGCCTCCCTCAGCATCAGCCTCTCTCCTCCGAGCCTTTCACAGCATCAGCCTCTCCCAGCATGAGCCTCCCTCAGCATCAGCCTCTTTCCTCCCAGCCTCCCCCAGCATCAGCCTCCCTCAGCATCAGCCTCCCTCCTCCCAGCCTCCCCCAGCATCAGCTTCTCTCTTCCCAGCCTCCCCCCTCCCAGCGTCCCTCAGCATCAGCCTCCCTCCTCCCAGACTCCCCCAGCATCAGCCTCCCTCCTCCCAGCCTCCTCCAGCATCAGCCTCCCCCAGCACCAGCCTCCCCCAGCATCAGCCTCTCTCCTCCCAGCCTCCCCCAGCATCAGCCTCCCTCAGCATCAGCCTCTCTCCTCCCAGCTTCCCCCAGCATCAGCCTCCCTCCTCCCAGCCTCCCCCAGCATCAGCCTCCCTCCTCCCAGCCTCCCCCAGCATCAGCCTCCCCCAGCATCAGCCTCTCTCCTCCCAGCCTCCCCCAGCATCAGTCTCTCTCCTCCCAGCCTCCCCCAGCATCAGCCTCCCCCAGCATCAGCCTCCCTCCTCCCAGCCTCCCCCAGCATCAGCCTCCCTCCTCCCAGCGTCCCTCAGAATCAGCTTCCCTCCTCCCAGCCTCCCCCAGCATCAGCCTCTCTCCTCCCAGCCTCCCCCAGCATCAGCCTCTCTCCTCCCAGCCTCCCCCAGCATCAGCCTCCCTCAGCATCAGTCTCCCTCCTCCCAGCCTCCACCAGCGTCAGCCTCCCCCTCCCAGCCTTCCGCAACATCAGCCTCCCCCCTCCCAGCCTCCCCCAGCATCAGCTTCTCTCCTCCCAGCCTCCCCCCTCCCAGCGTCCCTCAGCATCAGCCTCCCTCCTCCCAGCTTCCTCCAGCATCAGCCTCCCCCAGCACCAGCCTCCCCCAGCATCAGCCTCTCTCCTCCCAGCCTCCCTCAGCATCAGCCTCCCTCAGCATCAGCCTCTCTCCTCCCAGCTTCCCCCAGCATCAGCCTTCCTCCTCCCAGCCTCCCCCAGCATCAGCCTCCCTCCTCCCAGCCTCCCCCAGCATCAGCCTCCCCCAGCATCAGCCTCCCTCCTCCCAGCCTCCCCCAGCATCAGCCTCCCTCCTCCCAGCGTCCCTCAGCATCAGCTTCCCTCCTCCCAGCCTCCCCCAGCATCAGCCTCTCTCCTCCCAGCCTCCCCTAGCATCAGCCTCCCCCAGCATCAGCCTCCCTCCTCCCAGCCTCCCCCAGCATCAGCCTCCCTCCTCCCAGCGTCCCTCAGAATCAGCTTCCCTCCTCCCAGCCTCCCCCAGCATCAGCCTCTCTCCTCCCAGCCTCCCCCAGCATCAGCCTCCCCCAGCATCAGCCTCTCTCCTCCCAGCCTCCCCCAGCATCAGCCTCCCTCAGCATCAGCCTCTCTCCTCCGAGCCTCCCACAGCATCAGCCTCTCCCAGCATGAGCCTCCCTCAGCATCAGCCTCTTTCCTCCCAGCCTCCCCCAGCATCAGCCTCCCTCAGCATCAGCCTCCCTCCTCCCAGCCTCCCCCAGCATCAGCTTCTCTCTTCCCAGCCTCCCCCCTCCCAGCGTCCCTCAGCATCAGCCTCCCTCCTCCCAGACTCCCCCAGCATCAGCCTCCCTCCTCCCAGCCTCCTCCAGCATCAGCCTCCCCCAGCACCAGCCTCCCCCAGCATCAGCCTCTCTCCTCCCAGCCTCCCCCAGCATCAGCCTCCCTCAGCATCAGCCTCTCTCCTCCCAGCTTCCCCCAGCATCAGCCTCCCTCCTCCCAGCCTCCCCCAGCATCAGCCTCCCTCCTCCCAGCCTCCCCCAGCATCAGCCTCCCCCAGCATCAGCCTCTCTCCTCCCAGCCTCCCCCAGCATCAGTCTCTCTCCTCCCAGCCTCCCCCAGCATCAGCCTCCCCCAGCATCAGCCTCCCTCCTCCCAGCCTCCCCCAGCATCAGCCTCCCTCCTCCCAGCGTCCCTCAGAATCAGCTTCCCTCCTCCCAGCCTCCCCCAGCATCAGCCTCTCTCCTCCCAGCCTCCCCCAGCATCAGCCTCCCCCAGCATCAGCCTCTCTCCTCCCAGCCTCCCCCAGCATCAGCCTCCCTCAGCATCAGTCTCCCTCCTCCCAGCCTCCACCAGCGTCAGCCTCCCCCTCCCAGCCTTCCGCAACATCAGCCTCCCCCCTCCCAGCCTCCCCCAGCATCAGACTCTCTCCTCCCAGCCTCCCCGAGTATCAGCTTCTCTTCCCCCAAGTCTCCCCCAGTATCAGCCTCTCTCCTCCCACCCCATACGCAGATCTCCAGTCTGCATTAGAGATACCCCCATGCTCCTTATGAATCTTCAGCTCTGCAAGCACTTCCCTGCTCCAGGGCCCGCCGTTATCTTTCTGGCTCACGTGAGTATCCTCTTCTGACACCGGCTTCCATGCCGGCGTCCTCTGCGCCGTCCTGTTGTGAGCTCTGCATGTGAAATCCACACAGCATTGGATGCAGCACAGAGGAAGGAGCTGATTGGCGCACCTGTGACCCCGGAAGTGCAGGCGCCGGCAGTTCTGGGGTCAATCAGAATCAGCTCTCTGTGCCCGGCCGCCGCACTTTGTCTGCATTCGCGTCTTAATTGACGCGGATACAAATAAATAAAGGTGCGCCTCTCCCCCCTCCGAAAATACAGCGGATTTAATGAATGTGTAAAAAAAAATTTTTTTTTTTTTACTGCTAGAAGGTGCCGCCCCCCTGCATCCTGCCGCCCTAGGCACGGGACCACGGGTGCCTAATGGTAAATACGGCCCTGATTAGCATACAAGCAGTACCCAAACTCCGAACTAGAACACATACTTTTTATTTAAGCCTATATTTAAGTTCATGTTTGAGTCCCGGACAACCGCTGTTTGGCACTTACCCCAAACGTTACCGTTCAGGTTTGTTCAACTTTACACAGAAGCTGATTCAAGTAAACAAACGTTATGAGCCCAATATAATAGTGACAATATAAACTAAACACAAAGCCTTGTAGGGTATAGAGCCCCTACAAAAAGTTCTACCCTTACTGTTGTTTTAACTGCTTCTGATTTCAAGGGGTGATTAAAAAATTTAATTTATTTTAATACTGGAATGTCTTGAAAAAGTACTCTTACCCTGTGAACGTTTCCACATTTTTTCACATTACACTTACATACTTAAATATATTTTTATTGGAATCTTATATGATATACCAAGAAGCAAATATATGTAAAAAGTTAAGGGCATTATTTGTTTTTCGATTAAGCCAACCTGAATAAATATTTTGTAAAACCACCTATCTGCATTTACTGCTGCAAGAATTTTGGGGTATATCTTCTTTATCAACTTTGCACATGAAGAGGTTGAAATTTCCTCCCATCCTTCTTTTAAAAATTGATCTCCCTCACTGAGATTGGATGGAGGCATCTATGAACAGCAATTTTCAAGTCTTGCCACAGATTGTCAATGATATTTGGGTCTGAACTTTGACTGGGTCATTTAAACACATGAACATGCTTTGATCTAACTCATCCATTGTAGCTCTGGCAGAATGTTTAGGGTTATTATCCAGCAGAAAGGTGAACCTACGCTCCAGTCTCAAGTCTTTTGTAGCCTTCAAGAGGTTTTCTTCCAGGATTGCCCAGTATTTAGCTTCATCCATCTTCCCATAAACTTGTCACAGTGTTTTTCTCTAAACTCGCCGACTGTCATGGCAGCATCAGACGCTGTTCAGATCACTGACTCTGACACTCCTCACTATACTTTCTCTGGTGCTTTTGAGTTTCACAGGCAGGCTTGGGCATCAACCAGCTGTTTGCTTATTACTGATCAGACTAGCAGGAGTTAATTTCTGCTAGCCTGCTGGTTAACTTTTGGATCACATGTTGTGGCTTATAACTAGAGATGAGCGAACCGGTCCCGGTTCGGCTCGAGGTCGGTTCGCCGAACGGAGGTCCCGTTCGAGTTCGGTTCGTCGAACGTTCGATGAACCGAACTCGAACCGCATAGGAAACAATGGCAGGCATTCACAAACACATAAAAACAAATAGAAAACACCCTCAAAGGTGTCCAAAAGATAACAAACAACTCACAACACAACACAAACACATGGGAAAGTGACAAGAACATATACTCATGCGAAAACAAAAGAGCAGGACAAGGAAAAAGTGGAGGACACACAGATATAGGCATGGCACGCCCTTCTAAAATCATGTAAAACACCGCAAGGTGACTCCAAGCGGAGTCTCCCTTTTTTCCAAAAATTGGGCCCCAAACACACCCACCCCTTCAGTGGCAGCAGTTGTGCCCCAGTTGTACACTTCACAGCTAGATTTGCATCAAGCACATTCAAAAATACGCTATTCTTAACCGTCCCCAGGATGACACCGGGGTAGGTAGCAAAGTCTTTCCTGATCCCAGCTCTGTGCATCTTGGATCATTTATAAAAAACACAGCAATCAAGGGTTACTCAAAGCGGAGTTTCCCTTTTTTCCAAAAATTGGGCCCCACACACACCCACCCCTTCAGTGGCAGCAGTTGTGCCCCAGTTGTACACTTCACAGCTAGATTTGCATCAAGCACATTCAAAAATACGCCATAATTAACCGTCCCCAGGATGACACCAGGGTAGGTAGCAAAGTCTTTCCTGATCCCAAACTCTGTGTATCTTGGATCATTTATAAAAAACACAGCAATCAAGGGTTACTCCAAGCGGAGTCTCCCTTTTTTTCCAAAAATTGGGCCCCACACACACTCACCCCTTCAGTGGCAGCAGTTGTGCCCCAGTTGTACACTTCACAGCTAGATTTGCATCAAGCACATTCAAAAATACGCTATTCTTAACCGTCCCCAGGATGAAACCGGGGTAGGTAGCAAAGTCTTTCCTGATCCCAGCTCTGTGCATCTTGGATCATTTATAAAAAACACAGCAATCAAGGGTTACTCCAAGCGGAGTCTCCCTTTTTTTCCAAAAATTGGGCCACACACACACACACACACCCACCCCTTCAGTGGCAGCAGTTGTGCCCCAGTTGTACACTTCACAGCTAGATTTGCATCAAGCACATTCAAAAATAAGCCATACTTAACCGTCCCCAGGATGACTCCGGGGTAAGTAGCAAAGTCTTTCCTGATCCCAGCTCTGTTCATCTTGGCTCCTTTTAAAAAACACAGCAAGCAAGTGTTACTCCAAGCGGAGTATCCCTTTTTTCCAAAAATTGGGCCCCACACACACCCACCCCTTCAGTGGCAGCAGTTGTGCCCCAGTTGTACACTTCACAGCTAGATTTGCATCAAGCACATTCAAAAATACGCTATTCTTAACCATCCCCAGGATGACACCGGGGTAGGTAGCAAAGTCTTTCCTGATCCCAGCTCTGTGCATCTTGGATCATTTTTATGTTCAATCTATTTTATTGGAAGTTATCAGGATTACAAAAAAAAACCAACATAGAGTCATATAACAAGTTATGCAAAGAAAGCAATCTGCAGAGAGCAGCCTGCCGGTGTCCCGTACAAGCAGCATATCGATTCTTAGGCATTTTCAAAACCTTTGAAGCGTATGTAATGATGAACACAACAAGTTCGTGGATTTGCAGTACCAAAATTGAAATTCAGAGAATATAGGCAAAGAACGTATTCTTATTCAAAACTTCAAAAATTTAAAGATTATGCCGATGTTCAGACTGCTAGTATTAAGAAAAGCAAGAAAAGCAAGCTCAGGAGTAGAAATGTCAAGTTTCAAATTTAGAAGCGGGGATCAAGCAAGCCTAGTAAGTTAATACTTTAGTATTCCCTCGCTCAATGGAAAAAACTTGCTGACCGGAGCCATTAAAGTTATGAATGAAACAACAAAAATATTTATAAAATAATATATACATATCTCTCATTATTCCAATATAAGATCAGGAGAAAATACCATAGGCATAAAGAGTTTGAAAGAATAAGAAAGGAAAAGGATATGGAGGAGAAAGCAGAAGGAGATAAGAAGAAAATGGGGAAGAGATGGGGAGAAAGAAAGGAGATGGAGAGGGGGAGGAAGGGGGGGGAGGGGGTTCCTCTGAGGTCTACATCTTCAAAACAGTTTATGGAAGTCAGGTGAATCCCTAAACATTATCCAATCGTTCCAGGTCCTGTAAAATTTATCTCCGGTGTCCGCGCCCTCGGCAGCAAGCTCCTCCATCCTACAAATATTTGCCATCTCCATGTACCACTCGGAAATAGGAGGGATTATGGAAGTTTTCCAGTATCTAGGAATGATGGAGCGTGCCGCCGCAAGGCAGAACCGCAGAATATCTCGCTTATGATATGTGATAGCGTGAGGTAAGACGGAGAGGAGTGTTATCTTGGGACAGTTCTCAACTGTTTTCCCAGTTATGAGATGGTAGTTCGAGAGTACTTTTTGCCAGAACTGCTGTATTCCTTCACATTCCCACCAAATGTGAGTCATTGTGCCAACCTCCCGTTCACATCTCCAACACATTGCTGACACCGTAGGGAATATTGAATGAAGCTTAGCTGGAAATTGGTACCATCTCGTCAAGATTTTAAAATTTTTCTCCTGTGTGGCGCACGTAGCTGATAATTTATGTGTGAATAAAAAGCATTTTTCCCATTCAGCTGGTGAGATATGTTGTTTCAGCTCACTTTCCCAAGCCAACTGGTAGCCTCGTTTGCCTGAGGTCCCAAATTCATTGAGAATGCTGTACAGCTGAGAAACCGGGCGTTCAGGCTGATCTTTTTTCGTAAACAGTTTTTCAATGGCGTTGTATGTGTCTCGAACTCGGCCACTGGACCCCAGCGCGGATACAAAGGCCTGCAGCTGGAAAAATTCCAACCACTTCCTTCCCCCGCCCAGATGCTGAGCTTGAAAAAATTGGAGGGACGGAACCTTGCTATCTTGGATCATTTTTAAAAACAATGTAAGCAAGGGTTACTCCAAGCGGAGTCTCCCTTTTTTCCAAAAATTGGGCCCCACACAGACACCTTATCAGTGGCAGCACTTGTACCCTAGTTGCAAACAGGATGTTTTGATTTGCATCAAGCACATTCCAAATCCACAAGCATTTACTCTCCCCAGGATGACACAGGGGTAGTAAATTCCTTTTGGATCCATGACTTGTTCATTTTGATGAACGTCAGTCTGTTCACATTGTCACTGGACAGAAGCGTGCGCTTATCTGTCAGCACACACCCAGCAGCACTGAAGACACGTTCAGAGACAACGCTGGCAGCTGGACACGACAAAATCTCCAAGGCGTAACTGGATAGCTCTGGCCATTTTTCTAGATTTGAAGCCCAAAAGGAGCAAGGCTCCATTTGCAAAGTCATGGCATCGATGTTCATTTGGAGATACTCCTGTATCATCCTCTCCAGCCGTTGACTATGTGTCAGACTTGTTGTCTCTGGTGGCCTTGCAAAGGAGGGTCTAAAAAAATTATGAAAAGATTCCATAAAATTGCTGTTACCAGCACCAGATACGGTCCTACTGGTACGGGTAGACTGTTGAAGATGACGAGACCGTCCCATGTTTGTCAAGTTACAACTGGGAGAATCACTCCCTGCACCTGCACGGTTGTTTGGTGGAAAAGCCGAGCTAAGATCGAGTAACAGCTTCTGCTGATACTCCTGCATACGTGCGTCCCTTTCTATGGCTGGAATTATGTCACAAAATTTGGACTTGTACCGGGGATCTAATAGTGTGGCAATCCAGTAGTCATCATCACTTCTAATTTTGACAATACGAGGGTCATGTTGGAGGTAGTGCAACAAGAAGGCACTCATGTGTCTTGCACAGCCATGCGGACCAAGTCCACGCTGTGTTTGTGGCATAGAGGTGCTAACCGTTCTTTCTTCCTCTGATATCTCCCCCCAACCTCTTTCAACAGAAATTTGACCAAGGTCTCCCTCATCCACTGAGTCTTCCATGTCCATGGACAGTTCGTCCTCCATTTCTTCATGTTCTCCTGCACCTTCCTCAACATTTAGCCTGCTACCATGCGCCCTTGTTGATCCCTGTCCCCAATGGTCCCATGCCTGCCGCGTTGGTGATGATGAACGTCTGGACCTTGGTGATGTTGTTGTGTCTTGCGCATATGAATCCTCCTGTAGTTCCTCCCCTTCCTGTTGTCCCGCCCCCTGACTCCGAATAGTGTTTAGCGTGTGCTCCAGCATGTAAATGACTGGAATTGTCATGCTGATAATGGCATTGTCAGCACTAAACATATTCGTCGCCATGTCGAAACTGTGCAGAAGGGTGCATAGGTCCTTGATCTGAGACCACTCCATCAGGGTGATCTGCCCCACCTCTGCATCTCGTTGGCCCAGGCTATACGTCATGACGTATTGCACCAGGGCTCGGCGGTGCTGCCACAGTCGCTGTAACATGTGGAGAGTTGAATTCCAGCGTGTCGCCACATCGCATTTCAGGCGATGAACCGGCAGGCCGAAAGACTTCTGGAGCGATGCAAGTCGCTCAGCTGCGGCGCTTGAACGGCGGAAGTGAGAAGACAGTTTTCGTGCCCTGTTCAGAAGGCCATCTAGGCCAGGATAGTGTGTTAAGAATTGCTGGACAACAAGGTTCAACACGTGAGCCATACAAGGCACGTGTGTCACCTTGCCCAGGCGAAGGGCCGCACCCAGGTTTGCAGCATTGTCGCACACGGCCTTACCAGGCTGCAGGTTGAGCGGAGACAACCATTTATTAAACTCGGACCGCAGAGCTGACCACAACTCCTCAGCTGTGTGACTCTTATTCCCAAGACATGTCAAGCTAAAGACCGCCTGATGCCGTTGCGCTCTGCTGCTTAGTAATGAGGCGTGCGTGATTCCTTCTGCGCAGTGAGAACGCTGGTGGCCTGACCAGGCAGGCTTGGGGCAGAGGTGGAGGACCCAGATGAGGTGGAGGAGGCAGAAGCAGTTGCGGAACTTGGACAGACAGAGGATTGACACACAAGTCGTGGGGACGGCAAGACTTGTGCAGCAGACCCTTCACCATCTATCACCATAGTTACCCAGTGCCCAGTCAGCGACATGTAACGTCCCTGTCCATGCTTACTGGTCCACGTATCGGTGGTGAAATGCACCCGTTCACACACAGAGTTTCTCAAGGAAGCGGTGATGTTGTGTGCGACATGCTGGTGTAGCGCGGGCACACCTTTCTTAGAGAAGTAGTGGCGACTAGGCATCTGGTACTGGGGCACAGTGACAGACATAAGGTCTCTAAAATCCTGTGTGTCCACTAGGCGGAAAGGCAGCATTTCGGTAGCCAAGAGCTTACAGAGGGATAGAGTCAACCTCTTAGCTTTGTCATGGGTCGCAGGAAGTGGCCTTTTATTTGACCACATCTGAGGGACAGAGATCTGGCTGCTGTGTGTAGATGGTGTTGAGTAGGGTGTCCCTGGAAAAATGCAGGTTTGTGAGGAAAGTGCAGGCGGAGACCTGATGTTGCCTTCATCCAACGTTGGTGCTATCGATGTCTGAGAGAGCTGTACACACTCACTTGTTTCCCCTTCCAAACCAACTGACGACCTACCAAGCAAACTGCCTGTTGTGGTTACAGTGGTGGAAGCTGTGCGTGGAAAAACAGGTGTGACAGCTGTCCCCACAGTCCTAGAAGATGAAGAGCGCGCGGATGCACTGGAAGGGGCAGGCGGTGGATGGTTCGCTCCGCTAGGCCGCATTGCAGCAAGGTGAGCTTCCCACCGGGACATATGATATTTAGTCATGTGACGATTCATGGAAGAAGTTGTCAAACTGCTGAGGTTTTGACCTCTACTAATAGAACCATGACAAATTTTACAGATCACATAATTTGGGCAATCTTTTGCTATGTCAAAAAAGGACCAGGCTAGGCAAGGCTTACAGGGCATGCGACCTGTTGATCCACCCCGACTAGTGCTCAGAGGCAGAGTGGTGGCTGAGGATGCAGTTGTAGACGTGCTACCAGTACTCCGACTCTGTCCAGGAAGGCGCAAGGTAACTTCGTCATCAGTTGCATCCTCCTCCACCACCTCTGTTGACCTCCTCGAGTGCCTCACTGTGGGTTGACAGTAGGTGGGATCTAGAACTTCATCATCAATTGTTGTGTTTGCACTCCCCTCCCCCTCAGACCGAGCCTCTTCTTGCCCTGACCGAATATTTAAAAGTTGTCATCCCAATCGGGTATCTGCGTCTCATCTTCATCAGTATGTTCCTCATTGTCTATAACCACAGGTGTTACAGTTTGTGACAAAGGGTCAACATTATGCTCAGAAACTTGGTCCTCAGGGCCTGAATCAGAGTCACAAAGGTTCTGGGCATCACTGCAGACCATTTCCTGTTCTGTACTCACTGTAGCTTGGGAGCAGACCTCTGATTCCCAGGCTATAGTGTGACTGAACAGCTCTGCAGACTCAGCCATCTCAGTTCCACCATACTGTGCAGGGCTGATGGAGACTTCAGAGCTGGAAGAAAGCAAGTTTGATTGGGATGACAACTCAGAGGACTGGTGTTTTTTGGATGCGGTACTTAAAGTGGCTGAGAGGGCACTTGTTGGACCACTTGAGATCCATTCAAGCATTTTCCTTTTTTGGCCATCATCTACCTTTGTTCCTGTTGTTCGTGTCCGTAAAAAAGGGAGCACATCGGATTGTCCACGGTAAGTAGTAGACATCTTACTTTTGCTGGTAGATGGTCTCTCTTCAGCAGATGATAATGGAGCTTTGCCACCTTCCCCACGGACAAACCCTTTTTTTCCTTTTCCGCCACGCCTCTTCCCCTTTCCACCAGCATCTGTCATTTTGCCACTCATGTTGATTGCGACAAGATTGTGCACTGAAAATGTGGTAGTAAAAATTGAGAGGTGGTGTAGATTACAGCGGGGGTCTAGCTTTATTAACATCAGAATAATAAAGAGTAAATATCCCTGACAATGCAACTACGGCCCTTAAACTGGCAGCATAAATTGCTAGTATAATGGCTTAGTTATAATGAGTTGGAGTGTGCAATGCAGGCAGACGTTCTGCAAATATCTGTGCACTACTGGGACTATACAGAAGTCCAACAGCCACGTTTAGGATGCCACTAGGTACACTCAGTGTTTGCTAGTATAATGGCTTAGTTATAATGAGTTGGAGTGGGCAATGCAGGCAGACGTGCTGCAAATATCTGTGCACTACTGGGACTATACAGAAGTCCAACAGCCACGTTTAGGATGACACTAGGTACACTCAGTGTTTGCTAGTATAATGGCTTAGTAACTATCAGTTTGAGTGTGCAATGCAGGCAGACGTGCTGCAAATATCTGTGCACTACTGGGACTATACAGAAGTCCAACAGCCACGTTTAGGATGCCACTAGGTACACTCAGTGTTTGCTAGTATAATTGGCTTAGTTATAATGAGTTGGAGTGTGCAATGCAGGCAGACGTGCTGCAAATATCTGTGCACTACTGGGACTATACAGAAGTCCAACAGCCACGTTTAGGATGACACTAAGTTCACTCAGTGTTTGCTAGTATAATGGCTTAGTTATAATGAGTTGGAGTGTGCAATGCAGGCAGACGTGCTGCAAATATCTGTGCACTACTGGGACTATACAGAAGTCCAACAGCCACGTTTAGGATGACACTAGGTACACTCAGTGTTTGCTAGTATAATGGCTTAGTTATAATGAGTTGGAGTGTGCAATGCAGGCAGAGGTGCTGCAAATATCTGTGCACTACTGGGACTATACAGAAGTCCAACAGCCACGTTTAGGATGACACTAGGTACACTCAGTGTTTGCTAGTATAATGGCTTAGTTATAATGAGTTGGAGTGTGCAATGCAGGCAGAGGTGCTGCAAATATCTGTGCACTACTGGGACTATACAGAAGTCCAACAGCCACGTTTAGGATGCCACTAGGTACACTCAGTGTTTGCTAGTATAATTGGCTTAGTTATAATGAGTTGGAGTGTGCAATGCAGCCAGACGTGCTGCAAATATCTGTGCACTACTGGGACTATACAGAAGTCCAACAGCCACGTTTAGGATGCCACTAGGTACACTCAGTGTTTGCTAGTATAATGGCTTAGTTATAATGAGTTGGAGTGTGCAGAGGACAGGAGGGTACAGTGCCAGGGTTGTGGGGCTCTGGGTAGAGGAATGGAAGCCTGCCTTTCTATTCCCTCCTAATGGGGAAATGCAGCGAGGAAATCCCTGACCTTAGCTACACAGACGCTGTCTCTGTTTTCAGGACCTGTCACCTATGGCTCTGACCCTGCCGGTACGAGCCCTAAAAGGACTTATAGAAAGTGCTATCCCTAAGCTGTCCAGCGCTGTGTATGGAGCGCATACAGCAGTATCGGCGATAGGACAAACGATGGAGCTGCGCCAGTGATGTCTGACACCAAGGACGCAGAAGAGATAATGGCGTCCGGACGGGCAGATACTCGTTTTTATAATGCAGGGACATGTGACATGGACATCCTATCACACATGCCGTTGCTTCTCTGGCTAAAAGTCCACTTAGCTGTGTGTGTGTCTGGGATTGGCTGCCATAATGGCCCTCCCCACTACACGCGCGCACTTAGGGAAGGAAGACAAGGAAAAAAAAAAAATGGTGCTCGCCATTCCATTATACAAACAGCAGGGATCTGAAGGCGCTGTTCCCGCACACTATACACTGAAATTTCATAATAGTGTGAGTCACAGAGTGACTTACACTATTACAGCGGAAAGCCAGCTAGGAATTAGCTGTTTTTTTTTGCTGCTAGAACCGTTCTCGAACGTTTCTTGAACTATCGAGTTTTTGCAAAAAGCTCGAGTTCTAGTTCGATCTAGAACAGGCCCCAAAATCACTCGAGCCTAGAACTGGAGAACCTCGAACCGCGAACCGCGCTCAACTCTACTTATAACAGGTGCTCACCGCCTTTTTAAGATGGAGGAAATTGTCTTCCTGTGACATCTATAGCTTTCTGCTAAACCAGTCCATGTGCAGATGGTTTCCAGTCTCTTGAATTACTGCATGTTGCTTGGTGTGCAATGGAATTCCTCCTGGCATCTTGTGATTTCCTCCCTGCTTTAGTTTTCCTCCTTATCACTTGTTGTCTGATTACTGAGCATGCTGTGTGACAGAGTTTGGGTTTTCCCTGTTTGGCTATCACTATTGGTGTTGATGTGACGCTCTGGCCTATCAGGTCGTCACAGGGTATTTTGCAATCTGCCCTTCTGCATGGTATCCACATCCTCCTTGGTTACGGGTCCCTGACCTTTGATCTTGCTAAGAACCAGCCACTCGAAATCCTAGGAACACTCTGCACCACACCCACCAGATACACCAATGGGTAGCCTGAAGGGAATAGGGCCGCCCACTTGGGGAGTTGGTTAGGGAGGGTCAGGTGTGTCAGGAGAATTCAGTTGAGTGGTGACTCTCGTGAGGAGAGGACACAAGTCGGTTGGAGGAGGACAGGAGCTGGGCTCCTTGCTAGTACTAGGTGGCAGACGTTGGTCTGGGCCTGGTAGGAGCTTGAACCCCGGTCGCAGGGGATTGTGTCAAGGGGCACGGAACTGCCATGGAGGGCAGCCGGCGGCCTTGAGCTATCTCCAGGCAGGGGCCAGGGCACAATTGGGTACGTGGACCCTAGGTCAGGAAGTAGCTTCAAGCTTCCTAGTAATTCAACCATCGAGGACAGAGCCTTCAAGATCCATTCTCCACCCGCTCCAAAATTGGGGTACTAGCGCAACGAGGGGGATAGGACTTTCCCAATATACAGTCCAGAAAATCCCAAGCTTGAACCCTGAGAGCAAGCTCACTCCGTTAGCCATACTGGTGAGCGGGACCCGACTAGTTCTATACTACAGGAGCCTACCAGTAAAGAGTGTGCCAAGGGAAGGGTCACAGGCTAACAAGCAACACCATCGGGCACGGGATCCAGGTGTGCTCCCTCCCTGCTGCAGTGGTGCTCGAAATTTCGGTTTACAAGTTGTCGGTGTTAGCGTTATTGGACTGAGTGAGTATGCAGTGACCCTTTCCTCCCCAACGGTATCCCCTCACTACCATTACCGAGCCCCGGGGCATTCCCCCTACCCATGGAGGAGTTAAACACCTGGATGCCATCCCATCGCCACTGGGCACTCCCAACAGCAGTGGTGGTACTCCACCTTACCACACACCGTGGGTGGCGTCACGAACTCTAAACACACAACCCTCTGTAAATACACCCTTTTATTTCAAGTGGCCGCACGACCCCTCCCAGGTCCAGAGATCCCTCAAGCCACCGTGGATCTGGATCCGAGCAGTCTTGGCTGCTGACGTTGGGGCGGTACATTGACACACTCCTGCCCCAACCACCTGTGGAGTAGGGAGGGATAGGGTACTAGATTAGGGCTGGTCAGAAGCAGGAGTAGGAAGATGGCTAAGACATTATCACCATCAGCTGTATCTCTGGGATCAAGGGCAGCTATTGCCCCTCTAGCCTGAGGGCATTTAGGAGCCCTGGTCCCCTGTTATCCCTTGCCTCTTAGTGACAAAACTCTGACCAGCTTCCCTGTCACTGCTGAAGAAAAGCATCCACACACCATGATGCTGCCACTGACATATTTAACAATGGAAATGGTGTTCTTAGGTTAATGTGCAACCTCTTTGCTGCATTGCTACTTAGTGCTCTTGTGCTTGGCATATCTTGAAAGATTTGCAGTTGGGTCATACGCTTTCCATTTGTGGCTGATGGATTGAACAGTGCTCTTTGAGATGTTCAGAGCATTGGCTATTTACTATAAGGCTAAGTTCGCACACTGCGTTTTTTTGACGCTGCGTTTTTGTGCGTTTTTGGCCGCTAAAAACGCACAAAAACGCACCTGCGTCGAAAAAACACGATTTGGTGCGTTTTTGGCTGCATTTTGCTGCGTTTTTGATCTCTGCGTTTTGCTGCGTTTTTCCAATGCATTGCATGGGGGGAAAACGCAGAAAAACGCAGGAAAGAATTGACATGTCCATTTTATTTTTCAAGCTCAAAAATGCAGCTTAAAAAAACAGTTGTGTGCAGACTAGAGTTGAGCGCGGTTCGTGGTTCGTGGTTCTCCAGTTCGCGGCTCGAGTGATTTTGGGGCATGTTCTAGATCGAACTAGAACTCGAGCTTTTTGCAAAAGCTCGATAGTTCTAGAAACGTTCGAGAACGGTTCTAGCAGCCAAAAAACAGCTAAATCCTAGCTTGGTTTCTGCTGTAATAGTGTAAGTCACTCTGTGAATCAAACTATTATCACATTTCAGTGTATAGTGTGCGTGAACAGCGCCTTCAGATCACTGCTGTTTCTATAATGGCGATCGCCATTTTTTTTTTTTTTTCTTGTCTTCCTTCCCTAAGCGCGCGCATCTTGTGGGGCGGGCCAGCATGTCAGCCAATCACAGACACACACACACCTAAGTGGACTTTGAGCCAGAGAAGCAACGGCATGTGTGATAGGATCTGCATGTCACATGTCCCTGCATTATAAAACCGGACATTTTCTTCACGAACGCCATTATCTGCCTTCTGCGTCTTTGGTGTCAGACATCAGTGTCGCAGCTCCGTCCTCCTGAGTCCTATAGCCGATACAGCTGTATGCGCTGCATACACAGCGTTAGACAGCTTAGGGAGAGCACATTCTAGCAGTCCTTTTAAGGGCTCAAAGCGGCAGGGTCAGAGAGCCATAAGTGACAGGTCCTGCAAACAGCAACAGCGTCTGTGTAGCCCAGGTCAGGGATTTCCTCCCTGCATTTCACCATTAGGAGGGAATAGAAAGGCAGGCTTCCATTCCTCTACCCAGAGCACCACAATCCTGCCACTGTACCCTCTTGTCCTCTGCACACTCCAACTCATTCTAAGTAAGCCATTATACAAGCAAACATTCAGTGTACCTAGTGGCATCCTATACGTGGCTATTGGACTTTGCTATAGTCCCACTAGTGCAAAGACATTAGCAGAGCACATCTGCCTGCATTGCACACTCCAAGTTTTTTAAACTAAGCAATTTTACTAGCAAACACTCAGTGTACCTAGTGGCATCCTATACGTGGCTATTGGACTTTGCTATAGTCCCACTAGTGCAAAGACATTTGCAGAGCACGTCTGCCTGCATTGCACACTACAACTTTTTTAAACTAAGCAATTTTACTAGCAAACACTCAGTGTACCTAGTGGCATCCTATACGTGGCTATTGGACTTTGCTATAGTCCCACTAGTGCAAAGACATTTGCAGAGCACGTCTGCCTGCATTGCACACTACAACTTTTTTAAACTAAGCAATTTTACTAGCAAACACTCAGTGTACCTAGTGGCATCCTATACGTGGCTATTGGACTTTGCTATAGTCCCACTAGTGCCAAGACATTTGCAGAGCGCATCTGCCTGCGTTGCACACTCCAACTAATTATAACGAAGCCATTATACTAGCAAACACTCAGTGTACCTAGTGGCATCCTATACGTGGCTATTGGACTTTGCTATAGTCCCACTAGTGCAAAGACATTAGCAGAGCACATCTGCCTGCATTGCACACTCCAAGTTTTTTAAACTAAGCAATTTTACTAGCAAACACTCAGTGTACCTAGTGGCATCCTATACGTGGCTATTGGACTTTGCTATAGTCCCACTAGTGCAAAGACATTTGCAGAGCACGTCTGCCTGCATTGCACACTACAACTTTTTTAAACTAAGCAATTTTACTAGCAAACACTCAGTGTACCTAGTGGCATCCTATACGTGGCTATTGGACTTTGCTATAGTCCCACTAGTGCAAAGACATTTGCAGAGCACGTCTGCCTGCATTGCACACTACAACTTTTTTAAACTAATCAATTTTACTAGCAAACACTCAGTGTACCTAGTGGCATCCTAAACGTGGCTATTGGACTTTGCTATAGTCCCACTAGTGCAAAGACATTAGCAGAGCACATCTGCCTGCATTGCACACTCCAAGTTTTTTAAACTAAGCAATTTTACTAGCAAACACTCAGTGTACCTAGTGGCATCCTATACGTGGCTATTGGACTTTGCTATAGTCCCACTAGTGCAAAGACATTTGCAGAGCACGTCTGCCTGCATTGCACACTACAACTTTTTTAAACTAAGCAATTTTACTAGCAAACACTCAGTGTACCTAGTGGCATCCTATACGTGGCTATTGGACTTTGCTATAGTCCCACTAGTGCAAAGACATTTGCAGAGCACGTCTGCCTGCATTGCACACTACAACTTTTTTAAACTAATCAATTTTACTAGCAAACACTCAGTGTACCTAGTGGCATCCTAAACGTGGCTATTGGACTTTGCTATAGTCCCACTAGTGCAAAGACATTAGCAGAGCACATCTGCCTGCATTGCACACTCCAAGTTTTTTAAACTAAGCAATTTTACTAGCAAACACTCAGTGTACCTAGTGGCATCCTATACGTGGCTATTGGACTTTGCTATAGTCCCACTAGTGCAAAGACATTTGCAGAGCGCATCTGCCTGCGTTGCACACTCCAACTAATTATAACGAAGCCATTATACTAGCAAACACTCAGTGTACCTAGTTGTATCCTAAACGTGGCTATTGGACTTTTGTCAATTCACAGTATTGGAACGTTATTTGCAGGACATCTGCCTGCCTTGCACACTCAAACTTTTTTAAACTCAGCCATTATACTAGCAAACACTCACTGTACCTAGTTGTATCCTAAACGTGGCTATTGTACTTTTGTCAATTCACAGTATTGGAACGATATTTGCAGCACGTCTGCCTGCATTGCACACTCAAACTTTTTTAAACTCAGCCATTATACTAGCAAACACTCACTGTACCTAACTGTATCCTAAACGTGGCTATTGTACTTTTGTCAATTCACAGTATTGGAACGTTATTTGCAGCACGTCTGCCTGCATTGCACACTCAAACTTTTTTAAACTCAGCCATTATACTAGCAAACACTCACTGTACCTAGTTGTATCCTAAACGTGGCTATTGTACTTTTGTCAATTCACAGTATTGGAACGTTATTTGCAGGACATCTGCCTGCCTTGCACACTCAAACTTTTTTAAACTCAGCCATTATACTAGCAAACACTCACTGTACCTAGTTGTATCCTAAACGTGGCTATTGTACTTTTGTCAATTCACAGTATTGGAACGTTATTTGCAGGACATCTGCCTGCCTTGCACACTCAAACTTTTTTAAACTCAGCCATTATACTAGCAAACACTCACTGTACCTAGTTGTATCCTAAACGTGGCTATTGTACTTTTGTCAATTCACAGTATTGGAACGTTATTTGCAGGACGTCTGCCTGCATTGCACACTCAAACTTTTTTAAACTCAGCCATTATACTAGCAAACACTCACTGTACCTAGTTGTATCCTAAACGTGGCTATTGTACTTTTGTCAATTCACAGTATTGGAACGTTATTTGCAGCACGTCTGCCTGCATTGCACACTCAAACTTTTTTAAACTCAGCCATTATACTAGCAAACACTCACTGTACCTAGTTGTATCCTAAACGTGGCTATTGTACTTTTGTCAATTCACAGTATTGGAACGTTATTTGCAGGACGTCTGCCTGCATTGCACACTCAAACTTTTTTAAACTCAGCCATTATACTAGCAAACACTCACTGTACCTAGTTGTATCGTAAACGTGGCTATTGTACTTTTGTCAATTCACAGTATTGGAACGTTATTTGCAGGACATCTGCCTGCCTTGCACACTCAAACTTTTTTAAACTCAGCCATTATACTAGCAAACACTCACTGTACCTAGTTGTATCCTAAACGTGGCTATTGTACTTTTGTCAATTCACAGTATTGGAACGTTATTTGCAGGACGTCTGCCTGCATTGCACACTCAAACTTTTTTAAACTCAGCCATTATACTAGCAAACACTCACTGTACCTAGTTGTATCCTAAACGTGGCTATTGTACTTTTGTCAATTCACAGTATTGGAACGTTATTTGCAGCACGTCTGCCTGCATTGCACACTCAAACTTTTTTAAACTCAGCCATTATACTAGCAAACACTCACTGTACCTAGTTGTATCCTAAACGTGGCTATTGTACTTTTGTCAATTCACAGTATTGGAACGTTATTTGCAGGACATCTGCCTGCCTTGCACACTCAAACTTTTTTAAACTCAGCCATTATACTAGCAAACACTCACTGTACCTAGTTGTATCCTAAACGTGGCTATTGTACTTTTGTCAATTCACAGTATTGGAACGTTATTTGCAGGACGTCTGCCTGCATTGCACACTCAAACTTTTTTAAACTCAGCCATTATACTAGCAAACACTCACTGTACCTAGTTGTATCCTAAACGTGGCTATTGTACTTTTGTCAATTCACAGTATTGGAACGTTATTTGCAGCACGTCTGCCTGCATTGCACACTCAAACTTTTTTAAACTCAGCCATTATACTAGCAAACACTCACTGTACCTAGTTGTATCCTAAACGTGGCTATTGTACTTTTGTCAATTCACAGTATTGGAACGTTATTTGCAGGACGTCTGCCTGCATTGCACACTCAAACTTTTTTAAACTCAGCCATTATACTAGCAAACACTCACTGTACCTAGTTGTATCCTAAACGTGGCTATTGTACTTTTGTCAATTCACAGTATTGGAACGTTATTTGCAGCACGTCTGCCTGCATTGCACACTCAAACTTTTTTAAACTCAGCCATTATACTAGCAAACACTCACTGTACCTAGTTGTATCCTAAACGTGGCTATTGTACTTTTGTCAATTCACAGTATTGGAACGTTATTTGCAGGACATCTGCCTGCATTGCACACTCAAACTTTTTTAAACTCAGCCATTATACTAGCAAACACTCACTGTACCTAGTTGTATCCTAAACGTGGCTATTGTACTTTTGTCAATTCACAGTATTGGAACGTTATTTGCAGGACATCTGCCTGCCTTGCACACTCAAACTTTTTTAAACTCAGCCATTATACTAGCAAACACTCACTGTACCTAGTTGTATCCTAAACGTGGCTATTGTACTTTTGTCAATTCACAGTATTGGAACGTTATTTGCAGGACGTCTGCCTGCATTGCACACTCAAACTTTTTTAAACTCAGCCATTATACTAGCAAACACTCACTGTACCTAGTTGTATCCTAAACGTGGCTATTGTACTTTTGTCAATTCACAGTATTGGAACGTTATTAGCAGCACGTCTGCCTGCATTGCACACTCAAACTTTTTTAAACTCAGCCATTATACTAGCAAACACTCACTGTACCTAGTTGTATCCTAAACGTGGCTATTGTACTTTTGTCAATTCACAGTATTGGAACGTTATTTGCAGCACGTCTGCCTGCATTGCACACTCAAACTTTTTTAAACTCAGCCATTATACTAGCAAACACTCACTGTACCTAGTTGTATCCTAAACGTGGCTATTGTACTTTTGTCAATTCACAGTATTGGAACGTTATTTGCAGCACGTCTGCCTGCATTGCACACTCAAACTTTTTTAAACTCAGCCATTATACTAGCAAACACTCACTGTACCTAGTTGTATCCTAAACGTGGCTATTGTACTTTTGTCAATTCACAGTATTGGAACGTTATTTGCAGCACGTCTGCCTGCATTGCACACTCAAACTTTTTTAAACTCAGCCATTATACTAGCAAACACTCACTGTACCTAGTTGTATCCTAAACGTGGCTATTGTACTTTTGTCAATTCACAGTATTGGAACGTTATTTGCAGGACATCTGCCTGCCTTGCACACTCAAACTTTTTTAAACTCAGCCATTATACTAGCAAACACTCACTGTACCTAGTTGTATCCTAAACGTGGCTATTGTACTTTTGTCAATTCACAGTATTGGAACGTTATTTGCAGGACATCTGCCTGCATTGCACACTCAAACTTTTTTAAACTCAGCCATTATACTAGCAAACACTCACTGTACCTAGTTGTATCCTAAACGTGGCTATTGTACTTTTGTCAATTCACACTACTGGAAATCTATGTGCAGCACCTCTGCATGACAACCTCGTGCTCTGTTTTTAATAAGCTATAATGATAGCACAAAATACTGCCATTTTGTGGCATCATAGAACTGGCTGTTGTATTCCATTAGTGCCCCCTGGTGACAAGCTATTTCTAGCACCTCTACATCACACCCTCATGCACATTTTGCTACGCTAATGTTATAGCAAACTCATGGAATTCATTGCTGCATTTCATAATTCGGAGGGATAGAAAGTCAGGCTTCCTTTAGCTTTTCCTTCTGTTCATAGACAGCATCTCCAAGACAAATTTCCCCTCCACGTCTAAGTGTGGAGAGGCAGCTAGTGCGCATGCGTGTGCCGATGTACCCCAGCTGCAGCATAATTACAGTGTTTCGCCTAGTGAGTATGCTCAGCCTGACTGTGCCATTCCTGATGCTAAGTTTTCATTTCGGGATACAGCGCATGCTCCCACACTAAGTGTGAAAAGCCTCTTTGCACAGGTGCTTGCATTCCGTGCCGGGTATAAGTCCTGTTTTGTGCATAGACACCATGCTAAAGCTGATAGTCTTTTTTCAGAGACTGTATTTCATGCTACTGAGCATGCTCAGGCACTTCCTGCATCAGAGACTAGGTCCGGTAATGAACTCTTTGGCCCTGGCCCTGATGTGGGGGTCCCATATAGACCACAGGGCATCAGGTGTCCTCCCAAATGGCTTGCAGAGGCCCACACCTATGACTTGTCACCGCATTATTGATGCTCAGACGATGACTGGTGAGGTGTTTGGGTCATGGCAGCCATGAGGTCATCATTGAAGTTGCGTTTCCAAATAGGACGCTAGTTATGCCACTCATGACGTGTCACTCTACTTTTGTCTCCAGGAGGTGCATTGTGGTTCACCCTGGTTTGGGGCGGACCCAGGTTATAAAAGGGGCTGGAGCCAACAAGGAGGTGCGCAGTCTTCTATTATGCTCCGAAAGAGCACACCTCCATGTGTTGAACCCATTGCGGCTTTAGGCCAGAGGTAGGCAGGGATCGGGTGGTGGATGCAGGCCACCACCACAGTTGGTAACGCAGAACGGTTAAGACCAGCTCCTGTCCTAACAGTCCTGCTTGTGCAGCCCAGTGGCATTAACAGGCCTGCTGCTGCTGATGCGCCTGCTGTCCACAGGTGTGGCCCCTACGCACACGGTCAGCGTACTCAATGGCCCCTGTGTTGTTAACAGGGAGTTCCTGGGCTGGGTGGGCATGTGGACCCTGTGACGCTAACAGGGCTCACAGTCTCCAGATCCGAATGGCGTCTAACTCGGTTCAGGCTACTATTAGTTTCATAGCCACACAGCTCTGTATCCTCCACCAAACCTTCAAGTTGCCAACCTCTCCTTTTCCAACTGGGAGCACGGTGGACACTGACTGCTGATGGGGATATATACCTTTCTCTTTCTTTTCTTATTAATTTTCGTTATATAGCGGTCACAGATTATATACCACTTTATCCAAATCTGCCAGTCCCACTGTAACAGATGTTGTTTCTTCAGCAAATGTTACAGTTGCTTAACCACCAAATCCACGGACCAAAACTTTTTTCCCCTTTCCAACACACCTGTTCCCCTTTCCAACAGCATCTGTCCTTTTTCAACTCATTTTGGGATATGACCAAAAGTGCAACTGTGCAGGGACACCGTACTCAACGCCATCTCAGCACAGCAGCCATCCCTCGGTCCCTCCGATGTGGACAAGTAAAAGACCATTTCCTCCTATCCATGACAAAGCGTTGAGATTCACTCTGTGCAGCACTGGTGTTTAGTGGACAAGTAGATCTAAGATTGCGTACCACATTCTGGAGATACTCCTGTATACGTGCGTCTATTTCTATGGCAGGAATTAGTTCGCCAAATTTTGTCTTGTACCGGGGATCTAACAGTGTGGCAACCCAGTATTCAGGATTAGTTCAAATTCATACAATCCGAGGGTCATGTAGGTAGTGCAGCAAGAAGGCGCTCATGTGTCTTGTGCATCCAGGAGGACCAAGTCCTTGGTGTGTTGGTGGCAGAGAGGTGAGAATCGTGCATCCTTCCTCTGCCCTCTCCCCCCAACCTCGCACAACCGAAATGTGAGCAAGCTCTCACTCATCTGCTGAGTCTTCCATGCCCATCGCCAGTTCGTCCTCCATTTCTTCATGGGCTCCTGCACTTTCATCAACACTTTTTGCTGATACTATGCGCCCTTGTTAATCCCTCTCCCTCACCATGACTGCCGCATAGGTGCCGCTGACCATCTGGACCTCGTAGATCTTGTTATCCCTTCCGCATATGACTCCTCCTGTACTTCCTCCCCTTCCTCTTGTCCCAACACCTGACTCCGAATAATAATTACAGTGTGCTCCATCATGTAGATGACCAGAATTGTCACGCTGAGAATGACATTGCCAGTGCTAAACATCTTCGTCGACATTTCAAAACTGTGTAGCAGGGTGCATAGGTCCTTGATCTGACACCACTCCAGCAGCGTGATCTGCACCACCTCTGGATCAAGTTATCCCAGGCTATATGTCTTACCGTATTTCAGCAGGGCTCTGCGGTGCTGCCACACACGCTGCAACATGTGCAGATTCCAATTCCTGCGTGTCGAAACATCGCATTTACGGCGTTTAACTGCCAGACCCTAAGACTTCCGGAGTGATGAAAGTTGTTGAGCTGCTGTGTGCGCACGATGGAAGTGAGCACATAGCGAGCGTGCCCACTGCACAAGGCCATGTAGGCCGTGATGGTGTTTTAAAAATTGCTGGCGAATTCGGTTCAACACGTGAGCCCTAAAAGGCACGTGTGTCACATTGCCCTGAGGATGGCCCGCAGCCAGGTTTGCATCATTGCCGCACACGGCTGTTAAGTCACCAACGGAGTCCGCTCCGTCAATTTGTACTCCGGTCGCCAGGTGACAACGTGTTCCTTTTATGAATAGTGCTGATGATGGGAGAGTAGTCGATGCCAGCGGCGCAGGTGGACGCAGGTTATGCTCACCCACTGGGCTGCATTACCTTGACAGATGCAGAATCTCTGGCTGAATGTAGCTGGTGGGTATCTCACAGATGAAATACCATCATTCAGCTACAACCAATGGGAAGACACCACACCCTTTTTTATGCCCATCCTGTCTGCAGACCACTGCCAGACATAGCTATGAACCTCTGGTTAATTTTACCCCCAGTTCAGTTTTATGATTTTGTGTGCTTGTTACCTGACTACTTTTCCTGCTTGCTGTTTATGTACCTTGTTGGCCGATACGCATTTCACCTCTGCTTGTTTTCTGATTCTTTCCTGGCCGTCCCATTCTGTTCCTGTTCCTCAATTAATGTTTTGACCCTGCCTGACTACTATTCTCTGTAATAGCGGTGTGACTCACATTTCCCATACATTTCAAAGTAAAACTTTGACCGCCTGATGGCATTGAGCTCTGCTGCCAGCATAGTAAGGAGGTGTGTGGTAGTCCTTGTGCGCAGTTGCAAGGAAGGGTGGCCTGACCACACAGGGTTTGCGCCAAGGTAGAGGACCCACACGAGGTTGAAGAGGCAGAAGCAGTGTATTAACTTCTACATACAGAACAAGGATTGAAACAACTCGTGGGGACGGCAAGACTTGTACAGCAGACCCTTCTCCATCTCTCACCATAGTTTGCCAGTGCCCAGTCAGTGACATGTAATGACCCTGTCTATGCTTACTGGTCCAAGTATCTGTGTTGAAATGCACCCTGTCGCACACAGATTTTCTCAAGGAAGTGGTGATGTTGTGTGCGACATGCTGGTGTAGCGCGGGCATGCTTTTCTTGGAGAAGCAGTGGTGATTGGGCATCTGGTACTGGGGCACAGCGACAGACATAAGGTCTGTAAAATCCTGTGTGTCCACTACGCGTAAAGGCAGCATTTCGGTAGCCAACAGCTTACAGAGGGATAGAGTCAACCACTTAGCTTTGTCATGGGTCGCAGTAAGTGGCCTTTTATTTGACCACATCTGAGGGACAGAGATCTGGCTGCTGTCTGTAGACGGTGTTGAGTAGGGTGTCCCTGGAAAAATGCAGGTTTGTGAGAAAAGTGCAGGCGGAGACATGATGTTGCCTTCATCTTGCCTTCAGATCTGTTCATCTTGTATCATTTTTAAAAAACACAGCAAGCAAGGGTTACTCCAAGCGGAGTCTACCTTTTTTCCCCAAATTGGGCACACAGACACCCCATCAGTGGCAGGACTTGTGCCCTAGTTGCAAACAGGATGTTTTGATTTGCATCAAGCACATTCCAAATCCACAAGCATTTACTCTCCCCAGGATGACACAGGGGTAGTAAATTCCTTCTGGATCCATGACTTGTTCATTTTGATGAACGTCAGTCTGTCCACATTGTCACTGGACAGACGCGTGCGCTTATCTGTCAGCACACACCCAGCAGCACTGAAGACACGTTCAGAGACAACGCTGGCAGCTGGACACGACAAAATCTTCAAGGCGTAACTGGAGAGCTCTTGACATTTTTCTAGATTTGAAGCACAAAAGGAGCAAGGCTCCATTTGCAAAGTCATTGCATCGATGTTCATTTGGAGATACTCCTGTATCATCCTCTCCATCCGTTGACTATGTGACACACTTGATGTCTCTGGTGGCCTTGCAAAGGAGGGTCTAAAAAAATTATGAAAAGATTCCATAAAATTGCTGTTACCAGCACCAGATACGGTCCTACTGGTACGGGTAGACTGTTGAAGATGACGAGGCCGTCCCATGTTTGTCAAGTTACAACTGGGAGAATCACTCCCTTCACCTGCACGGTTGTTTGGTGGAAAAGCCGAGCTAAGATCGAGTAACAGCTTCTGCTGATACTCCTGCATACGTGCGTCCCTTTCTATGGGTGGAATTATGTCACAAAATTTGGACTTGTCCCGGGGATCTAATAGTGTGGCAAGCCAGTAGTCATCATCACTTCTAATTTTGACAATACGAGGGTCATGTTGGAGGTAGTGCAACAAGAAGGCACTCATGTGTCTTGCGCAGCCATGCGGACCAAGTCCACGCTGTGTTTGTGGCATAGAGGTGCTAACCGTTCTTTCTTCCTCTGTCATCTCCCCCCAACCTCTTTCAACTTAAATTTGACCAAGGTCCCCCTCATCAGCTGAGTCTTCCATGTCCATGGACAGTTCGTCCTCCATATCTTCATGTCCTCCTGCACCTTCCTCAACATCTCGCCTGCTACCATGCGCCCTTGTTGATCCCTGTCCCCCATGGTCCCATGCCTGCCGCGTTGGTGATGATGAACGTCTGGACCTTGGTGATGTTGTTGTGTCTTGCGCATATGAATCCTCCTGTAGTTCCTCCCCTTCCTGTTGTCCCACCCCCTGACTCCGAATAGTGTTTAGCGTGTGCTCCAGCATGTAAATGACTGTAATCGTCATGCTGATAATGGCATTGTCAGCGCTAAACATATTCGTCGCCATGTCGAAACTGTGCAGAAGGGTGCATAGGTCCGTAATCTGAGATCACTCCATCAGGGTGATCTGCCCCACCTCTGCATCTCGTTGGCCCAGGCTATACGTCATGACGTATTGCACCAGGGCTCTGCGGTGCTGCCACAGTCGCTGTAACATGTGGAGAGTTGAATTCCAGCGTGTCGCCACATCGCATTTCAGGCGATGAACCGGCAGGCCGAAAGACTTCTGGAGCGATGCAAGTCGCTCAGCTGCGGCGCTTGAACGGCGGAAGTGAGCACTGCAGACAGTTTCCGTGCCCTGGTCAGAAGGCCATCTAGGCCGGGATAGTGTGTTAAAAATTGCTGGACAACAAGGTTCAACACGTGAGCCATACAAGGCACGTGTGTCACCTTGCCCAGGCGAAGGGCCGCACCCAGGTTTGCAGCATTGTCGCACATGGCCTTACCAGGCTGCAGGTTGAGTGGAGACAACCATTTATTAAACTCGGACCGCAGAGCTGACCACAACTCCTCAGCTGTGTGACTCTTATTCCCAAGACATGTCAAGCTAAAGACCGCCTGATGCCGTTGCGCTCTGCTGCCAGCATAGTAATAAGGGGTGCGTGATTCCTTCTGCGCAGTGAGAACGCTGGTGGCCTGACCAGGCAGGCTTGGGGCGGAGGTGGAGGACCCAGATGAGGTGGAGGATGCAGAAGCAGTGGCGGAACTTGGACAGACAGAGGATTGACACACAAGTCGTGGGGACGGCAAGACTTGTGCAGCAGACCCTTCACCATCTATCACCATAGTTACCCAGTGCCCAGTCAGCGACATGTAACGTCCCTGTCCATGCTTACTGGTCCAAGTATCGGTGCTGAAATTCACCCGTTCACACACAGAGTTTCTCAAGGAAGCGGTGATATTGTGTGCGACATGCTGGTGTAGCGCGGGCACACCTTTCTTAGAGAAGTAGTGGCGACTAGGCATCTGGTACTGGGGCACAGCGACAGATATAAGGTCTCTAAAATCCTGTGTGTCCACTAGGCGGAAAGGCAGCATTTCTGTAGCCAACAGCTTACAGAGGGATAGAGTCAACCTCTTCGCTTTGTCATGGGTCGAAGGAAGTGGCCTTTTATTTGACCACATCTGAGGGACAGAGATCTGGCTGCTGTGTGTAGACGGTGTTGAGTAGGGTGTCCCTGGAAAAATGCAGCTTTGGGAGGAAAGTGCAGGCGGAGACATGATGTTGCCTTCATCCAAAGTTGGTGCTATCGATGTCTGAGAGAGCTGTACACACTCACTTGTTTCCCCTTCCAAACCAACTGACGACCTACCAAGCAAACTGCCTGTTGCGGTTACAGTGGTGGAAGTTGTGGGTGGAAAAACAGGTGTGACAGCTGTCCCCACAGTCCTAGAAGATGACGAGCGCGCGGATGCCCTGGAAGGGGCAGGCGGTGGATGGTTGGCTCCACTAGGCCGCATTGCAGCACGGTGAGCTTCCCACCAGGCCATATGATATTTATTCATGTGACGATTCATGGAAGAAGTTGTCAAACTGCTGAGGTTTTGACCTCTACTAAGATAACCATGGCAAATGTTACAGATCACATAATTTGGCCGATCTTTGTTTATGTCAAAAAAGGACCAGGCTAGGCAAGGCTTAGAGGCCATGCGACCTGTTGATCCACCCCGAATAATGCTCAGAGGCAGAGTGGTGGCTGAGGATGCAGTTGTAGACGTGCTACCAGTGCTCCGACTGTGTCCAGGAAGGCGCCAGGTTACTTCGACGTCGGTTGCATCCTCCTCCACCGCCTCTATTGACCTCCTTGAGTGTCTGACTGTGGGTTGACAGTAGGTGGGATCTAGAACTTCATCATCAATTGTTGTGTTTGCACTCCCCTCCCCCTCAGACCGAGTTTCTTCTTGCCCTGACCGAATATTTAAGTTGTCATCCCAATCGGGTATCTGCGTCTCATCTTCATCAGTATGTTCCTCATTGCCTATAACCACAGTTGTTGGAAAGGCAGCATTTTGGTAGCCAACAGTTTGCATTTTATGAAAGTCAACCTCCAAGCCATGTCATGCCCTTCTAAAAGCATGTATAACACAGCGAGGGGACTCCAACCACAGTCTCCCTCGTTGCCACTCACTGGGCCACACACACCCCACTTGACTGGCATCGGTTGAGCCCCCTTTTGAAAAAGAAAAAGATGCTTTGCATGAAGCACTCTCAAAAATACGCGTGCCTTTCCCGTCCCCTGGCTGACCCCGGGGAAGAAAAGTCCTCTGAGAGCCATGACTTGTTCATCTTGGTTCTTTTAGAAACACAGCGAGGGGACTCCAACCACAGTCTCCCTCGTTGCCACTCACTGGGCCACACACACCCCACTTGACTGGCATCGGTTGAGCCCCCTTTTGAAAAAGAAAAAGATGCTTTGCATGAAGCACTCTCAAAAATACGCGTGCCTTTCCCGTCCCCTGGCTGACCCCGGGGAAGAAAAGTCCTCTGAGAGCCATGACTTGTTCATCTTGGTTCTTTTAGAAACACAGCGAGGGGACTCCAACCACAGTCTCCCTCGTTGCCACTCACTGGGCCACACACACCCCACTTGACTGGCATCGGTTGAGCCCCCTTTTGAAAAAGAAAAAGATGCTTTGCATGAAGCACTCTCAAAAATACGCGTGCCTTTCCCGTCCCCTGGCTGACCCCGGGGAAGAAAAGTCCTCTGAGAGCCATGACTTGTTCATCTTGGTTCTTTTAGAAACACAGCGAGGGGACTCCAACCACAGTCTCCCTCGTTGCCACTCACTGGGCCACACACACCCCACTTGACTGGCATCGGTTGAGCCCCCTTTTGAAAAAGAAAAAGATGCTTTGCATGAAGCACTCTCAAAAATACGCGTGCCTTTCCCGTCCCCTGGCTGACCCCGGGGAAGAAAAGTCCTCTGAGAGCCATGACTTGTTCATCTTGGTTCTTTTAGAAACACAGCGAGGGGACTCCAACCACAGTCTCCCTCGTTGCCACTCACTGGGCCACACACACCCCACTTGACTGGCATCGGTTGAGCCCCCTTTTGAAAAAGAAAAAGATGCTTTGCATGAAGCACTCTCAAAAATACGCGTGCCTTTCCCGTCCCCTGGCTGACCCCGGGGAAGAAAAGTCCTCTGAGAGCCATGACTTGTTCATCTTGGTTCTTTTAGAAACACAGCGAGGGGACTCCAACCACAGTCTCCCTCGTTGCCACTCACTGGGCCACACACACCCCACTTGACTGGCATCGGTTGAGCCCCCTTTTGAAAAAGAAAAAGATGCTTTGCATGAAGCACTCTCAAAAATACGCGTGCCTTTCCCGTCCCCTGGCTGACCCCGGGGAAGAAAAGTCCTCTGAGAGCCATGACTTGTTCATCTTGGTTCTTTTAGAAACACAGCGAGGGGACTCCAACCACAGTCTCCCTCGTTGCCACTCACTGGGCCACACACACCCCACTTGACTGGCATCGGTTGAGCCCCCTTTTGAAAAAGAAAAAGATGCTTTGCATGAAGCACTCTCAAAAATACGCGTGCCTTTCCCGTCCCCTGGCTGACCCCGGGGAAGAAAAGTCCTCTGAGAGCCATGACTTGTTCATCTTGGTTCTTTTAGAAACACAGCGAGGGGACTCCAACCACAGTCTCCCTCGTTGCCACTCACTGGGCCACACACACCCCACTTGACTGGCATCGGTTGAGCCCCCTTTTGAAAAAGAAAAAGATGCTTTGCATGAAGCACTCTCAAAAATACGCGTGCCTTTCCCGTCCCCTGGCTGACCCCGGGGAAGAAAAGTCCTCTGAGAGCCATGACTTGTTCATCTTGGTTCTTTTAGAAACACAGCGAGGGGACTCCAACCACAGTCTCCCTCGTTGCCACTCACTGGGCCACACACACCCCACTTGACTGGCATCGGTTGAGCCCCCTTTTGAAAAAGAAAAAGATGCTTTGCATGAAGCACTCTCAAAAATACGCGTGCCTTTCCCGTCCCCTGGCTGACCCCGGGGAAGAAAAGTCCTCTGAGAGCCATGACTTGTTCATCTTGGTTCTTTTAGAAACACAGCGAGGGGACTCCAACCACAGTCTCCCTCGTTGCCACTCACTGGGCCACACACACCCCACTTGACTGGCATCGGTTGAGCCCCCTTTTGAAAAAGAAAAAGATGCTTTGCATGAAGCACTCTCAAAAATACGCGTGCCTTTCCCGTCCCCTGGCTGACCCCGGGGAAGAAAAGTCCTCTGAGAGCCATGACTTGTTCATCTTGGTTCTTTTAGAAACACAGCGAGGGGACTCCAACCACAGTCTCCCTCGTTGCCACTCACTGGGCCACACACACCCCACTTGACTGGCATCGGTTGAGCCCCCTTTTGAAAAAGAAAAAGATGCTTTGCATGAAGCACTCTCAAAAATACGCGTGCCTTTCCCGTCCCCTGGCTGACCCCGGGGAAGAAAAGTCCTCTGAGAGCCATGACTTGTTCATCTTGGTTCTTTTAGAAACACAGCGAGGGGACTCCAACCACAGTCTCCCTCGTTGCCACTCACTGGGCCACACACACCCCACTTGACTGGCATCGGTTGAGCCCCCTTTTGAAAAAGAAAAAGATGCTTTGCATGAAGCACTCTCAAAAATACGCGTGCCTTTCCCGTCCCCTGGCTGACCCCGGGGAAGAAAAGTCCTCTGAGAGCCATGACTTGTTCATCTTGGTTCTTTTAGAAACACAGCGAGGGGACTCCAACCACAGTCTCCCTCGTTGCCACTCACTGGGCCACACACACCCCACTTGACTGGCATCGGTTGACCCCCTTTTGAAAAAGAAAAAGATGCTTTGCATGAAGCACTCTCAAAAATACGCATGCCTTTCCCGTCCCCTGGCTGACCCCGGGGAAGAAAAGTCCTCTGAGAGCCATGACTTGTTCATCTTGGTTCTTTTAGAAACACAGCGAGGGGACTCCAACCACAGTCTCCCTCGTTGCCACTCACTGGGCCACACACACCCCACTTGACTGGCATCGGTTGAGCCCCCTTTTGAAAAAGAAAAAGATGCTTTGCATGAAGCACTCTCAAAAATACGCGTGCCTTTCCCGTCCCCTGGCTGACCCCGGGGAAGAAAAGTCCTCTGAGAGCCATGACTTGTTCATCTTGGTTCTTTTAGAAACACAGCGAGGGGACTCCAACCACAGTCTCCCTCGTTGCCACTCACTGGGCCACACACACCCCACTTGACTGGCTGTAATACTTATTATATGTTCTGAGGATTTCGATAGCGTAGGGCAATGATCAGCAGAGACGAGTTTTTGATACAAGATGTTTTATAATCTGTAACCACGGTAGATAACAACGGAACAAACACAGCAGTACAAATACACAAATCCCTTCCCGAAACGGAGCGGAGGGAATTCCCGGGGCCACGCACCGGACTCCCCAGGGAGACCACCAGAGCGAACCCCTATACAGGGACTGTCCGGCAATCACCCCGGAAGGCCTAAATGCGCAGCAGCCGGGACACAATGGGCAAGCGGTAAAAGTCCAGGAGTGTCCGTACGGGATGATTGTCCAGAGTGGTTACGAACCAGAGAGAACCGGGCAGAGTGCTGACCGAAGATGGCAGACGGAATCCGGGCACAGCTTGAGAAACCGGGTAAGGTCCAGAGTCGGTCGGTCGGTAGTCTTTTAGGAGGATCCAAAAGCAATCAGGATTAGCAGCAGCAAAGCAGGAGCACACAGCAAGCAGTATACTCAGGCACTGGACTGGGCTGAGAGGCGGCCTTTTAAGCAGCTGGACAGGAAGTAGGGCAACAGAACCTTAAACTCCATGTTAACTGAGGGCAAGCTCATTCAAAAGAGAACTGGAAAACCTGGAAACCTGACATTACTCCCCCCCCCAGAGACGGCCTCAGGACGGATCAGGGCCCGGCTTGTCCGGGAACCGTCGATGAAACTGAGCGATCTTCCGGGGTGCCCGAATGTTACCCACCGGTTCCCAGGAATCGTCCTCGGGGGCGTACCCCTGCCAACGTACCAGATATTGAAGCCGACGACGATGGAGCCGGGAGTCAATAATGTCCTCAACCACGAACTGCTCCTCGCCGTCGACCATCACAGGCGGAGGAGGAGGCACAACACGACCACGAAACGTATTAGGGGAGACAGGTTTGAGGAGAGACACATGAAAGACCGGGTGTACCTTTAGATGGTGCGGCAACCGTAGCCGACAGGCCACAGGGCTCACGATCCCGGTGATCTTAAATGGACCGATGAATTTTTGTCCCAGCTTCTGCGAAGGAACACCCAATCTCAGGTTTTTGGTGGACAACCATACAGAGTACCCTACCTTGTACATGGGTGCCGGTTTCCGGTGAGTGTCGGCCGACCTCTTGTAACGCTCCTGGGCCGTAGCCACAGTGTCCTTCAGAACCTCCAGATTTTGTCGTAGCTCTGTCAATCTGTCCTCCACCGCTGGCACCGAAACCGCAACCGGTGACCTAGGCAAAACATTCGGATGGTAACCCAAGTTAGCGAAAAAGGGCGTTACCTTAGTGGAGCTGCTCTGAGTGTTGTTATATGAGAACTCCGCCAACGGAAGCATCTTCAACCAATCGTCTTGGAGATGGCTGACATAACATCGAAGGTATTGTTCCAGGGTTTGATTCGTCCGTTCGGTTTGCCCATTTGTCTGAGGATGGTATGCAGAAGACAAACAGACATCAATCTGGAGTGCCGTACAAAACCCCTTCCAGAATCTAGACGTGAACTGCACGCCCCGGTCAGAGATGATCTCGTCTGGTACCCCATGCAATCGGAATACATTCTGGATAACCAAATCCACTGTCTCTGCGGCTGAGGGAAGACCGGTACACGGAATGAAGTGAGCAGCTTTAGTCAATCGATCTACCACCACTAAAATGGTATTGTGTCCGCATGAGACTGGCAACTCCACAATAAAATCCATGGAGATAGACCCCCAAGGGCGAGATGGCACGGGTAACGGTTGGAGGAGTCCCGTAGGAGCCACACGAGGGACCTTGCACCGGGCACAAACCACACATGAGTGGACATAGTCCTTCACATCCTTTAAACAAGTAGGCCACCAGAAAAAACGGCTCAGAAATTCTTGCGTCTTCTGTACCCCCCTATGACCAGCCAACACGGAGTCATGGACCAACTTGAGAACCCGAAGTCTTACGGCCTCCGGGACATAAATGCGTCGCTCTCTCAACCACACACCATTCCGAAGAACAAGAGTTACATCATTCGGGGGGGCAGCAAGAAATACGTCACCATCATAGGCCAGCTTGATGTCCTTCCACAAGTCCCGGTCCTGGAGTACTCCAACGAAATTGGCATCCGATAACACGGTCTGAGACGGGGTTCCAGGCACGGAGTCCACGGCGTGGATTCGGGACAAGGCATCGGCTTTCCCATTACGTGAACCTGGACGGTATGTAACGATAAAATTGAATTGGTTAAGAAATAGGCTCCAACGGGCTTGCCGTGGAGACAGGCACCTGGCAGACTTAAGAAATTCCAGATTACGATGATCCGTGAGTACTATCACTTGCTGCGCGGCTCCCTGTAAGTGGTGTCTCCATTCCTTGAAAGCGGCAATAATCGCCAATAATTCCTTGTCCGCAATGTCGTAGTTCCTTTCTGCAGGGGACAACCGGCGGGAAAAGAAGGCACACGGATGCAAGAGACTCTTGTCCCCGGTCCTTTGAGAAAGAATGGCCCCTAATGCATAGTCGGAAGCGTCGACCTCCACGATAAAGGGAAGTGCGGGATTCGGATGGACTAATATTGGCGCTGAGGTAAAACATACCTTGAGACGCTGGAATGCTTCCTGGGCCTGGGCGGACCACACAAACTTCTGTCCTTTCTTGGTTAACAGAGTGATGGGACGGACAATCTCTGAAAAGTTACGGATAAAGCGTCGGTAAAAGTTGGCAAAACCGACAAAGCGTTGTACCTCCTTGATGTTTCCCGGTTCCGGCCAGTCCAGAATGGCTTGTATCTTGCTAGATTCCATGTTTAGTCCCTGAGGAGAGATGACATAACCTAAGAATTGTATTTGTGAGCAGTGGAACTCGCATTTCTCCAGCTTAATGTACAGGTGGTTTTCCCTCAGACGGGTAAGTACGGTCTTGACGTGCTCCTGGTGTTCCTGTAGAGAATCAGAAAAGATTAGGATATCGTCCAGATAGATCACCATGAATTGGTCCATGATATCCCTAAAAATATCGTTAACTAGATGTTGAAATGCCGCGGGAGCGTTACAAAGTCCAAAAGGCATCACTAGGTACTCAAAATGTCCGTACCGACATCGGAACGCGGTCTTCCACTCGTCTCCGGGACGTATACGAAGCAGATTATATGCCCCACGGAGGTCTAATTTGGTGAATATTTTTGCCTGTTGGACCCTCTCCAATAGCTCAGGAATCAACGGTAACGGATACCGGTTCCGGATGGTTATCTTATTCAATTCCCGGTAGTCAATACAGGGTCTCAGAGTCCCCTCCTTCTTTTTCACGAAAAAGATGGGTGCCCCTGCGGGTGAGGTAGACGGACGAATAAATCCCTTGGCTAGGCTTTCATCAATGTACTCTTTTAGCGCTCCTAGCTCAGGTGCCGCCAACGGGTAGACATGACCAAACGGAATCTCCGCCCCTGGGAGTAAGTCTATGGGGCAATCATACGGTCTATGCGGGGGAAGCCGGTCGGCTTTTCTTTTGTCGCATATATCAGCGAAGTCACGGTAAACCGGGGGTAAAACAGGTACCTGTACAGTGCTCTCCGTATTTGGTGGTACTGGAACCGGAACAGTTGGACTAATGGTCGGAATATTCTGCGGTGGGAAGGATATTTCCTTAGTTTCCCAATCGATGACCGGATTTGTAGACCGTAGCCACGGAATACCTAAAATAATCGGAAAATGAGGAGATGAAATTAGCATGAAAACAAGGGTCTCCTGCTGACCTGGCTTCATGACGCATTCTAGCGGTACGGTTTCCCGATCAACTGGTCCAGAGATTAACGGAGATCCGTCTACCGTCTCCATGGTAACCGGTGCGGATCTTTGCTGAGACCGGATACCGTGCTTCCTGGCAAAAGAAGAGTCCATGAAATTTCCCCCTGCCCCAGAGTCTATCATTGCAGAGGTAGGAATTAGTTGTCCCTCCCAACGGATCTGAATGGGGAGTGAGCAATGGGTATATTTCCCTTCTGAGTCCTTCGGTGAGGTTGACATTACAGTCAAGGGAAATACCGCATCCAAGTGTCCACTTGCCTCAGAGATATCGGACTCTGCGTCCGTGTTGTCACACTCTGCCATGGCTGCCAATACCTTATTTGGGCGATTCGGACGTTTCGGGCAGTCGATCAAGAAATGGTCCGATTGACCGCAATAGAAACACAAACGCTCACGGAGCCGGTGTTCGCGACGTTCATTGGTCTCTCGCTTTTGCAGAGAGTCTACTTGCATAGGAACGTCCTCGGCCTCCCGTGGCGTCCTGAGAGCGGGTTCTCTGGAAGGAAATGCAAAGTTGTTTAAACGGTTTACGGCTGCCCATTTTTCCTGTCTACGTTCCGTCAAGCGGGTATCAATACGCACACAGTGCTGGAGAAACAGTTCAAAATCCCCTGGCGATTCGGAACGAGCTAACTCGTCCTTGATGGTACCGGACAAACCCTTTCTGAAAACAGACAATAATGCATTGTTTCCCCAGTCGGTGTCTACCACTAACCTCTTAAATTCAGTGGCGTATTCAACGACAGAACGCTTTCCCTGACGTAAGGAAAGGAGAGCCGATTCAGCGGTAGCACGGCGATTCGGATCATCAAACATCTGCGCCATTGCGGTCAGAAAATCATCTAGGTGATTTAAACGGATGTCCCGGTTCTCTATCATAGGATTAGCCCAAGCCAGTGCTCGTGAGGTTAATAACATAATTATACATAACACTTTGGACCGGTCAGAACGGTAATAATCAGCATGTACATCAAAAAACAGTATACATTGGTTCACAAATCCACGAAACTGACTACGGTCACCATTGAAACGGAATGGGGGTAACCTAGGCATACCGGCAGCTGATACGGACGTAGTGGGGCCGGCTTCCTGAGCCTCCACTCTGACTTGCAAATCCTGTATAGCCGGACCCAGTACCTGGTGATCATGGCCCAGCTGTGCTTCCACATCTCTAAGTTTAGTCTGCACCACCTCCATCTCCTGCTGCAAGGAGTTAATCATAGAAAAGAGCTGATCTACTCCTCGTGTCTCAGTCATTGCCCCAGCGAAATCCTCTTTTTTGGCCTGAGTATAATGTAATACTTATTATATGTTCTGAGGATTTCGATAGCGTAGGGCAATGATCAGCAGAGACGAGTTTTTGATACAAGATGTTTTATAATCTGTAACCACGGTAGATAACAACGGAACAAACACAGCAGTACAAATACACAAATCCCTTCCCGAAACGGAGCGGAGGGAATTCCCGGGGCCACGCACCGGACTCCCCCAGGGAGACCACCAGAGCGAACCCCTATACAGGGACTGTCCGGCAATCACCCCGGAAGGCCTAAATGCGCAGCAGCCGGGACACAATGGGCAAGCGGTAAAAGTCCAGGAGTGTCCGTACGGGATGATTGTCCAGAGTGGTTACGAACCAGAGAGAACCGGGCAGAGTGCTGACCGAAGATGGCAGACGGAATCCGGGCACAGCTTGAGAAACCGGGTAAGGTCCAGAGTCGGTCGGTCGGTAGTCTTTTAGGAGGATCCAAAAGCAATCAGGATTAGCAGCAGCAAAGCAGGAGCACACAGCAAGCAGTATACTCAGGCACTGGACTGGGCTGAGAGGCGGCCTTTTAAGCAGCTGGACAGGAAGTAGGGCAACAGAACCTTAAACTCCATGTTAACTGAGGGCAAGCTCATTCAAAAGAGAACTGGAAAACCTGGAAACCTGACACTGGCATCGGTTGAGCCCCCTTTTGAAAAAGAAAAAGATGCTTTGCATGAAGCACTCTCAAAAATACGCGTGCCTTTCCCGTCCCCTGGCTGACCCCGGGGAAGAAAAGTCCTCTGAGAGCCATGACTTGTTCATCTTGGTTCTTTTAGAAACACAGCGAGGGGACTCCAACCACAGTCTCCCTCGTTGCCACTCACTGGGCCACACACACCCCACTTGACTGGCATCGGTTGAGCCCCCTTTTGAAAAAGAAAAAGATGCTTTGCATGAAGCACTCTCAAAAATACGCGTGCCTTTCCCGTCCCCTGGCTGACCCCGGGGAAGAAAAGTCCTCTGAGAGCCATGACTTGTTCATCTTGGTTCTTTTAGAAACACAGCGAGGGGACTCCAACCACAGTCTCCCTCGTTGCCACTCACTGGGCCACACACACCCCACTTGACTGGCATCGGTTGAGCCCCCTTTTGAAAAAGAAAAAGATGCTTTGCATGAAGCACTCTCAAAAATACGCGTGCCTTTCCCGTCCCCTGGCTGACCACGGGGAAGAAAAGTCCTCTGAGAGCCATGACTTGTTCATCTTGGTTCTTTTAGAAACACAGCGAGGGGACTCCAACCACAGTCTCCCTCGTTGCCACTCACTGGGCCACACACACCCCACTTGACTGGCATCGGTTGAGCCCCCTTTTGAAAAAGAAAAAGATGCTTTGCATGAAGCACTCTCAAAAATACGCGTGCCTTTCCCGTCCCCTGGCTGACCCCGGGGAAGAAAAGTCCTCTGAGAGCCATGACTTGTTCATCTTGGTTCTTTTAGAAACACAGCGAGGGGACTCCAACCACAGTCTCCCTCGTTGCCACTCACTGGGCCACACACACCCCACTTGACTGGCATCGGTTGAGCCCCCTTTTGAAAAAGAAAAAGATGCTTTGCATGAAGCACTCTCAAAAATACGCGTGCCTTTCCCGTCCCCTGGCTGACCCCGGGGAAGAAAAGTCCTCTGAGAGCCATGACTTGTTCATCTTGGTTCTTTTAGAAACACAGCGAGGGGACTCCAACCACAGTCTCCCTCGTTGCCACTCACTGGGCCACACACACCCCACTTGACTGGCATCGGTTGAGCCCCCTTTTGAAAAAGAAAAAGATGCTTTGCATGAAGCACTCTCAAAAATACGCGTGCCTTTCCCGTCCCCTGGCTGACCCCGGGGAAGAAAAGTCCTCTGAGAGCCATGACTTGTTCATCTTGGTTCTTTTAGAAACACAGCGAGGGGACTCCAACCACAGTCTCCCTCGTTGCCACTCACTGGGCCACACACACCCCACTTGACTGGCATCGGTTGAGCCCCCTTTTGAAAAAGAAAAAGATGCTTTGCATGAAGCACTCTCAAAAATACGCGTGCCTTTCCCGTCCCCTGGCTGACCCCGGGGAAGAAAAGTCCTCTGAGAGCCATGACTTGTTCATCTTGGTTCTTTTAGAAACACAGCGAGGGGACTCCAACCACAGTCTCCCTCGTTGCCACTCACTGGGCCACACACACCCCACTTGACTGGCATCGGTTGAGCCCCCTTTTGAAAAAGAAAAAGATGCTTTGCATGAAGCACTCTCAAAAATACGCGTGCCTTTCCCGTCCCCTGGCTGACCCCGGGGAAGAAAAGTCCTCTGAGAGCCATGACTTGTTCATCTTGGTTCTTTTAGAAACACAGCGAGGGGACTCCAACCACAGTCTCCCTCGTTGCCACTCACTGGGCCACACACACCCCACTTGACTGGCATCGGTTGAGCCCCCTTTTGAAAAAGAAAAAGATGCTTTGCATGAAGCACTCTCAAAAATACGCGTGCCTTTCCCGTCCCCTGGCTGACCCCGGGGAAGAAAAGTCCTCTGAGAGCCATGACTTGTTCATCTTGGTTCTTTTAGAAACACAGCGAGGGGACTCCAACCACAGTCTCCCTCGTTGCCACTCACTGGGCCACACACACCCCACTTGACTGGCATCGGTTGAGCCCCCTTTTGAAAAAGAAAAAGATGCTTTGCATGAAGCACTCTCAAAAATACGCGTGCCTTTCCCGTCCCCTGGCTGACCACGGGGAAGAAAAGTCCTCTGAGAGCCATGACTTGTTCATCTTGGTTCTTTTAGAAACACAGCGAGGGGACTCCAACCACAGTCTCCCTCGTTGCCACTCACTGGGCCACACACACCCCACTTGACTGGCATCGGTTGAGCCCCCTTTTGAAAAAGAAAAAGATGCTTTGCATGAAGCACTCTCAAAAATACGCGTGCCTTTCCCGTCCCCTGGCTGACCCCGGGGAAGAAAAGTCCTCTGAGAGCCATGACTTGTTCATCTTGGTTCTTTTAGAAACACAGCGAGGGGACTCCAACCACAGTCTCCCTCGTTGCCACTCACTGGGCCACACACACCCCACTTGACTGGCATCGGTTGAGCCCCCTTTTGAAAAAGAAAAAGATGCTTTGCATGAAGCACTCTCAAAAATACGCGTGCCTTTCCCGTCCCCTGGCTGACCCCGGGGAAGAAAAGTCCTCTGAGAGCCATGACTTGTTCATCTTGGTTCTTTTAGAAACACAGCGAGGGGACTCCAACCACAGTCTCCCTCGTTGCCACTCACTGGGCCACACACACCCCACTTGACTGGCATCGGTTGAGCCCCCTTTTGAAAAAGAAAAAGATGCTTTGCATGAAGCACTCTCAAAAATACGCGTGCCTTTCCCGTCCCCTGGCTGACCCCGGGGAAGAAAAGTCCTCTGAGAGCCATGACTTGTTCATCTTGGTTCTTTTAGAAACACAGCGAGGGGACTCCAACCACAGTCTCCCTCGTTGCCACTCACTGGGCCACACACACCCCACTTGACTGGCATCGGTTGAGCCCCCTTTTGAAAAAGAAAAAGATGCTTTGCATGAAGCACTCTCAAAAATACGCGTGCCTTTCCCGTCCCCTGGCTGACCCCGGGGAAGAAAAGTCCTCTGAGAGCCATGACTTGTTCATCTTGGTTCTTTTAGAAACACAGCGAGGGGACTCCAACCACAGTCTCCCTCGTTGCCACTCACTGGGCCACACACACCCCACTTGACTGGCATCGGTTGAGCCCCCTTTTGAAAAAGAAAAAGATGCTTTGCATGAAGCACTCTCAAAAATACGCGTGCCTTTCCCGTCCCCTGGCTGACCCCGGGGAAGAAAAGTCCTCTGAGAGCCATGACTTGTTCATCTTGGTTCTTTTAGAAACACAGCGAGGGGACTCCAACCACAGTCTCCCTCGTTGCCACTCACTGGGCCACACACACCCCACTTGACTGGCATCGGTTGAGCCCCCTTTTGAAAAAGAAAAAGATGCTTTGCATGAAGCACTCTCAAAAATACGCGTGCCTTTCCCGTCCCCTGGCTGACCCCGGGGAAGAAAAGTCCTCTGAGAGCCATGACTTGTTCATCTTGGTTCTTTTAGAAACACAGCGAGGGGACTCCAACCACAGTCTCCCTCGTTGCCACTCACTGGGCCACACACACCCCACTTGACTGGCATCGGTTGAGCCCCCTTTTGAAAAAGAAAAAGATGCTTTGCATGAAGCACTCTCAAAAATACGCGTGCCTTTCCCGTCCCCTGGCTGACCCCGGGGAAGAAAAGTCCTCTGAGAGCCATGACTTGTTCATCTTGGTTCTTTTAGAAACACAGCGAGGGGACTCCAACCACAGTCTCCCTCGTTGCCACTCACTGGGCCACACACACCCCACTTGACTGGCATCGGTTGAGCCCCCTTTTGAAAAAGAAAAAGATGCTTTGCATGAAGCACTCTCAAAAATACGCGTGCCTTTCCCGTCCCCTGGCTGACCCCGGGGAAGAAAAGTCCTCTGAGAGCCATGACTTGTTCATCTTGGTTCTTTTAGAAACACAGCGAGGGGACTCCAACCACAGTCTCCCTCGTTGCCACTCACTGGGCCACACACACCCCACTTGACTGGCATCGGTTGAGCCCCCTTTTGAAAAAGAAAAAGATGCTTTGCATGAAGCACTCTCAAAAATACGCGTGCCTTTCCCGTCCCCTGGCTGACCCCGGGGAAGAAAAGTCCTTTGAGAGCCATGACTTGTTCATCTTGGTTCTTTTAGAAACACAGCGAGGGGACTCCAACCACAGTCTCCCTCGTTGCCACTCACTGGGCCACACACACCCCACTTGACTGGCATCGGTTGAGCCCCCTTTTGAAAAAGAAAAAGATGCTTTGCATGAAGCACTCTCAAAAATACGCGTGCCTTTCCCGTCCCCTGGCTGACCCCGGGGAAGAAAAGTCCTCTGAGAGCCATGACTTGTTCATCTTGGTTCTTTTAGAAACACAGCGAGGGGACTCCAACCACAGTCTCCCTCGTTGCCACTCACTGGGCCACACACACCCCACTTGACTGGCATCGGTTGAGCCCCCTTTTGAAAAAGAAAAAGATGCTTTGCATGAAGCACTCTCAAAAATACGCGTGCCTTTCCCGTCCCCTGGCTGACCCCGGGGAAGAAAAGTCCTCTGAGAGCCATGACTTGTTCATCTTGGTTCTTTTAGAAACACAGCGAGGGGACTCCAACCACAGTCTCCCTCGTTGCCACTCACTGGGCCACACACACCCCACTTGACTGGCATCGGTTGAGCCCCCTTTTGAAAAAGAAAAAGATGCTTTGCATGAAGCACTCTCAAAAATACGCGTGCCTTTCCCGTCCCCTGGCTGACCCCGGGGAAGAAAAGTCCTCTGAGAGCCATGACTTGTTCATCTTGGTTCTTTTAGAAACACAGCGAGGGGACTCCAACCACAGTCTCCCTCGTTGCCACTCACTGGGCCACACACACCCCACTTGACTGGCATCGGTTGAGCCCCCTTTTGAAAAAGAAAAAGATGCTTTGCATGAAGCACTCTCAAAAATACGCGTGCCTTTCCCGTCCCCTGGCTGACCCCGGGGAAGAAAAGTCCTCTGAGAGCCATGACTTGTTCATCTTGGTTCTTTTAGAAACACAGCGAGGGGACTCCAACCACAGTCTCCCTCGTTGCCACTCACTGGGCCACACACACCCCACTTGACTGGCATCGGTTGAGCCCCCTTTTGAAAAAGAAAAAGATGCTTTGCATGAAGCACTCTCAAAAATACGCGTGCCTTTCCCGTCCCCTGGCTGACCCCGGGGAAGAAAAGTCCTCTGAGAGCCATGACTTGTTCATCTTGGTTCTTTTAGAAACACAGCGAGGGGACTCCAACCACAGTCTCCCTCGTTGCCACTCACTGGGCCACACACACCCCACTTGACTGGCATCGGTTGACCCCCTTTTGAAAAAGAAAAAGATGCTTTGCATGAAGCACTCTCAAAAATACGCATGCCTTTCCCGTCCCCTGGCTGACCCCGGGGAAGAAAAGTCCTCTGAGAGCCATGACTTGTTCATCTTGGTTCTTTTAGAAACACAGCGAGGGGACTCCAACCACAGTCTCCCTCGTTGCCACTCACTGGGCCACACACACCCCACTTGACTGGCATCGGTTGAGCCCCCTTTTGAAAAAGAAAAAGATGCTTTGCATGAAGCACTCTCAAAAATACGCGTGCCTTTCCCGTCCCCTGGCTGACCCCGGGGAAGAAAAGTCCTCTGAGAGCCATGACTTGTTCATCTTGGTTCTTTTAGAAACACAGCGAGGGGACTCCAACCACAGTCTCCCTCGTTGCCACTCACTGGGCCACACACACCCCACTTGACTGGCATCGGTTGAGCCCCCTTTTGAAAAAGAAAAAGATGCTTTGCATGAAGCACTCTCAAAAATACGCGTGCCTTTCCCGTCCCCTGGCTGACCCCGGGGAAGAAAAGTCCTCTGAGAGCCATGACTTGTTCATCTTGGTTCTTTTAGAAACACAGCGAGGGGACTCCAACCACAGTCTCCCTCGTTGCCACTCACTGGGCCACACACACCCCACTTGACTGGCATCGGTTGAGCCCCCTTTTGAAAAAGAAAAAGATGCTTTGCATGAAGCACTCTCAAAAATACGCGTGCCTTTCCCGTCCCCTGGCTGACCCCGGGGAAGAAAAGTCCTCTGAGAGCCATGACTTGTTCATCTTGGTTCTTTTAGAAACACAGCGAGGGGACTCCAACCACAGTCTCCCTCGTTGCCACTCACTGGGCCACACACACCCCACTTGACTGGCATCGGTTGAGCCCCCTTTTGAAAAAGAAAAAGATGCTTTGCATGAAGCACTCTCAAAAATACGCGTGCCTTTCCCGTCCCCTGGCTGACCACGGGGAAGAAAAGTCCTCTGAGAGCCATGACTTGTTCATCTTGGTTCTTTTAGAAACACAGCGAGGGGACTCCAACCACAGTCTCCCTCGTTGCCACTCACTGGGCCACACACACCCCACTTGACTGGCATCGGTTGAGCCCCCTTTTGAAAAAGAAAAAGATGCTTTGCATGAAGCACTCTCAAAAATACGCGTGCCTTTCCCGTCCCCTGGCTGACCCCGGGGAAGAAAAGTCCTCTGAGAGCCATGACTTGTTCATCTTGGTTCTTTTAGAAACACAGCGAGGGGACTCCAACCACAGTCTCCCTCGTTGCCACTCACTGGGCCACACACACCCCACTTGACTGGCATCGGTTGAGCCCCCTTTTGAAAAAGAAAAAGATGCTTTGCATGAAGCACTCTCAAAAATACGCGTGCCTTTCCCGTCCCCTGGCTGACCCCGGGGAAGAAAAGTCCTCTGAGAGCCATGACTTGTTCATCTTGGTTCTTTTAGAAACACAGCGAGGGGACTCCAACCACAGTCTCCCTCGTTGCCACTCACTGGGCCACACACACCCCACTTGACTGGCATCGGTTGAGCCCCCTTTTGAAAAAGAAAAAGATGCTTTGCATGAAGCACTCTCAAAAATACGCGTGCCTTTCCCGTCCCCTGGCTGACCCCGGGGAAGAAAAGTCCTCTGAGAGCCATGACTTGTTCATCTTGGTTCTTTTAGAAACACAGCGAGGGGACTCCAACCACAGTCTCCCTCGTTGCCACTCACTGGGCCACACACACCCCACTTGACTGGCATCGGTTGAGCCCCCTTTTGAAAAAGAAAAAGATGCTTTGCATGAAGCACTCTCAAAAATACGCGTGCCTTTCCCGTCCCCTGGCTGACCACGGGGAAGAAAAGTCCTCTGAGAGCCATGACTTGTTCATCTTGGTTCTTTTAGAAACACAGCGAGGGGACTCCAACCACAGTCTCCCTCGTTGCCACTCACTGGGCCACACACACCCCACTTGACTGGCATCGGTTGAGCCCCCTTTTGAAAAAGAAAAAGATGCTTTGCATGAAGCACTCTCAAAAATACGCGTGCCTTTCCCGTCCCCTGGCTGACCCCGGGGAAGAAAAGTCCTCTGAGAGCCATGACTTGTTCATCTTGGTTCTTTTAGAAACACAGCGAGGGGACTCCAACCACAGTCTCCCTCGTTGCCACTCACTGGGCCACACACACCCCACTTGACTGGCATCGGTTGAGCCCCCTTTTGAAAAAGAAAAAGATGCTTTGCATGAAGCACTCTCAAAAATACGCGTGCCTTTCCCGTCCCCTGGCTGACCCCGGGGAAGAAAAGTCCTCTGAGAGCCATGACTTGTTCATCTTGGTTCTTTTAGAAACACAGCGAGGGGACTCCAACCACAGTCTCCCTCGTTGCCACTCACTGGGCCACACACACCCCACTTGACTGGCATCGGTTGAGCCCCCTTTTGAAAAAGAAAAAGATGCTTTGCATGAAGCACTCTCAAAAATACGCGTGCCTTTCCCGTCCCCTGGCTGACCCCGGGGAAGAAAAGTCCTCTGAGAGCCATGACTTGTTCATCTTGGTTCTTTTAGAAACACAGCGAGGGGACTCCAACCACAGTCTCCCTCGTTGCCACTCACTGGGCCACACACACCCCACTTGACTGGCATCGGTTGAGCCCCCTTTTGAAAAAGAAAAAGATGCTTTGCATGAAGCACTCTCAAAAATACGCGTGCCTTTCCCGTCCCCTGGCTGACCCCGGGGAAGAAAAGTCCTCTGAGAGCCATGTCCACATTGTCAGTGGACAGACACGTGTGCTTATCTGCCAGCAGACCCACAGCAGCACTGAAGACAGGTTCCGAGAGAACGCTGGCTGCAGGACACGACAAGATCCCCAAGACGTACGTGGCGAGCTCAGGCAATTTATCAAGATTGGAAGCCAAGAATGAGCAGGGCTCAAGTTGCACAATAATGGCATGTTTCCTTGCATATACTCATATATCTGTGTGTCCTCCTCTTTTTCCTTGTCCAGCTCTTTTGTTTTCGCATGAGTATATGTCCTTGTCACTTTCCCATGTGTTGTGAGTTGTTTGTGACCTTTTGGACACCTTTGAGGGTGTTTTCTAGGTGTTTTTCTGTGTTTGTGATTGCCTGCCATTGTTTCCTATGCAGTTCGAGTTCGGTTCGTCGAACGTTCGACGAACCGAACTCGAACGGGAGGTCCGTTCGGCGAACCAACCTCGAGCCGAACCGCGACCGGTTCGCTCATCTCTAGTGCAGACAGCAAAATTGAAAACTCATAGACTTTGCTGGGGAAGCAAAGTCATGCAGTTTTGAGGCCAAAAACGCACCCGAAAAACGGGCAAAAACGCCGCGAAAAACGCACTGTGCGCAGATAGCCTAACCTAACCCTGCTTTAATGTTTTTCACAATTGTACCCCTAATCTGTCTGGTTTTTAAAATGCTGTTTGATCCCTAATGTTTTCAAATAACCCTTTAAAGTCTTCATAGAACAGCTGTAGTACCATTGAGAATAAATTACACACAGATGGACTCAATTTCTGAATGAGGTGACTTCTGGAGGCAATTGGTCACTTAGGATTTTATTTATAAGGGTATCAGACTACAGAGGGCTGAATACAAATTCACATCAAAAGTTTTAGATTTAAATTTTTTAAATAATTAGAAGGCCATGAATAATTTCCTTTACACTAAACAAATACTTGCTTCTTAGTGTTGGTGAAACACATAAAATACATTTAAGTTTTGTGGTTGGAAATGTTCACAGGGTAGTAATAATTTTTCAAGGCACTGTAAATGCCTATCCATTTAATGTCACAATCTCTTTTATAATACTGTATACGTTAATTAAAAATTCTTTATCTTTCCCTCACTAAACAATTTGTTGTATTTTTTATTTACTATTTCCTTTTTGTTGACGCTTCGTTTAGGAATCTTAATTTGAGAATGCTGGGATAGTCAAATGAGTCATCATAAGGGGGTAGAAGCTGTGGTCTCTGCCGAAGCCTCTGCCCCTCTCTTAGAAGAAACGTCATCAGTGATGTCCACTGAAGGGGCTGGGCTAGTCCCTGCTGTACTGTGTAAATGTCAGTCGTCAATTTTGACATATATTCAGAAGATTCTTGTCACTGTAAAATAGGCTCTATTTGATTAAAAGTGACAAAACAGCAAGAGAGTGCACTGTCAGCGGACATTGTAATGGAATTATCCAGTGTGCAGGAAAAGCAGAGACCAGAACGACCACCGCAAGAAATTCTTCATTACAGTAGCGCATCTTAATATTGTGCTATCATCCAAATTTGTCAACTATCCAGGAGGAGATCATCCTCCAACCACAAGGCAGCAGTTATATCAACTGCTGCCTCGTGGTTGGAGGATGCTCTCCGCCTGGATAGTTGGCAAATTTAGGAATTTATCGGAGTTGTTTCTGCAAACAACCAGCTCAACAGAGCAACTTCCTTTAAGTTTTCTCATACTCTAAAGGGTGTCACCTGATCAGGGGCGGACTGGGCTGTCTGGGGCCCACCAGGATAATTGACTCCAGGGGCCCACCCTACGGCTAAATATAAACACCCATTAGTGTTATCCCCATTATTGTGCTGCTTTGACTGTATACACAGGCGGCTCCTGCACATCTATATTGTGCACCATAACTGGGATGTACAATTATAGTCGTTTGCAGTAATGGGGTCTTTGGTGAAAACAAGTTATCACCGATCCACAGGGTAGGTTGGTGATAACTTATTGATCGGTGGAACCAGACCAGTGGAAACCGCACCGATCGGAAGATTGGGGAACTTTTTGCAGCAGCAGGTGGGGTGTGTGACCGTAGCTCCATTCATCATCTGTGGGGTGGGATGTGTGACCGCAGTTCCATTCATCCTCTGTGGGGTGAGGTGTGTGACAGCACCTCCATTCATCCTCTGTGGGGTGGGATGTGTGACCGCAGCTCCATTCATCCTCTGTGGAGCAGCCAGATAATAACAAGCGCAGCGCTCACAGCCACTGAGGGAATGAATGGATTAGGGGTCGAGTCGGACACGAGCTCCAGTGTAATGGGGGATAAAAGTTGCATGATCGGTGCAGGTCCCAGCAATCGGTCCACACAGATGAATAAGTTATCACTTATCTTTAGGCCACGTTCACACACTTTTTCTCTGATTTTACTGCTCCTGGTTTTGGCTTCAAATACTGAGGTAAAAAAAACTCACTGAATACTCAGTGTGTGAACGTGGCCTTAGTAAAGGTGATTACTTGTTTTCACTGGAGAATCTCTGTAAGTGCATATTTACTGCAGTGTAATAGTCACAGGACAGGGCAGGACAGGAAGGGGAGGGGTTAAATGTTTAAGTATTTAATTTCTACTGGAAAAAATCTCCCCCTCATAGAGAGAAAAAGTGACCTCCATACACAACACAATCCACTATACCAAAATCAATAATACCATATACAAGAGGGAAATACCACCACACCGCGACCAGACAACATATTACCACCACATAGTGACCAAATACAACCACATACAAGGGATAAATACCGCCACACAGTGATCAGACAACATATTACCACCAAACAGTAGCCAAGTACAGCCACATACAAGGGAGAAATACCACCACACCATGACCAGACCACATATTACCACCAAACAGTGAACAAATACAGCCACATACAAGGGAGAAATACCACCACACCATGACGCGACTCTACAGAAAATAACAGTCACCTATAGCCAATCACTCCCAGAGCACATTCCTCACTATTTCCCCAATTTCTACACGTCAGACTCTTGTTCCCCCATTGGAGACAGTATTCTCAAAATTAACTTATATTTCATCAGTAATAATGTCCCCTAATTTGCCCCTACAGTAATTATGCCCCACGTGCCACCATAAACTAATAATGTATGTCCCTCATTCTGGCCCCATATAGTAATTATGTCCCTCATCCTGGCCCCATATAGTAATTATGTCCCTCATCCTGGCCCCTTTTATTTAATAATGTCCGGGGAAACAAGTGGAATCAGAAGGGGTTGTTAATTGCTTCCTGCACAAAATATCACCTCACAATCCTGCTCTCCAAAATAGCCCCACAAAGTGCCCCTTTCCAAAATGTCCCCCCAAAAATTTCCCTTTCTATAATATCTCCCCCAACTACATCCCTGTATAAATCCCGCCCTCCTCATTACACTATGCTGCCTTCCAAAATCTTTGATGCCTCATAATGTCCCCCATTGCCCTATAATGTTCCAATTTCTTTCACAACGTCCCCCACTGACCTATAATGCCCCAATTTGCTTCATAATGGCCCCCATTGCCCTATAATGTCCTTCCACTGCCCTATAACGTCCCCCACTGCCTTATAATGTCCCCCGCTGCCCTATAATGTCCCCCACTGCCCTATAATGTCCCCCACTGCCCTATTATTTCCCCCACTGCCCTATTATGTCCCCCACTGCCCTATAATGTCCCCCACTGCCCTATTATGTCCCCCACTGCCCTATAATGTCCCCCACTGCCCTATTATGTCCCCCACTGCCCTATTATGTCCCCCACTGCCCCATAATATGCTCCATAAAGTCCCCCACCGCTTCTTAATGCCAGTTGTAAAATAACACTGCTCCTCCCCCACCCGCAGCCCCTCATATAAAAGTACATCTTCGGCTCCTCTGGAGCGCTTACCTGTGCCTGCGCGTCCTCCTCTTCATCCCTGCAGCTGCGGCCCCGGTGATGATGATGTCGGTACAGGACTGAGGCGCGCTCCTCTGCAGCCCTGGCAATGACGGTACGTTGCGGGGCTGAGCAGAGCTGCTCTCCCTCCTGTCACCGGCCGCACTGTACAAATGTATTGCGCGCCTGAAAGACGCGCATACATCTGAATACCAGCGCGGTCGGTGCAGGCCTGGGGACTCCCACAGTGCACCACTAGGACTCACATGACACATGTGATGCCACTAAAGGTCCTGACACTGCGAAAACATCAGTGATCATACACAACTTGTACGATCACTGAAGTTTACGATTGAAAGGCTGGGGGCAGGGGCCCACTCAGGCCTGTGCATGGGCGTACCCAGGATCAAAACTAGGAAGGGGGGCAAGCCATGGTCGTTCACATTGTAAAATATTAGAACAGAAAAGGTGAATGAAACGAAAATTTTGAGAATTAAATGTAACACACACACACACAATGCATCCCCCCATCACCCTCTACACACACACACACACACACACACACACACACACAATGCACCTCCCATCACCCTCTACACACACACACAATGCATCACCCCCTACACACACACACACACACACACAATACAGTACATCCCCCATCACCCCTACACACACACACACACAATGCAGCCCCCATCACTCCCTACACACACACACACACACACACACACACACACACTACAGTGCACCCTCCATTACCCCTCCCCCACATACAATACAATGCACCCTCCATTACCCCCTCCCCAGACATAATACATTGCACCCAGGGGCGGACTGGCCCACCTGGAGGTCGGGAGAATCCCCGGTGGGCCCCTGCTATTGATGGCCACGCCCCCTAGGCCCCGCCCCTCTACACCCCCTGGGCCCCTATGGATATGTGTGAGAGGGCCCCCCTCCCCTGCCGGTGATTTCACTAATCATATCGGCACATTGCCGATATGATTAGTGACAATCCCATTCCCTCTGCAGCGGCAAGCAGGGAGAGCGATCTCCCTGCTCTGCCTGCTGTCACTGTCAGTGCCGCGCGGCTCTGACTCATCTGTGCGACACTGCAGGAGGAGGCAGTCTCAGAGCGATGACTGCTTCCTTCCTGTGCAGGTGCTGGCACCATCGCGCGGCGGAGGACGGACCCGGTGTCGCCCCAGGCCAGGCTGCAGGAGCAGCAGCGCATGAGTATAGAAGGCGGGGGCCCGGGGGGGGGGGTGGCGGGGGGGCTCTTCTTCTTACCAGTCACCTGCCTGTATCTGCAGCCACCGGCGCGTTCCTCATCAGTGTGTGCATGCCGGGCACACTAGCAGGAGGCAGCGCGCTGTGCTGTTCCGGCCCTGCTGTGTGCTGTGTGCCCGACATGCACACAGTGCAGAAGAGCACGCCGGTGCCGGTGACCGCAGCTTCTTCCTATTGAAATGTATTTGCGTCTTTCAGACGTAAATACATTTGAACAGCTCGCTGGGACTGGGCCCCGCCCCCGACGTGCAGCAACGTGATGAGATCAGCACATTGCTGACGTCATCACAGTGCTGCGGGCGCCACACTGGAGACATCAGGAAGCGAGCACTGCATGGAGGAGCCGAAGAGACAGGTGTAATTAATGGAGATGTGTGGGGAGGGGCTGAGGACACATAACGGGGAACATTTGTGAAGGAGACACAGCTTTGTGACAGGCAGAGGAGGAGCACTGTATTCCGAGGGAGGGGAGGAGGCAGGAGTGTGTAGAGGTAGGGCAGTGTAATTTGTGTCTGCAGGGGGTGGTGATGTGGGGTGCAATGTATAATGTCTGGGGAGGGGGTAATGGAGGGTGCATTGTATTGTATGTGGGGGAGGGGTAATGGAGGGTGCACTGTATTGTGTGTGTGTGTGTGTAGGGAGTGATGGGGGGCTGCATTGTGTGTGTGTGTGTGTGTGTGTGTGTGTAGGGGTTGATGGGGGGTGCACTGTATTGTGTGTGACAGGCAGAGGAGGAGCACTGTATTCCGAGGAAGGGGTGGAGGCAGGAGTGTGTAGAGATGGGGCAATGTATTATGTCTGGGGAGGGGGTAATGGAGGGTGCATTGTATTGTATGTGGGGGAGGGGTAATGGAGGGTGCACTGTATTGTGTGTGTGTGTGTGTGTGTGTGTAGGGAGTGATGGGGGGCTGCATTTTGTGTGTGTGTGTGTGTGTGTGTGTAGGGGGTGATGGGGGGTGCACTGTATTGTGTGTGTGTGTGTGTGTGTGTGAGTGTGTGTGTGTGTGTTACATTTAATTCTCAAAATTTTCGTTTCATTCACCTTTTCTGTTCTAATATTTTACAATGTGAACGATCATGTCTTGCCCCCCCCCCTCATTTGATCCTGCGTACACCCATGCACAGGCCTGAGTGGGCCCCGGCCCCCAGCCTTTCAATCGTAAACTTCAATGATCGTACAAGTTCTGTATGATCACTGATGTTTTCGCAGTTGCAGGACCTTTAGTGACATCACATGTGTCATGTGAGTCCTAGCGGTGCACTGCGGGAGTCCCCAGGCCTGCACCGACCGCGCTGGTATTCAGATGTATGCACGTCTTTCAGGCGCGCAATACATTTGTACAGTGCGGCCGGTGACAGGAGGGATAGCAGCTCTGCTCAGCCCCGCAACGTACCGTCATCGCCAGGGCTGCAGAGGAGCGCGCCTCAGTCCTGCACCGACATCATCATCACCGGGGCCGTAGCTGCAGGGATGAAGAGGAGGACGCGCAGGCACAGGTAAGCGCTCCAGAGGAGCCGAAGATGTACTTTTATATGAGGGGCTGCGGGTGGGGGAGGAGCAGTGTTATTTTACAACTGGCATTAAGAAGCGGTGGGGGACTTTATGGAGCATATTATGGGGCAGTGGGGGACATAATAGGGCAGTGGTGGACATAATAGGGCAGTGGGGGACATAATAGGGCAGTGGGGGACATTATAGGGCAGTGGGGGACATTATAGGGCAGCAGGGGACATTATAAGGCAGTGGGGGCATTATAGGGCAGTGGAAGGACATTATAGGGCAATGGGGGCCATTATGAAGCAAATTGGGGCATTATAGGTCAGTGGGGGACGTTGTGAAAGAAATTGGAACATTATAGGGCAATGGGGGACATTATGAGGCATCAAAGATTTTGGAAGGCAGCATAGTATAATGAGGAGGGGGGGATTTATACAGGGATGTAGTTGGGGGAGATATTATAGAAAGGGAAATTTTTGGGGAGACATTTTGGAAAGGGGCACTTTGTGGGGCTATTTTGGAGAGCAGGATTGTGGGGTGATATTTTGTGCAGGAAGCAATTAACAACCCCTTCTGATTCCACTTGTTTCCCCGGACATTATTAAATAAAAGGGGCCAGGATCAGGGACATAATTACTATATGGGGCCAGAATGAGGGACATACATTATTAGTTTATGGTGGCACGTGGGGCATAATTACTGTAGGGGCAAATTAGGGGACATTATTACTGATGAAATATAAGTTAATTTTGAGGATACTGTCTCCAATGGGGGAACAAGAGTCTGACGTGTAGAAATTGGGGAAATAGTGAGGAATGTGCTCTGGGAGTGATCGGCTATAGGTGACTGCTATTTTCTGCAGAGTCGCGTCATGGCAGGAAAAAGTGATGACGGTCAGCGTCGGATGAAGAGAAAAAGCGAAGATGAATAAAGTCAGCTAGAGACGTCACTGGTAAGTCATTCATGGTATTTCTCCCTTATATGTGGTTGTATTCGGTAACTATGTGGTCTGGTCACGGTGTGGTGGTATTTCTCCCTTGTATGTGGCTGTATTTGTTCACTGTTTGGTGGTAATATGTGGTCTGATCACTGTGTGGCGGTATTTATCCCTTGTATGTGGTTGTATTTGGTCACTATGTGGTGGTAATATGTTGTCTGGTCGCGGTGTGGCGGTATTTCCCCCTTGTATATGGTATTATTGATTTTGGTATAGTGGATTGTGTTGTGTATGGAGGTCACTTTTTCTCTCTATGAGGGGGAGATTTTTTCCAGTAGAAATTAAATACTTAAACATTTAACCCCTCCCCTTCCTGTCCTGCCCTGTCCTGTGACTATTACACTGCAGTAAATATGCACTTACAGAGATTCTCCAGTGAAAACAAGTAATCACCTTTACTAAGGCCACATTCACACACTGAGTATTCAGTGAGTTTTTTTTACCTCAGTATTTGAAGCCAAAACCAGGAGCAGTAAAATCAGAGAAAAAGTGTGTGAATGTGTGTTAAAAAATATACTCTTAAATATATTTTTCTTCAAATACGTAAAAGCGCATGAAAGAAAGGACTTCAAAAAATGTAAAAAATAAATGTATTTTATCTATTTAAAAATGGTTGCCAGGGTTCAGTTACAGAAAGGAAAAATAATGTACTTTGTTAGCTTACGGAAAAAAGAGTTCATTTAGTCCATACTGATCAATGGGAAGTCTTTACCCATCTCTCTTTGGGTCCTGAATGGCAAAGCAGGGGGTGTCATCCCTTAGGCTGGACAGCGTGTCTTCATCTTGCAGCACTGGAGTCTTCTGACAGCAGGCAATGTGGAGGAGCGAGAAGTGGCCCCCTCCATCGTGTATTATATACCAACTGTTCAATCCATATAGGGTGTTCTAGTGGAACATAGTTGTTCCATGTGACATAATCTTCTAGAAGCTTCGAGAAGATTTAAATATATCCTTCCATGTCAGTACTCAAGTATATTCAATATGGGCATTTTAATATTTATTCCTTATAAACTTTATTAATAACCTATGCCCTCCAACATAAACAGAACTATGAACTTATATGTCCTACTATAAAATATTTGATAACTAGATGTATTAATTTTAGTGCTTTTAACAATCCCCCCTTGAAGCGGGTGGAGTAACCCCGAAAATTAATTAATACATCATTAAAATAACAAATATTCTTTCCTTATTTGGTGATAATGGATTAATATCAATAATAATGATGAATAATAATTAATTTGCATTATTCATGTTGTAAATTCAATAATATAATAATGTGGATTCCTGTTATGATAGGCCGTGACTGATCAATCATATAAAAATATATAACTATACTTCGCTAGACCTAAAAAGAAATGCAAAAAACCAAATCCGGTCACCATATGATGTCCTCTGAGTTGATGTCTTCTTATCTCCGATGTAATCCGGCATAAACACAGTCTCTTAGAAATAAATCCTTTGATAAAAATGAATGGTTACCAATTTAATACAGTCCCGTATTGTGTTTATCATCGTTAGATCAAAGTCCATAAACTTTATTCTTTATTACAAAGTCCATAGCCAATGTTGATAAACCACAGTTCATGAGTGTAGAAGAATAGCAGAAGTCTTTGATGTCTGTGCAGTGTAATTTACATTAGTCACCTTTATCCTCCATGCTGCCTGTTGTCAAATCCTGGAACAGATGTTAAGACGTTCTTGGTCAGCACGACAGGGGTTAACTTTAACACGTCATTGCTCTTCTTAGTATCTGTAGTGAGATCTTAATGCACAGACCATGTGTCATTGTTCATCCGGGAACCATGAGATCACTGTGTTTCTGAGGTGCTAACACGGTAAGTGTATTTTGTATGTTTCACAGTCTTATTTGAGACGTTACCTTTTGGACCTTTTTGCAGAATCCCTTTTAACTTTAGGAAAATTATAAAGTCTTTTTATCTTCTATAATCTTGATTGAAGACTTCATTCCCTAATCTAAATACCAAATATGGCAATAACTATCACTAATAAATGTCACAGCGTATCATAACTCTAATACTATAATACCATGTCATTATTATTATCGTAGAAGTATTAATATAATTGATACTTAGAATGATGTAATAATACTGCATAATGGTATAGACAATAGTATTCTCATGTAATGACCTTTTTGTCATTGGTGCATTACCCTTCCAAACCCATAGGTGGCAATGTGTTGAATGTAACCAAAATATAATATAAAATATGAAATAATATAATGTGTACCTATAACATGTATCATATTATAAATATGAAAGGCAACAATGTGGCTTTTTAGTTAGATCATTTGTAAAATTATAAACCAAAGCAAATAACCTTTTAGAAAAGACTGGATGATTCCATCAAAACACAATAATACCCATTATAAATTATTATTGATTAAAAATATAATATATATTATTTGTAAATTTAGAAAGGTAAACCTAAATGTACCTCGATCTTCCATCTTTATTACTCTAATTTAATTTATTTGATTTGTCTATTATTTATTAAATAATCTACTATAAGAAAATGTGTAACTATAAGTAATATTTCATCCTTATTGTGTTAACATACTAATATAAAAATAATGTATTACCAGAAAGTAAACAATTGTATATATTGATGAAGGAAGTATCTTTTCTTCCAAAAAAGTGGAACTTTTCCCTTTTAATATGATTCATATTTAATAAAGTAATATTCTTATATTAGATATTACTGAACAAAATATTAAAGTGTTTTCTCAATTGAGATATTTAAAATTTGAAGAAAAAATAAAAATTGTAGAATTAAAATTTTGATTAAAAATGTGAATATTAAATAATAATTAATATAAAAAATAGGAATAAAAGGAAAAATGAAAATCGGAATAAAAATAAAAATTGAAATAGAAATAAGGCCTTCTATGTATATAAGAAGAAAGGAAGAAATTCCAGCAACTTCAGGAGAAAGTAGAATTTTCTTAAAAAACAGTTTCTTTATTGGTAATAAAAATATTAATATTCCATCCAAGCAAGACAAAAATAGAGAGGCAAGACAAAGGAGCTGTTTCCTACGCGTTTCAACCTGAATAGGTCTTAATCATGGAATGCGCAGAGGAAATCTCTAAGACAGTATTTAAAGTCTGTGCACAACAAGAACAGGTTGAATTAATTGGATTTGTTACCACCCAGCCCATTTAGTGTGGAGAGCACAGAAAAGAGAAAAAAAAAAAATGAAAGAATAGAAACTGAGACACTGCACCAAAAAGTCAGCACAACAACAGAAAATAAAGGAAAAAACACCAAAAAATATATATACATAAACTGATTAAAAACAGAAGCAACCAGAGAGATCACATGATAAGAAATATATATATGCCCGGTATAATCTATAGTGAAGGGGCTCTTTAGAGGCAAGAAAGATTTTTTTTTCTCCTGACAGGGACAAAAGAAGGACGGGAAAAAAAAAAAAAAACACATTTATTAATGTCCAAATTGCTATATAGTGAAAATTTCAATTCAAATGCTAAAGGAATAACCTTAAACCATCAAATATCCAATAATTACTACAGTATAATATGATATAGTTATTGGTACTGAAAAGGTATGTCCTATAAAGAACAAATAATTCTGGAATTCAAGTATACTGCATAACAAGATCTCTCCTCATATTCAGACCATGCGGCATTCTCGTGCCCAATTTGAAGATCCAGAAAGATTCTCTATTAAGAATCTTTCTTCTAAGATCCCCACCCCTTTTAGGTCTGGAAACTTTTTCAATGCCTGTGAAAACAAGATTGTCCAGACATCTATTGTGAACAGAGGCAAAGTGTCTGGAAACAGCAGACACATTTACCGCAGATGTATTTAATGTGTCTGACATGTGTCTGCGTATTCTTTGTTTGAGGGGACAACTCGTGCAGCCAACATATTGAACGTGACAGGAAATACACTCAATCAAATAAACCACATTTGGGGTATTGCAGTTTATAAAGCTGTTAATGTTATAAGAAAGTCCTGTATAATTAGATGTAAATGATTTGCATTTTTTTGCATGTTTGCACGAGATGCAAAAATTGTGCCCACAGCCAAAAAAACCTGTGCAGGATAACCAATTTTTAGAGATGGCATTGTCCTTGCTGCTTACAACCAAACTGGGGGATAGAATATTAGCAAGATTAGGGGCTCTTCTGGCCACAAAATTAATTTTATTTTTAGTGAAAATCCGATTTAATAAATCATCACTAAGTAAAATAGGCAGATGTTTTTGTACTATTTTTACTATATCATGGAATTGGGGAGAAAAATTCGTTGTAAACGTCACACCATTATTCCTACTAAAATTGTTCTTATTTTTATTATTATCTCTAAATAAATCCGATCTATCTATTTCATTAACTATAATTTTTGCCCGATCTAGACACCATTTCGGGTAGCCCCTGTGTTTGAGCTTGGTAACAGCACAGTCCATTTCCACTTGTAGAGCCTCTGGACAGGAACAGTTGCGCTTTAACCTGATAAGTTCACCAAGCGGAATATTTTTAATGACATGCGGAGAATGACATGAACTGGCCATTAAAATGGAGTTGGAGTCCGTGTCCTTATGGTAAGGAAGGATCTCCACTACACTGCCCTTCCCTATCAGAGTGACATCTAGATAATTAATGCTGGTGGAATTTGTTTGAAATGTGAATTTAAGATTAAAAGAATTTTGGTTGAGATGGTTAATGAAAGAATGTGCAGTGACCTCATCCCCTCTCCATATAATTAATACATCATCTATGTAACGTGTGTAAAAAACTATATGATCTGAAAATTCATTATCTTCATTGAAAATGTAAAATTCCTCAAAAATGGCTACAACAATATTAGCAAGGGAGGGAGAGAATTTCCCTCCCATGCTAACGCCACATTTCTGCAGAAAAAACTTTTCATCAAAAGAAAAATAATTGTGCGTTAATAAAAAGTTGATTGCAGTAATGATGAAATTTTGTATGTGAATGGGATATGAACTGTGTTTTCTGAGAAACAACTGCAAACAATCAGAAGCTACATGATGTGGAATGGAAGGATAAAGACTGACAATATCACATGTCAGCCACATGTAGTTGCCCTGCCAGGAAATAGAATTCAAATTATTGATAAGGGATTTAGTGTCTCTGAGAAAACCTGGCAATTCTCTAACTAAAGGCTGCAAAAAATGATCCAACCAAGCACCAAGTTTTTCACCAAGGGAACCAATGCCGGATATAATGGGCCTAAATGGAGGGGGAAAAACACCTTTATGTAGTTTGGGGAGGGCATGGTACACAGGAATCACAGGATGATCCACTGTAAGATAATCAAAAATTTTTTGTGTAAAAATGCCCCCCTCCAAACCAGCCTGAAGCATTTTATCCATCTTTACCTTGAAGAAATTAGTTGGGTCCCCTTGTAAATGTAAATACGTATGATCATCAGACAAAATGGCATGGTTCATTTTGAAATACAAAAGAGCATCCAAAACAACAACCCCTCCCCCCTTATCGGCTTCCCTGATAATTAAACCAGTGTTAGATTGTAGATCTTGTAAAGCCAAAACCTCTTGGGGGTTGAGATTGTTGTTTCTGACACCTGTGATTCTATCAAGAGCAACCAAATCCTCTTCAATGTGTTCCTGAAAAATATCTAACACAGATGGTCTGGACTGAACAGGATAAAAAGAAGGATTGCTTGTGATAAACCTGTCAGGAAGAAAATCATAATTTCTGGATTCTGATTCAAGCTGCCTCAAATCAGAAAGTTTTTTCAACTCACAAAACCTGGGAATCACATTAGAATCAAACATATCAGAACCCAGATTAAGACTGGAATCATCCTGTGGATCTTCATTATCGGTGAAATGGCACTTCAAAGTCAGATTTCTTGCCAACTTGTTAATGTCCAGTAGCGTGTTGAAGAGATTGAATTTATTCGTGGGACAGAAACTAAGTCCTTTAGATAATACTGATAAATGGTGCTGTGAGAGAATCTGGGCTGAGAGGTTCCAAACTGGACAGGTTAATATCTCCGCTTCCTGCGGTCCGGATATCTGGTATTTCCGATGTTTGCGACCTCCTCTCCTGGTGCGTTTTTTGAAGAATGGTTTTTCTTGTTTTTAAACCTTTTATCAGATGTAGCGGATGTTATAACTCCCTCCGAAGAAGAATCAGAAGAAATGTCCACTGAATAACTCGTAGTAGCTGAGGAAATACTGGTGTCACCAAAACTGACTTTCCTATTGTAGTTTTTTTGAAAAAACCTCTTATTTTTATATTGCGATCTTAAAATCGAACTTTCGTGCTGTTGATTCCTCCAGGTATAAATTTTGTCAGTCTGGTAGTCCATGGTGTCTCTGTCAAATTTACGTTTTTTCCTTTCTGCGATTTTATCATCCAAAATATTCAGATGTTTGTCCAAGTTGTCATTAAGTGTGGTAAAATCAGAAATGTCCTTGAATTTGTCCAACAAAGTCTCTGTTTCCAAAATAGATTTTTTAACCGCTTCTAATTCCTGTTCCTCATGCTTAATAATAAGCTCCATTAACTGGATGGAACATTTAGAAAGAATGGTATTCCAATCTGATAGAAAATTTTCAGAGAATGTAGCAAACGTCGGAGACTTAATGATCCTTAGGCCACGAGGTATCATATTCTTGTCTACATATGAGCGTAATGATGTGGAATCCCACCATAACCTGGCTTCTCTGGATTTGTGTTTTTCCAAAAGTCTGTGTAGCTGAAAAAGCTCCTCATTATCTTTAACAGTAGCCTCTGTAGAAGTAGTGCCATTGCGAGGATTAAAAATGGAATTGAATTTAGTTCTCCTGTGCAAAGGTAGATCCATAAGGAGTGGAAAATGAGCAGGTTAAATAACCAAAACAGTTAGAGGTAACGTTAATAGGGGGAGCACGAAAAGGTCAAAGGCAATATCAAAAACGAAGAAACTTCAGCTCTCCCCTCTTCACTCCCAAATCTTACCTCCGGTGCACGGAAACACCCTGACCTGGGTGGGAACACATGAAGAAAGGAAGAAATTCCAGCAACTTCAGGAGAAAGTAGAATTTTCTTAAAAAACAGTTTCTTTATTGGTAATAAAAATATTAATATTCCATCCAAGCAAGACAAAAATAGAGAGGCAAGACAGAGGAGCTGTTTCCTACGCGTTTCAACCTGAATAGGTCTTAATCATGGAATGCGCAGAGGAAATCTCTAAGACAGTATTTAAAGTCTGTGCACAACAAGAACAGGTTGAATTAATTGGATTTGTTACCACCCAGCCCATTTAGTGTGGAGAGCACAGAGAAGAGAAAAAAAAAAAATGAAAGAATAGAAACTGAGACACTGCACCAAAAAGTCAGCACAACAACAGAAAATAAAGGAAAAAACACCAAAAAATATATATACATAAACTGATTAAAAACAGAAGCAACCAGAGAGATCACATGATAAGAAATATATATATGCCCGGTATAATCTATAGTGAAGGGGCTCTTTAGAGACAAGAAAGATTTTTTTCTCCTGACAGGGACAAAAGAAGGACGGGAAAAAAAAAAAAAAAAACACATTTATTAATGTCCAAATTGCTATATAGTGAAAATTTCAATTCAAATGCTAAAGGAATAACCTTAAACCATCAAATATCCAATAATTACTACAGTATAATATGATATACTTATTGGTACTGAAAAGGTATGTCCTATAAAGAACAAATAATTCTGGAATTCAAGTATACTGCATAACAAGATCTCTCCTCATATTCAGACCATGCGGCATTCTCGTGCCCAATTTGAAGATCCAGAAAGATTCTCTATTAAGAATCTTTCTTCTAAGATCCCCACCCCTTTTAGGTCTGGAAACTTTTTCAATGCCTGTGAAAACAAGATTGTCCAGACATCTATTGTGAACAGAGGCAAAGTGTCTGGAAACAGCAGACACATTTACCGCAGATGTATTTAATGTGTCTGACATGTGTCTGCGTATTCTTTGTTTGAGGGGACAACTCGTGCAGCCAACATATTGAACGTGACAGGAAATACACTCAATCAAATAAACCACATTTGGGGTATTGCAGTTTATAAAGCTGTTAATGTTATAAGAAAGTCCTGTATAATTAGATGTAAATGATTTGCATTTTTTTGCATGTTTGCACGAGATGCAAAAATTGTGCCCACAGCCAAAAAAACCTGTGCAGGATAACCAATTTTTAGAGATGGCATTGTCCTTGCTGCTTACAACCAAACTGGGGGATAGAATATTAGCAAGATTAGGGGCTCTTCTGGCCACAAAATTAATTTTATTTTTAGTGAAAATCCGATTTAATAAATCATCACTAAGTAAAATGGGCAGATGTTTTTGTACTATTTTTACTATATCATGGAATTGGGGAGAAAAATTCGTTGTAAACGTCACACCATTATTCCTACTAAAATTGTTCTTATTTTTATTATTATCTCTAAATAAATCCGATCTATCTATTTCATTAACTATAATTTTTGCCCGATCTAGACACCATTTCGGGTAGCCCCTGTGTTTGAGCTTGGTAACAGCACAGTCCATTTCCACTTGTAGAGCCTCTGGACAGGAACAGTTGCGCTTTAACCTGATAAGTTCACCAAGCGGAATATTTTTAATGACATGCGGAGAATGACATGAACTGGCCATTAAAATGGAGTTGGAGTCCGTGTCCTTATGGTAAGGAAGGATCTCCACTACACTGCCCTTCCCTATCAGAGTGACATCTAGATAATTAATGCTGGTGGAATTTGTTTGAAATGTGAATTTAAGATTAAAAGAATTTTGGTTGAGATGGTTAATGAAAGAATGTGCAGTGACCTCATCCCCTCTCCATATAATTAATACATCATCTATGTAACGTGTGTAAAAAACTATATGATCTGAAAATTCATTATCTTCATTGAAAATGTAAAATTCCTCAAAAATGGCTACAACAATATTAGCAAGGGAGGGAGAGAATTTCCCTCCCATGCTAACGCCACATTTCTGCAGAAAAAACTTTTCATCAAAAGAAAAATAATTGTGCGTTAATAAAAAGTTGATTGCAGTAATGATGAAATTTTGTATGTGAATGGGATATGAACTGTGTTTTCTGAGAAACAACTGCAAACAATCAGAAGCTACATGATGTGGAATGGAAGGATAAAGACTGACAATATCACATGTCAGCCACATGTAGTTGCCCTGCCAGGAAATAGAATTCAAATTATTGATAAGGGATTTAGTGTCTCTGAGAAAACCTGGCAATTCTCTAACTAAAGGCTGCAAAAAATGATCCAACCAAGCACCAAGTTTTTCACCAAGGGAACCAATGCCGGATATAATGGGCCTAAATGGAGGGGGAAAAACACCTTTATGTAGTTTGGGGAGGGCATGGTACACAGGAATCACAGGATGATCCACTGTAAGATAATCAAAAATTTTTTGTGTAAAAATGCCCCCCTCCAAACCAGCCTGAAGCATTTTATCCATCTTTACCTTGAAGAAATTAGTTGGGTCCCCTTGTAAATGTAAATACGTATGATCATCAGACAAAATGGCATGGTTCATTTTGAAATACAAAAGAGCATCCAAAACAACAACCCCTCCCCCCTTATCGGCTTCCCTGATAATTAAACCAGTGTTAGATTGTAGATCTTGTAAAGCCAAAACCTCTTGGGGGTTGAGATTGTTGTTTCTGACACCTGTGATTCTATCAAGAGCAACCAAATCCTCTTCAATGTGTTCCTGAAAAATATCTAACACAGATGGTCTGGACTGAACAGGATAAAAAGAAGGATTGCTTGTGATAAACCTGTCAGGAAGAAAATCATAATTTCTGGATTCTGATTCAAGCTGCCTCAAATCAGAAAGTTTTTTCAACTCACAAAACCTGGGAATCACATTAGAATCAAACATATCAGAACCCAGATTAAGACTGGAATCATCCTGTGGATCTTCATTATCGGTGAAATGGCACTTCAAAGTCAGATTACTTGCCAACTTGTTAATGTCCAGCAGCGTGTTGAAGAGATTGAATTTATTCGTGGGACAGAAACTAAGTCCTTTAGATAATACTGATAAATGGTGCTGTGAGAGAATCTGGGCTGAGAGGTTCCAAACTGGACAGGTTAATATCTCCGCTTCCTGCGGTCCGGATATCTGGTATTTCCGATGTTTGCGACCTCCTCTCCTGGTGCGTTTTTTGAAGAATGGTTTTTCTTGTTTTTAAACCTTTTATCAGATGTAGCGGATGTTATAACTCCCTCCGAAGAAGAATCAGAAGAAATGTCCACTGAATAACTCGTAGTAGCTGAGGAAATACTGGTGTCACCAAAACTGACTTTCCTATTGTAGTTTTTTTGAAAAAACCTCTTATTTTTATATTGCGATCTTAAAATCGAACTTTCGTGCTGTTGATTCCTCCAGGTATAAATTTTGTCAGTCTGGTAGTCCATGGTGTCTCTGTCAAATTTACGTTTTTTCCTTTCTGCGATTTTATCATCCAAAATATTCAGATGTTTGTCCAAGTTGTCATTAAGTGTGGTAAAATCAGAAATGTCCTTGAATTTGTCCAACAAAGTCTCTGTTTCCAAAATAGATTTTTTAACCGCTTCTAATTCCTGTTCCTCATGCTTAATAATAAGCTCCATTAACTGGATGGAACATTTAGAAAGAATGGTATTCCAATCTGATAGAAAATTTTCAGAGAATGTAGCAAACGTCGGAGACTTAATGATCCTTAGGCCACAAGCAATCCTTCTTTTTATCCTGTTCAGTCCAGACCATCTGTGTTAGATATTTTTCAGGAACACATTGAAGAGGATTTGGTTGCTCTTGATAGAATCACAGGTGTCAGAAACAACAATCTCAACCCCCAAGAGGTTTTGGCTTTACAAGATCTACAATCTAACACTGGTTTAATTATCAGGGAAGCCGATAAGGGGGGAGGGGTTGTTGTTTTGGATGCTCTTTTGTATTTCAAAATGAACCATGCCATTTTGTCTGATGATCATACGTATTTACATTTACAAGGGGACCCAACTAATTTCTTCAAGGTAAAGATGGATAAAATGCTTCAGGCTGGTTTGGAGGGGGGCATTTTTACACAAAAAATTTTTGATTATCTTACAGTGGATCATCCTGTGATTCCTGTGTACCATGCCCTCCCCAAACTACATAAAGGTGTTTTTCCCCCTCCATTTAGGCCCATTATATCCGGCATTGGTTCCCTTGGTGAAAAACTTGGTGCTTGGTTGGATCATTTTTTGCAGCCTTTAGTTAGAGAATTGCCAGGTTTTCTCAGAGACACTAAATCCCTTATCAATAATTTGAATTCTATTTCCTGGCAGGGCAACTACATGTGGCTGACATGTGATATTGTCAGCCTTTATCCTTCCATTCCACATCATGTAGCTTCTGATTGTTTGCAGTTGTTTCTCAGAAAACACAGTTCATATCCCATTCACATACAAAATTTCATCATTACTGCAATCAACTTTTTATTAACGCACAATTATTTTTCTTTTGATGAAAAGTTTTTTCTGCAGAAATGTGGCGTTAGCATGGGAGGGAAATTCTCTCCCTCCCTTGCTAATATTGTTGTAGCCATTTTTGAGGAATTTTACATTTTCAATGAAGATAATGAATTTTCAGATCATATAGTTTTTTACACACGTTACATAGATGATGTATTAATTATATGGAGAGGGGATGAGGTCACTGCACATTCTTTCATTAACCATCTCAACCAAAATTCTTTTAATCTTAAATTCACATTTCAAACAAATTCCACCAGCATTAATTATCTAGATGTCACTCTGATAGGGAAGGGCAGTGTAGTGGAGATCCTTCCTTACCATAAGGACACGGACTCCAACTCCATTTTAATGGCCAGTTCATGTCATTCTCCGCATGTCATTAAAAATATTCCGCTTGGTGAACTTATCAGGTTAAAGCGCAACTGTTCCTGTCCAGAGGCTCTACAAGTGGAAATGGACTGTGCTGTTACCAAGCTCAAACACAGGGGCTACCCGAAATGGTGTCTAGATCGGGCAAAAATTATAGTTAATGAAATAGATAGATCGGATTTATTTAGAGATAATAATAAAAATAAGAACAATTTTAGTAGGAATAATGGTGTGACGTTTACAACGAATTTTTCTCCCCAATTCCATGATATAGTAAAAATAGTACAAAAACATCTGCCTATTTTACTTAGTGATGATTTATTAAATCGGATTTTCACTAAAAATAAAATTAATTTTGTGGCCAGAAGAGCCCCTAATCTTGCTAATATTCTATCCCCCAGTTTGGTTGTAAGCAGCAAGGACAATGCCATCTCTAAAAATTGGTTATCCTGCACAGGTTTTTTTGGCTGTGGGCACAATTTTTGCATCTCGTGCAAACATGCAAAAAAATGCAAATCATTTACATCTAATTATACAGGACTTTCTTATAACATTAACAGCTTTATAAACTGCAATACCCCAAATGTGGTTTATTTGATTGAGTGTATTTCCTGTCACGTTCAATATGTTGGCTGCACGAGTTGTCCCCTCAAACAAAGAATACGCAGACACATGTCAGACACATTAAATACATCTGCGGTAAATGTGTCTGCTGTTTCCAGACACTTTGCCTCTGTTCACAATAGATGTCTGGACAATCTTGTTTTCACAGGCATTGAAAAAGTTTCCAGACCTAAAAGGGGTGGGGATCTTAGAAGAAAGATTCTTAATAGAGAATCTTTCTGGATCTTCAAATTGGGCACGAGAATGCCGCATGGTCTGAATATGAGGAGAGATCTTGTTATGCAGTATACTTGAATTCCAGAATTATTTGTTCTTTATAGGACATACCTTTTCAGTACCAATAAGTATATCATATTATACTGTAGTAATTATTGGATATTTGATGGTTTAAGGTTATTCCTTTAGCATTTGAATTGAAATTTTCACTATATAGCAATTTGGACATTAATAAATGTGTTTTTTTTTTTTTTTTTCCCGTCCTTCTTTTGTCCCTGTCAGGAGAAAAAAATCTTTCTTGTCTCTAAAGAGCCCCTTCACTATAGATTATACCGGGCATATATATATTTCTTATCATGTGATCTCTCTGGTTGCTTCTGTTTTTAATCAGTTTATGTATATATATTTTTTGGTGTTTTTTCCTTTATTTTCTGTTGTTGTGCTGACTTTTTGGTGCAGTGTCTCAGTTTCTATTCTTTCATTTTTTTTTTTTCTCTTCTCTGTGCTCTCCACACTAAATGGGCTGGGTGGTAACAAATCCAATTAATTCAACCTGTTCTTGTTGTGCACAGACTTTAAATACTGTCTTAGAGATTTCCTCTGCGCATTCCATGATTAAGACCTATTCAGGTTGAAACGCGTAGGAAACAGCTCCTCTGTCTTGCCTCTCTATTTTTGTCTTGCTTGGATGGAATATTAATATTTTTATTACCAATAAAGAAACTGTTTTTTAAGAAAATTCTACTTTCTCCTGAAGTTGCTGGAATTTCTTCCTTTCTTCATGTGTTCCCACCCAGGTCAGGGTGTTTCCGTGCACCGGAGGTAAGATTTGGGAGTGAAGAGGGGAGAGCTGAAGTTTCTTCGTTTTTGATATAACTTCTATGTATATAACACCTATATCTTTAATAATACATAACCTTAATGTTACCAGTATCTTATAGGATTACCATACCTATCATATCAGCAACCTATAAAAATAATTAAGTCATGTAACCTTGCAAATAATACACTTCTCTTAGTATATAAATGCATTATGATATACTTCAAATCTATTTTTTTCCCAATTCTTCCTTTGTACTTGAAATATTAATTATTAAAGTATCCTGTAAACACATATATTTATCAAATATAAATGTGCGATTGAGACCAAACCTCCCCCTTTCAATATCATAAAATATATTATAAAAATTAATATGTTTAGATTAAATTAAATTAAAATTTGTGTTGTATATCTTCAAGACCATATTATAAATATCACTTCCATATTTGAAAAGAAAAATGATTACCAATCTGTGTATCAGTAAAAGAAGTGACTAACACAAAAGATCCTAACATCTCTATATTAAAGAAATATGTCTAAGAATAAGATATATATTCTGTATAAATTCCTTCATTATTTATACTTATGTACTATAACTTATTTATTCTAATAGTATACATACATATATTATAACTAGAGTTGAGCGCGGTTCGAGGTTCTCCAGTTCTAAGCTCGAGTGATTTTGGGGGCTGTTCGAGATCGAACTAGAACTCGAGCTTTTTGCAAAAGCTCGATAGTTCTAGATACGTTCGAGAACGGTTCTAGCAGCAAAAAGCAGGGCTTTTTACAGCTACAGTGTGCAGGAGCCATCGCTGGCAGCCTGCCACAAGCTGGTAACCAAGATAAACATCGGGTATCCAAGCAAAGCGCTTTGGTTAGTAACCCGATGTTTATCTTAGTTACGTGCAGGAAGCCCACACTTCCCCGCTCAGCTCGCTCCGCCCCCTCCTGCCCGCGGCATGTACACATACATACACACACACACACACACACACACACACCCCTGCTTGGCTTACCTGCGGTGATGAAGTCCCGCCATCCCGACCTCAGCGCTGTCACTGTCCTCCATGGCCGCCGCTTGTCACATCACCTCTCGCTTCCGACCCGAGACTGACTAGCGGTGACGTCACGGACCTCTCACGATACTTGGTGTGAAGGCGCCGGTCATTGAACTCAGTGACAGGGGCTGTCAGTGTGCTGGAGATCAGCGCAGGTAATGTACCTCGCTGACAGCAGCACTTGTTATCCCCTGCAGTGACCTGGGCTGACCCATTGATGTTAGCTCAGGTCACTGCACTGCTCTCCCAGCCAATGGGGAACATCCTGCTCTTCATTGACTGGGACAGTGTGGATCGTCATGGCAACACCTTGGATTACACCAGACCTGGATTTGTTTTTCATTCTAATAAATTGGTTAAAGAGGGAATGTTTTGGGGAGTGTTTTTTCAAATAAAAATGTGTTTCTCGTCTATTTTTTTTTATTACTGACTGGGTTGGTGATGTCGGGTATCTGATAGACGCCTGACCTCACCAACCCCAGGGCTTGATGCCAGGTGACATTACACATCTGGTATTAACCCCATATATTATCCCGTTTGCCACCGCACCAGGGCGCGGGATGAGCTGGGGCGAAGCACCAGGATTGGCGCATCTAATGGATGCGCCACTTCTGGGGCGGCTGCGGCCTGCTATTTTTAGGCTGGGGAGAGTCCAATAACCATGGACCTCCCTAGTCTGAGAATATCAGGCCCCAGCTGTCTGCTTTACCTTGGCTGGTGATCCAATTTTGGGGGACCCCTACGTGTTTTTTTTTTAAACTATTTATTTAATTTAAAATAACAGCGTGGGGTGCCCTCAGTTTTGGATTACCAGCCAAGGTGAGGTTGCCAGCTGTGGTCTGCAGGCTGCAGCCGTCTGCTTTACCCTAGCTGGCTACAAAACTAGGGGGAACCCTACGTCATTTTTTTTTTTCATTTTTTTGGCTAAATACAAAGCTAAGCACCCCTTAGTGCCACATGAAAGGCACCAAAGGGTGCTCCACTTTTTCTCCATTTTTTTCTCCACTTTTTCTACATTTTTTCTCCACTTTTTCTACATTTTTTTCTCCACTTTTTCTCCACTTTTACTCCACTTTTTCTTCACTTTTTCTTCACTTTTTCTCCATTTTTTTCTCCACTTTTTCTCCACTCTTTCTCCACTTTTTTTCCATTTTTTTCTCCACTTTTTCTCCATTTTTTTTCTCCACTTGTTCTCCACTTTTTCTCCACTTTTTCTCCATTTTTTTTCTCCACTTTTTCTCCACTTTTTTTCCATTTTTTTCTCCACTTTTTCTCCACTTTTTCTACATTTTTTTCTCCACTTTTTCCTCCACTTTTTCTCCACTTTTTCTCCACTTTTTCTCCACTTTTTTCTCCACTTTTTCTCCACTTTTTCTCCACTTTTTCTCCATTTTTTTTCTCCACTTTTTCTCCACTTTTTCTCCACTTTTTCTCCACTTTTTCTCCATTTTTTTCTCCACTTTTGCTCCACTTTTGCTCCATTTTTTCTCCACTTTTTCTACATTTTTTCTCCACTTTTTCTACATTTTTTTCTCCACTTTTTCTCCACTTTTTCTCCATTTTTTTTCTCCACTTTTTCTCCACTTTTTCTACATTTTTTTCTCCACTTTTTCTCCACTTTTTCTCCACTTATGGAGAAAAAATGGAGAAAAAGTGGAGAAAAAGTGGAGAAAAAGTGGAGAAAAAGTGGAGAAAAAGTGGAGAAAAAGTGGAGAAAAAGTGGAGAAGAAAATGGAGAAAAAGTGGAGAATTTTTTTCTCCACTTTTTCTCCACTTTTTCTCCACTTTTTCTCCACTTTTTCTCCACTTTTTCTCCATTTTTTTCTCCACTTTTTCTCCACTTTTTCTCCACTTTTTCTCCATTTTTTCTCCATTTTTTTCTCCATTTTTTCTCCACTTTTTCTCCATTCTTTTTCTATGGTCGGTCTACCCATTAGCTCTGCCATGCACACTGTAGCTCTACACCTACTGCACATGTTACTTTATGATTGACATCTCTTTCGTACCAGAGCTGTCTAAGTCTACTCTGACCCCATATTTGTCATTACTATATTGTCCTTGTACTGTATTATGACATTTGTATCATGTGTTTCATTTCTTGCTGTGTTGCAATTTTTTTGCTGCATCCCAATTGTACCTCTACATTGTTCGAGTTTATGTTATTGTTCTCTCACTCTTATGTGATACTGATTATTGTGATTTTTCATAATTACATGCAGATAAGTCCAATCTGACGAAGGCTCAGGCCGAAACGTCATTTGTAACTTGTTTTGGACAAAAACATATATGCTTATGAAAATATTTTTTTTCTTAATATGGACCAATAAAGAGTGATTTTGCATTACTATCCGTTGTGACTTACTGACTTAGTCTGGGAGATTTAGAGATTTTAGGGTGTATAAAAAGAGAGATTAGATCCCGTGATCCCAACGTATTGTTACCCCTCTATAAATCACTTGTAAGGCCACATCTGGAATACGGGATCCAGTTTTGGGCTCCACATTTTAAAAAGGACATTCAGAAGTTAGAGTCAGTTCAAAGGCGGGCAACTAGACTATTACAAGGAATGGAAGGCCTCCCATATGATGACAGGTTGAAAAAGTTAGATATGTTTAGCTTAGAAAAAAGACGTCTCAGAGGAGATCTCATTTATATGTATAAATACATGTGTGGTCAATATAAAGGACTGGCACATGACTTATTCCTTCCAAAGACAGTACTAAGGACTAGGGGGCACTCACTGCGAGTGGAAGAAAAGCGATTCCGAAACCTAAATAGGAAAGGGTTCTTTACAGTTAGAGCGGTCAGACTGTGGAATGCCCTACCACAAGAGGTAGTAATGGCAGATACTATAACAGCTTTTAAAAAAGGGCTGGATGATTTCCTCAGTACACAAAACATTGTTGGTTATAAATGACTTAGTGACTAAATGTAGAACTGGTGGAGGAAGGTTGAACTAGATGGACCTAGGTCTTTTTTCAACCTAAGTAACTATGTAACTATGTAACTATGTAACTAGAGTGCCGAGGTTACTCACTAATTTTATCTATTATTACCTCTGAGCACCTATATACCAGTGAGCAGAGCTTCCTCTACAGTAGTTCTCCTGATTAGGCATGCCCTTACCTCATGAGCAGGGCATTGCAGCTTTGGTAGCAACCATTACGACATGGACTCTGCTGCTGTGGACCCGAGAAGAGTGAGTGCAGATTCAGTGCACCCACACTCCTCACATGAAGGGTCCGCACTCCTAGAAAATGGGGGATACGTTCCCTGAGTGTCTCCCCCCCATATTCTAGACGGTCCAGAGTCGTCGTGGGACCCCTTTATTTTTTTTCTTACAATAAATTGGTGAAAGAGGAAATGTTTTGGGGACTGTTTTTTCAAATAAATTTCTTTTGTCGATTTTTTTTTTTGTTTTGTTAGTACTGACAGTTTATGATGTTGAGTATCTAATAGACGCCATGACATCACAAACTGCTGGGCTTGATCTCAGGTTACTTTACAGCTAGTATCAACCCGATTTATTACCCCGTTTGCCACTGCACCAGGGCACGGGATGAGCTGGGGTGAAGCGCCAGGATTGGCGCATCTAGTGGATGCGCCACGTCTGGGGTGCCTGCGGCCTGCTATTTTTAGGCTGTGAAGGCCCAATAACTATGGACCTTCCCACCCTGAGAATACCAGACCACAGCTGTCCGCTTTACCTTGGCTGGTGATCCAATTTGGGGGGACCCTACTTTTATTGTGTAATTATTAATATTTATACAATAATTATAAAAAAGAGCCTGAGGGGACCTCCACATTGGATCCCCAACCACGGTAAAGCTGCCAGCTGTGGTTTTCAGGCTACAGCCGTCTGCTTTACTCTAGCTGGCTATCAAAAATGGGGGGACCCAACGTCATTTTTTTTTTTAACTATTTTTTAAATAGAAAAAATTATTGGGCTTCCCTGTATTTTGATTGCCAACCAAGGTAACGGCAGGCAGATGGGGGTGGCAACCCATAGCTGTCTGCTTTATCTGCGCTGAGAATCAAAAATACCGCGGAGCGCTACGTCATTTTTTTAAAGATTTATTTTTACAGCACTGTGATGTCCAGCAATCAAAATACAGGGAAGCCCATTTTATTTTTAGTTATTTAAATAAATAATTAAAAAAAATATATATGGGCTCCCGCTGCATTTTTTGTATTGCTAGCTAAGGGTAATCCAAGCAGCTACTGGCTGCTAACCCCCACTGCTTGGTGTTACCTTCACTGGCAATGGAAAATCCAGGGAAGCATTTTTTATTTTTTTGCCAAAAAACTACAAAAAAAGGACGTGAGCTTCGCCATATTTTTGTATGCTAGCCAGGTATAGCAGGCAGGTGCTGGAAGAGTTGGATACAGCGCCAGAATATGGCGCTTCTATGAAAATGCCATTTTCTGAGGCGGCTGCAGACTGCAATTCGCAGCAGTGGGGCCCAGAAAGCTCAGGCCAATCCCCAGCTGCCTAGTTGTACCTGGCTGGACACAAAAATGGGGCGAAGCCTATGTCATTTGTTTTCTAATTATTTCATGAAATTCATGAAATAATAAAGAAAAAGGGCTTCCCTTTATTTTTGGTTCCCAGCCGGGTACAAATAGGCAACTGGGGGTTGGGGGCAGCCGTACCTGCCTGCTGTACCTGGCTAGCATACAAAAATATGGCGAAGCCCAAAAAACTTCTGCATACAGTCCTGGATGGAGTATGCTGAGCCTTGTAGTTCTGCAGCTGCTGTCTATCTGTATGGAGAAGAGCAGACAGCAGCTGCAGAACTACAAGGCTCAGCATACTCCATCCAGGACTGTATGCAGAATTTTTTTGCCCACCAAAAAAATGACGTGGGCTTCGCCATATTTTTGTATGCTAGCCAGGTACAGCAGGCAGCCACGGGCTGCCTCCAACCCCCAGTTGCCTATTTGTACCCGGCTGGGAACCAAAAATATAGGGAAGCCCGTTTTTTTTAATTATTTCACTTATTTCATGAAATAATTAAAAAACAAATGACGTGGGCTTCGCCCCATTTTTGTGTCCAGCCGGGTACAACTAGGCAGCTGGGGATTGGAATCCGCAGCACAGGTTAGCCCGAGGTTTCTGGGCGCCTCTGCTGTGGATTTTAGTCCGCAGCCGTCCCAGAAAATGGCGCTTTCATAGAAGCGCCATCATCTGGCGCTGTATCCAACTCTTCCAACAGCCCTGGAGCCGGGTGGCTTGTTGGGTAATCATAAGTTAATACTGGCTTTGTTTTACTAGCCAGTATTAAGCCAGAGATTCTTAATGTCAGGCACGTTTGACCCGGCCATTAAGAATCTCCAATAAGGGGTTAAAAAAAACACCACACAGAGAAAAAATACTTTAATAGAAATAAATACACAGACACAATAGAGACTACATCTTTATTACCCCCTGTCAGCCCTCCACGATCCTGCTCTTCTGTCTTCTTTCTTTCTAGTGTAGTAGTAGTGACGATTGTAGTGAGGATGAGGTTCCCCAGCCCATCATGGACTGAGGCATCTCATCCTCACTACAATCCTCACTAGTGTAGTAGTAGTGACGATTGTAGTGAGGATGAGGTGCACCAGCCCATCATGGGCTGGGGAACCTCATCCTCAGTACAAACCTCACTACAATCGGGAAGCAGCGTGCAGCCTTCACTCCGTGAGTGATCAGTGCTGGCTGTCAGCGGTAACAGAGGTAACGCTGACAGACGCGTTACCATAGCAAGGGTGCTCTCGGAGCCGCGGTTAGCGGTGACATCACCGCTAACTGCGTTGCTATGGCAACGGTGATCTCCGTTAATGACCGGCTGTGTCAGCCGGTCCCTAACGGAACGGGGAGTCGACCGTGTGCTAGAGCATGTCGCCGGTACACGGCGATACACATATGTGCACCGTGTACCGGAGAGATGCACTCGCAGGTCCTACATGACGTGTCATAGTCATGTGACAAGTCTGTAGCCAATGAGATAATAGCCACGTGACTGGTCACATGGCTATTTTGACGTCACGATAGGTCCTGCATCTCTGCTGGCAGTGCGGTCACCGGGAGGATTCAGCGATCATCGGATGGAATAGCGGCAGGAGACAGAGTGCAGAAGGGATCGCGAGGATCGGTAAGTGTTATGGCAATGTTTATTAACTGTTTGTGTACATTTATAATGCATTTTTATGTGTTTGTGATTGCCTCCCATTATAGCCTATACGTTCGAGTTCAGTTCGTCGAACGTTCGACGAACCGAACTCGAACGGGATCCCCGTTCGGCGAGCCGACCTCGAGCCGAACCGGGACCGGTTCGCTCATCTCTAATTATAACCTCGAAGTTAAAACATTTGACCATAGAACAAACATTTATTATTAGCTTTAGTACCAAGTCACATGCTCTGGTTACGTGCAAAGAACACCATTCCAAAACAGCAAGCAGTTTTACTACACTCCAAAGCTCAGATTACATTTCTAATAACTCTAAAGAAGATGTATGTATATTCATAAAAGAAACATTAAAGTAATAGTTCTCTGGCAATTGGTACCTGAGAAAATAATAATTATTATTAATCGTACTTTCGCGATTAACCTTACCCAATAAAATATATGTTACCTGATTGAGGACAAGAACAAATGTATAAATAAAAAGTTAATACTTCATCAATCTGCTTTACTGATAAATTCTGAGGGAAATAAAAGAATAAAATTATTATCATATTTATGATAAAAATGAAACACTTAAAATCTGTTACTTTCTCTTATTATTTTATTTTAAATATTATTATTCATATACAGAGATCAAATTATTAATTTATAACATTAAACTATCATTTTACTAAATGAAAATATGACCTTGATTTACTATCACTACCTTTAATATATATATATATATATATATATATATATATATATATATATATATATATATATATATATATATATATACATATATGCATAGATTCACTGTATATGAATAAACATATTTATCAAACAATAAAATTAATTTACCCAGAAATCCACTTTATTTAGCTGAAGACCAAACCTAAATTTTTCTTCAAAGATTCGATTTATTAGATTCATTTTAAACTTATAGGAATCTCTGAACTTATGTAATTCAAGTTTTTCTCTTAAATGAGAAAGAACGTCTCCCAGCTGTCGCTGCCTATCAAATTCTAGCCCAGGGAGAGGATCTCCACAAGACACCTGTTTCTGTCTTTCAAAGCTTTTACTCATCATTTGTCTGGAATCCTCAATCCCAGTGACCGATCCCTTCACTGGAGACAAGGGTTTTTCCTGTGGAAAAGGATTTTTAGATGATAAAAATTGGGATGGATTGTATGGTTTGTAACACGTATGCATTTTCCTTCGAATTTCATACACCCTGTCACAGAAATATCTGGATCTGGGAGACACTGTTGGTTTTTCAGAATTAATTAATTTCTGTTTTGATTGACTTTGGCGACTTCTAAATAAATCGATAAATGTCGTACATTCGAATAGGGACTTTTTATTTAATGCCACCGCACAGGTGGCATTGTCAAGGAAATTAAATTTCTTGATGAATAAACGTATCATTCCATCCAATCTGACATTAGGAATGACCGCCCTATACAAACGTTCAAAAACGGACATAAATGAGAACGTACTCTCATTCTGTTCAATTTGTAATTCCTTCAACATCTCATAATTTGGATCAGATTCATTCCTTGCACAGAAGATGAGATTTTTCAGCCTTATGATATCGTTATCATTTGAACAATCAAATGTCTCATTGTCAGAAGACTTTTTTAATGCCAATTGTCTAAAGAAATGCTGAGGTATCCACATACGGAATAACTGATTCGTCTCACTATTGGTTAAATTTAACTTCTCAATGGAACTTTCAAATATCTCTGAATTTCTGCAAACATGTATTTTAGGATTATATGCGGGAATTAATTTGCATATGTCCAATACATTTTTTCTAAGTTTAATCCCTAATTTAGCCTGTTCTATTTTTAGAAACTGATCGTCGCCATTTTCTCTCTGCACGTGTCCTTTCTGCACGTCTCCCACTCTGGCTCCTCCTCCTTCTGGCTTCTCTACGTCATTTCCTGCTTCTTTCCCAGTATGCTGAAAATCACCTTGATTATGTAGCACATGTCTGCCGCCATTATCAAAATTCTGATTTGAATTACAGTCAAAATCTGATTTATCATTTCCAACATTACAGTCAGAATTCACAATATCACTGACTGACATTCCAGGTTCTAAGCAGTCTTTGGATTTCTCTGTCACTGACTTTCCTGACAATTCAGGTTGTCTATTTCCACCATTTTTACATTTTTCTACGATTAACTTGTGAAAATCATAGACTAAATGACAGACATTTCTGATTTTCTGTTTCTCTCTATTAAAAGACCTTGCACATTCTACACGTGAATTCTCAAGTTCACACTCCTCATAAAAGCGTAACCAAATCTCTTCCACATTAGAAATATCTGAATAAGTGAACTGAAGTTGTTATTATCTGGCTGCTCCACAGAGGATGAATGGAGCTGCGGTCACACATCCCACCCCACAGAGGATGAATGGAGCTGCTGTCACACACCTCACCCCACAGAGGATGAATGGATTTGCGATCACACATCCCACTCCACAGATGATGAATGGAGCTGCGGTCACACACACCACCTGCTGCTACAAAATATTCCCCAATCTTCCGATCGGTTTCCACTGGTCTGGTTCCACCGATCAATAAGTTATCACCAACCTACCCTGTGGATCGGTGATAACTTGTTTTCACCAAAGACCCCATTACTGCAAACGACTATAATTGTACATCCCAGTTATGGTGCACAATATAGATGTCCAGGAGCCGCCTGTGTATACAGTCAAAGCAACACAATAATGGGGATAACACTAATGGGTGTTTATATTTAGCTGTAGGGTGGGCCCCTGGAGTCAATTCTCCTGGTGGGCCCCAGACAGCCCAGTCCGCCCCTGATTGCACCCCACATCACCACCCCCTGCAGACACAAATTACACTGCCCCATCACTACACACTCCTGCCTCCCCCCCTCCCTCGGAATACAGTGCTCCTCCTCTGCCTGTCACAAAGCTGTGTCTCCTTCACAAATGTTCCCCGTTATGTGTCCTCAACCCCTCCCCACACATCTCCATTAATTACACCTGTCTCTTCGGCTCCTCCATGGAGTGCTCGCTTCCTGATGTCTCCAGTGTGGCGCCCACAGCACTGTGATGACGTCAGCAATGTGCTGATCTCATCACGTTGCTGCACGTCGGGGGCGGGGCCCAGTCCCAGCGCGCTGTTCAAATGTATTTACGTCTGAAAGACGCAAATACATTTCAATAGGAAGAAGCTGCGGTCACCGGCACCGGCGCGCTCCTCTGCACTGTGTGCATGTCGGGCACACAGCCCACAGCAGGGCCGGAACAGCACAGCGCGCTGCCTCCTGCTAGTGTGCCAGGCATGCACACACTGATGAGGAACGCGCCAGTGGCTGCAGATACAGGCAGGTGACTGGTAAGAAGAGCCCCCCCGCACATACCCCCGGGGCCCCTGCTCGCTCCCCGGGGACCCCGCACACACCCCCCCGGGCCCCCGCCTTCTATACTCACGTGCTGCTGCTCCTGCAGCCTGGCCTGGGGCGACGCCGAGTCCATCCTCCGCCGCGCGATGGTGCCAGCACCTGCACAGGAAGGAAGCAGTCATCACTCTGAGACTGCCTTCTCCTGCAGTGTCGCTGCGCAGATGAGTCAGAGCCGCGCGGCACTGACAGTGACAGCAGGCAGAGCAGGGAGATCGCTCTCCCTGCTTGCCGCTGCAGAAGGAATGGGATTGTCACTAATCATATCGGCAATGTGCCAATATGATTAGTGAAATCACCGGCCGGGGGGGGCCCTCTCACACATATCCATAGGGGCCCAGGGGGGTAGGGGGGCGGGGCCTAGGGGGCGTGGCCATCAATAGCAGGGGCCCACCGGGGATTCTCCCGACCTCCTGGTGGGCCAGTCCGCCCCTGCACCTGATGGTCTTGTGCACTTTTGTTTCCCTACAGTTTTTCTACCATTAAATGCATAAATGCGTATTTAACACATTTATTATTTTGGGTAAAAATAAGATTCATATATGCCTTTACTGGTGTAAATTCCATTGGTAGTCCCTTGTCCAAGTTTGGCCCCTGAGCGAGGTTGGGCATAAAAAGTTTTTTTTCAAAAACACATTCCTTTCTTCCATGACTGTTTTTTTCTTTACCATCATCCTTATTTTTTTTACAAAAATTGGTATCTTTTCTGCATTGATGAGAACTTTCCATTAGTACCCCGAAAAAGTTTGGCCCCAACATAAGGCCAAAATCTAAATAAAATACATTCTATAGCTTCTATGTCTACTATTTTTTTAACAATTATCTTCAATTTTTGCAAAACCGAGTATCTTTTGTGCTTTGACCCGCATGAATACTCATGGAAGACTACTATCCATGATAGGGCCACTACATACGGCTGGGCAAAATTAAACATATTTTTCTTAAATGAGACGACCATGGCTATTATATACTTTACCCACTGCCCCATTTTTATAGAATGCTCCGGGGCCATTTTTGGAACTGTGTGAATCTTCAGACTATCTTCAATAAAATGGCAATGGAGGCGGTGCATGCGTATATTGAGATTTCGGCTTAATGAAACATCATTGAGCTGAATTCTTATTCTGCGCACCCTCCAACTCTGGAGGAAGATTATTCAATAATCACATATCCGATTCCTTCACGTCACGTATGCGTTTAATCAGCATCATAGCACCATTATGGCCATGGCTTTAATGTATAGTGTTAAATCCTGCTGACAGTGATAGGTTCTTTTAAATGAATTATATGTCAATTTTTTTATAAATCAATATACCAAGTATTATGGTTTAAGACTAAAGAATCAAGGATATAATAATACATTTATAAATGGCATCAGATTTAACCATCAACATAAGGACTTAAGACATTTGGTATGGGTATATGGCTAACTGAAAGAGATGTGTCTTAAAGCAGAATGTAGATTATAGTAAAATATGGTACCAACTATATTAAGCATAACTCATACCGGTATGATATGTGACTATAAAGGAAAGGAACAGCATAATTGGTTCTTGTGAGAAAATTTCCTTACTCTGTCATGCGGAAAAGTGAGAAAGTAATTATACATATCTCAGGTGACTATAACTTAAGATAAGCAAACTATTTTGGTACATTTTGTATTCAATTGTCCCATTTCATAGGCTAAAGGGTGCTTTAAATGCTGCGACATCACTAACGATAAATTGTCGGGGTCCCGGTGTTTGTGACGCACATCCGTTGTCGTTAGCGACCTTAAATGATCGCAAAAGAGTTAAAAATTGTTGGTCTGTAACACATCGTTCATTTACCAAAAATCGTTGTCTGGTCAGTAGCGAGGTTGTTCGGCGTTCCTGCGGCATCACACATCGCTATGTGTGACACCGCAGGAACGACGAACATCTCCTTACCTGCGTCCACCGGCAATGAGGAAGGAAGGAGGTGGGCGGCATGTTCCGGCCGCTCATCTCCTCCCCTCCTCTGCTATTGGGTGGCCGCTTAGTGACGCCGCAATGACGTCGCTATGACGCCGAACGCACCTCCCCCTTGAAGGAGGGATTGTTCGGCGGTCACAGCGACGTCGCTGAAAAGGTATGTGCACGTGACGCTGCCGTAGCGATAATGTTCACTACGGCTGCGATCACCAAATGTCGCACGAACGACGGGGGCGGGTGCTATCGCGCACAACATCGCTAGCTATCGCTGGCGATGTCGCAGCGTGTAAAGCACCCTTAAGTCATTTTGCTGAGCCCAGTTCACTTGTCTTCTTTCCTTAGCATTTGTTATAAGATTATTAATGAGTTTAGCAAAATATCATGTGGTAATACCACTGACCACTAAATCATTTAGCTCTTTTTGTAATAATTTTTTTAATTTTTTTTTTATAGATGTATTTCTTTTAATTGAAAACTTAAAACTGTGTAACTTCCATTAAAGGCTGAACGCCTTGTACATAGAAGAGCCCAAGGCCACATTGAGGATTTGGTGATTTTTTTTTTACCTCACTATTTGTAACCCAAAACCAGAAGTGGGTAAAATATACAGAAGTGATGACATGTTTCTATTATACTTTTCCTCTGATTGTTCCACTCCTGGTTTTATCTTACAAATACTGACTTGAAATATTGACCAAATACTCAGTGTGCACGTGTCCTAATACACTTATTTTTGGGCTATACAAACAAATTCAAATTTTAGAATTTGATTTCAAAGTTAAATGACAGACGAATTTTCTGAATTAATCAAGTACTGTAAAATGCTGCTGCTAGGGACATATAACATACTAAAGCCAATAGTTATTTTATTTTAGTTCTTCACATGCCATCCTTGGAGGTGCACAAGGGAAGTTACTATAATGATGCTCATTACTTTACAACTATTGGTTGAAGCTGAAATGTATTGACTTCCGGATCTGCCCAAGAACATAGTAGCGGCTATTAGCAGAAGATAAAAGGGGACATCAGGGGTGTGCTGATTTGGGGGTCGTAGTTTTACTTGATTAGTCTGAATTTCACTGCTTCTTTGTTGCTCTTGACTCGGCATGCATGTCACACTACTCTCTACTCCAAAAAAATATGGCTTCCAAACCAACACACACTTTATACTACAGTCCACAGAATATTATCCCTCCACTCTTAACAGATCTTAAGATGGCATTGTTCAGGGGAGAAAGTTAGCCTTTTAAGCTATGGTTGGTGTAGCTCCCCGAGGCAAGCCAAGAACTTCAGGTATGCCTATCTTGCATTGAATAGAAACTCAGCAATTTGCACACCATGCTTGTGCAATTGCCTTCGCTTAGTGATTATTTAATTAATTCTATATAGAAATGCATTCATTTTTATGTTTCTAACATAATAAAATCAAGAGTTGTAATTTTTGGTTATATTTACTCTTTAAGGACATATAGTACGCAGAACACCGAGGTACCAAACTTCTGGTATGTTACATGACGTTAGCAGCTCCATTATTTGTACTGTTGTTTGCATATAATGTGAATGATGGGAGAAGAGTTGAGCGTGGTTCGCGGTTCGTGGTTCTCCAGTTCGCGGTTCGAGTGATTTTGAAGGCTGTTCTGGATGGAACTAGAACTCAAGCTTTTTGCTAAAGCTCGATAGTTCTAGTTACGTTCGAGAACGGTTCTAGCAGCAAAAAGCCAAGCTAATTACTAGCTGGCTTTCCGCTGTAATAGTGTAAGTCACTCTGTGACTCACACTATTATGAAATTTCAGCGTATAGTGTGCGGGAACAGCGCATTCAGATCACTGTTGCTGGGATAATGGCCATTTTTTTTTTTTTCCTTGTCTTCCATCCCTAAGCGCGCGCGTGTAGTGGGGCGGGCCAGCATGTCAGCCAATCCCAGACACACACACAGCTAAGTGTACTTTTAGCAAGAGAAGCAACGGCATGTGTGATAGGATGTCCATGTCACATGTCTCTGCATTATAAAAATGGGTATCTGCCCGTCCGGACGCCATTATCTCTTCTGCGTCTGGGTGTCAGTCACCGCTGGCGTAGCTCCTGTCTCCGATACTGCTGTGTACGCTCTACACACAGCGCTACACAGAATAGGGATAGAATTTCTATTAGCCCTTGTAAGGGCTAATAACAGCAGGCTCAGAGCCATAGGTGACAGTCAGGTCCGTGGAAACAGATTTTACCAGCTACAGAAGATAACAGTGTCTGTATAGCTAAGCTCAGGGACTCCCTCGCAGCATTTCCCCATTAGGAGGGATAGACAGTGAGGCTTCCTTTCCTGTACACTGACCCACAACCCTACCACTGTACCCTCCTGCCCTTTGCACACTCAAGCTCATTGTTACTAAGCCATTATACTAGCAAACACTGAGGAAACTTAGTGACATCCTAAAAGTGGCTGTTGGACTTCCATTAGTGTCCCACTAGTGCAAAGCTATTTGCAGCACCTCTGCATTGCACACTCAAGCTCATTTTTACTAAGCCATTATACTAGCAAACACTGAGTCAACTTAGTGGCATACAAAAAGTGGCTGTTGTACTCCATTTGTGCCCCACTGGTGCCAAGCCATTTCTAGCACCCTTGCATGACACCCTCGTGCTCTGTTTTTAATAAGCTATAATAATAGCAAAAAATGCTGCCAGTTAGTGGCATCCAAAAAGTGGCTGTTGTACTCCATTTGTGCCCCACTGGTGCCAAGCTATTTCTAACACCTCTGCATTACACCCTCATGCTCTGGTTTTAATAAGCTCTAATAATAGCAAAAAATGATGCCAGTTAGTGGCATACAAAAAGTGGCTGTTGTACTCCATTTGTGCCCCAATGGTGCCAATCTATTTCTAACACCTCTGCATTACACCCTCCTGCTCTGGTTTTAATAAGCTGAAATAATAGCAAAAAATGCTGCCAGTTAGTGGCATACAAAAAGTGGCTGTTGTACTCCATTTGTGCCCCACTGGTGCCAAGCCATTTCTAGCACCCTTGCATGACACCCTCGTGCTCTGTTTTTAATAAGCTATAATAATAGCAAAAAATGCTGCCAGTTAGTGGCATCCAAAAAGTGGCTGTTGTACTCCATTTGTGCCCCACTGGTGCCAAGCTATTTCTAACACCTCTGCATTACACCCTCCTGCTCTGGTTTTAATAAGCTCTAATAATAGCAAAAAATGATGCCAGTTAGTGGCATACAAAAAGTGGCTGTTGTACTCCATTTGTGCCCCAATGGTGCCAATCTATTTCTAACACCTCTGCATTACACCCTCCTGCTCTGGTTTTAATAAGCTGAAATAATAGCAAAAAATGCTGCCAGTTAGTGGCATACAAAAAGTGGCTGTTGTACTCCATTTGTGCCCCAATGGTGCCAAGCTATTTCTAGCACCTCTGCATGACACCCTCCTGCTCTGTTTTTAATAAGCTTTAATAATAGCAAAAAATGCTGCCAGTTAGTGGCATACAAAAAGTGGCTGTTGTACTCTATTTGTGCCCCAATGGTGCCAAGCTATTTCTAGCACCTCTGCATGACACCCTCCTGCTCTGTTTTTAATAAGCTATAATAATAGGAAAAACTGCTGCCAGTTAGTGGCATACAAAAAGTGGCTGTTGTACTCCATTTGTGCCCCATTGGTGCCAAGCTGTTTCTAGCACCTCTGCATGACACCCTCCTGCTCTGTTTTTAATAAGCTATAATAATAGCAAAAATTGCTGCCAGTTAGTGGCATACAAAAAGTGGCTGTTGTACTCCATTTGTGCCCCACTGGTGCCAAGCTATTTCTAACATCTCTGCATTACACCCTCCTGCTCTGGTTTTAATAAGCTATAATAATAGCAAAAAATGCTGCCAGTTAGTGTCATACAAAAAGTGACTGTTGTACTCCATTTGTGCCCCACTGGTGCCAAGCTATTTCTAGCACCTCTGCATGACACCCTCCTGCTCTGTTTTTAATAAGCTATAATAATAGCAAAAAATGCTGCCAGTTAGTGGCATCCAAAAAGTGGCTGTTGTACTCCATTTGTGCCCCACTGGTGCCAAGCTATTTCTAGCACCTCTGCATGACACCCTCCTACTCTCTTTTTAATAAGCTATAATAATAGCAAAAAATGCTGCCAGTTAGTGGCATCCAAAAAGTGGCTGTTGTACTCCATTTGTGCCCCACTGGTGCCAAGCTATTTCTAACACCTCTGCATTACACCCTCCTGCTCTGGTTTTAATAAGCTGAAAAAATAGCAAAAAATGCTGCCAGTTAGTGGCATACAAAAAGTGGCTGTTGTACTCCATTTGTGCCCCAATGGTGCCAAGCTATTTCTAGCACCTCTGCATGACACCCTCCTGCTCTGTTTTTAATAAGCTATAATAATAGCAAAAACTGCTGCCAGTTAGTGGCATACAAAATTGGCTGTTGTACTCCATTTGTGCCCCACTGGTGCCAAGCTATTTCTAGCACCTCTGCATGACACCCTCCTGCTCTGTTTTTAATAAGCTATAATAATAGCAAAAATTGCTGCCAGTTAGTGTCATACAAAAAGTGACTGTTGTACTCCATTTGTGCCCCACTGGTGCCAATCTATTTCTAGCACCTCTGCATGACACCGTCGTGCTCTGTTTTTAATAAGCTATAATAATAGCAAAAAATGCTGCCAGTTAGTGGCATACAAAAAGTGGCTGTTGTACTCCATTTGTGCCCCACTGATGCCAAGCTATTTCCCACACCTCTGCATGACACCCTCCTGCTGTGTTTTTAATAAGCTATAATAATAGCCAAAAATGCTGCCAGTTAGTGGCATACAAAAAGTGGCTGTTGGACTTCCATTAGTGCCCCACTGGTGCCAAGCTATTTGCAGCACCTCTACATGACACCCTCATGCACATTTTGCTACGCTATTTTTTATAGCAAACTCAGGGATTTCCTTGCTGCATTTCATCATTCGGAGGGATAGAAAGTGAGGCTTTCTTTACTGTCCTGGTACACACAGAACACGGCCACTGTACCCACCTGCCCACTTTTGCCACGCTAATTAATTTGCCCAAAGAGCTGACACTTTTTCTGCCATCCTAAAATTGTCTGGAATACTAAGACATTGTTCCTTTGCTGCCAAGCAAGGTACAACACCTGTGCATTCTACACTCCTTTCCATTTGTGGAACGCAATAATTAACTGATATAAAAACAAGAGGACTATGGGAATAGTAGTGACGAGGTCATAGGATGACCAATTCAAAATGACAACAGTCACTACTTTTTTGCAAAAATATAACAAATATTTTATTAGTATAAAAAATAGCAAAAAAGTGACATAACACAATAACAACAGCTTTAGACAAAGATCAGGCTTCAACAAGGAGATGTCACTGACACAAAAGAACCAGGAGTCCACCGTTCATTGGGGAGGCAGAATCACCCAAATAATAGGTGGGACATGGCCAGAGAAAGCAACGGATAATGGACCCAGATAGACCCAATGATCCGAGATGCGCGCACCTGTTATAGTGCGCACCAAAAGGGATCAACATACATAGGGGATTCAATACCCGGAGGGTCAGACCATGTACCACACCACAATTGTAGCAGGGACAAGTATTAGTCAAAATGCATCACATTAACATACAAAAAGTCCCTGTGCTGCACTCACCCATAATGAGGAAGGTGGAACCCGAGTAAAACGTGCCCCGACGCGCACGTTTCGATGTCTTCTTCGGGGGGCCGTGGTGGCAATAATTAACTGCAGGTAGTCCAGCCAATCTTTCACGAAGGTGCAGGTGTGGATATAATGTTGCCTACATCCAATGGTGGTTCTCTCGATGTCTGACAGCTCAACAATACCATCTGTTTGCACTTAAAAAACAAGTGACGACCTGCCAATCACACTACCGCTTACGAGTAACGGGGTGGAAGTTTAGAGTGAAAAAGCATGTGTGACTGCTGTCCCCACAGTCACAGAGTATGAAGAGCACGCAGATGCACGTGATGAGGCAGGCGGTGGTTGCACAGCCCCGCTAGGCCGCATTGTAGCACAGTGAATTTCCCTTTGCGACTTATGCTTCATTTTAAGTCTTGTATTTGGTGGGATCCACAGTATGCAGCAAAACCACGCAACATGAAAAGCACTGTTTGCAGTTGGGTTCATAAATGATTCTTTCACTTTCCCAAAACAAACAATAAGAACCATGCATTAAATTGAAATAATAGAACTATCTAATCAGTGGCCTACTGCTTGCTAAGCCCTCTGCGTAGCAGCAGTAATTGCGTGTTTGTGTGTGTGTGTGTGTGTTTGTGTGCGTGCGAAGACAACTTACTAGTGGTGCATCACAAGAGCTTCCCAGTTATCTACCTAAACATAGACAAAACACATTACCCCCCTGAATACCCATGTTAGCTGAAACCTTACAGATAAGGCAGATGATAACAGTGTGAATGCAAACCACACAGCTCTGCAACACAGTCATGTAAATATTGAAAAGCAACATTGAATGCAAACATGTGTCGCTGTCCCTCTATGATTTAAACTGTAGTGACAATTTGACAGTGCGGAGGCAGCAAGTGTGATTGTCTATATAGTCGTCCTACCCAGAACAGATATGTGTTTTCATAATAAAACAAAGTGTTGCGTGCACGCATTACTGTCTGGGCACAGCCTACCGTACCCGGGTACTGTGATGTCCAGTTACCATAAATCAGACTTTACGCTCCTATCATGGTTAACAGTATAGACAGCACCGGAAGAATTTTGGTCTGTGGCACAGGATGCTGCTCACTGGCATTACGGTACTCCTCACCAAACTCCAAAATGACTCCCCTCACAATTGAACTAAGTGTTTCCGCAGTTACTCATTCCTGTGTGCCGATTTACCCCAGCCGCAGAGTAACTCCAGTGTTTCGCCAACTGAGTATTCTCTGCCTGACTGTGTCATTCCTGAGGCAAAATCTTAATTTTGGGCTACAGCGCATGCTCGTTTTGACTGTGCCTGAGTCATTCTGCGACCTGCGGCTCAACACACTTACACAGGGCCCTGGTGCTTGACTCACTCTCGGGAGGCCACTAAAACTAACTGCACCAACATCAGCCCCAGGTGTCCCCTTACACTGCAGTGGCGGTCCCCACTGACCGCAATACCGAGAGTGGCGTCACGAAAATACATATAAAGAAGCAACCTAAGTGTGACCAGACTCTTCCTCCACGTGGAGTCCCTGAAGGTAATGCACCAACACAACACCTGTGGGGCTTCACACTGACTGAGAAAAGCCTCTTTGCACAAGTACTTGCACTCCGTGCCGGGTCTAAGTCCTGTGTTGTGCCTAGACAGCATGCTGAAGCGGATAGTCTTTTTTTCAGAAACTGTATTTCATGCTACTGAGCATGCTCAGGCACTTACTGCATCAGAGGCTAGGTCGGGTAATGAACTCTTTGGCCCTGCCCCTGATGTGGGGGGCCCATATAGACCTCAGGGCATCAAGTGTCCTGACAATTTGGCCAGGCCACTCCTAACAGACTAGCAGAGGGCCGGCCCTATGACTTGTCACCTCATTGTTGTTGGTCAGACGATGACTGTTGAGGTGTTTTGGTTGTGGCAGCCATGGGGTCATCATTCAAGTGGCGGTTCAAAATAGGACGCTAGTTATGCCACTCATGACGTGTCACTCTGCTTTTGTCTCCAGGAGGTGCATTGTGGTCCACCCTGGTTTGGGGCGGACCCAGGTTATAAAAGGGTCTGGAGCCAACAAGAAGGTGCCCAGTCTTCTATTATGCTCCAAATGAGCACACCTCTATGTGTTGAACCCATTGCGACTTTAGGCCAGAGGTAGGCAGGGATAGGTCATCGATGCAGGCCGCCACCACAGTTGGTAACACAGAACGTTTAAGAACAGATCCTGTCCTACCAGTCCTGCTAGTGCAGCCCAGTGGCATAAACAGGCCTGCTGCTGCTGATGCACCTGCTGTCCACAGGTGTGTCCCCTACGCACACGGACAGCGTAACCAAAGGCCCCTGTGTTGTTAACAGGGAGTTCCGGGGCTGGGTGGTCATGTGGACCCTGTCACGCTAACAGGGCTCCAAGTCTCCAGATCCGAGTGGCGTCTAACTCGGTTCAGGCCACTATTTGTTTCAGAGTCAACCTGCTCTGTATCCTCCACCTAACCTTCCAGTTGCCAACCTCTCCTTTTCCATCTGTAAGCACGGTGGACACCGAATGGCGATTGGGATATCTACCTCTTTCTTTTCTTCTTAATATTTTTTATATAGCGGTAACATAGTATATACCACCTTATCCAAATCTGCCAGTCCCACCATACCAGATGTTGTTTCTTCAGCAAATGTTACTGTTGCTTAACCACCAAACCATCAGACACAAACTTTTTTACCCTTTCCAACACACCTGTTCCCCTTTCCACCAGCATCTGTCCTTTTTCAACTCAGTTTGTATATGACCAAAAATGCAACTCTGCAGAGACACCGTACTCAACGCCATCTCAGCACAGCAGCCAGCCCTCGGTCCCTCAGATATGGAGAAGTAAGACCATTTCCTCCTATCGATGAAAAAGCGTTGAGATTCACTCTGTGCACCACTGGTGTTTAGTGGAAAAGCAGATGTAAGATTGCGTAACACCTTCTGCTGATACTCCTGCATACGTGCGTCCCTTTCTATGGCAGGAGTTATTTCGCAAAATTTTGTGTTGTACCGGGGATCTAACAGTGTGGCAACCCAGTAGTCAGCATGACTTGGAATTCGAACAATCCGAGGGTCATGTTGTAGGTAGTGCAGCAAGAAGGCGCTCATGTGTCTTGAGCATCCAGGAGGACCAAGTCCTTGGTGTGTTGGTGGTGGAGAGGTGAGAATCGTGCCTCCTTCCTCTGCCCTCTCCCCACAACCTCGCGCAACCGAAATGTGAGCAAGCTCTCACTAATCTGTCTTCCATGCCCATCGCCAGTTCGTCCTCCATTTCTTCCTGGGCTCCTGCACCTTCCTCAACTGTTTTGCTGATACTATGCGCCCTTGATAATCCCTCTCCCCCACCGTACCATGACTGCCGCCAAGGTGCCGCTGACCGTCTGGACCTTGTAGATCTTGTTATCCCTTCCGCATATGACTCCTCCAGTACTTCCTCCCTTCCTCTTGGACCAACATCTGACTCCGAATAATGCTTACAGTGTGCTCCATCATGTAGATGACCAAAATTGTCACGCTGAGAATGGCATCGCCAGTGTTAAACATCTTCGTCGACATTTGTAAACTGTGTAGAAGGGTGCATAGGTCCTTGATCTGACACCTCACCAGCAGCATCATCTGCACCACCTCTGGATCAAGTTAGCCCAGGGTATACATTATAACGTATTTCAGCTGGGCTCTGCGGTGCTGCCACAGACGCTACAACATGTGCAGATTCCAATTCCTGCATGTCGGAACATCGCATTTCAGGCGTTTAACCGCCAGACCCTAAGACTTCAGGAGCTATGAAAGTTGTTGAGCTGCTGGGTGCGAACAATGGAAGTGAGCACATAGCGAGCGTGCCCGCTGTACGAGGCCATGTAGGCCGGGATGTTCTTTTAAAAATTGCTGGAGAATCAGATTAAACACGTGAGCCATACAAGTCACGTGTGTCACATTGCCCTGACGAAGGCCCGCAGACATGTTTGCATCATTGCCGCATACGGCTGTTAAGTCACCAACGTAGTCCGCTACGTCAATTTGTACTCCTGTCGCAAGGTGACGTGTTCCTTTCGTGCATAGTGCTGATGATGGGAGAGGAGTCGACGCCAGCGGCGCAGGTGGACGCAGGTTATGCTCACCCACTGGGATGCGTTACCTTGACATATGTAGAACCAATGGCTGAATGCAGGTGGTGGGTATCTCACAGATGAAGTACCATCATTCAGCTACAACCAATGAGAAGACACAACACCCTTTTTTAAGCCCCTCCTGTCTGAAAACCACTGCCAGCACACTTGAAGAATATATGAAGAAGAGAAAATCTTGAAATGCTTAAATGGTTTTTATTTTGTGCATAGATCAAAAAAGTGATGATAATTCATCCGTCCGACGTTTCGACCTTTTGAAGGTCTTTATCAAGGACAAATTTATCTAATGTAACAAGAACATACGCACAATTAGTGCATGAAAATATACAAAAAAGCATAGCATGATTATGGCGTTCAATGTAACAACAATCTCTGATGACATCATGATAGCACATAACCAAACAAAGACATACATATGCTTATACAATCCATGTGTTGAAAACAGTGAAAATAAAAATAAAAACCTAACAAAGGAACAAAGCTCATAAGGAGTACACTTGTTATTTGGAAATTGAGGGCAGTAATGACCCACCTATATGAACAAATGTATGGTATATGTTCAAGACTATGAAGACATCATAATGCAGTCAAAGAAATGAGCAAAGATGTGATCCTATGTAGGAGACAAAAACAAATGAATATCGTACACACGACATACAATCATGCAAATCAGAAGAGTTTAATTCTTCCACAATAACTATCTACAGGTGTGTCTTTCCCCACTTATACCTTATGCACTGAAGTAAATTGATGACCAGTAGTGGTGACCTTTTTCAGAGGGAGTGGGATATAGACAATTCTAAATGCAAGTGGATATAAATATGCGCATTAGAATGATACATGGATTATTTTAACCATATGATTAAAGTGAAATAATGCATCCTGAAGGAAAGTAATCTACCTGCAATCACCTAATTGGCTCAAAATCTCATCAATGAAATATTTTTTGTTGAGTACCACAATGGCCCCACCCTTATCGGCCGGTTTGATAACGATATTGGGGTTATTTTTTAAATCCCGTATTGCACGACTTTCCTCTATAGTGACATTACGTTTAATCTTGAATATATAATATATAAGCATATGTATGTCTTTGTTTGGTTATGTGCTATCATGATGTCATCAGAGATTGTTGTTACATTGAACGCCATAATCATGCTATGCTTTTTTGTATATTTTCATGCACTAATTGTGCGTATGTTCTTGTTACATTAGATAAATTTGTCCTTGATAAAGACCTTCAAAAGGTCGAAACGTCGGACGGATGAATTATCATCACTTTTTTGATCTATGCACAAAATAAAAACCATTTAAGCATTTCAAGATTTTCTCTTCTTCATATATTCTTCAAGTGTGCCGGAATTATTTTCTATTAGACTTGCTGTTTTTTCTGAGCACCTAATATATAACGCAGTGAGCCAGGAATAATCGTTTTGCTGAAAACCACTGCCAGACATAGCTATGAACCTCTGGTTACTGTTACCCCCAGTTTAGTTTTATGAGTTTGTGTGCTTGTTACCTGACTACTTTTCCGGCTTGCTGTTTAGGTACCTTGTTGCCCGATTTGCATTTCACCTCTGCTTGTTTTCTGATTAAGTCCTGTCCCTCCCATTCTGTTCCTCTTCCTCAATTAATGTTTGGACCCTGCATGACTACTATTCTCTGGAAATGCAGCCTTCCACAGGTATTGATCAACTTGGGCCCTGTGTCATTCAACATCACTGTATAGGGATTAAAGGGTTTCAGGGTTCTGGGGGTCCAGCTTGGTGAGTGGGTTCCCTCTAGCCTATCCTTTACAGCCCGTCTGAGTGTGTCGATCCAGGCAGGCGTTACACCGTGCCCTCGACAGAAGGACATGTAGGCCGGGATAGTGTTTTAAAAATTGCTGGAGATTCGGATTCAACACGTGAGCCATACAAGGCACGTGTGTCACATTGCCCTGAAGAAGGGCCGCAGACTGTTTAGCATCATTGTCGCACCCGGCATTCCCTGGCTGCTGGTTGAGTGGAGACAACCATTGATGAAACTCGGTCTCACTCTACAGAGCTAACCATCCACAACTCCTCAGCAGTGTCTCACATTTCCCCTACATTTCAAAGTGAACATTTGACCGCCTGATGGCCTTGAGCTCTGCTGCCAGCATAGTAAGGAGGTGTGTGGGATTCCTTGGGCGCAGTTACAAGGAAGGGTGGCCTGACCACACAGGGTTTGGGCTGAGGTGCAGGAACAACACGAGGTTGATGAGGCAGAAGCAGTGGAGGAACTTGTACATACAGAGGAAGGATTGACACACAAGTCGTGGGGACGGCAAGACTTGTACAGCAAACCCTTCTCCATCTCTCACCATAGTTACCCAGTGCCCAGTCAGCAACATGTAACTCCCCTGTCCATGCTTACTGGTCCAAGTATCTGTGGTGAAATGCACCCTGTCACACACAGAGTTTCTCAAGGAATCGGTGATGTTGTGTGCGACCTGCTGTGTTAGCGCGGGCACCCCTTTCTTGGAGAAGGAGTGGCAAATGGCCATCGGCTCTTGGGGTACCGCAATGGGCATAAGGTCTCGAAAATCCTTGGTGACAAAAGGGTGTAAAGGCAGCCTTTCTGTAGCCAACAAGTTTGAGATGCTGAAACTAAACCTCTTAGGCATGTCATGCACTTAGAAAATCATGTAAAAAACAGCGAGGGCACTCCAACCACAGTCTCCCTCGTTGCCACTAATTGGGCCACACCCCCCCCACTTGACTGTCATCAGTTGATCCCCCTTTTCAAAATGAAAAAGATGCTTTGCATGAAGCACTCTCAAAAATGCGCATGCCTTTCGCCTCCCCTGGATGACCCAGGGGAAGAATAGTCCTCTGAGAGCCATGACTTGTTAATTTTGGTTCTTTTAGAAACACAGCGACGGGACTCCAACCACAGTCTCCCTCGTTTCCACTAATTGGGCCACACCCCCCCACTTGACTGTCATCAGTTGATCCCCCTTTTCAAAATGAAAAAGATGCTTTGCATGAAGCACTCTCAAAAATGCGCCTGCCTTTCGCCTCCCCTGGATGACCCAGGGGAAGAAAAGTCCTCTGAGAGCCATGACTTGTTAATTTTGGTTCTTTTAGAAACACAGCGACGGGACTCCAACCACAGTCTCCCTCGTTTCCACTAATTGGGCCACACCCCCCCACTTGACTGGCATCAGTTGATCCCTCTTTTCAAAATGAAAAAGATGCTTTGCATGAAGCACTCTCAAAAGTACACGTGCCTTTCGCCTCCCCTGGCTGACCCAGGGGAAGAAAAGTCCTCTGAGAGCCATGACTTGTTCATCCTGGTTCTTTTAGAAACACAGCGAGGGGACTCCAAACAGTGTCTCCCTGGTTTCCACTAATTGGGCCACACACACCCCACTTGACTTTCATCAGTTGATCCCCCTTTTCAAAATGAAAAAGATGCTTTGCATGAAGCACTCTCAAAAATACGCGTGCCTTTCGCCTCCCCTGGATGACTCAGGGGAAAAAAAGTCCTCGGAGAGCCATGTCTACATTGTCAGTGGACAGACGCGTGTGCTTATCTGCCAGCAGACCCCTAGCAGCACTGAAGACAGGTTCCGAGAGAACGCTGGCTGCAGGACACGACAAGATCCCCAAGGCGTACGTGGTGAGCTCAGGCAATTTATCCAGATTGGAAGCCTAAAATGAGCAGGGCTCAAGTTGCACAGTAATGGCATCGATGTTTCCTTGCATATACTCATATATCTGTGTCTCCTCCTCTTTTTCCTTGTCCAGCTCTTTTGTTTTCACATGAGTATATGTCCTTGTCACTTTCCATGAGTTTGTGATGTGTTGTGAGTTGTTAGTCACCTTTTGGACACCTTTGAGGGTGTTTTCTAGGTGTTTTTATGTGTTTGTGATTGCCTCCCATTGTTTCCTATGCGGTTCGAGCGGTTCGCCGAACCGGTTCGCCGCACTTGAACGAGACCTCCGTTCGGCGAACCGAACTCGAGCCGAACCGCGACCGGTTCGCTCATCTCTAGATGGGAGTTGAAGCATAGAGGGCTCGCTGCAATTCTGTCACCCAAAGACAGTGTGGACTACCACAAAAAGAATTACATACATTAGCTTTACATTGTTTTAGAATGATAATATTGTTCTAAAAATTAGACTGTGAGTAATGGAGCTGCTCTATCCTGAATTCTGCCAGCTTGACTTTTGTTCCTGTCATGTGCATGACACAGGGCAATATTTCCAGTATTTCTAGAGTTGGCACTAGACTGACTGTAGAAGTGTGTGAAGGAGGACAGCCAACTGCATATTTAAACAGCCAAGCCAGCCGCCTCACACACTGCTCCAGGAAGAATGGCCTGGCATCGAGTACAGGACCAAAATTCAATTACTATAGCTACTGAGGGACAGAAGTACATACTGCAGCTTATAAATAGTGATGAGCGGATGCAGACTGTAAAAGTCTGGATCCGCGTGGATTGAAACATACCCGAGCGCTGGAAATACTCAGAGAACTTTGTGTACTAATCCGGATGCACCAGGTAGTTAAAAAATAAAAGGAAAAATAAATAAAATAAGGGAAAAGCACGTGCATTATACTTACCAGTGTCAGGTGTGTCTGTAACTCTGCTTCCAGGGCTGCTTACACTACTTCCGGGGCCACTCATTATTCCTTCATGCATATACACTGTTTACCCCACCCACTAGCAGCTGCACCATCTCTAATTTGTTGCAGTCAGACATGCCCCCACTCTGTGACAGCATGTCTGACTGCCATGAATGACAAATGCTGTGTATGTCCCTATAGTGTACAAATAAAAAAATTGGCATAGGGTCCCCCATATTATATCCAGCAGAGATAAAGCATACGGCTACAGGCTTCAGCCCCAGCCATGTGCTTATCTTGACTGTTTATCAAAATAAGAAGGCCCGCATGCAGCTTCTTTTTTTTTTTTTTTTTTTTTAACTATTTAAATAAATTAAAAAAATCGGCATTATGGTGCAGTTTTGATGCATTTGTTTTTTTTTCCAGGAGGTGCAGATTTGGTGTAAGAATATGATGTATAAATTTCAGCACCAAAACTGCATCTCTTGGCAAAAAATGAACAAAAATGGTTTTGATACCATTTTTCTTGTCAAGAGGTACAAATTTTGTGCTGAAATCTAGTTGAGACATTTCAGCACCAAATTTGCACCTTCTGGCAGAAAACCGTGGTTTTCTGCCAGGAGATGCAGGTTTGTAAACTCACCTGTGGTCACATGTGGAAGACTGTGGGAACCTTCAGCTGTTCTGCAAATAAACCAAGTGACGTCCCCGCTCATTGTGCAGCTCAGCCATTTTCTGCCTGGAGCCCACAGCATGCGGTTATGTTCTGTGCCCACATTCTGTGCCTTCAGTAATGTAGCAGAGCTAGAATCGTCGTGGGACCTTGTGTGAATTACAAATAAAGCATTTTTTTATGTGTTTTGTGTTTTATTTCTTTTCACTTACAGATTAGTTATGGGTAGTCTCATAGTTACCTCCCATTACTACCCTAAAGCCTAGTGGCAGTTGTGAGTTGTCATTAACCCCTTATAACTCTTATTTACACCGCATCAGGGCAATCGGGATGAGCTGGGATTGTTGCATCTAATGGATGCAACAATCCTGGGTAGCTGCAGGGTGCTTTTTTTTAGGCTGGGGGGTAATAAGCATGGGTCCTCCCCTGACTGAGAATACCAGTCCCCAGCTGTCAGCTTTATTATGGCTGGGTATCAAAATTTGTCCCTACGGTTCCACCGGCTGTAATCCTAGCTCCTGCAGGCAGCCACCACCGTCTGCCGTCTACCTCCTTGCCAGAGGTGACTGGGCTCCAACCCAGACACCTGTGTAGACTATTGGCAGGCCTGGTCACAGGTCTGCCCTTGAACTCGACCTCTCTCCTTCACTGTCAAGACTAGACTACTTCTGCACTAGAACTTGTGTCTTTTTCCCGCCTCCAGGCCTGTGAACTCCTCTGTGGACGGAGCCAACCATGTGGCTCCGCCCCCTGGTGTGGACATCAAACCTGGAGTGTGGGGACAATTTTTTTAAGTTTGGCTGCTGTCACCTTTTTAGGGAGGGGTGTGAGTGCATGGGACTACCTGGGACCACCTGACTAGTCCAGGGCGTCACAGATACACAGTGACAGGAGGAGTGATGGAGGGATACATGATGATAGGAGATGTTGTACAGGGATGGAGGGATACACAGTGACAGGAGGTATTGTACAGAGATGGAGAGAGAGATACACGGTGACAGGATGTGTTTTACAGGGATTGAGATATACATGATGACAGGAGGTGTTGTACAGGGATGGAGGGACACACGATGACAGGAGGTGTTGTACAAGGAAGGAGAGATACACTGTGACAAGAGGTCTTGTGCAGTATTGGAGGGATACACAGTGACAGGAGGAGTGATGGAAGGATACACAATGACAGAAGGTGTTGTACAGGGATGGAGAGATACAGTGTGACAAGAGGTCTTGTGCAGGGATGGAGGGATACACAGTGACAGGAGGAGTGATGGAAGGATACACAATGACAGAAGGTGTTGTACAGGGATGGAGAGATACAGTGTGACAAGAGGTCTTGTGCAGGGATGGAGGGGTACATGGTGACAGGAGGTGTTATACAGGGATGTAGGGATACACGATAACAAGAGGTGGTGTAAGAGGATGGAGTCATACTTGGTGACAGGAGGTGTTGTACAGGGATGGAGGGATATACAGTGACAGGTGGTGTTATACATGGATAGACGGACGGTGACAGGAGTTGTTACACAGGGATGGAGGAACGGTGATACGTGATGTTATATAGAGATGGAGGGATGGTGACAGGAGGTGTTATACAGGGATGGAAGGACGGTGACAGGAGGTGTTATACAGGGATGGAGGGACAGCGACAGAAGGTATTATACAGGGATGGAGGGACGGTGACAAGAGTTGAGAGTAGGACTGCACAACAGCTATGGCTGTGGAAATTACAGTGGCTAGAAGGACCTTAGACATGACCGGCTTCGTTGCTAAGTATTGTGATGTTTTGTCCCGTCAACTATAATCATGCAAGGGGGGCTTCGCTCCCCCCTGCACCCCTCCACTGGGGGTCTTACCCACAGACCCCCGCTTCTATTATAATCAACTCCATGCCTACGTGGACTTAGAAAAATAATGTTGCTTCTTCATATCAGCTATGTTGGCAGAGGCCCCACCCCTTCTGGTCACATGATGTCAGCAAAGGTCCTTTTAGCCACTGGGGATTTAAACATTACTGTCGCAGACCTGGAAGCCACAGCTTCGCCAGGGATAGCATTGCCGGTGAGTATCCAGCAGTGTGTGTGCAGTGACGTCAGGAATTCATCGGAGTATCTAATGAACTCAGATAACCTCCTGATGACACTGACTCAACAGCAGCGCTACCGAGTGTTGCAGGGTTGTCATCAGGAGGTCTTCTGAATTAAAGGTATAAAGTCTTGGATAATGGCTCTGGTTCAGTTCGATAAGAGCTCGCGAGGGCACCCCTCGCTCGGCTCGGCAACATGTATTGCCGCTCAGGGACCTGACCGAATACTGTGCTGAAATTTGTTGAGGTTATTGAAGTTGCAGGGGTTTCAGAGGATATTGAAAAATTCTTCTAGGACTTTGAACTCGAGTCTAAATGAATGGAGGTACAGGAATTCAGTGGGTTTTACAGTTCTTGGGACTTGTAGAAGAAGTAACTGCCGAATATGACTAAACTATAGATCCTCAGTGGGACTGAGCATATGAGGACGTACAGCAAACCATACTAGAACTTGCTGTAACTCCAGCAAATCACAGAATTCAATTCTGCTCTTTAGGTATCAGGGTAAGCTTTTTTAAAATGTTTGCCTAAAGGATTAAACAAGCATTTCATTGCTGGCTGGAGCGAGAGGGGGCCTTGAATCTGGGGAAGCTGATTTGCAAAATCACCCTCTGATATCAGGTAATGGGTGCTTGTGAAGAAAACATTCACAGTAGAGCAAGCTTTTAGCTGGTGAAGCTCTTCCAACCCAGCCTCAGTGGAAGGAACTGCTGGTGGATGGAGAGGGAAGTAGCAGCATCCCACCACCACTGGTCTATTATCCTCCAGTCCCCAATGTTCATCTTCCAACTAGACCATCACTTCATGTACTGTACCTATACATGTTTGTCCACTTCCAGTTACTTACACTGAGGAGCAAAAGGGTAAGGCTATGTGCGCATGTTGTGTAGTGTCTATACTGAAAAATCTGCAGCGATTTGGCAGTGCATGTGCGCTTCAAATCGCTGCAGAAACACTGCGTAAGGGATGCAGTGTGTCTTCAGAATAGATGCCGATTTCATGCGCTATGGATGCTGCCTCTCCCATAGACAGAGTGGGAGCAGCATCCAAAGTGCTCAAAATAAGTGACATGTTACTTGTTTGAGCACAGCGATTTGGATCAAAATTTCAGCATGCAAATCGCTGCCCTCTCAAACGCAACGTGCGGATGGATTATGCATAATCTTCATAGATTGTGCTGTGGACGCAGGACACATGCGTTTACGTTGCAGTGCAATATGCAGCGTAAACGAATGAAATTACACAACGTGCGCACATAGCCTAACACTGTTTTGAACTTTTAACTTTCAGGCTCCATAGCTCACCATCCGCTACAGCTTTGAATGTGATTAACATACAAAATGACCAAACATTTGAATGTGAGACTACTAGAGATGAGCGAACCAGCCACGGTTCGGCTCGAGTTCGGTTCGTCGAACGGAGGCCTCGTTCGAGTTCAGTTCGGCGAACGTTCGACGAACCGAACTCGAACCGCATAGGAAACAATGGCAGGCAATCACACACACATAAAAACACCTAGAAAACACCCTCAAAGGTGTCCAAAAGGTGACAAACAACTCACAATACAACACAAACACATGGGAAAGTGACAAGGACATATACTCATGCGAAAACAAAAGAGCTGGACAAGGAAAAAGAGGAGGAGACACAGATATAGGCATGGCACGCCCTTCTAAAATCATGTAGAACACCACAAGGTGACTCCAAGCAGAGTTCTCCCTTTTTTCCAAAAATTGGGCCACACACACACACACACACACACCCACCCCTTCAGTGGCGGCACTTGTGCCCCAGTTGTACACTTCACAGCTAGATTTGCATCAAGCACATTCAAAAATACGCCATACTTAACCGTCCCCAGGATGACACCGGGGTAGGTAGCTAAGTCTTTCCTGATCCCAGCTCTGTTCATCTTGGCTCCTTTTAAAAAACACAGCAAGCAAGGGTTACTCCAAGCAGAGTCTCCTTTTTTTTCCAAAAATTGGGCCCCACACACACCCACCCATTCAGTGGCAGCACTTGTGCCCCAGTTGTACACTTCACAGGTAGATTTGCATCAAGCACATTAAAAAATACGCCATACTTAACCGTCCCCAGGATGACACCGGGGAAGGTAGCTAAGTCTTTCCTGATCCCAGCTCTGTTCATCTTGGCTCCTTTTAAAAAACACAGCAAGGGTTACTCCAAGAAGAGTCTCCCTTTTTTCCAAAAATTGGGCCACACAGACACCCCATCAATGGCAGCACTTGTGCCCTAGTTGTACACTTCACAAGTAGATTTGCATCAAGCACATTCAAAAATACGCCATACTTAACCGTCCCCAGGATGACACCGGGGTAGGTAGCTAAGTCTTTCCTGATCCCAGCTCTGTTCATCTTTGCTCCTTTTAAAAAACACAGCAAGCAAGGGTTACTCCAAGCGGAGTCTCCTTTTTTTTCCAAAAATTGTGCCCCACACACACCCACCCATTCAGTGGCAGCACTTGTGCCCCACTTGTACACTTCACAGCTAGATTTGCATCAAGCACATTCAAAAATACGCCATACTTAACCGTCCCCAGGAGGACACCGGGGTAGTTAGCTAAGTCTTTGCTGAACCATGACTTGTTCATCTTGGCTCCTTTTAAAAAACACAGCAAGCAAGGGTTACTCCAAGCGGAGTCTCCCTTTTTTCCAAAAATTGGGCCCCACACACACCCACCCCTTCAGTGGCAGCACTTGTGCCCCAGTTGTACACTTCACAGGTAGATTTGCATCAAGCACATTAAAAAATACGCCATACTTAACCGTCCCCAGGATGACACCGGGGAAGGTAGCTAAGTCTTTCCTGATCCCAGCTCTGTTTATCTTGGCTCCTTTTAAAAAACACAGCAAGGGTTACTCCAAGAAGAGTCTCCCTTTATTCCAAAAATTGGGCCACACAGACACCCCATCAGTGGCAGCACTTGTGCCCTAGTTGTACACTTCACAGGTAGATTTGCATCAAGCACATTAAAAAATACGCCATACTTAACCGTCCCCAGGATGACACCGGGGTAGGTAGCTAAGTCTTTCCTGATCCCAGCTCTGTTCATCTTGGCTCCTTTTAAAAAACACAGCAAGGGTTACTCCAAGAAGAGTCTCCCTTTTTTCCAAAAATTGGGCCACACAGACACCCCATCAATGGCAGCACTTGTGCCCTAGTTGTACACTTCACAAGTAGATTTGCATCAAGCACATTCAAAAATACGCCATACTTAACCGTCCCCAGGATGACACCGGGGTAGGTAGCTAAGTCTTTCCTGATCCCAGCTCTGTTCATCTTTGCTCCTTTTAAAAAACACAGCAAGCAAGGGTTACTCCAAGCGGAGTCTCCTTTTTTTTCCAAAAATTGTGCCCCACACACACCCACCCATTCAGTGGCAGCACTTGTGCCCCAGTTGTACACTTCACAGCTAGATTTGCATCAAGCACATTCAAAAATACGCCATACTTAACCGTCCCCAGGAGGACACCGGGGTAGTTAGCTAAGTCTTTGCTGAACCATGACTTGTTCATCTTGGCTCCTTTTAAAAAACACAGCAAGCAAGGGTTACTCCAAGCGGAGTCTCCCTTTTTTCCAAAAATTGGGCCCCACACACACCCACCCCTTCAGTGGCAGCACTTGTGCCCCAGTTGTACACTTCACAGGTAGATTTGCATCAAGCACATTAAAAAATACGCCATACTTAACCGTCCCCAGGATGACACCGGGGAAGGTAGCTAAGTCTTTCCTGATCCCAGCTCTGTTTATCTTGGCTCCTTTTAAAAAACACAGCAAGGGTTACTCCAAGAAGAGTCTCCCTTTATTCCAAAAATTGGGCCACACAGACACCCCATCAGTGGCAGCACTTGTGCCCTAGTTGTACACTTCACAGGTAGATTTGCATCAAGCACATTAAAAAATACGCCATACTTAACCGTCCCCAGGATGACACCGGGGTAGGTAGCTAAGTCTTTCCTGATCCCAGCTCTGTTCATCTTGGCTCCTTTTAAAAAACACAGCAATCAACGGTTACTCCAAGTGGAGTCTAATTTTTTTCCAAAAATTGGGCCCCACACACACCCACCCATTCAGTGGCAGCACTTGTGCCCCAGTTATACACTTCACAGCTAGATTTGCATCAAGCACATTCAAAAATACGCCATACTTAACCGTTCCCAGGATGACCCTGGGGTAGGTAGATAAAGTCTTTGCTGAACCATGACTTGTTCATCTTGGCTCCTTTTAAAAAACACAGCAAGCAAGGGTTACTCCAAGCGGAGTCTCCTTTTTTTCCAAAAATTGGGCCACACAGACACCCCATCAGTGGCAGCACTTGTGCCCTAGTTGCAAACAGGATGTTTTGATTTGCATCAAGCACATTCCAAATCCACAAGCATTTACTCTCCCCAGGATGACACAGGGGTAGTAAATTCCTTGTGGATCCATGACTTGTTCATTTTGATGAACGTTAGTCTGTCCACATTGTCACTGGACAGAAGCGTGCGCTTATCTGTCAGCACACACCCAGCAGCACTGAAGACACGTTCAGAGACAACGCTGGCAGCTGGAAACGACAAAATCTCCAAGGCGTAAGTTGAGAGCTCTGGCCATTTTTCAAGATTTGAAGCTCAAAATGAGCAAGGCTCCATTTGCAAAGTCATGGCATCGATGTTCATTTGGAGATACTCCTGTATCATCCTCTCCAGCCGTTGACTATGTGTCAGACTTGTTGTCTCTGGTGGCCTTGCAAAGGACGGTCTAAAAAAATTATGAAAAGATTCAATAAAATTGCTGTTACCAGCACCAGATACGGTGCTACTGGTATGGGTAGACTGTTGAAGATGACGAGACCGTCCCATGTTTGTCAAGTTACAACTGGGAGATTCACTCCCTGCACCTGCACGGTTGTTTGGTGGAAAAGCCGAGCTAAGATCGAGTAACAGCTTCTGCTGATACTCCTGCATACGTGCGTCCCTTTCTATGGCTGGAATTATGTCACCAAATTTGGACTTGTACCAGGGATCTAATAGTGTGGCAAGCCAGTAGTCATCATCACTTCTAATTTTGACAATACGAGGGTGATGTTGGAGGTAGTGCAGCAAGAAGGCGCTCATGTGTCTTGCGCAGCCATGCGGACCAAGTCCACGCTGTGTTTGTGGCATAGAGGTGCTAACCGTTCTTTCTTCCTCTGACATCTCCCCCCAACCTCTTTCAACTGAAATTTGACCAAGGTCTCCCTCATCCGCTGAGTCTTCCATGTCCATGGACAGTTCGTCCTCCATTTCTTTATGTTCTCCTGCACCTTCCTCAACATTTCGCCTGCTACCATGCGCCCTTGTTGATCCCTGTCCCCCTTGGTCCCATGCCTGCCGCGTTGGTGATGATGAACGTCTGGACCTTGGTGATGTTGTTTTGTCTTGCGCATATGAAACCTCCTGTAGTTACTCCCCTTCCTGTTGTCCCACCCTCTGACTCCGAATAGTGTTTAGCGTGTGCTCCAGTATGTAAATGACTGGAATTGCCATGCTGATAATGGCATTGTCAGCGCTAAACATATTCGTCGCCATGTCGAAACTGTGCAGAAAGGTGCATAGGTCCTTGATCTGAGACCACTCCATCAGGGTGATCTGCCCCACCTCTGCATCTCGTTGGCCCAGGCTATACATCATGACGTATTGCACCAGGGCTCGGCGGTGCTGCCACAGTCGCTGTAACATGTGGAGAGTCGAATTCCAGCGTGTCGGCACATCGCATTTCAGGCGATGAACCGGCAGGCCGAAAGACTTCTGGAGCAATGCAAGTCGCTCAGCTGCGGCGGTTGAACGGCGGAAGTGAGCAGACAGTTTTCGTGCCCTGGTCAGAAGGCAATCTAGGCCGGGATAGTGTGTTAAAAATTGCTGGACAACAAAGTTCAACACGTGAGCCATACAAGGCACGTGTGTCACCTTGCCCAGGCGAAGGGCCGCACCCAGGTTTGCAACATTGTCGCACACGGCCTTACCAGGCTGCAGGTTCAGTGGAGACAACCATTTATTAAACTCAGTCTCCAGAGCTGCCCACAACTCAGCCGCTGTGTGACTCCTATTTCCAAGACATGTCAAGCTAAAGACCGCCTGATGCCGTTGCGCTCTGCTGGCAGCATAGTAATGAGGGGTGCGTGATTCCTTCTGCGCAGTGAGAACGCTGGTGGCCTGACCAGGCAGGCTTGGGGCGGAGGTGGAGGACCCAGATGAGGTGGAGGAGGCAGAAGCAGTGGCGGAACTTGGACAGACAGAGGATTGACACACAAGTCGTGGGGACGGCAAGACTTGTGCAGCAGACCCTTCACCATCTATCACCATAGTTACCCAGTGCCCAGTCAGCGACATGTAACGTCCCTGTCCATGCTTACTGGTCCAAGTATCGGTGGTGAAATGCACCCGTTCACACACAGAGTTTCTCAAGGAAGCGGTGATGTTGTGTGCGACAAGCTGGTGTAGCGCGGGCACACCTTTCTTAGAGAAGTAGTGGCGACTGGGCATCTGGTACTGGGGCACAGCGACAGACATAAGGTCTCTAAAATCCTGTGTGTCCACCAGGCGGAAAGGCAGCATTTCGGTAGCCAAGAGCTTACAGAGGGATAAAGTCAACCTCTTAGCTTTGTCATGGGTCGCAGGAAATGGCCTTTTATTTGTCCACATCTGAGGGACAGAGATCTGGCTGCTGTGTGTAGACGGTGTTGAGTAGGGTGTCCCTGGAAAAATGCAGCTTTGTGAGGAAAGTGCAGGCGTAGACATGATGTTGCCTTCATCCAACGTTGGTGCTATTGATGTCTGAGAGAGCTGTACACACGTACTTGTTTCCCCTTCCAAACCAACTGACGACCTACCAAGCAAACTGCCTGTTGCGGTTACAGTGGTGGAAGTTGTGCGTGGAAAACCAGGTGTGACAGCTGTCCCCACAGTCCTAGAAGATGAAGAGCGCGCGGATGCACTGGAAGGGGCAGGCGGTGGATGGTCCGCTCCGCTAGGCCGCATTGCAGCACAGTGAGCTTCCCACTGGGACATATGATATTTATTCATGTGACGATTCATGGAAGAAGTTGTCAAACTGCTGAGGTTTTGCCCTCTACTAAGAGAACCATGACAAATTTTACAGATCACATAATTTGGGCGATCTTTTGCTATGTCAAAAAAGGACCAGGCTAGGCAAGGCTTAGAGGGCATGCGACCTGATGAGCCCCCCCGACTAGTGCTCAGAGGCAGAGTGGTGGCTGAGGATGCAGTTGTAGACGTGCTACCAGTGCTCTGACTCTGTCCAGGAAGGCACAAGGTAACTTCGTCGTCGGTTGCATCCTCCTCCACCGCCTCTGTTGACCTCCTCGAGTGCCTGACTGTGGATTGACAGTAGGTGGGATCTAGAACTTTCTCATCAATTGTTGTGTTTGCACTCCCCTCACCCTCAGACTGAGCCTCTTCTTGCCCTGACCGAATATTTAAGTTATCATCCCAATCTGGTATCTGCGTCTCATCGTCATCAGTACGTTCCTCATTGTCTATAATAACAGGTGTTACAGTTTGTGAAAAAGGGTCAACATTATGCTCAGAAACTTGGTCCTCACGGCCTGAATCAGAGTCACAAAGGTTCTGGGCATCACTGCAGACCATTTCCTGGTCTGTACTCACTGTAGCTTGGGAGCAGACTTCTGATTCCCAGGCTATAGTGTGACTGAACAGCTCTGCAGACTCAGCCATGTCAGTTCCACCATACTGTGCAGGGCGGATGGAGACTTCAGAGCTGGGAGAATGCAAGTGTGATTGGGCTGACAACTCAGAGGACTGGTGTTGTTTGGATGCGGTAGTTGAGGTGGCGGAGAGGGCACTTGTTGGACCACTTGAGATCCATTCAAGCATTTTCCTTTTTTGGCCATCATCTACCTTTGTTCCAGTTGTTCGTGTCCGTAAAAAAGGGAGCACATCGGATTGTCCACGGTAAATAGTAGACATCTTACTTTTGCTGGAAGTTGGTCTATCTTCAGCAGATGTTAATGGAGCTTTGCCACCTTCCCCACGGACAAACCCTTTTTTTCCTTTTCCAACACGCCTCTTCCCCTTTCCACCAGCATCTGTCATTTTGCCACTCATTTTGATTGCGACAAGATTGTGCACTTAAAATGTGGTAGTAAAAATTGAGAGGTGGTGTAGATTTCAGCGGTGGTCTAGCTTTATTAACAGCAGAATAAACAAAAATAATTATCCCTGACAATGCAACTATGGCCCTTAAACTGGCAGCATAGTTTGCTAGTATAATGGCTTAGTAACAATGAGTTTGAGTGTGCAATGCAGGCAGACGTGCTGCAAATATCTTTGCACTAATGGGACAATACAGAAGTCCAACAGCCACTTTTAGGATGCCACTAAGTTTCCTCAGTGTTTGCTAGTATAATGGCTTAGTAACAATGAGTTTGAGTGTGCAATGCAGGCAGACGTGCTGCAAATATCTTTCCACTAGTGGGACAATACAGAAGTCCAACAGCCACGTTTAGGATGCCACTAAGTTTCCTCAGTGTTTGCTAGTATAATGGCTTAGTAACAATGAGTTTGAGTGTGCAAAGGGCAGGAGGGTACAGTGGCAGGGTTGTGGGTCTAGGTAGAGGAAAGGAAACCTCCCTTTCTATCCCTCCTAATAGGGAAATGCAGCGACGAAATCCCTGACCTTAGCTACGCAGACGCTGTCATCTTGTGTAGCTGTTAAAATCTGTTTTCACAGCCCTGACTGTCACCTATGGCTCTGACCCTGCCGGTATTAGCCCTTACAAGGGCTGAAAGAAACTTCTATCCCTATTCTGTATAGCGCTGTTTATAGAGCGTACACAGCAGAATCGGAGACAGGAGCTACGCCAGCGGTGACTGACACCAAGACGCAGAAGGCAGATAATGGCGTGCTGGAGGGAAATGTCCGTTTTTATAATGCAGGGACATGTGACATGGACATCCTATCACACATGCCGTTGCTTCTCTGGCTAAAAGTCCACTTAGCTGTGTGTGTGTCTGGGATTGGCTGACATGCTGGCCCGCCTCATTACACGCGCACGCTTAGGGAAGGAAGACAGGGAAAAAAAAAAAATGGCGATCGCCATTATCCAAACAGCAGTGATCTGAATGCGCTGTTCCCGCACACTATACACTGAAATTTCATAATAGTGTGAGTCACAGAGTGACTTACACTATTACAGCGGAAAGCCAGCTAGTAATTAGCTTGTCTTTTTGCTGCTAGAACCGTTCTCGAACGCATCTAGAACTATCGAGCTTTAGCAAAAAGCTCGAGTTCTAGTTCGATCTAGAACAGCCCCCAAAATCACTCGAGCCGCGAACTGGAGAACCTCGAACCGCGCTCAACTCTAGAGACTACCTTTATTTTACAGGCAATCATCTTGGCTATCTCATATATAAATTTGACTTGCTGTTGTTAAGGTATGATTAGCTATACAGATTATTGTCAAGTTTCTGCATTGTTACTGTTTTGCTCCTAAAAATCTAAAATTTAAATTTTTATTATTTTGTTAGTATTTTATAAATCCACTTTTGGCTTCAAACCCTGCCTGAATACTTCTGGGCATGCTTATGCTTAGATTCAAGCATGTCTTGACTGAAATCTGATTCCTGGACTCTTCTGCACTTTGTCACGAGGATTCCACAATGTAGAATGGTCCCTCCTATTTCTGATGTCAGGACATCACAGCACAGGGATACTGCTAGTTGTGCAGAATTTCCTTTCTCAAGTGCTGCTAAGGTTAAGTAGATCCTCTCCTGAATAGAGTTGAGCGCGGTTCGCGGTTCGAGGTTCTCCAGTTCTAAGCTCGAGTGATTTTTGGGGCTGTTCGAGATCGAACTAGAACTCGAGCTTTTTGCAAAAGCTCGATAGTTCTAGATACGTTCGAGAACGGTTCTAGCAGCAAAAAGCAGGGCTTTTTACAGCTACAGTGTGCAGGAGCCATTGCTGGCAGCCTGCCACAAGCTGGTAACCAAGATAAACATCGGGTATCCAACCAAAGCGCTTTGGTTAGTAACCCGATGTTTATCTTAGTTACGTGCAGGAAGCCCACACTTCCCCGCTCAGCTCACTCCGCCCCCTCCTGCCCGCGGCATGTATACATACATATACACACACACACACACACTCTCACTCACGCACACCCCCCCCCTCCCAGCTACAGTGTGCAGGAGCCATCGCTGGCAGCCTGCCACAAGCTGGTAACCAAGATAAACATCGGGTATCCAAGCAAAGCGCTTTGGTTAGTAACCCGATGTTTATCTTAGTTACGTGCAGGAAGCCCACACTTCCCGCTCAGCTCACTCCGCCCCCTCCTGCCCGCGGCATGTATACATACATATACACACACACACACACTCTCAGACACACGCACCCCCTCCCCCCCCTCCCGCTCAGCTTACCTGCGGTGATGAAGTCCCGCCATCCCGACCTCAGCGCTGTCACTGTCCTCCATGGCCGCCGCTTGTCACATCACCTATCGCTTCCGACCCGAGACTGACACTGGAGGTGACGTCACGGACCTCTCGCGATACTTGATGTGAAGGTGCCGGTCATTGACCTCAGTGACAGGGGCTGTCAGTGTGCTGGAGATCAGCGCAGGTAATGTACCTCGCTGACAGCAGCACTTGTCATGCCCTGCAGTGACCTGGGCTGACCCATTGATGTTAGCTCAGGTCACTGCATTGCTCTCCCAGCCAATGGGGAACATCCTGCTCTTCATTGACTGGGACAGTGTGGATCGTCATGGCAACCCCTTGGATTACACCAGACCTGGATTTGTTTTTCTTTCTAATAAATTGGTTAAAGAGGGAATGTTTTGGGGAGTGTTTTTTCAAATAAAAATGTGTTTGTCGTCTATTTTTTTTTATTACTGACTGGGTTGGTGATGTCGGGTATCTGATAGACGCCTGACCTCACCAACCCCAGGGCTTGATGCCAGGTGACATTACACATCTGGTATTAACCCCATATATTACCCCGTTTGCCACCGCACCAGGGCGCGGGATGAGCTGGGGCGAAGCACCAGGATTGGCGCATCTAATGGATGCGCCACTTCTGGGGCGGCTGCGGCCTGCTATTTTTAGGCTTGGAAGAGTCCAATAACCATGGACCTCCCTAGTCTGAGAATATCAGGCCCCAGCTGTCTGCTTTACCTTGGCTGGTGATCCAATTTTGGGGGACCCCTACGTGGTTTTTTTTTTTTAAATTATTTATTTAATTTAAAATAACAGCGTGGGGTGCCCTCAGTTTTGGATTACCAGCCAAGGTGAGGTTGCCAGCTGTGGTCTGCAGGCTGCAGCCATCTGCTTTACCCTAGCTGGCTACAAAACTAGGGGGAACCCTACGTCATTTTTTTTTTTTCATTTTTTTGGCTAAATACAAAGCTAAGCACCCCTTAGTGCCACATGAAAGGCACCAAAGGGTGCTCCACTTTTTCTCCACTTTTTCTCCACTTTTTCTCCACTTTTTCTCCATTTATTCTCCACTTTTTCTCCACTTTTTCTCCATTTTTTTCTCCACTTTTTCTCCACTTTTTCTCCACTTTTTCTCCACTTTTTCTCCACTTATTCTCCACTTTTTCTCCACTTTTTCTCCACTTTTTCTCCACTTTTTCTCCATTTTTTTCTCCACTTTTTCTCCATTTATTCTCCACTTTTTCTCCACTTTTTCTCCATTTTTTTCTCCACTTTTTCTCCACTTTTTCTCCACTTTTTCTCCACTTTTTCTCCACTTTTTCTCCGTTCTTTTTCTATGGTCGGTCTACCCATTAGCTCTGCCATGCATACTGTAGCTCTACACCTACTGCACATGTTACTTTATGATTGACATCTCTTTCGTACCAGAGCTGTCTAAGTCTACTCTGACCCCATATTTGTCATTACTATATTGTCCTTGTACTGTATTATGACATTTGTATCATGTGTTTCATTTCTTGCTGTGTTGCAATTTTTTTGCTGCATGCCAATTGTACCTCTACATTGTTCGAGTTTATGTTATTGTTCTCTCACTCTTATGTGATACTGATTATTGTCATTTTTCATGATTACATGCAGATAAGTCCAATCTGACGAAGGCTCAGGCCGAAACGTCAATTGTAACTTGTTTTGGACAAAAACATATATGCTTATGAAAAAAAAAATGTTCTTAATACGGACCAATAAAGAGTGATTTTGCATTACTATCCATTGGGACTTACTGAGTTAGTCTGGGAGATTTAGAGTGCCGAGGTTACTCACTAATTTTATCTATTATTACCTCTGAGCACCTATATACCACTGAGCAGAGCTTCCTCTATAGTAGTTCTCCTGATTAGGCATGCCCTTACCTCATGAGCAGGGCATTGCAGCTTTGGTAGCAACCATTACGACATGGACTCTGCTGCTGTGGACCCGGGGAGAGTGAGTGCAGATTCATTGCACCCACACTCCTCACATGAAGGGTCCGCACTCCTAGAAAATGGGGGATACGTTCCCTGAGTGTCTCCCTCCCATATTCTAGACGGTCCAGAGTCGATGTGGGACCCCTTTATTTTTTTTCTTACAATAAATTGGTGAAAGAGGAAATGTTTTGGGGACTGTTTTTTCAAATAAATTTCTTTTGTCGATTTTTTGTTTTTGTTAGTACTGACAGTTTATGATGTTGGGTATCTAATAGACGCCATGACATCACAAACTGCTGGGCTTGATCTCAGGTGACTTTACAGCTAGTATCAACCCGATTTATTACCCCGTTTGCCACTGCACCAGGGCACGGGATGAGCTGGGGTGAAGCGCCAGGATTGGCGCATCTAGTGGATGCGCCACGTCTGAGGTGCCTGCGGCCTGCTATTTTTAGGCTGTGAAGGCCCAATAACTATGGACCTTCCCACCCTGAGAATACCAGACCACAGCTGTCCGCTTTACCTTGGCTGGTGATCCAATTTGGAGGGGACCCTACTTTTTTTGTGTAATTATTAATATTTATAAAATAATTATAAAAAAGAGCCTGAGGGGACCTCCACATTGGATCCCCAACCACGGTAGAGCTGCCAGCTGTGGTTTTCAGGCTACAGCCGTCTGCTTTACCCTAGCTGGCTATCAAAAATGGGGGGACCCAACGTCATTTTTTTTTTTTAACTATTTTTTAAATAGAAAAAATTAATGGGCTTCCCTGTATTTTGATTGCCAACCAAGGTAACGGCAGGCAGATGGGGGTGGCAACCCATAGCTGTCTGCTTTATCTGCGCTGAGAATCAAAAATACCGCGGAGCGCTACGTCATTTTTTTAAAGATTTATTTTTACAGCACTGTGATGTCCAGCAATCAAAATACAGGGAAGCCCATTTTATTTTTAGTTATTTATATAAATAATTAAAAAAAAATAAATATGGGCTCCCGCTGCATTTTTTGTATTGCTAGCTAAGGGTAATCCAAGCAGCTACTGGCTGCTAACCCCCACTGCTTGGTGTTACCTTCACTGGCAATGGAAAATCCAGGGAAGCATTTTTTATTTTTTTTGCCAAAAAACTACAAAAAAAGGACGTGAGCTTCGCCATATTTTTGTATGCTAGCCAGGTATAGCAGGCAGGTGCTGGAAGAGTTGGATACAGCGCCAGAATATGGCGCTTCTATGAAAATGCCATTTTCTGAGGCGGCTGCAGACTGCAATTCGCAGCAGTGGGGCCCAGAAAGCTCAGGCCAATCTGTGCTGCGGATTCCAATCCCCAGCTGCCTAGTTGTACCTGGCTGGACACAAAAATGGGGCGAAGCCTACGTCATTTGTTTTCTAATTATTTCATGAAATTCATGAAATAATAAAAAAAGGGCTTCCCTTTATTTTTGGTTCCCAGCCGGGTACAAATAGGCAACTGGGAGTTGGGGGCAGCCGTACCTGCCTGCTGTACCTGGCTAGCATACAAAAATATGGCGAAGCCCACATAATTTTTTCAGGGGGCAAAAAACTTCTGCATACAGTCCTGGATGGAGTATGCTGAGCCTTGTAGTTCTGCAGCTGCTGTCTGTCTGTATGGAGAAGAGCAGACAGCAGCTGCAGAACTACAAGGCTCAGCATACTCCATCCAGGACTGTATGCAGAATTTTTTTGCCCACCAAAAAAATGACGTGGGCTTCGCCATATTTTTGTATGCTAGCCAGGTACAGCTGGCAGCCACGGGCTGCCTCCAACCCCCAGTTGCCTATTTGTACCCGGCTGGGAACCAAAAATATAGGGAAGCCCGTTTTTTTTAATTATTTCACTTATTTCATGAAATAATTAAAAAACAAATGACGTGGGCTTCGCCCTATTTTTGTGTCCAGCCGGGTACAACTAGGCAGCTGGGGATTGGAATCCGCAGCACAGGTTAGCCCGAGGTTTGTGGGCGCCTCTGCTGCGGATTTCAGTCCGCAGCCGTCCCAGAAAATGGCGCTCTCATAGAAGCGCCATCATCTGGCGCTGTATCCAACTCTTCCAACAGCCCTGGAGCCGGGTGGCTTGTTGGGTAATCATGAGTTAATACTGGCTTTGTTTTACCAGCCAGTATTAAGCCAGAGATTCTTAATGTCAGGCACGTTTGACCCGGCCATTAAGAATCTCCAATAAAGGGTTAAAAAAAAGACACCACACAGAGAAAAAATACTTTAATAGAAATAAATACACAGACACATTAGAGACTCCATCTTTATTACCCCCTGTCAGCCCTCCACGATCCTGCTCTTCTGTCTTCTTTCTTTCTAGTGTAGTAGTAGTGACGATTGTAGTGAGGATGAGATTCACCAGCTCATCACTTGGGGCTGGGGAACCTCCATCCTCACTACAATCATCACTAGTGTAGTAGTAGTGACGATTGTAGTGAGGAAGGATGAGGTTCACCAGCTCATCACTTGGGGCTGGGGAACCTCCATCCTCACTACAATCATCACTAGTGTAGTAGTAGTGACGATTGTAGTGAGGAAGGATGAGGTTCACCAGCTCATCACTTGGGGCTGGGGAACCTCCATCCTCACTACAATCATCACTACAATCGGGAAGCAGCGTGCAGCCTTCACTCTGTGAGTGATCAGTGCTGGCTGCTAGCGGTAACGCTGACAGACGCGTTACCATAGCAACGGTGGTCTCGGAGCCGCGGTTAGCGGTGACGTCACCGCTAACTGCGTTGCTATGGCAACGGTGATCTCCGTTAATGACCGGCTGTGTCAGCCGGTCCCTAACGGAATGGGGAGTCGACCGTGTGCTAGAGCATGTCGCCGGTACACGGCGATACACATATGTGCACCGTGTACCGGAGAGATGCACTTGCAGGTCCTACATGACGTGTCATAGTCATGTGACCAGTCTGTAGCCAATGAGATAATAGCCACGTGACTGGTCACATGGCTATTTTGACGTCACAATAGGTCCTGCATCTCTGCTGGCAGTGCAGGTCACCGGGAGGATTCAGCGATCATCGGATGGAATAGCGGCAGGAGACAGAGTGCAGAAGGGATCGCGAGGACCGGTAAGTGTTATGGCAATGTTTATTAACTGTTTGTGTACATTTATAATGCATTTTTATGTGTTTGTGATTGCCTCCCATTCTAGCCTATACGTTAGAGTTCGGTTCGTCGAACGTTCGACGAACCGAACTCGAACGGGACCCCCGTTCGGCGAACCGGCCTCGAGCCGAACCGGGACCGGTTCGCTCATCTCTACTCCTGAATTCTGAATGGAAGCTAGAGCCGGTTGTTCTGTATTGCTAATTACCTCTGCTATAAAGAATCCTCTTCCAGCCTAAGTAAATGTCGGCAATGTTTCTGCTTAGCTTTCCTCTAGAGGGAACCTATGAGCTGTGGATCAGGAAGCCCTTCAGAGGTTATTTGCTGTGTGAAAGCTGTTTTGAGTTTTTCCCTTCCTTAGTGCTTTTTGGTTGTGCCCCTCTGGTCCATTCCTCATTAGTACCTCTTGTTTGGAGTGCTTTGTATGATTGCTGTTTATTGTAACCCTGTCTTTACAATCCTGTGTCTTTAACCTAGACCAGGACTAGCATTCCCGCTATCCTGCGCACTGTACAGGGCTGGGTCCAGGGAAAAACAGGGATAGGCATGTGATCGACGATGGGGTGAATAAACCCATATAGGGACCTTAGGGAGTGCAGGGATCAGCCATAGGTGAGTCGGTGATCCTTCTCCCCTTTCCCTAGCACCAGGGACCACCGTTGTATCGTGTACCCTGTGTGTGTGGCGCTCGTGGCACACTTTCCCAATGTTGGTGCATACTGGTCGACTCACTTGGGTATGTATACAGCCTTTTCCTCAACTCTAACCACAAGTGTTTTAATGGATTTCTGTCTGGGGACTGCGGGGGCCAATCCAGGAACTCTACTTTATTGTTATTGAACCATTTTTTCACCAATCTCGATGTATACTTCAGGTCATTGTCCTGCTGGAACAGTATGTCGTCCTTTGCATGCTCATAGTACTCTAGTACTCGAGCTTATGAAGCAACTCATCTTGTAGGATTTTCTGATATTGCTCAGCATTGAGACCATCATCGATCCTGGTCAAGTATCCAACACCTTTGGCTGTGAAACAACCTTATATCATCAGGCTTCTTCCACCGACCTTGACAGTTCTTTCAACTTCTCAAATCCATTAGCCCCCTTTTCCCTTGTTTTTCCCCAAGCTATTTGCACCCATCAGAGCCTAGGCTATTGACTTTAGACTCATTGCTCCAAATTACACTTTTCCAATCTTTGACTGTCCAATTTACTTACTTTTTTGCAGACTTGAGCCGACGCTTCTTATGACGATATTGAAATCGAGGCTCCTTCACCATTTTTCGGGTCACTAATCCAGACTTGGGTAAAGTGCATCATACAGTGCTTGCATGGATGTCTGTGATCTCACTATTACAAAGTATACAAGACTCTGCCACTGCCTGGTTTGTTGCACCAGAACTGATAGACTTTGTGATGAGCCAACTTGTTAACTCTGATATTTTGTCTGGACTTTCTCCTCTTGGCTTCTGAATGGATGGACGGACTTCATTTTGTATTCTTCCAACTATCATGGAAGAATACCCACAGTATGCAATTTTCTTGGCCGATAGACTGCTATCGATGAGCTGGATGATAATGTTTCTTTTTGCTTGGGAATTCTTCTTCATGGCTGCTCCTCGATTGGAACCAGTGACCTTTCGCTTGGGAATCAACCTAACAACACACTGAGCTATTAGGGAATGTTGGAACAAGTTGTAATTGTAGTATACTGAAAGAAAAAGATTTTTCAAACTCCAGGAGCAAAACAGTGACAATCCAGTGACATGATAAAAATCTGCTTAACTAATCAGATGATAAATAGTTGCAAGTCAAATTTATGTATGAAACAGCCAAGATGATTGTCTATAAAATGAAGGTAGTCTCAGGCTCAAAGCTGTAGTGGATCACAGATACAGACCATGTATCTCCATGCTTTCAAACAAATTTTATATAGTCTAACCATGCAGTCTTATGCTTTCCTATAATTTGTTTATTACTTTATGCTAAAATACATTTGAGAGTTAAGCCAAAAGTAGAGGGGAGCATCGGGCTACAGAGTTTGTTTGTTGTTTGTTACCATGGAGATGCATAGTTTGTATATGAGACTGAGGGTTTTTTTCACAAAACTATTATATAACACCTACTGTAAAGTTGCGTCAATTTTATTTTATATACACTGAGACAATTTTTATGAAAGGTAGCCTTTAAAAATCTTTGAACGACCCCTATTCATGTCTTTATGCCCTGCAATATCAATATCCCTTTCATTCATAAATTAAAAAACAGAACATACATGTAGATAATAATCTGCATAACTAATCATATGCAGCGATGAGCGAGCGCAAATGTGCTCACGTGTTCACGTGCTCAGTATTAAAATCGAGCATGTTGGACACTTGGAAATGCTTGATTCGAGTACTGAGCACAATAGGAGTTAATGGCTGATTAGATCATATTTTTAAAGAAGATGTGGGTTGTCACCTTCCCTGACACAGCCTTCAGCTACCTTAGTCTCCATCATCCATAGGCAGCAGATATCACCCGGCAACCTTTGTTCCATCTCCCCGGTGACCACAGTCCCCATTATCCGCATACAGCCGTCATTGCCTGGCCACTTCCAGTCTGTGTGCGCTGTCCAAAGTATTCTCTCTCCTGGTCAAAGGAATTATGTGGTTAGTTCTGCTCAAGTCTTCGTTCTGAAAAAAAGAGAGAGAGGGGTTTTTTTTCCGGAACTGGAACTCGAGCGGAACAAACTGCACAGTTACTTTGGCCATGGGAGAACATTTGGATGGCGCACACAGAATAGAAGTTGTCAGGCAATGCCAGCTGCACATTCATGATAGGGACTGTAGTGGCAGTGAAGAAGTTATAATGATCCACCCCCACAACATCCTGGACCCCTTCCTATATAATGCGCTCCTCCTGTCCTGAGCCCCTTCCTATAATAATGCACTCCTCCTGTCCTGAGCCCCTTCCTATATAATGCGCTCCTCCTGTCCTGAGCCCCTTCCTATATAATGCGCTCCTCCTGTCCTGAGCCCCTTCCTATATAATGCGCTCCTCCTGTCCTGAGCCCCTTCCTATATAATGCGCTTCTCCTGTCCTGAGCCCCTTCCTATAATAATGTACTCCTCCTGTCCTGAGCCCCTTCCTATAATTATGCCCATTCACCCGCATCTTGGACCACTTCCTATAATAACATGTTTCTTCATATAATAATGCACTCCTCCTGTCCTTAGCCCCATCTAATCAAATATGTACCTGGTTCTGATGCTCTACTAAACCAAGTTTCATATAACGAGGCTAGGGAGAAATGCTTTGGACCACATACAACACTTTGTACAAATAATAGCTTGCTCACCTTCTTTCTGTCTACAGCCTCAGAGCCTATAAAATAGGGCACAAAACCAAACCTCCCTTATAGCTAAAATGTAATGCCACTTCTTTAACTCAGTCCACCTAGATCATTGTGGCTTTCTCTTTTCTGTGTTCGTCTTAACCCCCTCATCCAGTAACTGCTTTTCTGAGTGGCTGATAGGATATCATAAACTAGCAGCCAATACAAAATAATTCATTAACCATGCAGGACTGCCTGCATGTATTACTATTGGACAAGAGGGAGAGCCAGGGAAAAGAGTGTGGCAAGGCAGGTAGAGGGAGACGTCCAGTGTTTCTTGCCCCTCTACTGCAGAGACACGTCCCCAACTCTCTGGTAGAAGTTTAGCTCTGTAATGCCCATTGTGCTTGGATGCTTTTAAACAAAAGGAGACTCCAGCATCTGAACACATGTGATTACAGAGCTCCTGCAGCTGCCATTCTCCATGTATGACCACACTGCCCATGCTTTGCTCCTCACTGTTTGCAGAGAGAATCAGAGCAGTGTGTGCTTGGCCTCCCGTCGGCATTTAAAACTGCAAACTCAGGGAACCAGCTACTATTTTAACAAGCCGAGAAGAACTGTCCGAATCCCATACCTGTTTATAAATCCTCACACCTTCAAGGCCCTATGTAACAAAAATGAGTCCATTTTTTATTTTATAATAACTTTTTTAATCATTGAAGACATAAAACATTGTAATAGAGTCTAATGGAATATCTCTGAATCAAAAAGTAGTTATTGGTTTGCTTGGTTTGCTTCAAAGTTAGTTGCTGGACCTTTAAGGTGCTGATTCTAGGCCAATTTTTCCCAACCTCAAGTCATCAACAGATCACGTTTTCAGGAGTACCTTAGTATTGCACATGTGGTGAATTTTTGATGCCTTGATAATAATTACACTATCTTTCCAATAATCAAAAAATACTGAAAATATGATATCTTGGTGGGAGGGTGTAAAAACTGGAGTTTGAGAAACACTGCTTTAGGCCCATCAAAGGATCATCTCAGATTCTGGTGGGTTAGTTAAAACATCTTGGCTAAGTCAACATTTGAATGAGAATCATGATCCAGCTTCCATGCTTCTCTAAGATTAAATCCAGCCTTGTAATAGGAATTTGCTTTAAAATCATCAATACATCAAATGTAATTTAAAATGATCAATACTTCAAACGTACTTTATGAGTGATCTAGCAGGTCTATAATGAATTGTGAGACCGACACCAGCCCCGCTACGCTCGAACCGCGTCTGGTGTTGGTCTCACAATTTATTATGGACCTGCTTTATCACGCATAAATTACGTTTGAAGTATTGATGATTTTAAAGAAAATTCCTATTAAAGGCTGGATTTTATCTTAAAAAAGCATGGAAGCTGAATCATTATTCTCTTTCACTTGTGTATGGCGCTGAAACAGCAGTGGGATCCTGTGCTTCCAACTACCAACAATCAGATAAGTTTCCGGGTTGAGCTGGACTTTTTTTCCTAATAATATTTGAATGCCCATCCTGGTTGGGTAGCTCAGAAAAAAAAAATCTCTGTTGACTCAAATATTAAACGTTTTATGGAACAGCTAGTGTTTTGTATTTTAGCATGTTTTACGTTAATGTATTATAATATTATACCCTCTGTGTGAAGAAATTCCCATTGGGAGAATACATTTGTTGATTATAGTACATACACAACTCCATACAGTTAAACTATTATTGGAACTGTTTAAAGGGAATCTGTCAGGTGCAATATGCATCCAGAACCATGAGCAGTTCTGGGTGCATATTAATAATCCTGGTCTAACTGTCTCAGCATCTAGTAGCATAGATAAAAAGATCTTTAGAAAAAGTATTTCTAAAGATCCTTCATTATATGGTAATGAGGCCAGCGACTAGTCGCAAGGGCGATAGTTCCCTTGGCTAGTCGGCCCCCTTAGCATGTAAGCATGCCCCTGTGCTTACATGCTAATGAATGAGTCAGAGGATGGGCGATCTCACCATTTCTGCCACCATGCCTGACGCTGGATTTCAGCTAAGTATGCATGATCCCCGAACTTACGGTCATGCGCACTATGAAGCTGGGTGTATGCATCCCAGCTTCAAACTGGTGTAGTGCTCATGACTGGAAATGCGTATCATACGCACTGACCCTATGTCCAGTGTTCGGAGGTGGTGTAATGGACACAGGTAGGTGCATCACTGCCGATGATGATTCTGGGCATTGGGAATTTAATAGCATATTAGCACGCCCCTGTGGGCGTGCTAACATGCTTAGAGGGCGGAATGAGCATAGAAACTAACGCCTTTCTGACTAGTCCCTGCGCTCATTAGCATATCATAAAGGATCTTTAGAAATACTTTTTCTAAAGATCTCTTTATCTATGCTACTATATACAGGGACTGTTAGGCAGGGATTAGCAATATGCACCCAGAACTGCTCGTGGTTCTGGGTGCATATTGCACCTGACAGGTTCCCTTTAATGTTATTAGATCTGTTCTCAATAAACCATCTGTTATGACACTTTCCATGCAAGGGCTTTATGATACAGATGTAGGGTGATCACCACACCCAGCAGAATGTCAATTACTGGTAAGTAGTTTCTATGAGCTATGCCTTTAATCCACCGTTTGATGTTATGCTTGTCAGACCACTTCAGTTACACATGATAACAGTGATCATTGTATATTACTCTTTTGAATAAACTGATCAGCATGCAATCCAAATCAGGAAAGAGCTTTTACAAAAACATCTGTATTGTGCTTATACCTTCTCAGACGCATAAGACGCATCATGACAACAAGAAAAATCATCAAGATGATAAATAGGATAAACAAAATGATTATATGTATTTTTACTATAATATTTTATCTTTGCAGTTGGCGTTATACAATTTAGGGCACAACAAGAGAAATAAATAGAAACTGCTGTTATTATGGCACAGTAAGTAGTACCACATAAAACATTCATTAGCATTCTCCAACACACGCAATAAACAAAATCAGACGGGTAAAGAAAAATGTGTGTCTTTTTCACAGTTTCTCAAATCATAAAAAGTAATTTGTTTTGCGAATAAATGGAGCAAAATGTTAAAAGTGACACCCCTGCAATAATAAAAGTCATACTGCTTTTACTAACAAGGTTCTGGAAAATGCTGCTCCATGTTTGAAGGAAAAAATGTAATAGACATTCTTGTCATAAAAAGTATAACATTTTTAATACCGGTAGTTACTTTTTATAGTTTTACTGTAATGTAATGATGTTACTTTTAAGGCCTCCATCACACGTCAGTTCTTCCGTTATGTGTAGCATCCATATTTTTTCATGGATACCTCACATAATCATTATAGTCTATGGTGATCTTCACACCTGTGTGTTTTCACACTGATCGAGTGTCCCTGTGATCCACGTGGAGACACGTCTGTTTTTTCCGGCAGCATGGATGACGAGGGTTAATATAAGTCTATGGGTCCATGAAAAACATGCTCAGCACACAAATGGCAACCATGTGCCGTCCATGTGCTGTATGTGTTTAAGACTGAAAGTATAGGAGAATCTTTGTAATATCTTTATTTCTTTAGCCATACCGGAAAAACACAAATTGCACACGGATGACACACGGATGGAAAACACATATGTGTTTTTTACGGACAAGTGAGGGATGCCTTAGGCCTTTTTCACACATCAGTGAAAAACACAAACGTCACTGGTGTTGAAAGTGTGTATGTCCCTCCGTGCTTTTGGCACACATGTGTTCTCCGTGTGAAATCCGTGATAGCACACAGAGAGCAGGAACTTTATACTCACCTGTCCACGCCGCTGCTGTCCGTGGCGCTGATGTCTCTGGTGCTACAGTCACACTTTCTTTCAGATCCATGATGCAGTGAGCATAATATGCAGGCCTTGAAGCAAGTGACAGCAGCGCTGAAGAAAGCATGGCTGGAGACAGGCGAGTATAGAAAATCATGTTATTCCACAGACATGTGTTTTCTCCGGTACACGTCAGATGGATCACATCAGTGTATGGTCCATGTGACATCAGTGATGCTGGAGAAAGACGGACTTGTCTCCGTGCAGAACACAACGACATGTGGTCCGTGAGAAAACATTGATGTGTGCGCAGACCCTTTGATTTTAATGTGTCGGCGAATGTCCATGATTCCGGTATGTATAAAAATATCGTCTTACATACCGGAATAGGTGACGTCTGAAGTGGCCTTAAACTGATATTTATAATTGCATGTATAGGAGATTAACCCTATCATGCCATGTTTAATTTCTGTTTTTTTCATTTTCGTTTTTCCTTCTCTTCTTCCAAGAGCTATAATTTGTTTTGCCCTCATAACCAAATGAAAACTTATTTTTTGTAGAACAAATTTTACCTTTGAATGACACCATTCATTTTATCATATGATGCACTGGAAAGTGGGAAAACAATTCAAGCTCGTTGAAATTGCAAAAAGAAAAGTGCAGTTCCACAATAAGATTTTTTTTTTAATTACCATTTAACAATACAGTAAAACTGACCTGGCAATATGATTCTTCAAAGCGGTACGATTACTAATAGACTAAAAGTATCATTTTTTTTTTTATTGTAGTGGTGACATTTTTTTAAATTGTAGTGGTGACATTTTTTTTAATTGTAGTGGTGACTTTTTTTGTAAATTTTGAGAAAAAAAATTCTGAGACCTGTAACATTTTCAATTTTCGGGATATGAGGATGTATGAGTGCTTGATTTTTGTACCCTGTTCTGAGGTTTTTACTGATACGATTTTGGATAGATACAATGTTTTTGATTGCCTCTCTTACATTTTATTTAAATGTTGCTGCAGCCAAATAAAATGTAATTCTAGCGTCCTGATTTTTTCTTATCACTGCACCATTTACTGATCGAGTTAATGTATCTTAAGTTTTGATAGTTCCAACTTTTGGGAATGCAGAGATAACAAATATGTACAGATCTATTTCTTTATAATTGTTCTATTTGTAATGTGGGAAATGCATTGTAAATTTAATATATATATATATATATAAACATATTATTCACTTTTTACTACATTTGATAGTCGTCTTAAGGGACTTGAACCTATGATCGTCCAATCACGTGTACTATGCCTAGGAATGCATAAGGATTGCTATGTATAGCGAAAATCACAGTCTCCTATAAATTCCAGCTAAATTCTGGCTTTGACAGGAAAGCCATCAAGATAGCATAACCCCATCTATCTTGGTAATTCATCAGCATCCTGCAATCCCGTAACGAGTGCACCGATGAGCATGGGGAATGTCACACCAACATCTGCCTGAAAAGATGCGGGCTTGGTGTGCGAGCCCGCATCAAAGTCAGGGATCTTACATATGACGTAACTATACATCATATGTCAGGAAGGAGTTATTATAAGAGTTTAATATACAAGTGCATCTCAATAAATTAGAATATCATCAAAAAGTTAATTTATTTCAGTAATTCAGTACAGAAAGTGAAACAAATATTATATAGTCATTACAAACAGAGTGATCTATTTTAAGTGTTTATTTCTGTTAATAATGATGATTATGGCTTACAGCCAATGAAAACACAAAAGTCATTATCACAGAAAATAAGAATAATTACCACAAAACACCCGCAAAGGCTTCGTAAGTGTTTAAAATGGTTCCTTATTCTAGTTCAGTAGGCTACACAATCATGGCAAAGACTGCGGACTTAACAGATGTCCAGAAGGCAGTTATTGACACACTCCACAAGGAGGGTAAGCCACAAAAGGTCATTGCTAAAGAAGCTGAGTGTTCACAGAGATCTGTGTCCAAGCATATTAATGGAAAGTTGAGTGGAAGGGAAAAGTGTGATAGAAAAAGGTGCACAAGCAACTGGGATAACCACAGCTTTGATAGGATTGTTAAGAAAATGCCATTAAAATTTGGGCGAGATTCACAAGGAGTAGACTGTTGCTGGAGTCAGTACTTCAAGAGCCACCCCACACAGACGTATCCAAGACATGGGCTACAATTGTCACATTCCACTCATGACATATAGACAACACCAGGAGCGTCGTACCTGGGCCAAGGAGAGAAAGAACTGGACTGGTGCTCAGTGGTCCAAGGTATTGTTTTCATTTGAAAGTAAATTTTGCATTTCATTTGGAAATCAAGGTCCCAGAGTCTGGAGGAAGAGTGGAGAGGCCACAATCTAAGCTGCTTGAGGTCTAGTGTGAAAGTTTCCACAATCAGTGATGGTTTGGGGAGCCATGTCATCTGCTGGTGTAAGACCACTGTGTTTTGTCAAGACCAAAGTCAGCATAGCAGTCTACCAAGAAATTTTACCGCTCTTCATGCTTCCCTATGCCGACAAACTTTTTGGAGATGGAAATTTCATTTTCCAGCAGGACTTGGCACCTGTCCACACTGCCAAAAGCACCAATACCTGGTTAAATAACCACAGTATCACAGTGCTTGATTGGCCAGCAAACTTGCCTGACCTAAATCCCACAGAGAATCTTTGGAGTATTGTAAAAAGGAAGATGAGAGACACCAGACCTAACATTGTAGACGAGCTGAAGGCTGCTATCAAAGCAACCTGGACTTCCATAACACCTCAGCAGTGCCACAGGCTGCTCACCTCCATGCCACGCCATATTGATACAGTAATTCATGCAAAAGGAGCCCCGACCAAGTATTGAGGTATTTACTGTACAGACTTTTCAGTAGGCGCCAACATTTCTGAGTTTAAAATCCTTTTTTCAGTTGTTCTTATATAATATTCTAATTTTCTGAGATAATGACTTTTGTTTTTTTAGCTGTAAGCCATAATCATCAACATTAACAGTAATCATCATTATTAACAGAAATAAACACTTAAAATAGATCCTCTGTGTGTAATGACTCTATATAATATATGCGTTTCCCTTTTTTTATTGAATTACTAAAAATAAATTAACTTGTTGATGATATTCTAATTAATTGAGATGCCCCTGTAGGTAATGGCTGGTATATCAGATAGATGCTAACTTACTGATCAGTAGGAGTTCAACTTCTACAACTGCCAATAATATCTGGAATGAAGGAGCCACAATCCGTTTAGCACTATATCTACAGAAAAAACTTCTTAAGTAGTCCACTAAAAATTGCAACACAACTCCAAATATGTAACTAGTTTAGGGCTGTCGATTTGCAGAAAAACTAGTGCTGCCTCCACTTCATTCTAGTGATCAGTCCCAGAAAAGTTATGACATATCCAGGTGATATATAGTAATATTTTATGGGAAAATTCATTAAAAATATTGATTCCACAGATGCATTTGTCAAAAGCGTCAAAATACACTTTATGTTGAAAAAAGTATGTGAGCCAATGGTTATTGGGTATAGCTGTATGATACAATATAATATAAAAAATGATTTAAACCATATGGGAAGTACTGAAAATAAATAGTCGTTTTATTATTGCACTTCCCTATAAAATGACACAATGGCAATCAAAACATTGAATGTAACCCAAATTGGTACACCAGTTTCTGAGTTGACTTCCTACTAACAAATCTTTCACTTCATCATGCTCTAATTTGATATTTTCTGCTAAAAGGGTTTTTCTGAGAATGTGAAAAACTTGAATCTTGTGAATTCAAACTACAGCTGTCCTAATTGTGCCAGGATGGCTACATGCTGAAGAAACAGAACATGAGAAGCATCTCAACATTTAGAGGATCTTCTTCGTAATCACATATGCCTCTCAGCCTAGGAGAAGAGCTGTGGACATGAGATGGAATAAATCTTTCCACTGACTGAACACAGTGCTGAAGAAGAGGGCTTCCCCAGCGCCATTGCTGAGCAGAACAGGGTCTATGTGCTCAATCAGTAAAAAGTCAGTGAATAGATTTATTGCGTCTCACAGCAGCTGAGCACCACTCCTTGGCCGAGAGATGTAAGTGTGCTTATAATGCAGCTCCTCGTACAGATGAGATACAGTCATGGCTTAAAGTTTTGGCATTCTTGAAATTGTTCAAGAAAATTAAGTATTTTTCCTAGATAATTATTGGGATTACGCATATTTTTTTTACACACATATTTATTTCCTTTCTGTGTATTGGAACAACACAAAAAAAAGGCAAATTGGACATAATTTCACAAGCAACTTCAAAAATAAGCCAAACAAAATTGTTGCCACTCTCAGCTCAATATTTGGTTGCACACTCTTTGGAATGAATAACTGCAATCAATCATTTCCTATAACCATCTACAAGCTTATTATACCTCTCAACTGTAATTTTGGACCACTCTTATTTGCAAACTAATCCAAGTTTGCCATATTTGCAGGCACCTTCTCCTAACAGCAATTTTAAGATCTCTGCATAGGTGCTAAATGGGATTTAGATCCGGACTTATTGCAGGCCACTTCAGAACTCTCCAACGCTTTGTTTCCATCCATTTCTGGGTGCATATTGAAGTATGTTTGTGGTGGTCATTGTTCTCCTGGAAGACCCATGATGACCTAGGTTGCAAACCCAGCTTTATAACCCTGGAACTACATTGATACCCAAAATCCTTTGGTAATCTTCAGATTTCATGATGCTTTGCACAGAATAAAGGCATGAAGTGCCAGAGACAACAAAACAACCCCTAAATATCTTTGAATCTTCACCATATTTGACTGTAGGTATTGTGTTCTTTCCTTTGTAGGTCTCATTCTGTTTTTGACAAACTGTAGAATGATGTGCTTTACCAAAAATCTGTACCTTGTTCTCATCTGTCCACAAGATGCTTTCCCAGAAGGATTTTGGTTTACAAACAATTAAGCAAACTGTTGTCTAGTTTTTCTATGTCTCTGTGTCATCAGTGGAATCATCCTGGGTCTCCTGCCATAGCATTTCATTTTATTCAAATGTCAATGGATAGGTCGCACCGACACTTATGCACCCTAAGCCTGCAGAACAGTTTACATTTCTTTGGAACTTGATTGAGGCTGCTTATGCACCATCCAAACTATCCTGCATTTCAACCTTTCATCAATTTTTCTCTGCTGTTCATGTCCAGGAAAATTAGCTACAGTGCCATGGGTTGTAAACGTCTCGATAACATTGCCCACCTTGGACAAAGGAACATCAAGATCTCTGGAGATGGAATAATAATCTTGAGATTATTGATATTTTTCAACAATTTTATTTCTCAAGTCATCAGACGGCCCTCTTCTCATTTTTCTATTCTCTGTGGTTTGTGTGGCACACACAATGCAAAAATCTGGTTTCAGGTGTGATTTTCATATTACCTACACCTGTTACTTGTCACAGGTGAGTTTGAAAGAGCATTACAATTTTGGAAAGGTGGCAACAATTCTGTACTGTCAATTTTAGGGGTTTTGTGTGAATTTGTCATATTTGCCTTTTTCTCAAGTTTTTTTTGTTCTTCCAATACACAATAAGGAAATAAACATGTGTATAACAAAAACTAATTACAATAAATTTCTGGAAGAAATACTTCATTTTCTGGAACAATTTCAAGGGTGCTAAGATGTTTGGCCATGACTGTATCAATAAAGCTCTGTTTCTTCAGCAGCAGCTATCCTGATATGTGACTAGAACAGCTACAGTTTGTATTATGTCACAGACACCATCTTTATCACATTATCAGACTACACCTTTAACTTTGCTTCTACTACAGAAGATATAAATACTACCCCAGTCTCTCCTGTATTAATTTTTACTCAGTTTTTTTTTCATCAGGCACTTTTCAAAACCTTTTTATCGAGAAGAAAAAGCTAAAAAAAATTCTCCCCACATTAACAGAAAAATGAATTCCACATAGAAATGAATTTGGTGAGTCTTACTAAGAGATTTTAAAGCTCTGGCCACAAAGAGTGTTTTTGCTGAGCTTTTTGCAGCAGAAACTGAGCATAAACTCAAAGGGCTAACAACTTCCAAACACTACTCTAGTATGTCCAAAAATCTATACTAAGGGTAGTGGTCATGAACGCCATTAAAACTATGGTCAAAAGGCAACGTATGGCCAAGGCACACAATGGACGATATATTGATATATTATATAGTCTAATATATAAAGTTGAGTGTATGTGTGTATGTATGTATGTGTGTATGTATTTACAGTCAGGGCCAGAAATATTTGGACAGTGACACAAGTTTTATTTTAGCTGTTTACAAAAACATGTTCAGAAATACAATTATATATATAATATGGGCTGAAAGTGCACACTCCCAGCTGCAATATGAGAGTTTTCACATCCAAATCGGAGAAAGGGTTTAGGAATCATAGCTCTGTAATGCATAGCCTCCTCTTTTTCAAGGGACCAAAAGTAATTGGACAAGGGACTCTAAGGGCTGCAATTAACTCTGAAGGCGTCTCCCTCGTTAACTTGTAATCAATGAAGTAGTTAAAAGGTCTGGGGTTGATTACAGGTGTGTGGTTTTGCATTTGGAAGCTGTTGCTGTGACCAGACAACATGCGGTCTAAGGAACTCTCAATTGAGGTGAAGCAGAACATCCTGAGGCTGAAAAAAAAGAAAAAATCCATCAGAGAGATAGCAGACATGCTTGGAGTAGCAAAATCAACAGTCGGGTACATTCTGAGAAAAAAGGAATTGACTGGTGAGCTTGGGAACTCAAAAAGGCCTGGGCGTCCACGGATGACAACAGTGGTGGATAATCGCCGCATACTTTGTTTGGTGAAGAAGAACCCGTTCACAACATCAACTGAAGTCCAGAACACTCTCAGTGAAGTAGGTGTATCTGTCTCTACGTCAACAGTAAAGAGAAGACTCCATGAAAGTAAATACAAAGGGTTCACATCTAGATGCAAACCATTCATCAATTCCAAAAATAGACAGGCCAGAGTTAAATTTGCTGAAAAACACCTCATGAAGCCAGCTCAGTTCTGGAAAAGTATTCTATGGACAGATGAGACAAAGATCAACCTGTACCAGAATGATGGGAAGAAAAAAGTTTGGAGAAGAAAGGGTCACTTGTGTTTATTGATGACATAACAGCAGACAAGAGTAGCCGGATGAATTCTGAAGTGTACCGGGATATACTTTCAGCCCAGATTCAGCCAAATGCTGCAAAGTTGATCGGATGGCGCTTCATAGTACAGATGGACAATGACCCCAAGCATACAGCCAAAGCTACCCAGGAGTTCATGAGTGCAAAAAAGTGGAACATTCTGCAATGGCCAAGTCAATCACTAGATCTTAACCCAATTGAGCATGCATTTCACTTGCTCAAATCCAGACTTAAGACGGAAAGACCCACAAACAAGCAAGACCTGAAGGCTGCGGCTGTAAAGGCCTGGCAAAGCATTAAGAAGGAGGAAACCCAGCGTTTGGTGATGTCCATGGGTTCCAGACTTAAGGCAGTGATTGCCTCCAAAGGATTCGCAACAAAATATTGAAAATAAAAATATTTTGTTTGGGTTTGGTTTATTTGTCCAATTACTTTTGACCTCCTAAAATGTGGAGTGTTTGTAAAGAAATGTGTACAATTCCTACAATTTCTATCAGATATTTTTGTTCAAACCTTCAAATTAAACGTTACAATCTGCACTTGAATTCTGTTGTAGAGGTTTCATTTCAAATCCAATGTGGTGGCATGCAGAGCCCAACTCGCGAAAATTGTGTCACTGTCCAAATATTTCTGGACCTAACTGTATGTGTTAATGTATGTCCGCTAAAGGAATCCGCACTGTCGCATTTACAATCACGAAATTTTGCAGAGACACACCATGTGACTCAGGGAATGTCATAGACTATGTTTGGACAGGAAAATTTAACCCTGCACTTTACAGTTACTCTCCAAAATACCTGCGTCCATTAAAGTCAATGGAGCTGTGAGCTACAGGCTATTAATAGGAGCTGTGATTGGTTGTTATAGGAACAAAATAAATTATTAGTATAAGAAGCTTATGTGTGAGGTAATATGATGTCAGTGGGGTGATGGATAGAAAGAGACAGAGAGAGAGAGACAGACAGTCAAAGAAACAGACAGAGGCAGACAGACAGAGACAAAAAGGGAAAGAGACAGGCAGACAGGGAAAGAGACAGGCAGAGAGACAGACACAGACAGACAGGGAAAGAGACAGGTAGACAGGGAAAGTGACAGGCAGACAGGGAAAGTGACAGGCAGACAGGGAAAGTGACAGGCAGATAGGCAAAGAGACAGAGACAAGGAAAGAGACAGACACAATGAAAGAGACAGACAAGGAAAGAGACAAATGGGGAAAGAGACAGAAGGGGAAAGAGACAGACCTGGAACAAGACAGACCTGGAACTAGACAGACGGGGAAAGAGTCTAACAAACAGAGAGAGACAGACAGACAGAGATAGAGAGAGAGAGAGACACAGAGATAGAGAGAGACAGAGAGAAACTGATACAGACAGACAGAGACAGACATACAGACACAGACAGACAGAAACTCGAAGAGAGACAGAGAGATAGTTACTATCCTGGGCAACGCCTGGGTATTACAGCTAGTATATAATATAGTAAATTGTAAGCGCTTATGAACAGCGTTGTCTTTATTTTTGCTTGAATTATTACATCTTCTATAACTGTTACTTATGATGGTTTGTATATGAGCCTCTGAATTGTAAAGCGCTGCAGAATATGTTAGCACCACAGAAATAAAGATTATTATTATATATTCTACTTGCAGTTGAAATGATTATTTCTGAGTAACTAACTATATCTTGTTTTGAGTTTCAGAGGTTTTATAAAGAAAAATCCTTATCATAAAATCTATCCTGGCACCTTTAGAAATAACAGAAGACATTGGACCATGACTAATCTAGAACATTTCTGGCTCGCTTTACCCTCTATATTTCTCAATTACTTTTACTACAGATTCATTTATATCACATCTATTTCCAACCAATAAATCACAATTCATTGAGCTCTAATCCTAATCAGTCATTGCTCGGCCTCTTCCTCAGTAGTCACGTAATTGACAGGTGTTTATCCCCTATACTTTTGCAGATTTTTTTTATATTTGCCATTTACACCAATAAAAAGGCAGCTGCCAGAATTTGAGGAAATCAGGCGAAAAATTCTGTTGGCAGGTAAAGTCAGCCACTTTACAAAATACAATCTTATGCTAGCAGATGGTAATTAAACAGCAGAAGAAATAAAAACTGGTTTTGCTTTTCTGCATCAATGCATCAATTAAATGTGTGAAAGTGTAAGAAAAATAAAGCTTTCTTTATATGCTAAAACTGAAAGTAACGATTACAATATCGCTAATTATCCTCCCCACCCTTCCGAAAACTACTCAAGTTCATTTATATTGTACAAAAACAATACCCACTTTCAATGCTGGCACTAAGAACACTTCAGTTGGCTTGTTTACCAGCAAATTCTCTGAAATCCCTTTGTGGTATACTTCAGCTGTTCACTTTTAATGAGGATTGTAGTTTATTTTGTACAACTAATAGAGGACAAGTTTTTAAAGTGTGCACAGTCAAGGGTTTTACTACACAATGCGTCTATAGCTAAAAAATGAGCCTGGTAATGGTTGATGTGCCAATTCTGGGCAGCTGTGGGCTGATATTTCTAGGCGCAGAGGGACAATATCAATGGCTCCTCCCATCCTGATAATACCAGCCCACACCTTTCTGCTTTATTGTGGCTGGATATCAAAAATGGGGGGACCCAATACCTTTTTTTTTTTAAAAAAATTATTAATTTAAATTAAAAAAAAAAAATGTAGGATCCCCGATAGCTTGATGGGTGGGTGCTGCAGCCTGTAGCTGTCTGTTTTACCCACACTGGCTATCAAATATAGAGGGGGCATACGTCATTTTTTTAAATTATTGCATACTGATTGCAGCCATTCACAGATGCGGATACAGGGTGGGGGCATGTAAAAGCAGTCTGCAACCAATCACAGGCACTGGCACAGAGGGTGGGCATGGGAAGCAGTGAATATTGATGAACCTTAGTAAGCATGCCCGGAAGAGAGTCTGACTGCAGAATGATCCTCCGGGAAACATGGTGTGTATAACTATCCTGCTCCTACTACTACTACTACTACTACTACTACTAATAGTAATAATAATAATAATAATAATAATAATAATAATAATAAATCTTTATTTCTATAGCGCCAACATATTCTGCAACACTTTACAATTCAGGAGATTCATATACAAACAAACAACAGTTATAGAAAATACAAAATTAGAATATGGAAAAAAAGAGACAACCCTGCTCGTAAGAGCTTACAATCTACAATAAGATGGGGGGACAAAGTATAAGTGCTTATTTACAATGACAATCCAGCCATCTCAAGGAAATGGGGGATAGATAATGGCTGCCTGGAGCAGTTGGCCAGAACCTTGAGATGCATTTGGGTGCAGTGAAGTGTGACGTGGCGTTATGTTCTGAGAAGGCGTGGAGGGACTATGTGAATTTAGTTCGGCTAGGGAGTGTGATAGGCCACCCTGAAAGATGCATTTTTAGGGAGCGTCTGAAGCTGAGTAAGTTGTGATTTGTCCTAGCTTCTTGAGGTAGAGCGTTCCAGAGGATTGATGCAGCTCGGGAGAAGTATTGGAATCGGGAGTGGGAGGTTCGGATTAGTGTGGATGTTAGTCAAATGTCATTTGCAGAGCGTAGAGAACGGGTAGGGTGATAGACAGACAGAAGGGTGGAGATGTAGTAGAGTACCGCACTGTGGAGAGCTTTGTGGGAGAGAACAAGCAGTTTGAATTGGATCCTGTGATATATGGGCAGCCAGTGCAATGACTGGCATAGAGCAGAATCATCCGAATAGCGGTTAGCCAGATAGGTGACCCTGGCTGCTGCATTAAGGATGGACTGTAGAGGAGAGAGTCTAGCTACTACCATTTCACTCCCATTTATAGCCCTCTAGCACTTACTATGGTCATTTTACAGCCTAGCACTTTTTGTTTTCATTGACTCGTAAGGAGTTTGTTGTCCGCAATCAAGTTTGGGGTAAAGTTCAGCTGCGAAACCTGACTTTTTTTTTTTAGTTCATGCAGGTTTGGGGAACCCTAATATCCCTGGGTTCACTCAGCACTAACCATTACTGAATTGCACAAATGGTGTGGCTTGCTAGTTATTAAAAGGTTTTGATATATCACTTTGTCCTTGTATTTTTTTTTGTCAAATAAAGCTCATGTATTTATATATACTGTACATTTGGGTATACATGTAGCTGTACTTTGAAATGTCTCCTAATTAGTGATTGGCAGACCCTGACTGTAAAAGTTCGAATCCGCGCTGGTTAGCTAGTACCCATGCGCTGATCCCTGGCCTGCAGTTTTCAGGGAACTCCAGCTAATTATCTGGATCCGGCCACTTGGGTAATTAAAAAAAAAGAAAGAAAATAAGAATAAGGCATGTGTGTTATACTTACCAGATTTCTGCACCAAATTTGCACTTCCTGGCAGAAAATGGCACCGAAACGGTGTGAAATCTATTTGTGTTTATTTTTTTACCAAGAGATGCAGATTTTGTGCTGAAATTTATACACAAAATTCCTCCACCAAATCTGCATCTCCTGGCAAAAAAAAACGCATCAAAACCTCATAATAACGCATGAGATGCAGAAAGTTCAGGTCTCCATAGACTTATACGGGGACCAGCGTCTGGACAGATATATTCTGAGCCTGAAAGAGGTTTTTTTTTTAAAAAAAAAATCTGGTTGGACTCGTAGATCCTGGTATCTGCGGTTTATCAATCACTACTCCTAATTAGGTGGTATTTTAAATAAAGATTCTATGTATAACTGTAATAAAATAGGGAACCAAACACAGCTTACAAGGATGCTGCTGTTTCACATTAGAAGCTAATTAATAGGCCAGTAGCACGAGCATCTGGTAGGTAGGTCACAGATTCCATGAAGCTGGAAACATTGTACCAACAACTGGTTTACTGCGGAGATGTCTAGTGAAGTCATAGGATTAGTGGAAGAGTAAACATCATTGATGTTTCTGCACTCCGACTCATCATTACTCCTAGCATTGTTTCAGACCTGACTGTAGCAGCAGTGGTATCGCCAGTGTGGAGCCCAGAACAGGTCTGCATTACCTTCAGGGTCTTCAGGGACTCCACGTGGAGGGACAGTCTGGTCACAGGTAGGTTGTCTTCCTGACAGTCTGGTCACAGGTAGGTTGGATTCCTGACGCCACTCTCGGTATTGCGGTCAGGGGGACGGCCACTGCATATTAGGGGACGCCTGGGGCTGATGTTGGATGCAGCTAGATGTAGTGGCCTCCCGAGAGTGAGGCTAGCTCCATTGCCCAGGTTGGGTGTGTGGAACCACTGGTCACAGAATGACTCACATGCACAACCAGAATGTCTTTCAGGGTTTTTACTCACATCAGGTGGCAGGGTGAGTAACCCGGGCGTAGCTGTGATGCACCAGTAGGGAACCAGGCTCCTTCAGGCTGACTTGTGAGGGTGACTACCGACTCGCCTTCCTTGCCCTTGTGTTTTGGTGGTGACTCCGACTTGTAGTCCTGCTGGGATCACCCAGGGAAGTTGCTGCTGCCTGTTCTCCCCCTTTTCAGCCCATCTGCTTGTAGCCTGGACCAGGTCACTCTAGCTACTTGCCTCTTGTGAACTATGGGCCCTCTCTTCGCTACGTGGCTGCAGACTCTGTCGTGTTATGATGAGGGTCTGAAGTGCCCCCACCGGCAGGTTGAGCAGGCCAACTGAATGGGCCCCTGCTCTGGGAACCTTTAACCCATACGGGCCTGGTACCTCCCTGGCAGTCCCCGTACTCAGCCACCGCTTTGCCTCCAGCCTCGGGTGGTTTTCGGGCGGCACTACCAGGTGACCATTCTCCCCTGTCAGTAGCCACTGCACGTGCGTTGTCAGAATCGTGACAGCCTCCAGAGTCTGCTTCTTGCGTCTGCTCTCCCTGAGCTGCACTAACTGACTGGTTCACTACTCCTCTCCCCTTGTGCCTGCCTACGCAACCTAGCAACCAGGCTCTCTATCACACCCCTTGAGTAGAGATGGAGGCCGCGCCCCCTCCTGGATTCCCCAGGGGTCCACTCAAAGGTCCATGTGGGAGACCTGATTACTGTGCGCCTGTGTAACCACACCTCGGTCAGCCTTCTGGATTTCCTGTTGTACTGCCCCAGCATGGGTGCAGTACTCAGTGGTGCCTGACCAGGTCAGGGTTGCCACATTCCCCCTTAGTTATCAACAGCACGTCCTCGGGCTGTAAGACAAACATTTTAAATGCATAAAACACTGTAAAACATTCAAAAGCATCATAAAACACTGTAAAACCTACCAGGTACCATACATCACCACCCTCCACCTACAAGTCCGTTACCCACCCAAAACCCTCTCAGGAGGCAGGTCACTGGTCCTTTTAGCAACCAGGTCTGGGCCATCTGTTTCCCCAGACTTTTCCTCCAATCTTCCTCTCCCGTCGAGCCGCGCCTTCGCCCACTTTTGGCAGGATGTAGAGGCGGCTTTCTTGGTATGGTGGTTAACAGGGTATACCATGCCTTGTGGAGCCGCACCTTCAGCCTCTTCTGGCAGGAATGTAGAGGCGGCCTCCACAGTTGATGCAGACAGGGTACCCTCTTTGTGGTGGAGAGCCAAGCCCCATAAAGAGGCGTGCTCCCCTGGTCACAGGCGAGCCAGGCCCCATAAACGGGCATGGCCAGGTGGTTGTACCTCTGCGGTAACTATTAACACTGCGAGACTTTGTGAGTATAGCCAGTTCATAGCCTTATGGTCCGTAAAAGTGCACAAACCAGGTGCAGTATACTTAAAAGGGTTCACACATTAGTTCATGTGGGCAATTTACTTAAACTTGCACATTGCAAACTGTAACTTGTAACTTGTTGTACCTTACTTTGCTTTACTCCCCCTCACCAGGGCTTGGGCCTGTAGGGCTGTGGCACCTGTCATTCTCCACATCTCTTTCGTCGTCATCTGTGCTATCTTCCATTGGTTCTTTGTCTTTGTCCTCTATTTCTCTATCCTCTTCTTCTGTTTCTGTTTCTTTTTCTCTGTCTTGTTCTATTCTTTCTTTTCCTGTTGTTGACTATGGGGTAGACTGAGTGGGAACAGCTGGGCAACAATCAGGATTCCTAGGGCATGGCGTAATGTCTAGCGCATACCACCCAAGTTCTCCTTGATGCTTTGTGAACTCCACCAGGTCTCCGATATGTAGATTTCTGCCGGGGTGTCCTCTGGGCAAATGGGCTCTTACATCCCTTGTACTGACGAATATCCCTTCTTTCATACTGGGTGCAACAATTAAGTCATATTCTGACTTAAGACTAAACTCTTCTACTACATCACAGCAAAGGGGTCCTCTTTCCTGGTGGCGGGTTTTTCTCAGGGACCGCTTCTCTTCTAGATCCCGTGCTGTCACCTCTTCTCTCTCTTTCTGCTCTGGGGACTTTTGCGTAGGGAAGGGCTTTGATCTGCGGCGGCAGCGGGCTCTGCTCGTGGGGCTCTGGTTGGCGGGCACCTCACTGACTGCGGGCTCCCAGGTCACGTACATACCTGGGATGATGACGGACAGCCCCTCATCAGAAGAGGGTATCGGGCTCTCCTCCTCCCAGCGGGAGTACGGCAGCATTTCTGGCTCTGGGCCTCCCTCAATCACGTACGGTGTTGCATCCTCTTCTGATGGGGTTGATTCCTCAGCCTCCTGGCCTTCCCTCCCCCTTCGTGCTCTTGAGCACTCCTCCGTCAGCAGCGCTGGGGATGGATCTTCATCAGCAGGCCAGGGCGGTGGGCTCTTTCCCACAGACATCACTGAGGCCACTCTGGAGGAGCGTCTGGGGAGCAGATAGCGGTCCACCATTTCCTTGGGGAACCACGCTTCCAAATCTGCCTTAAACTTCAGAAACTCTGGGTCTTCCTCTTCTGGCGAGGACGTGGGACCCGGCTCCGTGGACAGGGGATCGGTGTCTGCTCTGGCCTTGCAGGCCGGGGTAGATGACCTTGTGGCCTGGTCTTGGCGGGCCGAGCCTGGCATGGCTGCGGCCTGGTCTTGGCGGGCCGAGCCTGGCATGGCTGCAGCCTGGACTTGGCAGGCCGAGCCTGGCGTGGCTGCTGCGGCCTGGTCTTGGCGGGCCGGGCTGGGCGTCACTGCTGCGGATTGGTTTTGTTAGGCCGGGCTGGGCGTCGCTGCTGTGGCCTGGTCTTGGCGGGCTAGGCTGGGTGTCGCTGCTGCAGCTTGGTCTTGGCGGGACGGGTTGGACGTCGCTGCTGCGGCTTGGTCTTGGTAGGCCGGGCTGGGCGTCGCTGCTGCGGCCTGGTCTTGGCGGGCCGGGCTGGGCGTCGCTGCTGCGGCCTGGTCTTGGTGGGCCGGGCTGGGCGTCGCTCCACCCGGCGTCTTTGCAGGGACCGCGTGTTTCACATCGTGGGCCTTGGTGGGCTTCGCCTCCGGGGTCGCAGCAGGGATCTTCGCGGGCATGGCAGCATCGCGCGCTGCAGGTATCGCAGCAGCTGCAGGTTGGGACAGCGGTGGCGGGGCACGAGGGCAGGGGCAACACTGAACTCACTCATTGGCAGCATCATCAGCGTCTGGGTGGTCACCGCTCGGTGTGGCACTTGTCGCGCGGTCCACCTCTCGTAGGCCCGTACTGCTGTAGCCATCTCCCGGAGCTCTGTGCGTCCTTCCCTGAGCTGCTGTAATATCCTGGCCTCCAGCCATTCGCAGAACTGGGCAAGCTCCCAGTCCCACCAGGCAGCGGAGCCTGGCTCTGTGTCTCTGTATGCAGACGCTATGCTCTCTGCTCTCTCTGCACGACCTTCCATCTTCACTTCCTGCTGCCGACTCATGACTTCTTCTTCCCTCTGTCTCTGGACAACTCCGCCTCCATCCTCTCTTGCAAGGTCAGAGCGCTACAGGGGTTCTCTGGGTAGCCACACCTCTTCGTGGGCGATTTCTTCTTCTAGCGCGGGCTTTTCATGGTGGCAATATGGCGGCGCTTCAAACTTTTTAAGCAGACCGCCTAGGCACATGGTCACCTGTCTTAACAGGTCTAGTCCTTATCCTGTTTGTGACGCCAGATGTAGAGCCCAGCCCAGGTCTGCATTACCTTCAGGGTCTTCAGGAACTCCATGTGGAGGGACAGTCTGGTCACAGGTAGGTTGTCTTCTTAGGATTCCTGACGCCACTCTCGGTATTGCGGTCAGGGGGACCGCCACTGCATATTAGGGGACACCTGGGGCTGATGTTGGATGCAGCTAGATGTAGTGGCCTCCCGAGAGTGACGCTAGGCCCATTGCCCAGGTTGGGTGTGTGGAACCACTGGTCACAGAATGACTCACACGCACAACCAGAATGTCTTTCAGGGTTTTTACTCACGTCAGGTGGCAGGGTGAGTAACCCGAGCGTAGCTGTGATGCACCAGTGGGGAACCAGGCTCCTTCAGGCTGACTTGTGAGGGTGACTACCAACTCTCCTTCCTTGCCCTTGTGTTTTTGGGGTGACCCCGACTTGTAGTCCTGCTGGGATCACCCAGGGAAGTTGCTGCTGCCTGTTCTCCCCTTTTTCAGCCCGTCTACTTGTAGCCTGGACCAGGTCACTCCGGCTGCTTGCCTCTTGTAAACTATGGGCCCTCTCTCCGCTACGTGGCTGCAGACTCTGTGGTGTTATGGTGACGGTCTGAAGTTCCCCCACCGGCAGGTTGAGCAGGCCAACTGAATGGGCCCCTGCTCTGGGAACCTGTAACCCGTATGGGCCTGGTACCTCCCTGGCAGTCCCCATACTCAGCCACCGCTTTGCCTCCAGCCTCGGGTGGTTTTCGGGCGGCACTACCAGGTGACCATTCTCCCCTGTCAGTAGCCACTGCACGTGCGTTGTCAGAAATGTGACAGCCTCCAGAGTCTGCTTCTTGCGTCTGCTCTCCGTGAGCTGCACTAACTGACTGGTTCACTACTCCTCTCCCCTTGTGCCTGCCTACGCAACCTAGCAACCAGGCTCTCTATCACACCCCTTGAGTAGAGATGGAGGCCGCGCCCCCTCCTGGATTCCCCAGGGGTCCACTCAAAGGTCCATGTGGGAGACCTGATTACTGTGCGCCTGTGTAACCACACCTCGGTCAGCCTTCTGGATTTCCTGTTGTACTGCCCCAGCATGGGTGCAGTACTCAGTGGTGCCTGACCAGGTCAGGGTTGCCACATTCCCCCTTAGTTATCAACAGCACGTCCTCGGGCTGTAAGACAAACATTTTAAATGCATAAAACACTGTAAAACATTCAAAAGCATCATAAAACACTGTAAAACCTACCAGGTACCATACATCACCACCCTCCACCTACAAGTCCGTTACCCACCCAAAACCCTCTCAGGAGGCAGGTCACCGGTCCTTTTAGCAACCAGGTCTGGGCCATCTGTTTCCCCAGACTTTTCCTCCAATCTTCCTCTCCCGTCGAGCCGCGCCTTCGCCCACTTTTGGCAGGATGTAGAGGCGGCTTTCTTGGTATGGTGGTTAACAGGGTATACCATGCCTTGTGGAGCCGCACCTTCAGCCTCTTCTGGCAGGAATGTAGAGGCGGCCTCCACAGTTGATGCAGACAGGGTACCCTCTTTGTGGTGGAGAGCCAAGCCCCATAAAGAGGCGTGCTCCCCTGGTCACAGGCGAGCCAGGCCCCATAAACGGGCATGGCCAGGTGGTTGTACCTCTGCGGTAACTATTAACACTGCGAGACTTTGTGAGTATAGCCAGTTCATAGCCTTATGGTCCGTAAAAGTGCACAAACCAGGTGCAGTATACTTAAAAGGGTTCACACATTAGTTCATGTGGGCAATTTACTTAAACTTGCACATTGCAAACTGTAACTTGTAACTTGTTGTACCTTACTTTGCTTTACTCCCCCTCACCAGGGCTTGGGCCTGTAGGGCTGTGGCACCTGTCATTCTCCACATCTCTTTCGTCGTCATCTGTGCTATCTTCCATTGGTTCTTTGTCTTTGTCCTCTATTTCTCTATCCTCTTCTTCTGTTTCTGTTTCTTTTTCTCTGTCTTGTTCTATTCTTTCTTTTCCTGTTGTTGTTGACTTTGGGGTAGACTGAGTGGGAACAGCTGGGCAACAATCAGGATTCCTAGGGCATGGCGTAACGTCTAGCGCATACCACCCAAGTTCTCCTTGATGCTTTGTGAACTCCACCAGGTCTCCGATATGTAGATTTCTGCCGGGGTGTCCTCTGGGCAAATGGGCTCTTACATCCCTTGTACTGACGAATATCCCTTCTTTCATACTGGGTGCAACAATGAAGTCATATTCTGACTTAAGACTAAACTCTTCTACTACATCACAGCAAAGGGGTCCTCTTTCCTGGTGGCGGGTTTTTCTCAGGGACCGCTTCTCTTCTAGATCCCGTGCTGTCACCTCTTCTCTCTCTTTCTGCTCTGGGGACTTTTGCGTAGGGAAGGGCTTTGATCTGCGGCGGCAGCGGGCTCTGCTCGTGGGGCTCTGGTTGGCGGGCACCTCACTGACTGCGGGCTCCCAGGTCACGTACATACCTGGGATGATGACGGACAGCCCCTCATCAGAAGAGGGTATCGGGCTCTCCTCCTCCCAGCGGGAGTACGGCAGCATTTCTGGCTCTGGGCCTCCCTCAATCACGTACGGTGTTGCATCCTCTTCTGATGGGGTTGATTCCTCAGCCTCCTGGCCTTCCCTCCCCCTTCGTGCTCTTGAGCACTCCTCCGTCAGCAGCGCTGGGGATGGATCTTCATCAGCAGGCCAGGGCGGTGGGCTCTTTCCCACAGACATCACTGAGGCCACTCTGGAGGAGCGTCTGGGGAGCAGATAGCGGTCCACCATTTCCTTGGGGAACCACGCTTCCAAATCTGCCTTAAACTTCAGAAACTCTGGGTCTTCCTCTTCTGGCGAGGACTTGGGACCCGGCTCCGTGGACAGGGGATCGGTGTCTGCTCTGGCCTTGCAGGCCGGGGTAGATGACCTTGTGGCCTGGTCTTGGCGGGCCGAGCCTGGCATGGCTGCGGCCTGGTCTTGGCGGGCCGAGCCTGGCATGGCTGCAGCCTGGACTTGGCAGGCCGAGCCTGGCGTGGCTGCTGCGGCCTGGTCTTGGCGGGCCGGGCTGGGCATCACTGCTGCGGATTGGTTTTGTTAGGCCGGGCTGGGCGTCGCTGCTGTGGCCTGGTCTTGGCGGGCTAGGCTGGGTGTCGCTGCTGCAGCTTGGTCTTGGCGGGACGGGTTGGACGTCGCTGCTGCGGCTTGGTCTTGGTAGGCCGGGCTGGGCGTCGCTGCTGCGGCCTGGTCTTGGCGGGCCGGGCTGGGCGTCGCTGCTGCGGCCTGGTCTTGGTGGGCCGGGCTGGGCGTCGCTCCACCCGGCGTCTTTGCAGGGACCGCGTGTTTCACATCGTGGGCCTTGGTGGGCTTCGCCTCCGGGGTCGCAGCAGGGATCTTCGCGGGCATGGCAGCATCGCGCGCTGCAGGTATCGCAGCAGCTGCAGGTTGGGACAGCGGTGGCGGGGCACGAGGGCAGGGGCAACACTGAACTCACTCATTGGCAGCATCATCAGCGTCTGGGTGGTCACCGCTCGGTGTGGCACTTGTCGCGCGGTCCACCTCTGGTAGGCCCGTACTGCTGTAGCCATCTCCCGGAGCTCTGTGCGTCCTTCCCTGAGCTGCTGTAATATCCTGGCCTCCAGCCATTCGCAGAACTGGGCAAGCTCCCAGTCCCACCAGGCAGCGGAGCCTGGCTCTGTGTCTCTGTATGCAGACGCTATGCTCTCTGCTCTCTCTGCACGACCTTCCATCTTCACTTCCTGCTGCCGACTCATGACTTCTTCTTCCCTCTGTCTCTGGACAACTCCGCCTCCATCCTCTCTTGCAAGGTCAGAGTGCTACAGGGGTTCTCTGGGTAGCCACACCTCTTCGTGGGCGATTTCTTCTTCTAGCGCGGGCTTTTCATGGTGGCAATATGGCGGCGCTTCAAACTTTTTAAGCAGACCGCCTAGGCACATGGTCACCTGTCTTAACAGGTCTAGTCCTTATCCTGTTTGTGACGCCAGATGTAGAGCCCAGCCCAGGTCTGCATTACTTCAGGGTCTTCAGGGACTCCATGTGGAGGGACAGTCTGGTCACAGGTAGGTTGTCTTCTTAGGATTCCTGACGCCACTCTCGGTATTGCGGTCAGGGGGACCGCCACTGCATATTAGGGGACACCTGGGGCTGATGGATGCAGCTAGATGTAGTGGCCTCCCAAGAGTGACGCTAGGCCCATTGCCCAGGTTGGGTGTGTGGAACCACTGGTCACAGAATGACTCACACGCACAACCAGAATGTCTTTCAGGGTTTTTACTCACGTCAGGTGGCAGGGTGAGTAACCCGAGCGTAGCTGTGATGCACCAGTGGGGAACCAGGCTCCTTCAGGCTGACTTGTGAGGGTGACTACCAACTCTCCTTCCTTGCCCTTGTGTTTTTGGGGTGACCCCGACTTGTAGTCCTGCTGGGATCACCCAGGGAAGTTGCTGCTGCCTGTTCTCCCCTTTTTCAGCCCGTCTACTTGTAGCCTGGACCAGGTCACTCCGACTGCTTGCCTCTTGTAAACTATGGGCCCTCTCTCCGCTACGTGGCTGCAGACTCTGTGGTGTTATGGTGAGGGTCTGAAGTTCCCCCACCGGCAGGTTGAGCAGGCCAACTAAATGGGCCCCTGCTCTGGGAACCTGTAACCCGTATGGGCCTGGTACCTCCCTGGCAGTCCCCATACTCAGCCACCGCTTTGCCTCCAGCCTCGGGTGGTTTTCGGGCGGCACTACCAGGTGACCATTCTCCCCTGTCAGTTGCCACTGCACGTGCGTTGTCAGAATCGTGACAGCCTCCAGGGTCTGCTTCTTGCGTCTGCTCTCCCTGAGCTGCACTAACTGACTGGTTCACTACTCCTCTCCCCCTGTGCCTGCCTACGCAACCTAACAACCAGGCTCTCTATCACACCCCTTGAGTAGAGATGGAGGCCACGCCCCCTCCTGGATTCCCTAGGGGTCCACTCAAAGGTCCATGTGGGAGACCTGATTACTATGCGCCTGTGTAACAACACCTTGGTCAGCCTTCTGGATTACCTGTGTTGTACTGCCCCCAGCATAAGTGCAGTACTCAGTGGTGCCTGACCAGGTCAGGGGCGCCACACCAGTACCAGGGCCGGCACTAGGAATTTCAGGGCCCTATACTGGCAAAATTTTCGGGCCCCCTTGAGACTCCCCCCAGGCTCCACCCCAGCCCCGCCTCTGCCCAGCTCAGTCTCCAACCCTCAAAACTTCCACAGTCCCACTGTCCACTCTGGAAAAACTCCAATCTGCACTCCACTCCCTCCCATGGTCTGAGTAGTCATCATGTGACCAATCATTCATATGCGATTTTCAAACTTAGGGCGGCTTTGCACGTTGCAACATCGCACGTGCAATGTCGGTGGGGTCAAATCGAAAGTGACGCACATCCGGCGTCACTTTTGACATCGTAGTGTGTAAATCCTAGATGATACGAATAACGAGCGCAAAAGTGTCGTTATCGTATCATCGGTGTATTCTCCGACATTTCCATAATGCCGGTGCAGAGACAGGTACGATGTAGTTCCTCGTTCCTGCGGCAGCATACATTGCTGTTTGTAAAGCCGCAGGAGCGAGGAACATCTCCTACCTGCCTCCCGGCTGCAATGAGAAGGAAGGAGGTGGGCGGGATGTTTACATCTTGCTCATCTCCGCCCCTCCGCCGCTATTGGCTGCCTGCCGTGTGACGTCACTATGACGCCGCACGACCCGCCCCCTTAGGAAGGAGGCGGGTCGCCGGCCAGAGCGACGGTCACAGGGCAGGTGAGTGCATGTGAAGCTGGTGTAGCGATAATGTTCGCTACGCCAGCTATCACAAGATATCGTACCTGCGACGGGGGCGGGGACTATCGCACTCGACATCGCAGCATTGGCTTGGGATGTCGTAATGTGCAAAGCCCGCCTTAGAGTCATGCGATGCTGAGCTGCTTTTCCCAATTCTTTCAATTTTCAGTGAAAAAGAGAGCGGTAAGAAGAAAAGCTAATTGTCAAATGACCATAAGTATGAAACTCACATATGCATACCTCCCAACTTATAAAGAAAGGAAAGAGGGACAAAGTTTGCGGCGCACAACGCGCACCGCGGCAGTTTTTAGACCACGCCCCTAACCACACCCATTATACAACCGGCCACACCCATATCCACTCCCCATCTACACCCATCCAGCAAACTCCAGGAGGAGAGCTGAACAGGGTGTGCAGGCGGCTAGGACCCAGGAGGAGAGCTGAACAGGGTGTGCAGGCAGCTAGGACCCATGAGGAGAGCTGCACAGGGTGTGCAGGCAGCTAGGACCCAGGAGGAGAGCTGCACAGGGTGTGCAGGCAGCTAGGACCCAGGAGGAGAGCTGCACAGGGTGTGCAGGCAGCTAGGACCTAGGAGGAGAGCTGAACAGGGTGTGCAGGCAGCTAGGACCCAGGAGGAGAGCTGAACAGGGTGTACAAGCAGCTAGGACCCAGGAGGAGAGCTGAATAGGGTGTGCAGGCAGCTAGGACCCAGGAGGAGGGCTGAACAGGGTGTGCAGGCAGCTAGGACCCAGGAGGAGAGCTGAACAGGGTGTGCAAGCAGCTAGGACCCAGGAGGAGAGCTGAACAGGGTGTGCAGGCAGCTAGGACCTAGGAGAAGAGCTGAGCAGGGTGTGCAGGCAGCTAGGACCCAGGAGGAGAGCTGAACAGGGTGTGCAGGCAACTAGGACCAAGGAGGAGAGCTGCACAGGGTGTGCAGGCAGCTAGGACCCAGGAGGAGAGCTGAACAGGGTGTGCAGGCAGCTAGGACCCAGGAGAAGAGCTGAACAGGGTGTGCAGGCAGCTAGGATCCAGGAGGAGAGCTGAACAGGGTGTGCAGGCAGCTAGGACCCAGGAGGAGAGCTGAACAGGGTGTGCAGGCAGCTAGGACCTAGGAGAAGAGCTAAACAGGGTGTGCAGGCAGCTAGGACCCAGGAGAGGAGCTGAACAGGGTGTGCAGGCAGCTAGGACCCAGGAGGAGAGCCGAACAGGGTGTGCAGGCCGCTAGGACCCAGGAGGAGAGCTGAACAGGGTGTGCAGGCACCTAGGACCCAGGAGGAGAGCTGAACAGGGTGTGCAGGCAGCTAGGACCTAGGAGAAAAGCTGAGCAGGCCTGCATGTGCGGTGATGATGTGTGCTGGGTAGTGCCGGCGTGTGCGGTGATGATGCATGCTGGGTAGTGCTGGCGTGTGCGGTGATGATGCATGCTGGGTAGTGCTGGCATGTGCGGTGATGATGTGTGCAGGCAGCTAGGACCCAGGAGAAGGGCTGAACAGGGTGTGCAGGCAGCTAGGATCTAGGAGGAGAGCTGAACAGGGTGTGCAGCTAAGGGTATGTTCACACATCAGGTTTTTGCTGTGCGGCACAATCCGGCGCCTTGCGGGAAAAACGCATCTGGTTTTCTTTTGCCGCCGGGTGTGGTTTTTCCTCATAGACTTTTATTAGCGCCGGATTGTGCTGCATGTACTTGCGTTTGATCCGGTTTTTGCCTGATGCGGCAAAAATCGTCACTCCGGCAGCTGCACAGGTCTCAGAGAGGAACGTTTTTTGCCAGCGGCAAAAAAATGCCTAGCGCCGGGTGCGGCATGGTGCATAATGAAAGTCTATGCGAGCCGGATATGGTGTCATACTTCAAATGCCGGAAGCATGTACCGTATCCGGTTTTTACTTCTGAGCATGCCCAGAAGTCATATAAATTCATTGCTTGTTAGAAAATCAATCAATCACTCACTCTCTCTCAAACTCTCTCACTCACTGACTGACTCACTGACTCATTCACTCACTCTCACCCACTCACCGATCACCGACGCAGGGCTGCACGGCTGTCACACTGCTCCGACGGCTTCTCCTGATTTGAAAATGCCGGCCGCTCATTATTCAATCTTGTATTCCCTGCTTTCCCCGCACACCGGCGCCTATGATTAGTTGCAGGCAGACACGCCCCTACGCTGAGTGACAGCTGTCTCACTGCAACCAATCACAGCCGCCGTTGGGCGGGTCTATATTGTGCAGTAAAATAAATAAATAATTACAAGAAAAACGGAGTGCGGTTCCCCCTTAATATTGATACCAGCCAAGATAAAGCCACACGGCTGAAGGCTGGTATTCTCAGGATGGGGAGCTCTACGTTATGGGGAGCCCCCCAGCCTAAAAATATCAGCAGCAGCCGCCCGGAATTGCCGCATCCATTGGATGCGACAGTCCCGGGACTCTACCCGCCTCTTCCCGAATTGCCCTGGTGCGGTGGCAATCGGGGTAATAAGGGGTTAATCATGGCAGGCGTCTATGAGACACCCCCAATGATTAACCTGTAAGTGAAAGTAAATAAACACATACACCCAAAAAAGTCCTTTATTTGGAATAAAAGACAAAAAAACACCCTCTTTCACCATTTTATTAAAATCAGCAAATACCCCTCCAGGTCCGACGTAATCCACAGAAGTCCCGCGACACTCTCAGCTCTACTACATGAAGCTGACAGGAACGGCAGTAGAACACCGCCTCTCTCTATCAGCTCCACGCAGCAACTGAAGGGAGTCACGCTGTCAGCAGTGACGTCACTGAGGTAATGCCGGGTTGTGTGCGGTGAAGATGCGTGCAGGGTAGTGCCTGCATGTGCGGTGATGATGTGTGCTGGGTAGTGCCGGCGTGTGCGGTGATGATGCGTGCGGTAGTGCAGGGGTGTGCGGTGATGGTGCGTGCTGGGTAGTGCCTGCGTGTGCGGTGATGATGTGTGCTGGGTAGTGCCGGCGTGTGCGGTGATGATGCATGCGGTAGTGCAGGGGTGTGCGGTGATGATGCATACTGGGTAGTGCCTGCGTGTGCGGTGATGATGTGTGCAGGGTAGTGCCTGCGTGTGCGGTGATGATGCGTGCTGGGTAGTGCCGGCGTGTGCGGTGATTATGTGTGCTGGGTAGTGCCTGCGTGTGCGATGATGATGTGTGCTGGGTAGTGTCGGCGTGTGCGGTGCTGATGCGTGCTGGGTAGTGCTGGCATGTGCGGTGATGATGCGTGCTGGGTAGTGCTGGCGTGTGCGGTGATGATGCGTGCGAGGTAGTGCCTGCGTTTGTGCGTGTGGGGTCTCTATCAGCATAAAAAAAAAAAAAAACGGATCCGTCGCATCAGTTTTTTCACAATCTGAGACGGATCTGTTGCATCAGGCACAAAGCAGATTGTGCCTGATTGGGAAAAAACTGATGTGTGAACAGCAGCTCTGCCAGGCAGGGGATCAGTGGTCAGTAGCTGATAGAAGCATTGGCAATGCTTCTATCTTTGCATATTACCGGCCAGTGCTGTGCTCCTGCAGGAGAGGACACAAGTCAGTGGTAAGTCTACCGTGGTGTGCCTGCAGCATTGAGAAGCAAACACTGTTTGATTCTCAATGCTGCAGGGTAGGCACACACGATAGATAAGGACACAGTAAGTCATAGAAACAGCTTGAGGATCTCATGCTCCGGCTGGGGGGGGAGGGGAATCAGCGCTGGGGAGATTCAGTTTTCATACCTTAGCAGCAGCACAGAGCAGACAGAGACTAGTTTCGGGCAGCGCGCTCCGCTCTGTTATACTCACGTCACGTATTAGGATGGTAGGAGGGAAAAGCAGCGAGGCGGGGAGAGAGTGGGTGGGCGGAGCCCGGGATACGGCCCTCCCGCCCGTGGCAACGGGACAAACAATGCAAAGCGTGATAGTCCCGCTGTATCCGGGACGGTTGGGAGGTATGCATATGAGTGGAGTGGCTGTGTGATGACTGCTGGAACCAGCAAGCAGAGCCGAATCCTGACAGAGTATATTACACGCTGTTAGGATTCGGCATGCTACAGGGCTTAATTTTACAATTCAAGGGCTTGTGTAGGTTTGAGATGAGGTCACTGCAGGCTTCTGCATTCTCACAGCACTTGCACTGCACACTTTTAGGCCGGCATCACACGCTACGATATATCGGGCGTTATGTCGTTGGGGTCACGGATTCCGTGACGCACATCCGGCATCGTTAGAGATATCGTAGCGTGAGACAGCTACAAACGACTGTGAACGAGCAAAAATATTCACCTTATCATTGCTCATTGACACGTCGTTCATTTCCATAAAGTCGTTCCTCCTTCTACGCGCCGGTTGTTCGTCGTTACCATGGCAGCACACATTGCTACATGTGACACCCTGGGAACGACGAACATCTCCTTACCTGCGTCCTGCTGGCAATGCAGAAGGAAGGAGGTGGGCGCAATGATACGTCCCGCTCATCTCCGCCCCTCCGCTTCTATTGGGCGGCCGCTGTGTGTCGTCGCTGTGACGCCGAACGTCCCTTCCCCTTCAGGAAGAGGATGTTCGTTGCCCACAGCGAGGTCGTTCAGGAGGTAAGTACGTAGGACAGGGGTTAACGACTTTGTGCGCCACGAGCAACAAATTGCCCGTGATGTACAAATGACGGGGGCGGGTGCGATCGCTCCTGCGATCACACGATATATCGTCCCATGTGATGCCGCCCTTAGGTTTCTCCCTTGCTAGTTGCAAGAGTGGACGATCATATGAGCACAAGTATGCATACGATTTGTATCCTTCTGGCCACATTCTGACTAGATGTGTCCGGCCTCATGCAATCATTTTCAGGGATCAAGGCCATGCATGTCTAGTTAGCACGTGACCACATCTATGTAAATCGCATACTTGTGCGTTTGTGACCTCCCACTCTCACCACCGGCACTAGAGAATACTGCCAGCATGCAGTGTGCGCACTGTGAGAACTAAGAAGTCTGTAGTCACAGAGCGACAGAGTAAGTGCAGACACATCACAAACGTGGGACAACCCCTTTAATTCTCATAACATTAAAAAAAACATAGTAACCCTTAAATTGGCAGATGGCACAATACTTTATTAACATAGCCCTGTATAATGAAATCATACAATGTCTGAACGGTTACATTTGTACAGGATCAGGACTTATAACAGCATAGGAATACATCAACCGAGAGCCACCAAAAGTACAGAAATACATCACTAGATCCCCCATCAGTACAGAAACACATCATCGAAACCTTCATCAGTATGGAAATACATCACCAGAACCACCATAGGTACAGAAAAAAAATCAAAATGCCCATCAGTACAGAAATACATCACCAAAACCAACATCACAAGAACCACCATAGGTACAGAAACAAAGCATCAAAATGTCCATCAGTACAGAAATACATCACGAGAACCACCATAGGTGCAGAAACAAAGCATCACACTTATTATCAGTAAAGAAATTCATCATCAGTACTACCAGCAGTACAGAAATACATCCATATAACCCCTATCAGTAGAGAAACAGCATCAAAACCCTAATCAGTACAGGAATATATCACAAGAATTGGTATATGGTTCATGAATTGTAATGTCAGGTCAGCCCTGTATATATATTTATCGCATCAACCTAGAACTTCCAGTATGTCCTTAATAATGGTAAGAAGTAGAGATGAGCGATGTTCAAAGTTCGAGGTTCGCTAATTTCATGTTCGAGTGATTTTGGGGGGTGTTCGAGTCGTTTGACGAACTCGAACGATTTGCTAAAAGTTCATCAGTTTGAGTTACGTTCGAGAACGGTTCGATCACCAAAAGCGTGGCTTTTTACAGCTACGTGTGCAGGGAACCATCGCTGGCAGCCTGCGGTAAGCTGGTAACCAGGTTAAATATCGGGTTTCCAAGCAAAGCGCTTTGCTTAGTAACCCGATGTTTACCCTGGCTACGTGTGAAAAAATCTCTGAAAGCCACACAGAAGCACTTCCGTGTGACTTCCATAGGATGCCGCTGCAGTCTGTGTCCCGCTCCAGCTCCAGCCCTGCGGCTGCCCGCTCAGTAGTGTCCGCAGCTGCCCGCACTGTACGGTGTCCGCAGCTGCCCACACTGCAGGGTCAGCATATGCCCGCACTGTACGGTGTCCGCAGCTGCCCACACTGCAGTGTCCGCAGCTGCCGGGAACGACAAGCGCTACCATCAGGAGGTTAGTGAAGTTCCTTACCTGCGATGCTGAAGTCCTGCCCTCCTGACGTCAGCGCTGTCACTGTCCTCCATGGCTGCCGCTTGTCACATCTCCTCTCACTGCCGACCTGAGACTGTCACTAGCGGTGACGTCACAGGCACCCGCGATACTTGGTTGTGAAGGTGGTGGTCATTAAACTCAGTGACAGCTGTCTATCAGGAGTGCAGCGATCACCGCAGGTAATGTACCTCGCTATCCTCCTGACAGCAGCACTTGTCATGCCCTGCAGTGACCTGGGCTGACCTATTGATGTTAGCTCCAGTCACTGCATTGCCCTCCCAGCCAATATGGAACATTCTGTTCTTCATTGACTGGGACATTGACTGTGGTATGGATCGTCATGGGACCCTCTTGGATTACACCAGACCTGGATTTGTTTTTCTTTCTAATAAATTGGTGAAAGAGGGAATGTTTTGGGTAGTGTTTTTTCAAATAAAAATGTGTTTTTCGTCTATTTTTTTTTATTACTGACTGGGTTGGTGATGTCGGGTATCTGATAGACACCTGACATCACTAACCCCAGGGCTTGATGCCAGGTGACATCTGGTATTAACCCCATATATTACCCCATTTGCCGCCGCACCAGGGTAACGGGATGAGCTGGAGCAAAGCATCAGGATTGGCGCATCTAATGGATGAGCCACTTCTGGGGCGGCTGCGGCCTGCTATTTTTAGGCTGGGGAGAGTCCAATAATCATGGCTCTCCCTAGTCTGAGAATATCAGACCCCAGCTGTCCACTTTACCTTGGCTGGTGATACAATTTTGGGGGGACCCCCAAGTGTTTTTTTTTTTTAATTATTTATTTAATTTAACCCCTTAGTGACGGAGCTAATTTTCACCTTAATGACCAGACCAAATTTTGCACTTCTGACCAGTGTCACTTCATGAGGTTATAACTCTAGAACGCTTCAACGGATCCTGGTGATTTTGAGATTGTTTTTTCGTCACATATTGGACTTCATGTTAGTACCAAATTTAGGACAATATTTTTTGCGTTTATTTATGAAAAAAATTGAATTTTGGAAAAAAATTTGAAAATTTAGCAATTTTCAACTTTTGAATTTTTATACCGTTAAACTAGAGATTTCTGTGACATAAAATAGTTAATAAATAACATTTCCCACTTGTCTACTTTACATCAGCACAATTTTGGAAACAACATTTTTTTTTGTTAGGAAGTTAGAGGGGTTCAAAGTTTATCAGCGATTTCTCATTTTTACATCAAAATTTACAAAACCATTTTTTTAGGGACCACATCACATTTGAAGTGACTTTGAGAGGTCTAGATGACAGAAAATACCCAAAAGTGACACCATTCTAAAAACTGCACCCCCCAAAGTACTCAAAACCGCATTCAAGAAGTTTATTAACCCTTCAGGTGCTTCACATGAACAAAAGCAATGTGGAATGAAAAAAAGCAAAAATTAAATTTTACCTAAAAATGTTGCTCTAACCCAAATTTATTCACTTTTAGAAGAAATAACACAACAAAATTGACCCCAAAACTTGTTCCCCACTTTCTTAAGAGCGCGCCGATACTCCACATGTGGTCAGAAACCTCTGTTTGGACAAATGGGAGGGCTCGGAACAGAAGCAGAAATATTTGAAATTTGGAAAGCAAATTTGGCTGAAATAGATTGCGGGCACCATGTTGCATTTACAGATCAGCTAAGGTACCTAAACAGAAGAAACCCCTCACAAGTGACGCCATTTTGGAAACTAGACCCCTCAAGGCTTCTATCTAGTGGGTATAGTGAGCATTTTAGATCCACAGGTACTTCACAGATTTTGTTAACGTTACGTTGTCATATTGAAAATTTTAATAATTTTCTCAAAAATGTTGCTTTAGCATCAATTTTCTCAGTTTTTCAAGCGGTAATTCCAAAAATTTGACCTCAAGGTTTGTTAACCACTTTTGTTATGACCGCGGTGATACCTCACATGTGGTCTGAAACCTTTGTTTGGACAAATGGGAGGGCTTGGAACGAAAGGAGCAATGTTTGAATTTTGGAAAGGAAATTTGGCTGAAAAAGATTGAAGGCACCATGTTGCATTTGGAGGTCCCCTAAGGTACCTAAACAGCAGAAACCCCGCACAAGTGACCCCATTTTGGAAACTAGGCTCTTCAAGGAATTTATCTAGATGTTTGGTGAGTACCCTGAACCCCCAGGTGCTTCACAGAATTTTATAATGTTGAGCCATGATAATAAAAAAATAAAATTTTTTCCACAAAATTGTTATTTCAACCAGGTAGCTTTTTTTTCACAAGGGTAACAGGAAAAAAATCACCATGAAATTTATTGTGCAATTTCTCCTGAGTTTGGCGATACCTTATATGTGATGGAAATCAACTGTTTGGGCGCATGACAGGGCTCGGAAGCGAAGGAGGGCCATTTGACTGCAAAATTGGCTGGAATCAATAGCGGACGCCATGTTGCATTAGGAGAGCCCCTGAGGTGTCTATACAGTGAAGCTTCCCAACATGTGGCCCCATTTTGGAAAATAGACCCCTGAAGGAATTTATCTAGATGTTTGGTGAGTACCCTGAACCCTCAGGTGCTTCACAGAAGTTTATAATGTTGAGCTGTGATAATAAAAAAATACATTTTTACCACAAAATTGTTACTTCAACCAGGTATCTTTTTTTTTTACAAGTGTAAAAGGAAAAAATTCAGCATAAAATTTATTGTGCAATTTCTCCTGAGTATGCTGATACCTTATGTGTGATGAAAATCAACTGTTTAGGTGCACAGCAGGGCTCAGCAGGGAAGGAGCGCCATTTGACTGCACAATTGGCTGGAATCATTAGCGGACGCTATGTTGCATTTGGAAAGCCCCTAAGGTGCCTAAACAGTGGAGGTCCCCCATAAGTGACCCCATTCTGGAAACAAGACACATCAAGGCTTTTATCTAGGTGTATATTGAGCAGTTTGAATCCAAGAGTACTTCACAGAATTTGATAAGCTTAGGTTGCCATATTGAAAATGTTCATTTTTTTCACAAAAATGTTGCTTTAGCATCATATTTCTTACTTTTTCAAGAGGCAACAACAAACCGTCGACCCCACAGGTTGTTATCCAATGTCTTATGAGCACAGGGATACCCCACATGTGGCCAAAAACCTCTGTTTGGATAAATGGGAGGGCTTGGAATGGAAGAAGCACCATCTGAATTCTGGAAAAGTTGAAATAAATTGCGGGCACCATGTCACATTAGCAGGGCCCTTTGGGTACCTATACAGCAGAAACCCCCCACAAGTGACCCCATTTTGGAAACTGGATTTTATTCAGGAGTATAGTAAGCATTTTGAATCCACAGGTACTTCACAAAAATGTTGCTGTAGCAACAAATTTCTCACTTTTAGGCTATGTGGCCATGATCCAGCGACACGGCGTCTAGTACACAGTGTCAGCCTTCCTGCAGAGATGTGAGTGTTGTCCACGGGAGAACGCAGCTGCCCATGCCCACGATTTGGGTTCAGGCTGCTGTGGAGCTCTATGCCACCTGCAGAGAACACTCTTGTCTCCGCAGCATAAATTGACATGCTGAGGCTCGGGAAGCTGCACCATAGGTCGGTTTATGCTGCGGAGAAAAGAAGCACATTGGGCATAGGATTTCTAAAAATCCATCCACTGTGCTTCTACTGCACAATGCAGCTCTATTGATGCAGGGAAAACACTCTGCTCCCAAAACGCTGCAAACCCTGATCGTGGGCGCACAGCCTAAAATGCTACAATGGATGAATGGATAGATGTCAAACATATATAACGTCCCACCCCCCTGCATATTGTAAGCTGGCGCCCTTTAGTGCCTTTCATGTGGCACTAAAGGGTGCCTAGCCTTGTATTTAGCCCCCAAAAAATTAAAAATTAAAATAAACGACGTGGGGTCCCCCCTATTTTTGATAGCCAGCTAGGGTAAAGCAGACAGCTGTAGCCTGCAAACCACAGCTAACAGCTTCACCTTGGCTGGTGATCAATTTGGAGGGCTCCCCAGGCGTTTTCTTTAAAAAAAAACAAAAAAAAAAAACGTGGAGTCCCCCCAAATTAGATCACCAGCCAAGGTGAAGCGGACAGCTGGGGTCTGGTATTCTCAGGGTGGGAAGAGCCATGGTTATTGGACTCTTCCCAGCCTAAAAATAGCAGGCCGCAGCCGCCCCAGAAGTGGCGCATCCATTAGATGCGCCAATCCTGGCGCTTCGCTCCAGCTCATTCCGCGCCCTGGTGCGGTGGCAAACGGGGTAATATACGGGGTTGATACCAGCTGTAATGTCACCTGGCATCAAGCCCTGGGGTTAGTGATGTCACGGCATCTAAACAGATACCCGACATCACTAACCCAGTCAGTAATAGAAAAAAATAAACACAAAAAAAAAAAATTATTTGAAAAAAAACTCCCCGAAACATTCCTTTTTCACCAATTTATTGAAAATAAATAAATTTCGGTCACTGTAATCCATTTTGGAGGTCCCTCGGCGACTCTGGACCTTCTAGAATATGGGGGTCACGTTCAGGGACAGTATCCCCCATTTTCTGGAAAAGCAAGCTCTCCATGAGCAGTGTGGGTGCAGGAATCTGAGAGTACTGCACTCACACTGCCCCGGTCCAACCTAGGGCAGAGTGACCTGCAGTAACCTCATTCCAGAATATGAGGGGCACGCTCACAGAACGTACCCCCCATATTCTAGAACAGCAGGCTCTCCATGTGAGGAGTGTGGCTGCAGATTACTGCACTCACTCTCCCCCGGTCCACAGCGCAGCAACGAGGTCAGCGTCCCTGCTTGCAAGGATCCAGCTGACAGCCGCTATCTGCGCATGCGCTGCCAGCTTTCTAGGAGGTGGAGTGATCGCGGGGACGGAGCAGCAGCTAGGTAACGGGGCTGACCGGGGCTGACCGGGGGCTGACCGAGGGCTGACCGGGGGACCTGGGGACGACTTTTCTGCCGCATGTGGCGTGTCACATGCGGCAGAAAGAGCAGAATGAATGCGGCCGCGCGCTATGCGCTGCGCGCCGCAATCTTGCATGCTCCGGAGGGGGGAAGGGGGCCGGCTCTGGAGAACCGAAGGGTGCTCCGGTGGACCAGAAGGCTCCGGTGGACCGGAGGAGGGGTCAGGGGGAGGACATTTCCCTCCGATCTGAAATGTTTGATCATTTCAGATTGGAGGGAAATGAATGCAGAGCCGGCGCCAGCGGCAGTTTTCTGTGCGCTTTGGCGCCATTTTGACTGCTTCGGAGGGGGGGGTAGGGGTGGGGGGGGGCTCTCCAGTACCGGGGGCTTTGGGGGCACTAGGGGTTTATATTTCTTTTTCATCTGACATGTTTGATCATGTCAGATGAAAAAGAAATCAGTTTTACCGGCCATTTATTTTTTTTTCATGTGTTCGTCGGTATACGGTGTATACCGCCGATCACATGATCGGGGTCCTAAAAAAACACCCCGATTCATAATCTGGGGGGTCTCAGCTACCCCCGGTAACTGAAACCCCCGAGATTTTCGATCGCTGGGGGGCACTACAGGGTTTTTTCGGGCCGCCACTTTAAAGCGGCGGAACAGAATAAGTACCCTCTTTTGCCGCCGCTTTAAGTCGTACGGCCGTCGTTATGAGGTTAAAATAACAGCATGGGGTGCCCTCAGTTTTGGATTACCAGCCAAGGTGAAGCTGCCAGCTGTGGTCTGCAGGCTGCAGCCGTCTGCTTTAACCTAGCTGGCTATCAAAATAGGGGGAACCCCTCATCATTTTTTTTTTTTTAATTTTTTATTTTTTTGGCCAAATACAAGGCTAAGCACCCCTTAGTGCCACATAAAAGGCACCAAAGGGTGCAAAATTACAAAATGCAGGAGAGTGGGACATTATGTGTCTTTCTGCCATTATAATGACAGAAAAGACTAATATGAAGTGCACAAGCACAAGAAAATCACCAGAGCGCGCTACGCTGTGAAAAGCAGTAGAAAATGGCACTGGAGTGAACACATGTGACCGCCTCATGTAGGTTGAAGATATGGATCCTGGGTAAATTTATGTATTTTCCCTCCTTCAGTTTTTTTTCAGTACGCAAAAAAATGGAAGGCACACGGATGACAAACAGATGACATACGGACCGTATACGGAACGGAAACATATGCCACACAGATGCATCCATGAAAAAAACGGAACGTTTTTTGCGGCCTGCAAAAACGGATCGGTCGTGGGAATGTAGTCTATTCTGATCTGCCGTTTATAAACAGCAGGCAGAAGTAAGTGAATAGCGCCCCCCACCGTCAGAAAATCTCTGGGGTTTCAGGGGGTAGCTGAGACCCTGGAGATCATGATTCAGGCCGGTTTTTCTGGTCCCCGCTCGCGTGATCACCGGTATACACCGTAAACCGATGATTACGTTGCAGTAAATGACAGCGCCGGTAAAAAATTTTTTATCTCCCATCAGGCATGAACAAACATGTCAGATGGGAGACAAATCTCCTCCCCGGTCTTCTCCGGTCCCCCATGGTCGCCAAAGTGCCCCCCCCGACCCCCTCCCGGAAATCCAAGATGGCCGCGCGCACAGCAGCGCGCCTGCCGCATTCACCCTACTCCTCTGATTTCTGTCGCATGTGCCATGACACTTACGACAGAAAACTCCTCCCCAGGCCCTGCCAGGTCACCCCCTATAACGCCACCGGTGTTCCCCAGTGTCCCACGGTACCTGTGCAGCGTTGATCCCCCGTGGCCCCCTTCTTAACAATAGACGTTGCCGCATGCACAGAGCGACTGTCAGCTCAGCTTCCTGTGTTCAGACACAGTGAGTGGTGGTAACCATGCATCTGTAAACTACTACAATGCCCTGCTCATGAGGTAAGGAACATAGTTGATCAGGAGAGCTATACTACATTTCCAAATGGAGGTATTTGATTTTATAGTTGCCCTGCTGAACGACTACCAAACATGAGAGTCCGTTATACGCCACAAGAAAACATGTCTAAATAGCGAGCTCTGTTGTTTCGTATTAATTCAGCTGGATAACTGGAGTTAAAGGGGTTTTCCATCTCCAAGATCCTATCCCCAATACATAGTAGGTGGAATAGCAATAATATCAGCAAATACCAATATTTGGAAATGTAGAATAGTTCTCCTGATTAGGCATGCCCTTACCTCATGAGCAGGGCATTGCAGCTTTGGTATCAACAGTTATGACATGAACTCTGCTGTTGTGGACCCGGGGAGAGTGGGTGCAGATTCATTGCACCCACACTCCTCACATGGAGGGTCTGAACTCCTAGAAAATGGGGGATACGTTCCCTGAGCGTATCCCTCCATATTCTAGATGGTCCAGAGTTGTCGTGGAACCGTGGAACCCCCTTATTTTATTTTCCTTACAATAAATTGGTGAAAGAGGGAATGTTTTGGGGAGTGTTTTTTCAAATACATTTTTTTTGTCTATTTCTTTTGTTAGTACTGAGAGTTTGTGATGTCGAGGTATCTGATAGACGCCATGTCATCACAAACTGCTGGGCTTGATGTCAGGTGACCTTACAGCTAGCATCAACCCCATTTATTACCCCGTTTGCCACTGCACCAGGGCACGGGATGAGCTAGGGTGAAGCGCCAGGATTGGCGCATCTAGTGGATGCGCCACTTCTAGGGCGCCTGCGGCCTGCTATTTTTAGGCTGTGAAGGGCCAATAACTATGGACCTTTCCACCCTGAGAATACCAGACCACAGCTGTCCGCTTTACCTTGGCTGGTGATCCAATTTGGGGGGACCCTACTTTTTTTTTGTAATTATTATGATTTATAAAATAATTATAAAAAAAGAGCCTGGGGTGACCTCCACATTGGATCACCAACCACGGTAAAGCTGCCAGCTGTGGTTTTCAGGCTACAGCCATCTGCTTTACCGTAGCTGGCTATCAAAAATGGGGGGACCCCACGTCATTTTTTTTTTAAACTATTTTTTAAATAAAAAAAATTAATTTGCTTCCCTGTATTTTGATTGCCAGCCAAGGTAACGCCAGGCAGATGGGGGTGGCAACCCGTAGCTGTCTGCTTTATCTGCACTGAGAATCAAAAATACAGCAGAGCGCTACATCATTTTTTTTAATGATTTATTTTTCCAGTACTGTGATGTCAGGCAATCTCAAAATACAGGGAAGCCCATTTTTTTTAGTTATTTAAATAAATAATTAAAAAAAAAATATATGGGCTCCCGCTGCATTTTTTGTATTGCTAGCTAAGGGTAATCCAAGCAGCTACTGGCTGCTAACCCCCACTGCTTAGTGTTACCTTCACTGGCAATGGAAAATCCAGGGAAGCATTTTTGACTTTTTTCGCCAAAAAACTAAAAAAAAAAAATGACGTGAGCTTCGCCATATTTTTGTATGCTAGCCAGGTACAGCAGGCAGGTACGGCTGCCCCCAACCCCCAGATGCCTAGTTGTACCTGGCTGGGAACTAAAAATATAGGGAAGCCCTTTTTTTAAATTATTTCTTGAATTTCATGAAATAATTAAAAAAAAAACGACGTGGGCTTCGCCCCATTTTTGTGTCCAGCCAGGTACAACTAGGCAGCTGGGGATTGGAATCTTCAGCACAGGTTAGCCCGAGCTTTCTGGGCCCCTCTGCTGCGAATTGCAGTCCACAGCCGCCCCAGAAAATGGCGCTTTCATAGAAGCGCCATCATCTGGCGCTGTATCCAACTCTTCTAGCAGCCCTGAAGCCGGGTGGCTTGCTGGGTAATAATGAGTTAATACTAGCTTTGTTTTACTAGCTAGTATTAAGCCAGAGATTCTTAATGTCAGGCAAGTTTGACCCAGCCATTAAGAATCTCCAATAAAGGGTTAAAAAAAAGACACCACACAAAGAAAAAATAATTTAATAGAAATAAATACACAGACACACTTAGAGACTCCATGTTTATTACTCTCTCTCATCCCTCCACGACCCATGGTCTTCTGTCTTCTTTCTCCTTCAACCCATGCACCTCTGCTACATCAAACAGCACAGCATGGGAGGAAGAACGCTGCTGCTTCCCGTGTAGTCTAATCACTCAGTGAGTGAGCAGAAGCTGCGTGCTGTAAGCGGTGACGTCACCGCTGACAGGCGGGTTACCATAGCAATGGTGATCCGATCACGGGATTCCCGTTGCCGCTATTTACCGGCTTTGACAGCTAGTCCCTGCATGTGGGCTGACTCTGTAAAGAGCACCCACATGCAGGAACGGGTAGTCGACCATGTGCCAGAGCATTTCGCCGGTACACGGAGATGCTGGAACGATCACCGTGTACTGGAGAGATGCACTGACAGGACCTAGCATGATGTCTAGCCATGTGACCAGTCTGTATCCAATGAGATAATAGACACGTGACTGGTCACATGCTATTTTGACGTTACGATAGGACCTACCATCAGTGCTGGTTACCGGGAGGACGCAGCGATCATCGGAAGGAAAAGCGGTGGGAGACAGAGTGCAGGACGCGTAGCGGGGACCTGTAAGTGTTATGGCAATGTTTATTAACTGTATGTGTACATGTATAATGTGTTTTTATGTGTTTGTGTTTGCCTCCCATTGTTTTCAATGGGGTTCGAGTGGTTCATCGAACGGTTCGTCGAACGTTTGTCGAACGGAGCCTCCGTTCGACGAACCGAACTCGAACTCTAGGGGGGTGGCTCATGTCTAGTAAGAAGATACTGGTAGTTGTAGTTATCAGTACTTATCAGACCATACAAAAACTACAGTACTGATGAGAATTAGTCAGTATCACAAATAAACATTTACAGTGGGTACGGAAAGTTTTCAGACCCCTTTAAATTTTTCACTCTTTGTTTCATTGCAGCCATTTGGTAAATTCAAAAAAGTTCATTTTTTTCTCATTAATGTACACTTTGCACCCCATCTTGAGAGAAAAAAACAGAAATGTAGAATTTTTTTCAAATTTATTAAACAAGAAAAACTGAAATATCACATGGTTCTAAGTATTCAGACCCTTTGCATTACATACATTAATGAGAAAAAAATGAACTTTTTTGAATTTACCAAATGGCTGCAATGAAACAAAGAGTGAAAAATTTAAAGGGGTCTGAATACTTTCGAAACTGTCTGAACCCATCCTCCCTCTTGCATACTTTGTCTGCACCCATCCTCCTCTCTCCCAATACTATGTCTGCACCCATCCCCTTCACTTTTCATACTTTGTCCGCACCTATCCTCCCCTCATATTTTATACTGAGTTCACACCAATCTCCCTTCACATTTTATACTGTGTTCACACCCATCCCCCCTCACTTTTTATACTGTATCTGCACCCATCCCCCCTCACATTTTATAGTGTCTGCACCCATCCCAACTCACATTTTTTTTACTGTGTTCACATCCATCCCCCCTCACTTTTCATACTGTGTCTGCACCCATCACCCCTCATTTTTCATACTGTGTCTGCACCCATCCCCCCTCACTTTTCCTACTGTGTCTGCATCCATCCCCCCTCACTTTTCATACTGTGTCTGCACCCATCCCCCTCACATTTTATACTGTGTTCACACCCATCCCCCTCACATTTTATACTGTGTTCACACCCATCCCCCCTCACTTTTTATACTATGTTCACACCTATCCCCCTCACTTTTTATATTGTGTCTGCACCCATCATCCCTCACTTTTCCTACTGTGTCTGCACGCAACCCCCTCACATTTTATACTGCGTCTGCTCCCATCCCCCTCACATTTTATACTGTGTCTGCACCCATCCCCCTCACATTTTATACTGTCTGCACCCATTACACCCTCACTTCCTTCCCATACTATCTCCACACCAATCCCCCTCACTTTTTATATTGTAACCGCACCTATCCTACCCTCATGCTCCCAATACTGTCTTTAAATTTAACCCATGGTTCCCCATACTCCTCCTCCATTCGATCTCCATACTGTGTGTGCCCTTTAACTCCTTTGCTCCCCATTCTGGGTTCTCAAATGGCCCCGTTTGCGCCACATGCACACCCCCTCCCCCGTCCCCTAATTACAATCAATCTTTGTGTCTTCAGCTGGAATGGAGCACTTTCCACCAGCTCTGTTCGCCCTTTGCGGCACCGAGTGACAACAGCAGCGTCATCTGCTGAACGGCTCACAATGCTGACGTCACCAGGTCAGGGCTTGTACTGGTGTCTAATAGACAGTGATCCATGGGAGCCGGTGCTGCAGATTCTGTGAGCCGTAGTTAGCTTGACAGCGGCTCAGAGAATGTCCGACTCCCAGGCAGCTGCTGGGAGACACCGTGGACCCCCGCATCAGGCTCCCCCTTCCTCCTCTACATACGGCTCTGGGGCCCGGTGAGTAGAGGAAGGAAAGAGGAGGGGCCTGGGCTGCCAGCGTGTCCCGGCCCCCCTGTGTGCTTCTGCCCACCAGGTCCGATCTCTGATGCACATCTCCCCTCCCAAAGCCCCCTCTCCTCCACTGACCCGATCTCCAGTCCATCCAGCACATGGCTAATTTGCATGCTCCACCCCTTCGCATGAAAATTATTCATCTATAATAGCATAGCCACACTACTGGGCCCTTCTGCTGCGGCTGTGACTGGAGCCTGGTAAGAGGGTTGTCAGGTCGGCCTGGGGCTTAATACAGCTAAGTAATTACCCCAGGCTTGTCCGGGCCCCTCTACTTCACAGGGCCCGGTACACCAGTCACAGTAGTAATGCCCTGATGGCGGCCAAGGCCAGTACCAAAAAGTTGTACCGTATATATGACAGTGGGCAGGAATATACACAGAAATCACAGGACCATGTTAAAGACCTTTCTCGGCCCTACACCACTAGAAATATAATGATTTGCATTAGAGATGATTGAATGTTTTAAAATTCAAATTCTCCTGGTTCAAAATTTTTTTCTTAAAAATTAAAATTACGGCAAATTAGTTTGAAACAAATTATAAGTACTCAAATTGCCATGAAAAGGTATCACTCTGAGGTCTCCTTTACCTCAAATACAGCTTTAGTAATATCAAACTGATCTCATCGTAGAAACGGATAGTAAACTAGTAGTAACGAACAACCCATTCAATAAAACAATGCACTAACAAACTTTTCATGTATTTCTAAATATAAAAAAAGGTTGTAACAATTAGCCCTCGTAGGGGTACTTTGCACACTACGACATCGCAGCTGCGATGTCGGTGGGGTCAAATCGAAAGTGTTGCACATCCAGCGTCGCTATTGATATCGGAGTGTGTAAATCGTTTATGATACAATTAACGAGCGCAAAAGCGTCGAAATCGTATCATCGGTGTAGCGTCGGTCATTTCCATAATTACGGAAGGACCGATGTTACGACGTTGTTCCTCGTTCCTGCGGCAGCATACATCGCTGTGAAGCCGCAGGAGCGAGGAACATCTCCTACCTGCGTCCCGACGCCAATGCGAAAGGAAGGAGGTGGGTGGGATGTTTACATCTCGCTCATCTCCGCCCCTCTGCTTCTATTGGCCGCCTGCCATGTGACGTCGCTGTGACGCCGCATGACCCGCCCCCTTAGGAAGGAGGTGGGTCGCCGGCCAGAGCGACGTTGCAGGGCAGGTAAGTCCATGTGAAGCTGCCGTAGCGTTAATGTTCGCTACGGCAGCTATCACAAGAGATCGCATGTGCGACGGGGGTGGGTACTATCGCGCTCGGCATCGTAAGCATCGGCTTGCGATGTCGTAGTGTGCAAAGTACCCCTTAGTCTTTTGTGATTAGACAGATCATACTGTATAGAGCACTGACTCAAACTGACAGTGTCGCTGTTAGAAGTAGCATGATACATCTGTGACTAAAATGAGTTACATAACACGCTCCACTTCCTTACAAGGTGTATGTTTGCTGAAGGCAAAAATGGCCAAGTGTTATGACACGCCTACGGGGTCTGGGGTTACCAAACCACGGTTCTTCTCCTGTGTCGCCGCGGTGGCCTTGCCCAGCTCCGTGACCCAGGCAGAGTCAATAAAGATGGGGATGATGGGAGTAGTTGTTCATGACGTCACCTGTGGTGTGCGGCCAATATCTGGGGCGGATGATAACGCAGCTCGGATGGTACAGCTCTCCACAGGCAGAGCTCAGGCCCCAGGGAGGATGATGGTGGTAGTATTCACCTATGGCAGAGGGGCGCGAGGTTGCAAGCACCAACAGTGATGGGACGACACAGAGGGTGCTGTTCAAGTTCTTTTCCAGTTTCATTTCAGCTTGCCGGGGTCGCAGGTAAGCCATGGACATCATGGCCTGGGTCTCCTGATCGCAAGGTCCCCTGGTATCATGACCCATGTCCATGTCATAGTCAGAGTCCATATGCTCCCGTAGTCGGTCTATCTGCACGTCCGGGGCATACCATCCCCTCTCAACTCTTTGGCGGGTGTAAGTGACGTGACCGCCCGGGTACAGGTCACGACCTGGGTGTCCTCTGCTGAAGTGGGACTCCACCTCCCTCCGGGAAAAAAATATGCCCTTTGTTATTCCGGATTCATCAATGAATCCCCACCCCCACTCCAAGTCAATGTGTACCACCACACCATGCCTCAGCGGCCCCCGTGCTGAGGGTCGCTCTTTATGGCACCGCTGCTTGGCGGCCAGGTTCTGGGCTTCCAAGCTCTCAAACCGAGCCCAGCATTCTCCTGTTCCGTGAGCAGCTTCCTGAGTTGCTGCTCGCAGGCCACTGCAATTGAGCCTGCTGTGATGGTGGCTTCCAAGGAAGCCTGCAGATCCTTTCCTTATTGACTATCGCATCCCAGGCCACACTTGGTCTGCTGCGGCCAGATGCAACAGCAGGAGAAGCTGCCAGCCATCCCGCCAGGTCACCATCGCCGGCTTCGCTTCCAGGACCACAGATGCTGATGCTCAACACACCCCATCGGTGCCAGGCTGTTTTCCCTCCAGAGTTGGCGTCGCCGCTACTCTCATGAGGGTCTCCTGCCACCTCCAGATGGTTCCCTCCTACAGCTTCAGCAGCTGAGCCCACAACCACCTCACTTCTCCCTCCAGTAGCTCAGGGGAGATCACGGGTGCTTCCTGGGATGACCAGGGGAGCTAGTTGCTTCAATCCCACTCTCCTGGGTGCTCCGGTTACTCTCCACCATCTTGCATCCAGTCCCTGGCTGCACAATCAGCCCATTCATATGCATTCTCCACGGAGACAGGTCAGTTCTTCGGTCTAAGTTCGTTTCTCCATTCTGGTCATAGTGGGCGGGCACAGCACTTCGCGCTATTCTGTCACCCAGCCCACAAAGGGCATACACACCCAGACGGGGTGATAACACATGGCGCCTGTTGTTTTCAATGGTCGTCAGTGTACAGTCTCTTAGTATACAATCTATAGGCGCACAATACACGCGGTTGTGGGCACGAAATCCTGTTCGTGATGCCAAGTTGACGCTCCCATGGGGTCGGGGGTTACTCGTTACCGGCCCACAGTTCTTCTCCTGGGTTGTCGCGGTGGTCTTGCCTGGCTCCATGACCCCGGCGTTGTCAATAAAGATGGGGAAGATGGGAGTAGTTGTTCGTGATGCCACCTGTGGTGTACAGCCAATATTAGCCGCCGCTGTGAGACTTCTATGGTGCGAATGATAAAGCAGCTCAGATGGTACAGCTCTCCACAGGCAGAGCTCAGGGCCCAGGGAGGATGATGCTGATAGTAGTTACCTATGGCGAGGTGCGCAAGGTTGCAAGCGCTGGCAGTGATCAGATGACTCAGAGGGTGCAGTTCAAGTTCTTTTACTCACTGAAAACACCCTGCCGTTGGAGTGCTGGGCTACACCGTGATGGGCCTCAGCCAATCCCAGATACTTCAATGGTTTCCCTCCACCCAAGCTCCTGGGCCATGGAACGGTTCACGGGAGCCTTCCACACTCCCTGCAAACCCTAGGATCCCCCTTCTTTCCTCAGAACCCGGGTCGAGCCTCCAGCTGCAGTCCACAGGCACTGAACTATCCGTGTCTTTGCTGGCCGGTGGTAACTACCTTGAGTGCATCCTTACACTTGCTGCGCCTACAGCTGACTCCCTGACTGAATTATGTGTGAGATTGCTCCTACCTCCCCTGTTGGTGCCCCGCCTCCCAGGTTCCTGAACTAGTGGGCAAGAGGTCTCATACTTCATGATGGCCACCCCAGCACCTACCCTATCCAGTACGACCTCCTCCGTATCCGAGATGAATACTGCACCTCGGGTAACTATCAAATGCAGGTAACTGTGGTGCCTGAAGCTGCAGGGGCGCCACAGTTACCTGCATTTGATAGTAATATCATCTGGTTGGCTGCTGCCAGTGTTGGTGCTTCTGCTTCTATTAGGCTGCTTTCACACTACGTCTTTTTAACATGCGTCAGGAACGTTTTTTTGCTGCAAAAGCGGATCCTGCTTTTACAGCAAAAAACGCATGCTAACGCATCTGTTATTTTGCAGGATCCTGTCACTGGATGTTTAGGGGCGGGCATTGGAGTCATGTGATTGGGAGTGAGGGGCACTAAACGTGCCAGACTGGGAGCCGGCTTCTGACAGCTGCAGACGCTCGTAACCAAGGTAAACATCGGGCTTGGATACCCGATATTTATCTTGGTTACGAGTGTCTGCAGCTGCTAGGAGCAGGGCTGCCTGCACACGTAACCAACGTAAACATCGGGTAACTAAGAGAAGTGGTTACCCGATATTTACCTTGGTTACGAGTGTCCGCAGCTCTCAGGTGGGAGAGAGAGGGAGGAGAGGAAGGGGGAAAGACAGAGATAGAGAGGGTGAGGGAGGGAGGAGGAGAGAGAGACAGATCACGCGAGACTGGTTCTGGGCATGCTCAGTACTTTCTGGGCATGCTCAGTACAAAAGCAGGATCCTGTTACAACGCAACTCAACGCATTCTGCTAGGCAGGATCCAGCGCTCATTGAAATGCATTGCAGCTCGCGGCGCAATGTGAAGGATCCTGTGAGATGCGTTATTTTGACAAAGGTAAAAAACGCTACAAGTAGCGTTTTTGAAACATGTTAAAATAACGCAAAAGTACGGATCCTGTGTCTAACGCACGCAAACGCATGCGAACGCAGGTGGACGCGAGTCCATTGCAAATGCATTGAAGTGAAAACGCATTTGCACTGGATCCGTTTTTCCGCTAAAAAAAGTTATGGACGGATGTTAAATAAACGTAGTGTGAAACCAGCCTTACCAGGTTTCTGCTGGAAACATTTGTTTTTTGAACTCTTCAAAAAGCTCAGTGTGAACTTAGCCTACATAACCTTATTGATGTTAAGCAATGTGCATTGGTGGGTTAATCCATGTGCGCTTCGTTGGTGTCTAGTAGCTTATCACTCATAAACAAACCGAGCCATGAAATGCATACTACAGACCTCAAATTCTGAAATACTGTTAATATAACTGTTTTATTTAAAAGGTAGGTCAATATAAATATTATATTATATAATACTAGCTGTACTACCCGGCTTCGCCCGGGTTAATAACTGCTGTTAACAAAATAGAATATATTAACAAAAATGTATTCTGCACACAAAAACCACAAAACAAATAGATAGAAATGTCTCTGTCTGTCTCTTTCCCCATCTGTCTCTTTCCAGGTCTGTCTATTTCCAGGTCTGTCTTTTTCCAGGTCTGCCTCTTTCCATGTCTGACTCTTTTCAGGTCTGCGTGTCTCTTTCTTTGTCTGTCTCTATCTCTCTGTTTCTTTCCCCATCTGTCTCTTTCCAAGTCTGTCTCTTTCCCAGGTCTGTCTCTTTCCCCGTCTGTTTCCCCGTCTCTTTGTCTGTGTCTTTTCCTGTCTGACTCTTTCCCTGTCTGCCTGTCTTTGTCTGTCTCTATTTCTCTGTCTCTTTCCCTGTCTGTTTTTATCAAGGTCTGTGTCTTTCCCCATCTATCTTTGTCTGTCTCTCTGGCTGTCGCCTCCTTCCCTGTCTGCCTGTCTCTGTCCCTGTCTGCATGTCTGTCTGTCTCTTTCCCCATCTGTCTCTTTCCAGGTCTGTCTCTTTCCAGGTCTGTCTCTCTTTTTCACCGTCTGTCTCTCTGTCTCTTTCACCGTTTGTCTCTGTCTGTCTCTTTCCCTGTCTGTCTCTATCTCTCTGTCTCTTTCCCTGTCTGTCTCTCTCTATCCGTCTCCCCACCGACATCTTATTACCTCACATACTTTATAAGCTTCTTAAACTATGAATGTCTTTTGTTCCTATAGCAACCACTCACAGCTCCTACCAATAACCTGTAGTTCCAGGCTCCATTTACTTTAATGAAGGCATGTTTTTTGGAGAATAACTGTAAAACGCGGGGTTAAATTTTCCTGTCAAAACATAGTCTATGACGTTCCCTGGTAGAAATGAGCGAACCGGTCGCGGTTCGGCTCGAGGTCGGCTCGCCGAACGGGGGTCCCGTTCGAGTTCGGTTCGTCGAACGTTCGACGAACCGAACTCGAACCAATAGGCTATAATGGGAGGCAATCACAAACACATAAAAATGCATGATAAATGTACACAAACAGTTAATAAACATTGCCATAACACTTACCGATCCCCGCGATCCCTTCTGCACTCTGTCTCCTGCCGCAATTCCATCCGATGATCGCTGAATCCTCCCGTGACCGGCACTGCCAGCAGAGATGCAGGGCCTATCGTGACGTCAAAATGGCCATGTGACCAGTCACGTGGCTATAATCTCATTGGCTACAGACTGGTCACATGACTATGACGCGTTATGTAGGACCTGCGAGTGCATCTCTCCGGTACATGGTGCACATATGTGTATCGCCGTGTACCGGCGACATGCTCTAGCACACGGTCGACTCCCCGTTCCGTTAGGGACCGGCTGACACAGCCGGTCATTAACGGAGATCACCGTTGCCATAGCAACGCAGTTAGCGGTGACGTCAACGCTAACCGCAGCTCCGAGAGCACCGTTGCTATGGTAACGCGTCTGTCAGCGTTACCGCTGTTACCGCTGACAGCCAGCACTGATCACTCACGGAGTGAAGGCTGCACGCTGCTTCCCGATTGTAGTGAGGATTGTACTGAGGATGAGGTTCCCCAGCCCCAAGTGATGGGCTGGTGAACCTTATCCTCACTACAATCGTCACTACTACTACTACACTAGTGAGGATTGTAGTGAGGATGAGGTTCCCCAGCCCCAAGTGATGGGCTGGTGAACCTCATCCTCACTACAATCGTCACTACTACTACACTAGTGAGGATTGTAATGAGGATGAGGTTCCCCAGCCCCAAGTGATGGGCTGGTGAACCTTATCCTCACTACAATCGTCACTACTACTACACTAGAAAGAAAGAAGACAGAAGAGCAGGATCGTGGAGGGCTGACAGGGGGTAATAAAGATGGAGTCTCTAATGTGTCTGTGTATTTATTTCTATTAAAGTATTTTTTCTCTGTGTGGTGTCTTTTTTTTAACCCTTTATTGGAGATTCTTAATGGCCGGGTCAAACGTGCCTGACATTAAGAATCTCTGGCTTAATACTGGCTAGTAAAACAAAGCCAGTATTAACTCATGATTACCCAACAAGCCACCCGGCTCCAGGGCTGTTGGAAGAGTTGGATACAGCGCCAGATGATGCCGCTTCTATGAGAGCGCCATTTTCTAGGACGGCTGCGGACTGAAATCCGCAGCAGAGGCGCCCAGAAACCTCGGGCTAACCTGTGCTGCAGATTCCAATCCCCAGCTGCCTAGTTGTACCCGGCTGGACACAAAAATGGGGTGAAGCCCACGTCATTTGTTTTTTAATTATTTCATGAAATAAGTGAAATAATTAAAAAAAAATGGGCTTCCCTATATTTTTGGTTCCCAGCCGGGTACAAATAGGCAACTGGGGGTTGGAGGCAGCCCGTGGCTGCCTGCTGTACCTGGCTAGCATACAAAAATATGGCGAAGCCCATGTCATTTTTTTGGTGGGCAAAAAACTTCTGCATACAGTCCTGGATGGAGTATGCTGAGCCTTGTAGTTCTGCAGCTGCTGTCTGCTCTTCTCCATACAGACACACAGCAGCTGCAGAACTATAAGGCTCAGCATACTCCATCCAGGACTGTATGCAGAAGTTTTTTGCCCCCTGAAAAAATTATGTGGGCTTCGCCATATTTTTGTATGCTAGCCAGGTACAGCAGGCAGGTACGGCTGCCCCCAACCCCCAGTTGCCTATTTGTACCCGGCTGGGAACCAAAAATAAAGGGAAGCCCTTTTTTTATTATTTCATGAATTTCATGAAATAATTAGAAAACAAATGACGTAGGCTTCGCTCCATTTTTGTGTCCAGCCAGGTACATCTAGGCAGCTGGGGATTGGAATCCGCAGCACAGGTTGGCCTGAGCTTTCTGGGCCCCACTGCTGCGAATTGCAGTCTGCAGCCGCCTCAGAAAATGGCACTTTCATAGAAGCGCCATCTTCTGGCGCTGTATCCAACTCTTCCAGCACCTGCCTGCTATACCTGGCTAGCATACAAAAATATGGCGAAGCTCACGTCCTTTTTTTGTAGTTTTTTGGCCAAAAAATTAAAAAATGCTTCCCTGGATTTTCCATTGCCAGTGAAGGTAACACCAAGCAGTGGGGGTTAGCAGCCAGTAGCTGCTTGGATTACCCTTAGCTAGCAATACAAAAAATGCAGCGGGAGCCCATATATATTTTTTTTAATTATTTATTTAAATAACTAAAAACAAAATGGGCTTCCCTGTATTTTGATTGCTGGACATCACAGTGCTGTAAAAATAAATCTTTAAAAAAAATGACATAGCGCTCTGCGGTATTTTTGATTTTCAGCGCAGATAAAGCAGACAGCTATGGGTTGCCACCCCCATCTGCCTGTCGTTACCTTGGTTGGCAATCAAAATACAGGGAAGCCAATTAATTTTTTCTATTTAAAAAATAGTTAAAAAAAAAATGACGTTGGGTCCCCCCATTTTTGATAGCCAGCTAGGGTAAAGCAGACGGCTGTAGCCTGAAAACCACAGCTGGCAGCTTTACCGTGGTTGGGGATCCAATGTGGAGGTCCCCTCAGGCTCTTTTTTATAATTATTTTATAAATATTAATAATTACTAGTGATGAGCGAGTATGCTTGTTACTACTCGGTACTCGCACGAGTATCACTGTACTCGGGCTACTCGGCGGGGACCGAGTAATCTCGCGATACTCGTGCTGTACTCGTGGTCTTCATTTCTGCATGTTGGCGCTCTTTTGAGAGCCAGCCCTCATGCAGGGATTGGCTGGCAGACCACTGCAATGCCACAGCCCTGTTAGTTGTGGAATTGCAGTGATTGGCCGGCCTGCACAGCGTGACCGAGCCTTTATACCGGCGGGCGCGCTGTGCTCTGCTCACAGCCATCCAGACAGTCAGTGCAGGGAGAGGGTTGCTGCTTCAGGGAAAGGTTTGCGGCCCTTTATAGCTATTTCCGTAGCAGGGCTGCAAACAGTGTGACCAGAAGTTCTTCTCAGGACATACAATAAGTTGTATACAGGCAGGCAGGGTATAGCCAGGTCAGAGTACAGTAGCAGAGTCCTTCTCAGGACTATTGTTGCTATATACAGGCAGGGTATAGCCAGGTCGGAATACAGGCTAGTGACCATAAGAGTCCTTCTCAGGACTATTGTAGCAGTTTACAGGCAGGCAGGCAGGGTATATAGCCATTCCTAGTGGTGACCGTATACCAGCCTTCATCATATCTGGGGCTGGTGTACACAGTCTAAAACAGTCCTGATAGTGTCAGACTTCTCAGTAATTGTCGCTCCTAAAAAGCTGTTAGGTTCTTAGTGCGTCCGTGCTTGCATTTAAAAACCGCACGTGTGTGCCTGTCGGTGGCAGCGTACAGGTGCACTTGTGTGCGTTTTTCACAAACTATTATATAACGCACAAGTGTAGTGTATAATACACGTCAGTCAGCAGTGGCTGATAGTGTCAGACTTCTCAGTAATTGTCGCTCCTAAAAACCTGTTAGGTTCTTAGTGCGTCCGTCCTTGCATTTAAAAACCGCACGTGTGTGCCTGTCGGTGGCAGCGTACAGGTGCACTTGTGTGCGTTTTTCACAAACTATTATATAACGCACAAGTCTAGTGAATAATACACGTCAGTCAGCAGTGGCTGATAGTGTCAGACTTCTCAGTAATTGTCGCTCCTAAAAAGCTGTTAGGTTCTTAGTGCGTCCGTGCTTGCATTTAAAAACCGCACGTGTGTGCCTGTCGGTGGCAGCGTACAGGTGCACTTGTGTGCGTTTTTCACAAACTATTATATAACGCACAAGTCTAGTGAATAATACACGTCAGTCAGCAGTGGCTGATAGTGTCAGACTTCTCAGTAATTGTCGCTCCTAAAAACCTGTTAGGTTCTTAGTGCGTCCGTGCTTGCATTTAAAAACCGCACGTGTGTGCCTGTCGGTGGCAGCGTACAGGTGCACTTGTGTGCGTTTTTCACAAACTATTATATAACGCACAAGTCTAGTGAATAATACACGTCAGTCAGCAGTGGCTGATAGTGTCAGACTTCTCAGTAATTGTCGCTCCTAAAAAGCTGTTAGGTTCTTAGTGCGTCCGTGCTTGCATTTAAAAACCGCACGTGTGTGCCTGTCGGTGGCAGCGTACAGGTGCACTTGTGTGCGTTTTTCACAAACTATTATATAACGCACAAGTCTAGTGAATAATACACGTCAGTCAGCAGTGGCTGATAGTGTCAGACTTCTCAGTAATTGTCGCTCCTGAAAAGCTGTTAGGTTCTTAGTGCATCCGTGCTTGCATTTAAAAACCGCACGTGTGTGCCTGTCGGTGGCAGCGTACAGGTGCACTTGTGTGCGTTTTTCACAAACTATTATATAACGCACAAGTCTAGTGAATAGTACACGTCAGTCAGCAGTGGCTGATAGTGTCAGACTTCTCAGTAATTGTCGCTCCTAAAAACCTGTTAGGTTCTTATTGCGTCCGTGCTTGCATTTAAAAACCGCACGTGTGTGCCTGTCGGTGGCAGCGTACAGGTGCACTTGTGTGCGTTTTTCACAAACTATTATATAACGCACAAGTCTAGTGTATAATACACGTCAGTCAGCAGTGCCAGATAGTGTCAGACTTCTCAGTAATTGTCGCTCCTAAAAACCTGTTAGGTTCTTATTGCGTCCGTGCTTGCATTTAAAAACCGCACGTGTGTGCCTGTCGGTGGCAGCGTCAGGCTCCATATTGTCCCTGGATAGAGACGTGCATGATGGCCTGTAAACCTGAAGTGCCCATTGTAAGGCAGTGGGTCTATTGTAGTATAGCCCTTAGGCAGGGCAGCCAAAAATTTGGAGGCTCCACATTGTCCCTGGATAGAGATGTGCATGAGGGCCTCAAAACATTGTTACCATTGCAAAGGAGCGGGTCTCCTGTCATTGTAATGCCCATTCTGAAAGAATGGGCGAAAAAATTTACCACTGGGGGTATACCTGAAACAACGGCCTAACTATTGTAACGGTCATCATGATGGCGCATGAGGAGAAGGAGGAGCAGTCCAGCGATTAGCCAAAGTCCAGAAGTGTGTTACCATGGTTGAGTGGAGGTACATGGCAAATTCCCGTTACAAACTTTAAATTCCGCTGTCATTTGCTGGTGGTGTGGTGAAGTCTGGCCCAATCCAACCCTTGTTCATCTTGATCAGAGTCAGCCTGTCAGCATTTACAGTTGACAGGCGGGTGCGTTTATCTGTAATGATTCCACCTGCGGCACTAAAAACACGCTCTGACAAAACGCTAGTGGCAGGGCAGGCCAGGACTTCCAAGGCGTAGAGAGCCAATTCATGCCACGTGTCTGTCCAGCTTGGATACCCATTAATTGTAAGGCACAGAGGAATGTCGGAGTACAGTAGTTTGATCTGCAAGGTACTCCTTGAGCATCTGGGCAAACTTAGGATTTCTTGTGGCACTACCCCTCACCTCAGGGGCTGTGGCATGTGAGGGGCTGAGAAAACTGTCCCACATCTTAAAGACTGTTCCCCTACCTCTGGCGGATTGGACTTGTGCCCCTCTCGGCTGTACGCCTTGGTTGTCCACTGATTCCTGAGCTATGCCGCTAGCGTTTTGTGAGGGGAATGCTTTGCCTACTTCCGTGACTATGGCCTTCTGGAACTGCTGCATTTTGCCTGACCTCTCCGCCTCGGGAATAAGAGACATAAAGTTCTCCTTTTAGCGTGGGTCTAACAGTGTTACCAACCAGTAATGATTGTCGGCCAAGATGTTCTTAACGCGAGGGTCACGAGACAGGCAGCTTACCATAAAGTCAGCCATGTGTGCCAGACTCTTAACAGCCATCACTTCAGTATCCTGACCAACACGATGACTGAACATGCTGTTCTCCTCCTCCTCCTCCTCATCATCTACCCTGTCCTCTGGCCAGCCACGCTGAACCGAGGATATGACTGCATGTCATATCCTCAATTTGCCCAGAGAGTTGCTCCATGTCTTCATCCTCCTCCTCGTCATAGTCCTCCACTGCATGTTGTGATGAGACGAGGCTGGGCTGTGTGTTATCACCCACACCCACTACTGTTTCTTGCTCAAACTCATCGCGCTCCGCCTGCAATGCATCATGGTTGTTTTTTGAGCAGAGACCATTTTAGAAGGCAGAGAAGCGGTATGGTGACGCTAATAATGTCGTCATCGCCGCTCACCATCTTGGTGGAGTCCTCAAATTTTTGGCAGATGGTACATAGGTCGGACATCCATCTCCACTCCTCAGGTGTTATGTGTGGAGTTTGACCCATTTCCCGACGGCTTAGGTGATGCAGGTACTCAACAACTGCCCTCTTCTGCTCACATATCCTGACCAACATGTGCAGAGTTGAATTCCAACGCGTGGGGACATCACACACCAGTCTGTGAGCCGGAAGATGCAAACGGCGCTGCAAGCCGGCAAGGCCGGCTGAAGCAGTAGGTGACTTTCGAAAATGTGCAGACAGGCGGCGAACTTTTACCAGCAGATCAGACAGCTCTGGGTATGACTTTAGAAACCGCTGAACCACGAGGTTGAGCACATGGGCCACGCATGGAACATGTGTCAGCTGGCCTCGCCTCAAAGCCGCCACCAGGTTACGGCCATTGTCACACACGACCTTTCCTGGCTTTAGGTTCAGAGTTGTGAGCCAGTGATCTGCCTGCTGTTTCAGAGCTGTCCACACCTCTTCTGCATTGTGGGGTTTGTCACCTATGCAGATTAGCTTCAGCACTGCCTGTTGCCGCTTCGCCGAGGCAGTGCTGCAGTGCTTCTGTGTCGCCCTGGACAAGCCAGGGGCCACAGAGCACAACACTTAAACACCCCACACTCCCTGCAGGCATATCATAGTCAAAACACAAAATCCTTGTTGCCTTCCCCAGGGGCTGTTGTCCACACCAGGGTGTGGAGCCAGGCGGTTGTCTCCACCCACCAAGGAGGAGGGAAAACACAGGCAGTGAGAGTTAAGCTAAGGAAGTGGAAGGAGGAAAGTAGTAGAGAGGAGAAAAGTGACAGCAAAGAGCCTGAGGTTGGTCCGGGTGTGTGGCCCGGACAGGACAGCAAGGTTGGCAGGATGTGGTGACCGTCTGCAGTGGAGGCCGATTGGAGTCTGCCGTAAGGACCGTGGACGGGTGGTGACCCGGCCGTACCGGACCGGTATACAAAGAGAAGCCAGCACCATTGGCAGAGTATTTTCGGATCCCGGCAAGGCTTGGTGTCGCCGTGAATTTGCCAAATCCGTTAGTGAAGGGGACCTCAGGGTTTCCAAACAGCCAAGTCCCGATAGAAGGCAACCGTCCAACCGTGAAGGGGAGACACCGCCACCGCCAAGGGCAACCGTCTCCCAAGGCCAACGCCTGTGGGCAAAAGGGGCTCCTCCGGCCCATATCCAGGTCGGGGAGCGGGTTACCGGTGGGAAACCATCACTACCAACACTTAACTTAGGTGCAGGGAGAGACAGTCATCACTAACCTGCAGGGAGGAACAACCGCAGCCGTCCGAGGGACCCGTCCATCCAGCCACTTGTTTTACCGTGAACTGTGTCATCATCATTGGGCTGAGTGAGTAACTCCGTGCCGTGCGGCACAGCGCTGCCACTGCGACCCTGCACCTCATCAGGCCCCGCAACCCGCCTGTCATCCATCTCTACCCCATCACCGGGCCCCGGGACAACCAACCCCCCTACCCACGGAGGGGAGAAATAACAACAAAGCTGCTCCCTGTCACAGGCTACCGGGATCCCCGTCCAGAGCAGCGGTGGTGTCCACACAATCACCACAACCGTGGGTGGCGTCACGGACAATATCCCCAAAACCCAAACCACCCCTTTTCACTCACGGGCGAGTAGCGCCGCTCGAGTCCCCGGGATCCGGCCATCGCTCGAGCCAACGAGCAGCAGCAGCCGTAGAGCAGCGGCAGCCGGACCCGAGCAGTGGGAGAGCGCACCGTCCCCTCCTCCGCCCGCGACACTTCCAGCTTGGGACTGGTGTGGAGGGTAAAGTGGATGAGGATGCGCAGGAGGAGGAGGAGGCTGAGGAGCATGACATTCCGGAGCTCTAGAGTGTGGGTGAAACCCTGACTGAGGTAGGGCCTGCAAAACTTGGTGTGTGAAGGACGTGTTCCGTCCCTCGCTCAGACTGGGTCCCAGCTTCCACAATATTAACCCAGTGTGACGTCAATGAGATGTAGCGGCCTTGCCCACATGCACTTGTCCACGTGTCTGTGGTTAGGTGGACTTTGGCTGAAACAGCATTGTTCAGGGCACGTGTGATGTTTTGTGACACGTGGTTATGCAATGCGGGGACGGCACACCGGGAGAAATAGTGGCGGCTGGGGACCGAGTAACGTGGGACAGCTGCCACCATCAGGTCGCGGAATGCTTCTGTCTCAACCAGCCTAAAAGGCAACATTTCCAGCGCAAGCAGTCGTGAAAAGTTAGCATTTAGAAGTGTGGCATGTGGGGTGTTGGCAGTGTTGGCAGTGCGTTCAAAGGTTTGCTGAATGGATAACTGAACGCTGCGCTGGGACAAGGACGTGCTTGATGATGGTGTTATTTCTGCGTGGGTAACTGCAGGTGCAGGGCCGGAGGAGGCTTGTTCGCAGGCAGCATGGACAGGGGATTGGCTCGCATGCACAACCAGCGAAGACGTAGCAGTGACATCAGCAAGCACTGCTCCTCGACTCTGTTGTACTTCCCACAAAGTCGGGTGGTTGGCTGACATGTGCCTGATCATGCTGGTGGTGGTCAGGCTGCTAGTTTTGGTACCCCTGCTGATGCTGGCATGGCAGGTGTTGCAAATGGCCTTTTTAGAATCATCTGGAGCCAACTTAAAAAACTGCCAGACTCGGGAAGACATAACATTTGTACAGGCACCTTGTGTCGTGTTGTTCCGGGGAACAGTTGCCTGACGTCTGCCTGGGGCCACCACTCTGCTTCTTACTGCCTGTTGGGATGCTACGCCTCCCTCCCCCTGTGCACTGCTGTCCTTGCTCTGCATATCCTCCTGCCAGGTTGGGTCAGTTACTGGATCATCCACCACGTCGTCTTCCTCTTCCGCACCCTGCTCCTCCTCCTGACTTCCTGACAATTGTGTCTCATCATCGTCCACCCCTTGTTGAGACACGTTGCCAACTTCGTGAGAACGTGGCTGCTCAAATATTTGGGCATCTGTACATACAATCTCGTCATGGCCCACTTCAACAGGAGCTGGCGAGAGGCCAGAATGTGTGAATGGAAACGTGAACGAACAGCTCTTCCGAGTGTCCAAGTGTGGGATCAGTAATGTCCGTGGACGTGTACTCGGCCTGGTGGTAGGAAGGAGGATTAGGTTCTGAAATGTGCGGTGCAGTATCACGGCTACTGACACTTGACCGTGTGGAAGACAGAGTGTTTGTGGTGGTGCCAATCTGACTGGAAGCATTATCCGCTATCCAACTAACAACCTGTTGACACTGGGTCTTGGTTCAAGAGCGGTGTACTGCTGCGGTCCCCAAGAATTTGGGACAGGACGTGCGAGCGAGTAGATGTGGCCCTTTGTTGTGGCGAAATTAGAGCTTGCACACGACCTCGGTCTCTGCCTGCACCACCATCACGTCCACTTCCTTGTTCGTTGACAACGCCCTTGCGCATTTTGCAATGCTGTGCTGATGTGTATTCACTAGACTTGTGCGTTATATCCAAGTTTTTGCAAAACGCACACAAGTGCAGCGGAAAGCTGCCACCAACAGGCACACACGTGCGGTTTTTAAATGCAAGCACGGAGGCACTAAGAACCTAACAGGTCTCTATCCAGGGACAACGTGGAGCCTCCCAATTTTTGGCTGCCCTGCCTAAGGGCTATACTACAATAGACCCACTTCCTTCCAATGGGCACTTCAGGTTTACAGGCCCTCATGCACGTCTCTATCCAGGGACAACGTGGAGCCTCCCAATTTTTGGCTGCCCTGCCTAAGGGCTATACTACAATAGACCCACTTCCTTCCAATGGGCACTTCAGGTTTACAGGCCCTCATGCACGTCTCTATCCAGGGACAACGTGGAGCCTCCCAATTTTTGGCTGCCCTGCCTAAGGGCTATACTACAATAGACCCACTTCCTTCCAATGGGCACTTTAGGTTTACAGGCCCTCATGCACGTCTCTATCCAGGGACAACGTGGAGCCTCCCAATTTTTGGCTGCCCTGCCTAAGGGCTATACTACAATAGACCCACTTCCTTCCAATGGGCACTTCAGGTTTACAGACCCTCATGCACGTCTGTATGCAGGGTCATTGGTGAACCTCACAATTTTGGACTGCCCTGGCAAAGGAAAATACTACAAAGGATCAGTTCCTCAAAATGGGCACATTAGACTCAGAGGCCTTTATGTACGTCTCTTCTCAGGGACATCGGAGTGCCACACAATGTTTTACGTAAAATCTTTCATGTATTGATCTCAAAAAGTAACATACATTAGCTCTATCTCACTATTGGGTATGTGCCCTTAACATTTCTGCCATGAAAATTCATTTTGGTGTAATTTTGGAAGGTTTTCTGGTGAGTCCGTAAAAATGGCGTAAAACGCGGACAAAATTGTTCACAGCTGTGACTTTTGAGTGATAAATGCTTCAAGGGGTCTTCCCCATGCTGTTGCCATGTCATTTGAGCACTTTTCTGAGACTTTTGTGACATTTTTAGGGTTTCTACATGCTGCCGGTGGTCATTTCACAAAAATACTCGGGTCTCCCATAGGATAACATTGGGCTCGGTGCTCGGGCCGAGTACACGAGTATCTTGGGATGCTCGGCCCGAGCCTCGAGCACCCGAGCTTTTTAGTACTCGCTCATCACTAATAATTACACAATAAAAGTAGGGTCCCCCCCAAATTGGATCACCAGCCAAGGTAAAGCGGACAGCTGTGGTCTGGTATTCTCAGGGCAGGAAGGTCCATAGTTATTGGGCCTTCACAGCCTAAAAATAGCAGGCCGCAGGCATCCCAGACGTGGCGCATCCACTAGATGCGCCAATCCTGGCGCTTCACCCCAGCTCATCCCGTGCCCAAATCGGGTTGATACTAGCTGTAAAGTCACCTGAGATCAAGCCCAGCAGTTTGTGATGTCATGGCGTCTATTAGATACCCAACATCATAAACTGTCAGTACTAACAAAAACAAAAAATCGACAAAAGAAATTTATTTGAAAAAACAGTCCCCAACACATTTCCTCTTTCACCAATTTATTGTAAGAAAAAAAATAAAGGGGTCCCACGACGACTCTGGACCGTCTAGAATATGGGGGGGAGACACTCAGGGAACGTATCCCCCATTTTCTAGGAGTGCGGACCCTTCATTTGAGGAGTGTGGGTGCAATGAATCTGCACTCACTCTCCCCGGGTCCACAGCAGCAGAGTCCATGTTGTAATGGTTGCTACCAAAGCTGCAATGCCCTGCTCATGAGGTAAGGGCATGCCTAATCAGGAGAACTACTGTAGAGGAAGCTCTGCTCACTGGTATATAGGTGCTCAGAGGTAATAATAGATAAAATTAGTGAGTAACCTCGGCACTCTAAATCTCCCAGACTAAGTCAGTAAGTCACAACGGATAGTAATGCAAAATCACTCTTTATTGGTCCGTATTAAGAAAATTTTTTTTTCATAAGCATATATGTTTTTGTCCAAAACAATTTACAAATGACGTTTCGGCCTGAGCCTTCGTCAGATTGGACTTATCTGCATGTAATCATGAAAAATGACAATAATCAGTATCACATAAGACTGAGAGAACAATAACATAAACTCGAACAATGTAGAGGTACAATTGGGATGCAGCAAAAAAATTGCAACACAGCAAGAAATGAAACACATGATACAAATGTCATAATACAGTACAAGGACAATATAGTAATGACAAATATGGGGTCAGAGTAGGCTTAGACAGCTCTGGTACGAAAGAGATGTCAATCATAAAGTAACATGTGCAGTAGGTGTAGATCTACACTATGCATGGCAGAGCTAATAGGTACACCGACCATAGAAAAAGAACGGAGAAAAAGTGGAGAAAAAATGTAGAAAAAGTGGAGAAAAAGTGGAGAAAAAGTGGAGAAAAAGTGGAGAAAAAAGTGGAGAAAAAAGTGGAGAAAAAAGTGGAGAAAAAGTGGAGAAAAAAGTGGAGAAAAAGGGGAGAAAAAGTGGAGAAAAAGTGGAGAAAAAGTGGAGAAAAAGTGGAGAAAAAGTGGAGAAAAAAATGGAGAAAAAGTGGAGAAAAAGATGGAGAAAAAAATGGAGAAAAAGTGGAGAAAAAGTGGAGAAAAAGTGGAGAAAAAAATGGAGAAAAAGTGGAGAAAAAGTGGAGAAAAAATGGAGAAAAAGTGGAGAAAAAGTGGAGAAAAAATGGAGAAAAAGTGGAGAAAAAGTGGAGAAAAAAATGGAGAAAAAGTGGAGAAAAAGTGGAGAAAAAGTGGAGAAAAAAATGGAGAAAAAGTGGAGAAAAAGTGGAGAAAAAGTAAGGAAAAAGTGGAGAAAAAGTGGAGAAAAAATGGATAAAAAGTGGAGAAAAAGTGGAGAAAAAGTGGAGAAAAAGTGGAGGAAAAAGTGAAGAAAAAGTGGAGAAAAAGTGGAGAAAAAAATGGAGAAAAAGTGGAGAAAAAGTGGAGAAAAAGTGGAGAAAAAGTGGAGAAAAAAGTGGAGAAAAAGTGGAGAAAAAGTGGAGAAAAAGTGGAGAAAAAAGTGGAGAAAAAGTGGAGAAAAAGTGGAGAAAAAAATGGAGAAACAGTGGAGAAAAAGTGGAGAAAAAAAATGGAGAAAAAGTGGAGAAAAAGTGGAGAAAAAGTGGAGAAAAAAATGGAGAAAAAGTGGAGAAAAAGTGGAGAAAAAGTGGAGAAAAAAATGGAGAAAAAGTGGAGAAAAAGTGGAGAAAAAGTGGAGAAAAAAATGGAGAAAAAATGTAGAAAAAGTGGAGAAAAAGTGGAGCACCCTTTGGTGCCTTTCATGTGGCACTAAGGGGTGCTTAGCTTTGTATTTAGCCAAAAAAATGAAAAAAAAATGACGTAGGGTTCCCCCTAGTTTTGTAGCCAGCTAGGGTAAAGCAGACGGCTGCAGCCTGCAGACCACAGCTGGCAACCTCACCTTGGCTGGTAATCCAAAACTGAGGGCACCCCACGCTGTTATTTTAAATTAAATAAATAATTAAAAAAAAAAACACGTAGGGGTCCCCCAAAATTGGATCACCAGCCAAGGTAAAGCAGACAGCTGGGGCCTGATATTCTCAGACTAGGGAGGTCCATGGTTATTGGACTCTCCCCAGCCTAAAAATAGCAGGCCGCAGCCGCCCCAAAAGTGGCGCATCCATTAGATGCGCCAATCCTGGTGCTTCGCCCCAGCTCATCCCGCGCCCTGGTGCGGTGGCAAACGGGGTAATATATGGGGTTAATACCAGATGTGTAATGTCACCTGGCATCAAGCCCTGGGGTTGGTGAGGTCAGGCGTCTATCAGATACCCGACATCACCAACCCAGTCAGTAATAAAAAAATAGACGACAAACACATTTTTATTTGAAAAAACACTCCCCAAAACATTCCCTCTTTAACCAATTTATTAGAATGAAAAACAAATCCAGGTCTGCTGTAATCCAAGGGGTTGCCATGACGATCCACACTGTCCCAGTCAATGAAGAGCAGGATGTTCCCCATTGGCTGGGAGAGCAGTGCAGTGACCTGAGCTAACATCAATGGGTCAGCCCAGGTCACTGCAGGGCATGACAAGTGCTGCTGTCAGCGAGGTACATTACCTGCGCTGATCTCCAGCACACTGACAGCCCCTGTCACTGAGTTCAATGACCGGCGCCTTCACACCAAGTATCGCGAGAGGCCCGTGACGTCACCGCTAGTCAGTCTCGGGTCGGAAGCGAGAGGTGATGTGACAAGCGGCGGCCATGGAGGACAGTGACAACGCTGAGGTCAGGATGGCGGGACTTCATCACCGCAGGTAAGCCGAGCGGGACCATGTGTGTGTGTGTGTGTGTGTGTGTGTGTATGTATGTGTACATGCTGCGGGCAGGAGGGGGCGGAGCGAGCTGAGCGGGGAAGTGTGGGCTTCCTGCACGTAACTAGGATAAACATCGGGTTACTAACCAAAGCGCTTTGCTTGGATACCCGATGTTTATCTTGGTTACCAGCTTCTGGCAGGCTGCCAGCGATGGCTCCTGCACACTGTAGCTGTAAAAGCCCTGCTTTTTGCTGCTAGAACCGTTCTCGAACGTATCTAGAACTATCGAGCTTTTGCAAAAAGCTCGAGTTCTAGTTCAATCTAGAACAGCCCCCAAAATCACTCGAGCCTAGAACTGGAGAACCACGAACCGCGAACCGCGCTCAACTCTATTCCCTGGGTCACATGAGGTGTCTGTGCAAAATTTTGTGATTGTAAATGCGACGGTGTGGATACACTGTTCAATAAAAATAGAGGTTTTTTAAATAAAAATCCACAATAAACCAGCGCTAAATAGGTTTTTGCACTTTATTGACATAAAACTTTTTCTATCCTTGTTTCAAGGCAAAACATTTAATGACAAACAACACACTGATTATTATCAGGTCCAAGGACCACATAAACCACATATAAAAATTACCAGAAGAATAATGCTTATAATAAAAAATTCCTTATAAAACCAACAAACTCCGAGATGATACAATATTCACATTAAATTGGTTTGACCAGTTTAAATAAATTGCCCCGGCCGGTGGCATATATTTTGTCAAATGGATATTTTCAAACTGGTAAATTAAGTGATATACCAAACCACTCGGTTGACTTGCACGCTTACTTTACACAATATAAGCATGCAGCGTTGTAATTACTCCCAGACCTTGGGGAAAAAACGCAAACAGTTTAACCACAATGACACCCCTGATCCACGATGTGAATCAGCAGAGTTTACTAGCAGAATTATGTCTGCGGTAAATGGACCGGCTTTTCTCCTCCGATTAAGCTGAAACCGCTATGTGCAGGGTTAATTGGTTAAACTCCCAGAGCGGACACTTTGGGAGCAGTGGCCGCGATTAATGCTGGCTCTGAGGGAGGTATATGATCACCGGACCCCTCCTTCCAAAGCCTATATCTCACTTCAAGATGCCGCAATCGACCGGTCCCGTACACTTTCAAATGTACTTGCAATAAAACTATGCAAGGTCGGTGAGACGAAAAAGAAGCTGGCTGTAGACAGAAAAGAGTCAGCGGTAGTTACTCAGCCTCTCCGGCGGGCAGTCCAGACCATATCCAGTGTAGGTTGACTGGGTCCACGCAGGGAGGAAGTTGTTTAGCAGGTTAACACCGCACTAGGTTCCGATCCGTTTCCAAGCAATACAATACCGCTGAAGGTGCCAGTGTGTGCTGGTTGGAGACACAGAAGGAGTCAGCGGTAATCTCTCAACTTCTCCGGTAGACAGTCCGGACCGTGTCCATTAGATACAGATGGATTCCACACAGGGGAAGGATTGCTTGGCAGGTTATCACCACACAGATGAGGTAGGCAAGAACAGAGTCCTGATCCGACGCGCGTTTCGGGGGCGTGTATCGGCCCCCTTCCTCAAGGATAACTCAGCTGTTGCCTAAAACTCTATTTATGCATATACTTAATTGGTCATAATTTGCATAAAATCAAGCAATATTTAAATTCAACCAACATTCAATGATCCCTACATTTTAGCAATTTGTGAAAAAAACGGCTCATAGTAGCCACAAATTCTAAAATAAAATAAGATAAAATAAAATGAAATAAAATGAAATAAAATAAAATAAATTTGTGCAAAGGTTTTTCTTAGAGGTCCTATAAATAACCTTTACTTGTACCATCTTATATTGGGAAGATAATATATATATATATGCATATACTGTTTTTCAACAATTATGTTTAACATAAACATTATAAATATGTAGTATAAATTCACTATGATATAAAAGGCCCCTTTTGTCTAATGCAACCTTGTGCAATTAAAGCACCAATTATAATATATGTTATGCATATACATATAACCAGAATCAACACGTACTTTTTTTTTTTTTTTTTTTTTTTCTTTTTTCCTTTTCCTCTCTTTCCTCTCCTTTTCTTTCTTTATAATTTCTTCAGTACCTATTACTCCTCTACCAATTTATGTATATAAAATTCTAAATTAATTAAAAGCAAACAATTCAATGTCATTATTGAGTCCATATGGCTTCAAGGTGTTTAGTTCAAAAATCCATTGGCTTTCTGCTCGTGACATTTTTTTAATGAAATCGCCACCCCTCCAATCCTTTACTATTTTTTGTACACCCCATACTTGGGATCCTTTAAAAGACCAGGTCACTGCAGGGCATGACAAGTGCTGCTGTCAGCGAGGTACATTACCTGCGCTGATCTCCAGCACACTGACAGCCCCTGTCACTGAGTTCAATGACCGGCGCCTTCACACCAAGTATCGCGAGAGGCCCGTGACGTCACCGCTAGTCAGTCTCGGGTCGGAAGCGAGAGGTGATGTGACAAGCGGCGGCCATGGAGGACAGTGACAGCGCTGAGGTCAGGATGGCGGGACTTCATCACCGCAGGTAAGCCGAGCGGGACCATGTGTGTGTGTGTGTGTGTGTGTGTGTGTATGTATGTGTACATGCCGCGGGCAGGAGGGGGCAGAGCGAGCTGAGCGGGGAAGTGTGGGCTTCCTGCACGTAACTAGGATAAACATCGGGTTACTAACCAAAGCGCTTTGCTTGGATACCCGATGTTTATCTTGGTTACCAGCTTCTGGCAGGCTGCCAGCGATGGCTCCTGCACACTGTAGCTGTAAAAGCCCTGCTTTTTGCTGCTAGAACCGTTCTCGAACGTATCTAGAACTATCGAGCTTTTGCAAAAAGCTCGAGTTCTAGTTCAATCTAGAACAGCCCCCAAAATCACTCGAGCCTAGAACTGGAGAACCACGAACCGCGAACCGCGCTCAACTCTATTCCCTGGGTCACATGAGGTGTCTGTGCAAAATTTTGTGATTGTAAATGCGACGGTGTGGATACACTGTTCGTTTCACTTTTTCCCCATTATGTAGATAGGGGCAAAATTGATTGGTAAATTGGAACGCGCGGGGTTAAAATTTCGGCTCACAACATAGCCTATGATGCTCTCGTGGTCCAGACGTGTTAGTGTGCAAAATTTTGTGGCTGTAGCTGCAACGGTGCAGATGCCAATCCCGGACATACATACACACAACATACACACATTCAGCTTTATATATATTAGGTTATATTTTAAAATATTAATGGTAATGCAACATTGGAGTCATGTTATGTGAAAACAAGTGGAGGATAAGCAAATGATACCGGTAAAATTTTCTGCCTTATCTTTTTGTTAATAATAATAATAATAATAATAATAAAGTTAATTTATATAGCACCCACTTTCCAATTAAGCAGGGGCATATACAGGCAAAAAAAAAATGTAGCACATAGTTCAACAGATACAGGAGAAGTGAGTGCCCTGCTCACAAGCTTACAATCTATGGACATATTTTCCCTCTCTGCAGCCTCTGGATGTAGCAGAGCTGAGGATCATCATGGGACTTCATATGCATTACGTTGCAATTCCCTGCAGTTGCGGGATTGGAATTTTTAGGCTGGGGGGCCAATATACATTGCTCCACCCATCCTAATAGGACCAGCCCCTCTTGTCTGCTTTACAATGGCTGGATATCAAAAATGGGGGTCCCTATGCCTTTTTTTATTTATTATTTAAATATTTTTTTAAAAAACACAATAGGATCCACTCTATTTTGATACTCAGCTATATTAAAGCTCACAGGTGGGGGTTTAAGCCTGTAGCTGTTGTTTTACCCACACTGACTATCAAATTAGGGCAGGAGCCTACGTCATTTTCTTTTACAATGATTTCCCGGGCCAATCACAGCCAGGCCAATACTTGAAATGATTGTGATAGGGCTGGAAGTGCCCACACTGGAAAATGTTGATTAGCTGCTCTGCATCATTTCAACAAGCTTTAGTCGTATGACAAACCTGAATAGGAACCGGACATATAGGTAAAAGTCTGTGTTTGGGTCCGGGACCTGGACACCTGGTGTCCGGTATGGACCCCGAACTTTACAGTTCTGGTTCACTCATCTCTAGCAATGATGTCTTATGCAGGCCCTGGAATCTGTGAGATGGAACAACATTAGTTGGGCATAAACAAAATGTTAATCTAAAGCTTACTATACAGTACTAGTATACAAAAATGTGAAAAACACACAATGGAGTCTAAAAATCCATTTAATTTATTAAATATATATTGAACAAACATAGATTAGAGAAAAACTCTATGGATTAAGGTACAGTAAAAGAGGAAAATGACAAGGAGGTAGTAAATCTCAACAAGGTGGAGACCAAGTGACTACAATAGTGTTCATTATCAGAGGAGGTCTGGGGGAGCGAAAAACCGTAGAATACAGGTAAAATATAGGCACTCGTAGGCCCACCTCCCACAGATCAAAATTCCAACAATATCCCACTTCTAATCGGGGGGTTATCCACTTAAGCTACCGCAGGTCCCTATCCCATACAGTACAATAGCGAAGTTTTCAATGGTATTTACCTTAGGGACACACGGAAAAAAGCCCTCCCGATGAAAAGACAGGAACAAGTAGTAACTGGCCAGAGCCCGACGCGCGTTTCATGAACCTTCTTTAAGGGCCACCACATGTAGATGTACAGTACTAGTGTAGCAATAGTGACCTCAAATATACAACAAATAGAACAATTCAAAATGAAAGTGGGAATAAATATTCATTCAACAATAGGAGCAAACCAGCTGAAAAAAAGCAATATATCGAAGTATGAGAATGTAACCACAAGCCACAAATTAACATAACTGCACAATGCAAAACAGGAAAGGAAAAAATATACATGCATAAATGGGGAGGACCAAAAGACCTTTTTTTATTTATGTGAAATATGAAAAGAAAATCTTGGAGATAAGCAGGTATGTTTACAGAACAGTTTGCCCCCACCAACTCGCCCCCAACACCATGTTTCCTAGTTTTTCATCTAGATTAGCAATCAAAATTATTCAATTCCAGTTCCAATTAGGTTTTATAACAAAATTTACAAACTTTCATCCATTTGATTTATTACCAATGAAATAAAAACACCTTTAATAGCTCAAGGCGAATAATATAATAAGTTGTCTCCAAATTAATTACAAAACGCCACTTTAACTTACTACTGCGATCTTAGAATTATTCGCTCCCTTCAGTAAAACTGTCTTCAATACCTCCTGAGGAATCTTAGCCCATTCTTGATGGTCAGGTGCTTCTAGATCACTAATATTCTTGGGTTTGAGTGCTGCAATCGCTTTAATTAAATTCTATTATAGAATTTCTATGTGGTTTAAGTCACATGACTGTGATAGCCATTCCAGGACTTCTTTCTAAACCAAGCCTGCTTGAAATCATTGTTCTGTTGGAAGTTCAATGACTCACAAGATTCAGTTTCATTTATAGAAAAGAAGAGATGATGTTTCATCATATAATTTCAGATACTGGAATTGAATACCTTTCGTCCTTCACACAGAGAAGGTTTCCAGTACCAGAGAAAGCAAAGCAGCCCCAGAGCATAATCGAAACACCGCTATGCTTCACTGTGAGCAGTATGTTCTTTTCACCATGTGCTTCATTCTTCCTCCTGTAAACATATCTTTTTTTTCAAGAGATTATGTGTCATTGTATAAATTATGCAGACCCATAAAGGTCTCTTTGTGTCTTGGATTTAAGCCTTTATAGTCTTCATCTTATCAACACAATCACATGAATATTGTTATTTGATGCATTGATATAGTATTTGTTTTGGTACATATATTCAATCATATGATGCATCATGAAATTGGAAATCATTTTAATAACATGATGTGTACATGAACAGTTGATGCCCAGAACAGAAATGTTGTGTATTATATTATGGTCATTATTGCACAAATTAAATGTTGTTAATGAGTTTTTCAGTCAAAGAGAAATATAGATACAGTTGTGCTGAAAAGTTTACATACTGTTGCAGATTTTTTGCTTTCTTGGCCTTTTTACAGAGAATATGAATGATAACACAAAATCTTTTTTTCCACTCATGGTTGGTGGTTGGCTGAAGCCATTTATTATCAAACTACTGTGTTTTCTCTTTCTAAATCATAATGACAACCAAAAACATCAAAATCACCCTGATCAAAGGTTCACATACCCCTGGTGATTTTGGCCTGATAACATGCACAAAAGTTGACACAAATAGGTTTGAATGGCTAATAAAGGTAACATCCTCACCTGTGACCTGTTTACTTGTAATCAGTGTGTGTGTGAATAAAGTGAGTTTCTGGAATCCAGACAGACTCATGCATCTTTCATCCAGTCACTGACATTTCTGGATTGTAAGTCATGGGGAAGGCAAAAGAATTGTCAACGGATCAACGGGAAAAGATAGTTGAACTGTATAAACAGGAAAGGGATACAAAAAGACATCCAAGGAATTGATAATGCCAGTTAGTTGTGTTCAAACTGGGGCTCTGTTCGGGATGCAAAGAAACACCCCCAAATAACATCAGCTGAAATACAGGACTCACTAAAAACTAGCAGTGTGGCTGTTTCAAGATGCACAATAAGGAGTCACTTGAAGAAAAATGGGCTGCATGGTCGAGTTGCCAGAAGAAAGCAATTACTGCACAAATGCCACAAAGTATCTTGCCTACAATACACCAAACAGCACAGAGACAAGCCTCTAAACTTCTGGAAAAAAAGGTAATTTGGAGTGATGAGACCAAAATTGAATTTTTTGGCCACAGCCACAACCATAAACATTACATTTGAAGAGGTGTCAACAAGGCCTATGATGAAAGAAACACCATTCCTACTGTAAAGTACGGAGGTGGATTGCTGATGACGTGGGGATGTGTGAGCTACAAAGGTACAGGAAACTTGGTCAAACTTAAAGGAAAGATGAATGCAGCACATTATCAACAAATACTGGATGCAAATTTGCACTCATCAGCACAGAAGGTGCACATGGGACGTACTTGGACGTTTCAACATGACAATGATCCAAATCACAAGGCCAAGTTGACCTGTCATTGGCTACAGCAGAACAAAGTGAAGGTTCTGGAGTGGCCATCTCAGTCTCCTGACCTCAATATCATTGAGCCACTATGGGGAGAACTCAAGTGTGCAGTTCATTCAAGAAAGCCAAGGAATTTACAGGAACTGGAGGCTTTTTGCCAAGAAGAATAGGCAGCTTTACCATCTGAGAAAATAAAGAGCCTCATCCACAACTACCACAAAAGACTTCAAGCTGTCATTGATGAGGGGGCAATACACATTAAGAGCTGGAGTATGTGAAGTTTTTATCAGGGTCATTTGGATTATTTTGGTTGTCCTTATGACTTAAAAAGAGAAAACACAGTAGTTTGACAATAAATGGCTTCACCCAACCACTAACCATGAGTGGAAAAAAAGATTTTGTGTTATCATTCATATTCTCTGAAAACAGGCCAAGAAAGCAAAAAAATCTGCTGGGGTATGTAAAATTTTGAGCGCGCAACTGTAAATGAGCTTTGAAAAGTTAATTTTATAACTTACTAATTTAGTTCAATTGTGCCAGATGCCCAATTATTTAGTGTCTGTTCCATCATCCAGTGATTTCTGTACTTTACATAGGACAACATTTTCTGTGATGTCAAATGCAAATGCTGTAAAAAAGGTCCAGCTTCATCTATCACATTGATACATAGCTAGAGAAGAGGGTGGTCTGGCTTAGCTATTGAAATAAACACTAAGCCACATACCTACAGCTGGCAAGTGCAGATGGTGGATGGGCTCTCCCATAGAGATCTGCATCGCTGTCAGGTCCATCACCATTCTGCTCACTCACATATTGGGTCCAGTATCCCTTTGCTCTCACACACACACACACATCCGATCGCAGTATCACTTTGCTCTCACACAAACACACATCGGGTCGCAGTATTACTCCTCTCTCATTAACCCTGCAGGAGTGTTACTGCCTTCTTTAGGGGGTAAACGTAGCCGTGTTTCCCCAAAAATAAGACATACCCTAAAAATAAGCCCTGGCATAACCCTAGGGACAAAAAATAATATAAGACAGTCTTATTTTAGGGAAAACATGGTAGTAGAGAACAGAATATTCCTCAGTGGTTGGCTTTGTAAAGATCACTAGATTTCGAATCAGTGCAGAGCTGTGCTGGTAATATTTGGAGATATTTCAGCACTATGTGGACTACGCACCTTAGTTAATGCCAATATCCAATTTTTTACAGAAATATTTTCTGCTAAAGCTATTGCTGGTAAGGAAGTCCGTATATGTTTGACTGCTATTCGTATTGCAAGTATCTATCTAGATTTTATGTCCCTGAGAAAAGCAGCTGAAAATTTGTCCACAGAGAAAGATCTGTTTCTAACCAACCCAAGTGTAACACTAGAACTCTAAGCTCCAAGCCAGGATTGATGAACTGTAAATGTATTCTGTGCTAACTCAAGCATTGATATTTCATTTTTCAATGGCAACACCTGCAAACATATAGTACATTGCCAGGGCATCTGGTTTTCTTTTGTGGAGCACAACTTCCATTTGTGTAAATGATGTAGTTTTACTTTACATGTTATATCAGCCCAATTTAGCTTATTCCAGTGTTTTATCAAAGAGGCTGAAAATATACACATGGATTCCTTTATGGAAACAATATATGTAACACAGGATGGGTGGATTACTAACTGTGATATTACATCATTACTTTCTACATACTGTGGATATGTCACTACCTCGTCTACACCCATCATTTTTAGAAACTCATCAAGTTCTTCATAGTGTCACCAATGCAGGGCAAAAACCTATGCAGATTCATATATTCCAGCCTATACAAAGTATCCCTTTTTTAATAGAGGTCTCTTGTTTCTTATTTTTGTTATCATAGCTACTTTATTATATTTTTATAAGGATCTCACTTGTTCAGAGCTGTACACTGCCAGCAAAATTGCATTCTACACAGGGCCAGTAACAATGTAGCCATATTCTGTGCCAATATTGCCCTACACAGTTTGTAAAAAGTTAGACCACAGCATATACAAGAAAAATAAAGTTTATCGGCGCATCCATAAGTGTCAAATAATTAAAATCCACATACAGGTAATGGACAAAAAAACACACTGCGGCTCCCTTCACATATCAGTGTAAAAAAAAAGATGTTACACGGTCCGTTTTGGACATCAGTACGGCCACCTATGTGTCCGTGTGTGTCATCTGTGTGCCCCCTGTGTGCTGTCCGTGTGACACGTCCATGTGACATCCGTGTGACCGATACTGAAAAAAAATGCATGGCCAAAAGTTTTGAGAATGCTACAAATATTAATTTTTACAAAGTCTACTGCTTAATTTTTTCGAATGGCAATTTGCATATACTCCAGAATGTCATAAAGAGTGATCAGCTTAACAGCAATTGCTTGCAAAGTCAATATTGGCTAAGAAAATGAACTTTAACCTCCAAAACACATTTCAACATCATTGCATTCCTGCCTTAAAAGGAGCAGCTAACATTGTTTTCGTGATTTTTCCATTAACACAGGTGTGGGTGTTGATGAGGACAGGGCTGGCGATCAATGAGTCATGATTAAGTAAGAATGACACCACTGAACACTTTAAAAGGAGGCTGGTGTTTGGTATCATTGTTTCTCTTCAGTTAACCATGGTTATCTCTAAAGAAACACATGCAGCCATCATTGTTCTGCACAAAAATGGCCTAACAGGGAAAAGTATTGTCGCGGCGGGGAGGAGGGTGTCAGCACACCGTGCTCACCCCTTCTGCTCGGGTCCGGCGGCTGCCGCTGCTCAGTGGTGGCTCGAGCTGTGGGCCGGATCCCGGGGGTTCTCGAGCGGCGCTCCTCACCCGTGAGTGAAAGGGGGGATTTGGGTGTTGGGATATTGTCCGTGACGCCACCCACGGTTGTGGTGATTTCACCACCGCTGCTCTATATGGGGATCCCGGGGATGGTGATGCGGAGCAGCCAGGTGTTGTGTCGCCCCTCCGTGGGTAGGGGTTGGTGATCCCGGGGCCCGGTGATGGCTTGGGAGGTGCAGGGCCTGGTGGGCGCAGGGACGCGGGGGCAGCGCTGTGCCTTGCGGCACTGTGGTACTCACTCAGCCTGAGACGTTGACACAGTTTTTACGGTAAACCAAACGGCTGGTAAGACGGTTCCCACGGACGGCTGCACTTGCTCTCCCAGTAGGTGACGGTGATGTCCCTTTTCCTTGCACCTTTGTTCTATGTTGGTAGCGATGGGTTCCCACCGGTAACCCGCTCCCCGGCTTCAAGCTGGACCGGGGAAGCTCTACTCTTTGCCCGCAGGCGCTGGCCCTGAGAAACTGGTGCCTTGGCGGTGGCGGTGTCTCTCTTACACTGGCTGGGCTGTTGCCTTCAATCGGGACTTGGTTGTTGGGGGATCTACGTCCCCTTCACTGACGGATTTGGCAAATTCTGGCGACTCCAAGCCTTGCCGGGGTCCGAGAGGCCCCTGCCCTGGTGCTGACTGTCCTTCGGAACACTGCTCCAGACCGCCGGGCCACTACCCATCCGCGGTCCTTCCAGGAACTTCCAAACGGTCCCCCTCCAGACAGTCACTGCCGTTGCTGACCTTGCTGACCTGTCCTGCACACAGCTGGACTACTTCAGGCTTTCTCTCTGTCACCACTCTTGCTTTCCTCCTTTACCACTTTACTTCCTTCCACTTTCACTTCCTTAACTCATCTTAGCTGTTTACTCAAGCTCTCCCTGAGCTCTAACTCCTAAACCCATCTGCCTGGTTTCTTCCCACCTCCAGAGCTGTGAACTCCTCGGTGGGCGGAGCCAACCGCCTGGCCCACCCCCTGGTGTGAATCATCAGCCTCTGGAGGAAGGCAACAAGGATTTTTGGTTAGCTTTGGTGTTCCTAACTGGGATGTAGGGTGTGGTGGTGTGTGACCTGTGTCCCCTGGCTTGCCCAGTGCGACACATTCCCCCTTAGCAAAATGCAGACCGTCCGCGGGCTGCCGTCCAACACCGGTTTTATTTTTCTGCAAAAGATAACATGGTAAAATAATAACATATGTACATTTTTAATAACTCTTCCCTTAACGGGAGGCACATTTCTTTAACGTTGCATAACGGTTTACGGTTACGGTTTCCGCTCTCTCCCACCCAAGCAACCTGGCCCTGATGCTGCCCCTAAAGCCCAGGCAGCACCCCTTGACCCACAGTCCAGCACACGGTACCCGAGCGGGATCTGTCCTTCCCTCCAGAGGGTAGCCACCGGTTCCTTTGGTGGCTGGGCCCCAGCCTGCTCTGCTGGGGGCCCTCCCTCCAACCTGCCTCTCCAGAGGCGGCACTGCGGAAACGGTAACGGCAACCAACATATTTACAAGCCACTTAACGTTTGTGGGTGCCCTGCAAGTTCACGGGCTTGTCCATGGATAGTCCTCCATGCAAAACCTTTTGTAAACGGTCCCCACGGGGACAACGGTGCCGGCTCCGGCCGGTTCAATCACAAAAACAAATCAGGTAATGTACTCGGTATCATTTTCATCATTCTTTCAAATTTTCAACTTTTAAACAAACAAACAGGTGGTCCCAACGGGGACTGCGCAGCGGTGCTCCGCTGCCCTACTCCGGACTTTCAGCTAGGGCAGCTCCATCCCCCTCCACCAGCACGCCCAACATGCACCGACATGCCGGCGGAGACAGGGGTACCCGGTATCCATTTTCACTGGTACCCAGGGTATGACAAACCGCTGGAGCTCCTTCGTCAGGCGGGTCACCGCCAGCTGCTGCAGCCTCCTGGCCTCCAGCATCCAACACTTCAGATCCCTCGGCAGTAGCACGGAATAGCAGACCAGGCGAGTCTACACTGAGGCGCCCCATAAGCAATGGCAAGGGTGATGCATAGGCCGAGACTAGGCCGGGCCCCTCAGCCGCAGCGGCCGGTCCTGGTAGGACATAGGGACGTGGGTCACCAGTCGACTCTGCTACATCCATTCCCTCTCCGTACATCGGGACAGCTGTAATCAGCATCTCCACCTCGTTGGTCCACTGCTCCATCATCCGGAGGATTTGTTCTTGCTGACGCTGGTGGAACTGAATCACCCGAGCCTTCATCCAGGCCACGGTTCCGGGCTCCGGGTCTGGCACAGTCTCTACTGGGACTTCAGGCACCACGCTGTTAAGGGGCCGCGGTCCTCGCGGCTCCCCTTGGTGCACTTCAGGACCGTCTTGGACGCTTGCATCCGGCTGGTCCGCCGGAGCGGCTGGGCAGGGTATCGCTACCGGTTGGACAGGTAGCGGGCCTAAAGGCGGGGCGGCAGCAACTATCACGGGTAGCGGGGAGAGAGGCAGGGTGAGCGGAAGCCGGCCGGGCCCCTCAGCTCCAACGGCCGATCCTTCAGGAATACAGGGGCGTGGGTCGCTTACCCGCTCCTCCAACTCCTCTTCAGCCTCGCGTCTCCACATGGCAGCCACCACGTCCGCCATGTCGGTCTCCCACTCCTCCAGGAGGAGTTGCATATGTGCCTGCAGACGGTTACTCAGCGGGACGGTCCGGTCCCTCAACCACGTCGCCGTGCCGGGCGCGGGGGCTTCCTCGTTGGGAGTAGGGTGGTACATCTTGGCAATCGTGCCTTCCAGGAACCCAATACTGCTGCAGAGTCCTGGCGTCCCTGCTTCTATAGCTGCAGCTACATGCGTCCAGCCGCCATCGCGTCCCCCTTAGCTCTTTCCGGCCCCTCCTTTCTCGGGGCGGGGTTTTGCCTTCGCGCCTCGACTACTCGAGAAGACGCTCGAGCGGGAACTTTTCGCGCCAAAGATGGTGGCTTCTGAAATTTTCCTGGATACCTCCGGCGGTAACAAGGCGCACCTCTACCAGACGGCAGAGCGGTAACATCCTGTTCGTGACGCCAAGTTGTCGCGGGCGGGGAGGAGGGTGTCAGCACACCGCGCTCACCCCTTCTGCTCGGGTCCGGCGGCTGCCGCTGCTCAGTGGTGGTTCGAGCTGTGGGCCGGATCCCGGGGGTTCTCGAGCGGCGCGCCTCGCCCATGAGTGAAAGGGGGGATTTGGGTGTTGGGATATTGTCCGTGACGCCACCCACGGTTGTGGTGATTTCACCACCGCTGCTCTATATGGGGATCCCGGGGATGGTGATGCGGAGCAGCCAGGTGTTGTGTTGCCCCTCCGTGGGTAGGGGTTGGTGATCCCGGGGCCCGTTGATGGCTTGGGAGGTGCAGGGCCTGGTGGGCGCAGGGACGCGGGGGCAGCGCTGTGCCTTGCGGCACTGTGGTACTCACTCAGCCTGAGACGTTGACACAGTTTTTACGGTAAACCAAACGGCTGGTAAGACGGTTCCCACGGACGGCTGCACTTGCTCTCCCAGTAGGTGACGGTGATGTCCCTTTTCCTTGCACCTTTGTTCTATGTTGGTAGCGATGGGTTCCCACCAGTAACCCGCTCCCCGGCTTCAAGCTGGACCGGGGGAGCTCTACTCTTTGCCCGCAGGCGCTGGCCCTGAGAAACTGGTGCCTCGGCGGTGGCGGTGTCTCTCTTACACTGGCTGGGCTGTTGCCTTCAATCGGGACTTGGTTGTTGGGGGATCTACGTCCCCTTCACTGACGGATTTGGCAAATTCTGGCGACTCCAAGCCTTGCCGGGGTCCGAGAGGCCCCTGCCCTGGTGCTGACTGTCCTTCGGAACAATGCTCCAGACCGCCGGGACACTACCCGTCCGCGGTCCTTCCAGGAACTTCCAAACGGTCCCCCTCCAGACAGTCACCGCCGTTGCTGACCTTGCTGACCTGTCCTGCACACAGCTGGACTATTTCAGGCTTTCTCTCTGTCACCACTCTTGCTTTCCTCCTTTACCACTTTACTTCCTTCCACTTTCACTTCCTTAACTCATCTTAGCTGTTTACTCAAGCTCTCCCTGAGCTCTAACTCCTAAACCCATCTGCCTGGTTTCTTCCCGCCTCCAGAGCTGTGAACTCCTCGGTGGGCGGAGCCAACCGCCTGGCCCACTCCCTGGTGTGAATCATCAGCCTCTGGAGGAAGGCAACAAGGATTTTTGGTTAGCTTTGGTGTTCCTAACTGGGATGTAGGGTGTGGTGGTGTGTGACCTGTGTCCCCTGGCTTGCCCAGGGCGACACAGTATCGCAGCTACAAAGATTTCACCTCAGTCAACAATCTATCACATCATCAAGAACTTCAAGGAGAGAGCTTCCATTGTTGCCAAAAAGGCTCATGGGCGCCCAAGAAGGACCAGCAAACGCCAGAACCGTATCTTAAAACTGTTTCAGCTGCGGGATCAGACTACCAGCAGTGCCGAGCTAGCTTCACAATGGCAGCAGGCTGGTGTGAGTGCTTCTGCACGCACTGTGAGGCGGAGACTCTTTGAGCAAGGCCTGGTTTTAAGGAGGGCAGCAAAGAAGCCACTTCTCTCCAGAAAAAACATCAGGGACCGACTGATATAACACAGCCATGAATAAAGAATGGTACCAGAATGTCCTCCAAGAGCAACTTCTCCGAACTGTCCAAGAGCAGTTTGGCGCCCAACAATGCCTTTTCCAGCATGATGGAGCACCTTGCCATAAAGCAAAGGTGATCACTAAATGGCTCATGGAACAAAACATAGAGATTTTGGGTCCATGGCCTGGAAACTCCCCAGATCTTAATCCCATTGAGAACTTGTGGACAATCATCAAGAGACGGGTGGACAAACAAAAACCTACAAATTCTGGCAAAATGCAAGCATTGCTTATACAAGAATGGACAGCTATCAGTCAGGATTTGGTCCAGAAGTTGATTGAGAGCATGCCAGGGAGAATTGCAAAGGTCCTGAAGAAGAAGGGTCAACACTGCAAATATTGACTTGCTGCATTAACTCATTCTGTCAATATAACCTTTTGGTCTCATAATATGATTGCAATTATATTTCTGTATGTGATGTAAACATTAGAGTTGAGCGCGGTTCTAGGTTCGTGGTTCTCCAGTTCGCGGCTCGAGTGATTTTGGGGGCTGTTCTAGATCGAACTAGAACTCGAGCTTTTTTGCAAAAGCTCGATAGTTCTAGATACGTTGGAGAACGGTTCTAGCAGCAAAAAACCCAGCTAATTCCTAGCTGGCTTTCCGCTGTAATAGTGTAAGTCACTCTGTGACTCACACTATTATGAAATTTCAGTGTATAGTGTGCGGGAACAGCGCATTCAGATCACTGCTGTATGGATAATGGCGATCGCCAATTTTTTTTTTTTTTCTCCTTGTCTTCCTTCCCTAAGCGCGCGCATGTAGTGGGGAGGGCCAGCATGTCAGCCAATCCCAGACACACACACAGCTAAGTGGACTTTTAGCCAGAGAAGCAACGGCATGTGTGATAGGATGTCCATGTCACATGTCCCTGCATTATAAAAACGAGTATCTGCCCGTCCGGACGCCATTATCTCTTCTGCGTCCTTGGTGTCAGACATCACTGGCGCAGCTCCGTCCTGAGTTCTATCGCCGATATTGCTGTATGCGCTCCATACACAGCGCTGGACAGCTTAGGGACAGCACTTTCTATCAGTCCTTTTAAGGGCTCGTACCGGCAGGGTCAGAGCCATAGGTGGCAGGTCCTGAAAACAGAGTTTAACAGCTACACAAGATGACAGCGTCTGTGTAGCTAAGGTCAGGGATTTCCTCGCTGCATTTCCCCATTAGGAGGGATAGAAAGGCAGGCTTCCTTTCCTGTACCCAGAGACCCACAACCCTGCCACTGTACCCTCCTGCCCTTTGCACACTCCAACTCATTGTTACTAAGCCATTATACTAGCAAATACTGAGTGTACCTAGTGTCATCCTAAACGTGGCTATTGGACGTCTGTATAGTCCCAGTAGTGCACAGATATTTGCAGCACGTCTGCCTGCATTGCACACTCCAACTCATTATAACTAAGCCAGTATACTAGCAAACACTGAGTGAACTTAGGGCGGCTTTGCACGTTGAGACATCGCATATGCGATGTCGATGGGGTCAAATCGAAAGTGACGCACATCTGGCGTCGCAGTCGATATCGTAACGTGTAAAACCTTTTTGATACGATGAACGAGCGCAAAAGCGTCGTTATCGTATCATCGCTGCAGCCTCCGACATTTCCATAATGCCGGTGCAGCGACAGGTGCGATGTTGTTCCTCGCTCCTGCGGCCGCACACATCGCTATGTATGAAGCCGCAGGAGCGAGGATCATCACCTTACCTGCCGCCGGCTGCAATGAGAAGGACGGAGGTGGGCGGGATGTTTACATCCTACTCATCTCCGCCCCTCCACTTCAATTGGCCGCCTGCCGTGTGACGTCGCTGTGATGCCACACGACCCGCCCCCTTAGGAAGGAGGCGGGTCGCTGGCCAGAGGGACGTCGCACGGCAGGTATGTGCGTGTGAAACTGCCGTAGCGATAATAATCGCTACGGCAGCTTTCACTAGATATTGCACGTGCGACGGGGGCGGGACTATCGCTGCAGCATCGGTAACACACTGTTACCGATGTCGCAGCGTGCAAAGCCCGCTTTAGTGTCATCCTAAACGTGGCTATTGGACTTCTGTATAGTCCCACTAGTGCAAAGATATTTGCAGCATGTCTGCCTGCATTGCAAACTCGAACTCATTATAACTAAGCCATTATACTAGCAATTTATGCTGCCAGTTTAAGGGCCGTAGTTGCATTGTCAGGGATATTTATTCTTTTTTATTCTGCTGTTAATAAAGCTAGACCACCACTGCAATCTCCACCACCTCTCAATTTTTACTACCACATTTTCAGTGCACAATCTTGTAGCAATCAACATAAGTGGCAAAATGACAGATGCTGGTGGAAAGGGGAAGAGGCGTGCTGGAAAAGGAAAAAAAGGGTTTGTCGGTGGGGAAGGTGTCAAAGCTCCATTATCATCTGCTGAAGATAGACCATCTACCAGCAAAAGTAAGATGTCTACTACTTACCGTGGACAATCCAATGTGCTCCCTTTTTTACGGACACGAACAACAGGAACAAAGGTAGATGATGGCCAAAAAAGGAAAATGCTTGAATGGATCTCAAGTGGTCCAACAAGTGCCCTCTCAGCCACTTCAAGTACCGCATCCAAAAAACACCAGTCCTCTGAGTAGTCATCCCAATCAAACTTGCTTTCTCCCAGCTCTGAAGTATCCATCAGCCCTGCACAGTATGGTGGAACTGAGATGGCTGAGTCTGCAGAGCTGTTCAGTCACACTATAGCCTGGGAATCAGAGGTCTGCTCCCAAGCTACAGTGAGTACAGACCAGGAAATGGTCTGCAGTGATGCCCAGAACCTTTGTGACTCAGATTCAGGCTGTGATGAACAAGTTTCTGAGCATAATGTTGACCCTTATTCACAAACTGAAACACCTGTTGTAATAGACAATGAGGAACATACTGATGACGATGAGACACAGATACCAGATTGGGATGACAACTTAAATATTCGGTCAGGTCAAGAATAGACTCGGTCTGAGGGTGATGGGAGTGCAAACACAACAATTGATGAGGAAGTTCTAGATCCCACCTACTGTCAACCCCCAGTCAGGCACTCGAGGAGGTCAACAGAGGCGGTGGAGGAGGATGCAACCGACGACGAAGTTACCTTGCGCCTTCCTGGACAGAGTCGGAGCACTGGTAGCACGTCTACAACTGCATCATCAGCCACCACTCTGCCTCTGAGCACTAGTCGGGGGGGCTCAGCAGGTCGCATGCCCTCTAAGCCTTGCCTAGCCTGGTCCTTTTTTGACATAGAAAAAGATCGCCCAAATTATGTGATGTGTAAAATTTGTCGTGATTCTGTTAGTAGAGGTCAAAACCTCAGCAGTTTGACAACTTCTTCCATGAATCGTCACATGAATAAATATCATAGGTCCCGGTGGGAAGCTCACCGTGCTGCAATGCGGCCTAGCGGAGCGAACCATCCACGGCCTGCCCCTTCCAGTGCATCCGCGCGCTCTTCATCTTCTAGGACTGTGGGGACAGCTGTCACACCTGGTTTTCCAGGCACAACTTCCACCACTGTAACCGCAACAGGCAGTTTGCTTGGTAGGTCATCAGTTGGTTTGGAAGGGGAAACAAGTGAGTGTGTACAGCTCTCTTAGACATCGATAGCACCAACGTTGGATGAAGGAAACATCATGTCTCCGCCTGCACTTTCCTCACAAGCCTGCATTTTTACAGGGACACCCTACTCAACACCGTCTACACACAGCAGCCAGATCTCTGTCCCTCAGATGTGATCAAATAAAAGGCCATTTCCTGCGACCCATGACAAAGCTAAGAGGTTGACTCTATCCCTCTGTAAGCTCTTGGCTACCGAAATGCTGCCTTTCCGCCTAGTGGACACACAGGATTTTAGAGACCTTATGTCTGTCGCTGTGCCCCAGTACCAGATGCCTAGTCGCCACTACTTCTCTAAGAAAGGTGTGCCCGCGCTACACCAGCATGTCGCACACAACATCACCGCTTCCTTGAGAAACTCTGTGTGTGAACGGGTGCATTTCACCACTGATACTTGGACCAGTAAGCATGGACAGGGACGTTACATGTCGCTGACTGGGCACTGGGTAACTATGGTGATAGATGGTGAAGGGTCTGCTGCACAAGTCTTGCCGTCCCCACGACTTGTGTGTCAATCCTCTGTCTGTCCAAGTTCTGCCACTGCTTCTGCCTCCTCCACCTCATCTGGGTCCTCCACCTCCGCCCCAAGCCTGCCTGGTCAGGCCACCAGCGTTCTCACTGCGCAGAAGGAATCACGCACCCCTCATTACTATGCTGGCAGCAGAGCGCAACGGCATCAGGCGGTCTTTAGCTTGACATGTCTTGGGAATAGGAGTCACACAGCTGAGGAGTTGTGGTCAGCTCTGAGGTCAGAGTTTAATAAATGGTTGTCTCCACTCAACCTGCAGCCTGGTAAGGCAGTGTGCGACAATGCTGAAAACCTGGGTGCGGCCCTTCGCCTGGGCAAGGTGACACACGTGCCTTGTATGGCTCACGTGTTGAACCTTGTTGTCCAGCAATTCTTAACACACTATCCCGGCCTAGATGGCCTTCTGACCAGGGCACGAAAACTGTCTGCTCACTTCCGCCGTTCAACCGCCGCAGCTGAGCGACTTGCATCTCTCCAGAAGTCTTTCGGCCTGCCGGTTCATCGCCTGAAATGCGATGTGGCGACACGCTGGAATTCGACTCTCCACATGTTACAGCGACTGTGGCAGCACCGCCGAGCCCTGGTGCAATACGTCATGACGTATAGCCTGGGCCAACGAGATGCAGAGGTGGGGAAGATCACCCTGATGGAGTGGTCTCAGATCAAGGACCTATGCACCCTTCTGCACAGTTTCGACATGGCGACGAATATGTTTAGCGCTGACAATGCCATTATCAGCATGACAATTCCAGTCATTTACATGCTGGAGCACACGCTAAACACTATTCGGAGTCAGGGGGTGGGACAACAGGAAGGGGAGGAACTACAGGAGGATTCATATGCGCAAGGGACAACAACATCACCAAGGTCCAGACGTTCATCATCACCAACGCAGCAGGCATGGGACCATGGGGGACAGGGATCAACAAGGGCACATAGTAGCACGCAAAATGTTGAGGAAGGTGCAGGAGAACATGAAGAAATGGAGGACGAACTGTCCATGAACATGGAAGACTCAGCAGATGAGGGAGACCTTGGTCAAATTTCAGTTGAAAGAGGTTGGGGGGAGATGTTAGAGGAAGAAAGAACGGGTAGCACCTCTATGCCACAAACACAGCGTGGACTTGGTCCGCATGGCTGCGCAAGACACATGAGTGCCTTCTTGTTACACTACCTCCAACATGACCCTCGTATTGTCAAAATTAGAAGTGATGATGACTACTGGATTGCCACACTATTAGATCCCCGGTACAAGTCCAAATTTTGTGACATAATTCCAGCCATAGAAAGGGACGCAGGTATGCAGGAGTATCAGCAGAAGCTGTTACTCGATCTTAGCTCGGCTTTTCCACCAAACAACCGTGCAGGTGCAGGGAGTGATTCTCCCAGTTGTAACTTGACAAACATGGGACGGTCTCGTCATCTTCAACATTCTACACGTACCAGTAGGACTGTATCTGGTGCTGGTAACAGCAATTTTATGGAATCTTTTCATAATTTTTTTAGACCCTCCTTTGCAAGGCCACCAGAGACAACAAGTCTGACACATAGTCAACGGCTGGAGAGGATGATACAGGAGTATCTCCAAATGAACATCGATGCCATGACTTTGCAAATGGAGCCTTGCTCCTTTTGGGCTTCAAATCTAGAAAAATGGCCAGAGCTCTCCAGTTACGCCTTGGAGATTTTGTCGTGTCCAGCTGCCAGCGTTGTCTCTGAACGTGTCTTCAGTGCTGCTGGGTGTGTGCTGACAGATAAGCGCACGCGTCTGTCCAGTGACAATGTGGACAGACTAACGTTCATCAAAATGAACAAGTCATGGATCCACCAGGAATTAACTACCCCTGTGTCATCCTGGGGAGAGAAAAACGCTTGTGGATTTGGAATGTGCTTGATGCGAATCAAAACATCCTGTTTGCAACTGGGGCACAACTACTGCCACTGATAAGGTGTCATTGTGGCCCAATTTTTTGAAAAAAGGGAGACTCCGCTTGGAGTAACCCTTGCTTGCTGTGTTTTTTAAAAATGATCCAAGATGAACAGAGCTGGGATAAGGAAAGACTTTGCTACCTACCTCGGTGTCATCCTGGGGACGGTTAAGTATGGCGTATTTTTGAATGTGCTTGATGCAAATCTAGCTGTGAAGTGTACAACTAGGGCACAAGTGCTGCCACTGAATGGGTGGGTGTGTGTGGGGCACAATTTTTGGAAAAAAAGGGAGACTCCGCTTGGAGTAACCCTTGCTTGCTGTGTTTTTTAAAAATGATCCAAGATGAACAGAGCTGGGATAAGGAAAGACTCTGCTACCTACCCCGGTGTCATCCTGGGGACGGTTAAGAATAGCGTATTTTTGAATGTGCTTGATGCAAATCAAAACATCCTGTTTGCAACTAGGCCACAAGTGCTGCCACTGATAAGGTGTCTGTGTGGCCCAATTTTTTGAAAAAAGGGAGACTCCGCTTGGAGTAACCCTTGCTTGCTGTGTTTTTTAAAAATGATCCAAGATGAACAGAGCTGGGATAAGGAAAGACTTTGCTACCTGCCCCGGTGTCATCCTGGGGATGGTTAAGTATGGCGTATTTTTGAATGTGCTTGATGCAAATCTAGCTGTGAAGTGTACAACTAGAACACAAGTGCTGCCACTGAATGGGTGGGTGTGTGTGGGGCACAATTTTTGGAAAAAAAGGGAGACTCCGCTTGGAGTAACCCTTGCTTGCTGTGTTTTTTAAAAATGATCCAAGATGAACAGAGCTGGGATCAGGAAAGACTTTGCTACCTACCCAGGTGTCATCCTGGGGACGGTTAAGTATGGCGTATGTTTGAATGTGCTTGATGCAAATCTAGCTGTGAAGTGTACAACTAGGGCACAAGTGCTGCAACTGAATGGGTGGGTGTGTATGGGGCACAATTTTTGGAAAAAAAGGGAGACTCCGCTTGGAATAACCCTTGCTTGCTGTGTTTTTTTAAAAATGATCCAAGATGAACAGAGCTGGGATCAGGAAAGACTTTGCTACCTACCCCGGTGTCATCCTGGGGACGGTTAAGAATAGCGTATTTTTGAATGTGCTTGATGCAAATCAAAACATCCTGTTTGCAACTAGGGCACAAGTGCTGCCACTGGGAAGGTGTCTGTGTGGCCCATTTTTTGAAAAAAGGGAGACTCCGCTTGGAGTAACCCTTGCTTGCTGTGTTTTTTAAAAATGATCCAAGATGAACAGAGCTGGGATAAGGAAAGACTTTGCTACCTGCCCCGGTGTCATCCTGGGGATGGTTAAGTATGGCGTATTTTTGAATGTGCTTGATGCAAATCTAGCTGTGAAGTGTACAACTAGAACACAAGTGCTGCCACTGAATGGGTGGGTGTGTGTGGGGCACAATTTTTGGAAAAAAAGGGAGACTCCGCTTGGAGTAACCCTTGCTTGCTGTGTTTTTTAAAAATGATCCAAGATGAACAGAGCTGGGATCAGGAAAGACTTTGCTACCTACCCAGGTGTCATCCTGGGGACGGTTAAGTATGGCGTATGTTTGAATGTGCTTGATGCAAATCTAGCTGTGAAGTGTACAACTAGGGCACAAGTGCTGCCACTGAATGGGTGGGTGTGTATGGGGCACAATTTTTGGAAAAAAAGGGAGACTCCGCTTGGAGTAACCCTTGCTTGCTGTGTTTTTTTAAAAATGATCCAAGATGAACAGAGCTGGGATCAGGAAAGACTTTGCTACCTACCCCGGTGTCATCCTGGGGACGGTTAAGAATAGCGTATTTTTGAATGTGCTTGATGCAAATCAAAACATCCTGTTTGCAACTAGGGCACAAGTGCTGCCACTGGGAAGGTGTCTGTGTGGCCCATTTTTTGAAAAAAGGGAGACTCCGCTTGGAGTAACCCTTGCTTGCTGTGTTTTTTAAAAATGATCCAAGATGAACAGAGCTGGGATAAGGAAAGACTTTGCTACCTACCCCGGTGTCATCCTGGGGACGGTTAAGTATGGCGTATGTTTGAATGTGCTTGATGCAAATCTAGCTGTGAAGTGTACAACTAGGGCACAAGTGCTGCCACTGAATGGGTGGGTGTGTGTGGGGCACAATTTTTGGAAAAAAAGGGAGACTCCGCTTGGAGTAACCCTTGCTTGCTGTGTTTTTTAAAAATGATCCAAGATGAACAGAGCTGGGATCAGGAAAAACTTTGCTACCTACCCCGGTGTCATCCTGGGGACGGTTAAGAATAGCGTATTTTTGAATGTGCTTGATGCAAATCAAAACATCCTGTTTGCAACTAGGGCACAAGTGCTGCCACTGATAAGGTGTCTGTGTGGCCCAATTTTTTGAAAAAAGGGAGACTCCGCTTGGAGTAACCCTTGCTTGCTGTGTTTTTTTAAAAATGATCCAAGATGAACAGAGCTGGGATAAGGAAAGACTTTGCTACCTACCCCGGTGTCATCCTGGGGACGGTTAAGTATGGCGTATTTTTGAATGTGCTTGATGCAAATCTAGCTGTGAAGTGTACAACTAGGGCACAAGTGCTGCCACTGAATGGGTGGGTGTGTGTGGGGCACAATTTTTGGAAAAAAAGGGAGACTCCGCTTGGAGTAACCCTTGCCTGCTGTGTTTTTTAAAAATGATCCAAGATGAACAGAGCTGGGATCAGGAAAGACTTTGCTACCTACCCCGGTGTCATCCTGGGGACGGTTAAGAATAGCGTATTTTTGAATGTGCTTGATGCAAATCAAAACATCCTGCTTGCAACTAGGGCACAAGTACTGCCACTGATAAGGTGTCTGTGTGGCCCAATTTTTTGAAAAAAGGGAGACTCCGCTTGGAGTAACCCTTGCTTGCTGTGTTTTTTAAAAATGATCCAAGATGAACAGAGCTGGGATCAGGAAAGACTTTGCTACCTACCCCGGTGTCATCCTGGGGACGGTTAAGAATAGCGTATTTTTGAATGTGCTTGATGCAAATCAAAACATCCTGTTTGCAACTAGGGCACAAGTGCTGCCACTGATAAGGTGTCTGTGTGGCCCAATTTTTTGAAAAAAGGGAGACTCCGCTTGGAGTAACCCTTGCTTGCTGTGTTTTTTAAAAATGATCCAAGATGAACAGAGCTGGGATAAGGAAAGACTTTGCTACCTACCCCGGTGTCATCCTGGGGACGGTTAAGTATGGCGTATTTTTGAATGTGCTTGATGCAAATCTAGCTGTGAAGTGTACAACTAGGGCACAAGTGCTGCCACTGAATGGGTGGGTGTGTGTGGGGCACAATTTTTGGAAAAAAAGGGAGACTCCGCTTGGAGTAACCCTTGCTTGCTGTGTTTTTTAAAAATGATCCAAGATGAACAGAGCTGGGATCAGGAAAGTCTTTGCTACCTACCCCGGAGTCATCCTGGGGACGGTTAAGTATGGCGTATTTTTGAATGTGCTTGATGCAAATCTAGCTGTGAAGTGTACAACTGGGGCACAAGTGCTGCCACTGAAGGGGTGTCTGTGTGGCCCAATTTTTGGAAAAAAGGGAGACTCCGCTTGGAGTCACCTTGCGGTTTTTTACATGATTTTAGAAGGGCATGCCATGCCTATATCTGTGTCTCGTCCTCTTTTTCCTCGTAACGCTGTTTTGTTTTCACATGAGAATTTGTCCTTGTCACTTTTCCATGTGTTTGTGTTGTGAGTTGTTTGTCACCTTTTGGACACCTTTGAGGGTGTTTTCTAGGTGTTTTTATGTGTTTGTGATTGCCTGCCATTGTTTCCTATGCAGTTCGAGTTCGGTTCGTCGAACGTTCGACGAACCGAACTCGAACGGGAGCTCCTTTCGTCGAACCGACCTCGAGCCGAACCGCGACTGGTTCGCTCATCCCTAGTAAACATCAGACAAACACAATTAAAAACCAGAGGGCAACAGATCATGTGAAAATATAATTTTGGTGTCATTCTCAAAACTTTTGTCCATGATTGTATACTGAACTGAATTTTTTTTATGTGTAAAAGTTGTGCAAAGCCAGAAAAAGATAGATAAATGTTAGATACCGTTTTTCCCTGAAAATAAAACCTACTCCGAAAATAAGCGCTATCAGGAAATTTTCAGCATTTTCGGCGTAAGGCTTAAATATAAGGCCTACACTGAAAATAACCACTAGTCACAGTTCAATAATGAAGTGTCCATGCAGCTAAAAAAGGTAAAGAATACTGCAGGACAATGCATTAGGCCTCCGACACACATCTATGCTGCCGATACGTGTTTGGTACATTTTTTGCACATTCCGGCGGCACGGAGACAAATACACCAATGCTACCCTATTGTAGCAGGCACACACATGTAATACCACTCGGAACGTGTGTCTGTGTCCGTTTGTACGTGTGCGTTTTCCAACACGCTGACATGTCCATTTTTCTCTGGCATCACGGGTGTCACACAGCCCGCACCCGTACCACACGGATGTAGTTTGGATGCGGTACCGTGTGACACGCGCCGGAGGAAACTCACGTGTCAGAGAAAAAAATAACAAATCTTCACTCACCTTCTCCAGCCCTCCTGTCTCTGCCGCTGCTGTCACTTGCTGCTGACCGCCTCTCATTATGCTCATTTAATATTCACTTCACTGCGGCCGGCAGCAGCAGCAGCGGGGAGTCAGCAGGGCTGGAGACCGAAGATCAGTACCCTGGACAGCAGGAAGGACCACGTGAGTATGCAAATTACCGGTTCTCCGTGTGTTATCGTGGATAGCACACGGAGAACACACGTGGCCCGCACGTACCGGAGACACGTACTTACCTACACGCAACACGCAGGGAAAATACATGCGTGATTTTTCACGTGAGTGTGGCAGAGGCCTTATAGAGAGTGGACACACCCAAAAGAGAGAAGAAATAAGAGAGAAGACCCCACAATGATATTCACCAGATGCTGAATGGGAGGACTTGCAAAAGAATGCATCAAGGACCTGCGATGGAACGCACACCCCACACACATCAGATCGCACTCTCACACAAATCAGATTGCGCACACATTAGATCGAACACCCACACACATCAGACTGCACACACTCCCAGGTCAGATCACACACCCACACATCAGATCACACACACTCTCACACATGAGATCGCACACACTCACCACATCTGGCGATACCGATGCTTCCCAGAGGAACCTAGGAAGCAGTGCAGTGGAGCGTGAGAACCTGCAGTGGAAGGCATGGAGGACCTAAGGTGAAAAGCATCGATGCCAAGTTTCGCAAGAGGCCGCTGCAATGAACTTCGGCGAACTTATGAGTTCACTGTCCATGGTTCTCCCCCCAGATACCGAGAGAGGGCACTTACGACACTTGGCGTGAGAACAGCTGCAAACATTGAACGGCGGTGAACTCAGATTCGCTTTTGGAGGACATCGTGAAACATCAATGAATTACTATGAATTACGGCTGGATTAAAAAATGTTTTAATAAATTGGAGAACAGGGGTGTTTGTTCAAATATTTTTTTTATATATTTCTACTGGATTAGTAATGGGGGTGTCTAATACTAGGGCTTGATGACAGCTGGCATTCACAGCTGGCATCAACCCCATATAGTATCCTGTTTGCCACTGCAGCAGGGCAACGGGAAGAGTACAGCACCAAATTTGGCGCATCTAATAGATGCACCACCTCTTAAGCAACTGCTGTGGGCTGATATTTTTAGGCTGGGGAAGGCCAAATAACCATGGTCCTTCCCACCCTAAAAATATCAGCCTCCAGTTGTCTGCTGTCACTTGGCTGGTTTTGAAATATGAAGTAGACCCTATGCCATGTTTTAAATTATTTGTTTAAATTTAAAAAAATCAGCATGTGATCCTCGGCGGTGTTAAGGAGACCTTACATGTTTCTGGCAGAAAAGTGTTTTTTCTATTATCAACGTGTGGATTTTAATTGTTTGATACTTATAACTAAAATATGAAGATTTCACCTATTTTAGGACTTGCTGTTCAACTTTATTTTAATTGGATATATTTTCTGACGATGATCAGTATTTGAAATGCTACCCATTGCATACAAAGGACAGATTTCATCACTCAGGGCACTGTGAGCGGATTATTGACTTTTTCACAGTAAAGTCTACCACCAGATTTCATAATATAAACTGCATGCATTATTAAATATATGTCTTTGATCTGATGAGATTAGTGCATTTACTTCGCAAAACCATGTCAGAATGCCCCTACAATCCTTTATTAATCGAGAACACATCACTTCTGAAAAAAACCGAAACATGACAGAAAATGACATTATAGCACTTTTCTCAAACACAAATTATCAAATCAGGTGTATTTCCTGAGTTTCACAGTGAAGCAAGTTTTCCTAATAACTTATCCGAGTGCAAAGTGTGCTCAGATTCTATTCCCTGGGAATTATTATCAACAGTAACAGGGGAATTACAGAACCTGAATGGCAAATGGAGCCTTGCGCTCAGATCTTAAAAGATTTAGCCTGTTTTGCCATTCCGTAGAGTCATTACTCCATAAAATGCAATGGGAGAATTGATTCCTCCATTATTATCATAAATTTGACAAAGTGAAGTAAACATAGTAAATACATTTTCCATGCATCCCAATGTGCTGCAAATCAGCAAAATACAAATCACATCAATATTTTCTTCACCTTTACTGCTAGGAGCCTGAAATGTACCCAGTATAGAATGTTATTTATCAGCCATGTATCAAAATATCTCTGTGTGTTATGTTGCTGCTTCTAAAAGGTTAATCTGCAAGAGGAGGACATTGATGTTTCTAAAAGGTTAATGTACTAGAAGAGAAATTGTTGCTTGTAAAAAGTTTATCTACTATGAGGAGACATAGTTACTTATATAGGATTTACTACAGCCTCTTACTACATACAGTCCACAACAGACACACTGAGAAGAATTGGTCAAAGGATTTACTTCTATCACTGTTTCTTGTTGCCTTCTTCTATGCTGCTTTATAATACAAAGGAATATATCTTCCATTGCTTCATTTATTACATCATCTAGTACTAAGAAGGAACACAGAGTTTAATTCCATTGTGTTTAAACACAGTTTCCCTACAATGGGTTCTTCAGCTCAGAAGCAGGAAGTCTCACACTATTGTAAAGATATTGAAACAGTGAAGAGCTTGACTTCAGCCTCCCTTTTTTAAAAAGCAAAAGCTTCTATTACTAAATTAGTAACAAAATGTTAAACATTCCCTAATTATAAATATTTAAGAAAGTTCAAGATTTTGTTCATCTTCTACCTTATAAAACTTTCCATGAGGTAAAACGTCCTTTACTGTATAAACTTCATCTTTGCCCCTTTTGCGTGATATACGAAAAAGAAAAAATGGGACTTGCAACCTTTTGTATTGAATTAATGTACAGATGCACAAATCCATGATGTGGCCAAAATTCAAACATATACATACACAGTGCGCCAACACACTGCGATTAATGAATACATTAAATATTGCTGGAAACATTAAAAACAAGGTACCATATTTTTCAGATTATAAGATGCACTTTTTCTCCCAAACATTTGAGAGGAAAATAAGGGGCACCTCTTAAAATCTGAATGTAGCTTACAGGCGCATGGTGGAGATGGGTAGCAGGAGGCAGGGACAATGCTGCGGTGGCTGTGCAGGGTCTGCGGCAGCCGTGCAGGGTCTGTGGCGGCTGTGCAGGGTCTGCGATGGCTGTGTAGGGTCTTCTGTGTCTGTGCAGGGTCTGCGAAAGCTGTGCAGTTTCTGCAGAGGCTGTGCAAGATTTGCAGAGCCTGTGCACAGGCTGTGGAGCCTGTGAACAGGCTGCTGCAGCTGTGCGGAGGCTGTACAGGATCTGCAGCAGCTGTGCAGGGTCTACGGCGGCTGCTCTTAGCTGTAGCGGCTGTGCGCGGGTTGCGGAGCCTGGGAGGGCTTGAGATAATGGCGTCTGGAGCCAATGCATGCACAGATGGGGCTCTTGGCTCAAGATCTCATCTGCCCACGCACCGGCTCATTGATCTCCCAGCAGCAGAATTAAGGAAAATGGCACCTGGAGGTGGCACATGCACAGATGAGATCTCAGCTTGTCATTGAGCCCAGAACTCAATCTGCACATGCACTGGCTTCGGGCACCATTATTTGAATCCCTCAATGCCCGCAGCCCCTGCTCTGCTACTGCCGCAGCCCCAGCTAAGGTGCCCCAGCACCAGCACAGCCAGCTGAGCACATTCGCCCCAGCACAGCCGCCACCGCTGACAGTTTCTGGGACACCAGCCGGCTGCACTACCCGCAGCATCGCCCTGCTCCACCCCCGCCCCTGCCTCCTGCGATGCAGCTTCACCACCGCTGCCCACCCCCCTCTGGTAAGACACCATCAGATTATAAGATGGACCCCTTATTTTCTCTAACTTTGAGGTGTGTCTTATATTTCAGTGCCTCTTTTAAACCGAAAAATACAGTACTTAGTTATTTTTTATCAAAGACCACAAAAGCCATCCAACCACGTCAAGGTGTACCTTTTAATATGGATGGTCCCCAGACACTATTGGCCTACAACAGCAAAGACTACGTTCGGGTGTCCAACTGCAGAAAATATATATGTGCAAAAATGGCACAAAACAGAGCACACGCTAACGCAATGTGCTCCATTACAGTGAATGGCCCTGCCGGCGCATGCATCCGGAATACGCTTTGCAGAGTGGGGGAGGGGCGGTCCGAACGGATGCCCCGACAGGACCTGTGGACGTAAGGCAAAACGCAATGTGAAAGGAGCCTAATAGATTTAGTATGGGATGTCATAAAAGTTCCTGTAGATGAAATGTGTAGGTGCCCCAGTACCTATTTCTGTAGCGTGTATACAGAGGCCAAGACAAAGTCCTGACCTTAATCCAAATGAGATGATGGGCATGACCTTAAGAAGGTGGTTCATGCTCGGAAACCCTCCAGTGTGGCTGAATTACAACATTTCTGCAAAGATGAATGGGACAAAATTTCTCAAGAGCGTTGTAAAAGACTGATTGCCAGTTATCACAAACACTTGATTGCAGTTGTTGCTGCTAAGGGTGGCCCAACCAGTTAGGTATAGGGGGAAATCATTTTTTCACACAGGGCCCTGTAGGTTTGGATTTCTTATGCCCTTAATAATAATAAAGACCTTCATTTATAATCTGTATTTCCAGGTCATCCTAACATGACAGCACCACCGGAGTTCGCTCCCCTATCCTCTGTAGGGACAGGAACATGGAAGAGTTTAAAGCCCCTCCCATCCCCAACCTCTTCAGTGTTTTTCCTGTCCCTACACAGGACAGGGGCATGCAAGATGATCGCGTGACTAGCGTGTCTTACCGGATCCAGGGAGAGGGGGGCACAGGCCTCTTGGTCCCCGGTCAAGCGGATCCCATGGCGGCTGAAACCGACAAGCTGGTCCCTCAGCCGCGCTGGTAGAGCGGGAGCTCCCAGCTCAAACTGCATCTCCCAACACGGGAGCACTGGGTCCCCTGCTTCAGCGTGCAGTGAGTTCCGGGACGCGCACAGCCGTACGCCACGTCATCCCACTTCTGGCCGCGTCACTCTGGAGACGGCTGCGTCAGCGGGATCTTTGAACGGTGCAGCAGGGTCGGACCAGGGACACCGAGGATACGGTATTGTATGAAGGGGGGATCCAGGATAGCTGTGCTTTGTATGCTGTTTTCTCTTATCATGGAGGACGTTACCCAGCCTGATGCCCCCCTGGCTCTCCCCTGGTCCATGACAGGGACTCCTCTCTGGTGCCAACTCAAAAGAGGTCAACCGGCTAGAAGGGGGTTCCACATCAAAATGCTGCCTGGTCTGTCATGTGCAGTTGGCAGCCTCCTATATAGGGAACCCTGTGCAGCCTGTATTACCTCCATTGTATAAGATGAACGATCCTCCCTTCTGGCACACATGAGAAGCATGATTCGGGAGGAAATACAGGCTTCCAGGGTCTCCCTGTCCTCGTCCCCCATGGCCCGGGAGACCCGTACAAGACCCCGATGGGGACTGCACTTATCTTCCGAAGAGGTGGGCTTCCGCTCAGTTTCTTCCTCGGCACAGACCAGTTTCTGTCTCATGTACTCCTTCTATAGGAGGGAATAATGTGGATGTGCTAAATTATACCTCACATGGGAACTTGCCCTCCAGGAAAAAAAAAAAAAAAAGGCCTCAGGGTGATTTACTTGGTTCAGGTGTGACTAGTTGCCATTTAGGTTACCACTAATGCAGTAATTGTATCCTGAAGTTCAGAACAGGTGAATTACAGTCTTCAGGGTAAGACTGATGGGACCTCACCACTCGGGCCTCTCAATGACTCCGCGCGGCTCCGGCCTCGCGCTCCAGCCCTGTGCCTCTTGGCTCGCGCCTCACAGCTCCGGCCTTGTACCTCACGGCTCCGTCCTCATGCCTCGCAGCTGCGGCCTCATGGCTCCGGACTCGCACCTCACGGCTCCGGCCTCATGGCTCCGGCCTCGTGACTCACGGCTCCGGCCTCATGGCTCCGGCCTCCTGGCTCTGGCCTCGCACCTCTCGGCTCTGGCCTCATGGCTCCAGCCTCGTGCCTCATGGCTCCGGCCTCATGGCTCCGGCCTCACGGCTTGACCTCGGCCCACAAGCCTCGCAACTCTGAACGCTCGCTGGCTTTGCACCTTGGGCCAGTCGAGACCTCACTGCTTGGCGTCTGGTTTTCCTGTTTCTCAGCCTTGACCTTCATGGCTTGGCTTCACTGGCTCTCGGCTTTGGACTTGTGCCTTTGGGCTTGTGCCTCGTGCCTCTAGGCTTGTGCCTCGTGCCTTTGGGCTTGTGCCTCTGGGCTTGTGCCTCGTACCTCTGGGCTTGTGCCTCGTACCTCTGGGCTTGTGCCTCGTACCTCTGGGCTTGTGCCTCGGGGCTTGTGCCTCGTGCCTCGGGGCTTGTGCCTCGTGCCTCTGGGCTTGTGCCTCGTGCCTCTGGGCTTGTGCATTGTGCCTCTGGGCTTGTGCATTGTGCCTCTGGGCTTGTACCTTGTGCCTCTGGGCTTGTACCTTGTGCCTCTGGGCTTGTTTCTCTTGGCTTGTGCCTTGCGTCTCCGGGCTGGCGCCTTGCGCTTCATGCTTCTGGCCTTGTGCCTCTGGCCTTGCGTTTCTGGTTTGCGCCTTGCGCATCGCGCCTCTGGCGTTGCGCCTTGCGCCTCTGGCTTGTGCCTTGCGCCTCTGGCATTGCGCCTCTGGCAGTGCGCCTTGCGCCTCTGGCATTGCGCTTCTGGCAGTGCGCCTTGCAATTCTGGCATTGCGCCTCTGGCATTGCGCCTTGCGCTTCTGGCATTGTGCCTCTGGCATTGCGCCTTGCACTTCTGGCTTTGTGCCTCTGGCCTCTGGCCTTGCGCCTCTGGCCTTACGCCTTGCGCCTTTGGCCTTGCACCTCTGGCCTTGCACCTTGTGCCTTTGGCATGGCGCATTATGCCTCTGGCCTTGCGCTTCTGGTATTATGCATTGCGTCTCTGGCATTGCGCCTCTGGCGTTGCGCCTTGCGCCTCTGGCTTGTGCCTTGCACCTCTGGCATTGCGCCTCTGGCAGTGCGCCTTGCGCCTCTGGCATTGCGCTTCTGGCATTGCGCCTTGCAATTCTGGCATTGCGCCTCTGGCATTGCGCCTTGCGCTTCTGGCATTGTGCCTCTGGCATTGCGCCTTGCACTTCTGGCTTTGTGCCTCTGGCCTCTGGCCTTGCGCCTCTGGCCTTACGCCTTGCGCCTTTGGCCTTGCGCCTCTGGCCTTGCACCTTGTGCCTTTGGCATGGCGCATTATGCCTCTGGCCTTGCGCTTCTGGTATTATGCATTGCGTCTCTGGCATTGCGCCTCTGGCGTTGCGCCTTGCGCCTCTGGCTTGTGCCTTGCGCCTCTGGCATTGCGCCTCTGGCAGTGCGCCTTGCGCCTCTGGCATTGCGCTTCTGGCAGTGCGCCTTGCAATTCTGGCATTGCGCCTCTGGCATTGCGCCTTGCGCTTCTGGCATTGTGCCTCTGGCATTGCGCCTTGCACTTCTGGCTTTGTGCCTCTGGCCTCTGGCCTTGCGCCTCTGGCCTTACGCCTTGCGCCTTTGGCCTTGCGCCTCTGGCCTTACGCCTTGCGCCTTTGGCATGGCGCATTATGCCTCTGGCCTTGCGCTTCTGGTATTATGCATTGCGTCTCTGGCATTGCGCCTCTGGCATTGCGCCTCTGCACCTTTGGCCTTGCACCGGTGGCCTCGTACCTGGCCCCTCGGGCCACATAGTTCACATCTTGGGTCTCTAGCATCGACTTTGGTCGGAGGGGCCTCGCATTTCTGGACCTGCACTTGGCTTCACATGATAAGCATCCATGCTTGAGTTGGCTTAGTGCTTCTACTTATTACGGCTTCAGAACGGGAATCTGCGTTCAGCTACGGTCCTTCTTTTCTACTCAGTGGTATTCAGCTGTTTTTACTTGATTGACTTGGGTCTCTCGTTTCTGACTTATAGTTACAGAGAAATGTTTGTCGAGTTCATCCTATAGTGGACAGAGCTGTATGTAGCCGATACTGGTGATAGCCCCGTATTACTGTAAAGGGTCCCTTGATGGCAATTGGACCATGGTTCAACATACCGACTCTTGTACATAACCTGTGAGTTTTTTTCCGCCATCTGGTGGCAGGGATCTCCATAGTCTCCCTCTTCGGCTCCCTGCTCTCACAGGGTAAAATCCGGGATCTCACCGCTCTCACATGAGGAATCACTCTGTGATTATTAGAGGCCCTCATTCCTCTGGGAGATGTTCCTTGGTCACTATGGATGACTGGGTGGTCTGTTTTACACTAGTGTCCGGTATAGTGGTAATTCCATGCTAATGGAGTATAGTCCTTTTCTAGTTGGGTAGTCTACCCCAGGTGATAGCGTTTTTTTCTTTACACCGGCTCAGGGCAACGCTAGGCTCCTGTATTCACGGCCTCGGATATGACTAGCTAGTTCTTCAATTCCAATCTAAATATTCAGTATATATGAGGTTGGCCGCCTACAATTCTGGGACTCTTTCATCACTTCCCGATTCCAGGCCCTGCTGTGCTTGGCATCCGCACCTTGGGTATGGTGAACAATGCTTCCCTCAGGTGCTCGGCTGCGGTACTTGACTTGCTAATGTCAGCACGTGTGCCTTCCGGTCTACTATTTTCATGTCATTGGTTTCATGACGGTCCGTCTCATTTCTCGAGATCCCGTAGTTTCTGAATTGAACTCTTTGGGCTTCTGGGGCTAGAATATGTCCTCTGGTGGACTGGTGTGCTGGTCTGTGACCGGGGGTAGTCGTTTGAGCCTAGGAGAACTGATGACTGTACTGGCCTGGTTTATTCAGCACGGCCAGGTTAATTTTGATCTAAGATGGTGGTCATTCTATCGGGCTGTGGTTTATTCATCCCTTGATGGGCTGTTCAGGACTTAACATCTGTTCTATAGTTGCAGTGTTACGAATGTTCGCCTCACACATTTTTTGGGTATATCTCCCTCTATCTGGTTCTGTGGTATGAGCTGTCTGCAACATTTCTTCTGGATGTTCAGCAGTATGGCGTATATCACACTCACTATGGTGATTTACCTTGTAGTTTCAGTACGCGAAGGTGCATATTAATGGGTTCCATGACGTATGTCCATATCAAATATTCCATATCAAAGGATCTTTAACTCCCTGAACCCGCCACTGTCTGCAGAACAGTGGAAGGACTGCGTCTTTGGGAAGTCCATAAGCCCTCCATCGTCCATTAGGGCTCATTCTACCCGGGCTCTGGCCGCTTCTTGGGCTACTACGGTAGGTGCTACCTTAGAACAGGTCTGTGATGCGGCCACTTGGTCAGGGCCCAGTACATTCTGTACACATTACAGGCTGGATTTGTCGGCTGACGAGCACTTATCTTTTGGTGGAGAGGTGCTTCAGGCAGTCGACCCCCCCCCCCACCCCCGAGTCCGATTCCTTTGGTATTCTCCGGTGGTGCTGTCATGTACGGACGACATGGAAAATAAGAATTAGACCTACCGGTAATGATGTTTCCAGGAGTCTGTCATGACAGCACCATTATTTCCCTCCCTTTCTACATGCTTGTCGTACTGATTTGTAAATGCACGATTCTGTTTCTTTTGGGGCGAATCAAATGGCGTTGTACCCATCCTGAGGTGGTAATTGGAAAGTCACTGAGGAGGTTGGGGATGGGAGGGGCTTTAAACTCTTGCATGTTCCTGTCCCTACAGAGGATAGGGGAGCGACCTCCGGTGGTGCTGTCATGAAGGACTCCTGGAAACATCATTACCGGTAGGTCTAATTCTTATTTTTGTGTTTACTTGTGTTATACTTGTCTAATATTTAAATCAGTTTGGTGACCTGAAACATGTATGTGTGAACAACATGCAAAAGAATAAGAAACCAAGAAGGGGGCAAGTACTTTTTCACATTACTGTATTAGAATTAAAACTCAATGGAATTGTGGTGGAAGCAAAGCACATTTTGAGTATACTTAATTTACAACTTTTTTCAATTTTCCTTGTACCTTGGCAGTATTCTAAAATGTGGGTTTCACTTAGCTGATAGAGGCAGGACATCTTAGATTATTTACAGTACAAATCAGAGTGTAAATAACAGCACAAATCTGGCACTCATATAATCAAAGAAGTGCCAAATTTATTCAGAGGCACGCATCTCTATATACAGTGTCTTGCGAAAGTATTCGGCCCTTTTGAATTTTTCAATCTTTTCGCACATTTGAGGCTTCAAACATAAAGATAACAATTTTAATGTTATGGTGAAGAATCAACAACAAGTGGGACATAATTGTGAAGGTGAATGATATTTATTGCTTATTTTAAATTTTTGTAAAAAATAAAAAACTGAAAAGTGGGGTGTGCAATATTATTTGTCCCCTTTAAGTTAATACTTTGTAGCGCCATCTTTTGCTGCGATTACAGCTGCAAGTCTCTTGGGGTATGTCTCTATCAGTCTTGCACATCGAGAGACTGAAATTGTTGCCCATTCTTTCTTTACAAACAGCTGGAGCTGAGTGAGCTTGGATGGAGAGCGTTTGTGAACAGCAGTTTTCAGCTCTTTCCACAGATTCTCGATTGGATTCAGGTCTGGACTTTGACTTGGCCATTCTAACACCTGGATACGTTTATTTATGAACTATTCCATTGTAGATTTTGCTTTATATTTGGGATCATTGTCTTGTTGAAAGACAAATCTCCATCCTAGTCTCAGGTCTTTTGCATACTCCAACAGGTTTTCTTCAAGAATGGTTCTGTATTTGGCTCCATCCATCTTCCCATCAATTTTAACCATCTTCCCTGTCCCTGCTGAAGCAAAGCAGGCACAAACTATGTTTGACAGTGGGGATGGTGTGTTCAGGGTAATGAACTGTGTTGCTTTTGCGCCAAACATATCGTTTGGCATTGTGCCCAAAAAGTTCGATTTTGGTTTCATCTGACCAGAACACCTTCTTCCACATGTTTGGTGTGTCTCCCAGGTGGCTTGCGGCAAACATTAAACAACACTTTTTATGGATATCTTTAAGAAATGGCTTTCCTCTTGCCACTCTTCCATAAAGGCCAGATTTGTACAGTGTACGACTGATTGTTGTCCTATGGACAGACTCTCCCACCTCAGCTGTAGATCTCTGCAGTTCATCCAGAATGATCATTGGCCTCTTGGCTGCATCTCTGATCAGTCCTCTCCTTCTTTGACATTAAATTTTTGAGGGACGGCCGGGTCTTGGTAGATTTGCAGTGGTATGATACTCCTTCCATTTCAATATGATCGCTTGCACTGTGCTTCTTGGGATGTTTAACGTTTTGCAAATCTTTTTGCAACCAAATCCGGCTTTAAAGGTAAAAAAAAGTAAAAAAATTGTAAAAATATTGTGAGGCAGTGACAGGGGTAATATTTGAAGACCGCTATGTGTCCCCCGCTATGTGTCCCCCAGTCCAGGTTTTGTAGCAATCCTCATGTCCGGCATTTTCGTTTAAAATCATGCAGAGCACAGCAGGGTGTGTTTCAGTTGAGAGCCAGGCTTGGTGAAGCTAACACACGCCGTGTGAGCTGGGCTGGCTCTGTGTGGAGTGAACACAGGCCAAGAGTGTGAGCCTAGGAGAACCTTACACAAATCCCTGCGGTTAATGGGGTCCTAAGGTAACAAGACTTTTCGATGCAAAGAATTTGTCTATATGCACCGGCTGTGATCCGGAAGAGACTTTGACAGTGGGAAATTGGATCTATTTATGCTGCAACAATAAATAGACTGTTGGTGTGAACACGCTGCTGCCTCACTGCCTCACGTTTTTGCCCAAGCAACGCTGCTACCTCTCATTATGGTGGAGAATGCGGGCATGGCAGCCTGGTTGCTAAGGGCAATGGCCTAAGAGGTACTTACCCGGAAAAAAAAAAAAAAAAAAAGGAATTTTTTTCTTTTTACTGACTGTTTGCGGTGGATCGGCGGGTCCACGAAGCTTACAGGTGTTGCAGCCTGGTTGCTAGGGGCAACAACCCAGTTTTCACATGTTTATGATCAAGCCTGCAAAGTTACAGTTTAACTCAGCAGCCACTATGGAGGATCTTGTAAAGCAGCTGGCCCAGGCTAATGCTCAGCAGCAACAAACCAATGTCCAGCTCCAGCGGGCGTTCATTCAGCAACAGGAGACAAACAGCTTGTTGGCTAAGCAGTTTTCTGCTCTGCGAGAAGCGCTCCCAGCGGTAACTCCAGGTCATCCAGTCCTTCCTGCGGCCCAGGACAGAGTAAGGGCAGCACTTACGAGGATGAGTGCAGAGGATGACCCAGAAGCCTTTCTCTCCGTGTTTGAGAGGACCGCTGAGCGAGAGAAATTGTCTATCGACCGTTGGACTGATGTCGTGGCCCCGTTCTTGGTAGGGGAACCCCAAAAAGCCTACCTGGATCTCAGCACGGAGGATGCCAAGGACTATGGCACACTGAAAGGTGAGATCCTTGCAAGAATGGGGGTTAACACTTATCTCCGGGCCCAACGAGTGAATCGGTGGTCCTTTGAGGAGGGAAAACCTGCACGCTCACAGGCCCATGACTTACTGGACCTTGTAAAAAAATGGCTGCAGCCGGAGACCTTGAACCCCGGACAGATGATTGAGCGGGTGGTGATTGAACGGTTTGTGCAAACTTTGCCAGCCCCCATTCAACGGTAGGTGGGACAGGGGGACCCCGGTACCCTAGACCAGCTAGTGAATTTGGTGGAACGCTACACAGCTACCCAGGAGTTGGTCCGGGACTCTGCTTCACGGCGGGCACTCCGTAGGGATACGCCCCCTTCACAGTTGGTAAAAGACTCCCGTCCCTCCTCGGGTGCTGCCCCGTCTTCAGCCCTGGCAGAGAGTAAACCCCAGACTAAGGTCAGCAGGAGTCCCGGTTTCCCAAAGTCAGACACCCGAAACAAGGACACCTCTGCTGTTATGTGCTGGCGGTGCCATCAGCTCGGGCATGTGATGGCACAGTGCCCACTCACATCAGTACCCATGGACTGCCGGTACGCTCGCCGGGTATCAATGTATGCCCATACTGTTTGTACCGTAAGCACTGTTACTATGGGGGAGGAGCCCCATCTCTGCAAAGTACGTGTTAATGGCTATACAGCAGAGGCTTTGTTGGACTCAGGAAGTTTAGTGACTCTTGTACATGCCTCCTTGGTCTCCGGGGAAAACCCTACGGGACATAAAGTAGGGGTACTTTGTATTCATGGAGACCTACGTGAATACCCTATGGAAAGGGTCACCATTGCTACCTCGTGTGGAGAGGTTCAACATGAAGTGGGGGTGATGAAAAGACTTCCATATGCTGTTATTTTGGGAAGAGACTTGCCCCTGTTCTGGACATTATGTGGGAGGCGACCTAGCCCTCCGAGGTGTATGATTGAACCAGGCCCTGAGCCGGACGATCCCGACTCAGGGATACCTGCCGTAGGGGTCACCAGTATTGGGACAGAGTGTAACCCTGCCAGGTTCCCCCTAGAGGTAATGGCAGGAGAGGTTAAGCCACCCGAGGCAATCCCGGAGTTGAACGTGTCTCCAGATAATTTCGGAACAGCACAGCTCCGGGACCCCACATTGGCTCCTGGACGTGGAAATGTACAGGTAATTGATGGGGTACCCCAGCGGCCTGGTGCCAGGCTGGAAACTCCCTACATGGCTCTAAAGCGAAAGTTGCTCTATCGGGTTGATACAATCCGGGGGGAAATAGTGGAACAGTTGGTGGTCCCTCAGCCGTACCGCCGTCAGACCTTGGAATTGGCTCATAACCACCTAATGAGTGGGCACCTAGGTGAAGAGAAAACGCGGGAACGCATGTTTCAGCGGTTTTACTGGCCTGGGGTCAGCGCAGAAATTAAGAGGTTCTGTGAGTCCTGCCCAGTTTGTCAGTTGACCGCACCAACGCACCGTTTCCGTAGTCCTCTGATACCTTTACCCATTATAGAGGTGCCTTTTGAGCGGATTGCTATGGATCTGATCGGACCCATTGTAAAATCAGCCCGTGGTCACCAGCACATCCTGGTAGTGATGGATTACGCGACACGTTATCCGGAGGCCATTCCACTACGTCACACCTCGGCGAGGCTTATTGCTCGGGAGTTGTTTGCTATGTTCTGTCGCGTGGGGTTACCCAAAGAAATCCTGACCGATCAGGGCACTCCCTTTAAGTCTAAAATTACAAAGGAACTGTGCAAACTCCTCCAGATCAAGCAGCTACGCACGTCAGTGTACCATCCCCAGACTGATGGTCTAGTGGAACGTTTTAATAAAACTCTGAAGGCTATGTTGAAAAAGGTGGTCTCCAAAGAGGGGAAAGATTGGGATATGTTATTGCCCTATTTAATGTTCGCTATCCGCGAGGTCCCACAATCTTCCACCGGGTTCTCGCCATTTGAGTTACTGTATGGCAGACATCCGCGGGGACTGCTGGATATAGTTAAGGAAACTTGGGAACAGGAGCCCACCCCTCACAAAAGCACAGTGGAATACGTTATGGGTATGCAGGATCGTATCACGGCAATAATGCCCATTGTTAAAGAGCATTTGCTGGATGCTCAGGCAGCCCAAAGTACTCAGTATAATAGAAAGGCCTCCATCAGGTCTTTTAAACCGGGAGATCGTGTCTTAGTCCTAATACCTACTGCAGAAAGTAAGTTCTTAGCCAAATGGCAAGGTCCTTATGAGATCCGGGAGAAAGTGGGGGAAGTAAACTATAAGGTGTATCAGCCAGGTAGAAGAAAACCAGAGCAAATCTACCATGTCAACCTGCTGAAGGCGTGGAAAGACAGGGAATGTATGGTGGCTGACGTAACGTTGGACCTAACCTTTTCAGGTGCCTTGACAACAACAAAGGAAGAGTCCCCTGATGATGAATTGGGAGTGAGGATAGGGGATTCTCTCTCAAAACAGCAGAGACGGGAGTCTCGGAGGTTAGTGCAGCGGAATACGGATGTGTTCTCAAGCCTACCCGGCCGAACAACCGTAATCCACCATGATATTGTCACCGAGCCTCAAGTAAGGGTACGCCTGAGGCCATACCGGGTACCAGAGGCTCGTAGGCAAGCCATTGCGGAGGAGGTAAAAAAGATGCTCCAACTAGGGGTTATTGAAAAATCCACGAGCGAATGGGCCAGTCCCATTGTGCTGATCCCGAAACCAGACGGTTCTTTAAGATTCTGTAATGACTTCCGAAAGTTAAATGAGGTTTCGAAATTTGATATGTATCCCATGCCCAGGGTCGACGAGCTGATAGAGAGACTGGGACGGGCCCAGTACTTCACGACTTTTGATCTCACTAAAGGTTACTGGCAGGTGCCGCTGACAGAGGCGGCAAAAGAAAAGACCGCTTTTGTCACGCCAGCGGGGCTCTATCACTATGTCGTCTTGCCATTTGGTTTACATGGGGCTCCGGCCACGTTTCAGAGATTAATGGACATAGTGTTAGAACCCCATCAACCATATGCCTCCGCATATTTGGATGACATCATCATCTATAGCAGTGACTGGAGCACCCACTTATCTCAGGTACAAGCGGTAGTGGATTCGCTCAGAGCTGCTGGTCTGACTGCGAATCCAAGCAAATGTGCTATGGGTCTCAAAGAAGCCCGTTAATTGGGGTATGTGATAGGCCAAGGGGTTATCAAGCTACAAGTAAACAAAACGAAGCAATTCAAAACTGGCCTCGTCCCCTTACCACAAAACAGGTAAGAGCCTTTCTGGGTATAATGGGGTATTACCGACGATTCATACCCAATTTTGCTGGAAGGTCAGCGCCTTTGACCGATCTCTTAAAGGGGAAGAAGTCGGTTATGGTCCACTGGAATACACAAGCAGAGGAAGCCTTTCAGGCGCTAAAGGTTGTCCTATGTGGTCAGCCTGTCCTTGTCAACCCTGACTTTCAAAAGGAGTTTATGGTACAGGCAGATGCCTCTGAGGTGGGTCTGGGTGCAGTTCTGTCCCAGGAGGTAGATGGGGAAGAGCACCCGATCACCTATTTGAGTAGAAAACTCACCCCGGCAGAGAAGAACTATAGCATAGTGGAGAAGGAGTGCCTGGCCATAAAATGGGCTCTGGAATCCCTACGCTACTACCTGCTGGGGCGACACTTTCGCCTGGTGACAGACCCCTCCCCTTTGGTCTGGATGAGGAATGCTAAGGAGAGAAATGCTAGAGTCACCAGGTGGTTTCTCTCCTTGCAGAACTTTCACTTTTCTGTGGAACACCGGGCTGGTAGGTTGCAGGGCAATGCGGATGCCCTGTCCAGAGGTCCCTGTATGTTGGCAAAAGTTCAACCCCGCCCGTTTGAACTGAGAGGGGGGATATGTGAGGCAGTGACAGGGGTAATATTTGAAGACCGCTATGTGTCACCCAGAATGTGTCTGGAAACCCTCTGAGTTTGCTATAGCTATTACTGGGAGTATAGCACAAAGGGTAACAGGGAGACAGATCCCTCCTCCCAGTCCAGGTTTTGTAGCAATCCTCATGTCCGGCATTTTCGTTTAAAATCATGCAGAGCACAGCAGGGTGTGTTTCAGTTGAGAGCCCGGCTTGGTGAAGCTAACACACGCCGTGTGAGCTGGGCTGGCTCTGTGTGGAGTGAACACAGGCCAAGAGTGTGAGCCTAGGAGAACCTTACACAAATCTCTGCGGTTAACGGGGTCCTAAGGTAACAAGACTTTTTGATGCAAAGAATTTGTCTATATGCACCGGCTGTGATCCGGAAGAGACTTTGACAGTGGGAAATTGGATCTATTTATGCTGCAACAATAAATAGACTGTTGGTGTGAACACGCTGCTGCCTCACTGCCTCACGTTTTTGCCCAAGCAACGCTGCTACCTCACAATATTTTTTAAAAATCACAAAATAAAAAACAAAAAGAAATATGGTATCAATGTAACTGTACTAACCCGAAGAATAAAGACGTCTTATCAATTTTACCACACAATGAACTACATAAAAAATAATTCCCATCTTGCTGGTTTTTTATCACTCTGCCTCCCGAAAAAAAAGGAATAGAAAGCAATCAAAAAATGGTATGTGTCTGAAAATGGAAGCAAAACAAACAGCACCCGCAAAAAAATAGCTCTCACATTACTCTCTTGCCAGAGATATAGACAACTTATAGTTCTCAAAATATGTCAATGAAAAACTTATTTCTGAAAAAAAGTGTTTTTACGTAATGCAAAAACATTAAAAAACTGATAATAATCTCGTATCACTGGAATCGCACTGGTCTGAAGAATAAAGCCGTCTAATCACTTTTAATCATCCACGGTTAAAGTCTTAAAACATAAAATTATTTTTTGACCTGTTGTTGATTTTTTCATTTTGTCTCCCAAAGATTGCAGTAAGGCTTAGCTCACATTTATCCTGCGCTCTACACTGAGTGCTTATACAGGGGTTTTGTCAAACAGAATTTTGCACAAACTTCACCGACTGTCATGGCAGCGTCAGGCTCTGTTCAGATTGCAGGTTCTGGCACTCTGTCCGATCATTTCTCTGGTGTTTGGGATCAACACAGGCAGACTCGGGCACGACCTGCTCTTTGCTGATTCATAAGCAGGCTAGCAACAGTTAATCTGTGCTGGTCTGCTTGCTCCTTTGATAAAATATTGTTGGGAGACCTATCACATCTGCTCCTCTCTTATTTATGTTGGTTGAATACTTCCACCAATGCCAGCTATAGTTTGTTCTATGTTGGTCTGTGAGGTGTGGTGTCCTAGACTAAAGGCCCCATTACACGCAACGATGTATCTAACGATATATCGCTGGGGTCACGGATTCCGTGACGCACATCCGGCATCGTTAGCGACGTTGTTGCGTGTGACACCAACGAACTGCCGTTAACGATCAAAAATACTCACCTTATAGTTGATCGTTGACACATCGTTCATTTTCAAAAAATCGTTGATTGTTGAAGACGCAGGTTGTTCGTCGTTCCCGTGGCAGCACACATCGCTACATGTGACACCTCGGGAACGACGAACTACAGCTTACCTGCGGCCGCCGGCAATGAGGAAGGAAGGAGGTGGGCGGGATATTACGGCCGCTCATCTCCGCCCCTCTGCTTCTATTGGGCGGCCGCTTAGTGATGCCGCACAAACCGCCGCCTTAGAAAGGAGGCGGTTCGCCGGCAACAGCGACGTCGCTAGGCAGGTAAGTCCGTGTGATGGCTCCTAACGATTTTCTGCGCCACGGGCAGCGATTTGCCCGTGACCCACAAACAACGGGGGCGGGTACGCTCGCTAGCTATATCGCTAGCATAATCGCTGCGTGACTGGGCCTTTACTTGTAAAGCTGTGCTTTTTGCTTGCTGCAGTTGTGGAGTTTAACCCTGTTGTTTTGTAGCTTTCATTCTGCTGCTCTTATTTTTCATCCTAAATTTCTTATTATCTTTGCCTTTGTGTGCTCGTGCTGTGTGACTCAGTTTTGGTGTTCCCTTGTCTGTCTTTTTCTGTAGGTTTCATCACACTCCTGTCCCATCCTTCCTTGGAAGGAGAGGGAGGGGGAATCAGATCAGGACTGGTCAGGAGCAGGGCCAAGAATAAGACTTAGGTATCTCCACTATCAGGAGTATCCCTGAAATTAATGACAGCATAAGGCACCTAGCTTGAGGGACAAATTAAGGCTGAGACTACACAATCATTAATGCGAGTGAATCGCATGACACTCTGCTCCCACTCTGCTGAAGTGTAAACTGAGTGTCATGCGAGTGTCATGCCAATCTCCCCATCTCCTCCTCTATCAGCTGATGCAATTCTTGCACTGCACTCGTATTACAAAGAAGAGGAAAGAGTTCTGCCCAGCGCAAGAAGGAGGAATACGTCAGTAAATTTCCAGGTGCTTTATTCTTCTTGGTTTCCAATAAAAACGGTCATATAAACATATGAACAGTTAAGACATGATCCTCCATGGATATTGACACAACAGCGACGCGTTTCGGCTACTGGAGTGTATCCTTTGTCTTGACAAAGGCTACACTCCAGTAGCCGAAACGTGTCGCTGTTGTGTCAATATCCATGGAGGATCATGTCTTAACTGTTCATATGTTTATATGACCGTTTTTATTGGAAACCAAGCAGAATAAAGCACCTGGAAATTTACTGACGTATTCCTCCTTCTTGCGCTGGGCAGAACTCTTTCCTCTTCATTATACACAGGTAACAGCACCTGCAGCCCGAGCAGCAGAAAGAAATCTGAGCACATGGAATGGGTGAGCTGAAAGTTTCTCTTTTTGGCACTCGTATTACAAGCCTATAATGTGAGTGCAATGCGAGGTTTCTCTCTCACCCACAGACTTGTATGGGTGCGAGTGAAAACGAATCGGATTGCACCTGCAGCATGCTGTGATAGTTTTCTCAGGCCGATTAGGGCTGAGAAAAATATTGCTCATGGGAGCAGCCCCTTAAAGTAACATGAGTGATTTTTTTATCGCATTCCACTCTCTCCATTTTTCACACCGTGGGTGCTTACCCTAAGAACTGCGGTTCCCCGCTATCCAAAAATGATCATGACAGGTTTCCGTGTAAATCTCTGAAATACGTGATTGCTATGAAACCAGTGATAGAAGATTCCCTGTAATGAGGCAGAGGGAGTTATTTTGGTTATCTCTGGTCTATGATCCGATGGTGTCCATCTTTTTAAGCATGCATTAAAACGTGGTAAACCATGTTTTGTTCACCTCTGCAAAAGTGCACAGCACTGAACATGTGCCAGACAGAATATAAAGTAAATCTTCTGCCTTATTATAGTGAATGGATCCCTCAGTGGCTTCATTTGATTTATGTCAATCAGAGTTTTAAATGGAAAACCCTATGTAAGTGTCAAGTGTAGACCACAAGATAAATGTGGTCCAAACTGTTATGTAAAATATTCCCAATAAAAGCTTCACATCAGTCCACAAAAAAGCAAGTCTCCACTCAGGTCTGTCAGTTGTCAATGGAAATATAGGGGGCTTCCAATTTACTCCTAACACAAAGGGTATGGAAAATCGCTATGGCTCCTCATCCCCCAAGAGAAATCCAGCTAATTCTGAACTCCCAAATCTAAATGCCCTTGTCCTTTCTGAGCCCAACAGTGTGCATGTATCACATTCACTGTTCTTATGTCTGCCATTTCAGTACTGATGAGAGCCTGCTTAATGTATGGGGTATGTGTCTCCAGAAGCATGAGCTAGGCACTACGTATGGGTACTACAATGTTCAGGCACTACAATGGCAGATATGCAATTTTCACTCAGCAACATCCACAGCAGTTAGTTTCTGGAAAACACCTATAGAATCAAAATAGGCAGAAGGGTGTAATTTCCAAAACAGGGTCACTTGAGGAGCCATTGTGCTCTTCTGGCACTTAAAGGGAAGGTATCGCGGTTTTTTATTTTTGTATTAAAAATAGTGAATATGAAATCAAGTATTTCTAATACAAAATGAAAATCGCAGCTTATTTAGTTTTTATGTAATTCTTATTTTACTGGAGGCACTGGGGGCTGCCATGCTGGATTTGCTGTCTGTGTAACGAGTCTAACGACAGTAACTCCTTCCTTTATGGCAGCCCTTGTGCATAGACTCTGATAGTCAGGCTCCAACCCCATGAAGTACGTTACAGTGGGCGTCTGCTTTGACCTGGACGTGCCCCCTGGGCTGTCCAGGACACCGCAGAGGGAGGAGTTCAGCGCCATTATTGTGGAGCTCACAGCGTGTGCTGTTTGCTCCACTTTACCCCTGTCACCTGCCGGGATGTGTGAGTGCGGGCCGCCTACTCTCCCCCCCTCCCTTCGTTACTGTCTCCAATGACATCCCATCCCTCCGTCCTCCCCAGCCCCTGCTCTGCCCCAGCTACTGACGCCGCCCCTCCCCCCCGCCGTTACTGTCTCCAATGACACCCTGCTCCCTCCATTCTCCCAAGTCCCCGCTCTGCCCCCCGCTGCTGTGTGTGTGTGTGTGTGTATAGCACAAGGTCCCCATCAGGGGTGATTGTGTGTGTGTGTGTGTGTGTGTGTGAGTGTGTGTGTGTGTGTGTGTGTGTGTGTGTGCGCGTGTGCGTGCGTGTGCGTGCGTGTGTGTATATAGTACAAGGTCCCCATCAGGGGTGATTGTGTGTGTGTGTAGCACAAGGTCCCCATCAGGGGTGATTGTGTGTGTGTATGTGTGTGTGTGTGTGGCACAAGGACCCCATCAGGGGTGATTGTGTGTGTGTGTGGCACAAGGTCCCCATCAGGGGTGATTGTGTGTGTATGGCACAAGGTCCCCATCAGGGGTGATTGTGTGTGTGTGTGTGTGTGTGGCACAAGGTCCCCATCAGGGGTGATTGTGTGTGTGTGGCACAAGGTCCCCATCAGGGGTGATTGTGTGTGTATGGCACAAGGTCCCCATCAGGAGTGATTGTGTGTGTGTGGCACAAGGTCCCCGTCAGGGGTGATTGTGTGTGTGGCACAAGGTCCCCATCAGGGGTGATTGTGTGTGTGTGTGTGTGTGCGCGCACCCCAATGCATGTGAGTACCTGTGTGCGTACCGGTGATACTGTCTGCTGAGCTGTGTATCTAATCCTATCCTGTGTGATACTGTCTGCAGGGCTGTGTATCTAATCCTATCGTGTAATACTGTCTGCAGGGCTGTGTATCGAATCCTATGCTGTGTGATGCTGTGTGCTGAGCCGTGTATCCAATCCTATCCTGTGTGATACTGTCTGCACGGATGTGTATCTAATACTCTCCTGTGTGATACTGTCTGCTGAGCTGTGTATCTAATCCTATACTGTGTGATGTCTGCAAAGCTGTGTATGTAATCCTCTGCTGTGTAATACTGTCTGCAGGGCTGTGTATCTAATCCTATCCTGTGTGATACTGTCTGCTGAGCTGTGTATCTAATCCTATCGTGTAATACTGTCTGCAGGGCTGTGTATCGAATCCTATGTTGTGTGATGCTGTGTGCTGAGCCGTGTATCCAATCCTATCCTGTGTGATACTGTCTGCACGGCTGTGTATCTAATACTCTCCTGTGTGATACTGTCTGCTGAGCTGTGTATCTAATCCTATACTGTGTGATGTCTGCAAAGCTGTGTATGTAATCCTCTGCTGTGTAATACTGTCTGCAGGGCTGTGTATCTAATCCTATCCTGTGTGATACTGTCTGCTGAGTTGTGTATCTAATCCTATCGTGTAATACTGTCTGCAGGGCTGTGTATCTAATCCCAGCGTGTAATACTGTCTGCAGGGCTGTGTATCTAATCCTACGTTGTGTGATACTGTCTGCTGAGCTGTGTATCTAATCCTATCCTGTGTGATACTGTGTGCTGAGCCGTGTATATAATCCTATGTTGTGTGATACTGTCTGCACGGCTGTTTATCTAATCCTCTCCTGTGTGATACTGTCTGCAGGGCTGTGTATCTAAAGCCTCTCCTGTGTGATACTGTCTGCTGAGCTGTGTATCTAATCCTATCCTGTGTGATGTCTGCAAAGCTGTGTATGTAATCCTCTGCTGTGTAATACTGTCTGCAGGGCTGTGTATCTAATCCTCTCCTGTGTGATACTGTCTGCTGAGCTGTGTATCTAATCCTATCGTGTAATACTGTCTGCAGGGCTGTGTATCTAATCCCAGCGTGTAATACTGTCTGCAGGGCTGTGTATCTAATCCTACGTTGTGTGATACTGTCTGCTGAGCTGTGTATCTAATCCTATCCTGTGTGATACTGTGTGCTGAGCCGTGTATATAATCCTATGTTGTGTGATACTGTCTGCACGGCTGTTTATCTAATCCTCTCCTGTGTGATACTGTCTGCAGGGCTGTGTATCTAAAGCCTCTCCTGTGTGATACTGTCTGCTGAGCTGTGTATCTAATCCTATCCTGTGTGACGTCTGCAAAGCTGTGTATCTAATCCTCTGCTGTGTGATACTGTCTGCAGGACTGTGTATCTAATCCTATCGTGTGATACTGTCTGCTGAGCTGTGTATCTAATCCTATCGTGTAATACTGTCTGCAGGGCTGAGTATCTAATCCTATCCTGTGTGATACTGTCTGCTGAGCTGTGTATCTAATCCTATGTTGTGTGATACTGTCTGCTGAGCTGTGTATCTAATCCTATCCTGTGTGATACTGTCTGCTGAGCTGTGTATCTAATCCTCTCCTGTGTGATACTGTCTGCTGAGCTGTGTATCTAATTCTCTCCTGTGTGATACTGTCTGCTGAGCCGTGTAGCTAATCCACTCCTGAGTGATACTGTCTGCTGAGCTGTGTATCTAATCCTATCCTGTGTGATACTGTCTGCAGGGCTGTGTATCTAATCCTATGTTGTGTGATACTGTCTGCTGAGCTGTGTATCTAATCCTCTCCTGTGTGATACTGTCTGCTGAGCCGTGTATCTAATCCTATCCTGTGTGATACTGTCTGCTGAGCTGTGTATCTAATCCTATCCTGTGTGATGTCTGCAATGCTGTGTATCTAATCCTCTGCTGTGTGATACTGTCTACAGGGCTGTGTATCTAATCCTCTCCTGTGTGATACTGTCTGCTGAGCTGTGTATCTAATCCTATTGTGTAATACTGTCTGCAGGGCTGTGTATCTAATCCTATGTTGTGTGATACTGTCTGCAGGGCTGTGTATCTAATCCTATCGTGTGATACTGTCTGCTGAGCTGTGTATCTAATCCTATCGTGTAATACTGTCTGCAGGGCTGTGTATCTAATCCTATCCTGTGTGATACTGTCTGCTGAGCCGTGCATCTAATCCTATGTTGTGTGATACTGTCTGCTGAGCTGTGTATCTAATCCTATGTTGTGTGATACTGTCTGCTGAGCTGTGTATCTAATCCTATCCTGTGTGATACTGTCTGCTGAGCTGTGTATCTAATCCTATCATGTGAAACTGCCTGCAGGGCTTTGTATCTAATCCTATGTTGTGTCATACTGTCTGCTGAGCTGTGTATCTAATCCTATGTTGTGTGATACTGTCTGCTGAGCTGTGTATCTAATCCTCTCCTGTGTGATACTGTCTGCTGAGCTGTGTATCTAATCCTATGCTGTGTGATACTGTCTGCTGAGCTGTGTAACTAATCCTCTCCTGTGTGATACTGTCTGCACGGCTGTGTATCTAATCCTCTCTTGTGTGATACTGTCTGCTGAGCTGTGTATCTAATCCTATCCTGTGTGATACTGTCTGCTGAGCTGTGTATCTAATCCTGTCGTGTGATACTGTCTGCTGAGCCATGTATCTAATCCTATGTTGTGTGATACTGTCTGCACGGCTGTTTATCTAATCCTCTCCTGTGTGATACTGTCTGCAGGGCTGTGTATCTAAAGCCTCTCCTGTGTGATACTGTCTGCTGAGCTGTGTATCTAATCCTATCCTGTGTGATGTCTGCAAAGCTGTGTATCTAATCCTCTGCTGTGTGATACTGTCTGCAGGGCTGTGTATCTAATCCTCTCCTTTGTGATACTGTCTGCTGAGCTGTGTATCTAATTCTATCATGTAATACTGTCTGCAGGGCTGTGTATCTAATCCTATTGTGTAATACTGTCTGCAGGGCTGTGTATCTAATCCTATGTTGTGTGATACTGTCTGCTGAGCTGTGTATCTAATCCTATCCTGTGTGATACTGTCTGCAGAGCTGTGTATCTAATCCTATTGTGTAATACTGTCTGCAGGGCTGTGTATCTAATCCTCTCCTGTGTGATACTGTCTGCTGAGCTGTGTATCTAATCCTCTCCTGTGTGATACTGTCTGCTGAGCTGTGTATCTAATCCTATCGTGTAATACTGTCTGCAGGGCTGTGTATCTAATCCTATCGTGTAATACTGTCTGCAGGGCTGTGTATCTAATCCTATGTTGTGTGATACTGTCTCCTGAGCTGTGTATCTAATCCTATCCTGTGTGATGCTGTCTGCAGGGCTGTGTATCTAATCCTATCGTGTAATACTGTCTGCAGGGCTGTGTATCTAATCCTATGTTGTGGGATACTGTCTGCTGAGCCGTGTATCTAATCCTATCCTGTGTGATACTGTCTACTGAGCCATGTATCTAATCCTCTCCTGTGTGATACTGTCTGCTGAGCCGTGTATCTAATCCTCTCCTGTGTGATACTGTCTGCAGAGCTGTGTATCTAATCCTTTCCTGTGGGATACTGTCTGCTGAGCCGTGTATCTAATCCTCTCCTGTGTGATACTGTCTGCTGAGCTGTGTATCTAATCCTCTCCTGTGTGATACTATCTGCTGAGCTGTGTATCTAATCCTCTCCTGTGGGATACTGTCTGCTGAGCTGTGTATCTAGTCCTCTCCTGTGGGATACTGTCTGCTGAGCTGTGTATCTAATCCTATCCTGTGTGATGCTGTCTGCAGGGCTGTGTATCTAATCCTATCGTGTAATACTGTCTGCAGGGCTGTGTATCTAATCCTATTGTGTAATACTGTCTGCAGGGCTGTGTATCTAATCCTATGTTGTGTGATACTGTCTGCTGAGCTGTGTATCTAATCCTATCCTGTGTGATACTGTCTGCAGAGCTGTGTATCTAATCCTATTGTGTAATACTGTCTGCAGGGCTGTGTATCTAATCCTCTCCTGTGTGATACTGTCTGCTGAGCTGTGTATCTAATCCTCTCCTGTGTGATACTGTCTGCTGAGCTGTGTATCTAATCCTATCGTGTAATACTGTCTGCAGGGCTGTGTATCTAATCCTATCGTGTAATACTGTCTGCAGGGCTGTGTATCTAATCCTATGTTGTGTGATACTGTCTCCTGAGCTGTGTATCTAATCCTATCCTGTGTGATGCTGTCTGCAGGGCTGTGTATCTAATCCTATCGTGTAATACTGTCTGCAGGGCTGTGTATCTAATCCTATGTTGTGGGATACTGTCTGCTGAGCCGTGTATCTAATCCTATCCTGTGTGATACTGTCTACTGAGCCATGTATCTAATCCTCTCCTGTGTGATACTGTCTGCTGAGCCGTGTATCTAATCCTCTCCTGTGTGATACTGTCTGCAGAGCTGTGTATCTAATCCTTTCCTGTGGGATACTGTCTGCTGAGCCGTGTATCTAATCCTCTCCTGTGTGATACTGTCTGCTGAGCTGTGTATCTAATCCTCTCCTGTGTGATACTATCTGCTGAGCTGTGTATCTAATCCTCTCCTGTGGGATACTGTCTGCTGAGCTGTGTATCTAGTCCTCTCCTGTGGGATACTGTCTGCTGAGCTGTGTATCTAATCCTATCCTGTGTGATGCTGTCTGCAGGGCTGTGTATCTAATCCTATCGTGTAATACTGTCTGCAGGGCTGTGTATCTAATCCTATGTTGTGGGATACTGTCTGCTGAGCCGTGTATCTAATCCTATCCTGTGTGATACTGTCTGCTGAGCCATGTATCTAATCCTCTCCTGTGTGATACTGTCTGCAGAGCTGTGTATCTAATCCTCTCCTGTGGGATACTGTCTGCTGAGCCGTGTATCTAATCCACTCCTGTGTGATACTGTCTGCTGAGCTGTGTATCTAATCCTCTCCTGTGTGATACTGTCTGCTGAGCTGTGTATCTAATCCTCTCCTGTGTGATACTGTCTGCTGAGCTGTATCTAAGGCTAGGTTCGCACACTGCGTCTTTTTGACGCTGCGTTTTTGTGCGTTTTTGGCCGCTAAAAATGCACAAAAACGCACCTGCGTCGAAAAAACGCATCAAAAATCGCATGCATTTTTGCTGCGATTTGGTGCGTTTTTGGCTGCGTTTTGCTGCGTCTTTGATCTCTGCGTTTTGCTGCGTTTTTCCAATGCATTGCATGGGGGGAAAACGCAGAAAAACGCAGGAAAGAACTGACATGTCCATTTTTTTTTTAACTCAAAAACGCAGGTAAAAAAACAGATGTGTGCGGACAGCAAAAATGAAAACTCATAGACTTTGCTGGGGAAGCAAAGTCCTGCAGTTTTGAGGCCAAAAACGCACCCGAAAAACGCGCAAAAACGCCGCGAAAAACGCACTGTGCGCACATAGCCTAATTCTCTCCTGTGTGATACTCCAGCTGTCCTTGGTGACACTTTACATTTCTGGTCACCAGGAAAATGGCTGTGCATTGTGTCCTTACATGTCATTCCCTGTTATCTGTTGTAAACACTCAGATTAGGAGGGGGGGGGCGTGCCATCACACACAGGAGAGCAGACTCCGCCCACTTTACGGCAGGCTGTAATCTGAGCTTTTTATACAGTGGAATTTCTGTAGGATTTCAGAAGCTGCTCCCCCTAGTGTTTAACAGTGGAAAATATCAAACTTTTTAATTTTTTTTTTTATATTTTGCACAATTAAAAACAAATAATAATATTTAAACAAAACATTTAAACATTATTACTTTACGTTTTTTCAGTTATTATTTTTTTTTTTTTTTTTTACGATACCTTCCCTTTAAGGGCCCTGTATATGGAGTGCACAAGCTATTCTACTATAATTTGTTCTCCAAGAGTCAAATCACGCACCTTCCCTCCTGAGTCTTGCCGTGTGGCTAAGCAGTATTGTACAACCATAAATGGGGTATTGCCACATTCAGCAAACAGTGTGACAAATTTGAGTACCATATTAACCCATTTCCCCATTTAAAAATGTAAATTAAGGGACAAAAACAAAATGTAATTATTTTATCTTCACTGCTCAATTGTATAAATTTCTATGACACAACCATAATGTCAATATGATCACTGCACCCTTAGATGAATTTGTTGGGGGAAGTGTAGTTTGTAAATGCAGTCAATTTACACAATAACATGGTGCTCCTTCCATTCTGAGCTTTACACCGTGCCTGAAATGTATTTACTGATTACATGTAGGGTTTTGGCGCACCCAGAAGAAATTGCACAACAAACTGTGAGGTAAAATGTTTCCTATTAGCCCTTATAAAAGTTAAAAACTTGAGGCTAAAACAACAATTAAGTGGCGAATATGCAATTCTTCTTTCTTTACTGCCTAAGGCCTCTGCCACACTCACGTTTAAAAAACGTACGTGTTATGTAGTCCGTTTTTTGTGTCCGTGTTCCGTATTTTGTGTCCGTTTTTCCCCTCCGTGTAGTGTCCGTATGCATATCGTGTGTCATACGTGTGTACGTGTGTGCGTTTTTCTGTGCGTGACATACGTCAGTGTATGTTCCGTGAGCAATCTGTATTTTGTGCGTGTTTCACATGTTTTACACATTGAGATAATGGTGATTACTTGGAATTAAATGACACATAGGTGTATGTGATTAGGACACAAATATAAGTTACCTATAAACTGTTTTCTGCTTGCATTCTGCCTTGGAGCACCTATGTGTTTTGACAATTTTTTTGCAATGCTATTATCCTTAGTTATTTTATGTTGGATAATATCTCGTCGTTTTGGGGTTAGACGGCACATGTTGCAATATGATAATTTTAGAAGAAACAGATTGTGGGTGCATCCAGGGCCGTATTTACCATTAGGTACCCGTGGTCCGGTGCCTAGGGCGGCAGGTTGTGAGGGGCGGCACCTTCTGGCAGCAAAAAAAAAAATAAAATTTTTTTCTTTTTTACTTTACATTTTTTTTTCTGCGGCCGCCGAGCACAGGGAGCTGATTGACCCCGGAACTGCCGGCGCCTGCACTTCCGGGGTCACAGGCGCGCGCCAATCAGCTCCTTCCTCTGTGCTGTGTCCACTGCTGTGTGGACGTCACATGCAGAGCTCACAGCAGGATGCCGCAGAGGACGCCATGATGGAAGCCGGTGTCAGAAGAGGATACTCACGTGAGCCAGGAAGATGGCGGCGGGCACTGGAGCAGGTAAGTGGATTCATAAGGAGCGTGGGAGTGTCTCTAATGCAGACCGGAGATCTGCGCATGCGGGGGGGGGGAAAGACGGCAAAGGCTGATACTGGAGGGAGGCAGAGGCTGAGACTGGGGGGAGGCTGGAGGGAGGCAGAGGCTGAGACTGGGAGGAGGCTGGAGGGAGGCAGAGGCTGAGACTGGGGGGAGGCTTGAGGGAGGCAGAGGCTGAGACTGGAGGGAGGCAGAGGCTGAGACTGGGGGGAGGCTGGAGGGAGGCAGAGGCTGAGACTGGAGGGAGGCAGAGGCTGAGACTGGGGGGAGGCTGGAGGGAGGCAGAGGCTGAGACTGGAGGGAGGCAGAGGCAGAGACTGGGGGGAGGCTGGAGGGAGGCAGAGGCAGAGACTGGGGGGAGGCTGGCGGGAGGCAGAGGCTGAGACTGGGAGGAGGCAGAGGCTGAGACTGGGGGGAGGCTGGAGGGAGGCAGAGGCTGAGACTGGAGGGAGCCAGAGGCTGAGACTGTGGGGAGGCTGGAGGGAGGCAGAGGCTGAGACTGGGGGGAGGCTGGAGGGAGGCAGAGGCAGAGACTGGGGGGAGGCTGGAGGGAGGCAGAGGCTGAGACTTGGGGGAGGCTGGAGAGAGGCAGAGGCTGAGACTGTAGGGAGGCTGGAGGGAGGCAGAGGCAGAGACTGGGGGGAGGCTGGAGGGAGGCAGAGGCTGAGACTGGGGGGAGGCTGGAGGGAGGCAGAGGCTGAGACTGGGGGGAGGCTGGAGGGAGGCAGAGGCAGAGACTGGGGGGAGGCTGGAGGGAGGCAGAGGCTGAGACTTGGGGGAGGCTGGAGAGAGGCAGAGGCCGAGACTGGAGGGAGGCTGGAGGGAGGCAGAGGCAGAGACTGGGGGGAGGCTGGAGGAAGGCAGAGGCAGAGACTGGGGCAGGCTAGGGCTCGGGGGAGGCAAAGGCTGAGACTGGGGGAGAGAGGCTGATGCTGAGGGAAGATAGAGGCTGATGCTGGGGGAGAGAAGCTGATGCTGGGGGAGTGGGAGAGAGGGGCTAATGCTAGAGACAGAGGACAAGGGATGAGGGATAGTGCAATGACAAAATCGATTGGGTGGGGGGAGTGTAAGGACTCAGAATAAGAAGGGGGCAGCATTGGGAGCTCATTATGAAGAAGGGGCAGCATGTGTGGGATCAGTATGGAGTGGAGCAATGTAGGAGAGTCAATATCAAGAGTGGGGTAGTGTGTGTGTGGGGGGTCTCAGCATAAGCGTTAGTGTGGGGGTCTTAGCATGAGTGGGGCAACATGAAGGTCTCATTATGGAAAAGAGGAAGGCAGCATTAGGAGTTCATGGAGAGGGACAGCATGCATGGGACATTGTGAGAAGGGGGCAGCATGCATGGGACACTGAGGAGGGGGCAGCATGCATGGGACACTGTGAGGAGGGGGCAGCATGCATGGGACACTGTGAGGAGGGGGCAGCATGCATGGGACACTGTGAGGAGGGGGCAGCATGCATGGGACATTGTGAGGAGGGAGCAGCATGCATGGGACATTGTGAGGAGGGGGCATCAAGCATGAGACATTGTGAGGAGGGAGCAGCATGCATGGGACATTGTGAGGAGGGAGCAGCATGCATGGGACATTGTGAGGCGGGAGCAGCATGCATGGGACATTGTGAGGAGGGAGCATCAAGCATGAGACATTGTGAGGAGGGAGCAGCATGCATGGGACATTGTGAGGAGGGAGCAGCATGCATGGGACATTGTGAGGCGGGAGCAGCATGCATGAGACATTGTGAGGAGGGAGCAGCATGCATGAGACATTGTGAGGAGGGAGCAGCATGCATGGGACATTGTGAGGAGGGAACAGCATGCATGGGACATTGTGAGGAGGGAGCAGCATGCATGAGACATTGTGAGGAGGGGGCAGCATGCATGAGACATTGAGGAGGGGGCAGCATGCATGGGACACTGTGAGGAGGGGGCAGCATGCATGGGACACTGTGAGGAGGGGGCAGCATGCATGGGACACTGTGAGGAGGGGGCAGCATGCATGGGACATTGTGAGGAGGGAGCAGCATGCATGGGACATTGTGAGGAGGGGGCATCAAGCATGAGACATTGTGAGGAGGGAGCAGCATGCATGGGACATTGTGAGGAGGGAGCAGCATGCATGGGACATTGTGAGGCGGGAGCAGCATGCATGGGACATTGTGAGGAGGGAGCATCAAGCATGAGACATTGTGAGGAGGGAGCAGCATGCATGGGACATTGTGAGGAGGGAGCAGCATGCATGGGACATTGTGAGGCGGGAGCAGCATGCATGAGACATTGTGAGGAGGGAGCAGCATGCATGAGACATTGTGAGGAGGGAGCAGCATGCATGGGACATTGTGAGGAGGGAACAGCATGCATGGGACATTGTGAGGAGGGAGCAGCATGCATGAGACATTGTGAGGAGGGGGCAGCATGCATGAGACATTGTGAGGAGGGAGCAGCATGCATGGGACATTGTGAGGAGGTAGCAGCATGCATGGGACATTGTGAGGAGGGAGCAGCATGCATGGGACATTGTGTGGCGGGAGCAGCATGCATGAGACATTGTGAGGAGGGAGCAGCATGCATGGAACATTGTGAGGAGGGGGCAGCATGCATGGGACATTGTGAGGAGGGAGCAGCATGCATGGGACATTGTGAAGTGGGAGTAGCATGCATGGGACATTGTGAAGAGGGGGCAGCATGCATGGGACATTGTGAGGAGGGGGCAGCATGCATGGGACATTGTGAGGAGGGGGCAGCATGCATGGGACATTGTGAGGAGGGGGCAGCATGCATGGGACACTGTGAGGAGGGGGCAGCATGCATGGGACATTGTCCTCACATAATGCTGCTCCCTCCTCACAATGTACAGATCATATTTCATAATCGAGGAAGGTGTGGTGGATATACAGTAGTTTATAAGGGAGGGCAGAGTGGTGTTTTAGTTTATTAGGGGCAGTGTCACAGTCACAGTATATAAGTGGGGACGGTGTGGTGGGAATATTTTATACTCATGCTATGTTTTGATGTGCCTGTGGTGATTCCCATTGGGGGGGGGGGGTTAGTGCCCTTCATTTCTCATTGATACTTTTTAAAGTGTTTTACAGAGTAGATCTGCCTTAAACAGATGTCGTGTGCGAAAACTCAGTTTTACGTTGTCACTAAGGGGCGCGACCACTTAAAGTGCCTAGGGCAGCATGAAGGCAAAATACAGCCCTGGGTGCATCCACTAATCATGATGCGACCTATGCATGGTCATTTCCATACGTTATTTTTGGAGTTACGGCATTACCCTGATAAGTTTTTTTCATACTGCCGTTTGACTGTGGAGAGTTTTGATTACCTACTAAATATTTTACGACCTCATTTGCAACACCAGGACACTTGGATGCGGCTTTCCATTTCCCCAGAGGAGAGATTCATGGTGACTCTGAGGTAAATTTATTTATTTTTTTTAAATGTTTTATGTTTCACATTTTAATGTGTAATTGATATTTCTTGATGTAATCTCTCTTCATACTAATTTTTTTTTTTGTTTTGTTTGCCTTTCTTAAAACAACATATTGATACTTTAAAATCATTGTTTTGTTTTTTTTCTTAGATTCTTGGTGACTGGTCAATCTTTTAGTGCTTTACATTTTGATTTTTTGTTGGGGAGATCAACAATTGCCGTCATAGTACGTCACACATGCGACATGATATGGCAACATTTAAAAGAACAAATGATGCCTCAGCCAAACAGCCAAGCCTGGTTGAAAATATCTAAGGGCTTCAAGGACTCTGTTGACTTTCCTAACTGCATAGGAGCTTTGGATGGCAAGCATTTCAGAGTTAAAAAGCCACCAAACTCTGGTTCCCGTTATTTCAATTTTCATAAGTTTGTTTCGGTTGTTATTTTGGCATTGTTTGACACAGAATACCGTTTTATTTATGCTGACATTGGGGCCTATGGTAGTGCCTCAGATGCCCGTATTTTCCGTTCTTCAAGATTAGCCCAACGGCTGCAAGAAAATTCATTATTGATCCCCCCCCCCCCCAGTTGCCCTACCTGGTACATCTGGACCGTTGGCACCATATGTCATGGTAGCAGATGCAGGATTTGCATTATCCAAACATGTTATGCGACCATATCCAAGGAGATCCATTGATGACAGGAAACAGTACTTTAATTATCGCCTAACAAAAGCAAGACGTTATGTGGAGTGTGCATTTGGTATATTATCTAACAAATGGCGCATTTATCAGACAACTATTCAGTTGCAGCCAAACTCTGTCAAATCTGTCATCAAGGCTACCATAGTGCTTCACAATTTCTGTCGGATACATGAAGGAGGACCTTATGTTGATGATGAATTTCAGATAAACCATGATGTTAATCCAACAGGTGAACCTATGTCTCATAATTCTGTGACATCGGGTTTACAAATTAGAAATTTATTTACTGATTACTTTAATTGTTTTGATGCTAATAATAATAATGTTTGTTAATTTTTTCATGCCAATTTTGGATTGACAATGTAGTCATTTTCACCTATACGAAAATGTTTACTTTGTTTAAAAATTCAAAGAGCTTAAAGATTACTTGTATTAAAGTGAAAAACCGTTAATCCACAACTTACATTTCTGTTAACAACATGGAGTTCTGAATGTTGTATGTATGTGTTTGTAATTTTCTGTGATAGTATCATGACATGAAATTTTTTTTTTTGTTTTTAACATTACAAAATTACTAATGTTAAGCGTCTATGCAAAGAATGCAATATTATATATACATGAAAAAAAGAAACTGAATATTTTGTTTGAAATCATAGTTTTTTAATAATAATATGCCTATTATTCAAAAAAGTAATGATGTTAATTATTTATTTAGAAATAAAAACGGTTTATTGCTAGTCTTAAAGAATCTTTAACCAAATAATAATATTGTTTCTTTCTAATAAAATTGTTCATATACTTTACATAAAATATTAAACTTGCAAACATTTTTGCATTGATTACTATGTCGAAGAATTAGAGAACTTAAATAAGTATGTTGGTCTCATGTTGGACATTTAAATAGACATAATCATTTTAAACTTTGGTTTTAGAATATAAGAAATCATCTAACAATCACATTTTTTTATTAGAAATGTGTTCCCAAAAAATGAAACATATACATGTCACTCAACATATATGTCGGCACAAAAGATAATCACACATGCTTTTTTTTTTGGGTCAAGACTCTGACTTTCAAACATTTTGTAAAACACAATGTTTGGGGGTTTTTTTTGGCATTTATCTTTTTTTTGGATAAATGTAAAAAAAAAAAAAATTGTGTCTCATAAGTCTACCAGATCTTTTAGGGAAGTAACCTGAGTGTTGCTGAGTATGTTGTTTTGGGTTGCCTCAGAAATTGTATTTTCAGGAATGGAAGCAGTTTTTTGCTGCACAACATTCCTATTACTTGGGCCCGTTTCACACGTCAGTGAAAAACAGTGACGTGTTTCACTGGCATGTAAAACACGCACATGTCCCTGCGTGTGCCGTGAATCACGGCACACGTGGGTTGTCTAAGTGCAATCCGGGCTCCGTTCTCCGTGGCCCGTGATTGCACTTAGAGATTAACTCACCTGTGCCCGATCCTGCTCTCTGTGGTGCTGAATCCTCCCGCGGTGCAGCATCCAGCCGGCGGTGACCCCTGCAGCAGCTGCTTCCGGGTCGGCTGTGTCGCGCATAATGAATATGCGTGACAGTAATCAGCTGGCTTAGAAGCAGCAGGGAGGACGGGCTGCAGAGAGCGCGGCTGAAGCCGGGTGAGTTAAAATGTTTATTATTTTAAATGCACGTTTTTTTCTGGCACGTGTTTCACGGACCACACCACTGCGTGGTCCGTGGAACATCAGTGATGCCAGAAAAAAATGGACATGTCTCCGTGCGGCAATCACGCAGACGCGGGTACGCCGCACGGAGACACATGCAGTGAAAAATCACTGACGTGTGAGCAGACCCATTCATTATAATGGGTCTGCGTATGTCAGTGATTCTGGTACATTTAAAAAAAAAGCACAAACGTACCAGAATCACTGACGTGTGAAAGGGGCCTAACTACAGTAGTGTGTGGAACAGTCTGTTGCATGCTTGTTTGGACCAACACATTGTCTGTTGTTGAGTACACCTGTGGGTCTACATGGGTAAGTGGGTATTGTGTGTGTGTATGTTGTTGACCTTGAGGATAGTGGACTGATGTTTGTAAGTGTGGTGTGGGAAACATAGTTGAGATTGGATAATGTGGCATCATGAATGATTGTGGGTACGCTGAACCAGCAAACAAGTTAGGTAAAGCACCTATATTTGTGGGTTGTGTAAAGTAACTAGTACTTGGAGTTGGTTGTAAATTCATATAGTTTATGGGTTGCTGTGAAGTTGAACTTTGTACAGTGCTTAAGGTGCCAGTATTGGTTGAAACATACCCTTGTCTAATTGGTGTTGGGAATACCGTACTTGAAGCAATAGAAGGTGGAGCAGATTGTTGTAATACTGGATTAGTGACAAGTACGGTTGGCATTGTTGTTTGTGTAGAATTGTTATTTTGATTGTCTGTTGTGTTTGTGACTGTATGTTGTTGCATAATGATACGCCAATTTTCTATGGCTTCATAAACTCTCACCGGTTCCTGTTCTGCCTGACTAGCTGAAAGGAGTGTCAGCATAGCAGTACGTACACGTTCCTGCCTATCTGATGCAATTTTGGTTAAGCTAGTAGATAAAGACCGACAAAAACGCTCGGCATCTGTTTCTGGAATTAAAGTGTTCATTATGTGAATTATGCGGGTGTCAATAATTTCCGGTAAGGATCTAATTTCCTCAGGTCTGCGGATTCTTCTTGCACGGAGAGGTTGTGGTGCAAAACGTGGAAGTACGTTTGTTTGTATTGATTGGGTTGCTGGTGTGGTGGTTTGTTGTGTTGATGACCCTTGGGTGTTGTTTTGTGCACTCTCTGTTCCACCCTCATTTAACTCAGTTGCTGCTGCTGCATCTTGTTGAATCTCTTGATTTTCACTGTCTTCTCTGCCAGGTTCTTGTTCTGATGCAGAGGTGGCTGTAGCAGAGGGACCTGCTGTTGGTTGTTCATCAGAATTGTCTAGATTATCCTCCGTTCTATATTTTTATGGTTCAAAATAGATAAAAGATTATAATAATTAAAATCATATTTTAAAAATTAAATTCTTCTAAAAATGAAAATAAAATTTTGAAAAAAAGAAAACAAAAAAAAAGTAAAAACATAAAAAAAAAATACAAAATTTAAAAAAAACTTACTGTGTTACTTCTAAGATGGGTGCTAGGAAGCTTATTTGTTCATAGTAAACATATCTGCGTTTGCGGCCTAGGCTGGATGAGGATGGTATAGGGTTGTACTCCCTTCGGTACTGATCATGTGCCGAACGCCAACGCCTTTTTACCAAGTCAACTGTTGATTAAAAATAATTATGTAATTTTCAACATTTAGCATAATTTTGCACACATTAATGATAATAATGTTTTGAAAATGTAAAAAAAAATTTAAAAAAAATAAATGTGTACTAATACATTATAGGTAAATACATTATTAAAGATATTATTCACTAAAAAGCATTTACAACCATTCACACATACAAAAACACTATTTCTCTACAATGATATTGCAAGTAATTGTGATATATATTTTAAAAAGGTTTATTTGTTTTAAAAAACCATTAATTTTGCCAAAATATTTAAAAATATTATTTTACAATATATAACATAAAATTTAAATGTTTAAAAAAAAATATAAAAATCTACTTCAAGCAGAATTTAACAAACATGCTTGTACATTTGGATAAAAAAATGATACTAATAAAACATGGAATTTTAATTCACATGACAGTTTTATCGGTTAATTCATTAACTGCATGAAAAATTCTAAATAATATTACAAATAAAATTAACCTTTTAATTTGTGTAACTTTGCAAATTTATGCAAAAGTTAAAAAAATTTATCATTTTAAAACTAAATAGATTATTACATATAAAAAATTTTCACAAAGTTATTTTTAAAAAATATTTAGACTAAAATAACATAACATTCACACTTTAAAAAATAATAAAATATATAAAAATGACAAAAAAAAAAAAATTACAACACTTACCATATTTAGCACGCTTTGAAGGCGAACATCTATCCCATGCATTATTGGGGTACACTTCCTCAGCAACTTGAAGCCAATGGCGGTCAACTGTCAGTCTGTCATGGTAACCATCAACACGTGTATCCCATAATGGTGGGTGAGTCTCAACAGCTGCTATCAGTTTCTCCGTGTCCACCCGTGGAGCCATTATTATATTTGGAAGCAGAAATTGTGGTCAAAACCGTTCTTTAAGTACACAGAACAACAACTGTTTGCTTGCTCACTCCTTCTGCAAATGCAAAGTAAGTTTTGAGTAAAAAAAATATGTTAGCTACGCCACCTGCAAGTATTTAAAATTGTAACAACCTTGATTTTCCAAACACGGACACGGACCGCACGGATAGCATATGAAGGCCATCCGTATGACGTACATGCAAACACGGACCTATAGGATTTAATGGATCCGTGAGGACGTTATGCCGGAGGAAAACGGACATGTCAGCGCTTTTTCGGCACGGTCATACGTAGGCACGGAACGGACACACGCTCCGTGCCAAAACACTGACGTGAGGCTATTAACATTAAAAGGACTGTGTCAACATAAGCACGTGTCTCCGGTACGTGTAAAAAATGACAAACACGTACCGGAGGCACGGATGTGTGTTGCAGGCCTAATGGTGTAAAATTCTATGAGGCACATATGGTATCAACATACTCGCTGTACCCCTAGATGAATTCATTTGGTGATGTAGTTTGCAAAATGGGGTCAAGTATGGAGGGGTTCTGCTGGTCTGGCACCTCAGGGGCTCTGTCAATGTGAAATAGCACCTTCAAATCATTCCAGCAAAATCTGAAGTGCGATAAGCTTTGCACTATACCTCAAAAGTAGTTTTCAACTACATATGATATTGGTGTACACCTGAAGACTTGCGTAACAAATTATATCATTAATTCTCTCCTATTACCCTTTTGAAAATTAAAAACTTTGGGCCAAAACAACATTTTAGTGAAAAAAGTAAATTTCCTTTTACTCAGCCCAATGTTATTCAATTCTGTAAATTGTCTGTGGGTTAAACATGCTCACTATACCCTAGATGAACTCCTTAAGAGGTGCAGTTTCCACTTGTAGGGGTTTCTGCTGTTTTGGCTTGACAGGGCCTCTTCAGGTATGACATAGTATCCGCAATCCAATCCAGGCAAAGCCAAAATTTCACTCAAGAATTCAAAAGGCGCTTCTTCCTATATGAGCTCAGCCATGTGCCGACGCAGTAGTGTTCTACCATATAAGGCCTAAATCACACTTCCACATAAAAAACGTACGTGTCTCACGTTCCGTTTTTCAGGTCCGTGTTCCGTTTTTTATGGGCGTTTCTCCGGTACGTATGACATCCGTGTGATGGCATATGCTTGCCGTGTGTGCGTGTGGAATGGCTGTGTATGTGTACGTGGAATGTCCGTGTGTGATGCACAATGTCGTTAATACATGTCGGCTGACAGCAGACAGAGTTGCGCGATGAAAATGAACTCGGGTGAACTTCACCCGACTTCATTGTCATACCGCGGCTCTGTCTGGGTGTCACGTACTGTGATTAGCGGTCACCCGTGATGGAATCACCGGTGACCGCTAATCCCCTGAGTGACTGAAGTGAGCAGCGCAATTTGCGCTGCTGTCACTCAGGTTACCCGCGGCCAGCTGGAGTCCTCCCCCGAGACCGCAACTCACCTGTGACTTCATCGCTGTCACTCGGGTGACTTGCTGTCACAGGTAGAGGATCCAGCGGTGGCTGCGAGTAACCTCAGTAACAGCACAGCTGATCGCGCTACTCACCTCAGTTGCTGCGTGGAGCTGTCAGGAGCGGCGGTGTTCTTCTGCAGCTCCTGTCACCTTCATGTAGCAGAGCTGGAAGCGACGCGGGACCTCCGTGGATTACGCCGGACATGGATGGGTTTTTGGGGCTTAATAAAGTGGTGAACAAGGGTATTTGCTAGTGTTTTTTATTGCAAATAAAGGATTTTTCGTTGAGTGTGTTTATTAACTTTAAATTACAGGTTAATCATTGGGGGTGTCTCATAAATGCCTGCAATGATTAATCTAGGACTTAGTGGCAGCTATGGGTTGCTGCCATTAACTCCTTATTAGTGATGAGCGAGTACTAAAAAGCTCGGGTGCTCGAGGCTCGGGCCGAGCATCCCAAGATACTCGTGTACTCGGCCCGAGCACCGAGCCCAATGTTATCCTATGGGAGACCCGAGTATTTTTGTGAAATGACCCCCGGCAGCATGTAGAAACCCTAAAAATGTCACAAAAGTCTCAGAAGAGTGCTCAAATGACATGGCAACAGCATGGGGAAGACCCCTTGAAGCATTTATCACTCAAAAGTCACAGCTGTGAACAATTTTGTCCGCGTTTTATGCCATTTTTACGGACTCACCAGAAAACCTTCCAAAATGACACCAAAATGAATTTTCATGGCGGAAATGTTAAGGGCACATACCCAATAGTGAGATAGAGCTAATGTATGTTACTTGTTGAGATCAATACATGAAAGATTTTACGTAAAACATTGTGTGGCACGCCGATGTCCCTGAGAAGAGACGTACATAAAGGCCTCTGAGTCTAATGTGGCCATTTTGAGGAAGTGAGACTTTGTAGTATTTTCCTTTGCCAGGGCAGTCCAAAATTTTGAGGTTCACCAATGCCCCTGCATACAGACGTGCATGATGGCCTGTAAACCTGAAGTGCCCATTGTAAGGAAGTGGGTCTATTGTAGTATAGGCCTTAGGCAGGGCAGCCAAAAATTGGGAGGCTCCACGTTGTCCCTGGATAGAGACGTGCATGATGGCCTGTAAACCTGAAGTGCCCATTGTAAGGAAGTGGGTCTATTGTAGTATAGCCCTTTGGCAGGGCAGCCAAAAATTGGGAGGCTCCACGTTGTCCCTGGATAGAGACGTGCATGATGGCCTGTAAACCTGAAGTGCCCATTGTAAGGAAGTGGGTCTATTGTAGTATAGCCCTTAGGCAGGGCAGCCAAAAATTGGGAGGCTCCACGTTGTCCCTGGATAGAGACGTGCATGATGGCCTGTAAACCTGAAGTGCCCATTGTAAGGAAGTGGGTCTATTGTAGTATAGCCCTTAGGCAGGGCAGCCAAAAATTGGGAGGCTCCACGTTGTCCCTGGATAGAGACGTGCATGATGGCCTGTAAACCTGAAGTGCCCATTGTAAGGAAGTGGGTCTATTGTAGTATAGCCCTTAGGCAGGGCAGCCAAAAATTGGGAGGCTCCACGTTGTCCCTGGATAGAGACCTGTTAAGTTCTTAGTGCCTCCGTGCTTGCATTTAAAAACCGCACGTGTGTGCCTGTTGGTGGCAGCTTTCCGCTGCACTTGTGTGCGTTTTGCAAAAACTTGGATATAACGCACAAGTCTAGTGAATACACGTCAGCACAGCATTGCAAAATGCGCAAGGGCGTTGTCAACGAACAAGGAAGTGGACGTGATGGTGGTGTAGGCAGAGACCGAGGTCGTGTGCAAGCTCTAATTTCGCCACAACAAAGGGCCACATCTAGTCACTCGCACGTCCTGTCCCAAATTCTTGGGGACCGCAGCAGTACACCGCTCTTGAACCAAGACCAGTGTCAACAGGTTGTTAGTTGGATAGCGGATAATGCTTCCAGTCAGATTGGCACCACCACAAACACTCTGTCTTCCACACGGTCAAGTGTCAGTAGCCGTGATACTGCACCGCACATTTCAGAACCTGATCCTCCTTCCTACCACCAGGCCGAGTACACGTCCACGGACATTACTGATCCCACACTTGGACACTCGGAAGAGCTGTTCGTTCACGTTTCCATTCACACATTCTGGCCTCTCGCCAGCTCCTGTTGAAGTGGGCCATGACGAGATTGTATGTACAGATGCCCAAATATTTGAGCAGCCACGTTCTCATGAAGTTGGCAACGTGTCTCAACAAGGGGTGGACGATGATGAGACACAATTGTCAGGAAGTCAGGAGGAGCAGGGTGCGGAAGAGGAAGACAACGTGGTGGATGATCCAGTAACTGACCCAACCTGGCAGGAGGATATGCAGAGCGAGGACAGCAGTGCACAGGGGGAGGGAGGCGTAGCATCCCAACAGGCAGTAAGAAGCAGGGTGGTGGCCCCAGGCAGACGTCAGGCAACTGTTCCCCGGAACAACACGACACAAGGTGCCTGTACAAATGTTAGGTCTTCCCGAGTCTGGCAGTTTTTTAAGTTGGCTCCAGATGATTCTAAAAAGGCCATTTGCAACACCTGCCATGCCAGCATCAGCAGGGGTACCAAAACTAGCAGCCTGACCACCACCAGCATGATCAGGCACATGTCAGCCAAGCACCCGACTTTGTGGGAAGTACAACAGAGTCGAGGAGCAGTGCTTGCTGATGTCACTGCTACGTCTTCGCTTGTTGTGCATGCGAGCCAATCCCCTGTCCATGCTGCCCGCAAACAAGCCTCCTCCGGCCCTGCACCTGCAGTTGCCCACGCAGAAATAACACCATCATCAAGCACGTCCTTGTCCCAGCGCAGCGTTCAGTTATCCATTCAGCAAACCTTTGAACGCAGGCGCAAATACACTGCCAACGCCCCACATGCCACACTTCTAAATGCTAACATTTCGCGACTGCTTGCGCTGGAAATGTTGCCTTTTAGGCTGGTTGAGACAGAAGCATTCCGCGACCTGATGATGGCAGCTGTCCCACGTTACTCGGTCCCCAGCCGCCACTATTTCTCCCGGTGTGCCGTCCCCGCATTGCATAACCAACCACGTGTCACAAAACATCACACGTGCCCTGAACAACGCTGTTTCAGACAAAGTCCACCTAACCACAGACACGTGGACAAGTGCATGTGGGCAAGGCCGCTACATCTTGTTGACGTCACACTGGGTTAATATTGTGGAAGCTGGGACCCAGTCTGAGCGAGGGACGGAACACGTCCTTCACACACCAAGTTTTGCAGGCCCTACCTCAGTCAGGGTTTCACCCACACTCTACAGCTCCGGAATGTCATGCTCCTCAGCCTCCTCTTCCTCCTGCGCATCCTCATCCACTTTACCCTCCACACCAGTCCCAAGCTGGAAGTGTCGCGGGCGGAGGAGGGGACGCTGCGCTCTCCCACTGCTCGGGTCCGGCTGCCGCTGCTCTACGGCTGCTGCTGCTCTGTGGCTCGAGCGATAGCCGGATCCCGGGGACTTGAGCGGCGCTCATCGCCCATGAGTGAAAAGGGGTCGTTTGGGTTTTGGGGATATTGTCCGTGACGCCACCCACGGTTGTGGTGATTGTGTGGACACCACCGCTGCTCTGGACGGGGATCCCGGGAGCCTGTGACAGGGAGCAGCTTTGTTGTTATTTCTCCCCTCCGTGGGTAGGGGGGTTGGTTGTCACGGGGCCCGGTGATGGGGTAGAGATGGATGACAGGCGGGTTGCGGGGCCTGATGAGGTGCAGGGTCGCAGGGGCAGCGCTGTGCCGCACGGCACGGAGGTACTCACTCAGCCCAATGATGATGACACAGTTCACGGTAAAACAAGTGGCTGGATGGACGGGTCCCTCGGACGGCTGCGGTTGTTCCTCCCTGCAGGTTAGTGATGACTGTCTCTCCCTGCACCTAAGTTCAGTGTTGGTAGTGATGGTTTCCCACCGGTAACCCGCTCCCCGACCTGGATATGGGCCGGAGGAGCCCCTTTTGCCCACAGGCGCTGGCCCTGGGAGACGGTTGCCCTTGGCGGTGGCGGTGTCTCCCCTTCACGGTTGGACGGTTGCCTTCTATCGTGACTTGGCTGTTTGGAAACCCTGAGGTCCCCTTCACTAACGGATTTGGCAAATTCACGGCGACACCAAGCCTTGCCGGGATCCGAAAGGCCCCTGCCAATGGTGCTGGCTTCTCTTTGTATACCGGTCCGGTACGGCCGGGTCACCACCCGTCCACGGTCCTTACGGCAGACTCCAATCGGCCTCCACTGCAGACGGTCACCACATCCTGCCAACCTTGCTGTCCTGTCCGGGCCACACACCCGGACCAACTTCAGGCTCTTTGCTGTCACTTTTCTCCTCTCTACTACTTTCCTCCTTCCACTTCCTTAGCTTAACTCTCACTGCCTGTGTTTTCCCTCCTCCTTGGTGGGTGGAGACCAACTGCCTGGCTCCACCCCCTGGTGTGGACAACAGCCCCTGGGGAAGGCAACAAGGATTTTGTGTTTTGACTATGATATGCCTGCAGGGAGTGTGGGGTGTGTAAGTGTTGTGCTCTGTGGCCCCTGGCTTGTCCAGGGCGACACAGAAGCACTGCAGCACTGCCTCGGCGAAGCGGCAACAGGCTGTGCTGAAGCTAATCTGCATAGGTGACAAACCCCACAATGCAGAAGAGGTGTGGACAGCTCTGAAACAGCAGGCAGATCACTGGCTCACACCTCTGAACCTAAAGCCAGGAAAGGTCGTGTGTGACAATGGCCGGAACCTGGTGGCGGCTTTGAGGCGAGGCCAGCTGACACATGTTCCATGCGTGGCCCATGTGCTCAACCTCGTGGTTCAGCGGTTTCTAAAGTCATAACCAGAGCTGTCTGATCTGCTGGTAAAAGTTCGCCGCCTGTCTGCACATTTTCGAAAGTCACCTACTGCTTCAGCCGGCCTTGCCGTCTTTCAGCGCCGTTTGCATCTTCCGGCTCACAGACTGGTGTGTGATGTCCCCACGCATTGGAATTCAACTCTGCACATGTTGGTCAGGATATGTGAGCAGAAGAGGGCAGTTGGTGAGTACCTGCATCACCTAAGCCATCGGGAAATGGGTCAAACTCCACACATAACACCTGAGGAGTGGAGATGGATGTCCGACCTATGTACCATCCGCCAAAACTTTGAGGACTCCACCAAGATGGTGAGCGGCGATGACGACATTATTAGCGTCACCATACCGCTTCTCTGCCTTCTAAAATGGTCTCTGCTCAAAAAACAACCATGATGCATTGCAGGCGGAGCGCGATGAGTTTGAGCAAGAAACAGTAGTGGGTGTGGGTGATAACACACAGCCCAGCCTCGTCTCATCACAACGTGCAGTGGAGGACTATGACGAGGAGGAGGATGAAGACATGGAGCAACTCTCTGGCCAAATTGAGGATATGACATGCAGTCATATCCTCGGTTCAGCGTGGCTGGCCAGAGGACAGGGTAGATGATGAGGAGGAGGAGGAGGAGGAGGAGGACAGCATGTTCAGTCATCGTGTTGGTCAGGATACTGAAGTGATGGCTGTTAAGAGTCTGGCACACATGGCTGACTTTATGGTAAGCTGCCTGTCTCGTGACCCTCGCGTTAAGAACATCTTGGCCGACAATCATTACTGGTTGGTAACACAGTTAGACCCACGCTAAAAGGAGAACTTTATGTCTCTTATTCCCGAGGCGGAGAGGTCAGGAAAAATGCAGCAGTTCTAGAAGGCCATAGTCACGGAAGTAGGCAAAGCATTCCCCTCACAAAACGCTAGCGGCATAGGTCAGGAATCAGTGGACAACCAAGGCGTACAGCCGAGAGGGACACAAGTCCAATCCGCCAGAGGTAGGGGAATAGTCTAGGGGAACAGATGTGGGACAGTTTTCTCAGCCCCTCACATACCACAGCCCCTGAGGTGCGGGGTAGTGCCACAAGAAATCCTAAGTTTGCCCAGATGCTCAAGGAGTACCTTGCAGATCAAACAACTGTACTCCGACATTCCTCTGTGCCTTACAATTAATGGGTATCAAAGCTGGACACGTGGCATGAATTGGCTCTCTACGCCTTGGAAGTCCTGGCCTGCCCTGCCGCTAGCGTTTTGTCAGAGCGTGTTTTTAGTGCCGCAGGTGGAATCATTACAGATAAACGCACCTGCCTGTCAACTGTAAATGCTGACAGGCTGACTCTGATCAAGATGAACAAGGGTTGGATTGGGCCAGACTTCACCACACCACCAGCAAATGACAGCGGAATTTAAAGTTTGTAACGGGATTTTGCCATGTACCTCCACTCACCCATGTTAACACACTTCTGGACTTTGGCTAATCGCTGGACTGCTCCTCCTTCTCCTCATGCGCCATCATGATGACCGTTACAATAGTTAGGCCGTTGTTTCAGGTATACCCCCAGTGGTAAATTTTTTCGCCCATTCTTTCAGAATGGGCATTACAACGACAGGAGACCCGCTCCTTTGCAATGGGAACAATGTTTTGAGGCCCTCATGCACATCTCTATCCAGGGACAATATGGAGCCGTACGCTGCCACCGACAGGCACACACGTGCGGTTTTTAAATGCAAGCACGGACGCAATAAGAACCTAACAGGTTTTTAGGAGCGACAATTACTGAGAAGTCTGACACTATCAGACACTGCTGACTGACGTGTATTATTCACTAGACTTGTGCGTTATATAATAGTTTGTGAAAAACGCACACAAGTGCACCTGTATGCTGCCACCGACAGGCACACACGTGCGGTTTTTAAATGCAAGCACGGACGCAATAAGAACCTAACAGGTTTTTAGGAGCGACAATTACTGAGAAGTCTGACACTATCAGACACTGCTGACTGACGTGTATTATTCACTAGACTTGTGCGTTATATAATAGTTTGTGAAAAACGCACACAAGTGCACCTGTACGCTGCCACCGACAGGCACACACATGCGGTTTTTAAATGCAAGCACGGACGCAATAAGAACCTAACAGGTTTTTAGGAGCGACAATTACTGAGAAGTCTGACACTATCAGACACTGCTGAATGATGTGTATTATTCACTAGACTTGTGCGTTATATAATAGTTTGTGAAAAACGCACACAAGTGCACCTGTACGCTGCCACCGACAGGCACACACATGCGGTTTTTAAATGCAAGCACGGACGCAATAAGAACCTAACAGGTTTTTAGGAGCGACAATTACTGAGAAGTCTGACACTATCAGACACTGCTGAATGATGTGTATTATTTACTAGACTTGTGCGTTATATAATAGTTTGTGAAAAATGCACACAAGTGCACCTGTACGCTGCCACCGACAGGCACAGACGTGCAGTTTCTAAATGCAAGCACGGACGCAATAAGAACCTAACAGGTTTTTAGGAGCGACAATTACTGAGAAGTCTGACACTATCTGGACTGTTTTAGACTGTGTACACCAGCCCCAGATATGATGAAGGCTGGTTTACGGTCACCACTAGGAATGGCTATATACCCTGCCTGCCTGCCTGCCTGCCTGTATACTGCTACAATAGTCCTGACAAGGACTCTTCTGGTCACTAGCCTGTATTCCGACCTGGCTATACCCTGCCTGTATACAGCAACAATAGTCCTGAGAAGGACTCTGCTACTGTACTCCGACCTGGCTATACCCTGCCTGCCTGTATACAACTAGAATAGTCCTGAGAAGGACTTTTGGTCACACTGTTTGCAGCCCTGCTACGGAAATAGCTATAAAGGGCCGCAAACCTTTCCCTGAAGCAGCGAGACTCTCCCTGCACTGACTGTCTGGATGGCTGTGAGCAGAACACAGCGCGCCGGCCGGTATAAAGGCTCGGTCACGCTGTGCGGGCCGGCCAATCACTGCAATTCCACAACTAACAGGGCTGTGGCATTGCAGTGGTCTGCCAGCCAATCCCTGCATGAGGGCTGGCTCTCAAAAGAGCGCCAACATGCAGGGATGAAGACCACGAGTACAGCACGAGTATCGCGAGATTACTCGGTCCCCGCCGAGTAGCCCGAGTACAGTGATACTCGTGCGAGTACCGAGTAGTAACAAGCATGCTCGCTCATCACTACTCCTTATTACCCCAATTGCCAACGCACCAGGGCAAATCGGGAAGAGCCGGGTAGAGTTCCAGAACTATCGCATCTAATGGATGCGGCAATTCTGGGCGGCTGCTGGCTGATATTGTTAGGCTAGGGGGCTCCCCATAACGTGGAGCTCCCCATCCTGAGAATACCAGCCTTCAGCCATATCGCTTTACCCTGGCTGGTATCAAAATTGGGGGGGACCACATGTCGATTTTTTTTAATTAATTATTTTTTATTTTATTGCACAGTATATACCCGCCCACCGGCTGCTGTGATTGGTTGCAGTGAGACAGCTGTCACTCAGCGTGTGGGCGTGTCTAACTGCAACCAATCATAGGCGCCTGTGGGCGGGGGAAGAGAGATTGATTAATGTGCGGCCGGCTTTTTCAAATTAATGGAAGCCACGTATCTTTGGAACAGCTGTTCGGGGATCGGTGAGTATGCGATACAGACCGAGAAGATACAGACCGAGCGCCAAAGGGATGATGACTGAGAACAGCAGAAAAAAAGGTAAGTAGGCTGACATTTAAAAAAAAAAACAAAAACTGACATTGTTCGTTTAAAAACGCACACGGATGGTACATGCTGAACACGGACATGCTACGTGTGCCATCCATGCAGGCACGGACCCATTGACTTTAGCAGGTCCGTGCCTGCGTGCTGACCGCCAAAAATTGACATGTCGGCCGTGTGGGAAAACGCACACACGTACTAATCACACGGACGGACACGTTCCGTGTGATTTTACGTGTGTGTGCCATCTACCATTGGGCAACATTGGTCTCCGTGTCTCCGGTACGTGCAAAAACGTACCAAACACGTACCTGAGGCACGGATGTGTGTTGCAGGCCTAAAGCCTGCTTTACATGTTGCAATTCGCATACGATATCTTGTGCGATTTACAACGCCCCAATCATATGTGTGGCATGTTCAATTTGTTCAATGTGCCGCACAAACGATTAACCCCCGTCACACGTATTTACCCGTCCATACGACCTCGATGTGGGCGGCGAACGTCCACTTCCTGGAGTGGGAGGGACATTTGGCATCACATCGCCGTCACGTGGCAGCCGGCCAATAGAAGCGGAGGGGCGGAGATGAGCGGGATGTAAACATCCCGCCCACCTCCTTCCTTCCGCATTGTCGGCGGGAGCCGCGGACGGAGGTAAGCTGTCGTTCAATGTTCTCAGGGTGTCACACACTGCGATGTGTGCTGCTTCGGGAACATTGCACAACCGCACGTTCAACTTTTGAGGAATGAACGACGTGCATGCGATGAACGGATTTACGTTCATTCGCAATTGCACGGAGGTTTTACACGCTACAATCATACTTACGTTGCCGGATGTGCGTCACTTACGACGTGACCCCGCCAACATATCGTAAGATTTATTGTAGCATGTAAAGCGGCCTTAAGAGGTATCCAAGAACTTAGGAGAAATTGCACAATAAATTGTATGATCCATTTTTTTGTTACCATTGTGAAACTGAAAAATTTAGCGCTGTAGTAAAATTTTTTTTTTTATTTTCACGGTTCAATGTTATAAAAATCTGTGAAGCTGCAGGTTCAAGATGCCCAGCACAAATCTAGATAAATTCCTTGAGGGGTATGGTTTCCAAAATCAGGTCATTTGTGGAGGGGGGGGTGTTCTACTGTTTAGGCAATGCAAAAATGACATGGTATCCATTATCTATTCCAGTCATTTTGCTTTCCAAAAGTGAAATGGTGCTCCTTTCCTTCCAAGCCTCCAAAATTTATGATTGAGGGCTGCTTGACAGCCCTCAAATTTTTATATCTGAGGTCCTGCTCATGGCCCTCAAAACATTTGGAGCAAGGGTAGCATGATAACCGCGTTGACATTGTGTAGGAGGAAGACAAGAAAAGTAATAAACCATGAATAGTATACCCTTTTTGAAATGGGAAGTGGTGCATGAGAATACACAAAAAAGGAAACATTTCATTTGGCTTTATGTTCCGCTGCTGTCGAGAGGTCGGAGCCAATAGAGGTCTTGTTCATTTTGAGAAAGATTAGCCTATCGCCATTGTCAGTTGATTATCTATTATGTCCCCGGCGACACTAAAAACCCACTCTGGCAAAACACTAGTGACTGGACAGGCCAGTACCTCCAAGGCATAGAGGCTCAGTTAATGTTACGTGTCCAGCTTGTATGTCCGATAGTAGTATGGCACAGAGGAATCAAGGAGGATGCTGATATGGTCGGCTAGGTACGCTTTCAAAATCTACATAAACTCCCCCCTTCCTGTGTCAGACTACACCACTCATCAGGGTCTGGGTGCTGGGAGGGTCTAATGAAACTGTCCTAAACCTTTGATAATGTTTCCCTGCCTGTTGGACCTGGTGTGTCTCGCTCGTCTCTCCTCCTTGGTTGGCCAAGGAACTATGACCTTTGCTGCCAAGCATTGTCAGATGGGTATTTTTGTACTAACTGCTTCATTAGAGCCTTCTGGTAATGAACCATTTTACTAGCCCTCTCCCCCTCAGGAAGTAGACATAGAAAGTTCCCCTTGTTAAGAAGGGTGACCATCCAGTAATCGGTGTTGTCCAAAATGCATAAAATATGAGGGTGAGAGGAAAGGCTTGCATCCATATAGTCAGCCATGTATGCCAGACTCCCAGTAGGCAAAAATTCGCTTTCTCCATCAGGAAAACAACTCTCCATCTCCTCTTCCACAGCTTCCCACTCCTCATTATCACCAATCTGCACTGAAAAGATGAGATGAGGCTGGGCTGGCTAGTACCACTCTTTGTACTTTCTTCCTCCATCTCCATACTCCACATGCAAAGCTTACTCTTTAATTGTGAGCAGCGAGCATTTGGGTAGATAGAGAAGCAAGATGGTTACTTTGATTATAGCATCATCACTCCTTCCCCTCCAGGTTGATTCCTCAAAGCTTTGTAGCACCTCACAGATGTCAGACATCTATGGCCACCATTGGTTGTTAATATGCGGTGGCTAGGTGAAATACCGAGAGCCATGTTGTAGCTGGTATTTAACTACTGCACTCTGCCCCTCACAAAGTCTTGCTAATGTGTAATATGGAGATCCAGCACTTGGTCACATCGTACTACAGTCAGTGAGCTAGCACTTGCAAGTGCTGCTGCAGCATTGCCAGACTGGCAGCAGCTGTAGCCCACTTGCGGAATTTGGTACACAAGCCGCATACCTTGACAAGTAGCTCAGTCAAAGGTGGGTAGGTTTTTAGAAGGCGCTAAACCACTAAGTTGAGCACGTGGGCCAGACTTGATATATGTGTAAGCTTGCCAAGCTTCAAAGCTGCCACCAGGTTACTGCCAATATCACACACAACCATGACTGATTGTAGATTAAGAGGCATGTATGACAGTTCTGTCTGGTCTGTTATACCTTTCGCCAACTCTGTGGCAGTGTGCTGTTTGTCACCTAAAGAAATTAGTTTCAGCAGAGCCTGTTGCCATTTCACCAAGGGAGTGCTACAGTGCTTACAGCTTGCAACTGATATCGACAACGGGATCAGAGAGGACAATTCGGAGATGGAGGAAGAGGTGGGGATGCAGCAACTTGTGTAGGAGGAGGGGGAAGATCTAACAGAACTAAGGCCTGCAATCCTCAGTGTCATTAGCACATGTGCCACCCAGGGTCTGAATCTGTTCAAGCCTCCACACAGTTCATCCAGTTTTCTGTCAGGCAAATGTAGCAATCCTGGCCACAAATACTTGTTCCCGTGTCAGTCGGTTGTTAAATGGACCTTCCCAGTAACGGCATTGTGGGGGCATGCAGGGCCGACGTCAGCACCTGACACACCTGGGCAAGTGCCGGGGCCCTGTACCGACGAGGGGGCCCACTCGCAGACGTCAGGGTGGCGTACCGCCAATGGCGGCAGGCCACACGGCTGCTTTGGACCCCGTGAGTCAGAAAGGAGAGGCCCAATGCCAGCGCTGCACTATCCTCCGTCACCTCCCCCTCCTCTCCTCCCCTGCTGCTGAGGATCTCACATTCAATTGTATTGGCATTGCAGATGCCGATACAATTGAAAGCAATGATGATAGAGGGAATGGCGCACTGCCTCTCTCATCATTCTCCCGCTGTGTCTGTCTGTGTCTGCGCTCCTGTGTCCTGAGCTGTCAGAGCGGCAGAACAGTGGACACGCTGAAGAGACCGGAGCAGCAGTGGAACAAGGAGGAAGTGAGTATGTATTGATCACGGTGTCCAGATGACTATGGGGCTGCATAGTGCTACTACATGGGGCTGCATAGTGCTGCTACATGGAGCTGCATAGTGCTACTACATGGGGTTGCATAGTGCTGCTACATGGAGCTGCATAGTGCTGCTACATGGGGCTGCATAGTGCTGCTACATGGGGCTGCATAGTGATTCTACATGGGGCTGCATAATGCTGCTACATGGGGCTGCATAATGCTGCTACATGGGGCTACATAATGCTGCTACATGAAGCTCCATAGTGCTGCTACATGGGGTTCCATAGTGCTGCTACATGGGGCTGCATAGTGCTGCTACATGGGGGGCTGCATAGTGCTGCTACCATGTTTTTTTCAAAAATAAGACACTGTCATACTTTTTTTGCCCCCAAAAAATCACTAGTGCTTATTTTTTGGAGGAGGTTTTATTTTTGGAGAAAGATGGTTGGGGGTAAGTTTACCGCCTCCAAAATAGCAGACCCCGCTTCCCAGGAGACTCATACTTACCAGACCCGGATGTCTGCGTGGCTCCCAGGTCCTCCTGTGATCTCCGGTGGGTGCTGCATGCCGTTCTCCCCTGCTGCTGGCTGGCTGGCTGACACTGACACACACACACATATCTGTAACTTTTTTAGCTGCATGGACACTTAATTATTGAACCGCGACTAGGGCTTATTTTCGGGGGAGGACTTATATTTAAGCCTTGCTCCGAAAATGCTGAAAAACTCTGCTGCATGGTGCTGCTACACGGGGGCTGCATTATATTATGTAGAGCAATATGGGATGCATTATATTATATGGATGAATATTTGGTGCATTATATTATATGGATGAATATTTCGTGCATTATTCTATATCGATGAATATTTGCTGCATTATTCTATATGAAGGACTATGGGACTGCAAAACACTATGGAGGAATATGTGGGTGCATTATATGCAGTAATATGAGACTGCATTAAATTTTGTGGAGCAATATGGAAGCATTATGTTATATGGAAGAATGTGGGGGCTCCATACTTCTATACCCCCAGATCTGTATATCCCCTCCACCCTAGTGCTGTATATCACCCAGAGGTCTATGTCCCTTCCACCCCAGTGCTGTATACCCCCCGGAGCTCTACGTCCCTTCCACCCAGTGCTACATACCCCCCAGAGCTCTATGTCGCTTCCACCCCAGTGCTGTATACCTCCCAGAGCTGTATGTCCCCCTTCACCCAAGTGCTGTATACTATTCAGAGCTCTATCTCCCCCTCTGGAGCTGTATGCCCCCCCATTGCTGTATGCCCCCCTCCTCAGTAATGTGTATGCCCCCTAGAAATGTGTATGTCCCCAGCCTCTCCTGTGATGTATATACAGCAATATCTGTTTGTGACCATGTCTGTTAGTGACGGCCACCAATCAGTGCAGCACTGACGCATGCCCTGGAGTAGCTGGACGGGAGACAAGCGGGGGAAGTGAGTGAGGTTGCTGCCGGCTTCCCCATATTAATAATATCTCTAATGTTTCTGTGTGCATGATATGTGTCTATGTGTGTCAGTGTATATGACTGTGTATAGATTTATGTCTGTTTATATGTGTTTTTCTAAATTTCTATTTAAATATGTATATATACATATGCCTGTATGTGTATGTATCTGTATGTGAGTTTCTGCGTGTGGATGGGGCCCACTGAGACTCTTTCGCCCAGGCCCACAAACACCTGGATCCGGCCCTGGAGGCTTGGGTGATATTATCAAACATGCTGGTGCAAGGCGGGGTTGGCACAATGGAAAAATAATGGTGGCTTGGGAATGCCGCCATGAGGTTGCCAAAAGCCTCAGTGTTCACAAGCCATAATGGCAACATTTCCAGGTCAAGCAGTCTGGAAATGTGCCCATTTAGTATTTGGGCCCGTGGATGGGTGGGTGGCTGGATATTTGCGAGATTTTTTTCCAAAGCCTAGGCTAGGCACAGCTGAACACTGCCCTGAGGCAAACAATCAGAAAATGTTGCTGATGGTGCTTGCGAATGTGCAACTACAGGTGCAGGGTGGGAGGCATCCTGGACAGGGGATAGGCAAACATGTAGCACAGGGAGAGTGGCAGTGGTGACACCTGAAAGCACGAATTGTGGACCCTGGTGTTCGGCACACCTAGCCAGGTGCTTTGATGATATGTTCCTGAGTATAAAATAAAAGAAAAGATGCATTCATACAATGAGGAAAAAAAGGCCCAATGTACCTCTTCTGTGAATAAATGAACCAGGGACTTGCTCTTTCCCCATCATGGGTTGGACAAGTTTCCCCCACATGGTTCATGAGTTTTCATTGGCAGAGGTCTCCAAGGAGATTAAAAAAATGCTTTGAAACCCCTGCTTCAATCAATTTGCCTGATGCCCTGAACCGGCATAAGAGGAACTGCTGCCCACCTTAGCTGGAGCACAATGGAGTCGGATGCTGAAGGTCCTTGTTGTGGCATTTGCACTCTGAGTAGTGGCCTCGAATCTGGAACTCCTTGTTATTGGTCACAGAAGTCCCACTCCTTCTAACTGTATATGTTTTTTGAGGCCTTACTCTATGTCTCTTCCATGGTATATCGGAGGGCCTTCTTCTAATTTTTGGAAGCCCTTGCATATAGTGCAGATGATTTACCAGTCTACAAGTCCCCCTTCTTATAAATGAGGTAAAAGTATTTTGAGGCCATCCTCTACGTGTATTCCAAGGTATATTGCAATCCCTTCTTTCAATTTTTGATAGGCGTCTTTATTTCCCTATAAAATCCATGTTATCTTCAGTTTCGTATGTTTTATTGTCAGTCTGTAAAAGTGACTTAATACTCTGACAACACTGTTGCCAGCAGCGACCTGGGAGTCAGAGATGTGCCAGGGCATCTTCCCCATTGTCTTCCCATTACATTTCAGTACTATTTCCATCCATTCATCAAAATTTTCAGTAAATTTCCATTTTTTCACATATAAACAAAAAAAAAAATATCGTCTTAACTTTACTACTAACATGAGTACATTAAGTCACTAAAAAAACATTCTCAGAATCATTGAATCTGTTGAAGTGTTCCAGAGTTATAACCTCATAAAGTGACGATGGTCAGAAATGAAAAAAATGGCCTGGTCAGGAAAGTGAAAACCATGCTCTAGGGTAAAGGGGATAATATAAGAAAATGTAAAGTTTTATCGACACAGAAGAACATGAAATGTAAAATGTCCTCATGGTCAGAGTTTTACACTCGCTGCAGAAGGGGCCATATCAATAAATGAATTTTCAGGGGTAAGACCTAACATAGCCGCAAACCATAATTATAAAAGCCACTGTCTTCTTGAGAGGTTTTCAGATTTTTTTCAGTACCTGACTACTTATTCCTGCATACATATAGGCAAATCTATCCAGTAGATATTGCACAAGGGAAATACATGTCTGCAATTAGTTCAATGGCTTAAAGATCCTGCTGCTTTGAAATTGAAATTTAATTTAAATTTAACATATCAATGATCTCACACTGTTCCTCACATGCAAACAAAATGGCCAAAGGGCACTATGGGAAATACATGTACAAAATGCATAAAATTTAGAATATCATTTCAAATAGATTAAACCAGAGAGGGATTAAGTGGAATGTCATAAAATGAATAGAGAAGACAGATGCTTTGGAATTTGGCAAACTGATGGAAAAGTAGGGAGAGTCCTGCAATACCGAGCCAAGAAAAGGTCATGTGGAGATTACTTAGAATTCATTTAAACACATACTATTTAATAGATGGCAGATTGTGTGGATGCTCAGAAACTCGCCAAAAGAAAACATATAGATTTCAAAGAAGTAAGACGAGGAAGAGAAAACATTGTGGGAATTCATCAAAGGTTTGAAAACCCAACTTCAGATTGCTGATGTTTCAGGCAACTCTGTTTGAAAACTTTTGCATTACAGAATATGACACTGGAGAATAAACTCCCTGTCGAGCAGCAAACTTTAGAACATATGTGCTACCCTGGCACTATTTATTAAGAAAAACTTCATTACTTTATACTTAGTTCCTATATAAAAGGACTTCTGAAAAAATACCATGATGATTTACATTGTCCATGAAACAGTGAATCAAGGGTTTGTCATATCTGGTTAAATTTTGGAAGATGATAAATGTAAATACAGTACTAATATTCTTTGCATATAACACTGCCTTCTATTTCTTACTAAATTCTAAGCAGCTACCCTGTGTCTACTCTTATCTGTGCTAGTGTTTGTGTGATCTTCCCCTAGTATTGCATCCTCCACATCACTCACACGCTGCCTGTCTGCCTGGTGGTGGACCACAGGGAAAGAAATCATACCGTATTTAATGAAATAGTAACTAGTGATGAACGAACCCGTGGAAATTCAAGCTGAACCAGCATGGACTAAAAAAAACAATGAGTCCGACAGTTAAAATTGATCACGAACTTGATCCTGGACAACGAACCCCATAGAAGTCAATGGGGACGAGAAGTTCTGGGCTGTAAAATGGTCGTAGGAAGTGCTAGGGGCTACAAATGGAAGTTAAATGGTAGTAAGAGCAGAATAGTTATGTATACTGCTAGAAGGCAGCTGGCATTTTTTGACAAATCACAGCTGTCATTAACTCTTATATTACCCCGATTGTTACAGCACCAGAGCAATCAGTAAGAGACAGGCAAAGCACCAGGATTGGCACATGTAATGTGATGTGCCAATTCTATGCAGCTGCTGGCTGGTATTTTTAGCTTGGGAGAGCAATATCCATGGATCCTCCCATCCTAATAATAACAGATCGCAGCTGTCTGCTTTACCGTGGCTGATTATCAAAAATGAAATTTAAATCATTTGAAAAAATGCTCTAGGATCCCCTCTATTTGGATATTAAGCCAAAGTAAAGCTTACAGGTGGGGGCTGCAGCCTGTACCTGTTGTTTTACTAATGCTAGCTATCAAAATATGGCGGGAGCCTGCCTCATTTTTTTACATTTTTTTATTTCTTTTTACACTACCATCCAGCAAACTGACTGCAACCAATCACAGATACAGAGTAGAAGGCATGTATAGCAGCCTGCAATCAAACACAGACACTGGCACAGAGGGTGGGCGGGGGAAGCAGTGAATATTGGTGAACCTTAATTAGCGGAACTAAAAGAGAGTCTGACTGCAGTGTGATCCTCCAGGAAACACGGTATGTATAATTATCCTGCTCTTACTACCATTTAACTTCCATTTGTAGCTCACAACATTTTTTATTTTTGTTTTTCAGTGATTTTCCTGGCCAATCACAACCATGGCAATACTTGTCATGGCTTTGATAGCTCCAGAAGTGCTCATAGCCTTAAAGCTTACTGATTGGCTGCTTTACAACATTTTAACAAGCTTTATTCCGGTGGCAAGCCCATACAGGAACCGGACACACACTAAAAAGTTTGTTTTGGGGGTTCAGTCATTGTAAAGAGGATGGCCATCGTAGGAAGAGAGGAGGCGCCAAATCAAGATCAGTGATGCATATCGGAATGGACCACCCTGCAGGCGAGTATAATGAAAGGTCTTTTTTATGTTCTTCAGATCTACTTGGTAACTTATATACAGAATTCTAGGGTGCTGTTTATAAGGACTTACTGGTGGTGGTCGCAGTTTATGAGAAAAATCTGGTGACAGGTTCCTTTTAAAGGAGTTGTCCAGGAATTATATATTGATGATTTATCCTTGAAGGGGTTATCCCAGACTATTTGATATTTTTACTATGGGCCTAAGAACTGACAGGTAGTTGCTAACTACCTGCCTGTTGTACCTAGTGCCGATCTCTGGTGTCTGTGACAGCTCCTGCCAATGACTAAGTAGCCTCTGATGACGTCACATTGACAGAGCTACAACTTCTCTTCCTCTCTGCTCTGTTGAAGGGACATGACTGCTGACATGATGGTTGACAACCAGCTATGCGATGCCTAACGGAAGAAAGCTGGCTGTCAATCAGCATTACGTTGGCAGTCAGTAACACCACATTGACAGAGCAGCCCAAAAAAAATAGCTCCCCTGTTTACGTGCAGCAGCTGAATCGCCAGGGGGTGACAGCTCTGAGCCAGTGCCCTACCTGCCCAATTTTTTTTAAACTATGGGCCTAAAAACTAAGACCTGGATAAATCCTTTAATAAAAGCCATCAGTTCTAAATCAATGGGGCCTGATAACCGGCACTGCCACTGATCAGTACTTGTTATCCCATTTTGCTGCAGCTGGTTCACATGATGTACAGAACTGAGACACCACAGCTCCATATACTGATTAGTAGAGCTTAGCTCCCGTTAACTTCTATAGGAGCTGAGCTGCAGAATCACTATACAGTAAACAGAGTTGTACTGTTTTGGCTCTGAACACTATAGAAATCCAGTCAGGAATTGCAAACAGGTCAAGGTTCTGAAAATCATACACCGATTCATGACTAATCCCAAGGCCTTGCATATTGTGAATGTGTTTAAGAATATACTTATTCAGTAGATTCATATTACACACCTGGTTAGTGAAGTAAAGCACTACAGATTAAAGAGGTTGTCCACTACTTTAATATTGATGGCCTATCCTTAGGATAGGTAATCAATGTCTGATCAGCCAGGGTCCGACACGCCGCACCCCCACCGATTAGCTGTTGTTGGTCTCAGCGGTGGCAGCAGGTGGCCAGAAATGCTCAGGTCAGGCACTGCTCTGTCTTCTGATAGCAGCCGCAGCCGGGTACTGCACATCCGCTTCCCATTCTAATCAATTGGAGGCCGATGTGCAGTACTTGGCCGTGGCAGCTATCAGAAGATGGAGCAACGCCAAAACTGAGCATTTCTGGCTGCCTGCTGCCGCTGCTGGGACCAGAAAGAGTTAATCAATGGGGGTACAATATGGCAGACCTTGACCGATCAGACATTGATAACCTATCCTAAGGATAGGCCAGCAATGTCAAAATAGTGGACAACCACTTTGAGCAATGTAAAACTAATCTCATTTAGACTAACATATTGAACCTGTTTTCAACTCTCTGTCTCTTGAATGCAATTTGACCCCATTCTATTTTGGCTGATCCTAATGGTGTTGTATGTTCGGATCACTAAAACCACAGGGAGACTGAGTGTTACATCTGGAATCCAGACAGTTAAGAATTAACACAATATTCCCCCATCTAAATGATACCTAAACTCATCCAAAGAAATCCCCATGAAGCATAAGATCAGTGTCAGTGCTGTATATCTTCTATATGTTAGACATTTTCCAACATCATACATCATATACCGTATGTCATCATGCACTCTAAATTGTGTAATCACTAGTCAGTGCTCCAAAGCCATTATACATGGACCATATATTTGAGTCTTCCTGAATTTCATAAAGAAACCATTAGGAAGCAAACGCCAGTATAATGGTAGGTATGAATCAAGAAGAGCGCCATAGCTCAGAGTAATGAATGAGGGGGAGTCGGGTTTGTGACAGCGCTTCATTCAGCAGAGCGCCACAAAGAGCAGCTTTTCATACCAACAGGGATCTTCCACACGTCGCGTGAAGCAATTAAACGTATATTCTGCATCTAATTGAAAATTCCTTATCTATGATTTTCATTATAATGTGCCGCATTGAAGCCCTTTAATTGTCAATTATTTTTTATTTTATATGCTAATCGGGAAGTGCTAAATCAACAATCGCACTAAAAAGGCATTAAACTGGTTCTGAATGTAAATATATTTTGGATTAATCTGAAAGGTTGTACGCTTGGCATGTCACAATCCGGAGCAGACTTTTCTATCACTATGTAAATGCATGTCGTGTTTATACGTCTATTTTCTAGCATTTTAAATAACCATTAAGGCGAGGTAAACAGAAAACAGATGCGAGAGCGTGATGGATAATCGGAGAAGCATACAGATATAACAGGATTTACAAAAGATTTCTATTCATATGAGAAAAGGAAGATTTTTTTTCTAAATGGCCACAATTATATTTGGTTTTATTTCCGCTCCTTCAAGGACAAGGTCTTAGACCCAGGAACCGGTAGATTTCCGAGTATTGGGCCTGAATGCATGTAAGGTGTGACTAGCTCCCTTTGTCCATGAATACAATCTGATTTTCCTGAATTCCATAATGACTTTGCCGTTCTGTTTTTCCTGGCAATTTTCCCATGATGTCCTTCAGTTAGTGGAAAGCAGCATTTTCTCCCCTAGAGAAAGAGATTAATTTGTTTCATTGGAATTTAATACTTCAAGATGACAGTGCTCGCTGGCAAACACTGAGTTCACCACAGTCCACATTCGACATGAAATCATTATTGAAGACAGATGCTCCAGTCTGTGAGATCCCGTCCCCGCTCCACGCTCCGGCCAGGAAAAAGCCTTGTTTAGACTGGTGAAAGTTTCTTTGTTAGACCTGTGTGTTTCCTCTTTCACCCCCTCCTCATTTTCAACTTTTTTTTTTCCTTCCTATTATTAAGGCTTTATATTTCTGAGCAAAATACTAAGAATAAAAAAATGTTTCTTGGCCTTTACAATCTCCTGAGGGATTTCTCTATAGGGTGAAATTGAATGCATGTGACATATAAAAGAACATAGCCCTTTAATTTATAGCTCAAGTGTTTTAAATAAATCTTGGCTTTCTACGTGTTGTGTGAAGGTTATACTTTGTGGATAGAAACCTTCTTTTGTTCTTTATTGCTCTTTTTTTTCCTATAAACATAATATTTTAAGCTACTTAGAAATATTACTATATGGAACATATGCTAAACAAAAATATAAAGGCAATACTTTTGTATTTGCTCACATTTTTCATAAGCTGAAGTCTAAGATCTAATACTTTTCTATATGCACAAAATGCCTTTTTCTCTCAAATATTGTTCACAAATTTGTCTAAATCTGTGTTAGGTCTCTGCCACACATACGTGAAAATCACGCACGTGCCGCGAGACACGTATTTTCCCTGCGTGTTGCGTTTGGTAAGTACGTGTCTCCGGTATGTGCGGACCACGTGTGTTCTACGTGTGCTATCCGCGATAACACATGGAGAACCGGTAATTTGCATACTCACGTGGTCCTTCCTGCTGTCCAGGGTGCTGATCTTCGGTCTCCAGCCCTGCCGACTCCCCGCTGCTGCTGCTTACGGCCGCAGTGAAGTGAATATTAAATGAGCATAATAAGCGGCGGTCGGCAGCAAGTGACAGCAGCGGCCGAGCCTGCAGGGCTGGAGAAGGTGAGTAAATATTTGGGGTTTTTTTCCTGACACGTGAGTTTTCTCCAGCGCGTGTCACACGGGACCGCATCCACACTACATTCGTGTGGTACGGGTGCGGGCCGTGTGATACCCGTGATGCCGGAGAAAAACGGACATGTCAGCGTGAGAAACACACGGACACACGTAAGTATGGAACGGACACACGTTCCATTCCAAAATACTTACGTGTGTCCAAACCATTAGGAATAGATAGGTCCACGTGTGCCCATGTCTCCAGTAAGTGAGAAAACTGTCAAACACGTACCGGAGGCATGAACATGTGACAGGCCTTAGTGAGCTCTTCTCCTTTGCCGAGATCACCCACCCACCTCACAGGTGTGACATATCAAGATGCTGATTAGACAACATGATTATTGCACAGGTGTGCCTTGGGCTAGCCATAATAAAAGGCCAGTTTAAAATGTACAGTTTTACAGCATCAGAACAGGCGTTATCTGGTGTGACCACCATTTGCTAGTCTGACATCAAACCAGAATTCACTGGTAGAGACAACACCTCCCCAACGTGCAAGATTCCATCAAATGTTAGCATTTGCCCAATCAAGTCAGTTACAATGATAAACTGCAGTCAGATGGAGACCCCAATGAGGAGGACGAACATGAAGGTGAGCTTCCCTGACAGTTTCTGACAGTTTGTACAGAAATTCTTTGTTTATGCAAACTGATTGTTTTGGCAGCTGTCTGGGGGGCTGGTCTCAGACGATCTTGAAGGTCAAGATGCTGAATGTGGAGGTCCTGTGCTGGTGGGGTTATGAGGCCGGTTGGACTACAATATTCTCAGAGACACCTTTGGAGATGGATTATGGTAGAGAAATGAACATTCACTTCATAGGGAACAGCTCTGTGGGAGATTCCTGCAGTCAGCATGCCAATTGCACGCTCCCTCCAAACTTGCGACATCTGTGGCATTGTGCTGTGTGATAAAACTGCATATTTTAGAGTGGGCTTTTATTGTGGACACCTGTGTGTGGCAACCCTGTGGCATCAGTGTCAGTATTCATCTTGGATATTGATTCATCACCACAATCTACCCCAATACACAGCTAGATGCCCTCTCACTGGAACTGGGCTAGGGTAGAGACATTGGAAGGTGGCCATGACTAATGTAGTGAACCTTTCTGCTCACTAGATCAGGAACCTGGGGGGGAGGGGTGAGCAGCACAGAGAGAGAGGGAAGTGGTGAGTCTGCAGACACTCATGCAGAAAGTCTGGGAATGGGCAGCTGGAGGAATTTGTCCCAGGACCCGGAGGAAAAATACAGATACACACAAACAGTCAGAGGTCAGACAGAAACTGGAAAGTGAGACATAGGAGAACATGGTCGCTGAGGGGGAAAGCTGATTGCCCCCTCAGGACTGGCGCACACTTCAGGATGGGCACTTCACGGCCTGTCAGCAGAATTCGCTGGGCAGAGGATTTCAAGTCTCCTGGCCCCAAACAGTGCCCAGGGCAAAGCAGCACATAGAGCCAAGAGTCGTGACCATTGGGAGACCCCCATCAACAGACTCGTGTTGCCTGCTATACATGACGAGGAACTTAATCACTCTCAGGACTCGGGTCCCCGCGTAGCTTCAAGTCGAAGGGACTCACACAAAACTACACAGGTAGGAAGGACTCACTGGAGGAAACACTGGTTCCGGCCTGTGAGCTATCCGGCATCGGCTGGAGCCCATAACAGCGAAGCAAAGGTGGCGACAACTCAGTGAGTAACGAACTTTAACAGCAAACCCCTGTGTCATCCAATCCTTCCTGCACCACAGCTGCACAGCAGCAGGGGACTACCACTCCCCACATCCTCCCTGGGGCCAGAGCTCTGCCTGTGGAGAGCTATACCATCTGAGCTGCGTTAGCATACGCCCCAGAAAAGACCTCCCACAGCCGCAGCTAATACCTGGCCGCACACCACAGGTGGCGTAGTCACGAACCTAACATCATTCCATATACTTTTATTTAATGACACCGCCGGATCATGGAATTGTGCCTCTCCGCCGCGACGTCTTGTCCCAACTCCCCGAACCGCATCCCAGTAATGAGTCACCCCACAGCCCTGACGCGGGCGTGTCATCTGCAGTAATCATACTATCTAATCAACATCTTGATATGCCACACCTGTGAGGTGGATGGATTATCTCAGCAAAGGAGAAGATCTCATAACACAGATTTAGACTAATTTGTGACCAACATTTGAGAGAAAAAGGCCTTTTGTGTACATAGACAAAGTCTTAGCTCAGCTCAAAATGGGAGCAAAAACAAAAGTGTTGTGCTTATAATTTTGTTCAGTATTTCATAGAAAAATTAGAAAAAAATAATTGAATTAAGAAGGGTCAGAAAAGCAGTAAATACGGTCACAGGAGTCCAAAAATACAGTCCAGTCATGTCTGACCACTGTTTCGGGACTATGTCTTTCTCTGTGACATGATTAATTTAATTTATTAGTCTCTATAGAGCTATTATTCATATTTATAGCACAACACATACCACTAAGTATTGAAAAATATAATCTGATCTACACACCAACACACAATTCTTAATTATATGGGGAGATGTTCACAAGGGGCAGACGCTGAAGATCCTATACCAACCAGGGGCTTGTAGCTATAATAACTGATAGCATCATCCAGACACAGTCCTAAAATAATCAATGAAACTTTTTTGATCATGTCTTTAAAAGGGCAGATGTTTTGAAATTTGGCAGAATAGGGGATCTTAAATCTTTATACTAATAGTCAATCCTCGAAATTGTAAAACCGAGAAAGAAAAGACATTGGATTATGTAAATCACAAAACTGGTAGATGTGTTAATGATATGCAAATGAAGGGCAACTAGAAACATAATTTTAAAAACAGTTTGATTTATTCAGTATAGAGCGCCACCTTCAGGAATACAAGCATTTAGATGCCTTTGCATCAATGACACTATTGTATGTATGGTTGTCTGGTGAATGTTCTTCCACACTGAATGAAATTAAGTATGTAAACCATCAGGATTCGCTGGAAACAGCTCCCTTTGCAGTTGCCGACCAATGATGTCCCAATTTGGCTCAATGGAAGACAATTCTGCAGATGCTGCAGGCAATAGTAGCACATTTAGGCCACACAGATTGTTCAATGGAGCATAATCAATACGAGGCATGGAGTTGTGTTGTTGAAAAATAGATCCTGGAACATTTTGGAGAAATGGCCATACCACTAGTTCAATAATTGATCGAGTATGTTTCTCAAGTGAAATTGGATATCCAAACCAAGCCTAAGGTGTCAAACAATGTCTAAAAATACCATGAGAAGTCACTTGACCAACGCCTGTCACGCAGTGTTCTGCTTTGCACTCACTGGGTGTCATGGCGGCTTCTGACTCTGTTCACACCGCAGAGTCTGACAATCATCCTGAGGTCTCTTAGTTGTACAGCCTGCCTCGGGTGTCAGTTGTGTTTTGCTTCACTGTTAATTCCTGCTGGCTTGTGAACTCTTGCTAAGAGCTCAAGCTGCTAATGACCATTCACATCAGCCTTCACTCTTTATAAGGTTCTGGATCCGGTTGCTTGTTGCTGAATATAGCTCATCGCTGCTTTTGCGATATTGATCCTTATTGTAGTGATCCAGAGCCTGGTGATCTGTCATATGCTTTCCTGAGTGGTGTGGAAATAACCCTGGGTTAGTATTGTCTCTCCCTCATGTCTAATTGCAGAATACATGAGTTTTGGGTCTTTCCCCTGTCTGTTATTTGTGGAGTTTGCTTCCCTGATACCAGCCCTCTCCTGGGGTGGAGGAGAGGGGGTGTAAGATCAGGGCTTAGACAGGAGTTAAGGGGGCTTTACACGCTACGATATCGTTAATGTTTTATCGTCGGGGTGACGTCGTTAGTGACGCATATCCGGCGTTATTAACGGTATCTCAGCGTGGAACACTTACCAGCGACCTTAAACGTCCTCCAAAGTGGTGAAAATTGTTCACCATGGAGAGGTCGTCCTAAAACCAAAAATTGTTAATGGTTGTTTATAGATGTTGTTCCTTGTTCCTGCGGCAGCACACATCGCTATGCGTGACACCGCAGGAGCGAGGAACCTCACCTTACCTGCGGCCGCCCGCAATGAGGAAGGAAGGAGGTGGGCGGGATGTTCATCCCGCTCATCTCCGCCCCTCCGCTTTGATTGGCCGGCCGCTTAGTGACGTCGCGGTGACGTCGCCATGACGCCGAACGAACCTCCCCCTTGAAGGAGGGATTGTTCGGCAGTCACAGCGACGACGCCGACCAGGTAAGTACGTGTGACGCTGCCGTAGCGATAATATTCAGATAATGACAGTGATCATACTATATCGCATGCACGATGGGGGCGGGTGCTTTTGCGTACGATATCGCTAGCAATTGCTAGAAATATCGTAGCGTGTAAAGCCCGCTTTAGGGTCATGCTGATTGCCCAGGTCTAGCTACCATCAAGTTTACCTCTGGCATAAGAGACAACGTAGGGTCCCTAGTTTGAGCGTAAGCTTGGAGGCTCCTCTTATGTTACCCTGATTCCCCGTAACAATGTCTAAATACAAGGCTAACATTGAACTTATGCCACCGTTCCCAAAGACTGTCATCGTGCAAATTTGGCAATGGAGACTGGAATGAAGGTTTATCTTTTTTAGCAATGAGTCCTACTTTTGTCTTAGCTGAATAATACCTGATTTGTCTGTAGACCACGTCAGTTGCTATGATGAGCATCAAACTGATCCTACTCATGGAATTGGAATTTTTGTGCAGTGGTATAATGTATTGGAGCCAGTCGCCTCTAGTCTTCATTTCAGTTACAATAACATTTCAAAGTTACATTGATTTGGTCATGGTGCCAGTAGTACAGCCATTTCTCCAAAGGAGGCGATTTTTAACAACACCAAGCCACATTTTGATAATGCTACTGTGAGCAGACTGCATGACCTGCCCCATCTACAGACTTGCCTTTCATCGAGTACATTTTCAACATCATTGGTTGGCAAGTGCAAAGGGAGATGCCACCATGATAATAATTTGAATTTTGATTTGCTGCCCAAGTGTATTTAGAATAACATAGGTTTCTTCAGACAGCCTTTAATAATCTCATTGATCGCATGCAAGGTTATGTAAGTCGGTGTATTTCTATAAGTGACGGTCATAGTTAATCTACATACATAATTGCCAGTTGCGGATGTAACCGTATCCCACAATGCACTGTGACATTGTCAGTTGCGCACCCCCAGTTCGCGCCCACATCATAGCCATGGTAGCCAGAGACAACAGTGCAGGCAGAACCCAAATTGTGGGTAAGCACAATTCTGTTCCCAGTCTAACATTGGGCTACCCATACCACATCCAGGTATAATGAGGTGTTGGTGTTTGTGATGTCACGGAGCAGTAAGGAGGTGTGGCCAGGTATGTCCGCCCTTACCTGACATCGCCATGCCTTGAGAGATGTTTCGGCGAGCGACAAGACATGGCGGCACTGACGAGACATGGCGGCACTGATGAGAGAGAGAGAGACAGGGAGAGAGAAAGAAAAAAATACATACACATTATATGTATTTACAATAAAAATACACACAGCCTTTAACACATTTAATTAGCCCCAAAAATATCCGTGGATAATCCAGAGGAGGCCATGATCTGCTACAACCTCTCGAAGAGAGGGAGAACCGCGAGAGTTATAATAACATTTCGATTTATTGTCTTTATGTTACTACTATGAAAAAGAAAGAAACTTTGCTATTATTTTTGACATGTTAATAAATTGTACCCTTTCATTTCCTTTGTGTTTTTGGGTCCACTTTGGGAACGGACAATCACACACACATCAAACTGCACAAAACAATGTACCACCTCCAATTATAGTCATAACAGCTTACAAGAGACCATATAGTGTAAACACACACACACAGCACGCAGGGGAGACACCACATAGTGAACACAGGTCAAGAAACACAACACCAGATACCAATATACAGCACACAACAAGAAAGAGACACTGCACAGGGGTGAAAGGTCAAATGACGCAACACATACAATACACAAATGCAGGGGGATGACATACAACAGATATATTGGAATACAGTGTGCCACATGTCCACTGCTCCTGTCAGCACCACTAAACATACACAGATGTTCATTTCACCGCACTCCCAATGCAATAGCATCGGGGTTATTTCTAGTACTGAATAAATGAAAGTTTTGAAAATGTTGCTTCTTTTTATCATTTGCATATCATTAACATGTCCAAAGAACCTATGATTTTCAGAATTTCTTGACTTTCATTTTTTTGGTGCAATTTCAGTGTAGAGGTATACAGTATATCACCACATTCGTCTTTTTGTTGTGGACTCTATCTATGGCCTCTAAAGAAAAATGTATGAAAATGTATGAGCCAATGTTTATATGTATAAATATCTAATATTTATATGTATTGTCATAGATAGAGCAGTAAAAGGTGCTTGCACTTAACTGTCATGCTAAGAACCAAATAATAACATATATAATTCGGATGAGTGGATCAGGCAAAATTTTTATTTGCACCAATTGTTCTTGGGATATATGATTATCAGAGAAATTATTCTCAAATTTAATGTTCCTGCTATGCTAATAGTAAGAGAGGATGCGAGGATTCGGCGCTTATGGTTATAATTAGCTGTGTCAACAACCTGTGGGATAATGGTGAGGTGCGGATTGGCAAGAGTTGTGAGCGATAAGGTGAGTATAAGAATTATTTTACCTTTTAATGATCTTTTACATTTCAGAAAAATGCAATTTTGGCAAATGTGGATTTTTGTAATATTCAAATAGAAATCAATTCCACATGATTATATTTGTGCATCTCTAATGTCTAATACTTTCTTCCCAAACAAAATGTGAAATCATTACAAAAAATTGTTCTCCGCGAACATACTATACACAATACACAGAGGATACTGTGATATCATCAGAATAGAGTACAAGCTTACACGGGACATTATCCGATGAGAATACAGACTCAGAATACATCAATGAATGCACTATTTTTATTCAATCTGAGAGAACAATAGGTAATTAATTACCTACACATTCATCATTATTATATCAAAGTACACAAAGCCAATAAATACATATAAACATATTGTGAGTGCTGCTGGATTGTAACTTCATAATACACTACAGCCTATAAACACACATACACTGTTATTTCATGTCACTAAATATTCACAGTATTGTGACATTATCACATTACAAGGGATATTATACTTACACGGGTGTTTTATGTTAAATTATGATATTATCAAAATATATAAATTAAAACAATTGAGACAAACAAAATACAGGAAGTCCTCAGGTTACTAAGTAGCAACTTTCTATAGTTATTTGTAGTCTGGATATGTACAAATGCATCTCAATAAATTAGAATATCATTAAAAAGTTAATTTATTAATTTATTTCAGTAATTCAATACAAAAAGGGAAACACATATATTATACAAAGTCATTACAGATAGAGTGATCTATTTCAAGTGTTTATTTCTGGTAATGTTGATGATTACGGCTTTCAGCCTATGAAAACCCAAAAGTCATTATCTCAGAAAATTACAATTATTACCACAAAACTCCTGGAAAGGCTTCCTAAGCGTTTAAAATGGTCCCTTAGTCTGGTACAGTAGGTACACAATCATGGGGAATACTGCCGGCTTGACAGATGTCCAGAAGGCAGTCATTGACACACTCCACAAGGAGAGTAAGCCATAAAAAGTCATTACTAAAGAATCTGGCTGTTCACAGAGTGCTGTATCCAAGTATATTAATGGAAGGTGAGTGGAAGGAAAAAGTGTGGTAGAAAAAGTGCACAAGCAACCGGGATAATTGCAGTCTTGATAGGATTGTTAAAAGAAAGGCCATTCAAAAATATGGTGAACATTCACAAGGAGTGGACGCTGCTGGAGTCAGTGCTTTGCACTTGTATGTCAGTTTGAACAGGGCAAGGGAAAAAAAACAATTACTCACCGCTGACCACCCTAGTCGCACCACTGCTCACCACCCTCTTTTTTCCACCATTGTGTGCATATCTTTACCCCCTTCATTATAAGCCAGGACATACGATTGCATCCAGGGTTCGGAGTTTATGCTAATCACACTCAAACTCTGCTGTGAGCATGATCAGAATGTCTTGCTGGAATATGATTCTCTAACATGTGAGAATCGAAGCACAGATGCAGAGGAGAAGGAGAGATTAATCTCTCTAAAGTTTCCAATGTCTGTCTCTGCGTATATCGGACTGTACTGAAGACATGCGAGTGCAGTCCGATGTATCACACGCACCTATAGACTTTTATGGGTGCTGAATTGGCATGAGAAAAAAATTGCAGATCTGATCTGCATCATTGATTGACATTTTCAGAGTGCAATGCGAGTTAAATGTTAATGTGTTTGAGATCTTAAGGGTGCTTTAGACGCTGCGACATCGCTACCGATATATCGTCGGGGTCACGTCGTTAGTGACGCACATCCGGCGCCGGTAGCGACATCGCAGCGTGTGACAGCAAGGAGCGATGATCAACGATCGAAAAATCGTTCAAAATAGGTGATCGTTGACACGTCGCTCCTTTCCTTAATATCGCTGCTGCCACAGGTACGATGTTGTTCGTTGTTCCTGCGGCACCACACATCGCTATGTGTTACGCCGCAGGAACGACAAACATCTCCTTACCTGCGTCCACCGGCAATGCGGAAGGAAGGAGGTTGGCGGGATGTTACGTCCCGCTCATCTCCGCCCCTCCGCTTCTATTGGCCGGCCGCTTAGTGATGCCGCAGTGACATCGCTATGACGCCGAACCCTCCTCCCCCTTGAAGGAGGGATTGTTCGGCGGTAACAGCGACGTCGCTGACAAGGTATGTGTGTGTGACGCTGCCGTAGCGATAATGTTCGCAATGGCAGCGAGCACCAAATATCGCACGAACGACGGGGGGTGGGTGCTATCGCGCTCCACATCGCTAGCAATCGCTAGCGATGTCGAAGCGTGTAAAGCACCCTTTAGACTGAGTTCACATGTCCAGTAATCATCCGTTAGAACGAATCCAGCATTAATCTGTTGGCAAAAAAGTTCTGTTAACACAAATGTTTTTCATGGATTTTTTTGCAGGATCCGTTTTTTTAACATGGGAAACTATAGAAAACTGATCCATTAACTGATTGCTATTTATCCATCCGTTTTCTTTCATTTGTAGAGGATCCCTTTTTTTATTACTGGATTAGTTTCAAATGGAAAATAAACAGCAATCAGTTAACGGATCCATGTTCCATGGACTCCCATGTTAAAAAAAAAAACCCAGATCCTGCAACAGTAATTTTTTTTCAAAACAGACAAAAAGTTGTGTTTGCAGAACTTTTTTGCCAACGGATTGCTCCTGGATCCATTCTAACGGATGATTACTGGACATGGGAATTTAGCATTACTGATTGAGGCTTTGAAAGACGCAAAGTGATTAAAAAAGAAGTGACCTGACCATTCTTCAGGCAGCTTCCAATTAGAAGCCACTCACTATTTGATGCATACAACTTTGCAGTGCTGCATTTTACCATTTTGATGTTTGCTTTGTCTCTCCACTTTTTCTGAGTCTCACAGACTTCTGGTTATCAAACTACGTTGCCAGAAAATCCCACTTCTGCTCATCTCAGGTGTGCAGCCTCTTGTCTGCAGGTTATATGTGGCATTACAGATAAATATTTTTTAGATTTATATTGTATTTTTTATGCATTGGGCAGTGAGTTGTAGTGGACATTTGCCTCCATGCTGTTACAGCACAGTTGAAATGACATACAATCACTCCACTCAGCATGCGGGCGGCGGGCTGACCTGGTGGTGACATCTCTCCCAAGTCTTGTTTTGGCCTGGAGAGCCCTCCCCCAGCCAGTCTGTGCCGTGCCACTACTAGGACTTATAGATCCACACTGTCGCCGCCCGATCTCCGCTGTGCTGCCCAACCTCCACCGAGCTGCCCGATCTCCGCCGCACTGATCATAAGTACTGCCCTTTCCGATCACTCCACCCCCCCACCCTCAGATCTATTCATCCACCCTTCTCCATGGCTTCTCTTGTCCCCCTCTGACGTCCCATTGCCTGCTGTCGCCGCTGTCTGGTTCCTCCTGCTGTGTCGTCCGAGGTCTTCATCCATCTAAACTCATCTGTCAGTGAGTGCCTCCATCGCTGGGTCCTTCCTGAGTCCTAGCTTCAGTCATCCATCTAGCTGCGTGCAGCAGAGTTCCTCTGGTCACTGATCTTCCTGGTCCTGTGAGTATAATTTTTTTTTGTCTGTCATCCCCCATCCCTGTTTACACCTCATCTATCCGTGCATCCTGCAGCTGTCATTTGTGCTCAATTTTGGGCAGGACTTTTTTTTTTGTTTGTCATCCCCTGTTAGGTTTTACACCCCAACCGTCCTTGCGTCCTGCAGCTGCCGATCTGTGACGATCTGTGCTTAATTTGTTCAGGATTTTTTTTTATGTCCGTCATCCCACATCGCTTTTTGCACCTCATACGTCTGTGCATCCTGCAGCCGCCAATCCGTGATGTACATCACAGATTGGCATCTTTGCTCAATTTTGGTCAGGATTTTTTTTTTGCTTTTACTGACGTCCATTTAGTATGTTTCTTCTTTATGTTACCAAATTTGAATCTCCTTTCTATTTGCTCTTTTTCTTTCTAGGTTTTATTCTACTCAAAGAAAATAGATTCACAAAAACACAAACACACATACACACAAAGTTTAGTTCTTTTTTTACACACACCTTACACAATGTCCCACAGATAGGTTGCTTGCGGGGGTCACATGTGGGGGGTTTCCACTGTTTAAACACATCAGGGACTCTTCAAATGCAACATGGCATCCGCTAACGATTCCAGATATTTTTGTGTTTGAACAGTCATGTGGGGCTTTTTGCCTTCTGAGTTCTGCTGTGCGCCTAAACAGTGGTTTTCCCCCCACATATGGAGTATCAGAATACTCAAGAGAAATTTCCCAACACATTTTGAGGTTCATTTTATCTTGTTGCCCTTGTGAAAATGAAAAAATAGAGACTAGGAGAACATTTTTGTGGTAAATTTTTTTTTTTTCATTTTCACAGCGTAACATTATAAAATTAATTGAAACACCTGGAGGGTCAAAGTGCTCAGCACACATCTACATAGGTTCCTTAGGGGGGTCTAGTTTCCAAATTGGGGTCAGTTGGGGGAGGTTTCCTCTGTTTAGGCACCTCAGGGGGTTTCCAAATGCGACATGGCATCCGCTAATGATTCCAGCTAATTTTGCTTTAAAAAATTCAAATGGCGCTCCTTCCCTTCTGAGCCCCGCCGTGCGCCCAAACACTTGATTTCCACCACATATGAGTTATCGGCATACTCAGGAGAAATTGCGCACTAAATTTTATGGTGCATTTTTTCCTAATACTCTTGTGCAAAAAAAAGCTGCCTGGTTGAAGGAACAGTTTGTGGTAAAAAATATATATATATATTTTCACGGCTCAATGTTATCAACTTCTATGAAGACCCTGAGGGTTCAAGGGGCTCAACAAACATCTAGAAAAATTCCTTGAGGGGTGTAGTTTCCAAAATGACATCCCTTATGGGCGAGCTCCATTGTTTAGGCACCTCAGGGGGTCTCCAAACCTGACATGGCGTCTGCTAATGATTCCAGCTAATTTTGATTTCAAAAATTCGAATGGCGCTCCTTTCATTCTGAGCCCTACCGTGCGCCTAAACAATTGATTTCCACCACATATAAGGTATCTGCGTACTCAGGAGAAATTGCACAATAAATTTTATGGTGCATTTTTTCCTGATACCATTGTGAAAATGCTAAATTTTATGGGTAAAATAACATTATTGCTTTGGTTAATAAACATCTAAAGGATTAATAAACTTCTTGGATGTGGTTTATACAGTTTGAGGGGTGCAGTTTTTAGAATGGGGTCACTTTTGGATATTTTCTGTTACCTAGGCCTCTCAAAATCACTTCAAATGTGATGTGGTACTTAAAAAAAATGGTTTTGTAAATTTTGTTGGAAAAATTAGAATTTGCTGATGAACTTTGAACCCTTCTAACTGCTTAACAAAATGAAATTATGTTTCAAAAATTGCGCTGGTGTAAAGTAAGATGGATAAATAATAATGCTGCGCTAGAAACCACATGAAACCAAAAGTATATGATGAAATCCTTTTTTTTTATTTCTGCAGGTCAACGCGTTTCAAAGACATATCCGTCTTCTTCATCAGGACAAAGACAAAGGAACAATATAGCAACGTCCACAAAATAGGAGTACTATATACAAGCCTAAGATGGGCCACGTTTACAAATGTGAGTCAGCAGTCCCATGACTCAGAGCCATGTGGGATGTGAAAAAAGGGGAAAAAATAGAGAAAAAAAAGAAAAAAGAAGAAAAAGGAGAAAAAAAGAGAAAGGAAGAAAAAATGGGAAATATCAGCTATGATGTTACATATTGTCACGCTCCCCGGGTCCCCTGCTCTGCTCCCCGGCTCACCTGCCACGCTCCCCGGCTCCCATGCGTTGCTCCCCGGTTCTTCTGTCCGGTCTCCGACCCACTCCCCGGTCTCCAGCCTCCAGTGCCTGCGGTTCCCAGAACGTCCTGGTCCCCGCTCCCGGCGCCCGTCGGCTTCTCAGCTCCAGCCCGGCTCTGCTGCTTCCTCCTCACCGCTCCCTGCCCTGGCTTCTGGCACCCGGGCGTCGCGCATGCGCATTAGGGCGTGCGCGCGGTCATTGACGCTTTCTTAAAGGGCCAGCGTCCATTAACAGGAAATTGGGCTCACAGGTACAGGGTATAAAGGGGTTAAGTGTCCAAGTGGGCGGGGCCTGTTCTTCGTGTTTCCTAAGCTAGGAGTCAGGTCTCCTTGTGTTCCTGTGAGATACTCACCTCTCTGTCTTCTAGAGCCGATCCTGCTTCGCCATCCGGTCCTGCCGAATCCCGAGCCCCGAACGCTGCCTATCTGCCATCCTGACAGTCCGTTCCATCTCTGATCCCTGCGGTGACCCGTCATCTCGCTCCATCGGTTCCGGACTACGCCTGACAACATCTCGGCTTCCGAACCGGAGCTCCGTCACCCGGACTACCATCAGTGACTCCGTGGTCCCAGGGACTTCTCCATTCTACTCTTGCGCACGGACTGTCCTGCTACCAGTAGTGCTCCAGCTACCGGACCCCTTACCATCATCAAGGAGTTCGGCCCAGTGGATCCACCTCCTGGGTCTGCCCGTCCACCTGGCCCTAACAGTAAGAACAGGCCATGGATCCCGCTGAAGCACTAGCAGCCATGCAGGAGGAACTCACACGCCAGCGTGAGACTCAGACCCGCATGCTCCAATTCATGTCTTCTGTGGACGCCCGCCTGAACACGCTACAAGCGTCAGTCACATCTTCAGCACCCCGGGCTTCCACTAGACAATCCACGGCTCCAGCCCCCGTGGCAGCCTCTTCGGATGCTTCCAGACTTCGTTTGGCCTCACCACCCCGGTACGCCGGAGATCCCAAGACCTGCAGGGGATTCATAAACCAATGTTCCCTCCATTTCACACAGCTGCCGCATTTGTTTGCCTCCGACCAAGCCAAGGTCGCGTTCATCATGTCCCATCTAGAGGGTGAGGCACTGGCGTGGATGAACCCCTTGTGGGAGAAGGAGGACCCTGTAACCAAGAACATCCAGGAGTTCCTGCAGGCATTTCATGGCACCTTTGACGAGCCCGGACGCGCCTCCGCGTCTGCCTCATCTCTTCTCCGGTTACGTCAGGGGACTCTGACGGTGGGTCAATACGCCATCCGTTTTCGCACCTTGGCTTCGGAACTCGGGTGGAACAACGAGGCTCTAACCGCCACCTTCTGGGAAGGACTCTCGGGTCGAATTAAAGATGAGCTGGCTGGTCGTGACGTACCGTCCACCCTGGATGCCCTGATTACCCTAGCGACTCGAGTGGACATTCGCTTTCAGGAGCGATCCAAAGAGGTGTCCCGTGAGAGACGTCCGGTACGGCATTCCTCTCCTCCGCAGAAGCCCGCCGTACTTCAGTCAACGGCATCTGGTGTCTCCGTCCACGAGCCCATGCAGATCGACCGTGTGCGGTAGTCTGAACAACGCCGAGCAGAGCGGCTCGCCAAGGGCCTCTGCTTCTACTGCGGAGAGGGCACACACCTGCTACGCTCTTGTCCAGATAGGCCGGTTAACTCCAAAGCCTAGGGTTGGTAGGAGAGGCCACCCTAGGTGCTGGGACTCTCTCAGACCCGGTTACCTGGACTGTGCAAGTGACAACGGGAGAGACGCGGTTCACGGCTGAGGCGTACCTCGATTCTGGGGCAGCAGGCAATTTCATCCAGCAGGCCATGGTGGACAAGTACCAGGTGCCTGTTACTCCACTCGACAAACCCCTCGTGATTGCCTCTGTGGATGAGAGACCCCTCTCTGACACCATCTCCTGGATCACCAGGCCGGTCGAACTGCGTATCGGTGCCCTGCACACCGAGAACATCGCTCTCTACGTCCTTCCACACATGTCCCACCAAATCTTGCTGGGACTTCCCTGGTTACGGACACACGAACCATCTGTCAGCTGGGGCACTGGTGAAATCACCCGATGGGGCTCTTCTTGCCATGAGAACTGTCTGAAGACCATACAACCCATCCGACGACCTCCGGTTCCAGAGTCCCTACCGGGACTGCCCTCGGCCTATTGGTCCTTCGCGGATGTCTTCGACAAAAAGGAATCAGAGGTACTTCCGCCACATCGTCCTTACGATTGTGCCATCGACCTGCTCCCGGGAACTACACCACCTCGAGGACGGATATATCCGCTGTCTCCTGCCAAAACAAGGGCCATGTCTACCTACATCACAGAGAGCCTGGCAAGGGGATTCATTCGGAGATCCTCCTCTCCTGCTGGAGCAGGCTTCTTCTTCGTTAAGAAGAAAGAAGGTGACCTACGCCCATGCATAGACTACCGGGGATTAAACCAAATCACCGTGAAAAACAAGTACCCTCTGCCGCTCATCCCCGAATTGTTTGACCAGCTTAGAGGAGCTCGTGTGTTCACCAAGTTGGATCTTCGGGGTGCCTACAACCTGGTCCGCATCCGCTCTGGGGACGAATGGAAGACCGCGTTCAATACTCGCGATGGGCACTATGAATACTGTGTGATGCCCTTTGGCCTGTGTAACGCACCAGCAGTCTTTCAGGAATTGGTGAACGACGTGTTCCGGGACCTTCTTTACATCTGTGTGGTGGTGTATCTTGATGACATCCTGGTCTTTTCTCCGGACCTCCAGACCCACAGAGAGAACGTGCAGCTGGTACTACGACGACTGAGGGAGAATCGTCTGTACGCCAAGTACGAGAAGTGTGTCTTCGAGCAGTCTTCTCTTCCCTTCCTGGGTTACGTCATCTCCGATACCGGACTGCAGATGGATCCGAAGAAGGTCTCTTCCATTCTCAACTGGCCTCCTCCTTCTGGACTGAAGGCAATCCAACGCTTTCTGGGATTCGCCAACTATTACCGCCAGTTCATCCCTCACTTCTCTGCTCTGACTGCTCCTCTCTCTGCCTTGACCAAGAAGGGGGCTAATCCAAAGGACTGGTCACCTGCGGCCGACGCCGCGTTTGGCTCGCTGAAGCGGGCATTTGCCTCCTCTCCTGTGCTCCACCGTCCGGAGTTAAACCGACAGTTCACCTTGGAGGTGGATGCCTCCTCCTCGGGAGCCGGAGCAGTGCTCATGCAGAAGTCCTCCTCCAGGAAGATGGTGACTTGCGGTTTCTTCTCCAAGAGCTTCTCAGCGCCTGAACGCAACTACACCATCGGTGACCGAGAACTATTGGCAGTCAAACTGGCTCTGGAGGAATGGCGCTACCTTCTGGAAGGAGCAGTGTACCCCGTTATTGTTTACACGGACCACAAGAACCTGGAATACCTGCGGTCTGCTCAGCGACTGAACCCACGGCAAGCCAGGTGGTCCTTGTTCTTTGCCAGATTTGATTTCCAGCTCCATTTCCGACCCGCGGACAAGAATGTACGTGCAGATGCCTTGTCCAGGTCTTTCATGCCCATGGAGCAGGAGGAGGAGACATCCCAGCCCATCATCTGCCCTAGTAAGATCATCCCGGTGACTCCTGTCACTCTGGCCCAAATACCGCCCGGGAAGACCTACGTCTCTGAGACTGACAGGCAAAAAGTGTTACACTGGGGCCATGCCTCGAAAATAGCCAGTCATGCTGGTCAGAAGAGAACATGGAGTACGATTGTACGTCACTACTGGTGGCCATCCCTTCGCACGGACGTCGCTTCTTTTGTCTCAGCCTGCTCCTCTTGTGCCAGGAATAAGACGCCCAAACATCTCCCATATGGCCGTCTTCTGCCTCTGCCTATACCCTCAGTACCGTGGCAACACATTGCGATGGACTTTATTACGGACTTGCCATTGTCCTCTGGACACACAGTCATATGGGTCGTGGTGGATCGGTTCTCCAAAATGGCTCATTTCGTCCCTATGGCTGGACTGCCCTCTGCCCAGGAACTCGCTGACGCCTATGTACAACACATCTTCCGCTTGCATGGCTTTCCATCACACATTGTGTCCGACAGAGGAACTCAGTTCACCTCCCGCTTCTGGAGGGCTCTCTGCAAACACCTGGGAGTGACTCTGGACTTTTCTTCAGCCTACCATCCTCAGTCGAACGGCCAAGTGGAACGGGTCAATCAGATCTTGACCTCCTTCCTACGTCACTACGTCAACGCCCATCATGACGACTGGTCCACGCTTCTTCCTTGGGCTGAATTCTCCCATAACCACCACGTCAGTGAGTCCTCCTCCAGCTCTCCCTTCCATGTCGTTTACGGACTTCAGCCTTCCGTCCCATTGCCTGTATCCTCTTCCTCGGATGTCCCTGCTGCTGATGCTGTAGCCCGTGACTTTGCAACCATTTGGGACTCTGTTAAGGCGTCCCTTGGACGTGCTTCCCTACGGATGAAGAGACACGCAGACAAGAGGCGTCTGGACCCTCCGTGTTTCTCTCCAGGAGATCTCGTCTGGCTTGCCTCCAAGTACGTCCGATTGAAGCTGCCATCCTACAAGCTGGGACCTCACTACATCGGGCCGTTTAAAGTCCTCAGCAAGATCAATGAGGTCTCCTACAAGCTGCAGCTCCCGGCCACGATGAGGATACCCAACTCCTTCCACGTCTCCCTGCTCAAGCCGGTTGTCCTTGGTCCCTTCTCCGCTGCTGCCAGTTCGGCTCCTCCTCCTATTGCCGATGACGACATCTATGCGGTAAGGGATATCGTGGCCATGAAAACTGTACGGGGCCGACAGTTCTTCCTGGTAGACTGGGCAGGCTATGGTCCTGAAGATAGGTCCTGGGAACCCCGGGAGAATGTGGGTACTCCTTTGATCCGTGCCTTCCTGTCCCGGTTGCGGGGAGGGGGGCGTGGGGGGGGGGGTACTGTCACGCTCCCCGGGTTCCCTGCTCTGCTCCCCGGCTCACCTGCCACGCTCCCCGGCTCCCATGCGTTGCTCCCCGGTTCTTCTGTCCGGTCTCCGCCACTCCCCGGTCTCCAGCCTCCAGTGCCTGCGGTTCCCAGGCGTCCTGGTCCCCGCTCCCGGCGCCCGTCGGCTTCTCAGCCCCAGCCCGGCTCTGCTGCTTCCTCCTCACCGCTCCCTGCCCTGGCTTCTGGCACCCGGGCGTCGCGCATGCGCATTAGGGCGTGCGCGCGGTCATTGACGCTTTCTTAAAGGGCCAGCGCCCATTAACAGGAAATTGGGCTCACAGGTACAGGGTATAAAGGGGTTAAGTGTCCAAGTGGGCGGGGCCTGTTCTTCGTGTTTCCTAAGCTAGGAGTCAGGTCTCCTTGTGTTCCTGTGAGATACTCACCTCTCTCTCTTCTAGAGCCGATCCTGCTTCGCCATCCGGTCCTGCCGAATCCCGGGCCCCGAACGCTGCCTATCTGCCATCCTGACAGTCCGTTCCATCTCTGATCCCTGCGGTGACCCGTCATCTCGCTCCATCGGTTCCGGACTACGCCTGACAACATCTCGGCTTCCGAACCGGAGCTCCGTCACCCGGACTACCATCAGTGACTCCGTGGTCCCAGGGACTTCTCCATTCTACTCTTGCGCACGGACTGTCCTGCTACCAGTAGTGCTCCAGCTACCGGACCCCTTACCATCATCAAGGAGTTCGGCCCAGTGGATCCACCTCCTGGGTCTGCCCGTCCACCTGGCCCTAACACATATGAACAATATAAAAAAAGTTGATGCGGTTTTCTGATAGAACATGTTATACCACTTAACCTATACCTCTGGTGGAGGCTGAGGAATTAGATTTAAGGATCTAAGTAGGTGTAATCGATTAGGCAAAGACTAAAGGTACCATCACACTAAGCAACATCGCTAGCAACATCGCTGCTGAGGCATGACTTGCTAGCGATGTTGCTGTGTGTGACATCCAGCAACAACCTGGCCCCTGCTGTGAGGTCGTTGGTTGTTGCTGAATGTCCTGGACCATTCTTTAGTTGTTGCTCTCCCGCTGTGAAGCACACATCGCTGTGTGTGACAGTGACAGAGCAACAACTGAATGTGCAGTGAGAAGGGAGCCGGCTTCTGCGGACGCTGGTAACCAATGTAAATATCAGGTAACCAAGGAGCCCTTCCCTTGGTTACCCGATATTTACCTTTGTTACCAGCGTCCGCCGCTCTCACGCTGCCAGTGCCGGCTCCCTGCACACATAGCCAGACTACATATCGGGTAATTAACCTGATGTGTACTCTGGCTAGGAGTGCAGGGAGCCAGCGCTAGACGGTGTGCGCTGATAATCAAGGTAAATATCGGGTTGGTTACCCGATATTTACCTTAGTTACCAAGTGCAGCATTGCTTCCACGCGTCGCTGCTGGCTGGGGGCTGGTTGCTGGTGAGATCTGCCTGTGTGACAGCTCACCAGCAACCCGTGTAGCGACGCTCCAGCGATCCATGCCAGGTCAGGTTGCTGATGGGATCGCTGGAGTGTCGCTTAGTGTGACGGTACCTTAAGGACAAGTCAGTCTGATACATGTCTGCTGACCAAGTACCCGACGGGGCTTTTTCTGCGCATTGACTGCATAATAATAAATACAGCTTTTGGTGCTGGAGGATCGTTGATTTTTGTAAATATCAAAGTGGTGAGCACGTCCAGGACTACAGGCAACAATTTTCGATACCGGTGAGTGAAAATAAGTTTTTTGCATTTTCAAAATAATATTTTGTTTAAAAAATTGTGCTGGTGTAAAGTACACATGTGGGAAATGTTATTTAGTAACTATTTTGTGTGACATCTCTCTCAAATTTATGGGCATAAAATTTCAAAGTTTGAAAATTGCATAATTTTCAAAATTTTGGCCAAATTTCTGAAATTTTCACAAATAAACGCAAATAATATCGGCCTAAATTTACCACTATCATGAAGTACAATATGTCACAAAACAATAATATCAGAATCAGTAGGATCTGTTTAAGCGTTCCAGAGTTATAATAACCTGCCAAAGAGACACTGCTCAGAATTGCAAAAAATGGCCCGGTCATTATGGTGTTTTAGTGGCCTGGGGTGAAGGGGTTAAAAAACAAAAAGAGGAAAAAACGCCCTCTTTCCTGCCGGAAATGCTCTGTTTGTGGCTGGCTGTATGTAGGCAAAGACTCAAAGAGGCCAATCATTGACTTTTTATAATGCTTGTTACCTGCGTCAAACTTGTCTGACCGACTCGAATCCAGTAGCAAACATTCGAACATTTTAGTGCTCGCCCATCATTAGCGGATACAAGTTCGGACCATATATAAGATTTTCCACTCTGGACATCAAGGATTTTTTTTCCTTATTTTTTAAAACAAAGGAGTAAAAAAAGTAACATTAATCATACTGACCGTAAAACTCTTAAAAAAAAGGACAATGTGCATATTTAAAGACACAATCTTCTAGTATGACTTTGTGTTTATTGTCTGTGACTAGATGATTTATGTAAGTATCTGTCAGCAGCGCATGTGAAGGGCTGTTTAGCAGCCAGAGAACAGTATCTAATTTTAAGTCCTTTTTTAAAACCCCAGCCTATTAGTTTTACTGAATGAATACAGTTTTGGCAAGAGTAATGTATCGCCATTCGCTGAATCCACCAGGGCCTCGGTTCAACAGAAAAGCAGCCAATTCAACACTAGAATTTCAGGTGAAGAGAGGGATAATGACATTTAAAGCTGTGTATTCAGGGTGAAGGATTTTTTGGGATGTCGCTGAGAGACTAGTGCTTTTCAGCAAATCATGTTTTTTAGCTTTCGTTATGAAAAGTCTGTGTTATACAAGGAGCAGAGACAAACTTGTTATTCTAGCGAATGTTTTATTATTACAATATATCTTTGTCAGTCATCGAGGTTCTTATTGGGAAAAGAAAGCGGCTGCATGAATATGTGGAACTCTATAGAACTATAGGAATTATTATACGTATACAATGTAATGTGCAACAAACTGATGGAGAAACGATGATTATACCATGAAATTGCTCACATTTTAACTTATATTCAATCCTATGAAAAACTAGTCACTTAAAACTAGTGGTTACAGACTACATATAAATACTATGGGTTCAATTTATCATTGCATCTTTGGGGTGAATAGCTCTCATTGCTTTCCAACTAGTGACAATCAAGCACTAAAATACATGAGTGCTCGTTACTTGCATCGAGCAGGTTGGACGTTCGGATAGGTGACGCACCCGTGGTGTCTTGGGGGTTACTTGTCACCAGGCCGGTGTTTGGGGGAGTTTGGGTCGTCACAGTGGCCTGGCCCGCCTCCGTGATCCCGCGGTGTCAACCAAGAATGATGGGGGGGATGGTGGTGATGAAGGGAGTAGTAGTCTTTCGTGACGCCACCTGTGGTATGCGGCTATAAATGGAGCTGTCGCTGCACAGTGTCTCTCTCAGCTGGGGCGGATGATAACGCAGCTCAGATGTTGCAGCTCTCCATAGGCAGAGCTAGGCCCCAGGGAGGATGTTGAGAGTAGTTGTCCACCCCAGTGTGGGAAGCGCGGGGCGCGGGAAGAAGCAGACAACACAGTGATTGCAGTTTAAGGTGTTTACTCATTGAGTTGCTCCTGCCGTTGGGCGGCCAGACTCCGCTGTGATGGGCTCCAGACGATCCCGGATAGTTTGGAGGCCGGTACGGGAGGAATAATTCATGAGTCCTTCCTCCCTGCGCTCTGTTGTGAGAGTCCCTGTGACTTGAAGCTACACAGGGACCTCTGTCCTTTGGGGTGGTTATGTTCCCCGCTCTGTGTAGCAGGCATTGATGGGCCGCCCTGGCTCTATATGCTGCTTGCCCCGCGCGCTGTTTTGGGCCAAAAGACTTGAAATCCCCTGCCTGGTAAATTCTGCAGGCAGGCCTTGAAGTGCCCACCAGCCTAGGGCTCCACACACTGAGATGTGTGCCGGTCGTGAGGGAACTATTAGCAATCTCTTCAGCGACCGTATTCTCCTCTGTCTCACTTGGTTCCCGGTGGTGACTAGACTGACTAAGTGTGTGTGTGGCTCCTGCTCCCCAGATCAGTCGCCCCGCCCACTCGAGTTCCTAAGCTAGTGGGTGGGAGGCCCCAGACAATATGGTGACCATCCTAAATGACCCTACCCTAACCCCATCCCGGTGAGAGGGCAACTGGCTTATGTGTGGTTGTGGATGTTGTGACTTGGTACCGACCTCCTCCTTACCCTTGATGAGTACCACACCTCTGGTGAGATGCAGTACCTTGTGGCGACTGAAGTCTCAGGGATGCCACACGGGCTCGATTTGAATAATTAGTATAGCGGAAATCAATGGGAAACGAGCATATTTTCAGAAGATTCTAACAGCGGGGCTTGGGGGGCAGAAAAATCACTGAAATTAATGGAAACAGCATGGGGAAGATGCCTGGACTCCCAGACTGCTGCTTGGAATTAAATAAATAATTGAATTAATATAAAAAAAAATTTATTCTACCCCATTTTGGATAACCAGCTAGGGTAAAGCAGAAAGCTGAAGGTTGGTATTGTCAGGCTGAGAAGATCTATGGTTATTTGGCCCTTCCCAGGCTAAAAATACCAGCTTGCAGCTGTCCTAGAACTGGTGCTTCACCCCAGCTTTTTCTGATAACCCTGCTGCAGTGGCAATTGATGTAATATTTTCTAGGGTTGATGTCAGCTGTGTAATGTCAGCTGGCATCAAGCCCAGGTGTTAGTAATGGAGAGGCATCTATTAGACACTCCCATTGTTAACCTAATGAGGGAAAAGAAAAAAGACACAGGAAAAAATAGTTTATTTGAAAAAAGACTCCCACACACTATCACTCTTTCACCAACTTATTATCAAAAATGTTCGTGCCTGTGCATTGCAGTTCGAGATTGGACCAATTTGTGCAGACATCTGGATGAGCATTTATCCTGGTCTGATACTGCAGTCGTATAGTACTCCTCTGCTTCCTGCAATCTACTGCAGGACATTAGAGGAACAAGTTTGGTCAGAGAAGGTCAGTAATATTTAGGCCTCATTCAGACGTCTGTGTTGCATGTATTAGTTGTATCAATTTTTTTGCACGGCTACAGCACGTATCCATTTTAAACTATGGTATTATTCATATGTCCATTTTTTTTCCATTAGCACAGATGACAATGGCCAATACAAGTCTGTAGGTCCATGAAAAACACGGATGGCATCAGAATGCCATCCACCTACAAACACTGATGACACACTGATGGTAAGAACAGACATATGGACCGTACACTGATGACACTCTGATAGTAAAAACGGGCACACGGACCATACACTGATGACCACTGATAATAAAAACGGGCACACGGGCCGTACACTGATGACACACTTATGGTAAAAACAGATACATGGAACATACACTGATGACACACTGATGGTAAGAACAGACATATGTACTGTACACTGATGACATTGGTATCATTTTTTGACGTATGTGTTTAAATAGGGATGATAGCTTATACAGACATAAAGGTCAGAATATGGAGAGGTGAGAATAAAGATGCATCCATTGCACCCACGATGAGTTTTTGACTGCACATTATCACTTTATCAAAAATGTAACATCTTATAGTTCCAGTAAAGTGGATGGGATTTATAGAAATCTCATGATCACTTTTTTTTTTTAAATCAGCATAAACCGACCTGCGGTGCATGTTTCAAATCCGCAACATGTCAATTTCTATAGCAGATAGGCTGAGGTTTATGTGCAAATTTTTCTCATAGACTTGCATTAAATGTGATAAATCCACAGGTAAAAAAATGTACATACATTTGTAATGCATTGCCACAGGAGAAATGCATCAAAACGCAAGTAATGCGCATGTGAGAGTATCAATAAAGTTTTGTCAAAACAAAATACTAGAAGTATGAAAAGCAAAGCAGCTTCATTTAAAATATGAAATACTAAAAAGAGACAAAAACTGTAGCATCAACAATGCGAGAAAAACACATGTAAAATGATGTGTAGCGCCCCTGAAGCCATCAGGGAGCTACAAGGTACTGCATCCCCACCAGGATGCAGGGCCTACCCCCTAGGGACCCAGAAGACCAGTGCCGGTAACAACCAAACACTCCAGATAATCCCTAATTTTCCCCAAAATCCCCCATAGAATGGTAGCAGGCTAGGGTCAGACCAATGGATGGCCGCCTAGAGGTGGAGCCAATCCAGTCCACTAGACGATCAGGTGGGAGGGGCAGACAGTGGACAGAGAGACAGAGCAGTGAGCGGAGTCGAGGAGTGACAGTGAAAGAGAGATGACGCACTGCCCAGAGTGTAATAGTGACCTGAGGGCCCAGGCGGTTAGTTACCGGTGGAGTACGGTGGAGTGCTCCCGGAACTACGCACCAATGGAGTACAGAATCCTAGGTCAGGCAAACGCTCCAGGCAGACCTGATAAAATCTGCACAGTGAGGGGACCATCAAGGACCTCACTGACCTTGAAGTTCGGGACTCAGTAGCAACGGGAGAACTGGGGACAGGACCAGAGACTCCAACCCCACAGGGTTCGCGCTACCGTCATACGGACTGCTGTAAGAGACAACGAGGAGGGGTCCCCAGCCGCTCCAAGCCACGGGGACCCACCAACCAAAGACAGGTGCAGGGGAAAGAAGCCACCAGGTCACTAAACCAGCACTGGGACAAAGGAGTCCTGCAGTTGAGACCAGGCGGCATCGGGTGACCAGTACCAGCTTGCAGTGAGTAAAAGAATAAGTTACACTGAAACCCCTTTCTGTGGCCTACCTTCTTTCAAAACCCATCTGCATCACCTATCCTCTGGGGACTGGCCCTGCTTGCAGAGGGCCTAACATCCAGGCTGCCACTAACATCAGCCCCAGTAGTGAAAACCGTGCAGCGGCGGCTCCATCCCCATAGCCGCAACACTGCAAGTGGCGTCATGTGTGAACATTATTCAAATCCCCTGCAAATATTCCCCATTTTAAAAGCACCCAGGGGACGGGACCAAGCAACGGCCACCAAAGTGACATTCCCCAGTTATACACCACCCAGGACCCAGGACCCCATAACAGCTTTTTCCTGGCGTCACGAACAGGATTCGGTTATAACGGGTGACGTGTGCCTTAAAGACTGTTTTATGGACTGCGTTTGATTGCTTGAAATACCGCCGCCATTTTGGTGTAAAAAGAAACTGCACCACAGCAGTGAAGAAAGCGTAAAAAGAAAGCCCTGCCCCCGGGGAGTGTTCACAATGTAAAATGAAACCGGAAGCAGGGAGCCCGAAGGCCCTGCCACGGAATGCCTCCAGGACTGTATCAAGCAGCACTATGTCCACCCCAGGGGATTGTGCCAGTGAACCGGGTCACCCAGGGACCTGGACCGCGGAGAGGTTAGAGGTAGAGGTCCAGCGACTGTGCTGGACTTTGCATGTGCAGCAACTCCAGTGCATCGAGGAATGGCGAGCGGAGATGATGGGATTGGTGGTGACTAGAGATGAGCGAACCGGTCCCGGTTCGGCTCGAGGCGGTTCGCCGAACGGGGGGTCTGGCTCGAGTTCGGCTCGTCGAACGTTCGACGAACCGAACTCGAGCCCATAGGAAACAATGGCAGGCAATCACAAACACAGTAAAACACCTAGAAAACACCCTCAAAGGTGTCCAAAAGGTGACAAACAACTCACAACACAACACAAACACATGGGAAAGTGACAAGGACATGTACTCATGCGAAAACAAAACAGCTGGACAAGGAAAAAGAGGAGGACACACAGATATAGGCATGGCACGCCCTTCTAAAGTCATGTAAAACACCGCAAGGTGACTCCAAGCGGAGTCTCCCTTTTTTCCAAAAATTGGGCCCCACACACCCACCCCTTCAGTGGCAGCAGTTGTGCCCCAGTTGTACACTTCACAGCTAGATTTGCATCAAGCACATTCAAAAATACGCCATTCTTATCCGTCCCCAGGATGACACCGGGGTAGGTAGCAAAGTCTTTCCTGATCCCAGCTCTGTTCATCTTGGCTTCTTTTAAAAACACAGCAAGCAAGGGTTACTCCAAGCGGAGTCTCCCTTTTTTCCAAAAATTGGGCCCCACACACACCCACCCCTTCAGTGGCAGCAGTTGTGCCCCAGTTGTACACTTCACAGCTAGATTTGCATCAAGCACATTCAAAAATACGCTATTCTTAACCGTCCCCAGGATGACACCGGGGTAGGTAGCAAAGTCTTTCCTGATCCCAGCTCTGTTCATCTTGGCTTCTTTTAAAAACACAGCAAGCAAGGGTTACTCCAAGCGGAGTCTCCCTTTTTTCCAAAAATTGGGCCACACAGACACCCACCCCATCAGTGGCAGCACTTGGGCCCTAGTTGCAAACAGGATGTTTTGATTTGCATCAAGCACATTCAAAAATACGCTATTCTTAGCCGTCCACAGGATGACACCGGGGTAGGTAGCAAAGTCTTTCCTGATCCCAGCTCTGTTCATCTTGGCTTCTTTTAAAAACACAGCAAGCAAGGGTTACTCCAAGCGGAGTCTCCCTTTTTTCCAAAAATTGGGCCACACAGACACCCACCCCATCAGTGGCAGCACTTGGGCCCTAGTTGCAAACAGGATGTTTTGATTTGCATCAAGCACATTCAAAAATACGCTATTCTTAGCCGTCCCCAGGATGACACTGGGGTAGGTAGCAAAGTCTTTGCTGACCCATGACTTGTTCATCTTGGCTTCTTTTAAAAACAATGTAAGCAAGGGTTACTCCAAGCGGAGTCTCCCCTTTTTTCCAAAAATTGGGCCCCACACACACCCACCCATTCAGTGGCAGCAGTTGTGCCCCAGTTGTACACTTCACAGCTAGATTTGCATCAAGCACATTCAAAAATACGCCATTCTTATCCGTCCCCAGGATGACACCGGGGTAGGTAGCAAAGTCTTTCCTGATCCCAGCTCTGTTCATCTTGGCTTCTTTTAAAAACACAGCAAGCAAGGGTTACTCCAAGCGGAGTCTCCCTTTTTTCCAAAAATTGGGCCACACAGACACCCACCACATCAGTGGCAGCACTTGGGCCCTAGTTGCAAACAGGATGTTTTGATTTGCATCAAGCACATTCAAAAATACGCTATTCTTAGCCGTCCCCAGGATGACACCGGGGTAGGTAGCAAAGTCTTTGCTGACCCATGACTTGTTCATCTTGGCTTCTTTTAAAAACAATGTAAGCAAGGGTTACTCCAAGCGGAGTCTCCCTTTTTTCCAAAAATTGGGCCACACAGACACCCACCCCATCAGTGGCAGCACTTGGGCCCTAGTTGCAAACAGGATGTTTTGATTTGCATCAAGCACATTCAAAAATACGCTATTCTTAGCCGTCCCCAGGATGACACCGGGGTAGGTAGCAAAGTCTTTCCTGATCCCAGCTCTGTTCATCTTGGCTTCTTTTAAAAACACAGCAAGCAAGGGTTACTCCAAGCGGAGTCTCCCTTTTTTCCAAAAATTGGGCCACACAGACACCCACCCCATCAGTGGCAGCACTTGGGCCCTAGTTGCAAACAGGATGTTTTGATTTGCATCAAGCACATTCAAAAATACGCTATTCTTAGCCGTCCCCAGGATGACACCGGGGTAGGTAGCAAAGTCTTTCCTGATCCCAGCTCTGTTCATCTTGGCTTCTTTTAAAAACACAGCAAGCAAGGGTTACTCCAAGCGGAGTCTCCCTTTTTTCCAAAAATTGGGCCACACAGACACCCACCCCATCAGTGGCAGCACTTGGGCCCTAGTTGCAAACAGGATGTTTTGATTTGCATCAAGCACATTCAAAAATACGCTATTCTTAGCCGTCCCCAGGATGACACCGGGGTAGGTAGCAAAGTCTTTCCTGATCCCAGCTCTGTTCATCTTGGCTTCTTTTAAAAACACAGCAAGCAAGGGTTACTCCAAGCGGAGTCTCCCTTTTTTCCAAAAATTGGGCCACACAGACACCCACCCCATCAGTGGCAGCACTTGGGCCCTAGTTGCAAACAGGATGTTTTGATTTGCATCAAGCACATTCAAAAATACGCTATTCTTAGCCGTCCACAGGATGACACCGGGGTAGGTAGCAAAGTCTTTCCTGATCCCAGCTCTGTTCATCTTGGCTTCTTTTAAAAACACAGCAAGCAAGGGTTACTCCAAGCGGAGTCTCCCTTTTTTCCAAAAATTGGGCCACACAGACACCCACCCCATCAGTGGCAGCACTTGGGCCCTAGTTGCAAACAGGATGTTTTGATTTGCATCAAGCACATTCAAAAATACGCTATTCTTAGCCGTCCCCAGGATGACACCGGGGTAGGTAGCAAAGTCTTTCCTGATCCCAGCTCTGTTCATCTTGGCTTCTTTTAAAAACACAGCAAGCAAGGGTTACTCCAAGCGGAGTCTCCCTTTTTTCCAAAAATTGGGCCACACAGACACCCACCCCATCAGTGGCAGCACTTGGGCCCTAGTTGCAAACAGGATGTTTTGATTTGCATCAAGCACATTCAAAAATACGCTATTCTTAGCCGTCCCCAGGATGACACCGGGGTAGGTAGCAAAGTCTTTCCTGATCCCAGCTCTGTTCATCTTGGCTTCTTTTAAAAACACAGCAAGCAAGGGTTACTCCAAGCGGAGTCTCCCTTTTTTCCAAAAATTGGGCCACACAGACACCCACCCCATCAGTGGCAGCACTTGGGCCCTAGTTGCAAACAGGATGTTTTGATTTGCATCAAACACATTCAAAAATACGCTATTCTTAGCCGTCCCCAGGATGACACTGGGGTAGGTAGCAAAGTCTTTGCTGACCCATGACTTGTTCATCTTGGCTTCTTTTAAAAACAATGTAAGCAAGGGTTACTCCAAGCGGAGTCTCCCCTTTTTTCCAAAAATTGGGCCCCACACACACCCACCCATTCAGTGGCAGCAGTTGTGCCCCAGTTGTACACTTCACAGCTAGATTTGCATCAAGCACATTCAAAAATACGCCATTCTTATCCGTCCCCAGGATGACACCGGGGTAGGTAGCAAAGTCTTTCCTGATCCCAGCTCTGTTCATCTTGGCTTCTTTTAAAAACACAGCAAGCAAGGGTTACTCCAAGCGGAGTCTCCCTTTTTTCCAAAAATTGGGCCACACAGACACCCACCACATCAGTGGCAGCACTTGGGCCCTAGTTGCAAACAGGATGTTTTGATTTGCATCAAGCACATTCAAAAATACGCTATTCTTAGCCGTCCCCAGGATGACACCGGGGTAGGTAGCAAAGTCTTTGCTGACCCATGACTTGTTCATCTTGGCTTCTTTTAAAAACAATGTAAGCAAGGGTTACTCCAAGCGGAGTCTCCCTTTTTTCCAAAAATTGGGCCACACAGACACCCACCCCATCAGTGGCAGCACTTGGGCCCTAGTTGCAAACAGGATGTTTTGATTTGCATCAAGCACATTCAAAAATACGCTATTCTTAGCCGTCCCCAGGATGACACCGGGGTAGGTAGCAAAGTCTTTCCTGATCCCAGCTCTGTTCATCTTGGCTTCTTTTAAAAACACAGCAAGCAAGGGTTACTCCAAGCGGAGTCTCCCTTTTTTCCAAACATTGGGCCACACAGACACCCACCCCATCAGTGGCAGCACTTGGGCCCTAGTTGCAAACAGGATGTTTTGATTTGCATCAAGCACATTCAAAAATACGCTATTCTTAGCCGTCCCCAGGATGACACCGGGGTAGGTAGCAAAGTCTTTCCTGATCCCAGCTCTGTTCATCTTGGCTTCTTTTAAAAACACAGCAAGCAAGGGTTACTCCAAGCGGAGTCTCCCTTTTTTCCAAAAATTGGGCCACACAGACACCCACCCCATCAGTGGCAGCACTTGGGCCCTAGTTGCAAACAGGATGTTTTGATTTGCATCAAGCACATTCAAAAATACGCTATTCTTAGCCGTCCCCAGGATGACACCGGGGTAGGTAGCAAAGTCTTTCCTGATCCCAGCTCTGTTCATCTTGGCTTCTTTTAAAAACACAGCAAGCAAGGGTTACTCCAAGCGGAGTCTCCCTTTTTTCCAAAAATTGGGCCACACAGACACCCACCCCATCAGTGGCAGCACTTGGGCCCTAGTTGCAAACAGGATGTTTTGATTTGCATCAAGCACATTCAAAAATACGCTATTCTTAGCCGTCCACAGGATGACACCGGGGTAGGTAGCAAAGTCTTTCCTGATCCCAGCTCTGTTCATCTTGGCTTCTTTTAAAAACACAGCAAGCAAGGGTTACTCCAAGCGGAGTCTCCCTTTTTTCCAAAAATTGGGCCACACAGACACCCACCCCATCAGTGGCAGCACTTGGGCCCTAGTTGCAAACAGGATGTTTTGATTTGCATCAAGCACATTCAAAAATACGCTATTCTTAGCCGTCCCCAGGATGACACCGGGGTAGGTAGCAAAGTCTTTCCTGATCCCAGCTCTGTTCATCTTGGCTTCTTTTAAAAACACAGCAAGCAAGGGTTACTCCAAGCGGAGTCTCCCTTTTTTCCAAAAATTGGGCCACACAGACACCCACCCCATCAGTGGCAGCACTTGGGCCCTAGTTGCAAACAGGATGTTTTGATTTGCATCAAGCACATTCAAAAATACGCTATTCTTAGCCGTCCCCAGGATGACACTGGGGTAGGTAGCAAAGTCTTTGCTGACCCATGACTTGTTCATCTTGGCTTCTTTTAAAAACAATGTAAGCAAGGGTTACTCCAAGCGGAGTCTCCCCTTTTTTCCAAAAATTGGGCCCCACACACACCCACCCATTCAGTGGCAGCAGTTGTGCCCCAGTTGTACACTTCACAGCTAGATTTGCATCAAGCACATTCAAAAATACGCCATTCTTATCCGTCCCCAGGATGACACCGGGGTAGGTAGCAAAGTCTTTCCTGATCCCAGCTCTGTTCATCTTGGCTTCTTTTAAAAACACAGCAAGCAAGGGTTACTCCAAGCGGAGTCTCCCTTTTTTCCAAAAATTGGGCCACACAGACACCCACCACATCAGTGGCAGCACTTGGGCCCTAGTTGCAAACAGGATGTTTTGATTTGCATCAAGCACATTCAAAAATACGCTATTCTTAGCCGTCCCCAGGATGACACCGGGGTAGGTAGCAAAGTCTTTGCTGACCCATGACTTGTTCATCTTGGCTTCTTTTAAAAACAATGTAAGCAAGGGTTACTCCAAGCGGAGTCTCCCTTTTTTCCAAAAATTGGGCCACACAGACACCCACCCCATCAGTGGCAGCACTTGGGCCCTAGTTGCAAACAGGATGTTTTGATTTGCATCAAGCACATTCAAAAATACGCTATTCTTAGCCGTCCCCAGGATGACACCGGGGTAGGTAGCAAAGTCTTTCCTGATCCCAGCTCTGTTCATCTTGGCTTCTTTTAAAAACACAGCAAGCAAGGGTTACTCCAAGCGGAGTCTCCCTTTTTTCCAAAAATTGGGCCACACAGACACCCACCCCATCAGTGGCAGCACTTGGGCCCTAGTTGCAAACAGGATGTTTTGATTTGCATCAAGCACATTCCAAATCCACAAGCATTTACTCTCCCCAGGATGACACAGGGGTAGTAAATTCCTTCTGGATCCATGACTTGTTCATTTTGATGAACGTCAGTCTGTCCACATTGTCACTGGACAGACGCGTGCGCTTATCTGTCAGCACACACCCAGCAGCACTGAATACACGTTCAGAGACAACGCTGGCAGCTGGACACGACAAAATCTCCAAGGCGTAAGTTGCGAGCTCTGGCCATTTTTGTAGGTTTGAAGCCCAAAAGGAGCAAGGCTCCAGTTGCACAGTCATGGCATCGATGTTCATTTGGAGATACTCCTGTATCATCCTCTCCAGCCGTTGACTATGTGTCAGACTTGTTGTCTCTGGTGGCCTTGCAAAAGAGGGTCTAAAAAAATTATGAAAAGATTCCATAAAATTGCTGTTACCGGCACCAGAAAAGGTCCTACTGGTACGGGTAGACTGTTGAAGATGACGAGACCGTCCCATGTTTGTCAAGTTACAACTGGGAGATTCACTCCCTGCACCTGCACGGTTGTTTGGTGGAAAAGCCGAGCTAAGATCTAGTAACAGCTTCTGCTGATACTCCTGCATACGTGCGTCCCTTTCTATGGCTGGAATTATGTCACAAAATTTGGACTTGTACCGGGGATCTAATAGTGTGGCAATCCAGTAGTCATCATCACTTCTAATTTTGACAATACGACTGTCATGTTGGAGGTAGTGCAACAAAAAGGCACTCATGTGTCTTGCGCAGCCATGCGGACCAAGTCCATGCTGTGTTTGTGGCATAGAGGTGCTACCCGTTCTTTCTTCCTCTGACATCTGACCCCAACCTCTTTCAACTGAAATTTGACCAAGGTCTCCCTCATCCGCTGAGTCTTCCATGTCCATGGACAGTTCGTCCTCCATTTCTTCATGTTCTCCTGCACCTTGCTCAACATTTCGCCTGCTACTATGCGCCCTTGTCGATCCCTGTCCCCCATGGTCCCATGCCTGCTGCGTTGGTGATGATGAACGTCTGGACCTTCGTGATGTTGTTGTCCCTTGCGCATATGAATCCTCCTGTAGTTCCTCCCCTTCATGTTGTCCCACCCCCTGACTCCGAATAGTGTTTAGCGTGTGCTCCAGCATGTAAATGACTGGAATCGTCATGCTGATAATGGCATTGTCAGAGCTAAACATATTCGTCGCCATGTCGAAACTGTGCAGAAGGGTGCATAGGTCCTTGATCTGAGACCACTCCATCAGGGTGATCTGCCCCACCTCTGCATCTCGTTGGCCCAGGCTATACGTCATGACGTATTGCACCAGGGCTCTGCGGTGCTGCCACAGTCGCTGTAACATGTGGAGAGTTGAATTCCAGCGTGTCGCCACATCGCATTTCAGGCGATGAACCGGCAGGCCGAAAGACTTCTGGAGCGATGCAAGTCGCTCTGCTGCGGCGCTTGAACGGCGGAAGTGAGCTGACAGTTTTCGTGCCCTGTTCAGAAGGCCATCTAGGCCGGGATAGTGTGTTAAAAATTGCTGCACGACAAGGTTCAACACGTGAGCCATACAAGGTACGTGTGTCACCTTGCCCAGGCGAAGTGCCGCACCCAGGTTTGCAGCATTGTCGCACACGGCCTTACCAGGCTGCAGTTTGAGTGGAGACAACCATTTATTAAACTCGGACCGCAAAGCTGACCACAACTCCTCAGCTGTGTGACTCTTATTACCAAGACATGTCAAGCTAAAGACCGCCTGATGCCGTTGCGCTCTGCTGCCAGCATAGTAATGAGGGGTGCGTGATTCCTTCTGCGCAGTGAGAACGCTGGTGGCCTGACCAGGCAGGCTTGGGGCGGAGGTGGAGGACCCAGATGAGGTGGAGGATGCAGAAGCAGTGGCGGAACTTGGACAGACAGAGGATTGACACACAAGTCGTGGGGACGGCAAGACTTGTGCAGCAGACCCTTCACCATCTATCACCATAGTTACCCAGTGCCCAGTCAGCGACATGTAACGTCCCTGTCCATGCTTACTGGTCCAAGTATCGGTGGTGAAATGCACCCGTTCACACACAGAGTTTCTCAAGGAAGCGGTGATGTTGTGTGCGACATGCTGGTGTAGCGCGGGCACACCTTTCTTAGAGAAGTAGTGGCGACTAGGCATCTGGTACTGGGGCACAGCGACAGACATAAGGTCTCTAAAATCCTGTGTGTCCACTAGGCGGAAAGGCAGCATTTCGGTAGCCAACAGCTTACAGAGGGATAGAGTCAACCTCTTAGCTTTGTCATGGGTCGGAGGAAGTGGCCTTTTATTTGACCACATCTGAGGGACAGAGATCTGGCTGCTGTGTGTAGACGGTGTTGAGTAGGGTGTCCCTGGAAAAATGCAGGTTTGTGAGGAAAGTGCAGGCGGAGACATGATGTTGCCTTCATCCAACGTTGGTGCTATCGATGTCTGAGAGAGCTGTACACACTCACTTGTTTCCCCTTCCAAACCAACTGACGACCTTACAAGCAAACTGCCTGTTGCGGTTACAGTGGTGGAAGTTTTGCGTGGAAAAACAGGTGTGGCAGCTGTCCCCACAGTCCTAGAAGATGAAGAGCGCGCGGATGCAGTGGAAGGGGCGGGCGGTGGATGGTTCGCTCCGCTAGGCCGCATTGCAGCACGGTGAGCTTCCCACCGGGACTTATGATATTTATTCATGTGACGATTCATGGAAGAAGTTGTCAAACTGCTGAGCTTTTGACCTCTACTAAGAGAATCATGACAAATGTTACATATCACATGAGTTGGGCGATCTTTTTCGATGTGAAAAAAGGACCAGGCTAGGCAAGGCTTAGAGGCCATGCGACCTGTTGATCCACCCCGAATAATGCTCATAGGCAGAGTGGTGGCTGAGGATGCAGTTGTAGACGTGCTACCAGTGCTCCGACTCTGTCCAGGAAGGCGCAAGGTAACTTCGTCGTCGGTTGCATCCTCCTCCACCGCCTCTGTTGACCTCCTCGAGTGCCTGACTGGGGGTTGACAGTAGGTGGGATCTAGAACGTCATCATCAATTGTTGTGTTTGCACTCCCCTCCCCCTCAGACCGAGCCTCTTCTTGCCCTGACGGAATATTTAAGTTGTCATCCCAATCGGGTATCTGCGTCTCATCTTCATCAGTATGTTCCTCATTGTCTATAACCACAGGTGTTACAGTTTGTGACAAAGGGTCAACATTATGCTCAGAAACTTGGTCCTCACGGCCTGAATCTGAGTCACAAGGGTTCTGGGCATCACTGCAGACCATTTCCTGTTCTGTACTCACTGTAGCTTGGGAGCAGACCTCTGATTCCCAGGCTATAGTGTGACTGAACAGCTCTGCAGACTCAGCCATCTCAGTTCCACCATACTGTGCAGGGCTGATGGAGACTTCAGAGCTGGGAGAAATCAAGTGTGATTGGGATGACAACTCAGAGGACTGGTGTTTTTTGGATGCGGTACTTGAAGTGGCTGAGAGGGCACTTGTTGGACCACTTGAGATCCATTCAAGCATTTTCCTTTTTTGCCCATCATCTACCTTTCTTCCTGTTGTTCGTGTCCGTAAAAAAGGGAGCACATCGGATTGTCCACGGTAAGTAGTAGACATCTTACTTTTGCTGGTAGATGGTCTATCTTCAGCAGATGATAATGGAGCTTTGCCACCTTCCCCACGGACAAAACCTTTTTTGCCTTTTCCACCACGCCTCTTCCCCTTTCCACCAGCATCTGTCATTTTGCCACTCATGTTGATTGCGACAAGATTGTGGACTGAAAATGTGGTAGTAAAAATTGAGAGGTGGTGAAGATTGCAGTGGTGGTCTAGCTTTATTAACAGCAGAATAATAAAGAATAAATATCCCTGACAATGCAACTTAGTTATAATTAGTTGGAGTGTGCAACGCAGGCAGACGTGCTGCAAATGTCTTTGCACTAGTGGGACTATAGCAAAGTCCAATAGCCACGTATAGGATGCCACTAGGTACACTGAGTGTTTGCTAGTATAATGGCTTGGTTAGAATGAGTTGTAGTGTGCAACGCAGGCAGACGCGCTCTGCAAATGTCTTTGCACTAGTGGGACTATAGCAAAGTCCAATAGCCACGTATAGGATGCCACTAGGTACACTGAGTGTTTGCTAGTATAATGGCTTGGTTAGAATGAGTTGTAGTGTGCAACGCAGGCAGACGCGCTCTGCAAATGTCTTTGCACTAGTGGGACTATAGCAAAGTCCAATAGCCACGTATAGGATGCCACTAGGTACACTGAGTGTTTGCTAGTATAATGGCTTGGTTAGAATGAGTTGTAGTGTGCAACGCAGGCAGACGCGCTCTGCAAATGTCTTTGCACTAGTGGGACTATAGCAAAGTCCAATAGCCACGTATAGGATGCCACTAGGTACACTGAGTGTTTGCTAGTATAATGGCTTGGTTAGAATGAGTTGTAGTGTGCAACGCAGGCAGACGCGCTCTGCAAATGTCTTTGCACTAGTGGGACTATAGCAAAGTCCAATAGCCACGTATAGGATGCCACTAGGTACACTGAGTGTTTGCTAGTATAATGGCTTGGTTAGAATGAGTTGTAGTGTGCAACGCAGGCAGACGCGCTCTGCAAATGTCTTTGCACTAGTGGGACTATAGCAAAGTCCAATAGCCACGTATAGGATGCCACTAGGTACACTGAGTGTTTGCTAGTATAATGGCTTGGTTAGAATGAGTTGTAGTGTGCAACGCAGGCAGACGCGCTCTGCAAATGTCTTTGCACTAGTGGGACTATAGCAAAGTCCAATAGCCACGTATAGGATGCCACTAGGTACACTGAGTGTTTGCTAGTATAATGGCTTGGTTAGAATGAGTTGTAGTGTGCAACGCAGGCAGACGCGCTCTGCAAATGTCTTTGCACTAGTGGGACTATAGCAAAGTCCAATAGCCACGTATAGGATGCCACTAGGTACACTGAGTGTTTGCTAGTATAATGGCTTGGTTAGAATGAGTTGTAGTGTGCAACGCAGGCAGACGCGCTCTGCAAATGTCTTTGCACTAGTGGGACTATAGCAAAGTCCAATAGCCACGTATAGGATGCCACTAGGTACACTGAGTGTTTGCTAGTATAATGGCTTGGTTAGAATGAGTTGTAGTGTGCAACGCAGGCAGACGCGCTCTGCAAATGTCTTTGCACTAGTGGGACTATAGCAAAGTCCAATAGCCACGTATAGGATGCCACTAGGTACACTGAGTGTTTGCTAGTATAATGGCTTGGTTAGAATGAGTTGTAGTGTGCAACGCAGGCAGACGCGCTCTGCAAATGTCTTTGCACTAGTGGGACTATAGCAAAGTCCAATAGCCACGTATAGGATGCCACTAGGTACACTGAGTGTTTGCTAGTATAATGGCTTGGTTAGAATGAGTTGTAGTGTGCAACGCAGGCAGACGCGCTCTGCAAATGTCTTTGCACTAGTGGGACTATAGCAAAGTCCAATAGCCACGTATAGGATGCCACTAGGTACACTGAGTGTTTGCTAGTATAATGGCTTGGTTAGAATGAGTTGTAGTGTGCAACGCAGGCAGACGCGCTCTGCAAATGTCTTTGCACTAGTGGGACTATAGCAAAGTCCAATAGCCACGTATAGGATGCCACTAGGTACACTGAGTGTTTGCTAGTATAATGGCTTGGTTAGAATGAGTTGTAGTGTGCAACGCAGGCAGACGCGCTCTGCAAATGTCTTTGCACTAGTGGGACTATAGCAAAGTCCAATAGCCACGTATAGGATGCCACTAGGTACACTGAGTGTTTGCTAGTATAATGGCTTGGTTAGAATGAGTTGTAGTGTGCAACGCAGGCAGACGCGCTCTGCAAATGTCTTTGCACTAGTGGGACTATAGCAAAGTCCAATAGCCACGTATAGGATGCCACTAGGTACACTGAGTGTTTGCTAGTATAATGGCTTGGTTAGAATGAGTTGTAGTGTGCAACGCAGGCAGACGCGCTCTGCAAATGTCTTTGCACTAGTGGGACTATAGCAAAGTCCAATAGCCACGTATAGGATGCCACTAGGTACACTGAGTGTTTGCTAGTATAATGGCTTGGTTAGAATGAGTTGTAGTGTGCAACGCAGGCAGACGCGCTCTGCAAATGTCTTTGCACTAGTGGGACTATAGCAAAGTCCAATAGCCACGTATAGGATGCCACTAGGTACACTGAGTGTTTGCTAGTATAATGGCTTGGTTAGAATGAGTTGTAGTGTGCAACGCAGGCAGACGCGCTCTGCAAATGTCTTTGCACTAGTGGGACTATAGCAAAGTCCAATAGCCACGTATAGGATGCCACTAGGTACACTGAGTGTTTGCTAGTATAATGGCTTGGTTAGAATGAGTTGTAGTGTGCAACGCAGGCAGACGCGCTCTGCAAATGTCTTTGCACTAGTGGGACTATAGCAAAGTCCAATAGCCACGTATAGGATGCCACTAGGTACACTGAGTGTTTGCTAGTATAATGGCTTGGTTAGAATGAGTTGTAGTGTGCAACGCAGGCAGACGCGCTCTGCAAATGTCTTTGCACTAGTGGGACTATAGCAAAGTCCAATAGCCACGTATAGGATGCCACTAGGTACACTGAGTGTTTGCTAGTATAATGGCTTGGTTAGAATGAGTTGTAGTGTGCAACGCAGGCAGACGCGCTCTGCAAATGTCTTTGCACTAGTGGGACTATAGCAAAGTCCAATAGCCACGTATAGGATGCCACTAGGTACACTGAGTGTTTGCTAGTATAATGGCTTGGTTAGAATGAGTTGTAGTGTGCAACGCAGGCAGACGCGCTCTGCAAATGTCTTTGCACTAGTGGGACTATAGCAAAGTCCAATAGCCACGTATAGGATGCCACTAGGTACACTGAGTGTTTGCTAGTATAATGGCTTGGTTAGAATGAGTTGTAGTGTGCAACGCAGGCAGACGCGCTCTGCAAATGTCTTTGCACTAGTGGGACTATAGCAAAGTCCAATAGCCACGTATAGGATGCCACTAGGTACACTGAGTGTTTGCTAGTATAATGGCTTGGTTAGAATGAGTTGTAGTGTGCAACGCAGGCAGACGCGCTCTGCAAATGTCTTTGCACTAGTGGGACTATAGCAAAGTCCAATAGCCACGTATAGGATGCCACTAGGTACACTGAGTGTTTGCTAGTATAATGGCTTGGTTAGAATGAGTTGTAGTGTGCAACGCAGGCAGACGCGCTCTGCAAATGTCTTTGCACTAGTGGGACTATAGCAAAGTCCAATAGCCACGTATAGGATGCCACTAGGTACACTGAGTGTTTGCTAGTATAATGGCTTGGTTAGAATGAGTTGTAGTGTGCAACGCAGGCAGACGCGCTCTGCAAATGTCTTTGCACTAGTGGGACTATAGCAAAGTCCAATAGCCACGTATAGGATGCCACTAGGTACACTGAGTGTTTGCTAGTATAATGGCTTGGTTAGAATGAGTTGTAGTGTGCAACGCAGGCAGACGCGCTCTGCAAATGTCTTTGCACTAGTGGGACTATAGCAAAGTCCAATAGCCACGTATAGGATGCCACTAGGTACACTGAGTGTTTGCTAGTATAATGGCTTGGTTAGAATGAGTTGTAGTGTGCAACGCAGGCAGACGCGCTCTGCAAATGTCTTTGCACTAGTGGGACTATAGCAAAGTCCAATAGCCACGTATAGGATGCCACTAGGTACACTGAGTGTTTGCTAGTATAATGGCTTGGTTAGAATGAGTTGTAGTGTGCAACGCAGGCAGACGCGCTCTGCAAATGTCTTTGCACTAGTGGGACTATAGCAAAGTCCAATAGCCACGTATAGGATGCCACTAGGTACACTGAGTGTTTGCTAGTATAATGGCTTGGTTAGAATGAGTTGTAGTGTGCAACGCAGGCAGACGCGCTCTGCAAATGTCTTTGCACTAGTGGGACTATAGCAAAGTCCAATAGCCACGTATAGGATGCCACTAGGTACACTGAGTGTTTGCTAGTATAATGGCTTGGTTAGAATGAGTTGTAGTGTGCAACGCAGGCAGACGCGCTCTGCAAATGTCTTTGCACTAGTGGGACTATAGCAAAGTCCAATAGCCACGTATAGGATGCCACTAGGTACACTGAGTGTTTGCTAGTATAATGGCTTGGTTAGAATGAGTTGTAGTGTGCAACGCAGGCAGACGCGCTCTGCAAATGTCTTTGCACTAGTGGGACTATAGCAAAGTCCAATAGCCACGTATAGGATGCCACTAGGTACACTGAGTGTTTGCTAGTATAATGGCTTGGTTAGAATGAGTTGTAGTGTGCAACGCAGGCAGACGCGCTCTGCAAATGTCTTTGCACTAGTGGGACTATAGCAAAGTCCAATAGCCACGTATAGGATGCCACTAGGTACACTGAGTGTTTGCTAGTATAATGGCTTGGTTAGAATGAGTTGTAGTGTGCAACGCAGGCAGACGCACTCTGCAAATGTCTTTGCACTAGTGGGACTATAGCAAAGTCCAATAGCCACGTATAGGATGCCACTAGGTACACTGAGTGTTTGCTAGTATAATGGCTTGGTTAGAATGAGTTGTAGTGTGCAACGCAGGCAGACGCGCTCTGCAAATGTCTTTGCACTAGTGGGACTATAGCAAAGTCCAATAGCCACGTATAGGATGCCACTAGGTACACTGAGTGTTTGCTAGTATAATGGCTTGGTTAGAATGAGTTGTAGTGTGCAACGCAGGCAGACGCGCTCTGCAAATGTCTTTGCACTAGTGGGACTATAGCAAAGTCCAATAGCCACGTATAGGATGCCACTAGGTACACTGAGTGTTTGCTAGTATAATGGCGTGGTTAGAATGAGTTGTAGTGTGCAACGCAGGCAGACGCGCTCTGCAAATGTCTTTGCACTAGTGGGACTATAGCAAAGTCCAATAGCCACGTATAGGATGCCACTAGGTACACTGAGTGTTTGCTAGTATAATGGCTTAGTTATCAGTTGGAGTGTGCAGAGGACAAGAGGGTACAGTGGCAGGATTGTGGTGCTCTGGGTAGAGGAATGGAAGACTGCCTTTCTATTCCCTCCTAATGGTGAAATGCAGGTAGGAAATCCCTGACCTGGGCTACACAGACGCTGTTGCTGTTTGCAGGACCTGTCACCTATGGCTCTCTGACCCTGCCGGTTGGAGCCCTTAAAAGGACTGCTATAAAGTGCTCTCCCTAAGCTGTCTAACGCTGTGTATGCAGCGCATACAGCTGTATCGGCTATAGGACTCAGGAAGACGGAGCTGCGACAGTGATGTCTGACACCAAAGACGCAGAAGGCAGATAATGGCGTCCGTGAAGAAAATGTCCGGTTTTATAATGCAGGGACATGTGACATGCAGATCCTATCACACATGCCGTTGCTTCTCTGGCTCAAAGTCCACTTAGCTGTGTGTGTGTCTGGGATTGGCTGACATGCTGGCCCGCCCCACAAGACGCGCGCGCTTAGGGAAGGAAGACAAGAAAAAAAAAAAAAAAAAATGGCGATCGCCATTATAGAAACAGCAGTGATCTGAAGGCGCTGTTCACGCACACTATACACTGAAATGTGATATTAGTTTGATTCACAGAGTGACTTACACTATTACAGCAGAAACCAAGCTATGATTTAGCTGTTTTTTGGCTGCTAGAACCGTTCTCGAACGTTTCTAGAACTACCGAGCTTTTGCAAAAAGCTCGAGTTCTAGTTCGATCTAGAACATGCCCCAAAATCACTCGAGCCGCGAACTGGAGAACCACGAACCACGAACCGCGCTCAACTCTAGTGGTGACCATGCGGGCCCATGAGAAGCAAGCGCCGCTTGTCCAGGTCGCACCAACCGGGCTGCAGGAGTCCAACCTTAACCAGGCTGTATCACCACCAGATCCCGTGAGACCAGAAGCGGTCACATCACCTTCTCCGGAGGAGAAGTACCAAGTGGAACAGACATCCCCAGCCAGATTAGACCCAGCTGCATCACCTTCTCCCAAGGAGAAGGATCAAGCTGCACCACCGTCCGACTCAGTGACGACAACCAAGGCTACGACGTCATCAGAAGCCATCGCTGACAACTACTCCCAGGTACTGTGCCCAGTCACAGAAGGGAGTCCGACAGGTCTAATTCCGAAGTTAGAATGGGTACCGTGTGCGGGGTCGAGTTCCTCCATGTGGTTCTAACAAGATATACAGTATGGTATCTGACATCTGGGTGCCAAAGTCAGAGTAACTTGTGTACCAACCTGCTGTGGTCCTGTTCCCAGCCTGGCATGAGATCGGTTCTCAAATGCAATCCTATGTGCCAACAGAGGTCATTGCAGAGAAGCCAGCCCCCGCTTCCACTTCAGCACCAGGTCCCCAGCTGCCACCAGAAGGCAGTGCAGTTGCACGGGACCAGTGTATTCAGACTGTGAGTGCTGATCCCAGGAGGCCAATTGAACCAGATGGCCCCTTTCCAACACCCTGGTAGCTATGACCTGTTGTGCTACCAGCTGTTTATTTGATGGTTCCAGTTAATAACGTTTGCTGAAAATGTTGACTTTTGCATTAACCAGTTTTGTTTGATATAAAAATAGACCCAGGCTGCAGGACTGGCAGCAGTCAAAAACTTTACTTGTAAATAGTTGCACCAGTTGTGCCTCACCAGAGTACAACCAGTGGATCCTGTTTAACACCGCCACCAAGGAGAGGTCGAGTGCAGGAAAGGTCTGAGGCAGAGGTGGCCGAGACCTGATCACCAGAGAAACCGGTTAACTGCCTCCTAGAAGGTTTTGGGACCAGGACCTTTGGGTGGTGGGTGAAGGGAGAGGTGTACTCCAGTTAAGAAACGTTAAAGTCTGAACCTCCCCTGCGTGGGAATATGTTAATGTTTATGTAAAATAAAAGTGTAAACCTGTTTTCATTTGCAGCCCAAGGAAGTGCTAGAATTAACCAAGGGGTTATGTAGCGCCCCTGAAGCCATCAGGGAACTACAAGGTACTGCATCCCCATCAGGATGCAGGGCCTACCCCCTAGGGACCCAGAAGACCAGTGTGGGTAACAACCAAACACTCCAGATAATCTCTGGTTTTCCCCAAAATCCCCCATAGAATAATACCAGGCGAGGGTCATACCAATGGATTGCCGCCTAGAGGTGGAGCCAATCCAGTCCACTAGACGACCAGCTGGGAGGGTCAGACAGTGGACAGAGATACAGAACAGTAAGAGGAGTCGAGGAGTGACAGTAAAAGAGACAGGATGCACTGCCCAGAGTGTAATAGTGACCTGAGGACCCAGGTGGTTAGTTACTGGTGGAGTACGGTGGAGTGCTCCCAGAACTACGCACCAATTAAGTATAGAATCCTAGGTCAGGCAAACGCTTCAGGCAGGCCTGATAAAATCTGCACAGTGAGGGGACCATCAAGGACCTCACTGACCTTGAACTTCGGGACTCAGTAGCAACGGGAGAACTGGGGACAGGACCAGAGACTCCAACTCCACAGGGTTCGCGCTACCATCATACGGACTGCTGTAAGAGACAACCAGGAGGGGACCCCAGCCGCTCCAAGCCACGGGGACCCATTAACCAAAGACAGGGGAAAGAAGCCACCAGGTCACTAAGGCTAAGTTCACACATCCTGTGTTTTGCATCAGTCACAATCCGTCGCCTTGGGGAATTACGGTATCCTGCAAAATATTTTGCAGGAATCCTGTATTTCCCCATAGACTTCTATTAGCGACGGATTGCGACTGATGACCCTGCGTTGCATCCGCTGCGTCGCGGTCCGTCGTTTTTGACTGACCGCCGAGCGGGGAGCAACGCAGAATGTAACGTTTTTCGGGCCGTCAAAATTAACGCGCCGCGCAGGAATCCGTCGCCATCCGTCAAGCTTGTAATGCATGTCTATGGTGCTGGATTCCGTCGTAATCCGTCTTACAACGGAATCCAGCGCAGGATTCCGTCATGCTCTACTGAGCATGCCCAGCATGCTTGGCACGCCCACTGGGCTGTCCCAAACACAGACGGATCATGACTGATCCGTCAAAAAACGGACGCACAGCGGATGTAACGGACGCAACTGATCCGTTTTTTCACAGGATTCCTGTGAAAGGAATCCTGTGAAAAACACATCAGTTGCATCAGTTGACATCTTGAAAATGACTGATCCGTTGCTGACGGACCTGACGGATTGAAAACACAGGATGTGTGAACTTAGCCTAAACCAGCGCTGGGACAAAGGGGACCTGCAGTTGAGACCAGGCGGCATCGGGTGACCAGTACTAGCTTGCAGTGAGTAAAAGAACAAGGTACACTGAAACCCCTTTCTGTGGCCTACCTTCTTTCAACACCCATCTGTATCACCTATCCTCTGGGGCCTGGCCCTGCTTGCAGAGGGCCTAACATCCAGGCTACCACTAACACCAGCCCCAGTAGTGAAAACTGTGCAGCGGCGGCTCCATCCTCATAGCCACAACACCGCAAGTGGCGTCATGTGTGAACATTATTCAAATCCCCTGGAAATATTCCCCATTTTAAAAAGCACCCAGGGGACAGGACCGGGCAACGGCCACCAAAGTGACATTCCCCAGTTATACACCGCCCGGGACCGAGTACCCCAGAACCCTGGGCGACACAGATGCATGCAACCTAATTTACATAATAGATGCAGAAATACTGTAGAAAATCTGCAATATCCAAAGCTCAGGAACATAGCCTTAGGCCACATGCACACAGTTTTTTACTTCAGGAATTGTAAATCAAAATCAGGAGTTGGTAAAAAATGTAGACGTGGTGACTAGAGATGAGCGAACCGGTCCCGGTTCGGCTCGAGGCCGGTTCGCCGAACGGGGGTCCCGTTCGAGTTCGGTTCGTCGAACGTTCGACGAACCGAACTCGAACGTATAGGCTATAATGGGAGGCAATCACAAACACATAAAAATGCATTATAAATGTACACAAACAGTTAATAAACATTGCCATAACACTTACCGGTCCTCGCGATCCCTTCTGCACTCTGTCTCCTGCCGCTATTCCATCCGATGATCGCTGAATCCTCCCGGTAACCTGCACTGCCAGCAGAGAAGCAGGACCTATCGTGACGTCAAAATAGCCATGTGACCAGTCACGTGGCTATTATCTCATTGGCTACAGACTGGTCACATGACTATGACACGTCATGTAGGACCTGCGAGTGCATCTCTCCGGTACACGGTGCACATATGTGTATCGCCGTGTACCGGCGACATGCTCTAGCACACGGTCGACTCCCCGTTCCGTTAGGGACCGGCTGACACAGCCGGTCATTAACGGAGATCACCGTTGCCATAGCAACGCAGTTAGCGGTGACGTCACCGCTAACCGCGGCTCCGGGAGCACCGTTGCTATGGTAACGCGTCTGTCAGCGTTACCGCTGTTACCGCTAGCAGCCAGCAGTGATCACTCACGGAGTGAAGGCTGCACGCTGCTTCCCGATTGTAGTGAGCATTGTAGTTAGGATGGAGGTTCCCCAGCCCCAAGTGATGCCCCTCACTACAATCGTCACTACTACTACACTAGAAAGAAAGAAGACAGAAGAGCAGGATCGTGGAGGGCTGACAGGGGTAATAAAGATGGAGTCTCTAATGTGTCTGTGTATTTATTTCTATTAAAGTATTTTTTCTCTGTGTGGTGTCTTTTTTTAACCCTTTATTGGAGATTCTTAATGGCCGGGTCAAACGTGCCTGACATTAAGAATCTCTGGCTTAATACTGGCTGGTAAAACAAAGCCAGTATTAACTCATGATTACCCAACAAGCCACCCGGCTCCAGGGCTGTTGGAAGAGTTGGATACAGCGCCAGATGATGGCGCTTCTATGAGAGCGCCATTTTCTGGGACGGCTGCGGACTGAAATCCGCAGCAGAGGCGCCCACAAACCTCGGGCTAACCTGTGCTGCGGATTCCAATCCCCAGCTGCCTAGTTGTACCCGGCTGGACACAAAAATAGGGCGAAGCCCACGTCATTTGTTTTTTAATTATTTCATGAAATAAGTGAAATAATTAAAAAAAACGGGCTTCCCTATATTTTTGGTTCCCAGCCGGGTACAAATAGGCAACTGGGGGTTGGAGGCAGCCCGTGGCTGCCAGCTGTACCTGGCTAGCATACAAAAATATGGCGAAGCCCACGTCATTTTTTTGGTGGGCAAAAAACTTCTGCATGCAGTCCTGGATGGAGTATGCTGAGCCTTGTAGTTCTGCAGCTGCTGTCTGCTCTTCTCCATACAGACAGACAGCAGCTGCAGAACTACAAGGCTCAGCATACTCCATCCAGGACTGTATGCAGAAGTTTTTTGCCCCCTGAAAAAATTATGTGGCTTCGCCATATTTTTGTATGCTAGCCAGGTACAGCAGGCAGGTACGGCTGCCCCCAACCCCCAGTTGCCTATTTGTACCCGGCTGGGAACCAAAAATAAAGGGAAGCCCTTTTTTTATTATTTCATGAATTTCATGAAATAATTAGAAAACAAATGACGTAGGCTTTGCCCCATTTTTGTGTCCAGCCAGGTACAACTAGGCAGCTGGGGATTGGAATCCGCAGCACAGGTTGGCCTGAGCTTTCTGGGCCCCACTGCTGCGATTTGCAGTCTGCAGCCGCCTCAGAAAATGGCATTTTCATAGAAGCGCCATCTTCTGGCGCTGTATCCAACTCTTCCAGCACCTGCCTGCTATACCTGGCTAGCATACAAAAATATGGCGAAGCTCACGTCCTTTTTTTGTAGCTTTTTGGCAAAAAAAAAAAAAAATGCTTCCCTGGATTTTCCATTGCCAGTGAAGGTAACACCAAGCAGTGGGGGTTAGCAGCCAGTAGCTGCTTGGATTACCCTTAGCTAGCAATACAAAAAATGCAGTGGGAGCTAACATATATTTTTTTTAATTATTTATTTAAATAACTAAAAATAAAATGGGCTTCCCTGTATTTTGATTGCTGGACATCACAGTGCTGTAAAAATAAATCTTTAAAAAAATGACGTAGCGCTCCGCGGTATTTTTGATTCTCAGCGCAGATAAAGCAGACAGCTATGGGTTGCCACCCCCATCTGCCTGCCATTACCTTGGTTGGCAATCAAAATACAGGGAAGCCCATTAATTTTTTCTATTTAAAAAATAGTTAAAAAAAAAAAAATTACGTTGGGTCCCCCCATTTTTGATAGCCAGCTAGGGTAAAGCAGACGGCTGTAGCCTGAAAACCACAGCTGGCAGCTTTACCGTGGTTGGGGATCCAATGTGGAGGTCCCCTCAGGCTCTTTTTTATAATTATTTTATAAATATTAATAATTACACAATAAAAGTAGGGGAGCCCCCAAATTGGATCACCAGCCAAGGTAAAGCGGACAGCTGGGGTCTGGTATTCTCAGGGTGGGAAGGTCCATAGTTATTGGGCCTTCACAGCCTAAAAATAGCAGGCCGCAGGCACCCCAGACGTGGCGCATCCACTAGATGCGCCAATCCTGGCGCTTCACCCCAGCTCATCCCGTGCCCTGGTGCAGTGGCAAACGGGGTAATAAATCGGGTTGATACTAGCTGTAAAGTCACCTGAGATCAAGCCCAGCAGTTTGTGATGTCATGGCGTCTATTAGATACCCAACATCATAAACTGTCAGTACTAACAAAAACAAAAAATCGACAAAAGAAATTTATTTGAAAAAACAGTCCCCAAAACATTTCCTCTTTCACCAATTTATTGTAAGAAAAAAAATAAAGGGGTCCCACGACGACTCTGGACCGTCTAGAATATGGGGGGGAGACACTCAGGGAACGTATCCCCCATTTTCTAGGAGTGCGGACCCTTCATGTGAGGAGTGTGGGTGCAATGAATCTGCACTCACTCTCCCCGGGTCCACAGCAGCAGAGTCCATGTCGTAATGGTTGCTACCAAAGCTGCAATGCCCTGCTCATGAGGTAAGGGCATGCCTAATCAGGAGAACTACTGTAGAGGAAGCTCTGCTCACTGGTATATAGGTGCTCAGAGGTAATAATAGATAAAATTAGTGAGTAACCTCGGCACTCTATATCTCCCAGACTAAGTCAGTAAGTCACAACGGATAGTAATGCAAAATCACTCTTTATTGGTCCGTATTAAGAAAATTTTTTTTTCATAAGCATATATGTTTTTGTCCAAAACAAGTTACAAATGACGTTTCGGCCTGAGCCTTCGTCAGATTGGACTTATCTGCATGTAATCATGAAAAATGACAATAATCAGTATCACATAAGAGTGAGAGAACAATAACATAAACTCGAACAATGTAGAGGTACAATTGGGATGCAGCAAAAAAATTGCAACACAGCAAGAAATGAAACACATGATACAAATGTCATAATACAGTACAAGGACAATATAGTAATGACAAATATGGGGTCAGAGTAGACTTAGACAGCTCTGGTACGAAAGAGATGTCAATCATAAAGTAACATGTGCAGTAGGTGTAGAGCTACACTATGCATGGCAGAGCTAATGGGTAGACCGACCATAGAAAAAGTAGAGAAAAAGTGGAGAAAAAGTGGAGAATAAGTGGAACATAAGAGGAGAAAAAGTGGAGAAAAAGTGGAGAAAAAGTGGAGAAAAAAGTGGAGAAAAAGTGGAGAAAAAGTGGAGAATAAGTGGAACATAAGAGGAGAAAAAGTGGAGAAAAAGTGGAGAAAAAAGTGGAGAAAAAGTGGAGAAAAAGTGGAGAAAAAGTGGAGAAAAAGTGGAGCATAAGAGGAGAAAAAGTGGAGAAAAAAGTGGAGAAAAAGTGGAGAAAAAGTGGAGCATAAGAGGAGAAAAAGTGGAGAAAAAGTGGAGAAAAAGTGGAGCATAAGAGGAGAAAAAGTGGAGAAAAAGTGGAGAAAAAGTGGAGAAAAAGTGGAGAAAAAGTGGAGATTAAGAGGAGAAAAAGTGGAGCATAAGAGGAGAAAAAGTGGAGCATAAGAGGAGAAAAAGTGGAGAAAAAAGTGGAGAAAAAGTGGAGAAAAAGTGGAGAAAAAGTGGAGATTAAGAGGAGAAAAAGTGGAGCATAAGAGGAGAAAAAGTGGAGAAAAAAGTGGAGAAAAAGTGGAGAAAGTGGAGAAAAAAATGGAGAAAAAGTGGAGAAAAAGTGGAGAAAAAGTGGAGAATAAGAGGAGAAAAAGTGGAGAAAAAGTGGAGAAAAAGTGGAGAATAAGAGGAGAAAAAGTGGAGAATAAGTGGAGAAAAAAATGGAGAAAAAGTGGAGAAAAAGTGGAGAAAAAGTGGAGCATAAGAGGAGAAAAAGTGGAGAAAAAGTGGAGAAAAAGTGGAGAATAAGAGGAGAAAAAGTGGAGAAAAAGTGGAGAAAAAGTGGAGAATAAGAGGAGAAAAAGTGGAGAATAAGTGGAGAAAAAAATGGAGAAAAAGTGGAGAAAAAGTGGAGCATAAGAGGAGAAAAAGTGGAGAAAAAGTGGAGAAAAAGTGGAGCATAAGAGGAGAAAAAGTGGAGAAAAAAGTGGAGAAAAAGTGGAGAAAAAGTGGAGCATAAGAGGAGAAAAAGTGGAGAAAAAGTGGAGAAAAAGTGGAGCATAAGAGGAGAAAGAGTGGAGAAAAAGTGGAGAAAAAGTGGAGAAAAAGTGGAGCATAAGAGGAGAAAAAGTGGAGAAAAAGTGGAGAAAAAAGTGGAGAAAAAGTGGAGAAAAAGTGGAGAAAAAGTGGAGAAAAAGTGGAGATTAAGAGGAGAAAAAGTGGAGAAAAAGTGGAGAAAAAGTGGAGCATAAGAGGAGAAAAAGTGGAGAAAAAAGTGGAGAAAACGTGGAGAAAACGTGGAGAAAAAGTGGAGAAAAAGTGGAGAAAAAGTGGAGAAAAAGTGGAGCATAAGAGGAGAAAAAGTGGAGAAAAAAGTGGAGAAAACGTGGAGAAAAAGTGGAGAAAAAGTGGAGAAAAAGTGGAGAAAAAGTGGAGCATAAGAGGAGAAAAAGTGGAGAAAAAAGTGGAGAAAACGTGGAGAAAAAGTGGAGAAAAAGTGGAGAAAAAGTGGAGCATAAGAGGAGAAAAAGTGGAGATTAAGAGGAGAAAAAGTGGAGAAAAAGTGGAGAAAAAGTGGAGAAAAAGTGGAGAAAAAGTGGAGAAAAAGTGGAGATTAAGAGGAGAAAAAGTGGAGCATAAGAGGAGAAAAAGTGGAGAAAAAAGTGGAGAAAAAGTGGAGAAAAAGTGGAGATTAAGAGGAGAAAAAGTGGAGCATAAGAGGAGAAAAAGTGGAGAAAAAAGTGGAGAAAAAGTGGAGAAAGTGGAGAAAAAAATGGAGAAAAAGTGGAGAAAAAGTGGAGAAAAAGTGGAGCATAAGAGGAGAAAAAGTGGAGAAAAAGTGGAGAAAAAGTGGAGAAAAAGTGGAGAAAAAGTGGAGATTAAGAGGAGAAAAAGTGGAGCATAAGAGGAGAAAAAGTGGAGCATAAGAGGAGAAAAAGTGGAGAAAAAAGTGGAGAAAAAGTGGAGAAAAAGTGGAGAAAAAGTGGAGATTAAGAGGAGAAAAAGTGGAGCATAAGAGGAGAAAAAGTGGAGAAAAAAGTGGAGAAAAAGTGGAGAAAGTGGAGAAAAAAATGGAGAAAAAGTGGAGAAAAAGTGGAGAAAAAGTGGAGAATAAGAGGAGAAAAAGTGGAGAAAAAGTGGAGAAAAAGTGGAGAATAAGAGGAGAAAAAGTGGAGAATAAGTGGAGAAAAAAATGGAGAAAAAGTGGAGAAAAAGTGGAGAAAAAGTGGAGCATAAGAGGAGAAAAAGTGGAGAAAAAGTGGAGAAAAAGTGGAGAAAAAGTGGAGCATAAGAGGAGAAAAAGTGGAGAAAAAAGTGGAGAAAAAGTGGAGAAAAAGTGGAGCATAAGAGGAGAAAAAGTGGAGAAAAAGTGGAGAAAAAGTGGAGCATAAGAGGAGAAAGAGTGGAGAAAAAGTGGAGAAAAAGTGGAGAAAAAGTGGAGCATAAGAGGAGAAAAAGTGGAGAAAAAGTGGAGAAAAAGTGGAGAAAAAGTGGAGAAAAAGTGGAGAAAAAGTGGAGATTAAGAGGAGAAAAAGTGGAGAAAAAGTGGAGAAAAAGTGGAGCATAAGAGGAGAAAAAGTGGAGAAAAAAGTGGAGAAAACGTGGAGAAAACGTGGAGAAAAAGTGGAGAAAAAGTGGAGAAAAAGTGGAGCATAAGAGGAGAAAAAGTGGAGAAAAAAGTGGAGAAAACGTGGAGAAAAAGTGGAGAAAAAGTGGAGAAAAAGTGGAGCATAAGAGGAGAAAAAGTGGAGAAAAAGTGGAGAAAAAGTGGAGAAAAAGTGGAGCATAAGAGGAGAAAAAGTGGAGATTAAGAGGAGAAAAAGTGGAGAAAAAGTGGAGAAAAAGTGGAGAAAAAGTGGAGAAAAAGTGGAGCATAAGAGGAGAAAAAGTGGAGAAAAAAGTGGAGAAAAAGTGGAGAAAAAGTGGAGAAAAAGTGGAGATTAAGAGGAGAAAAAGTGGAGCATAAGAGGAGAAAAAGTGGAGAAAAAAGTGGAGAAAAAGTGGAGAAAGTGGAGAAAAAAATGGAGAAAAAGTGGAGAAAAAGTGGAGAAAAAGTGGAGAATAAGAGGAGAAAAAGTGGAGAAAAAGTGGAGAAAAAGTGGAGAATAAGAGGAGAAAAAGTGGAGAATAAGTGGAGAAAAAAATGGAGAAAAAGTGGAGAAAAAGTGGAGAGAAAGTGGAGAAAAAAATGGAGAAAAAGTGGAACACCCTTTGGTACCTTTCATGTGGCACTAAGGGGTGCTTAGCTTTGTATTTAGCCAAAAAAATGAAAAAAAAATGACATAGGGTTCCCCCTAGTTTTGTAGCCAGCTAGGGTAAAGCAGACGGCTGCAGCCTGCAGACCACAGCTGGCAACCTCACCTTGGCTGGTAATCCAAAACTGAGGGCACCCCACGCTGTTATTTTAAATTAAATAAATAATTAAAAAAAAAAAACACGTAGGGGTCCCCCAAAATTGGATCACCAGCCAAGGTAAAGCAGACAGCTGGGGCCTGATATTCTCAGACTAGGGAGGTCCATGGTTATTGGAATCTCCCCAGCCTAAAAATAGCAGGCCGCAGCCGCCCCAGAAGTGGCGCATCCATTAGATGCGCCAATCCTGGTGCTTCGCCCCAGCTCATCCCGCGCCCTGGTGCGGTGGCAAACGGGGTAATATTTGGGGTTAATACCAGATGTGTAATGTCACCTGGCATCAAGCCCTGGGGTTGGTGAGGTCAGGCGTCTATCAGATACCCGACATCACCAACCCAGTCAGTAATAAAAAAAAAATACACGACAAACACATTTTTATTTGAAAAAACACTCCCCAAAACATTCCCTCTTTAACCAATTTATTAGATTGAAAAACAAATCCAGGTCTGGTGTAATCCAAGGGGTTGCCATGACGATGCACACTGTCCCAGTCAATGAAGAGCAGGATGTTCCCCATTGGCTGGGAGAGCAGTGCAGTGACCTGAGCTAACATCAATGGGTCAGCCCAGGTCACTGCAGGGGATGACAAGTGCTGCTGTCAGCGAGGTACATTACCTGCGCTGATCTCCAGCACACTGACAGCCCCTGTCACTGAGGTCAATGACCGGCGCCTTCACATCAAGTATCGCGAGAGGTCCGTGACGTCACCGCCAGTGTCAGTCTCGGGTCGGAAGCGAGAGGTGATGTGACAAGCGGCGGCCATGGAGGACAGTGACAGCGCTGAGGTCGGGATGGCGGGACTTCATCACCGCAGGTAAGCCGAGCGAGCGAGCGAGCGGGCGGGCGGGCGGGGGGGGGGGGGGGGGTGGATGTGTGTGTGTGTGTTTGTGTATGTGTATGTATGTGTACATGCCGCGGGCAGGAGGGGGTGGAGCGAGCTGAGCGGGAAAGTGTGGGCTTCCTGCACGTAACTAAGATAAACATCGGGTTACTAACCAAAGCGCTTTGCTTGGATACCCGATGTTTATCTTGGTTACCAGCTTGTGGCAGGCTGCCAGCGATGGCTCCTGCTCACTGTAGCTGTAAAAAGCCCTGCTTTTTGCTGCTAGAACCGTTCTCGAACGTATCTAGAACTATCGAGCTTTTAGCAAAAAGCTCGAGTTCTAGTTCGATCTCGAACAGCCCAAAAATCACTCGAGCCGCGAACTGGAGAACCACGAACCACGAACCGCGCTCAACTCTAGTGGTGACGTTTTTCTATTATACTTTCTCAGATTTTTCCACTCCTTGTTTGGCTTACACATACTAAGGTAAAAACTCACCAAATACTGAACGTGTGCACGTGGCCTTAAAGGGATAAGGACCTTGTGTCACAGAGCTTTGTACTCGTAGGTCTACAATCAGGCATTTCCAAAGAAAGACATGACCTTCTTACGGTACAAAGACAAATATATAAAAATGGTTTTTGCAACCCTGAATGGGCATGTAAATTTTAAAAACACATGGAAGGTTATAAAATAAATCATACCATATAGCTCACCCACCGCTCATCTTCTATTGCTGCCCAGGTGTCACAGGTGTATCAGAGGTGACAGACAGCATGTGGTGTCCTGTAATAGAAGGTCACAGTGTTTGGCTTCGCAAAATGCCCCCTGACCTTCTATCATTTGTGCCTAATGTATTTGGAATTATTTGTATCTCCTCTGCTTTATTTGCATCGCTTTCCCTTTAGGACTCTGCGGAGTTCCTCACCCTCTCAGCTGCTTTTCATCAGCACTTTCTTGGTGTCTATATATACCCTTTTCCCTATATTCAATGCTGGTGATAAGTCCTATATACGTAACAAGTCTTCACTACAAGCAGTCAGCTCGCATTCTTCTGGTGTAACCTGGTGGTTGTTTGTAGTTCCTCTTTCTGAGACATCTGGAGATAAGTTGTTGTTTCCTTCCTTTGTTTGTTATCCCTTTTTCTTCTTTAGAGCTCAGTGGGTTTGACTAAGCACTCATCCCATCCACTCCCTACCTGAGGCTCAGATCATGTTCAGCCTAGGGCCAGTTATTCAGCTTGGCGCATAGGTGCTAAATTTATCTAGGGCGGTGAGGGAACCTAGGGCCCAGAGGTAGGCTTGGTCATGGGTCACCATCTCCCTCTTCCCTTGACACAGGGTCTCCCTTCCCTTCAATTTTCCCATATACTGGGTACTTCCCTGTACCTAGCATGACACCAGGTCACTAGTCTCAGAAATGATAGATTTACAGGATTTACAGAGATTGGAAGGGGATCTGGGCAACCTTGGAAGAAGATCTGCAGGAAGTCATTAAAGTGGGTATGTACAGTATGTTATATTTTAGAGCCTATTGCTTGTTTGTTTTTTTATTTTTTTTATAAACAGTTTGGGGTTGTAAATCCTTTTACACCTTGTTTATTGCTTTATGTGACAATAATTGTCCTTTGATGGTAAGAGTTATGTTGAGTCTTCAAAAAATGAACTTCATGCACAAGTAGCATAAGAAATGCAATTAGTCAATTCACTCCTTTTACATTGTATTTTATTTTGTTTACTGTCATGCGTGTTGGAAATAAGTCCCTGGAATGCAGCTTGCTGTGACAAGCATGTGCAAAGAAAGCATTATTATTTCTTTAATGTACCATTGATTCCTATGGTGCTGTACACATAAAAAGGGTATACACAAAGGGGTACAGAGGGGGAGAGGACCCTGCCCTCAGAGGCTTACAACTTACAGGGTAATGGAGAGAAGAAGGTAGATTGGTGGACTGCATCAGCTCTGGTGGTATGGAGGTGGGAGCAGGGTCATTGCAGGCTGTATGCTTTCCTGAAGAAATGAGTTTTCAGGTTAAAGATGAAGGTTTTGAATGTGAGAAACAATGGGACGCATTGAGTCAATGAATTCCAAAGGATGGGGATACTTGGAAAAAGTCTTGAGTGAAGAATGTTTGACCAGAAGAAGAACAATGAGGTCTTGTGAGGACCAGAGATTACATGTGGGGAAGTATTGGAAGATGAGTTTTGAGATGTATGACGGACACATTATATGGACGGCCTTGTAAGTCAATGTTGGTAGTTTGAGCTGAACTCATTTGGGAATTCGAATCCAGTGATTTTCAGAGGAGAGAAGCAGAGGAATAGCCAGAGGAGAGGTGGATTAATCAGGCAGTAGAGTTAAGGGTGGAGTAGAGAGGAGTGAGTGTGCGAATTGGGAGGCCCCATGGGAGGATAATGGAATACTCAAAGCAGAAGATGATGATGACATGCACTAACATTTTAGTAGATTCTGGGCTGAGCAAATGACGTTAACCCCTTTACGACCAAGGACGTAACTGTATGTCTTTGGTCGCCACCCTGCGAGTACCGTGGGTTCCGGCGGCGAGTCCGCGATAATCCCCGCACACCTCTGCTGATCTGATCAGCAGAGATGTGTGACTAACAGGCACCTGTTAACCCTATAGATCACTTTGTCAAATACTGACAGCACGATTTAAATGGCTGTGGCGGGCATCGCGCTGTTCCCCACCACCATCGGAAGCCCCGAGACGTGATCATGGGGCACCTTGGTGTTGCCATGGTATCGCGGGGTCAGTTGATGACCCCTGATGCAATGCTGCTCTGATCAGCAGAAATAAACAAGGGATCAGACACTGCAGTGCTAAAGTCCCCAAGGGGGACTAGTCAAATAAAAAATATAAAAAAAGTTTTTAAAAATATGAAAAAATAAAAAAAATAAAAGTTCAAATCACCTGCCATTTGGCCCATTGAATATACAAGTTAAAAAATATACACATATTTGCTATTGCCGAATTCAGAAATGCCCGATCTATCAAAATATAAAATCAATCAATCTGATTGGTACATGGTGTAACAAGAAAAAAAATCCCAAATAACAAATTCCGCTTTTTGCTTTCCACAATTTTTTTTAAAAATGAGGTGATCAAAACAAAAAAAACCAAATATATATATATATATATATATATATATATATATATATATATATGTGTATCACCCACCTGCAGCAGTCGCCCCAAGGACACCACTCCACCTTAGGGGACGCCACAGGGTCTTCACTTTAGTATCGCTGGCCACAGGTATGTCAGGTTTATTTACATGGGAGTCGTGACGCCACTCACGGTTTGCGGTCAGGGATATAGGTGACCGCCACTGCAGGTTTAACGAGCGTCTGGGGCTGATGGAGTCTGCAGTCTGGTGGTATGGCCTCCCGTGAGTGAGGCTGGCCCCAGGAGCTCGGGTGTGTAGAACAACAGGTCCCAGAATAACTCAGTCTCAGTCCAAGATGTCTTTCAACTTGTTTTACTCACTTTCAGATGTTCTGTGAGAATCCCGGGTGATGCTGAGATTAAACCAGGAGAAACCAGGTATCCGTTAGGCCGGTCTAAGGGTAACCGTTAACTCTCCTTCCTAGCACTTCTTGTTTCGGATAACCCCTGATTTGAAGTACCGTGGGATTCATCCAGGGAAGTCGCTACTGCCTTTTCTCCCCTTTTTGGCCCGTTTGCCGGCAGCGTGGACCAAGGAAGATGGCTCCAGGCTCGATCCTCCTTATGGGCCCCCTCGTTGCTGCTGAGGCTTGGACTCTAGTTGGTTGGTGTGGGACTTGTGGTTCCCCCCACCGACAGGTTTAGCAGATCAGTAAATGGATGTCTGGCTCTAGGGACCTGTTCCCCATGCGTGCCTAGTCACCAGGAGTCTCCGTACTCGACCAGCTGACTTCCCCAGCGTCTTTCTGACCAACTTGCTGGTAACCATTCTCCCCCCTAACGGCTACTACACATGCAGGGTCTGACTAGCGTGTCAGCGCGTGTCCCTCTTGCCACCTTTTTGCGCTTCTCCACTACCAGACTGACTAACTCCTCCTACTTTCCTTACAGCCACTGCCACCTTAGCTTCCAGCCCCTCCCTACACCCCTAGATGAGATGTGAAGGAACGCCCCCTCTTGGGTCTGCCCAAGGGTCCCCTCTAAGGTGTGGGAGACCTGGTTGATATGTGTCTGTGCATACACACCCTATTCCAGCCTTCAGGATTACCTGGAAGTACTGTCCAAGCATGGGTTTAGTACTCAGTGGCGCCTGACCAGGTCAGTGGCGCCACATATATATACATATATATATGTGACGCCCTGGACTAGCCAGGTAGTCACAGGTAGGCCCTTGCACAAACACCCTTCCCCTAATAAGGTGACAGCAGCCAACCTAAAAACCCTTGTCACCTCTCTCAGTGTTCAATGGTCACACCAGGGGGCGGAGCTAGGCAGTTGGCCACGCCCACCGAGGAGTCCAGAGGGCTTGAGACAGGAAACAGTCAGTAAATTCAAGGTCAGCAGTTCGGTAGAGTTTGTGGTGGAGTTGAAGTTCAAGTGCAGCAAGCCTGAGGCGTCAGGTATGCAGCGGCAACACTGACCGCTGCCGGGGTCGTAGCCCTGCAGGAGCCGGGAAGACGGCTGGTGGAACCGTATGGGACCGAGACAGGGTAGTGGCCCGCCGGTACCAAACCGGGGAACCAACTGGAAACCGGAGCACTAGGAAGGGTACTCAGACCAAGAACAAGGTCCAGAAGCCACTGAACCACATCGAATTTACTGATTGAGGTCTGGACCTTAGGTCCTTTCCTGTCCCAAGACCCAAAAGACAGCAACAGCCCACCGAGAGGGATAGAAAGCCACTGCACAGGCAGAGAGATCCCACGGGCCAGTGCCTGTGGGCAAACGGGTTCCCCGACACACATACAGCCAGGGAGCGGACTACCATTGCTGAAGCATAGGCAGTCAAGTTCTACAAAAAGAGGTGCAGGAGAAAGGCGGGAACCACCAACCTGGTGGGGGGACCAGATGCAGCCAGCTACGGGCACCGACCACCATCCTTTTTGGTTTATCAGAGACTCCGGTGTATTTGTCAAAGTGAGTACAACAGTGCCCTCTGGCTGCGCACCGCACTAACACGCCCGCACCTCACAACCACCGGGCCCCAGGACCATCACCCCCTGCCCATGGAGGGGTCAACACCAGGCTGCACACACATATATATATATATATATATATATATATATATAGATAGATAATTGGCACCAGAAGCGCTACACTTTTTTGGACAAACTTGTACATTTTTAACCCCTTAGATAAAAGTAAAATGTATTATATTTGGTATCAATGAACTCAAACCGCTGTGAGGCATGATATGGACACATCAGTTTTACCATATAATGAACACTGTGAATAAAAGATCCCAAAAACAATCGAGCATTTGCACTGTTTTTGCAATTTCACCGCACTTGCAATTGTTTTCCTTTTTTCCAGTACACTATATGGTAAAATGAGTGAGTTCATTCAAAAGTACAACTCATCCTGCAAAGAATAAGCCCACATATGGCAATATTAACAGAAAAATAAAAATGTTATGGCTCTTGAAAGAAAGGGAGGAAAAATCGAAAATAAAAAACGGAAAATCGCCCAGGGGTGAATGGGATAATGTAGTTAATGTAATGTCTTATAGCCTATATTGGAAAGGATATATTTTTCACTGTACGCTTATATAGCAGTTTCTCCATATCTCCTGTTTTGTGTAAATATTAGGTATATATCAAATACACCGTTAACCAGTTTCAAAGTCTAAACTGGTGCATTATAACACTTTTGTATATGTGTCTGCTGGGTTTGGAAGTAGTCAGTGAATGATTGATATATAAAGGTGACCATAAATGTTATGTCTCTTTCAAACCCTATACATAGCGAATGGCTCATGAGTTCTCCTACACTTCCCAGTTCTCTACTGGGAGAATAGCTTTTCACCCGTAGAAATAAAAGAATCAGCAATTTTCATTCCAACTACCCCAACCTTCTCTCTCACAACATCATACGCTGGGGGAGAGTTGTTATGCCACCATACACATTACACGGTTGGCGTATTCTGCTGATGTTGGCTTGTTTGGTTTCCTTCACCAATTGAGCATCCTGTTTTAAATTATATGGGCACTGTCATGAGCCAGCTTCAGTTTTGGAAGATGTGGAAATGTGCTGGGAAATACATAGTCCCTCCATAATTATATTCTATAAACACTTGTATCACTGAATAAGACATTCGCACCCGTTAGAATTTATTTGGCTGTAATAATAGCTCAGCGACACACGGCTCTGAGCGCATGATTCAAGTACAAATAGTTAATTCGGAAAACAACACAGTTCTCATTACCATTTAATAGTCCCAGAGTAAAATCTCATTTTTAAGGGATTTCTACTTTTGGCAAAGATCCGATTTAACTAAGATATCAATAAAGGAACAATTTATTGTACGCACTGTTCTCCAGATGCAGACTTTCCTGTAAAATGAATTGTTTCCATGCTTTCTTATTTATAGAGCCATCATGGTGGAAGTTCACAGCCATCCTTATTGTCATATAACATGGAGAATTACTATGTGAATATGTGCAAGGCTTGATGCAGACTACAAATTACTAGTGGTTATGATGGAAAGTTGGACGGTGTATGAAGTGACGATGCCTGAAATTTTCACATTGCTATAATCACAACAAGATGCTCCTTTCCTACCATTGTTATTATGAACCCTATTTACTGAATGATGTCCTTTAGGCCTCAGTTACACTTGCGTTTTGCACGGACTAGTGCAATCCAATAAAACATCTGATTGCACTCGCACCAGTGCAAAACTAAGGGGGGTTTACACGTTGCGACATCGCTACAGATATATTGTCAGGGTCACATCGTTAGTGACGCACATCCGGCGCCGGTAGCGACATCGCAACGTGTAAATCCTAGGTGTGACGATGAACGAGCACAGAAGCGTACAATATCGTTGATCTGTGTAACGTCATTCATTTCCATAATGTCGGTTCGACCGCAGGTACGATGTTGTTTGTCGTTCCTGCAGCTCCACACATCGCTGTGTGTAAACCTGCAGGAGCACCAAACATCTCCTTACCTGCGTCCCGACGGCAATGCGGAAGGGAGAAGGTGGGCAGGATGTTATGTCCCGCTCATCTCCGCCCCTCCGCTTCTATTGGCCGGCCGATTAGTGACGTCGCAGTGATGTCACTGTGATGCCGAACGCAACTCCCCCTTGAAGGAGGGATTGTTTGGCGGTCACAGAGACGTTGCTGACCAGGTATGTGCGTGTGAAGCTGCCGTAGCGATAATGTTCGCTATGGCAGCAATCACCACATATCGCATGTGCGACGGGGGCGGGTGCTATCGCGCTGGACATCGCTAGCAATTGCTAGCGACATCGCAACGTGTAAAGCCCGCCTAAGAGGCAATGTCCAGCTGCGATTCTGCTATATCGGTATGAAAAAAGAACCACACCATGCTGCGTTTTAGCAGCGAGTCTTGGATCATACGCACCCATACAAGTCTATGGGTGCATGTGAAACATCACACTGCACTCGCATGTCATCCGACTGCAGTGCGATGTACGCAGAAGCAGGTTGTGGAGGAGATGGGAAGAAAGTACTCCCTCCTTTTTCTCTGCAGCTGTGATCCAATCACAAGATCACTTCACAGTCGCATGACCCTCGTCTCACACTCGCAGCAAAGCAGGAGTCGGGGGTCATTAGCATATTGCTTCCGATGCTTTCACATAGGAAGCTGTGCACAAGTGAAGCTGAGCCCTTAATGACAGGATTGTCACTGGATTGAGTAGACTTAACTTCTACAGCTACAATTTCTCTATTTATTGTATGAAAGGTGTGCAGTTAAGTTGAAAAAAAAATGTATGAAAATTATTATCTAAATACCCAGTCCCCTTTAACATTAGGGTTTAGTAATTTACTAATACTTAGCAAATAAGCGGCCATTAATGATCTTCCTAGCTACTGTATGGCTTAGGGGTCTATTCCTACAGCATGGTTCACAAGTGCCAGAAATTATTAGTGGCATGCTGATACCGGGACCTATTTTAGCTGCAAAACACATTTTAAGCTGGATGTGCGCACATTCAGATGAAATGTATTGAAGCGCAGAGACCCTATGGGTCCCTGCACCGCAATACAAGCTACTGGCCAACCTGAACTGGCAGCTGATATCGGCATGCCAGTCACAGGCGGCTCAAAGCAGTGACATCATACATCACCTATAGCAGGCATGCCAATATCAGCTGCCAACCGCTAAGCAAGCTACAGACGAGGATACTTGACAACATAGGAGTGGGGGTAGGTGAATGTTTTTTTGTTTTTTAAGCATTAAAGAACAGCAACAGAACTGGGGACACACACACACAGTGATCAAAATTGTTGGTACCCCTTGTTTAATGAAAGAAAAACCCACAATGGTCATAGAAATAACTTGAATCTGACTAAAGTAATAATAAATAAAAAAATCTAGGAAAATAAAAAAATGAATGTCAGACATTGCTTTTCCACCATGCTTCCACAGGATTTTTAAAAAAAGAAAACTCATGAAAGAGGCCTGGACAGAAATGATGGTACCCCTGAAAATAATGTGACAAAAGGGACATGTTAAATAAAGGTGTGTCCACTAATTAGCATCACAGGTGTCTACAATCTTGTAATCAGTCAGTGGGCCTATACATAGGGCTACAGATACTCACAGTGCTGTTTGGTGACATGGTGTGTACAGCGCTCAACATGGACCAGAGGAAGAAAAGGAAAGAGTTGTCTCAGGAGATTAGAAAGAAAATTATAGACACACATGTTAAAAGTAAAGGTTATAAGACCATCTCCAAGCAGCTTGATGCTCCTGTGATTAGAGTTGCACATAATATTCAGAAATGTAAGATCCGTGGGACTGTGGCCAATCTTCCTGGTCGTGGCTGCAGCAGTAAAATTGATGACAACTCAAAGAGACGGTTAATACAAATGGTAACAAAAGAGCCCAGAAAAACTTCTAAAGAGGTTAAAGGTAAACTTCAAGCTCAAGGAACATCAGTGTCAGATCGCACCATTCATTGATCTTTGAGCCAAAGTGGCCTTCATAGGAGACGACCAAGAAGGACACCATTGTTGAAAAAAAAACATAAAAAAGCCAAACTGGAATTTGCCAAACTATATGTTGACAAGCCACAAAGCTTCTGGGAACTTTTTGGCAAGGCACATCAGCTCTATGTTCACAGATGGAAAAATGAAGCATATAAAAAAAAGAAAACTTTCCCTACTGTGAAAAATGGAGGAGGCTCTATGTTCTGGTGCTGCTTTGCTGCATCTGGCACAAGATGTCTTGAATCTGTGCAGGGTACAAGGAAATCTCAAGACTATCAAAGGATTCTAGAGAGAAATGTGCTGCCCAGTATTAGAAAGCTTGGTCTCAGTTGCAAGTCATGGGTCTTGCAATAGGATAATGACCTAAAGCACACAGCTAAAAACACCCAAGAATGGCTAAGAGGAAAACATTGGACTATTTTAAAGTGGCCTTCTATGAGCCCTGACCTAAATCGTATTGAGCATCTTTGGAAAGAGCTGAAACATGCCATTTGAAAAAGGCAACCTTCAAACATGAGACAACTGGAGCAGTTTGCGTTTGAGGAGTGAGCCAAAATATTTGCCGAGAGGTGCGGAAGTCTCATTGACAGTTACAGGAATCATTTACTTGCAGTGATTGCCTCAAAAAGTTGTGTAACAAAATATTAAGTTAAGGGACCATCATTTCTGTCCAGGCCTATTTCATTTCATTTCATTTTAAAAAAAAAAAAATCTGTGGAAGCAAATTCTCTTTATTGATTTTAATAATAGTACCATGTTTACTCTAAATACAATATACAGTAACAGTGTTATAATACTAGGTTACAGGTATTAAATCCCCAAACTCTCAACTCTCCCCCACCGTTCTCCCCCCGCCCCTCTACTGCGTGTGCTCTCTCCATACCTGAACCTTTATGGTATTGGGTTGTGCCCTCCGATAATCTCTAGTAGATACCACGAGGTAGTCTCAAATTGAGATCTAAGACTGATCTTAGTGTCTATAGGAAGGTTTTGTATGTAGGGACTCCATGTTTCGATAAATTTCCTGGTCAATTTTTCCTTGCTTGTCAACGTTTCTAGTGTCTCCATTTTAAAAAAATAACTTAATTTTTGTATTGACTAAAGCTAGAGTTAGGGGGTTCGGGCTTATCCATAGATGCAGGCAGGATGCTTTTTCTGGTGACCGCTGCCCAAATAGAGAGTGCCGCCTTTGTTCCCCTGCCGAAATTCTGCCGAGCTTCATCTAGGATATTAAAAATGGCCCATAGACGGGTTAGCGGAAACTTTATCTTATACTGTATGTGTTCTGTAACTCCAGATGTATTAGTTTCCATAGGACATGTATTTGTGTACACTCCCAAAACTGATGAAATAAAGCAGCTCTTGTCAGCCCACATTTAGCACATGAGTATATTGTGGATGACATTTTGGACTGGACCATAGGTGATATGTACGCCCTAAGAAATATCCGTAATGACATGTCCGTGTAGCTAGCATATGGTACTGTATTTACTAGGGTTAAGGAACCTACCAATAGGTCTACTATCACGTAATCCGGGAACTCTGTTTACCATTTTGCCGGTCCCGACACTTCCCCCTCGCAGTTCCAATGAGGGCGTAACAAAGAGTATATATATAGCTGGTGGAGGTGACCTGCGACTTTGCGTTACGGAGAAAGGTATCTAACTTTCTTCTTGGCCCTTCCTGTGGTCTTTGAGCAATGTTTTTTTCTGCCAGACTACGAGCTTGGAGGAATAGGAATGCTGGAAAACGGCGAGTCGCCTCCTCAAAAGTGATTAAGGAAAAACCAGGATCCAGCATATCCACCACCAGCAGACACTTTTGCGTGTCCAGAACCTTGTATTCCAATGTGGGCCTGCACTCAAGAAAATGTGGGCTCCCCTAAATAGTTGGAATAGTGATATATAGCAGCTAACTTTACATAACTTTCTTACCCTCCTCCATGTTTTTATTGTGGCCCAAAGTGTGGGATGTTCTGGGATGTCACTTGGAAGTTTGTCCTTTCTCAAGTGTAACATAGCCATCAAAGATAAGTATGGGAATATCTGTCTTTCAAGTTGAACATTGGCAAAATGGGAAATTCCACGCACCCAATCTATGATGTATCTAAAATTGCTATGTTGTATCTATTAATATCCGGAAAATTAATTCCCCGATCCCTTTTGGGAAGGTTGAGTTTAGATAGGCTCATCCTGGTACACCCCCTACGTCCCCAGATACATTTCCTGAAGCCCGTATTCAATATCTTTATGTTCGAGTTGGTTAGCAAAAGTGGAAGGGATTGAAAAAGATGCATCAATTTAGGAAATGTCACCATTTTTATGAGGTGACATCGTCCTGAGAATGATAGTTTGAATCTGTCCCAGGAGCTGTAGCAGGGAGGCTATACAAGGTTTATAGTTATTTTTATACAGAAGCCATGGGTTGGCTGGAAGTTGATGCCTAGATACCTAATGGATTCCGAGCACCAATGAAATGGAAATGAGGCGTCATTGATTATGCCAGTTCTAAATAATAAAAATGCCTCGGATTTGTTGTAATTTACTTTGAAGCCTGAGATTTCCCCAAATTTGTTTAAAGCGTTCATTATAGCCGTGACAGCTTGAGCAGGGTTGCCTATAAATAAAGGTACGTCATCTGCGAAAGCCAACATTTTGATCATAGAAGGGCCAACTCTCACACCATGAAACTCAGGCATATTTTGTAGTGTTCATAATAGTGGGTCCTGTGCCAGATTGAATAAAGCGGTAAAAGTGGGCATCCCTGACAGTGGTGCAATCTGCTGTATGAAATAGCCCCTATTGCTGTCCTAATATTGTAGGTAATCAACGTTCAATGAATGAACCCAGTTTGGCAGGGTAATATTAAGTCGGGGATTATTTGTTGTAGTCTATTTACTAAAATTTTTGTGAAGATTTTGAAGTCCGAGTTAAGTAATGAGATTGGCCAATATCTTTCAACTTGTAAGGGGTCTTTACCTGGCTTAGGCAAGACGACAATGCTCGCTTCATTGAATCCGTCTGGGAGCTTCTTATCCAAAGCGATTTCATTGAACACTGCACATAGATGTGGCCGTACTGAGGGTCCCAACAGCTTATAGAACTTGTTGCTGAACCCATCAGGTCCCGGGGCTTTAGCAACCTTGAGAGTGTTAATAGTTTGTGTAATCTCCACTGTACTAAGGGGTGCTTCACACACAGCGAGCTCACTGCCGAGATCGCTGCTGAGTCACGCTTTTTGTGACGCAGCAGTGACCTCATTAGCGATCTCGCTGTGTGTGACAATGAGCAGCGATCTGGCCCCTGCTGCGAGATCGCTGCTCGTTACACACAGCCCTGGTTCGTTTTCTTCAAAGCCGCTCTCCCGCTGTGACACACAGATCGCTGTGTGTGACAGCGAGAGAGCGACAAATGAAGCGAGCAGGGGAGCAGGAGCCGGCGTCTGACAGCTGAGGTAAGCTTGTAACCAAGATAAACATCGGGTAACCAAGGTGGTTACCCGATATTTACCTTAGTTACCAGCCTCTGCAGCTCTCACGCTGCCTGTGCTGCCGGCTCCGGCTCTCTGCACATGTAGCTGCTGTACACATCGGGTTAATTAACCCGATGTGTACAGCAGCTAGGAGAGCAAGGAGCCAGCGCTAAGCAGTGTGCACGGCTCCCTGCTCTCTGCACATATAGCTGCATTACACATCGGGTTAATTAACCCGATGTGTACTGTAGCTAGGAGAGCAAGGAGCCAGCGCTCAGTGTGCGCGGCTCCCTGCTCCCTGCTCACACAGCTAAGCGGTGTGCGCTGGTAACTAATGTAAACATCGGGTAACCATACCCGATGTTTACCTTAGTTACCAGTCTCCGCAGCTTCCAGACGGCGGCTCCGTGCAAGCGCAGCATCGCTTGCACGTCGCTGCTGGCTGGGGGCTGTTCACTGGTCGCTGGTGAGATCTGCCTGTTTGACAGCTCACCAGCGACCATGTAGCGATGCAGCAGCGATCCTGACCAGGTCAGATCGCTGGTCGGATCGCTGCTGCATCGCTAAGTGTGAAGGTACCCTAAGGGGTCGTCTAGTATGGCTTTCTGTTCTTCAATGAGTGATGGGGCCACGTCAGACTGAAGAAAGCTGGACTTGTCATTAATATTTCCAGTCTCAGCCGAATAAAGTGAACTAAAAGAGGCCCTGAACTGTTCTGTTATCTCATTATCTCGGCTTGTAATTGTCCCGTCCTTTATTTTATCTTTTAGATTCTGGTGGCCTGTTTGAATGGTATTGTAATTGAGGCTAGTAGTCTCCGCGGCCTATTGCCCAACTTACAATATTTGTGCTTCTGGTAATCTAGGTTGTTAAGTGCTGCTTCGTGAGCCAGCGTATCTGCTTCCTCTTTGGCTTCTGCTTTGCTACAGGTGTATTATAAAATTTGAATGTCTGGGTTAAATGTTTCTGTGCTTCGAAAGTGCGGTCCATTAGCTTTTTCTTCCTATAGCTAACATATGCTAGTATCTGCCCCCTCACCACTGCTTTAGAAGCTGCCCAAAATAGATGAGCATCCTCACAATGTTCCTGGTTGTCATTTTTGTATGTGTCGTGTCCCATAAGGTCTGTAGAGAAGCCTTAAAATCCTCTGACTAATAAAGATACGATGGAAATATCCATCGCCGTTCCTTTGTTATCACCCCACCTAACCTGGATTTGAATGTGACCGGTGCGTAGCCTGATAGGTATATGTCTAGGATGCTCGAGGATATAAGTGAGGATAACAATGATGAGCCCACCAGCCAGTAATCTAATCTTGCATGGGAATTATCAACATGAGAGTAATATGAATAATCTTTGTCAATTGGATGCTGTAAGCGTCAGACATCAATTAGCCCCAGGTGGTTTATTAATAATTGTATACATCCCTGATCTGTGGCCAAGTGTAGTTTGTGTGGGTTTGATCTATCCAGAACTGGATCGTGAGCCATGTTAAAGTCTCCTCCCACTATTAGATTAGAGATGTTCCATCCCACTATGCTTTCCAGGAGTCCGGAGTCAAATCTGGTGTCAGGAGTGTTGGGTGCGTATATGTTGGCTAAGCAATAAATCATACCTTCAATATTTATTTTGACCAAGAGGACTCTCCCCGAAGGGTCATCTATCACATCTAGTACCTCATGATTGATGTTCTTATTGATGAGAATGGTGACCCCCCTCTCTTAGTGAAAGATGCTTCAGTGCACATGGTGTACTTCTTACTTAGGGGAGAAGGGAGGTTGTGTGGCACCCCTGAGCCTTCAGGCACCACAGGGTACTGCACCCCCATTAGGGTGTAGTACTTATCCTGGGTACAGGGAAGGTCGGTACCGGTTTCCACACACACACAAACATACAGTAGCACTAGATGGGGACCGGGTCAGGGTGGGATCACAGTAGGGGGTCACTAAAGTGGTGGGTTTACAGGACGCCACCACACCAGGGGCTCCCCGGATCCACTTGACTGGGGGACCCAGGGACAGGGAGAAGCAACCACCAAAGGGGAGTGAGGAGCACACAGTGGGAAGAACAGATTGACCTGGTGAGAGCAGTGAACCGGCTGGTGAGAGCGGCTGGGGGCAACAGCTTGGCACATACAGCACATCTAATACAGGAGAGAACAGCTTCAGACACAGAGCAGAGCGGACAAGCCGTGAGCAGCTCTGTGGGCCAAGGCGTTCAACACGGTCACTGGGGAGAAGCAGGCATTCCTACCAGAAGAGGCTGAAGGCACGGCTCCACAAAGCAGGGTATACCCTGTTAACCACCAGACCAAGAAAGCCGCCTCTACATCCTGCCAGAAGTGGCCGAAGGCGTGGCTTGACGGGAGAGGAAGATTGGAGGAAAGGTCTGGGGAAACAGATGGCCCAGGCCTGGTTGCTAAAAGGACCGGTGACCTGCCTCCTGAGAAGGTTTTGGGTGGGTAACGGACTTGTACGTGGAGGGTGGTGATGTATGGTACCTGGTATGTTTTATGATGCTTTTATACTGTTTTATGCATTTTAAAATGTTTGTCTTTACAGCCCGAGGACGTGCTATTGGTAACTAAGGGGGAATGTGGCGCCCCTGACCTGGTCAGGAACCACTGGGTACTGCACCCCCTGGGTCAGTACAACACAGGTAATCCCAGAGGCTGACTAGGGTGTGAACTTACACAAACACTTGGTAACCAGAACACACACAAAGCTAGAGGGGACCCCTGAGCACTCAGGGAGGGGGTGTGTCCCTTGCCTCTCAGCTAGTGGTGGGTGGTGTCACTGGGAACAGGAGTGTGCAGAGGCAGTCAGTCAGAGGAAGTGGAGGTGAGGAGTCGTGTCCGGAGGGCAGAGCAGTGAGCGGGGCCTTCCAGACACTGCACCATTCGTGGCTGCTGGTGGGGGAGAAAGGGCTACCTGGTAGTGCCGCCCAAAAACCACCTGAGGCCGGAGTGCAAGGAGGTGGCTGAGTACGGGGACTGCCGAGTAGACCCTGCCCGCACGGAGTACAGGAACCCAGAGCAGGAGCCCATTCAGTTGGCCTGCTACACCTGCCGGTGAGGGTATTGCATGCTCTCCACCAACTACACACAGAGTCTGCAGCTACAGCAGCAACAAGGGGTCCATAGGTGACTGACATCAAGCAGCCAGAATCACCTGGTCCACGCTGCCCGCAAATGGGCCAGAAAGGGGAGAACGGCGAAGGCGACTTCCCTGGGTGATCCCAGCGGGACTTCAGGTCGAGGTCACCCTAAAAAAAGAGGGGCTAGGGAGGCGAGTCAGCAGTCACCCCTATAACAGCCAAAGGGATACCTGGTTGTTCCTGGTCTACTGAAGCATCGCCGGGGTTAACTCACCACTGCCATCTGAAGTGAGTAAAAACCCTGAAAGACATTCCTGCTTTGTGTGTGAGTTCTTCTGTGACCTGTGGAACCACACACCTACACCGGGCCCTGGGGCCAGCCTCACTCTCGGGAGGCTATCACATCTAACTGCGCCTACTATCAGCCCCAGGTGTCCCTTAAACTGCAGTGGTGGTAACCCTGACCGCAATACCGAGAGTGGCGTCACGAATCCCATAGAAGTCAACCTACCTGTGACCATAAGAATCCCGTACGTGGAGTCCCTGAAGACCCTGAGGCGACCTGAAGGTAACGGGGCACGGGGCTACACACTTGGCTGGAATATCCTTCCTTGTGAGGGGGACCTATTCTATGAGCTCTTTCGATGGCTATTATCCCTGATGGTGTTTCCATGTTTAAGGCCTTAGGTAGCCATTCTGCAGTAAAATTTTAATAAGTCCCTTGGTTCGACCAACTCGGGGAGCCCTACCAGTCTAAGATTGTTTTACCTTGACCTGTTTTCCAGATCTTCCATTTTTCCAAGATGGAGGCTACATCCTTCTCCTTGACTTCCAGCTTCCCGGCAAGGTCCTGTAATGAGTCCTCCAGATTCGAAACCCTCTGTTCCACCTTGTCAGCCTGGTTCCTTGCATATTAACCTTGGTTACAATAAGGTCCAGAGAGGATTGGAATGCTGCCAGCATTAGCAATTCCATTATGGCATTGGCTGTAGTATGGGGGTCAGATGCAGTTGCGTTAGCCTCCATAGTTGCCCTTGCCAAAGAGGGTGAGTCCTGGCTCCGTGTCTGTGTCCTCACTCCTTTCTTATATAGTGTGGAATTGTTTTTACCTACGAATTTGTCCATGTTGTATGGAGCACAAATCAGCTTCTTTGTAGAAATGGGTGACGGCCTTTTATGATGCATTTACATTTGTCTGAGGAGGGTGGTTAGTGTGCTGAGCCCAGATCCTGGTTGTCAGTCAGGCTGCAGAGCTGTAGGACTTTCAATGTCTCCAAGGGATCCCTAGTAGGTATCCAGGATTCCCTGCACTCTGTAACCTCCCCTCCCTTGTGCTTCTTTAATAGTGTCTAGAGTCTCCAGACTTTTGGGCCTGTAGTTACTTGAAAATTTGCCTTTGTGACTGTGCTGCACTAGTGAGAGTCTCCTGTCTATGTCTGCAGGGGTTATGACTAGAGATAAGCCACCCCCCTAGTGTTCGAGTGCGGTTTAGTTCGTCGAACGGCAGGCAAGTTCGTCGAACGTTCGACTAACGTTCAATGAACCCATTCGAACCCCATTGAAAACAATGGCACACAAACATAAACACATACAAACACATAGAAAACACCTTCTAAGGTGTTGAAAAGGTGACAAACAACTCACAAGACACCACAGACATATGGAAAAGTGACAAGGGCATATACTCATGCGAAAACAAAAGAGCTGGACGAGTAAAAAGAGGAGGAGACACAGATATAGGCATGTCATGCCCTTCTAATATCATGTAAAACACAGCAAGGGAACTCCAAGCAGAGTCTCCCTTTTTTCCAAAAATTGGGCAACACACACCACTTCAGTGGCATCACTTGTGCCCTAGTTGCAAACTTCACATGTTGATTTGCATCAAGCACATTCAAAAATACGCCAGCCTTAACTGTCCCCAGGATGACATCGGGGTAGCAAAGTCCTTGCTGAACCATGACTTGTTCATCCTGGATCATTTTTAAAAACACAGCAAAGGGACTCCAGGCAAAGTCTCCCAGGATGATACAGGGGTAGCAAAGATTTTGTGGATCCATGACTTGTTTATCTTGATGAACGTTAGTCTGTCCACATTGTCACTGGACAGACGCGTGCGCTTATCTGTCAGCACACACCCAGCAGCACTGAAGACACGTTCCAAGACAACGCTGGCTGCGGGACACGACACGACAAGATCTCCAAGGCGTAAGTGGCGAGCTCAGGCAAGATTTTCAAGATTGGAATCCCAAAATGAGCAAGGCTCTAGTTGCACAGTCATGGCATCAATGTTCATTTGGAGATACTCCTCTATCATCCTCTCCAGCCGTTGACTATGTGTCAGACTTCTTGTCTCTTGTGGCCTTGCAAAGGATGGTCTAAAAAAATTATGAAACGATTCCATAAAATTGCTGTTACCACCAGATATGGTGTTGCTGGTACAGTTTGACTGATGATGACTCGACAGTCCCATGCTAGGCAAGTTACAACTGGGAGATTCACTCTGTGCACCACTGGTGTTTGGTGGAAAAGCCGAGCTAAGATTGCATAACAGCTTCTGCTGATACTCCTGCATACATGCGTCCCTTTCTATGGATCTAAGAGTGTGGCAACTCAGTAGTCAGCATTACTTCTAATTCGGACAATCCGAGGGTCATGTTGTAGGTAGTGCAGCAAGAAGGCGCTCATGTGTCTTGCGCATCCATGCGGACCAAGTCCTTGCTGTGTTTGTGGCGGCGAGGTGATAACCGTGCTTCCTTCCTTTGACATCTCCCCCAAACTTCGAACAACAGAAATTTGACCAAGGTCTCCCTCATCTGCTGAGTCTTCCATGCCCATCTCCAGTTCGTCCTCCATTTCTTCCTGGGCTCCTGCACCTTCCTCAAAAGTTTGGCTGCTACCATGGTCCCTTGTTAATCCCTCTCCCCCACCGTCCCATGCCTGCCACCTTGGTGATGCTGAACGTATGGACCTTGTAGATCTTGGTATCCCTTCTGCATATGAATCCTCCTGTACTTCCTCCCCTTCCTCTTCTCCCACCACCTGACTCCAAATAGTGTTTAAAGTGTGCTCCAGCATGTAAATGACTGGAATTGTCGTGCTGATAATGGCATTGTCAGCGCTAAACATATTCGTCGCCATGTCGAAACTGTGCAGAAGGGTGCATAGGTCCTTGATCTGAGACCACTCCAGCAGCGTGATCTGCCCCACCTCTGCATCTTGTTGGCCCAGGCTATACATCATAACGTATTGCACCAGGGCTCGGCGGTGCTGCCATAATCGCTGCAACATGTGGAGAGTCGAATTTTAGCGTGTTGCCACATCGCATTTCAGGCGGTGAACTGGCAGACTTCTGGAGCGATGCAAGTCGGTCAGCTGCGCCGGTTGAACGGCGGAAGTGAGCAGAGTGTGACCGTGCCCTGTGCAGAAGCCCATCTAGGCCAGGATAGTGGGTTAAAAATTGCTGGACAACAAGGTTCAACACGTGAGCCATACAAGGTACGTGCGTCACCTTGCCCCGGCGAAGGCCCGCACCCAGGTTTGCAGCATTGTCGCACCTGGCCTTCACTGGCTGCAGGTTGAGTGGAGACAACCAATTACTAAACTCGTTCTCCAGAGCTGACCACAACTCCTCAGCTGTATGACTCTTATTTCCCAGACATTTGAACGTAAAGACCGCCTGATGCCGTTGAGCTCTGCTGCCAGCATAGTAAGGAGGTGTGAGGGATTCCTTGTACGCAGTTATAACGCAGGTGGCCTGACCAGACAGCCTTTGGGTGGAGATGGAGGACCCAGATGAGGTTGAGGAGGCAGAAGCAGTGGAGGAACTTCGACATACAGAGCATTGACGCACAACTCGTGGGAATGGCAAGACTTGTACAGCAGACCCTTATCCATCTCTCACCATAGTTACCCAGTGCCCAGTCAGCAACATGTAACGCCCCTGTCCATGCTTACTGGTCCAAATATTGGGGGTGAAATGCACCCTGTCACACACAGAGCGGTGATGTTGTGTGCGACATGCTGGTGTAGTGCAGGCACGCCTTTCTTGGAGAAGTAGTGGCGATTGGACATCTGGTACTGGGGCACAGCGACGGACAAAAGGTCTCGAAAATCCTCTGTGTCCACCAGGCGGAAAGGCAGCATTTCTGTAGCCAACAGCTTGCAGAGGCTGAAAGTCAACCTCTTAGCTTTGTCATGGCTAGGAGGAAATGTTTTTTTTAATTGTCCACATTTGAGGGACCGAGATCCGGCTGCTGTGCGGAGATGGCGATGAGTAAGGTGTCTCTGGAAAACTGCTGGTCTGTGAGGAAAGTGCAGGCAGAGACATGATGTTGCCTTCATCCAAAGTAGGTGCTCTTGATGTCTGAGAGAGCTCTACACCAGCACCTGTTTCCCCTTCCAAAACGACTGACAACCTGCCAATCAAACAGCCTGTTGCGGTTAAAGAGGTGGAAGGTCTGCATCGCAAAGCATATGTGACAGCTGTCCCCACAGTCATAGAGGATGAAAAGCGCGTGGATGCATTTGAAGGGGCAGATGGTGGTTGGCCCGCTCCGCTAGGCCGCATTGTAGCACAGTGAGCTTCCCACTGGGACTTATGCTTGTTATTCATGTGACGGTTCATGGACGAAGTACTCAAACTAGTGAGTTTTTGGCCTCTACTTACAGATGACATGAGTTGGGAGATCCTTTGCGATGTCAAAAAAGGACCAGACTAGGCAAGTATTAGAGCCCATGCGACCTGCAGAGCCACCACGACTTGTGCTCCGAGACAGAGTTGTGGCTGAGGATGCAGTTGTTGACGTGCTTCCAGTACTCCGTCTGTGTCCAGTAAGGTGCACGCTAACCTCGTTGTCAGTCGCATCCTCCTCCACCACCTCTGCTGACCTCCTCGAGTGCCTGACTGTGGGTTGACAGTAAGTTGGATCTACAACCTCATCATCAACCTGTGTGTTTGCACTCCCCTCATCCTCAGACCTAACCTCTTCCGGTCCTGACTGAATAGTTAAGTTGTCATTCCAATCAGATATTTGAATCTCATCGTCATCAGTATGTTCCTCATTGTCTCCACCAAGAGGTGTTACAGTTTGGGAATGAGGGTCTACATTATGCTCAGAAACTTGGTCATCAGGGCCTGAATCTGACTCACAAAGCTTCTGGGCATCACTGCAGATCATTTCCTGGTCTGTACTCACTGTAGCTTTGGAGCAGACCTCCGATTCCCAGGCTATAGAGTGACTGAACAGCTCTGCAGACTCACCCATCTCTGTTACACCGTACTCTGCAGGGTGGGTGGAGACTTGTTTGAGACCAAATTGGACACTTAAAATGTCTTAGCAAAAATGGAGAGATGGTGTAGATTCCAGAGGTGGTCTAGCTTTATTGACAGCTGAAGAACCAACACTGACTATCCCAGACAATTTTAGTATGCCCCTTAAAGTGTCAGCACTGTTTGCAATTAAAATTGCGTAGCAAAAATGGACAGGTGTGTAGAATGCACAGGTGCTCTAGCTAGCTGGTCAGCAAAGGAACACTAAGTTAGTATCCCAGACAATTTTAGTATGCACCTAAAAGTGTCAGCACTGTTTGCAATTAAAATTGCGTAGCAAAAAGGGACAGGTGTGTAGAATGCACAGGTGCTGTAGCTAGCTGGTCAGCAAAGGAAGCCTCACTTTCTATCCCTGCCAATGAAACAATGCCCCAAGGAATTGCCTGAGCTGATGTAGCCAGACGCTGTTATATAAACCCCTGCACAGCGTTGGCACAGACCTGCCTAGCAACAATGGCTATGAACGGCTGTAATGTAGCCCTGAAAAGGGCTGAAATTACAAGTAGTCCCTAATCCCTAAAGCAATCTGTATATTATACTGTATATCTATAGCGAACACAGCAGCAGAAGCAGCAGCGGCAGCTGGAGCGGTGACTGTCACCCACCCGCAGCAGACAGATAATGGCGGCGACAGGGAAAATGGCCGGGTCTTATAAGGCAAGGACATGTGACATGCACAGCCTATGATACATGCCCTTGTTTGTCTGGCAAAAATCCACTTTGCTGTGTGTGTGTCTGTGATTTGCTGACAGCCTGGCCCGCCCCACTGTATGCGCAGTTAGAAAAAAAAAAGGGCGATCACCATTCTTTCAGCACTCAGCAGCAGCTCTGATCTAAACCCCGTCACCCCCGCACACTATACGCTGAATTTTGATAATATCATGATTCACAGTGACTCACAGTATTATAGTGAAAAGCCAGCTAGTAACTAGCTATGCTTTTTGATGATCTAACCGTTCTCGAGCGTAACTCAAACTGCCGAACTTTAAGGAAATCATTAGAGTTCGTTGAACGACTCGAACACCGCCCAAAATCACTCGAACATGAAATTGGCGAACCGTTCGACTCGAACATCGCTCAACTCTAGTTATGGCTCAGAGCTGATTTGTGTGCTAAAATGGTGCCGAGTGAGGGGGATTTTTAGGTTATCCGCCCCTTCCTCACGTAGACTGATATACCGGCTCCCCACCGTATCACACCTTGCCAGCGGCCCCCAGCCCTTCTTGCCGTTCTTTAACCTTCTCACCATCCAGCTCTGCTGCTTCCTGCATTAAGGAAGGTGCGTGGCTTCACTGCGAGCTACAGCCGCTGCTGGTGTCCCTTCCGGGCCCTGGGGTGCCCTCTGCTCCCGCCGCCTCCGGTGGATTCCCACCTGAATGTTTGTGCCCGTTTTTCCTTCCCTCTGACCTCCCCCCTCTCCTCCTAGAATTTCACTTCCGTCTGCTAGCACCATTGCAGAGGGGAGGGGTCAGGAGGAAGTGCAGCGATCTTCTCTGTAGTGTGGCCTTCGGTCTGGTGCCGGAGCACTCTGTATCTTGCGGCACTACCTGAGCCTGTTGCCTCCGGGATGTCAGGAGAGCTGGGCATGATATGCCCTTTCTGGCCTTATTCCTACAACCCTGAGATGGAGAATCATGTCCGATGGGCCTGGAAGATATTTAGGCCTAGGCTGCTGCAGGAGTTCTTGCTAAAAGCGGCTACCTCGTAGCTCCGTTTCCGGAAGTCCCTCATAGATTTTTTTTATTTATTATTACTTTTGTCAGATTCAAGTTATTTCTGTGACCATTATGGGTTTTTCTTTCATTAAACGAGAAGTACCAATAATTTTGACCACGTGTGTATATACCAAGATAGGCACAGGATGGGGGACATATATACTAGGAAGGGGCCCAGCATGGGGACATGTATATGAGGAAAGGGCCCAGGAAATAGGACATATATACCAAGAAGGGGCCCAGGATGGAGGAAATATATACTAGAAAGGGGCCCAGGATGTGGTAAATATATATATATTAGGATGGGGAATATATAAACCAGGATGAGTCCAAAATACGGGACATATATACCAGGTTAGGGGGGGCATTTATACCATAAAGAGACCCTGGATGGGGGACATACATACCAGTGTGGGCCCAGGACATAGGTTATATATACCAGGTTGGGGCAAGGATGGAAAACATATATACCAGGATGAAAGACATATATAACAGCATGAGCCTAGGATGAAACACATATTTACCAGGATGAGACCTGGATGGGGGACCTATATAGAAGGAAAGAGCCCAAAACAGGTTACATATATACTAGGATGGGGGACTACCTGGAAGAGGTCCCATATGGGGGACAGTTATACCTGGAAGGGGTCCGATGGAGTACAGTTAGGTCCAGAAATATTTGGACAGTGACACAAGTTTTGTTATTTTAGCTGTTTACAAAAACATGTTCATAAATACAATTATATATATAATATGGGCTGAAAGTGCACACTCCCAGCTGCAATATGAGAGTTTTCACATCCAAATCGGAGAAAGGGTTTAGGAATCATAGCTCTGTAATGCATAGCCTCCTCTTTTTCAAGGGACCAAAAGTAATTGGACAAGGGACTCTAAGGGCTGCAATTAACTCTGAAGGCGTCTCCCTCGTTAACCTGTAATCAATGAAGTAGTTAAAAGGTCTGGGGTTGATTACAGGTGTGTGGTTTTGCATTTGTAAGCTGTTGCGGTGACCAGACAACATGCGGTCTAAGGAACTCTCAATTGAGGTGAGGCAGAACATCCTGAGGCTGAAAAAAAAGAAAAAATCCATCAGAGAGATAGCAGACATGCTTGGAGTAGCAAAATCAACAGTCGGATACATTCTGAGAAAAAAGGAATTGACTGGTGAGCTTGGGAACTCAAAAAGGCCTGGGCGTCCACGGATGACAACAGTGGTGGATGATCGCCGCATACTTTCTTTGGTGAAGAAGAACCCGTTCACAACATCAACTGAAGTCCAGAACACTCTCAGTGAAGTAGGTGTATCTGTCTCTAAGTCAACAGTAAAGAGAAGACTCCATGAAAGTAAATACAAAGGGTTCACATCTAGATGCAAACCATTCATCAATTCCAAAAATAGACAGGTCAGAGTTAAATTTGCTGAAAAACACCTCATGAAGCCAGCTAGGTTCTGTAAAAGTATTCTATGGACAGATGAGACAAAGGTCAACCTGTACCAGAATGATGGGAAGAAAAAAGTTTGGAGAAGAAAGGGAATGGCACATGATCCAAGGCACACCACATCCTCTGTAAAACATGGTGGAGGCAACGTGATGGCATGGGCATGCATGGCTTTCAATGGCACTGGGTCACTTGTGTTTATTGATGACATAACAGCAGACAAGAGTAGCCGGATGAATTCTGAAGTGTACCGGGATATACTTTCAGCCCAGATTCAGCCAAATGCCGCAAAGTTGATCGGACGGCGCTTCATAGTACAGATGGACAATGACCCCAAGCATACAGCCAAAGCTACCCAGGAGTTCATGAGTGCAAAAAAGTGGAACATTCTGCAATGGCCAAGTCAATCACCAGATCTTAACCCAATTGAGCATGCATTTCACTTTCTCAAATCCAGACTTAAGACGGAAAGACCCACAAACAAGCAAGACCTGAAGGCTGCGGCTGTAAAGGCCTGGCAAAGCATTAAGAAGGAGGAAACCCAGCGTTTGGTGATTTCCATGGGTTCCAGACTTAAGGCAGTGATTGCCTCCAAAGGATTCGCAGCAAAATATTGGAAATAAAAATATTTTGTTTGGGTTTGGTTTATTTGTCCAATTACTTTTGACCTCCTAAAATGTGGAGTGTTTGTAAAGAAATGTGTACAATTCCTACAATTTCTATCAGATATTTTTGTTCAAACCTTCAAATTAAACGTTACAATCTGCACTTCAATTCTGTTGTAGAGATTTCATTTCAAATCCAATGTGGTGGAATGCAGAGCCCAACTCGCGAAAATTGTGTCACTGTCCAAATATTTCTGGACCTAACTGTATATATACCTGGAAGGGGCCCAGGATAAGGGACATCAGTACAGGATATTGTGATTATATATATATGTGATATATCATATAAAGATTTACCGGATTTGCATAATTGCAGATTGACAACAAATATACATATATAGCTATAGATATTTCTATATATACATACAGTGAGCGAAATAAGTATTGAGCACATCACCAACTTTCTAAGTAAATATATTTCTAAAGGTGCTATTGTCATGAATTTCTCACCAGATGTCAGATAAAACCCATCAAATCCAAGCAGGCAAAGAAATTAAACTATAGATGTTCATAAATTTCATGATATGTCATGATGAGAAATGACACTGGGAAAAAGTATAGAATACACTTTCTGAAATGTATTAAAAGCCTTTGTTGGCTTTTAGCTTCAAGATGCCTCCTGTATGGAGAAAATATTCATATGCATGGCTCAGGTGTGAGTTTTGGCCCATTCTTTAACACAAACAATTTTCAAATCCTGAAGGTTTCTTTGGGCTCCTTCTATGAAAACTGAGCCTTAGTTCCTTACATAAAGATTCTATTGGATTCATGTCAGGTTAGTACGTGGGACATTCTCACAGCTTTATTTTCTTTATCTGAAACCAATTGAGAGTTTCCTTGGCTGTATGTTTGGGATCATAGTCTTAGGGCCACTTTACATGCTGCGATATCGTTACCGATATCGCTAGCATGTGTACCCGCCCCCATCGTTTGTGCGATTCAGGCAAATCGTTGCCCGTGGCGCACAAAATCGTGCGGATCCAACACACTACCTACCTGCCTAGCGACGTCACTGTGACCGGTGAACCGCCTCCTTTCTAAGGGGGCGGTTCATTCGGCGTCACAGCGACGTCACTAAGCGGCTGCCCAATCAAATCGGAGGGGCGGAGATGAATGGGACGTAACATCCCGCCCACTTCCTTCATTCCTCATTGCCTGCGGCCGCAGGTAAGGTGAGGTTCCTCATTCCTGCGGTGTCACACATAGCGATGTGTGCTGCCGCCGGAATGACGAACTACATCGTACAAGCAGCAGCAACGATAATTGGGAAGAGGGAATGATGTCACCGATGAGCGATTTTGAACGTTTTTGCGACCATTCAAAATCGCTAAAGCGGCCGGATGTGCGTCACAAATTCCGTGACCCCCAATGAAATCGCTTTAGCGATATCGTAGCATGTAAAGCCACCTTTACTGAAATGTCCACTCTTGCTTCATTTTCATCATCCTGGTAGATGGCAGCAGATTTTTATCACGAATGTCTCAGTACATTTGTCCATTCTTTCTTCCTTCAATTAATTGTTGTTTGCCAGTGCCATATGTTGAAAAACAGCCCCACATCATGATGTTCCCCGTTCCAAACTTCACTGTTGGTATGTTGTTTGGGGGTGATATGGAGGGCCTTTTGGCCTCCAAACATGGTGTATATTATGACATTCAAAGTATTCTATTTTGGTTTTATCTGACCAGACTATATTCTTCCAATATTCACAAGCTTTTCTAAATGATATTGAGTACACTTTATAAGTGCTTGAACATGATTTTTGAACAACAATGGAGTGATGGCGTGGTAAGCGTGCATATAGGGCCATGGAGGTTGAGTGCATTACCAATTGTTTTCTTTAAAACCTGTTGATTCCAGGTGTACCTGTAACTTTCCACAGATGATCCTTGGTTCTGGTGAAATTATGTTCTTTCGACTTCTGAATTATAGCCCCAGCATTGCTCACTGGAATCTTCAATACTTAAGAAATTTTTCAGTAACCAATGCCATTAGCATGTTTTGCAACAATAAGGTTACGAAGGCCTTGAGAAAGCTCACTGGTTTTATCCATCATGAGATGTTTCTTGTCTGGCACCTTGGTAAGGATACACCTTTTTATACTCCATCAGTTGAACCAGCTGATATTATTTTTCGCTAAAGGCCACGTCTCACTAAGCGACATCGCTAGCGACATCGCTGCTGAGTCACGTTTTTTGTGACGCAACAGCGATCTTGCTAGCAATGTCGCTGTGTGTGACATCCAGCAATGACCTGGCCCCTGCTGTGAGGTCGCCTGTCGTTGCTGAATGTCCTGGACCATTTTTTGGTCATTGCTCTCCCGCTGTGAAGCACACTTCGCTGTGTTTGACAGCGAGAGAGCAACGATCTGAATGTGCAGGGAGCCGGCTTCTGCAGACGCTGGTAGCCAAGGTATACATCGGGTAACCAAGCAAAGGCTTTGCTTGGTTACCCTATATTTACCTTGGTTACCAGTGTCTGCAGCTTCTAGAAGCCGGCTCCCTGCACACGCAGCCAAGGTACACAATGGGTAACTATAACCAAAGCACTTTGCTTAGTAACCCGATGTGTACTATGGTTACCAAGCACAGCGTCGTTACATGGGTCACTGGTGGCTGGTGGCTGATCTCTGATCGCTGTGGAGATCTGCCTGTTTGACAGCTCCCCAGTGACCATGTACTGATGCTCCAGCGATCCCTGCCAGGTCAGATCGCTGGTGGGATCGCTGGAGCATCGCTTAGTGTGATAAGTGTTATATAAGTGTATATAAGTGTTACTTACCTTTAGTAACAGGATTGATTTCTAACTACTGATACATTTCATCTGGTGTCATGACTTTTTCATGGCTTTTTGCACCTCTCTTTCTTCATATGTTCAACACTTTTTCCCGGTTTCTTTTCTCATTATTACACATAACCTAATTTATGGACATTTATGGTTTGATTTATTTGCCTGTATGGATTAAATGGGTTATTACCAACATCTGGTAAGAAATTCGTCTCAATAGCAACTTAAGAAATAGTTATTTGTAGAATTATAAATACATATGTATATTAATATTAATTTATGGGAAATATTATCCCACCTCTTGCGCTTGTTTACCTCTTTTTATGTAACGATGGAGGCTATATATGGGCCCTAAGATTACACTATTTATATACTTATATTGTATACAATTTTTTGGTAAAATGAACAATGCGTTTAAATAACTTTGCTGAAAATGGCAATAACCATTATGTTACTTTCTACATCTCTAAATATAGATTTTTAGATTGTTGGCATCTACATTGTGTGTTCAGTCATTTCATTTACATCCAATTTTATTCCAAGAAACTAAAGAACTTTTAAGATAAACAAAAATTGGTATAAATAAACTGGTCATAGACATCTGGCAGATATCCCCCAACTGTCTACAGAAAAGCAGACACTTCCATTCAAATGGCAACTCTTTAAACAAATAATCTGTTTGATTTACAGATATCCAGTCTCTGGTGCAGCGGTAATCAAATCTGAGTCATTGTGACAACATGCAGAATATAGATCACCTGACAAGTTTCAAAAAAACATTGTCCTAAACGGTAATATTTCCTATGATATAAGTTCCACTTGCTGATTAGGTTAAAAATACAATAAAATATGTAGATAAAATATTCATAAATGACAGAAGAAAGGGATCATGAATAAGAGGCTATGTTTATGTCTTTATATACAAGAATTGCATAATATAAATGCATTCTTATAGCAGTATCAGGGCCCGATAATAATTTAAGCCTTTATTCTGCAACCCTTTAGGGGTAGCTGATATCAGCTGTAGCCTTTTCCGTGTATTTTACTGCCTAAATAAATACACACTTTTTTGGCATATATTTGCATATTTTCATTATTATCATTACTGACTGTATACTATTGATTGCTCTCAGTGAGAGAAACAAAATTAAAATTTTGTGGTTGTGATACCTTTTAATGGCTAGCTAAAATAAAATATATGATGATGTTATAAAGCAAGCTTTCGAGACATCTCAGGTCTCTTCCTCAGGCATGGTATGACAAAATATCTGAAGAAACACAAATATATGGACAAACAGGGCAGAGGGATGGCATAACCAAAGACATCCAAACAAACACTGACCTTAGAAAGTGAATCCTTAAGGTACCATCACACTAAGCAACATCGCTAGCAACATCGCTGCTGAGGCACAACTTGCTAGCGATGTTGCTGTGTGTGACATCCAGCAACAACCTGGCCCCTGCTGTGAGGTCGTTGGTTGTTGCTGAATGTCCTGGACCATTTTTTAGTTGTTGCTCTCCCGCTGTGAAGCACACATCGGTGTGTGTGACAGCGACAGAGCAACAACTAAATGTGCAGTGAGCAGGGAGCCAGCTTCTGCGGACGCTGGTAACCACGGTAAACATCGGGTAACCAAGAAGCCCTTCCCTTGGTTACCCGATATTTACTTTCGTTACCAGCGTCCGCCACTCTCACACTGCCAGTGCCGGCTCCCTGCTCCCTGCACACGTAGCTGGAGTACACATCGGGTAATTAACCTGATGTGTACTGTGGCTAGGAGTGCAGGGAACAGGGAGCCGGCACTGGCAGTGTGAGAGTGGCGGACGCTGGTAACGAAGGTAAATATCGGGTAACCAAGGGAAGGGCTTCTTGGTTACCCGATGTTTACCATGGTTACCTGCATCCGCAGAAGCCAGCTCCCTGCTGCCTGCACACGTAGCAGAGTACACATTGGGAAATTAACCCGATGTGTACTGTGGCTAGGTGTGCAGGGAGCCAGCGCTAAGTGGTGTGCGCTGGTAACCAAGGTAAATATCGAGTTGGTTACCCGATATTTACCTTAGTTACCAAGCGCAGCATGCTTCCACGTGTAGCTATGCTCCAGCAATCCCTGCCAGGTCAGGTTGCTGGTGGAATCACTGGAGCATCGCTTAGTGTGACATCTCACTTAGTTAACTTTGATTAGTGGTGTGAGTTTTATTGTCCCAATATCCATGTAGGATCAGAGGTCTGGTGAGTCTCTGGAGCTGACCTCTCAGATTTTGTAATGTGTCATAAATCCTCCTGACAGGTTCAGTCCTGTGTCCACAGAGCTAAACATTGTGATGAATTTGTATTCCCAGACCCTGCGATGGCTCTGTGATCTGAAGTTGCCTTTTAATATGACAACTTTCATGTGGTTTATGTTGTGTCCTGAAGCACAGAAATGTTTGGCCACAGGTAAATTGATTTTTTGTCTGTAATTGTGTGGCGGTGAGATCTCTTCCTTGCTCTCAGTCTCTGTCCTGTTTCTCCAACATAGAGGCTCCCAATAGGACATATAGTGCACAGGATTAAGTACAACAAGTTGGAAGAGGAACATGTGAATGTCCCAGGAATTTTATAGTCCTTCTGTGTGTTAGGGATCTTTATCCGGTCTTTGGTCTCTACATGAGTGCAGGTTTTGCAGCTCTTTACATTGCAAGGATAAGTTCCTCTTGATGTGTCTGAGGGCATAGAACTTCGGATCATGATGTTCCTTAAATTAGGAGGTTGCCTGTAGCATAGCAATAGAGGATCTTTGAATATTGTTTTTAACCGGTTATCCTTGTGTAGAATGTGGTGAAGTTTCTTGGCCGTTCTTCTCAGTACCTCAAGCTGTGGGTTGTAGGTCACCACCAGAGGTACTCGACTATTTTACTCTTGTTGTTTGTATTGAAGCAGTTCACTTCTAGGGGTCCTTGTTGCTCTAATGATCTGATCATCTATGGAGGTGGGGTGGTAGCCTTGGTTTAGAAATGTCTTTTAAGATGGGTTAAGTGTTCATCCCTGTCTGCAGGGCTGGAACAGATACGATTATATCTGAGGGCCTGGCTGTAGACAATGGACTTTTTAATGTGCTTGGGGTGACAGCTGTCCCATCTGAGGTATGTGGGACGGTCAATAGGCTTCCGATACACTGATGTCTGGATTGAACCATTTTGAATTTTTATGGTTGTATCCAGGAAGTTGATTTCTGTTTTTCAGTGTTCCAATGTCAAGTTTATGGTAGGATAAAATGCATTGAATCTTTCATGAAATTTTAGAAGCTCCTGTTCAGATTCGGTCCAGATTATTAAGATGTCATCGATGAAACGGAAATAGGCCAATGGTTTGAGGTTGCAGGATGCTATAAAGTCATTTTCCAGTTTAGTCATGAAAGGTTTGGCATACTGTGGTGCCATTTTGGTTCCCATACCAGTTCCTGTGTGTTGTAAGTATAGCTCTTCGCCAAAAGAGAAAAAGTTGTGTGTGAGGATGAGTTTGGTGAGTCTTAATACAGACTCAGGAGGGATCCCATTAGCTACAAGAAACATTTGGCAGGCGGTTAGTCCATCTTCATGTGGGATGTTAGAGTATAAGGATTCCACATCCATGGTGGCTAAGATGGTACTCTCGGGTAGGGGATCTATTGTAGATAGCTTTTTCAAAAGGTCAATGGTGTCCTGTATATAGCTGGCTGTGTTTCTCACCAGTGGCTTAAGGACATTTTCTACCTACCCAGAGAGTTTCTCAGTGAGTGTTCCCACCCCTGAGATGATTGGCCTCCCTGGGTTACCTGGTTTATGAATCTTGGGTAGCATATAGAAAACTCCCATCCTTGGATTCTCAGGTATTAGGTCCAGAAGGTTTGTGAAGTCTGTACCCAGACATCTGATGACTTTTTTCAACTCCCTCATATATTTTGGGGTTGGGTCATCATCCAGTCTGGTGTAGTAATGTATATCCATCAGTTGTCTGTTTGCTTCTTTAATGTAGTCCGTTGTGTTCAGGAGAACTATGGCGCCCCCTTTATCTGCTGGCTTAATAGTGATCTCCTTGTTTTTCTTCAGGCTGTGAATTGCCCTTCTCTCCTGCACACTGATATTAGATGTTTCTTCTGCTTTTTTGTCCAATATTGTTGACTGCACCGAATATCTAAATGAGTCAATATACTGGTCCAAAATGGTGTTGCGGCCAGGAGGACGTGTCCAATCAGACGTTTTCTTGTTCTCTGTTTTGATTTGTGTTTGGCTGTTTAGAAGCTTCAAGTTTTCTTTAGCATGAAAAAACTCCTTCAGTCTCAGTCTCCTGAAGTATTGTTCCATGTCACTACAAAGCTCTGTTTTGCCTAGAGGTTTTGTATGACAAAATGTGAGACCCCTGGAAAGCACACTGAGTTCTAGATTAGTGGGTTTGTGGGATGACAAATTAATAACATAGCTGACTGTACCTGTGTCCCTCTGGCAGTTTTGCTCCATGCTGCTGTGTTTAGAAGGAACTTGGCTGGTGCTTGAGAAGAATCCTGCTTTCAGCCGAAGTCTGTGGAGTTTCTTTTTCTTGTTGGCTATTAGGTATGACTGCAGTGTTGTATAAAAATTCTGCATCTACTTCTGTGTGTTTCCAGTTACAGTACTCCTTAAGGTTTGTATTTCCATTTGGATCTTTTTGTTGACGCTGTAGAAAACATGAATAAGGTGATTCCGTAGTCTCTCCGAGGTTCTGTAGCAAAGGTGTTATGAATAATGAGTATTGTAGGTGTTCCGAATTGGATTCCTTAAGCTTAGTCCTTTGGGTATTAAATGTTCTTTCTTGCATCTGTTTAAAAAGAAGATGTCACTGTCCAGTTGTGCCAGTTTCTTCAGAAGATCTTTTAGTTTCAAAGTTCTGCAGTACATTCTGGTATCTTCCATTTTTATTTAAAAGAAAAAGGTTTTAGTACCGTGTTAGCCAGTTGAAAAATTATTGATTTAAAATTTTGTAGTTGTGATACCTTTTAATGGCTAACTAAAATAAAATATATGATGATGTTATAAAGCAAGCTTTCGAGACATCTCAGGTCTCTTCCTCAGGCATGGTATGACAAAATATCTGAAGAAACACAAATATACGCACAAACAGGGCAGAGGGATGGCATAACAAAAGACATCCAAACAAACACTGAGCTTAGAAAGTGAATCCTTAGGCTATGTGCCCACACTGCGTTTTTCTGACGCTGCGTTTTTGTGCGTTTTTGGCCGCTAAAAACGCACCTGCGTCGAAAAACGTGGCAAAAAACGCACGCGTTTTGCCGCGATTTGGTGCGTTTTTTTGCTGCGTTTTGCTGCGTTTTTGCTCACTGCGTCCTTATGCGTTTTTTATCAGTGAACAAAAAAAAAAGGTCTGATGTCATTTCCTTCTTCAATGTGTTCTTCATTCTCCACTAGTGTATGCAGAAGAGCAGACAGCTGCAGAACTACAAGGCTCAGCATGCTCCATCCAGGACTGTATGCTTGAGGGAGAGTCAGGGGGAGCAGACCTACAAGGCTCAGCATCCTCCATCCAATAGTGTATGCAGGAGAGCAGACAGCAGCTGTCGAACTACAAGGCTCAGCATCCTCCTTCCAGGACTGTATGCAGGATTTCTTTGCCCCCCCAAACAAAAAAAATGACGTGGGCTTCGCCATATTTTTGTATGCTAGCCGGGTACAGCAGGCAGGTACGGGCTGCCCCCAACCCCCAGCTGCCTATTTGTACCCGGCTGGGAACCAAAAATATAGGGAAGCCCTTTTTTTTTAAATTATTTCATGAATTTCATGAAATAATTAAAAAAATGACGTGAGCTTCGCCCAATTTTTGAGTCCAGCCGGGTACAACTAGGCAGCTGGGGATTGGAATCCACAGTGCAGGGTGCCCATGCTTTCTGGGCACCCCCGCTGTGAATTGCAGTCCCGCAGCCACCCCAGAAAATGGCGCTTTCATAGAAGCGCCATCTTCTGGCGCTGTATCCAACTCTTCCAGCTTCCCTGAAGCCGGGTGGCTAAGCTGGGTAATAATGGAGTTAGGGCTAGCTGTATAGCTGGCCCTTAGCCCGAAATTCATGGTGTCACGCCAATATTAGACATGGCCACCATGAATTTCTAGTAAAGATAAAAAAAAACACAACACACAGAAAAATATTTTTAATAGAAATAAAACACAACACAATTAGTGACTCCATCTTTATTGAAATAAACCCCCCCTCCGCAGTAATCCTGGGTTAGGGTCCCGCGCCGTCCAATCCGGATCCAATATCATCTGATCGGTTTGCTGGAAGGCAAAGCGATCAGATGATGTGTCAGGTTCTAGGGGCTGAATCACATCACACATCAGCTGATTGTATAAAAGCCGATTATACAATCAGCTGATGCATCGGTGCAAAAAAAAAAAAAAAAAATAATACTCACTTATGTGCTGATTACCGGCAGCTCCTGCAGCGATGGGGCGGGAGTCTGATCCTGTCCGATCGCTGCAGCAGCTGCCGGTAATCAGGGATGAATTCTCCTGACGAATCCGCTGATACCGGCTGGGCGCCGGCGTCAGCCCGAGACTTACGATCACCTGATGCGTCAGGTGACTGCATCAGGTGATCCATCGCCAGGTCCTGCATCCTGCAGGCATACGTACCCGGGGAGACTGCACACACCCGGAGTGGCGGGACCGGGAGGAGATGGGAGCGGGCATGGCACCGGGAGGCTGCAGACAGGTGAGTATAACTTTTTTTTTTTTTCTACTGTTAACTTTTGTTTTCGCAGCCGCTTCCATCTCCCGCCTGTACATGGCGCCGCACGGCAGCATACATGCACAGGACGGGAGGTGGAAGCGGCGGTGACGGTACCGGGAGGATTCACGCTTCTGTATATACTGACAGAAGGAATCCTCTTCCTGTACACATCACTTTGCTACCCACCTCCTGCGTTTATAGCTGCGTTTTTGGTCTTAGAAACGCACCAAAACGCACCAAAACGCAGCTATTTGCGTTTCTCATTGCGTCTTTCAACATCCCATTGCACTCAATGGATGAAAAGCGCAGTGAAAAACGCGGGAATAATTGACATGCTGCGTTTTTGTGGTCACCACAAAAACGCAGCTGAAAAAAACGCTGTGTGGGGACAGCAAAAATGAAAACTCATAGACTTTGCTGGGGAAGCAAAGTCATGCAGTTTTGAGGCCAAAAACGCACCCGAAAAACGTGCAAAAACGCCGAGAAAAACGCACTGTGTGCACATAGCCTTAGTTAGCTTTGATCAGTGGTGTGAGTTTTATTGTCCCAATATCCATGTAGGATCAGAGGTCTCTGGAGCTGACCTCTCAGAATTTGTAAACATTGTGATGAATTTGTATTCCCAGAACGGCTTTTATACAATCAGCTGATGCAACAGTGCAAAAAAAAACTACACACTTCTGTGGAGACTCCTGTCCGACAGCAGCAGCTGATAGTTTAGCCACCCGGGCGGTAAAAATCCGGCCTCACCGCTCGACTTATAGTGTCAGCTGATTCAGTCAGGTGACCGCATCAGCTGATCATCGCCAGGTCTGCGAAAGAGAAAAGAGAGAGAAAAGAGAAGAGAGAGGGGGAGATAAAAGAGAGAGAGAGAAAAGAGAGAGAGAGAGAGGAGAGAGAGAAGAGGAGAGAAGAGGCGAGAAGATAGAGAGGAGAGAGAAGAGAGAGAGGAGAGAGAGAAGAGGAGAGAAGAGGCGAGAAGATAGAGAGGAGAGAGAAGAGAGAGAAGAGAGAGAGAGGAGAGAGAAGAGAGAGAGAAGAGTAGAGAAGAGAGAGGGAGAGACGAGAGAGAGGAGAAAAAGAGTAGAGAGAAGAAAGAAGAGAGAGAGAGAAAGAGAGAAAAAGAGAGAAAGAGAGAAAAAGAGAGAGAGAGAAAAAGAGAGAAAATGAGAGAAAAAGAGAGAAAAAGAGAGAGAGAGAGAAAAAGAGAGAGAAAGAGAGAGAAAGAGAAAAAGAGAGAGAGAAAAAGAGAGAACAAGAGAGAGCGATAAAAAGAGAGAAAAAGAGAGAAAAAGACAGAGAGAGAGATGAGAGAGAAATGAGAGAGAGAAGAGAGAGAGAAGTGAGGGGAGAGGGAGAGAAGAGAGAGAGGAGAGAGAGAGAAGAGAGAGAAAGGAGAGAGAGAGAGAGAAATAGAAGAGAGAAAGAAGAGAGAGAGGAGGGAGAAATGCAGCCTCATTCCGTGAACTGCTCCGATTTTAGAGGTGTGGCCCGCGGCTCACAGCTGATGTCCAGCTCCTCCCCTCAGTGCATAATTAAATTAAATTATAATTATAAATAAATAATAATTATAATTTAAAAATAAATTAAATTGTTTACCGGGGAGGTCAGGACTTGAACTCATGAATTAATGCTCCCTAGGCAGTAGCTCTAACCATTGAGCCACTGCCTCTAATGAGAAACATAGGAAGATTTGGTCATCTTGAGTTCTTGACCTCTGCATTGCAGAGGGAAGTCTCCGGTGACAGCGCGGCTCACTTCAGGTGCTGCGTGGAGAGGACACAGATCGCTCGTGTTCTACGGCGCTTCCTGTCATCTTCATGTAGCAGGCCTGAAAGCGTCGTGTGGATTACTTCGGACCTGGATTGTTGTTTGGGATTAATATAGAGGTAAATGAGGTGTTTTTTTGTCTTTTATTCCAAATAAAGGATTTTTCGCTGTGAGTGTTTCTTTACTTTCACTTACAGGTTAATCATGGAAGGTGTCTCGGGGAGACGCTTGTCATGATTAACCTCGTTATTACTTCGATTGCCACTGCACCAAGGCAATTCGGGATGAGCTGGGTAGAGTCCCGGGACTGATGCATCTAATGGATGCGGCAATTCCGGGCGGCTGCCTGCTGATATTGTTAGGGTGGTGGGCTCCCCATAGCGTGGTGCTCCCCATCCTGACAATACCAGCCTCCATTTGTGTGGCTTTATCCTTGCTGGTATCAAAATTGGGGGAACCGCATTTATTTTTTTTTATTATTATTATTTATTTATTTATTTTCCTGCACGATATAGACCCGCCCACCAGCGGCTGTGATTGGTTGCAGGGAGACAACTGTCACTCATCGTGGGGGCGTGTCTGACTGCAACCAATCATGGGTGCCGGTGGGCAGGGAAAGCAGGGAATACCTGATTGAATAATGAAGCGGCAGCCATTTTCAAAAGAGGAAAAGCCGCCGGAGATTTGTGACAGCCGTGCAGCGAGGCGCCCGTGATCGGTGAGTAGGAAAGAGAGAGGGCGATGCAGCAGAGAAGGTCCTGCACCACCGCCAGTTACCTGCGGTTTTGCCTGCGTCCAGGTGGAGAGCTGGAAAAACCACGTGTCCAGAAGCGGGGTGCTCGTCAGACTGAGAAGTCCAATAGGTAGTCGGGTGAGAGCAATGAAAGACCGCACTCCGTCCACTGTGCTGGATATCTTTATTCACATGTGTGCAGGGTAAAAGGCTGAAGGCGCACTGTGAGCTGGCTCCTCAAAGAGGGACGACGGCCGTTTCGCCTACTGATTAGGCTTCCACGGGTCCACATGTGGAGCTACAGCAACACCCCTTTTAAAGGAGTGCTCACAGATTGCCACAGACCCACATAAAAACAATGGGAGATTGTATATGTATAGAATCACAAAATAAAACCATACGACATATACAATAAGCATACAGAAATGCTTATAACAATCAAGAATAAATGTAAAAACAAACAAGAGAGGTGTTGGAGCAACAATTTTACAGAAATACAGTAAGGTCAACACGATCATTCAATCCCTGGGGACCTCGCGCCCCATAATTAATAATTAATTTGGCCTCTTCTTGCAGTAAAAGTTTGTGCAGGTCACCCCCCTTGGATGGCAGAAGGACCTTCTTTAGGCCAGCAAAACGTAATACATCTGGGTTGCTCTCATGCTGTTCCTGAATATGTGAAATCAATCTGGGAGAGCCTTTTCCTGACCTTACAGAATTATAGTGTTCCCTAAATCGTATATACAAACATCTGATTGTTTTGCCTATGTAGAACCTGCCACAAGGGCAGAGAACCACATATACCACAAACCTTGTCTTACATGAAATAAACTGATGGACCGTGTGTACATGCGAGCCCACCTGCAAGGAACGACCAATCAAATGAAGATTACAAAACCTACAGTGGCCACACCGGTAATTGCCCGGTGGGCAACATCTGTCCAACCATGTCGCCGGGCTAGTGAGTCTGTTCCTTACAAGTTTATCTCGCAAATTACCGCACCGTCTGTATGACACCAAAGGGTTGGAATTTGTCATTTCAGATAAGACCGGATCTTTCTCCAGAATGTGCCAATTTTTACAAAGTGCACCCCTTATGGCATGTTCCAAAGGTCCATACTTAAAGTTGAAGACAAACCTAGTCAAATTACCAACCTCCTTCCTGGTGCAATTCCTACGGGCAGACGTGGGACAGTGCGAACTGGCTCTCTCACAGGCTGAATCAACAAGTTTTTTAGGATAACCTCTTTGTTGTAACCTAATTTTCAACTCCTGAGATTGTTGAAAAAAAGATTCCTCTGAACTATTTGCCCTACATATGTGACGCCCCTGGACTAGTCCAGGGTGTCACAGGGAACTGCACTATTCTCTATCCTTGGTGCAGGGCCCACCCTCCTTGGTTCCGTGGTCCACAACAGTGATTCTGTACCAACAGCACAAATCCTAGTCACCCAAACACTACACTTGTCAGGCACACCGGGGGCGTGGTTCCAGCTGGGAAAGGAACCGCCCACCTATGAGTCAGACAGGCTGGTGGGAGGAGTCAGTTAGACAGTTAGTAGTAACTGAAAAAGAGAGAGGACCTGGGGATTAAGAGCACCCTGAGGAGAGTCTGGCTGGGTCGCAGACAGTGGCCTGTGCCTGAGGAGATGGAGACCCAGTCGCAGGAAACTGGAGGACAGGGCTGGACGGGGCAAGAGGACCGTCAGCCATCGGATCCACAGTAACCGGTCTGGGGGCCGAGCACACAGCGGGGGACAGGCCCCTAAGTCAGGAGGTAGCTTCACACAACCCGCCAATTAACCTGCAGCGGGAAGTAGCTTCACGTGCTATCTGCAACGGCTCAAAGATTAGCGGTGTCAGCACAATGGAGGGATAGGACTTCCCACACAGAGCAGTCACAAAATCCCACGTGCCAGCTGCTAAGAGCAGGTCCCCAGTAAAAAGAGGGACAGGACCCGAAGGTTTCAAGCCAACAGGGCCAGGGACACACACAGTACACAGTGTATGGAGGAAGGCTCCAGTCCACCACAGAATCACTGAAAGGGACCACCGGACGTGCTGTTGTCGCGGGCGGAGGAGGGGACGCCGCGCTCTCCCACTGCTCGGGTCCGGCTGCCGCTGCTGCCGCGGCCGCTGTTGCTTGGTGGCTCGAGCAATGGGCCGGATCCCGGGGACTCGAGCGGCGCTCCTCGCCCGTGAGTGAAAAGGGGATTGGTTTTGGGGATTTATTGTCCGTGACGCCACCCACGGTTGTGGTGATTGTGTGGACACCACCGCTGCTATGTATGGGGATCCCGGGAGTCGTGGTATGGAGCAGCTAGATGTTGGCCCTCGCCTCCGTGGGTAGGGGGTTGGTGGTCCCGGGGCCCGATGATGGGGAGTTAGGATGGTTGACAGGCGGATTATGGGGCCTGTTGAGGTGCAGGGACGCAGGGGCAGCGCTGTGCCGCACGGCACGGAGGTACTCACTCAGCCCAAGGATGATGACACAGTTCACGGTAAACAAGCGGCTGGTTGGACGGGTCCCTCGGACGGCTGCGGTGTTGATGTTCCCTGCAAGTTAGCGGTGACTGTCTCTTCCCTGCACCTAAATACGGTTGTTGGTAGCAATGGATTCCCACCGGTAACCCGCTCCCCAGCTTGGATATGAGCCGGAGGAGCCCCTCTTTTGCCCACAGGCGCTGGCCCTGGGAAACTGGTGCCTTGGTGGTGGCGGTGTCTCCCCAATATGGTTGAACGGTTGCCTTCAATCGGGACTTTAGCTGTTGGGAGACCCGGAGGTCCCCTTCACTGACGGATTTGGCAATTTGTACTGCGACTCCAAGCCTTGCCAGGATCCGAAAGGCCCCTGCCAATGGTGCTGGCTTCTCTTTGTGTACCGGTCCGGTACCGCCGGGCCACCACCCGTCCACGGTCCTTACGGTAGACTCCAATAGGCCACTCCTGCAGACGGTCACCGCCGTCTGCCAACCTTGCTGTCTCAGTCCGGGGTACACACCCGGACCAACTTCAGGCTCTGTTGCTGTCACTTTCTCCTTCACTTCAACTCCTTTCACTTGCTCCTCTACCACTTCCCTCTCACTTCCTTCAACTCTCCAACTCAACTCTCCAAACTAAACTGCCTGGTTTTCCCGCCTCCAGGACTGTGTACTCCTTGGTGGGTGGAGCCAACCGCCTGGCCCACCCCCTGGTGTGGACATCAGCCCCTGGAGGAGAGCAACAAGGATTTTGTGTTCTGACCTTGGTGTGCCTGCAGGGAATGTGGGGTGTGTGGTGGTGTCATGACCTGTGACCACTGGCTTGCCCATGGCGTCACATTCCCCCTTAGCAAAACGCAGACCGTCCTCGGGCTGCCCGTCCAACACCGGTTTTCTTTTCTTTTTTTTTTCTGAAAAGATAAAAAAAAACAAGACATACAAGTATAGTAACATCATCCCACAACGGGACGCACTTTTCTTAAACGTTACGGTAGCGGTTGCGGCTGCCGCTCTCTCCCACCCAAGTAACCTGGCCCTGATGCTGCCCCTAAGAAACAGGCAGCACCCCTTGACCCCAGTCCTGAACCAAGTTACCTGAGCGGGATCTGTCCTTCCCCTCCAGAGGGTAGCCACCGGTTCCTGTGGTGGCTGGGCCCCAGCCTGCTCCACTGCGGGCCCTCCCTCCAATCTGCCTCTCCGGAGGCGGTAACGGTGGTAGCTGCAACAAACATATTTACAAGCCACTAACGTTTGTGGTTGCCCTGCAAGTTCACGGGCTTGTCCATAAGGAGTCCCTTACGCAACTTTAAACGGTCCCCACGGGGACAACGGTGCCGGCAACGGCCAGTTCAATCTCGGTTGCAGACAATCATATGAGACTTCGGTGATCATTTTCATTTTCTCATAACTTTTAAACTTTTTAAACCTTAAACACACACTGGTGGTCCCAACGGGGACTGCGACAACGGTGCTCCGCTGCCCTACTCAGATTCTTCAGCTAAGGCAGATCCATCCCCCTCCACCAGCATATCAAACATGCACTGACATGCCTGCTGTGACAGGGGTGCCCGGTACCCATTTCCACCGGTACGCGGGGTATGGAAAACCACTGGGTCTCCTTCATAGCGGGAATACTCACTTGCCCCCTCAAACTCAGCAGTGGGCCCGGGGCTGGGATGAGTCATCATCAATTGTTCCTGCATCAGGCGGGTTGCCGCCAGCTGCCGCAGCCTCCTGGCCTCCAGCATCCAGCACACCAGATCCTTCTGCAGTAGCACAGGGCAGCAGGTCAGGCGAGTTCACACTGAGGCGCCCCATAAGTAACGGCAAGGGTGATGCATAGGCCGAGACTAGGCCGGGCCCCTCAGCCGCAGCGGCCGGTCCTGGTAGGACATAGGGACGTGGGTCACCAGTCGACTCTGTTACATCTATTCCCCTCCCGTACATCGGGGCAGTTGTAATCAGCATCTCCACCTCGTTGGTCCACTGCTCCATCATCCGGAAGATCTGATCCTGCTGACGTTGGTGGAATTTAATCACCCGGGCCTTCATCCATGCCACGGTCCCGGGCTCGGGGTCCGGCGCAATCACTGCCGGGACTTCTGGCACAATTTTGTTAAGGGGCCTAGCGGTTCCCCCGGGAGTAATTCAGGGACGTCCTGGACGTCTGCAGCCAGTTGGTCCGCCGGGGCGGCTTGGCAGGGTATCGCTACCGGTTCGGCAGGTAGCGGGCCTAGTGGCGGAGCGGCAGCAGCTAACACGGGTAGCGGGGAGAGAGGCAGGGTGAGCGGAGGCAGGCCAGGCTCCTCAGCTTCAATGGCCGATCCCTCAGGAATACAGGGGCGTGGGTCTCTTACCCGCTCCTCCAAATCCTCTTCCACCTCGCGTCTCCGCATAGCAGCCACCACGTCCGCCATGTCGGTCTCCCACTCCTCCAGGAGGAGTTGCATGTGGGCCTGCAGACGGTTACTCAGCGGGATGGTCCGGTCCCTCAACCACGTCGCCGTGCAGGGTGCGGGGGCTTCCTCGTTGGGAGTTGGGTTATGCATCTTGGTAACGAGGTCTTCCAGGAACCCAATATCGCTGCAGAGTCCTGGCGTCCCTGCCTTTATAGACGCGGCTACATGCGACCAGTCGCCATTTCGTCCCCCTTAGCCTTTTTTTTTTCCAGCTCCTCCTCTATCGGGGCGGGGTTTTGGCCTTCGCGCCTCCACTACTCGAGAAGACGCTCGAGCGGGAACTTTTCGCGCCAAAGATGGCGGCTTCTGAAATTTTTCTGGCCGGATACCTCCGGCGGTAACAAGGCGCACCTCTACCAGACGGCAGAGAGGTAAGATCCTGTTCGTGACGCCAAGTTGTCGCGGGCGGAGGAGGACACGCCGCGCTCTCCCACTGCTCGGGTCCGGCTGCCGCTGCTGCCGCGGCTGCTGTTGCTCGGTGGCTCGAGCGATGGGCCGGATCCTGGGGACTCGAGCGGCGCTCCTCGCCCGTGAGTGAAAAGGGGATTGGTTTTGGGGATTTATTGTCCGTGACGCCACCCACGGTTGTGGTGATTGTGTGGACACCACCGCTGCTCTGTATGGGGATCCCGGGAGTGGTGGTATGGAGCAGCTAGATGTTGGCCCTTCCCTCCGTGGGTAGGGGGTTGGTGGTCCCGGGGCCCGATGATGGGGAGTTACGATGGTTGACAGGCGGGTTATGGGTAGAGTTGAGCGCGGTTCGCGGTTCGAGGTTCTCCAGTTCGAGGCTCGAGTGATTTTGGGGGCTGTTCTAGATCGAACTAGAACTCGAGCTTTTTGCAAAAGCTCGATAGTTCTTGATACGTTCGAGAACGGTTCTAGCAGCAAAAAGCAGGGCTTTTTACAGCTACAGTGTGCAGGAGCCATCGCTGGCAGCCTGCCACAAGCTGGTAACCAAGATAAACATCGGGTATCCAAGCAAAGCGCTTTGGTTAGTAACCCGATGTTTATCCTAGTTACGTGCAGGAAGCCCACACTTCCTCGCTCAGCTCGCTCCGCCCCCTCCTGCCCGGGGCATGTACACATACATATACACACACACACACACACACACTCTGCACACATGGTCCCGCTCGGCTTACCTGCGGTGATGAAGTCCCGCCATCCCGACCTCAGCGCTGTCACTGTCCTCCATGGCCGCCGCTTGTCACATCACCTCTCGCTTCCGACCCGAGACTGACTAGCGGTGACGTCACGGGCCTCTCGCGATACTTGGTTGTGAAGGTCATTGAACTCAGTGACAGGTGCTGTCAGTGTGCTGGAGATCAGCGCAGGTAATGTACCTTGCTGACAGCAGCACTTGTCATCCCCTGCAGTGACCTGGGCTGACCCATTGATGTTAGCTCAGGTCACTGCATTGCTCTCCCAGCCAATGGGGAACATTCTGTTCTTCATTGACTGGGACAGTGTGGATCGTCATGGCAACCCCTTGGATTACACCAGACCTGGATTTGTTTTTCTTTCTAATAAATTGGTTAAAGAGGGAATGTTTTGGGGAGTGTTTTTTCAAATAAAAATGTGTTTGTCGTCTATTTTTTTTTATTACTGACTGGGTTGATGTCAGGTATCTGATAGACGCCTGACCTCACCAACCCCAGGGCTTGATGCCAGGTGACATTACACATCTGGTATTAACCCCATATATTACCCCGTTTGCCACCGCACCAGGGCGCGGGATGAGCTGGGGCGAAGCACCAGGATTGGCGCATCTAATGGATGCGCCACTTCTGGGGCGGCTGCGGCCTGCTATTTTTAGGCTGGGGAGAGTCCAATAACTATGGACCTCCCTAGTCTGAGAATATCAGACCCCAGCTGTCTGCTTTACCTTGGCTGGTGATCCAATTTTGGGGGGACCCCTACGTGTTTTTTTTTTTTAATTATTTATTTAATTTAAAATAACAGCGTGGGGTGCCCTCAGTTTTGGATTACCAGCCAAGGTGAGGTTGCCAGCTGTGGTCTGCAGGCTGCAGCCGTCTGCTTTACCCTAGCTGGCTACAAAACTAGGGGGAACCCTACGTCATTTTTTTTTTTTTTTTCATTTTTTTGGCTAAATACAAAGCTAAGCACCCCTTAGTGCCACATGAAAGGCACCAAAGGGTGCAAAATTACAAAATGCAGGAGAGTGGGACATTATGTGTCTTTCTGCCATTATAATGACAGAAAAAACTGATATGAAGTGCACAAGCACAAGAAAATCACCAGAGCGCTCTACGCTGTGAAAAGCAGTAGAAAATGGCACTGGAGTGAACATGTGACCGCCTCATGTAGGATGAAGCTATGGATCCTGGGTAAATTTATGCATTTACCCTCCTTCAGTTTTTTTGAAGTACACAAAAAAAACGGAAGGCACACGGATGACAAACAGATGACATACGGACCGTCTACGGAACGGAAACGGATGCCACACGGATGCACTCGTGAAAAAAAACGGACTGTTTTTTGCAGACCGCAAAAATGGATCGGTCATGTTAATGTAGCCTTATTCTGATCTGCCGTTTATAAACAGCAGGCAGAAATAAGTGAATAACGCCCCCCAGCGTCAGAAAATCTCCGGGGTTTCAGGGCTAGCTGAGACCCTGGAGATCATGATTCAGGACGGTTTTTCCGGTTCCCGCTCACGTGATCACAGGTATACACCGTACACCGATTATCACGTTACAGTAAATGACAGCGCCGGTAAAAAATTATTTATCTCCCATCTGGCATGAACAAACACTTCTTCTCCACTTCTTCTCCACTTCTCCACCTTTTCTCCACCTTTTCTCCACTTTTTCTCCATTTTTTCTCCACTTTTTCTCCACTTTTTCTCCACTTTTTCTCCACTTTTTCTCCACTTTTTCTCCATTTTTTCTCCACTTCTCCACTTCTTCTCCACTTTTTCTCCATTTTTTCTCCATTTTTTCTCCACTTTTTCTCCATTTTTTCTCCACTCTTTCTCCACTTTTTCTCCACTTTTTCTCCACTTTTTCTCCACTTTTTCTCCACTTCTTCTCCACCTTTTCTTCACTTTTTCTCCACTTTTTCTCCACTTTTTCTCCATTTTTTCTCCACTTTTTCTCCATTTTTTCTCCATTTTTTCTCCATTTTTTCTCCATTTTTTCTCCATTTTTTCTCCACTTTTTCTCCACTTTTTCTCCACTTTTTCTCCACTTTTTCTCCACTTCTTCTCCACTTTTTCTCCACTTTTTCTCCACTTTTTCTCTACTTTTTCTTCACTTCTTCTCCATTTCTTCTCCACTTTTTCTCCATTTTTTCTCCACTTTTTCTACATTTTTTCTCCACTCTTTCTCCACTTTTTCTCCACTTTTTCTCCATTTTTTCTCCACTTTTTCTCCACTTTTTCTCCACTTTTTCTCCGTTCTTTTTCTATGGTCGGTCTACCCATTAGCTCTGCCATGCATAGTGTAGCTCTACACCTACTGCACATGTTACTTTATGATTGACATCTCTTTCGTACCAGAGCTGTCTAAGCCTACTCTGACCCCATATTTGTCATTACTATATTGTCCTTGTACTGTATTATGACATTTGTATCATGTGTTTCATTTCTTGCTGTGTTGCAATTTTTTTGCTGCATCCCAATTGTACCTCTACATTGTTCGAGTTTATGTTATTGTTCTCTCACTCTTATGTGATACTGATTATTGTCATTTTTCAGGATTACATGCAGATAAGTCCAATCTGACGAAGGCTCAGGCCGAAACGTCAATTGTAACTTGTTTTGGACAAAAACATATATGCTTATGAAAAAAAAAATGTTCTTAATATGGACCAATAAAGAGTGATTTTGCATTACTATCCGTTGTGACTTACTGACTTAGTCTGGGAGATTTAGAGTGCCGAGGTTACTCACTAATTTTATCTATTATTACCTCTGAGCACCTATATACCAGTGAGCAGAGCTTCCTCTACAGTAGTTCTCCTGATTAAGCATGCCCTTACCTCATGAGCAGGGCATTGCAGCTTTGGTAGCAACCATTACGACATGGACTCTGCTGCTGTGGACCCGGGGAGAGTGAGTGCAGATTCATTGCACCCACACTCCTCACATGAAGGGTCCGCACTCCTAGAAAATGGGGGATACGTTCCCTGAGTGTCTCCCCCCCATATTCTAGACGGTCCAGAGTCGTTGTGGGACCCCTTTATTTTTTTTCTTACAATAAATTGGTGAAAGAGGAAATGTTTTGGGGACTGTTTTTTCAAATAAATTTCTTTTGTCAATTTTTTTTTTTTTGTTAGTACTGACAGTTTATGATGTTGGGTATCTAATAGACGCCATGACATCACAAACTGCTGGGCTTGATCTCAGGTGACTTTACAGCTAGTATCAACCCGATTTATTACCCCGTTTGCCACTGCACCAGGGCACGGGATGAGCTGGGGTGAAGCGCCAGGATTGGCGCATCTAGTGGATGCGCCACGTCTGGGGTGCCTGCGGCCTGCTATTTTTAGGCTGTGAAGGCCCAATAACTATGGACCTACCCACCCTGAGAATACCAGACCACAGCTGTCCGCTTTACCTTGGCTGGTGATCCAATTTGGGGGGGACCCTACTTTTTTTGTGTAATTATTAATATTTATAAAATAATTATAAAAAAAGAGCCTGGGGAACCTCCACATTGGATCCCCAACCACGGTAAAGCTGCCAGCTGTGGTTTTCAGGCTACAGCCGTCTGCTTTACCATAGCTGGCTATCAAAAATGGGGGGACCCAACGTCATTTTTTTTTTAACTATTTTTTAAATAGAAAAAATTAATGGGCTTCCCTGTATTTTGATTGCCAACCAAGGTAACGGCAGGCAGATGGGGGTGGCAACCCATAGCTGTCTGCTTTATCTGCGCTGAGAATCAAAAATACCGCGGAGCGCTACGTCATTTTTTTTAAAGATTTATTTTTACAGCACTGTGATGTCCAGCAATCAAAATACAGGGAAGCCCATTTTGTTTTTAGTTATTTAAATAAATAATTAAAAAAAATATATATGGGCTCCCGCTGCATTTTTTGTATTGCTAGCTAAGGGTAATCCAAGCAGCTACTATCTGCTAACCCCCACTGCTTGGTGTTACCTTCACTGGCAATGGAAAATCCAGGGAAGCATTTTTTATTTTTTTGCCAAAAAACTACAAAAAAGGATGTGAGCTTCGCCATATTTTTGTATGCTAGCCAGGTATAGCAGGCAGGTGCTGGAAGAGTTGGATACAGCGCCAGAAGATGGCGCTTCTATGAAAGTGCCATTTTCTGAGGCGGCTGCAGACTGCAATTCGCAGCAGTGGGGCCCAGAAAGCTCAGGCCAACCTGTGCTGCGGATTCCAATCCCCAGCTGCCTAGTTGTACCTGGCTGGACACAAAAATGGGGCGAAGCCTACGTCATTTGTTTTCTAATTATTTCATGAAATAATAAAAAAAGGGCTTCCCTTTATTTTTGGTTCCCAGCCGGGTACAAATAGGCAACTGGGGGTTGGGGGCAGCCGTACCTGCCTGCTGTACCTGGCTAGCATACAAAAATATGGCGAAGCCCACATAATTTTTTCAGGGGGCAAAAAACTTCTGCATACAGTCCTCGATGGAGTATGCTGAGCCTTGTAGTTCTGCAGCTGCTGTCTGTCTGTATGGAGAAGAGCAGACAGCAGCTGCAGAACTACAAGGCTCAGCATACTCCATCCAGGACTGTATGCAGAAGTTTTTTGCCCACCAAAAAAATGACGTGGGCTTCGCCATATTTTTGTATGCTAGCCAGGTACAGCAGGCAGCCACGGGCTGCCTCCAACCCCCAGTTGCCTATTTGTACCCGGCTGGGAACCAAAAATATAGGGAAGCCCGTTTTTTTTAATTATTTCACTTATTTCATGAAATAATTAAAAAACAAATGACGTGGGCTTCGCCCCATTTTTGTGTCCAGCCAGGTACAACTAGGCAGCTGGGGATTGGAATCCGCAGCACAGGTTAGCCCGAGGTTTCTGGGCGCCTCTGCTGCGAATTTCAGTCCGCAGCCGTCCCAGAAAATGGCGCCCTCATAGAAGCGCCATCATCTGGCGCTGTATCCAACTCTTCCAACAGCCCTGGAGCCGGGTGGCTTGTTGGGTAATCATGAGTTAATACTGGCTTTGTTTTACTAGCCAGTATTAAGCCAGAGATTCTTAATGTCAGGCACGTTTGACCCGGCCATTAAGAATCTCCAATAAAGGGTTAAAAAAAAGACACCACACAGAGAAAAAATACTTTAATAGAAATAAATACACAGACACATTAGAGACTCCATCTTTATTACCCCCTGTCAGCCCAATAAATCCCCAATAAACCAGCGCTGATAAGAGGTTTTTAATAGAGGCTTAAATTATAAGCAGCAATTTTAGCGTTCCAAGTGCCTTTAAATGAATTTGAAGAAACTGCACTTCAGGATTATAGTGAGGATTGTAGTGAGGATTAGGTGCCCCAGCTCATCACTTGATGAGCTGGGGCACCTCATCCTCACTACAATCCTCACTAGTGTAGTAGTAGTGACGATTGTAGTGAGGATGAGGTGCCCCAGCCCATCACTTGATGAGCTGGGGCACCTCATCCTCACTACAATCCTCACTAGTGTAGTAGTAGTGACGATTGTAGTGAGGATGAGGTGCCCCAGCCCATCACTTGATGAGCTGGGGCACCTTATCCTCACTACAATCCTCACTAGTGTAGTAGTAGTGACGATTGTAGTGAGGATGAGGTGCCCCAGCCCATCACTTGATGAGCTGTGGCACCTCATCCTCACTACAATCGGGAAGCAGCGTGCAGCCTTCACTCTGTGAGTGATCAGTGCTGCTAGCGGTAACAGCGGTAACGCTGACAGACGCGTTACCATAGCAACGGTGCTCCCGGAGCCGCGGTTAGCGGTGACGTCACCGCTAACTGCGTTGCTATGGCAACGGTGATCTCCGTTAATGACCGGCTGTGTCAGCCGGTCCCTAACGGAACGGGGAGTCGACCGTGTGCTAGAGCATATCACCGGTACACGGCGATACACAAATGTGCACCGTGTACCGGAGAGATGCACTCGCAGGTCCTACATGACGCGTCATAGTCATGTGACCAGTCTGTAGCCAATGAGATAATAGCCACGTGACTGGTCACATGGCTATTTTGACGTCACGATAGGTCCTGCTTCTCTGCTGGCAGTGCCAGTCACCGGGAGGATTCAGCGATCATCGGATGGAATAGCGGCAGGAGACAGAGTGCAGGAGGGATCGCAGGGACCGGTAAGTGTTATGGCAATGTTTATTTACTGTATGTGTATATTTATAATGCATTTTATGTGTTTGTGATTGCCTCCCATTATAGCCTATTGGTTCGAGTTCGGTTCGTCGAACGTTCGACGAACCGAACTCGAACGGGAGCTCCGTTCGGCGAACCGCCCTCGAGCCGAAACGCGACCGGTTCGCTCATCTCTAGTTATGGGGCCTGTTGAGGTGCAGGGACGCAGGGGCAGCGCTGTGCCGCACGGCACGGAGGTACTCACTCAGCCCAAGGATGATGACACAGTTCACGGGAAACAAGCGGCTGGTTGGACGGGTCCCTCGGACGACTGCAGTGTTGATGTTCCCTGCAAGTTAGAGGTGACTGTCTCTTCCCTGCACCTAAATACGGTTGTTGGTAGCGATGGATTCCCACCGGTAACCCGCTCCCCAGCTTGGATATGAGCCGGAGGAGCCCCTCTTTTGCCCGCAGGCGCTGGCCCTGGGAAACTGGTGCCATGGCGGTGGCGGTGTCTCCCCAATATGGTTGGACGGTTGTCTTCAATCGGGACTTTAGCTGTTGGGAGACCCGGAGGTCCCCTTCACTGACGGATTTGGCAATTTGTACGGCGACTCCAAGCCTTGCCGGGATCCGAAAGGCCCCTGCCTATGGTGCTGGCTTCTCTTTGTGTACCGGTCTGGTACCGCCGGGCCACCACCCGTCCACGGTCCTTATGGTAGACTCCAATAGGCCACTCCTGCAGACGGTCACCGCCGTCTGCCAACCTTGCTGTCTCAGTCCGGGGCACACACCCGGACCAACTTCAGGCTCTGTTGCTGTCACTTTCTCCTTCACTTCAACTCCTTTCACTTGCTCCTCTACCACTTCCCTCTCACTTCCTTCAACTCTCCAACTCAACTCTCCAAACTAAACTGCCTGGTTTTCCCGCCTCCAGGACTGTGTACTCCTCGGTGGGCGGAGCCAACCGCCTGGCCCACCCCCTGGTGTGGACATCAGCCCCTGGAGGAGGGCAACAAGGATTTTGTGTTCTGACCTTGGTGTGCCTGCAGGGAAAGTGGGGTGTGTGGTGGTGTCATGACCTGTGACCCCTGGCTTGCCCAGGGTGTCACACTGTCACTGAATGCAGCAGCACCAAGAGACTTTGTTTACCTCAGAGTCTGTGTCCACTGAATGCATCATCACACCTGAGTGAGTACCCTGGCTCCCTAGCGCCCTGCCGGCCCTATATCAATATAGACTATTCCTACCTATTCCCTACCCTGAGTCCCGGGGCCCCTACCTGCGGAGGGAATCACCACCAGGCTGCCCCAACACCATCAGCCCCGGCACTTCCATAAGGCAGCGGCGGTATTCCTTATTACCGCACACCGCAGGTGGCGTCACAAATATTCTCCCCTGTAAATAACCCTTTTTTTTCATCGAAGTGTCTGCCGAGCAGTCCGACTGCTGCTAGGGCATCACACATTGATTTTTGGCGTCACGAACAGGATCGGACTGGACCCTTTTAACCTGGGTGACGTGCGCTTTCTGCAAAACTGTTGAGCCTGAAGTGAATGAAGTAATTCAGTTGCCGCCATCTTGCCGCTGAAAACCAAGGGGCATAGAAAGATTTCGGCGCCGAGTGAAGCGAGAGCAGCGGCGGTTCCCCCTCAAGATCAAGGTGACATGGACGCACGAGCGACCGCGCCGATAATGCCAATGACTTTACCGTATGTGCCAGGCGCTATCTGGCTACCACAATGTGATGGTTCCCCTGACACACTGCAAGGATTCAAAAGAAAAATCCGCACACTCCTCTCCTGGATATGTATGGGATGAATGACCGGCAGCAAGCGTCTGTACTACTTGGTCAGTTATCAGGCGCTGCAGAGCTGGAGGCGGAAACCTGGACAGATCAGGACCGGGCCTCAGTAACTGCCATTTTTGAACGTCTGCGACTTTCCTTTGAAAACCGCACTGAGGCAGAACTCCGGATAAAGTTTTACAACTGCAAGCAGCGCCCACAAGAAAGCATTAGAGACTATGCCCTGAGGCTGCAATCAGCGCTACGGACGCTCAAACTAACCATCCCCATCAGTGAAGCTGAAGGAAACAAGATGCTTGTTGAACAGTTTCTGCAAGGCCTGGGGTCAGTGGAGGACCGCAAGCAGCTACGGCTGTGGACTCTGGAATATCCTGCAATGGACTTTGCTGTTTTAAAAGACCGAGCCATCAAGGCTTTGCAAACCCCAGAGCCAGCTGATTCTCCTGCTACGTCCTGGCAAGCCGGCACTTCTCCTCTACATGTGCCGCCTCCTGTTAGAGCACTGCCAGAGCCAAAGACCCCAGCAGCGCCTGCAGGCGGTACCAGTGATTTGTCTTTACAGGTGCAGCAGCTGAGCAGTGATGTTGCAAGGATCCTAGAGGCAATGTAGCTCCAGCCCAAGACCAAGCCGGCGGAGAAGCTTGCTGACCGGCCAGATGGCGTCCCTTGGATGAGAGGGAGGACCTCGACATACAGAGGAAGGAACCGTGACCGGTATGAAAACCTTGTTTGTTATAGGTACAACAAGACTGGTCACTATGCCCGTTATTGTCCTTTAAATGGGTCACCCCTGGGGCCAAGGGCCACTCCCCAGGACTAAATCAACAAGGCCCAGCAGACTGGCGGGAGCGGTATGTTGGAGGAATGACCATCGTTTCCATCACCTTGGATGGGATTCCGATTTCAGCACTTCTTGATACCGGCTCCCAGGTTGCAACTATACCCCAAGTACTGTATACCAAATTCTGGTCAACTGAGGAACTCGCCCCACCGGACAATGATCTCACCATTTACGCTGTTAATGGTTTACCAGTAACACAACTCGGGTTCAAGGAGGTGACCATCAAGGTCGGCAGGGTGGAGTTAGCACGCCAAGGACTCATAGTAGTGCAGAATGACCCTAGTGACCGGAACCCTAAGATGATTTTGGGGACTAATGTTATTGAGAATTGTATGGGGGAAGTATTGTTTCTGCTCCAACAGCTCTCTGAAACTGCAGGAGCGGGACGCCAGAGGGTCCTGCAAAGAGAGATTCGAGCCCTCCAGCAGATGCAACAGGTAAATTTGTCTGGTGGGGAAATTGGCGGTGTACGGGTAATAGATGCAGCTCCTGTGGTACTGCCCCCACGGAGTGAGATGATGATATGGTGCAGGGCAGCAGTAGGCTCCCGTGGACAGAATTACCAGGCAGTGGTAGAGGTCCTACCTTCAGAGCACTGGTCTACAGTACTGACAGCCAGAGGGGTAGTCGATGTCCGTAAGGGGGGGAGAGTGCCTGTGCGAGTGATGAATTGCGGGGAGGAAGAGGTTAGACTGCCCAGGTATGCTACCATAGCCAAATTGTACACTGTGAGTGAGAATTCCATCCAGACAGTAAAGTCCTCAGCCACACCAGATCAGTCAGCCACAGACAGTTCCCAGATTCAGCAAGAACAGTGGTGTCAAGAGTTACATGTAGGTACTGACTCCACTCCACTACATCAAAAACAAGGGGTCTACAGGGTGGTTCAGGAGTATGAGCAAGTGTTTAGTAAACACCCATTAGACTTTGGGAGGGTTAAAAGGGTTCAGCATCATATACCCACAGGCATTCATCCACCTATAAAGGAAAGGTATAGGCCCATACCACCTGCTCACTACCAGTGTGCCAAAGACATGCTGAGAAGTATGATTGAGGCTGGGGTCATCCGTGATAGTTGCAGCCCCTGGGCAGCCCTGCTAGTCCTAGTGAAGAAGAAAGATTGCACTATGAGGATGTGCGTGGACTATAGGCGAATTAACAACATAACACATAAGGATGCCTATCCACTGCCCAGAATTGAAGAGTCCCTGACTGCATTAAGATCTGCAAATTACTTCTCTACCCTTGACCTCACTGGCAAGTGTCCGTTGCTGAGGAGGATCGCGAGAAGACCGCTTTTGCCACCCCGATGGGATTATGTGAATTTAACAGCATGCCATTCGGGCTGTGCAATGCACCTGGTACGTTTCAACGACTCATGGAGAGCTGTTTGGGCCATTGCAACTTCGAGACTGTCCTGCTGTACCTGGACGACGTAATTGTATATTCCAAGACCTATGAGGAGCATCTGGGACATTTGGCAGAAGTATTTAAAGCCCTTTCCAGGTACGGGATGAAACTAAAACCCTCCAAATGTCACCTGCTGAAGCCCAAAGTCCAATACCTGGGGCATGTAGTGAGTGCCGAAGGTGTGGCTCCGGAACCCTGAGAAAATCACGGCTATCCAGAACTGGCCCAGGCCTCAGAACATCAAAGAGGTGCGCCAGTTCCTGGGATTGATGGGGTACTACCGGAGGTTCGTGAAAGGCTATACCAAGATGGCATCCCCCTTGCAAGATCTCCTAGTTGGACAAACAAAGCATGGCAAGACTTCTGGCTCTCCATTCACATGGGGTGAGGAGCAGGAGAAATCCTTCAAGTGGATGAAGTTAGCTTTGAAGCTTTGACAGGAGATGAGATTCTGGCATATCCTGACTATAACCTCCCATTTGTGCTGTACACTGATGCCAGCAACGTGGGACTGGGAGCTGTTCTATCCCAGGTACAGGATGGCAAGGAAAAGGTGATTGCATACGCCAGCAGGAAACTCCGTCCAACAGAAAGAAATCCTGAGAACTATAATTCTTTCAAGCTGGAGTTCTTAGCACTTGTTTGGGCCGTGACAGAGAAGTTTAAGCATTACCTGGCTTCTGCAAAATTCACTGTGTATACAGACAACAACCCGTTGACACACCTGTACACAGCGAAGCTTGGAGCTTTGGAGCAGCGGTGGGTAGCACGACTGGCAAATTACGATTTCACTATAAAGTACAGGGCTGGTCGCAAGAACGCTAACGCTGATGCGTTGTCCAGGATGCCCCAGTTGTGTGATGATAGGAGGGATGAAGATGACCTGGAGGAGATTGAGCTACCTGCTTTCCATCGCCCTACTGATAGAGTGAAACCCCGATATTATAGTGATCAGCGAGAGGCGACCTTCAACCCATTGCCCCACCATGGTTGGCAAGAAGCCCAAGATAATGATCCAGCAATCAGATTGATAAAGGCATTGATATCCCAGGCTGATTCACACCTTGAACCAGATGCTCCAGAAGAAGCTAAGAAATTGTGGAAAGAAAGAAGTCGACTGTGTTTCCATGGAGGCAAGTTGTGCAGAAGTCTCATTAATCCAAAAACGCATGAGAGAATATGCCAGATAGTGATACCCACAGCATATGCACCAGTGGTGTTGGAGGCCTATCATGATAGAGCTGGGCACTTTGGTTGGAAGAAGTTGGAAATGTTGTTGAGAAGTTGCTTTTATTGGACTGGGATGAGAGACACCATAGAAGCTTGGTGCAGGAACTGTGGTCCATGTACATTAAGGAGAAAAGATAGCACCAGTCAGCGAGTGCCATTGCAACCAATAGTAACTACCCAGCCTCTAGAACTCATTGCCTTAGACCACGTCAAGCTCACACCAAGCAGGAATGGGTACACCTATGCACTCACCATAGTAGATCACTATTCAAGATTCCTGGTGGTGGTACCTGTCAAAGATCTAACTGCCAGCACTGCGGCGAAGGCTTTCCAGGCACACTTCTGCAGACCCCATGGTTACCCAGATCACGTCCTAACAGATCGAGGTCCCGCTTTTGAAGCAGAAATCTTCCAAGAATTTTGTAAATTGTATGGGTGTAAGAAGATACGCACTGCCCCCTACCATGCACAAACAAATGGGATGTGTGAGAAGATGAACTATGTAGTCATCAACCTGCTGAAAACTCTACCCCTTGAAGAGCAAAACCAGTGGCCTGAAAAATTGCCAGATCTTGTGGACATGTACAATAGTATTCCTGTGAGTTCCACTAAATGCACACCCGCTTATTTCATGAGGGCTAGACCTGGGAGACTGCCAGTTGATCTGGAGATGGAAGTTGAGATGCCTGAAGTTTATTCCCCAAATGCAGATTGGGATACCAAGCGTAGAGCCCAATACAGGCAAATTCAGGACTATGTCGAGGAGAATCTGGACCAAAGTAGGGAAAAGCAAGAAAGAAGCTTTAACAAGCAAGCCCAAGCCCTTCCATTTTCACCAGGAGAAGTGGTCTTAAAAAGAAAAAGAAAGATGCATAAACTGGACGACCAGTGGGAAAGAGAGCCATATGTGGTCCAGCCTTCCAATTTCAACAACCAGAAGACCTGTCTTGTCAGCAAGGACCAAGGAAGAACCACAGCTGTCATTTCCCGTGATCACTTGAAAAAGTGCCCTGAACCCCTGAACATCCAGCAGGAAGAACAGCCCCAACCTCAAGTGACTGAGAAAAAGAAGAGAGTAATCCACACCATCCTAGGTGACTTCCCGGAAGATTGGCCTATGTACAATGGAGCAGTGATTGTGCCTGTACTCACATTCCCGCAACCCGTGGAAAACCAGAACCAAGGAGGCCTGAAATCATTGCACCTAGAGAAGTACCCATACCAGCACCACGAACACGTAGATTACCACCTACAACACCTAACACCAGTAGTGGGGAACAGGTAGTAGCAAACAGCACAGTACAAGGCCTAGAGGGAAGCCAGAAGCTGAGAAGGTCCACCCGTGTGAACTTTGGTCAGCCCCCACATAGGTTCAGAGATGAGGAATGGTAGTGGAACCCGGCTACTCTACCCTAATGTAAATAGTCTGAATATAGAGTAAAGTTAAAAATGTTTAGTATGTTCCAGGCTTTTAATTCTACTATTTTCCATGCTAATGATAAGTCATGTAAGACATGTTGATATAGAGTGTTGATAAGAAGAATGTTGATTTTATTTTAATTACCTGGATTCATGACCTGATTGACGACCAATGATAAGTTTTATTAAAAATGGACCTTTGGCTACAGGACTGGTGGTAGCCAGAACGAACTGGTGCTATTGTAAATGGTTATTTCCCATTCATACCCACGGACTGCATCCCCACCTACAGGAGAAGACACAGGTGAAGGAGATACCTGGGAGACATATGGCCCAGGTCTGGCCACCAACAGGAGCGGTGACTTGCCTCCTTTTGGAACTTTGGGGTTGGGATGAAGGACTGGGAAAGCAAAAAGTTGGGTTCAAGCAAAGTGCCTCCCCTGCGTGGGATGGATAGATGTTTTTCTTATTAAAATGTTCACTTTTTGCAGATAAAAATAAACACTCTGGGTGCACTGTAGCTCGGGGACGAGCTATGTTTAACCAAGGGGGAATGTGACGCCCCTGGACTAGTCCAGGGTGTCACAGGGAACTGCACTATTCTCTATCCTTGGTGCAGGGCCCACCCTCCTTGGTTCTGGGGTCCGCAACAGTGATTCTGTACCAACAGCACAAATCCTAGTCACCCAAACACTACACTTGTCAGGCACACCGGGGGCGTGGTTCCAGCTGGGAAAGGAACCGCCCACCTATGAGTCAGACAGGCTGGTGGGAGGAGTCAGTTAGACAGTTAGTAGTAACTGAAAAAGAGAGAGGACCTGGGGATTAAGAGCTCCCTGAGGAGAGTCTGGCTGGGTCGCAGAAAGTGGCCTGTGCCTGAGGAGATGGAGACCCAGTCGCGGGAAACTGGAGGACAGGGCTGGACGGGGCAAGAGGACCGTCAGCCATCGGATCCACAGTAACCGGTCTGGGGGCCGAGCACACAGCGGGGGACAGGCCCCTAAGTCGGGAGGTAGCTTCACACAACCCGGCAATTAACCTGCAGCGGGAAGTAGCTTCACGTGCTATCTGCAACGGCTCAGAGATTAGCGGTGTCAGCACAACGGAGGGATAGGACTTCCCACACAGAGCAGTCACAAAATCCCACGTGCCAGCTGCTAAGAGCAGGTCCCCAGTAAAAAGAGGGACGGGACCCGAAGGTTTCAAGCCAACAGGGCCAGGGACACACACAGTACACAGTGTATGGAGGAAGGCTCCAGTCCACCACAGAATCACTGAAAGGGACCACCGGACGTGCTGTCACCGAATGCAGCAGTACCAAGAGACTTTGTTTACCTCAGAGTCTGTGTCCACTGAATGCGTCATCACACCTGAGTGAGTACCCTGGCTCCCCAGCGCCCTGCCGGCCCTATATCAATATAGACTGTTCCTACCTATTCCCTACCCTGAGTCCCGGGGCCCCTACCTGCGGAGGGAATCACCACCAGGCTGCCCCAACACCATCAGCCCCGGCACTCCCATAAGGCAGCGGCGGTATTCCTTATTACCGCACACCGCAGGTGGCGTCACAAATATTCTCCCCTGTAAATAACCTTTTTTTTTTCATTGAAGTGTCTGCCGAGCAGTCCGACTGCTGCTAGGGTGTCACACATACTCTCAGGAACTGGCTATAGGGCAAACCTGTCTTCATGTGGAGCGGGTGAGCGCTTTGGTAATGTAAAAGGGAATTAGATGCTGTAGGTTTTCTGAACAACCGGGTATGAATATCACCATCCCTGATGGAAACCTCAATATCTAAAAAATTGAGGGTATCGCCACCAAAAGAGGAAGTGAAGGACATATTCATTGTGTTACAGGTGTTAAGGTATGACACGAAGCTAGAAAAAAGAGCGTCAGTGCCATCCCACACAATGAATATGTCGGCCACATACCTCAAGTAGTGGCGAATATATCTCAAAAAGGGATTGGTATCAGAAAATACATATTTGCATTCGAAGGAGCCCAAAAATATATTGGCCATGGCACAAGAGACAGGGGTACCCATAGCGATACCCCTGCACTGCAAGTACCAACGGTCCAAAAACATAAATGCGTTCTTAGAAAGAACAAAATCCAAGGCTCATCTTTTCCAATTTGCGCCACCATCTCTTTGACAGTCTGTATCCCTAATTTTTAGGGAATGCGAGTATACAGACTCTCCACATCTATTGAGGTCAGAGAAAACCCCTCCTGCCACGTCATACCTTTCAGCAGTGCCAAAAAGTCACCGCTGTCCTTCACATAAGAGGGGATATGACCCAAAATTGGTCTTAGGAGCCAGTCCAGATAGTGCGATAAAGGCTCTGTAAGAGAGCCAATACCAGCCACTATCGGACGGCCTGGTGGACTATCCCTACTCTTATGTATTTTTGGTATGCAATACCAGTGGGGCTTGGTGGAAAAGGGGGGAATCAACTTATCAGCCTGTGAGCGGGACAGAAACCCCAGTCCCACATATCTGTCCAAGAACCGCACCAAAGATTTCTTGAACTCCTGAATAGGATTGGAAAGGAGGAGAGTATATGTAGACCTGTCTGCCAACTGTCTGTTGCATTCCTGGATATAATCATGCCGTGTTAGGAGGGCAACGTTGCCCCCCTTGTCCGCCTCCCGGAACACCATGTCCTCCCAACCCTGCATGATACGTATCGCTGACTGCTCCTTCTGACTCAAATTTTGAGTTGGTTCAGCATATATCAAGGATTCCACATCTTTCAAGACTGCCTCCTGATACAGATCTATCAAATTTCCTGGCACCGTGGGGGGATAAAAATCAGACTTAACCCCTTTAGTAAACCTATCCGGTATCATAATGGTGTTATTAACAACTGGGCCAGTCACCAGATGCGGTTCATTCAAACTGAGCAAAAACTCAGCATCCTGGACAACATCTGGATTGAAAGCCCCTGTAACATCAAACCGAGTAGTAGCCACAATGCATGGAATATGACCAGCCGGAACAGCTCCTGATACATTAGATGCTGTTTGAAAATGTCTGTACAGATGAATCTTCCTAATAGCCTTGAACAAGTCAATCTTAAATTCTGCGAAATCAAAGCTTTCAGGGATGCAAAATTTAAAACCCATGGTAAATTCAGAGACCATGTCAGGGGTGAGAATATGGGAGGTCAGGTTGATAATCGTAACAGTTGAGAGTTGAGGATTTGGTTGAAAGCCTAATTCCTCCAAGTCACAGATTTCCTTTTGCGACCCTTGCCTCTTACGCCTCTTGCTGCCCCCCCATCGGATCCGTCTCCTAAAGGGGCGGTGGATCTAGTGGCATCAGAGGTTGCTCCAGAGGGGCCTGGAACCACGTCCTCGGATCCGCTGGATTCCGAGTCAGTGGTCCAGTACCCCCTGTTGGAACCAAAACTGCCCCTCTTTTTTATATGAGATCTCTGTCTATAATTTCTGGCTCCATCTTTTGTCCAGCAGAAAATCTGTTTCTTTTCATAATCTTTTTTATCTCTCAGGAATTTCTCCCTTTTCTTATGCTTAATCTCTGTCTGTACGATTACCAACCGTTTATCCAGCCTGTGACAAAAAACATTCCAATCATCAACAGACATCCGTGCACGGGTGTCTTGTTTCAATGTGTCTAATTCTACAGACAATGCAGCATAATTTTCTTTGTTGTTATCCAACACTAAATGCAGCAATTTTTTAGAACATTCTAATTGAATGTTTTCCCACTGCACAGTAAACGTGGGATCCTCCTGAAAATGGGAAAGAGTTTTGATAATATGGAGTCCACGTGGAACACGGTCACACTCAATATACGATTGAAGGGATTGAATAGTCCAAAATAATCTGACTTCTTTTTCTGCCAGAGTCTGTATTTGGAATTCCAGTGTTTTCACACCCAACACCTCAGTGTCCTTTTTAAAATTACAATCTCCAAAAAATTGTGGGGCGCAAGGTCCCCAGGGATTGGCAACTTCCTTTCCTTTGGCAAAAATGGGTCAAAAGAGAGATTTGACGGGATGTGAAAAGTCCAAAATGGTGAGATGTCTTGCAGAGGGATGCAGCCGTTTTGAAATTGCCAAACTTTTGAAGCGTGATCACCAAACAATCAAGCGTTTCATGGCAAATAGCCAACTGGGTCGCAAGAAGCGTGTTGGGCAAAAAAAGCGCAAAATAACTGCCCATGAATTGAGGAAAATCAAGCGTGCAGCTGCCAAGATGCCGTTTGCCACCAGTTTGGCCATATTTTAGAGCTGCAACGTTACTGGAGTACCAAAAAGCACAAGGTGTACCATACTCAGGGACATGACCAAGTTAAGGAAGGCTGAAAAACTACCACCTTTGAACAACAAACATAAGATAAAACGTCAAGTCTGGGCCAAGAAATATCTTAAGACTGATTTTTCAAAGGTTTTATGGACTGATGAAATGAGAGTGACTCTTGAAAGGCCAGATGGATGGGCCAGAGGCTGGATCAGTAAAGGGCAGAGAGCTCCACTCCGACTCAGACGCCAGCAACGTGGAGGTGGGGTACTGGTATGGGCTGGTATCATCAAAGATGAACTTGTGGGACCTCTTCGGGTTGAGGATGGAGCGAAGCTCAACTTCCAGACCTACTGCCAGTTTCTGGAAGACAACATCTTCAAGCAGTGGTACAGGAAGAAGTCGGTATCCTTCAAGAAAAACATGATTTTCATGCAGGACAATGCTCCACCACATGCATCTGTGCCACCCCAGCAGCGGATGAAACCGCTTGGATCCGGGGGTGGTGTCCGTTCGTGGCTCGAGGTTCTGCGGACCCGGGGGCTTAGGGGCCACACTCTAAAGTGAAAGGGGATATTTACAGGGGAGTTATTGTTCGTGACGCCACCCATGGTGTGTGGTAACTGGGAGTACCGCCGCTGTCGTTGGGAGTACCCAGGGTGATGAAGTGGGGCAGGAAGGTGTTGTTGCCCTCCACGGGTAGGGGCAGACCCCGGGACTTTGGATGATGCTACGGGGTGCCGTGCAAAGGGGGAGGGTCACTCAGGTACTCACTCAGCAAATAAGCAGATGCTGACAACCGGGTAAACCAAGTCTTTGGATGCCGCTGCCTCTCAAAGGGGATCTTGTCCGGGTCCCGTCCCCTACAGTAGTGCTTGGTGATCCGTGACCTGCCTCCTGGCACAAAGTTTAGATTCTCCGTAGTGGCCCAGTAGCTTTATACTTCCCAGGCCCCGCTCCCCACTGTGGTTAAGTGAGGGAGCTTGCTCTCAGGGGCTCACGCTTGGGATTTCAGTGGGCCACTTGTGGGGAAAGCCCTATCCCCCTTGTTGCGCTAGTGCCCCCGATCTCTGAGCTGGTGGGAACAGTCCATAAAATCCCTGCTCCCCACAGGTTAATTGCCGGGTTGCCTGAAGCTTCTCCCCGACCTAGGGTCCATGTACCCCGCCGTGCCTTCGGTCCCGGACTGGTGATAGGACCAGGTGTTTGTGTCCCGGCGAGAGAGGGCATCCTGGGCACAAACACCCCAGCCATGAGGCCCGCTTCCCGGATAAACCCCCATCCTTGGTCAGGGTCAAAGCACTCCACAAGACCACGGTACCGCGGCCCTCTGACTCGGAAGGTGCTATTTCTCAGGTGCTCCTTTACTCTTTGGGTACGGGCAGCTATCTCCCGTCATCACTGATCTCTTGTTGACACTTCCAGGTGTATTTTCTATAGTTGCTTTTCTCTTTCCCAGTAAGGGGCGTCAGCGTCCGGGCTCGCCTGCCTAACTGGTAGATCTCGGAGATCGACTCCTGTGGCCCCAGCAGCCACTGGGATGCTGCACGGTGGCGAAGCTGGTAGCTCCTCAGGTTCCGCCTCCGCCATGATGAAAGAAAGGACCGACTGCTCCGCAGCTGGGAGTGCAGAGTACGGGTGCTCCGTATCAAGGTACGGGCCCGGTGATGCAGCCGAGTCTGGTCGGGCCGATGCTGGGGTAGCCGCTGTTGGGGTCTGGTCGGGTGGTTGGGTTGGAAGCTCTGCAGCTTGCTCTTGGCAAATGGGGGCTGAAGGTTCCGCTGCCGGTGTTGGGACAGGCAGCTCGGCGTCCGCCGAGGACGAGGGTGACAGTGGTGGGGCACTTGCATTGGAGGGGGGCAGGCCGGACCCCACAGCCATATAGGTCGGATCAACCGGGGCTGGGTAGCTGCTTACCCGCTCCTCGCGTGGGACTTCAATATCATGGGCTCACACCGCCATTGCCAGGCTCCTCTCCTCTTCCCTCCAGTGGTCCAGAATAAAAAGGAACTGCGTCCGCATCTTCCTGCAGAGTTGTTCTGTCTCCTGCTCAATCCAGGTTGCGGTCCCAGGAACAGCATGCACCGGTGACCAGTCTCGAGCATCTTGCATCTGCGGTACCCAAGAACGTTATCGCAGAGTCCTGGCATCCCTGCTCCACTTCCGCTGTTACATGTCGTCACGCCCTCTCAGTTTTTTCCCACCACTCACTGCTGGGGCCCTCTACGAACTTCCGGTTCCGGGCAAACTCTCAGGACGAAGGGCGGGGCTTTGGTTTTGCACGCTTTTAGTCGAGAAGATGGCGTTTTGGGGCCAAAGATGGCGGAAAATAGCGGGAACGGGACTTTTGACACGCAGTTTTCGGATTTTAAGGCGCACGTCACCAAGGTAAGTGGTCCTGTCCAAATCCTGTTCGTGACGCCAGAAGTTTTAGAGGTGTGCCGCCCCAGCAATGGATCGAACCGCTTGGATCCGGGGGTGGTGTCCGTTCGTGGCTCGAGATTCTCCGCGACCCAGGGGCTTAGGGACCACACTCTAAACTGAAAGGGGATATTTACAGGGGAGTTATAGTTCGTGACGCCACCCGTGGTGTCCAGTAACTGGAAGTACCGCTGCTGCTGTTGGGAGTACCCGGGGTGATGAAGTCAGGCAGCAAGGTGTCGCCCTCCACGGGTAGGAGCAGGCCCCGGGACTCTGGATGATGCTTGAAACTTGCCGGGCACCACTCCCCACTGTGGCTAAGTGAGGGAGCCTGCTCTCAGGGGCTCACGCTTGGATTTAAGTGGGCCGCTTGTATGGAAAGCCCTATCCCCCTCGTTGCGCTAGTGCCCCCAATCTTTGAGCTGGTGGGAACAGTCCATAAAAGCCCTGCTCTCCGCAGGTTAATTGCTGGGTTGCCTGACGCTTCTCCCCGACCCAGGGTCCATGTACCCTGCCGTGCCTTTGGTCCCAGACCGGTGATAGGACCACGCTGCTGACCGTACTCTTTGACAGGTCCCAGGCACCTAGCTTCAATCCTCTGTGATCGGGGGTCCGACTCCTCTAGGTCCAGACCACCGTCTGCAACCTAGTCAGCTTCCCCTAGGAGCCACTACTCCCACCTTCCTCTGAGCTCCTTTCAGCTCAAGGGCTACCACTTGACTACTCTAACACCTTCCACCTCCCCAGCCTGACCCCTACATGGGAGACCCTTTTCCGCTTAAGCCATCCTCTGGTGTGCCTGGTAGGTGTGGTGCAGGGTGCAGGATTTGATTTGCTGTTGGAGGCAGCACTGCAAGATGGGGACCAAGAACCATGAGGGATTTGAATACTGCACGAGAAGGGCAGTTTGTGCAGTACCCTGTGACGGCCTTAATAGTCCAGGGGCATCACACATCCAACTACTCCACAGCGTGGCTGGCCAGTAAAAGTCTAAAAGATAAAAAAATAATGACATGGCCCCCTTGTTCACCTGATCTGAACCCCATAGAGAACTTGTGGTCCCTCATAAAATGTAAGATCTACAGGGAGGGAAAACAGTACACCTCTCGGAAGAGTGTCTGGGAGGCTGTAGTGGCTGCTGCACGCAATGTTGATCGTAAACAGATCAAGCAACTGACAGAATCTATGAATGGTAGGCTGTTGAGTGTCATCATAAAGAAAGGTGGCTGTATTGGTCACTAATTTTTTTGGGTTTTCTTTTTGCATGTCAGAAATGTTTATTTCTAAATTTTGTGCAGTTATATTGGTTTACCTGGTGAAAATAAACAAGTGACATGAGAATATATTTGGTTTTTATTAAGTTGCCTAATAATTCTGCACAGTAATAGTTACCTGCACAAACAGATATTCTCCTAAGATTGCCGAATCTAAAAAAACTCACTCCAACTTCCAAAAATATTAAGCTTTGATATTTATGAGTCTTTTGGGTTGATTGAGAACATAGTTGTTGATCAATAATAAAAAAAATCCTCTAAAATACAACTTGCCTAAGAATTCTGCACACGGTGTATTTAGTTAAAGGGAGCCGGTCACCAGATTTGGTGACTATAAGCTGTGGCCACCACCATTGGCCTCTTCTATACAGCATTCTAAAATGCTACATATAAGAGCCCAGGCCGCTGTGTAGAATGTAAAATTAATTTTTAATACTCACCTAAGGGGTTGTTCGGTGCAGACTGGTCAGATGGGTGTCTCCGCTCTCCGGGTACTGGCGCCTCCTCTTTCGGTTATCTTTGTCCTCCTTCTTCTGAAGCCTGGTTGCATGACGCGTCCTACATCATCCACACTGGCATGTATTGAGGTCCTGTGCAGGTGCACTTTGATCTGCCCTAAGCAGGGCAAATCAAAGTATTGTTGTGCGCATGCGTGAGACCTCAATGCCAGTTAGTGTGGGTGATGTAGGATGTGTCATGCATCCAGGCTTCAGAAGAAGGAGGACAAAGATGGCCAAAAGAGGAGGCACCGGTACTGGAGAACGGAGACACCGATCTGACCGGTCTGCACCGCACCGCCCCTTAGGTGAGTATTATAAAGTGATTTTTACGTTCTACACAGCGGCCTGGGCTCTTGTATACAGCATTCTAACATGCTATTTATAAGAGCCCACTGGTGGTGGCTACAGCTTATAGTCACCAAATCTGGTGACAGGTTCCCTTTAAGAACTCTTTTAGTGTCTTCAGGGGTAGGAACCTGACGACCATATTATATTGGTCTCTCTCATTTATCTACATTCAGTTGGTCCTGGCCTGCCATGTCAAGCAGCATCATATGGTCTGTAGTGTTGTATGATAAAAGTAAAAGCACACACACTCAGCCAGGAGATCCCTTTTTCTCTAGTCCTTGGGGACACAGAAGTAACCCTTGGCCAGGCTGCCCTTGAAATTATAGAAATACTAATACATCATTCAACCATCATTGGACACACCTTTTCATTCAAAGACAAATGACTCTGAAAATTGTAGATTCACATTGAAGGCATCCAAACTATAAATTAACACATGTGGAATGAAATACTTAACAAAAAATTGTGAAACAACTGAAAATATGTCTTATATTCTAGCGTCTTCAAAGAAGCCACCTTTTGCTTGATTACTGCTTTGCACACTCTTGGCATTCTCTTGATGAGCTTCAAGAGGTAGTCACCGGAAATTATTTTCACTTCACAGGTGTGCCCTGTCAGGTTTAATAAATGGAATTTATTGCCTTATAAATGGGGTTGGGACCATCAGTTGTGTTGTGCAGACGTCTGGTGGATACACAGTTGATAGTCCTACTGAATTAGTCCTACTGAATAGACTGTTAGAATTTGTATAATGGCAAGAAAAAAGCAGCTAAGTAAAGAAAAATGAGTGGCCATCATTACTTTAAGAAATGAACGTCATTCAGTCCGAAAAATTGGGAAAACTTTGAAAGTGTCCCCAAGTGCAGTGGCAAAAACCATCAAACGCTACAAAGAAACTGACTCACATGAGGACCGCCCCCGGAAAGGAAGATCAAGAGTCAACTCTATTGCAGATGATTAATTTATCCGAGTTACCTGCCTCAGAAATCGCAGGTTAACAGCAGCTCAGATTAGAGACCAGGTCAATGCCACACAGAGTTCTAGCAGCAGACACATCTCTAGAACAACTGTTAAAAGGAGACTTTGTGCAGCAGGCCTTCATGGTAAAATAGCTGCTAGGAAACCACTGCTAAGGACAGGCAACAAGCAGAAGAGACTTGTTTTGGCTAAAGAACACAAGGAATGGACATTAGACCAGTGGAAATCTGTGCTTTGGTCTGATGAGTCAAAATTTGAGATCTTTGGATCCAACCACCGTGTCTTTGTGCGACGCAGAAAAGGTGAACAGATGGACTCTACATGTCTGGTTCCACCGTGAAGCATGGAGGAGGAGGTGTGATGGTGTGGGGATGCTTTGCTGGTGACACTGTTGGGGATTTATTCAAAATTGAAGGCATACTGAATTAGCATGGCTAATCTTGCAGCGGCATCTTGCAGCGGCATCTTGCAGCGGCATGCTATTCCATCCAGTTTGTGTTTAGTTGGACCATCATCTATTTTTCAACAGGACAATGACCCCAAACACACCTCCAGGCTGTGTAAGGGCTATTTGACTAAGAAGGAGAGTGATGGCCAGATGACCTGGCCTACACAGTCACCTGACCTGAACCCAATCGAGATGGTTTGGGGTGAGCTGGACCGCAGAGTGAAGGCAAAAGGGCCAACAAGTGCTAAGCATCTCTGGGAACTCCTTCAAGACTGTTGGAAGACCATTTCCAGTAACTACCTCTTGAAGCTCATCAAGAGAATGCCAAGAGTGTGCAAAGCAGTAATCAAAGCAAAAGGTGGCTACTTGGAAGAACCTAGAATATAAGACATATTTTTAGTTGTTTCACAATTTTTTGTTAAGTATTTCATTCCACATGTGTTAAATCATAGTTTTGACGCTTTCAATGTGAATCTACAATTTTCAGAGTAATGAAAATAAAGAAAACTCTTTGAATGAGAAGGTGTGTCCAAATTCTTGGTCTGTACTCTCTCTATATACAGGCTACATATATATATATATATATATATATATATATATATATATACAGTGGCATGCAAAAGTTTGAGCACCCCTGGTCAAGTTTACTGATATTTTGAACAATTAAGCAAGTTGAAGATGAAATTATCTGTAAAAGCCATAAAGTTAGGGATAAGCAAGAACTGTGGAAAAAAGAAGCGCAATAGGGTCTTACCCGAGTAAATATACGGTGATAAGAGTAAAATACACTCACCAAATAGGGTTGTGAAAGTCACAACTACTATGCATGCATGGAATCCAGGTCAACGGCAGCAGCACCCAGGATGGCTGATAACGGAGAGTAGTGAAGTAGGGCTTTCAAAGCCGCGCCAATGACCACTATGACCGATCGTAAGATTAATGTTACTTTTTATTACATATTCAGGTCAACGCGTTTCTGGAGTCTCTGCTCCCTTCCTCAGGACATACAGGAAAAAGTACATCAAATCACCAATCAAATTTATGTCCTGAGGAAGGGAGTAGAGACTCCAGAAATGCGTTGACCTGAATATGTAATAAAAAGTAACATTAATCTTACAATCGGTCATAGTGGTCATTGGCGCAGCTTTGAAAGCCCTACTTCACTACTCTCCATTATAAAGTTAGGGATAACACATATCCTCTGCATTTTAGACAAAAAAATATATATATATTTTTTACATTTTTAAATTCACAACAAAAAATAAAGATGGCCAATGCAAAATATTGCGTACCTTGCATGGTTAGTACCCTGCAGCACCCCCTTTAGCAAGTATCAAAGCTTGTAAATGTTTTTTGTAGCCAGCCCAGAGTCTTTCAATTCTTGTTTGAGGGATTTTCATGCTTTCTTCCTTGGAAACGTCTTCTTGTTCTGTAAGATTCCTGGGTCCTCTTGCATGCACTGCTCTTTTGCGGTCTAGCCTCAGATTTTCAATGATGTTCAGATCAGGGGACTGTGAGGGCCATTGTAAAACCTTCAGCTTGTACCTTTTGACATAGACTAATGTGGATTTTGAATTGTGTTTAGGATCCTTATCCATTTGTAGAAGTCATCCTCTTTTCAACTTCAGCTTTTTTACAGATGGTGTTATGCTTGCTTGAAGAATTTGTTAAACTTTAATTGAATCCATTCTTCCCTCTACCCATGATATGTTCCCAGTGCCATTGGATAGAACACAACCCAAAGCATGATTAATCCACCCCCATGCTTAATGGTTGGCAATATGTTCTTGTCATGACATTCTGTCTCCTTTTTTTCCCAAACATTTGGTTTGATCATTGTGGCCAACTGAGTTCTATTTTAACCTCATCAGTTAACACGACTTGTATCCAAAATACATCAGTCTTGTTTAGATGTTATTTTGCATACTTCTGATGCTAAATTTTATGGTTAGGACGCAGGAGAGGTTTTCTTCAGATGACTCTTCCATGAAGGCCATTTTTCTGTAGGTGTCTCTGAACAGTAGAACAATGTACCACAACTCCAGAGTTGGCTAAATCTTCCTGAAGGACTTTTGCAGTGAAGTGAAGGTTCTGATTTGCCACTCTAGCAATCCTAGGAGCAGCTCTCACAGAAATTTTGCTTGGTTTTCCAGACCTTATCCTGACCTCCACTGTTTCTGTAAGTGCCATTTCTGAAATACTTTTCAAATTGAGGAATGGGCAACTTGAAAACGCTTTGCTATTTTCTTCTAGCTTTCTTCTGCTTTGTGGGCCTTCACCATTTTGATTTTCAAAGTGCTAGGCAGCTGCCTTGAAAAACCCATGGCTGTTGTTTTATTTGCACAAGGTTAGAGGAAGCTGGGTTTTTATAAAGTTGTGAAATTTGCATCACTTGCCCTTTCCTAACTATGATAATGAACAAGCCACAAACCTAACAAGCTAATTAAGGTCTGAAATGATAGTCAAAGTTATCTGAGCACACAAATCTCCAAGGGTGTTCAAACTTTTGCATTGGCCCATTTTCATATTTGTAGTTTTTAAAATGTTAAAGATGAAAATATTTTTTTTTGTTCTTACCTAAAATATAAAGGAAATGCGTCATCTGTAACTTTATGCCTTTTAGAGATCATTTCATTTTCAACTTGATTAACTGTTCACAATAACAGTAATTTTGACCAATGGTGCTCAAACTTCTGCATAGCACTGTATATATATATATATATATATATATATATATATATATATATATATATATATATATATATATATAAAAAAATAAATATAAAAACACCTGCATTTGAGCATATTGATTTTTGTAACTTTTTTTTCTCTGGTTCCCATTGTCCTGAACTGTGTACTGCTGGGAAAAGTTAAAAGCCAAACAAAAAAAACAACTTACAATCACCAATCACCAGTCAGTCTGCTCGTCTGAGACCTGGTCACAACTGGAAGTTCTAACCTAGACAGAACAGCTCAAAGATGTGACAGTGGAAAGAAAAGGACAGGACAGCAGGGGATCATAGCTCCAGCCTGTTCACTCATGGCAGAGTTTTTTGGTCACAGACGTCAAAGGTCACTGCATGTTGCACTTTTGCGACATCATGACATACCATGCACAGTGACCTCCAAGGCCTGGTTGAAGCCAGAAGTCCCAGCCTAGGGTAAGCAGGGCGAGAGATGCAGCTCACAATGTAGAAAAGAGTCAGCTCTGAGATTCGGACAGACAGCAGTGGGCAGCAGAGGGATAATCAAGTGAGCAGTGAGGTGAGTATAATTTTTTCATCTTATGTCTATTATGCTCTGGGGTGTAGACAGACCTCAGAGCATAATAACGGACCTTCAATTTGCCTAGAGTAATTTGCTGCAAATCAAATTTCCCATGAGAAATTCTGTTCAGTTTTAGCCAGGAAGTAGAATGCAAGTTGTAGAAACTACAGGATTTTGCAGAGACTAAGAACTATTCTAGGACAGAAATGTGTTGCCGCTTGTTTTTATCCTATGTTATGCTCTGTACCATTGTGTTGGAGATATTTTTGGAATTTTAATGGATTCAATAAATGGATTTGAATACATCCTGTGTGCTGGTTAAACCTTTGTACTTTCTAGTTTTAGGGTATGTGCGCACGTTGCTTTTTACCTGCTTTTTACCTGCTTTTTTGCTGCTTTTTCTTCTGCGCTGTTTAATGCCAAAATGGATGTGTTCTTCTATTCAAGCAAAGTCTATGGGAATTTGGGTTTCTTGTTCACACTATGTTGTTCAAAATGCTGCCTTTTTGTGGCAGAACTTTGGTCAAAAACTCAGCTTTGCAGTGCAAAACCCAAATGGCAAAAACAATTGACATGTTGCTTCTTTGAAAAGCTGAGTTTTTGACCAAAGTTCTGCCTCAAAAAGGCAGCATTTTGAACAACATAGTGTGAACAAGAAACCCAAATTCCCATAGACTTTGCTTGAATAGAAGAACACATCCATTTTGGCATTAAACAGCGCAGAAGAAAAAGCAGCAAAAAAGCAAGTAAAAAGCAACGTGCGCACATACCCTTAATGGCGCTTGCCAACCGTGCAAAGACAGGTGAGCTGACCTTTAGCTCCATTTTGCAGAGACAGTTGCAGCTGATATAACTGGATGGTGGCAAACCCTAAAGCACAAGGTACCTGAACACATTACTTACTCAAAATGCTGACTACCTGGCTGGAGTTTGAGCCAAGATGAAGGGGAAGTATCTCCTGACAAATGGTTGCTGAGAGTAAATCTATCTCAATACTCAGCACATTGTTCCCACAATTCATAGTACCTAGGTTGTACAGCCTCAAAGATAATTCCCAAAAGCTTCACTGACAGTTACTTTATGATTCTAAAATTGACACATAATGTATGGGTATGGTTATGTATGAAGATGTCCAGTGTCCTGCAACCCCACCTGAAGACGTCATGGTTCAAATGTATATGTATATGTTTCAGTGTAATGTATTTATATGTGTGTTATCTGGTGCAATATCGCTGGCTGTCACAAGATTTCACCGGTCCTGGTCCCTTAGTGATAGGGGAAAAGCTAGAGTAGAGGTGAAGCGGCAGGACGGCGTGAGTTAAAAGGGGAGGACAGTCCTCAGAAAAGGCAATATAGGAGGAAGAGCTTCCTGGTTCAGGACAGTAAGGAAAGAGGACAGAGAGAAGGTTGAGAAGCAGAGTGCAGCAGTGTGATGTGGAGGAAACAGGCAAAGAATGTGCAGGAAGGAGTCAAGGAGACTGAAGTAAGCAATAACCTCTCAGCAACGGAAGGTAAATCCATAGGGAGAAGAAGAGAGCACCCCTTCCTAGGCCGGAGGCCGTTATTAGTGCAGACAGTGGATCGGCAGGGTCACTGGCATGGTGGAAGCAAGGACCTTAGGAGTCATCTCCCTTATACAGAGCCAGATTGTTAGTCTAACCATAGCAACAAATGGTGGGGAGAGTAAAAGGAAGATAGAGTGCCCATCCCTCTCCTCCTTGGTGGCCATGACGAAAGAGCCAGGTTGTGAAATGGGAATAAAGTCTGTTGAAGATTGTGGTGTCAAACCTGCCTTTGGAACATGGAAGCAGTCTTTAAAGCAAGTTTACAGTAAAGTTGTTATAGTTTTAACCTGTTGTGGACTCATTTCTGGTAATGCTGCATGTGATGTCGCACAGTGTGATCGGGATCCAAAACGGCCGGCTGAAGTCTGGGATGTTCAGCAGCAAACAGGTACACCTTCCACACCCACTCTGCACCCTGTGTCTGTAGCATGCCGGGGCAGGTTGAGGACTGCAGCCCTCACCAACGACTGCACCCCCTGGTAGGTTACAGTTACACAACTTGTGTATCCAGTGTTCTGTGATGAAAATGTGAACACAACTATGTACACAGACCTCTTTCAGCATCCTTTTGCACTGTTAACAAATTACAAGCATAAGTATTGTTGATATCGGCTAGATTATTATTATTATTATTTATTATTATAACGCCATTTATTCCATGGCGCTTTACAAGTGAAAGAGGGTATACGTACAACAATCATTAACAGTACAAAACAGACTGGTATAGGAGGAGAGAGGACCCTGCCCGCGAGGGCTCGCAGTTTACAGGGAATGGGTGATGGTACAATAGGTGAGGACAGTGCTGGTTGCGCAGTGGTTTACTGGACTGAGGGCTATTGTAGGTTGTAGGCTTGGTGGAAGAGGTGGGTCTTGAGGTTCCTCTTGAAGTTTTCCACGGTAGGTGAGAGTCTGATGTGCTGAGGTAGAGCATTCCAGAGTATGGGGGATGCACGGGAGAAATCTTGTACGCGATTGTGGGAAGAGGAGATAAGAGAGGAGCAGAGAAGGAGATCTTGTGAGGATCTGAGGTTGCGTGCAGGTAGGTACCGGGATACAAGGTCACAGATGTAGGGGGGAGACAGGTTGTGCATGGCTTTGTATGTCATTGTTAATGTTTTAAACTGGAGTCGTTGGGTGATGGGAAGCCAGTGAAGGGATTGGCAGAGTGGCGAGGCTGGGGAGTAGTGAGGGGAGAGGTGGATTAGGCGAGCCGCAGAGTTTAGGATAGATTGGAGGGGTGCAAGAGTGTTGAAAGGGAGGCCAGAGAGCAGGAGGTTGCAGTAGTCGAGGCGGGAGGTGATGAGGGCATGCACTAATGTTTTTGCTGATTCTTGGTTAAGGAAAGCACGGATCCGGGAGATATTTTTGAGTTGTAATCGGCATGAGTTGAAGAGGGCTTGGATGTGTGGCTTGAAGGATAGAGCAGAGTCGAGGTGTACTCCAAGGCAACGTGCTTGTGAGACTGGGGAGAGTGAGCAACCATCAAGTTTGATGGAAAGGCTTGTTGGAGGAGATGAGTGAGGAGGGGGAAAGGCAATGAACTCTGTTTTGTCCATGTTAAGTTTTAGGAATCGCGCAGAGAAGAAGGATGAAATAGCAGACAGACATTGTGGGATTTTGGTTAGTAGAGAGGTAATGTCAGGTCCAGAGAGGTAGATCTGTGTGTCATCGGCATAGAGATGATACTGGAAGCCATGGGACTCTATGAGCTGTCCCAGGCCGAAGGTGTAGATGGAGAACAGAAGAGGTCCAAGAACTGAGCCTTGGGGGACACAGACAGATAGGGGGTGAGGTGAGGAAGTGGTGTGAGCATGGGAGACGACTAGAAAGATGGATGGTGGAGCGCACCACTAATACTGGAACCAAATCATTTGGGTGCACACTGGTGCGGAAGAGGAAGCAAGTAGAACAAGGAGAGGAAAAGATTCCGCACAAACAGTCAGGGGCACACCAATAGTATAGTATATAAAAAAGACACCTTTATTAATTGCACAAGAAAAACATCTTAAAACTGTTAAAAACATACATAGAGACAAAAACACCCACTGAGCGGGACCGAGACCCCAATGTCATAATAGTGGATGTGACAGTACAAATGTAAGGTAAGATGCAATATCAAAAATAATATGACAAAACAGACCCCATAAATGGTGCAATATCAGATATCAAGTGTCAGATATTACTCGATAGATGTGTATGAACCATGGAAGTGCCTGGAGAGTATCAATCACTGGTACTAGCATGTGCTAGTGCATACATCACAGAGTCAAAATGTCCCTGCAAGGGCGACACAGTGAACCAGGGTGAATAAACGATGCATAGATATACAGGTATATAGTAACATGCAAATGGCAATTAATACACCCTGAGAGTATACACAAGCTCAACGTTTATAATAGCAAAGTAACAGTGACATCCAATGCTTGGACACCAGAGTGATATATATGCCGTTAGAATACCAGGGGTGAAATCAAGCAGCACCAGGTGTCCTGACAGGTCAATCAAGCCACAGTAGCAGAGATGTGGATAACAATAGATACACCCTAGAGGTATATATACATTCAACGTTTGTAATAAAGAAGTAGTGATGACATCCAGTATTATTAGACACGATACATAGGTATATAGAGATATGTTAGCATGCGGATGACAATTGATACACCCTGAGCGTATGCATAGGCTCAACGTTTATGGTAGAAAAGCGGCAGTGACATCCAATACTTGGACGTAAGAGTGGTATACATGCAGCTAGAATACCAGGGGTAAAATCCAACAGCACCAGGTGTCCTGGCAGATCAATCGAACCACAATACCAAAAATGTGGGTGGCAATTGATGCACCCTGGAGGTACATGTACACTCAACGTTAGTGATACAAAAGCGGCAGTAACATCCAATGATTGGACGTGGGAATGATGAACATGCGGCTAAAGTATCAAGGGTAGAGTCAAACAGCACCAAATGCCCTAATAGGTCAAACGAGTCACAATAGCATAGAAGGGACCATGTGGACAAAGGAGGACAAGGCCATGGTAGAGACAGGGTATAATGGACATAAATAGTCACCAATACCGGACCCAGGGTCAGTCAGTCATATCAGTAAAACATGGGGGCGGTCAAGAGTATCGCTCAAAAGTGGGTGGCCGACGCGTGTCGCCGCAGCAGCGGCTTCATCTGGGCGAGTAACCCAAGTGCAACATAGAGGAAGTATATATACGTAAAAATATAATTAGTGAAACATACACACACACACCTGTGGGGCCGTGTGGCCAGCGTGGTCCGTATGGTACGGCACCATTTTGCGCATGCGCAGTACGGCGAATCAGTAATACTGATAGACAGGAAGACTGGGACGGAAATCCTGATGGAGTGTCACACTGCGCATGCGCGGAGCAAAACGGACGGAGAGACCAAATGGCCAGAAAGCTGCAAGAAGCGAATGACACAGCGCATATATGTAAAGCATCGTTCATGTGAAGTTAAATATACGTTGTCCTTTAGGGAGCTGGTCACAGGTAATCATAGGGGAGGAAAGAGGAACCGTAATGATAGTATAGCATTGTACATATATCCCAGATGTGCCAAGAGAAGGGCGCAGGCATGAAGAAACACACACCCTGTATGGGGCACATCTAAGTACTAGACACGTGGCTAAGCATGGATCCGGACATGGAGTAGGGTGACTACAGTACGAAATGAGTCGCAGGGAGAGCAGGAGAAATATGCAAATACGTCAATAATAAAGCACATACAAAGATGGATATATAGACAATCCCCTATTAAATAGAGAAATAAATATTTTTTACTTTATTTAAGGTCATAGGCCCTTCACATACGTTCATTACAAGATGAACTGTAGCCAACGATGGCAATAGATATACCAGAACAGGATGTTAAAGAAGATTTTTTATATATACATACCGTATGTATATATGTCATGAAAGCCCCATAATAAGGTGCCACAATTGGCATACCTATAGTAACCAGATCCGAGGAACAAAAAATGAATATAGTGTACCTAGCTGAGAATAGAGAACACCAAATGTGGAACAATTGTGTACATATCTGATATTGCACCAGTAGTATATATTAAAGTACGTCCGAAGGAAGTACAAATAATTAGTATTTGTGCAAGACACATGTACAATCAAAAAGTCGCCGGATACTGTCAAAAGATACTAATGGACTTTCTAAGTGAAGACATTGAGGTTGTAACACTATAAGACGACAGGTTGCTGTTAAGGCATCAAGCGAGATGAAAGGTCCGCTTTGGATCCAGAGGCAAGTGTACCGTGGTTGTAAAGAAGGAAGGAATATTCCCCTATCTCAACTGGCCAGAGACACCGTATATTAGGCATGTATATGTGGAGAGGGAACATCAGAAGACAAAGATGCACCTGCAGTGAAAAAAAGGGGAGGACAGGCGGGTTAATATGACAAGGCCAAAAAATGGAGAGTACACCCACATAGGGAGAGGGGGGGGGGAAGGGAGATATGGAGGTATATTAACCAAGAAACCCGGTAAAAAGGAGTTCCTCATTGAGGCCCAGGGGAGTCACGGAATGTAGTTGGAAGATCCATCTAGATTCATTCTGGAGAAGCCATCTAGTGCAGGTGCCCCCCCTAGCACTGGTATGACACTTCTGTAGCCCAAAAACACAAGTACCACGTGGACTGCCATGATGGAAAGATAAAAAATGGGCTGCCACGGGTGTGATGGATTTACCTTTTGAGGTGTCAGAAGCTGCCAGATTGATTGTCGAGAAATGTTTCTGAATCCTCTTTCTCAATTCCTGAGTCGTCTGGCCAACATAGACTTTATCACATGGACAGATCATGCAATATATCACATTCTTAGTCTTACAATTGATGTAAGACCTAATGGGATGATTCGTGGAATCCTGGGGATTGAGAAAGGTGTTATGAGTAACTTGCATGAAGCCACAGATGTTACAATCCCCACGTGAGCATGGGAGACGCTGAAAGTACGGTCGGTTAGGTATGAAGAAATCCAAGATAGGGCCAAGTCTGTGATGCCCAGAGATGAGAGAATCTGTAGTAGGAGGGAATGGTCTACTGTGTCGAAGGCAGAGGACAAGTCCAGTAGGAGGAGGAAAGAGTAGTGTCGCTTGGCTTTGGCGGTTAGTAGGTCATTAGTGACTTTAGTTAGGGCAGTTTCAGTGGAATGATGCGGTCGGAAGCCAGATTGTAGCTGGTCAAAGAGGGAGCAGGATGAGAGGTATGAGGACAGTTCAAGATGGTCATGCTGTTCTAATAGTTTTGAGGCATAGGGGAGAAGGGATATGGGGCGATAGTTTGACACAGAGGATGGGTCAAGGGAGGGCTTTTTGAGGATGGGTGTAATGGAGGCATGTTTAAAGCATGAAGGGAATACACCAGTTGTTAGTGATAGGTTGAAGAGATGGGTTAAGGCTGGGATGAGGACTGCAGTGATGTTGGGGATGAGGTGGGATGGGAGCGGGTCCAGTGCACAGGTTGTTAGAAGTGATCTTGAGAGTAGAGTGGCAAGATTGTTTTCTGTCATGTCGGAGAAGCTGGATTTGGAGGAAGAAGGCTGAGTAGTTGTGAGAAGTGGCTGTAGTGATTGTGGGCCAAAGCTTGCTCTGATGTTGTCAATCTTCTGCTTGAAGAAAGAGGCAAAGTCTTCAACTGAGAGGAGAGGAGAGGGAGGTGGTGCTGGAGGACGGAGGAGAGAATTGAAAGTGTTGAATAGCTGTTTAGGGTTGTGAGAGAGAGAGAGGATATGAGGGATGAGAAGTAGGTTTGTTTTGCAGCAGTGAGTGTGGACTTGAAAGTGGTCAGGGACTCTTTATATGCAATGAAGTGCTCAGTGGAATGAGACCTTTTCCATCTGTGCTCAGCAATTCTGGAAGCCCGTCTTAGTTCTTTAGTCTGCCTCGTGTGCCAGGGTTGCCTGTTGATTGTGCAGGTTTTGGTGTGTGTGAGGGGGGCAGCTGATTTGAGAGCTGCAGAGATTGTAGTGTTGTATAAAGATGGGGCATATCGCTGTTTGTTGCCGTATTCCAAAGTTTATCCAGCATTCACAGAAAAGTATCCAGTGAGCTAAGGGTTGTAATCTCCACAGCCACCATACCACAGTGAGTGGGGGTTTTATTTATGGGATTATTAGTTTTTAGATAGTGATCAAACTGAAACAATAAATTGAAATAAATGTCCAGAATAATAAGCATGCAATGTTGCAGAAGGTGTTCCTGAATAGCAAAAACTTTGAATAGCTGTTTCGGGTAACCATTTTGAGGACCTGCTATACTGGGTAAATATCAGAGATTATTTAATCTACAAAATTTTATTTTGGCAGAATAATTGAATTTGTCAGGGAAATTCAATTTGAATTAAATGTTCCTTGTAAGCTCTGGGTTCCTTCTAGACCTCAGAACATGATAAGCAGGGTTAAAAAAAAGTCCTCACATTGTCACTTACCTGTCACACACCTGCACCCCGCTTTCAGGTGATCCACACTTCTAGCACCGAGTAAGCCTCAGATGCCATAATGGCATCATGTAATAACACGTGTTGCCCGTGGCCTAGTCATTAACTCTGGTGATGAGCATTGATTTATTGACTGGAACTTAGATAACACATATGATATCATGATACACTTTATAATGTCATAATATGTGTTGAGAAAAAAGAGCTGTGAAGCAGATGTCAGGCTGCAGGGGTCATCAGGTTTGTTTGTTTTATTTTTTCACCATTTTGTTCACCACTTTGCTAAGTTCACGCAAAGCAAATCCCCAAAATTTGGAATTTTGGAGAATTTAAATTTTTGTTAAATTGAAGGCAAATTAAATTTTTCTGGAACAAATTCGCTCATTGCTAGTAAGTATGTCATTCAAAAAAAAACAAAAGAAACTGAGCTGTAACAAATGTTCGGTAAACATGTAACATTACAAGCATGTGAATGGCAGCCTCAAGACTAGAAAAAAACAAAGAGAAAAATTGGATGAAAAATACCCTGACTATAAATAAATAAATTGCAAGTGCTTAATAACAGGGTACTTAGTATATACATTTTTGCAAAAAGGTAAGAAGCTGTCCTACCTCATCACGGTGTACCCATCTGGGACAGTCCCTAACCAACTAAAGTTAAAAACATTTTCTATACCTGACTTGTGTCATATCAAAACTCCAATGTGAATGGTAACAAGTGGTCAGCTGGGTCCCAGATTAAATACACAGCTTTAGTGCAAGATGGGGGTGCAGCCCTCCTTATACTGACACTGGGCAATCAATCTGCTTCTCACTTTGCTGTGTATTTAATCTGGGACCCAGCTGACCACTTGTTACCATTCACATTGGAGTTTTCATATGACACAAGTCAAGTATAGAAAATGTTTTTAACTTTAGTTGGTTAGTGACTATCCCAGATGGGTACACCGTGACGAGGTGGGACAGCTTCTTACCTTTTTGCAAAAATGTATATACTAAGTACCCTGTTATTAAGCACTTGCAATTTATTTATTTATAGTCAGGGTTTTTGTCATATAATTTTTCTCTTTGTTTTTTTTTCTAAGTTTGTCATTCTTTTAGTATCTTAATCTTATAGAAGAAAAAAACACAACAAAAAAAAACTAACTTATTATCTTAAAATATGGTGCATGTATATTAACTGTGAATGTCTTTCTTCTACTGTTCGTAACCTTTAACATGATCTCATGATAATAAAACAGCTTTTCAAGGGAAAACTGACTTATTGACACCTCCAGATCAGATGGGAAAAATAACTCCATCTGTATCATGCAAATGCGCTAACGCTTTGAATGCTCATAAAATAGAACCGGTGACATATGCAAGGAAACATTAAGAAATTCTGCTTCATGATTCTAGATAGTTCTATTTGTAGTTCAAGCACAAACCACCATTAATTACGAAACATATATCATGTAGTTCAAGGGCAGACAGAGACAGACAAGCGTTCCTGTGCAAAAGCAGTTTATGGGCTTTTTGCAGTCAAAAAATGCACCATAATGCATGACTCCACTTGCTTCAGAGATGGACGTGGGACCCTTTACTTTTTGGACCCCGTGCGGCTGCATAAGTTGCACCAATGTTATATATGCCCTTGATGTAGTTCCAGTGGCGTAGCTAAGGGTTCAGATCAGGAAGGAGGGGGGGGGTTCGAAACATCTGAGCGGGCCCCTAACCAGGTAACCATAATAACAAGGGTGGCACAGACTAATTGTTGGTACAGTGGAACCTCAGCAGATGACACTGATATTACCGCTATATGGTGACTATATAGTGGTAGCTATCGGTCCTGCAGCACATACAAGAGATCACAGTGCAGTTATAGATGGTCACTTACAGCTAATTTTCTTTCGGATGTAGTTGTTCACCTTTTCCGTCTTTTCCATCCAGTCCAGACCAACATCACAACTTCTTCCAGCCACAACTCATCTACAGATATTACAAGAAACACACATTTGACTTCTCACATTTCTGGCACCATCCCCATCTAATCCCAACCTGCACAAACTCCTCATCCTGCCGTCACCCCAATACTGAGCTGCTGGTGCTGTATGTGTCCCTATTACTGCCCCTGCTGTGTGGCACAACAAACCGTGCTCCTCTTATTGAAATGCCATCACTGTGCCCCCACATGGTAGTAATGCCACCACTGTGCCCCCTCATAATAATGCCACCACTGTGCCCCCCACAAATTAATGCCACCAGTGTACCCCCCACATATTAATGCCCCCACTGTGCCCCCGCATAATAATGCCACCACTGTGCCCCCCACATATTAATGCCACCACTGTGCCCTTTACATGATAAAATGCTTCCTTTGTGCCCTTTAGATGGTGTATTTCCACTAGAAAATATTAATGCCCTATATACAGTAAGTGCCCTAGAAAAGTGCCAACATTTTGCTCCTAGAAAGTAATAATGCCCCCAGTGCACCTCTAATGGTCACAATACCCTGAGTGGCCCTATAACAATAAGGGTTCTTAAGTGTCCACTTAACCGTTAATAATGTGCCCCTTGTACAGCTCGTCTATACACAGTATGAAGCCCCTATACCTCCCCTATGATGATGTATGGGTATGACATGGCATGACATGGTATGGCATGGTATGACATGGGTATGTATGGGTATGATGTTCCCATAGCTCCTCCTATACACAGTATGATACCTCTATAGTATGTACAGTATGTTGGGCCTACAGCTTCCCCAAAACAATAGCCCACACACTGTATAATGGCAACCACAGTAGCCGCTGTCCCAACAGCAGCCCCCACATTGTATAATGGCTTCAATAGTAGCCCCCCACACTGTATGAAGGCCCCCAAAAAAGTCCCCACTGTATATGACAGCCCCCACATTAGCTCCAATACTGTAGAAAGACCCCTTATTAGCTCTCACACTGTATAATAACCCCTAAATTAACTCCCACAATGTATAAAGGCTCCTCACACTGTATAAGTGCCCCACACTAGTGGCATAACTAGAGTCCAATGGACCACGATGCAACATTGACATGTTTATGTCACATACGGGCCCTTGCAACTTTCTAAATCCTATAAAGTGTGTTGCACCCCCTTCATTATGTAGTAATGTCCCCCATCCTGATATATATAGTATGTCCCCATCCTGGTGTATATGGGTTCCTAGCCTGGTATATATGGGCCCCCAAAATGGGCCCCATTCTGGTGTATATGGACCCACAGCCTGAGAACCATGCTAGTATATACAGTATGGGCCCCCACCCTAGTCCCATGCTGTTGCGTTGTGCTACTTGCAGTTCTAAACGCACATTTTGGGCTTAATTGATTTGACCAAAGTTGCCTTTTTCAGAACTTTAGCGCTGAAAACGCATGCGTATTTACCACGTTTTAGATGCGTTTACAGCGCTTTTTACATGCTTTTTCACCTGCGTTTTGACAGATGCGTTTTGAACATCAAGACAATGCTAAATAAAGTTTAAACATTCAACCAGAATGAAAAAAGAGAAAAAAAAGGATCAAATCTATATTAATGGGAAAAATAATGAAAATAGATATATTTCATAAAATTATAGCAGTAATATACATTTTATCGCTAAAATAGCAATAAATGCATATTTTTCTTAAATTTAATTGTCGGATTATGTGTGTGTGTAAAGGGACATATCAAATCATTATTTTGATGTCCAACAAGCATGCGTTTTAGTAGTCCAAAACGCATGTTTTCTGCACTGAAAAAGCAGGTAAAACGCAGGAATTTGAAGGAATCTTGGTTTTTCCCATTTCTCATTGACTTCAATGTTAGCAAAGGGCACCCAAAAATGGCAAAAACAACTGACATGCTGCTTCTTTGAATGCATGTTTTTTGCCACAAAATATGCAAATTAAACGCAGCGTTTAGAAACGCAAAGTGCGGTCTGAAAATCCCCATTTTCCATTGACTTTGCTGGAAAATCAAAACGCATGCCTTTTGGCATGAAAAAGGTGCTTCTCAAAACGGACCTAAAAAACACCTGAAATGCAGGTGGAAACGCAAAGTGCGTTCTTAGCCTTACATATTCCTTCTGCTAGCGGATCATGAACCAGTATTTTTGAACCAATATCTATAACAATGTAACAATTCCAGAATGTTTGACTGTGCTGTGTAACGTAATACATTCAGTATTTTCATAGTTGATAGCATTAATGGCATTTGCCAAAAAATGATAATACATGAAATAATCATAATCCATTAATAAACTCTGACACCAATTGAGTACACTTAGATGAAGAAACAGAAATGTACCCTCTGTTCAATTATAAGTAGCCAATAAAAATAACTCTATTGCAAGATTTGTATACTTCACTGCCAAGTTGTGTGTTCTCTGAATTTTGGATTACTATCTATCTCTTAATAAATTAAATGACTGTTTTTAGTGTAATCTTTCATTGATGTTTATATAGTGTTTTATAAACCTATTGGAGTCATTTTACCACACTTTGAATTTTGTCATGAAAAGATCCTTTTAACAAGTTGAACATTTCCCACAGAAGGCATCCATTGTAAAGCATAATTGATCTCAGAACCAGCATTGACTTCATCTAACATTGCAAAGGGCAGATGCAGCACAGAGAAACAGGTCAATTAACCACAAGCTCCACATCTAAAAAGCAAAGTCATTGGACTCGAAATAAATGAAAGTTTATTATATCTTCAGAAATTCATGAATATTCATCTTATGGGTTCTAAAGAACAATTACTGTGCATCTAAAGAATTATTACAAGACACGAAGCATTTTCTAAGCCTCACGTTTATCCAGAGAAAATGAAGTAGGATGCAGAGAAATAATCATACATACAGTGCTGGCCAAAAGTATTGGCACCCCTGCAGTTCTGTCAGATAATACTCAGTTTCTTCCTGAAAATGATTGCAATTACAATTTCTTTGGTATTATTAACTTCATTTATTTTGCTTGCAATGAAAAAACACAAAGGAGAATGAAACAAAAATTAAATTATTGATCATTTCACACAAAACTCCAAAAATGGGCCAGACAAAAGTATTGGCACCCTAAGGGGTACTTTGCATACTATGACATCGCAGGTGCGATATCGGTGGGGTCATGTCGAAAGTGACACACTTCCGGCGTCGCTCTCGACATCGTAGTGTGTAAAGCCTAGATGATACGATTAACGAGCGCAAAAGCATCGTAATCGTATCATCGGTGTAGCGTCGGCGAAAACCATAATTACCTTGCTGTGATGGTCCGATGTTGTTCCTCGTTCCTGCGGCAGCACACATCGCTGTGTGTGAAGTCGCAGGAGCGAGGAACATCTCCTACCTGCGTCCCGGCCGGCAATGCGGAAGGAAGGAGGTGGGCGGGATGTTTACATCCTGCTCATCTCCGCCCCTCCGCTGCTATTGGCCGCCTGTCGTGTGACGTCGCTATGATGCTGCACGACCCGCCCCCTTAATAAGGAGGTGGATCGCCGGTCAGACCGGCGTCGCAGGACAGGTGAGTGCATGTGAAGCTGCCGTAGCGATAATGTTCGCTACGCCAGCTTTTCACCATGATATCCCACCTGCGACGGGGCGGGGACTATCGCACTCGGCATCGCAGCATCGGCTTGCGATGTCGTAGTGTGCAAAGTACCCCTTAGCCTAATACTTGGTTGCACAACCTTTAGCCAAAATAACTGCGAACAACCGCTTCCGGTAACCATCAATGAGTTTCTTACAATGCTCTGCTGGAATTTCAGACCATTCTTCTTTGGCAAACTGCTCCAGGTCCCTGAGATTTGAAGGGTGCCTTCTCCAAACTGCCATTTTGAGATCTCTCCACAGGTGTTCTATGGGATTCAGGTCTGGGCTCATTGCTGGCCACTTTAGTAGTCTCCAGTGCTTTCTCTCAAACCATTTTCTAGTGCTTTTTGAAGTGTGTTTTGGGTCATTGTCCTGCTGGAAGACCCATGACCTCTGAGGGAGACCCAGCTTTCTCACACTGGGCCCTACATTGTGCTGAAAAATTTGTTGGTAGTCTTCAGACTTCATAATGCCATGCACACGGTCAAGCAGTCCAGTGCCAGAGGCAGCAAAGCAACCCCAAAACATCAGGGAACCTCTGCCATGTTTGACTGTAGGGACCGTGTTCTTTTCTAGGAATGCCTCTTTTTTTTCCTGTAAACTCTATGTTGATGGCTTTTCCAAAAAAGCTCTACTCTTGTCTCATCTGACCAGAGAACATTCTTCCAAAACGTTATAGGCTTTCTCAGGTAAGTTTTGGCAGACTCCAGCCTGGCTTTTTTATGTCTCAGGGTAAGAAGTGGGGTCTTCCTGGGTATCCTACCATACAGTCCCTTTTCATTCAGACGCCGACGGATAGTACGGGTTGACACTGTTGTACCCTCGGACTGCAGGGCCGCTTGAACTTGTTTGGATGTTAGTCGAGGTTCTTTATCCACCATCCGCACAATCTTGAGTTGAAATCTCTCATCAATTTTTCTTTTCCTTCCACATCTAGGGAGGTTATCCACAGTGCCATGGGCTGTAAACTTCTTGATGACACTGCGCACCGTAGACACAGGAACTTTCAGGTCTTTGGAGATAGACTTTTAGCCTTGAGATTGCTCATGCTTCCTCACAATTTGGATTCTCAAGACCTCAGACAGTTCTTTGGTCTTCTTTCTTTTCTCCATGCTCAATGTGGTACACACAAGGACACAGGACAGAGGTTGAGTCAACTTTAATCCATGTCAACTGGCTGCAAGTGTGATTTAGTTATTGCCAACACCTGTTAGGTGCCACAGGTAAGTTACAGGTGCTGTTAATTACACAAATTAGAGAAGCATCACATGATTTTTCAAACAGTGCCAATACTTTTGTCCACCCCCTTTTTTATGTTTGGTGTGGAATTATATCCAATTTGGCTTTCTGACCATTTTTTTTATTTTTTTTTCATTGAAGATAAATTAAATGAAGATAATAATACCAAAGAATTTGTGATTGCAATCATTTTCAAGAAAAAACTGAGTATTATCTGACAGAATTGCAGGGGTGCCAATACTTTTGGCCAGCACTGTAAATATATCCAGTGTCAGCTTTCCAGTCTCTGCATTATATGATTCTCACATCTTTTCTCGATTGTAATCCGGCTACTCACTTGGCTGCAGGTTAGGCCTAAGCCACACGGCGAGAAAATCGGTGCGAGTGGAGTGCGATAAAACATCGCATTCCACTCGGACCAATATTAGCCTGTGTGTCAGCGCACATGAGCGTTTATTTTCTCAGCCCTAATCGGACAGAGAAAACAATTGCAACATGCTGCGGGTGCAATGCGATCCTTGTTTCTCTCGCACCCATTCAAGTCCATGAGGCGAGAGAAAAATTGCACTGCACTCGCGGTAAACCAGTGTACTGCGCGTGCAGAGTGAGAATCGCAATAGCCGGCTACGGAGGAGAGAGGGAGAGAAATCCCTCCCTCCCCTCCTCTGTGCCGGCCCGCCCCTCCGCAGCGCCGGCCCTCCCCTCCTCAGTGACGGCCCGCCCCCCGCAGCTGAGGTCCGCTCGCACAGTCGGACCTCAGTCGCACGGATACTAGCATGACATTCAGCTCCTGCTGTGCTGCCAGCGCGAACCGAGTGTCATGCGAGCATCGCACTAGTGCCCGTGTGGCCCCGGCCTTAGAGGCAAAAACAGGCACAATTTTTGCTTAAGTGTAGCAGGTTTATTTCATCATCATAAACCTCCTGGGGAAAAATAAAACAAAAACAGCCTTTTCTGGCACAAAATAAAAAAAAGCAAAAATAACAAGACCAACATATAACAGCGGGGATCAACCACACAGGATCTCACAATACAAAGGTCCCACAGGAGGATCCAACCTCCTTACACACACAGCAAATGTGAGACAGCTTCCATTTAATCCCTTTACCACTTCCATGGTGGAGAGCTATGTGAGCAGCCAGACCCGCAGATCTCTCTGACTGTTTGTAAATCCGGTTCTGATATGCCACAATAACTTTCTTAGTACAATGTGTAGTTTAGCGTGCATCATGGGCTTACATCACTGAGGATAAACACCTCTGTCATATATACCTGCCCTCGATTACGTGAACATTTTTGAACAACCACACCACCATGATATCAGATATGTATATATATATATATATATATATATATATATATATATAGAAACCAATTCAAGAGGTATGTGGTAAGTAAGGACTGTAGACTAGAGATGAGTGAACCTCTGAAGGCTCGAGTTCAGTTCGGTTCATCGAACGGAGGCCCCATTCGACGAACGTTCGACGAACCGTTCAACGAACCACTCGAACCCCATTGAAAACAATGGGAGGCAAACACAAACACATAAAAACACATTATACATGTACACATACAGTTAATAAACATTGCCATAACACTTACAGGTCCCCACGATGCGTCCTGCACTCTGCCTCCCGCCACTTTTCCTTCCGATAATCACTGCGTCCTCCCGGTAATCAGCACTGATGATAGGACCTATCGTGACATCAAAATATCATGTGACCAGTCACATGTCTATTATCTCATTGGCTACAGACTGGTCACATGGCTAGATGTCATTGCTAGGTCCTGTCAGTGCATCTCTCCGGTACGCGGTGATCGTTCAAGCATCTCCGTGTACCGGCGAAATGCTCTGGCACATGGTCGACTACCCGTTCCTGCATAGGGCGCTCTTTACAGAGTCAGCCACATGCAGGGACTAGCTGTCACAGCCGGTAAATAGCGTCACCAGGAATCACGTGATCGGATCACTGTTGCTATGGTAACCAGCCTATCAGCGGTGACATCACCGCTTACAGCACGCAGCTTCTGCTCACTCACTGAGTGAATAGACTGCGCGGGAAGCAGCAGCATCTTCCTCCCATGCATTGCTGTCTGATGTAGCAGAACTGCATGGGTTGAAGGAGAAAGAAGACAGAAGAGCAGGATTGTGGAGGGCTGACAGGGAGTAATAAACATGGAGTCTCTAATGTGTGTATTTATTTCTATTAAAGTATTTTTTCTCTGTGTGGTGTCTTTTTTTTTAACCCTTTATTGGAGATTCTTAATGGCCGGGTCAAACTTGCCTGACATTAAGAATCTCTGGCTTAATACTAGCTAGTAAAACAAAGCTAGTATTAACTCATTATTACCAAGCAAGCCACCTGGCTTCAGGGCTGCTGAAAGAGTTGGAAACAGCGCCAAATGATGGCGCTTCTATGAAAGTGCCATTTTCTGGGGCGGCTGCGGACTGCAATTCGCAGCAGAGGCGCCCAGAAAGCTCAGGCCAACCTGTGCTGCGGATTCCAATCCACAGATGCCTAGTTGTACCTGGCTGGACATAAAAATGGGGCAAAGCCTATGTCGATTTTTTTTTTAATTATTTCATGAAATTCATGAAATAATTAAAAAAACGGCTTCCCTATTTTTTTAGTTCCCAGCCGGGCACAAATATGCAGCTGGGGATTGGGGACAGTCGTACCTGCGTGCTGTACCTGGTTAGCATACAAAAATATGGCAAAGCCCACGTCATTTTTGGGGGGGGGCAAAAAACTCTTGCATGCAGTCGTGGATGGAGTATGCTGAGCCTTGTCGTTCTGCAGCTGCTGTCTGTTCTCCTCCATACAGACAAACAGCAGACAGCAGCTGCAGAACGACAAGGCTCAGCATACTCCATCCAGGACTGTATGAAGGAGTTTTTTGTCCCCCAAAAAATTACGTGGGCTTTGCCATGTTTTTGTATGCTAGCCAGGTACAGCAGGCAGCTACGGGCTGCCCCCAACCCCCAGCTGCCTATTTGTACCCGGCTAAAAACCAAAAATATAGGGAAGCCCTTTTTTTTTTAATTATTTCATGAATTTCATTAAATAATTAAAAAAAAAATGACATGGGCTTTGCCCAATTGTTGTGTCCAGCCAGGTACAACTAGGCAGCTGGGGATTGGAATCCGCAGATCAGGGTGCCCAAGCTTTCTGGGTACCCCTGCTGCGAGTTGCAGTCCACAGCCGCCCCAGAAAATGGCACTTTCATAGAAGCGCCATCTTCTGGCACTGTATACAACTCTTCCAGTTGCCCTGGTGATGGGTGGCTCGCTGGGTAATAATGGGTTTAGGGGTAGCTGTATATTATCAACTGGCCCTAAGCCCAAAATTCATGGTGTCATGCCAATATTAGACATGGCCACCATGAATTTCTAGTACAGATAAAAAAATAACACAACACACAGAAAAATATTTTTATTAGAAATAAAACACAACACAATTAGTGACTCCATCTTTATTGAAATAAAGAAGCCCCCTCCGCAGTAATCCTGGGACAAGGGTCCCGCGCCGTCCAATCCGGATCCAATATCATCTGATCGGTTTGCTGGAAGGCAAAGCGATCAGATGATGTGTCAGGTTCAAGGGCCTGAATCACATGACACAGCAGCTGATTGTATCAACGGCTTTTATAGAATCAGCTGATGCATCAGTGCAAAAAAAACAAAAAACTACACACTTCTGTTCAGACTCCTGTCCGACAGCATCACCTGATAGTTTAGGCGGCCGGGCGGTAAAAAGTCGGCCTCACCGCTCGACTTATAGTGTCAGCTGATTCCGTCAGGTGACCGCATTAGCTGATCATTGCCAGGTCTGAGAGAGAGGAGAGAGAGAGAAGATAGAGAAAAGAGAGAGAGAAAAGAGAGAGAAAAGAGAGAGAGAAAAGAGAGAAAAGGGAGAGAAAAGAGAGAGAGAGGGAAAAAGAGAGACTGAGAAAAAGATAGAGAGAAAAAGAGAGAGAGAAAAAGAGAGAGAGAGAAAGAAAGAGAGAGAGAGAAAGAGAGAGAGAGAGAAAAAGAGAGAAAAAGAGAGAGAGAATAGAGAGAAGAGAGAGAAGAGAGAAAAAGAGAGAGAGGGAGAGAGAGAGAGACAGAGAGAGAGCGAGAAAGAGAGAGAGCGAAAGAGAGAGAGAAAGAGGGAGAGAGAAAGAGGGAGAGAGAAAGAGAGAAAGACAGAGAAAGAAAGAGAGAGAGAAAGAGAGAGAGAGAAAGAGAGAGAGAGAAAGAGGGAGAGAGAAAGAGAGAGAGAAAGACAGAGAGAGAGAGAGAAAGAGATCGAGAGAAAGAGAGAGAAAGAGGGAGAGAGAAAGAGGGAGAGAGCGAGAGAGTGAGAGAGCAATGCAGCCTCATTCCGTGAACTGCTCCAATTTTAGAGGTTTGTCCCGCGGCTCACAGCTGATGTCCAGCTCCTCCACTCGGTGCATAATTAAATTAAATTATAATTATAAATCTAATGGATGTGGCAATTCCGGGCAGCTGCTGGGTGATATTGTTAGGGTGGTGGGCTCCCCATGACGTGGCGCTCTCCATCCTGACAATACCATCCTCCAGCCGTGTGGCTTTATCCTAGCTGGTATCAAATATGGGGGGAACCGCATTTTTTTTTTTTTATTTATTTATTTTACTGCACGAAATAGAGCCGCCCGCCGGTGGCGGTGATTGGTTGCAGTGAGAAAGCTGTCACTTATCGTGGGGGCGTGTCTGACTGCAACCAATCATGGGCGCCGGAATAACTGATTGAATACTAAAGCGGCAGCCATTTTCAAAAGAAGAAATGCCGCTGGAGATTTGTGACAGCCGTGCAGCGAGACGCCCGTGATCAGTGAGTAGGAAAGAGAGAGGGATTGTGCTGGGGACGCAGGAGGCATGCAGATATGAAAGGTGCGCACATACTTACTGTGAAAAGCCACGCTTTTGGTGCTCGAACCGTTCTCAAACGTAACTCGAACTGTCTAATTTTTAGCAAAAGGCTCGATTTTGTCGAACGTCTCAACCACCCCCCAAAATGACTCAAACATGAAATTGGCGAACCTCGAACATCGCTCATCTCTACTGTAGACAAATCGCATTAAACATACGCCACAACAGAAAAAGACACTATCGTCCATCATAATGATTATATAAAGATTTCATTATCATGGATAGGTGCAGGGTGAATGAGGGACAGCATACAAAAAAGTGGTGCACAATCCCGGGGGTGCATTAATCAATATTGATGTAACCATGAAAGAGGGAAAAAATGGCAGTAACTAAAAATATCGATATAATAATACCATAAAATTTGACAATTATCATGTCATACTTTAAATCATAAACGAAAAAGTTGGCACCAAGACCCTCAATACTATAGCAATGATAATAGTCCAATCCTAACAATGCACACTGCGTCCAGTGTACAAAAGCATTATTGAAGGATAATGGACACTTACCAAAATAACAGGAGCACCGCACAGACCAGGATAGCACCCACCCGACGAACGCTCATTTCGGCAACTGCCTGCATCAGGGGTGGTGTCATCCAAAGAAATCAGGTGGTATAAAAAGAACCCAAAACAAATCACACAATGGTGATAATCTGTGACGCATGAGCGTCCATGGTAACGGATCTGATCTGGCAGGGTTCAGAACATCAGCTAAAAGAATTTATGTTCTCACTGAATGTCAACAATTATAACATCAAAATTATTTAACAATATAGCACCGAATCTGTGGACTTTTTGGATGTGGCTGTAAGGAGAGATGGTCAGAATATGATGCAGACTGATATTCTTAGGAAGACGACATCTACCAACATGTTGCTCCATGCATCATCGGCCCATTCTCAACATATAGTTAATTCTGTTCCGTCGAGGCAGAATTTGAACATCGGGCTCAAGAACTAAAAGAAAGATTTTTGGACCGAGGCTACACCCGACGGGCTATTAAACGAGCTTATAACAGAGCAAGACATGCGTCAAGAGATACTCTATTATACTGTCAGGGCCAGGAGTATTGGTGGGCCCAGGAGGTGGATCCACTGGACCTTGCACCCCACCGGAGGGCGGGGCACACGGCAGCCGGAGCACTGACGTGGCAGGGACAAGTATAAGCAGGTCACCAGAGTCACAGAGTTCTTTCGGACAGTAATGTAAACAGGCACAGGTACCAGAGTGCAAGGACAAAAAGTCAGTAGGACACGGTACCAGGGGACCTGAGCACCTAGCTCATAAGACTAGCTACAAGACACGTTGATCAGGCCCCGCCCACATGGAAAGGCCAGTCTTATATACCCAGCAAAGCCTCATGTCATTTCCTGCTGCAGGTGTGCTGGGCCTATAAGACCAGGAGAGTGGGCGCGGCCTGGTCCTATACAGAACCATGTGGCTAAGACTCAGAGTCAGACTCATAAAACCAGGAGCAGGACACAGGAGAGCATGAGCGGGAGCGGCAGCCATGACTGGTGAACACATGGACTGGATCAGTGGGTAAGGAGCGGTGCTGGGACACGGGGAGCGTGACATATACGCTCCGAAAAAAAACATCGGGTCTGGAACCATTAAGATTTGTTACCAGTTACCATTCTAGATTTCCACAAATGAAAACATGTTTAGAGAAAGCATGGCCCATTTTGATGGCTGACCCAATTATGTCACAAGTGTTACCGAGAGACCATTGATCTCAGTTCGTAGATCTAAGAATCTACGTGACATACTGGTGTCAAGCCATTATGATGATAGTGATAGGATATCTTCATTTTTGGATATGGGTATTCCTAAGGTGGGTTCTAGACCCTGTGGACAATGCGTTGCATGTCCTAATATGGAACGTATTGACCACTTCTTTAATTCATCTGAGACAAGGAGATTTAACATCAATAGATTTATAATGTGCACGACGAGTGCAGTTATTTATTATGCAGTGTGCCCTTGCCCCAAAATATATGTTGGTTTCACAACACGTCCTCTGAAGCTTATGGTTAGGGAACACGTCAATGGAATCAATGTTGTGTCAACTTTAAAAACGCTACCTAAGCATTTTAAACTTTTCCACTAATCAAATGGGACACTATCGAAGATACGTGGCATTGATTCGATTGAACCCAGTATTCGTGGGGGTACAATTAGCACTAATTTGGCGCATTTGGTAACCAGATGGATCTGGACCCTAAAAACTTTACAACCTCAGGGTCTAAATGATAATATCAGCTTCGCCTCTTTTCTGTGACCACTTTGTCATGCAAATGTTGTTTTTATATGTTTTTATATTTACACATTATCTTTTTATTTTAATAGTGTATTTTTTCTATTGAACCTATACCGGCACAAGCTACTTTTTGATTCTTCTATCAACTTCCATTAAGCACCTATCAACATCTGGATACCCGCCTATTATATCTTTATATATATATATGTCGTAATCAGTGAATATATAATTTGTTATTTGTATTAGTGATAGGAGATGATTGAGTGTAGTAACATGTATTGTGGTCTAAGTATGATTGTTTGATGATGCATGTGACTAAATTGTCCTGTTTGAAAATAATATATAAAATATAATTAATATTTACTATGATCAATTATATATGGCAATTGTCCCCTATCTCTATACATATATGTTTTGGTGAGGTTCTGTTATAGTAATAGTGGCTATTTCTTCCTAGATATGTGCTTAGGTTTGTCATTGAATGACTTACCGCTTAGACGTAGGCAGAGAATTCTAAGTGCTTTGATGGTGTAAGCACGCATGCGTATTCAGCGCTGATGCATCCTCATATCCCTCCGCCGTATATTTATGAGCTACGTCATCCACGGGTCATATGATTCCCATGTGATCTGGTGGGTGTGGCGTGGCCCATGACGCTGTGGTGGATTTAGGATTCGTTACTATGGACACTCATGCGTCACAGATTGTCACCATTGTGTGGTTTTGGGTTCTTTTTATACCACTTGATTTCTTTGTATGACGCCACCCCTGACGCCGGCAGTTGCCGAAACGAGCGTTCGTCGGGCGGGTGCCATCCTGGTCTGTGCGGTGCTCCTGTTATTTTGGTAAGTGTCCATTATCCTTCAATAATGCTTTTGTACACTGGACGCAGTGTGCATTGTTAGGATTGGACTATTATCATTGCTATAGTATTGAGGGTCCTGGTGCCAACTTTTTCGTTTATGATTTAAAGTATGACATGATAATTGTCAAATTTTATGGTATTATTATATCGATATTTTTAGTTACTGCCATTTTTTCCCTCTTTCATGGTTACATCAATATTGATTAATGCACCCCCGGGATTGTGTACCACTTTTTTGTATGCTGTCCCTCATTCACCCTGCACCTATCTATGATAATAAAATCTTTATATAATAATTATGATGGATGATCGCGTCTTTTTCTGTTGTGCTGCCCTCGATTACGTCTGGTAGCCATTTTACAATACATACACTATCTAAAAAGAAACATCTGCATGTTTTTCTCATTATCTTACAGGAAATCATAGTAAGGCTATGTGCGCACGTTGCCTTTTTTTGTGACCACAAAGATGCAGCATGCGTTTTTACTGCGTTTTGGTGCGTTTTGCTGCGTTTTTAGTCACTGCGTTTTTCTGCTTTTTTCCAATGCATTGCATGTGTGGAAAAACGCAGAAAAACACAGAAAAGGATTGACATGTTGCTTTTTTTTTCACCTCAAAAACGCAGCTAAAAAAAAAAGCACTGTGCAGACAACAAAAATGAAAACTCAGACTTTGCTGGGGAAGCAATGTCATGCAGTTTTCTGACCAAAAATGCACCTGAAAAACGCTCAAAAACGCCGCGAAAAACGCACTGTGTGCACATAGCCTAAACCTTTCCCATTTAGGTCAATTAGGAACCAAAATTATTTATATTTGCCAAATGCCAGAATAATGGGAGAGAGAATGTTTTAAGGCATTTTCATTACTTTCTGCAAAGTCAAAAGTTTACGTACACTTCATTAGCATTTGGTACCATTACCCTTAAACTGTATGACTTGGGTCAAACGTTTTGGATCTCCTTCCACAAGCTTCTCACAATAGTTGGTAAGAAGTTAGGCCCATTGTTCCTGACAGAACTGGTGTAACTGAGCCATGTTTGTAGGTCGGCTTGCTCGCACCTGCTTTCTCAGCTTTGCCCTTCAATTTTCAATAGGATTGAGATAAGGGCTTTAAGATGGCCACTCCAAAACATTGACTTTGTTATCCTTAAGCCACTATTTAACCAGTTTGGCACAATACTTTGGGTTATTGTCTATTTGGAGACCCATTTCTGCTCAAGCTTTAAGGGTATCGTCGCACTTTAGCGACGCAGCAGCGATCCCACCAGCGATCTGACCTGGTCAGGATCACTGCTGCGTCGCTACATGGTCGTTGGTAAGCTGTCAAACAGGCAGGTCTCACCAGCGACCAGTGGCCAGCCCCCAGCCAGTAGCGACGTGGAAGTGATGCTACACTTGCAAGGAGCCGGCATCTGGAAGCTGCGGACACTGGTAACCACGGTAAACATCGGGTAACCAAGCGCTTGTTACCCGATATTTACCGTGGTTACTAGCGCACACCGCTTAGCGCTGGCTCCCTGCACTCGTAGCCAGAGTACACATCGGGTTAATTTTACCCGATGTGTACTTCCGGCCACACGTGCAGGGAGTAGGGAGTTGGCACTGACAGCGTGAGAGCGGGGGACGCTGGTAACGAAGGTAAATATCGGGTAACCAAGGAAAGGGCTTCCCTTGGTTACCCGATATTTACCATGGTTACCTCTTACCGCACGCTGCCAGATGCCGGCTCCTGCTCCCTGCACGTTCAGATTGTTGCTCTCTCGCTGTCACACACAGCGATGTGTGCTTAACAGCGGGAGAGCAACAATAAAAAAAACTAACCAGCAGTCTGTGTAACGAGCAGCGATCTCACAGCAGGGGCTAGATCGCTGCTCAGTGTCACACACAGCGAGATCGCTAATGAGGTCACTGGTGCGTCACAAAAGACGTGACTCAGCAGCGATCTCGCTATGTGTGAAGCACCCCTAAGTTCCTGGCTGATGTCTAGAGGTGTTAATCCAGTATTGCCACATAATCTTATTTCCTCATGATTCTATCTATGTTGTGAAGTGCACCAGTCCCTTCTGCAGCAAAACAACTCCATAACATAATGCAGCCACCCCCATGTTTCACAGTTGGGATGATGTTCTTAGGCTTCAAAGCTTCTCCCTTTTTCCTCAAAACATAACGATGGTTATTATGGCCAAACAGTTCAATTTGTTTCGTCAGACCACAGGGCGTGTCTCCAGAAATTAAGGTCTTTTTTCCTGTGTGCATTTGCAAACATTAATCTGGCTTTTTATGTTTTGGGGGTTTTTTTTGCAATGGCTCCTTATTAGCAGAGTGGTCTTTCAGCCCATATTGATACAGTACTTATTTCACTGTGGATAATGACACAATCTTACCAGCTTCTGCCAGCATCTTCACAAGGTCTTTTGCTTTTGTTCTTGAGTTGATATGCACATTTCTGAGCAAAGCACGTTCATCTCTGGTACACAGAACCCATCTCACTCCTGAGCGGTATGATGGCTGGACATTCCCATCTTGTTTGTACTTGTCTATAATATTTTGTATAGAAGAATGAGGCACCTTCAGGTTTCTGGAAATTGCCCCCACGGATGAGCCAGACTTGTGCAAGTCCACAATTCTCTTCCTGAGATCTTGGCTGATTTCTTTGGACTTTCCCATGATGCTACACAAAGAAGCAGTGTGTTTCAGGTGTGCATTAAAATACATCCACATGTATGTCTCTAACTCAGATGTTGTCAATAAGCCTATCTGAAGCTTCCAAAGACATGAGATCTTCATATGGGCTGTCCCATATTGTTTACAGGCATAGTGCTCCTAGTGTATGTAAACTTTTGACTTTGCAGAAAATAATAAAAATGCCATAAAACATTCTCTCTCTCATTATTCTGCCATTTAGCAAATATAAATAATTTTGGTAATCCTAATTTACCTAAAACAGGAAAGATGTATTCTGATTTCATGTCAGATAGTGAGAAAAACATGCAGATGTGTCTTTCTAGATAGTGTATGTAAACTTCTGGTTTCAACTACCGTATTTTTTGGACTATAAGATGCACCGGACCATAAGACGCACCCTGATTTTAGAGAAGGAAAATTTAGGCTTCAGCTTCAAAGCTTCTCCCTTTTTCCTCAAAACATAACGATGGTCATTATGGCCAAACAGTTCAATTTGTTTCGTCAGACCACTGGACATGTTTCCAAAAATTAAGGTCTTTTTTCCTGTGTGCATTTGCAAACATTAATCTGGCTTTATATGGTTTGTTGTTTTTTTTTTGAGTAATGCCTCCTTATTAGCAGAGTGGGCTTTAAGCAAAAAATGTGGTCATGACACACTGACATGGGGCGAGGATGTGCTGCTGACACTGTTATAGGGGTAATGTCCCCAAATTCTGTACTAAGGTACCCCATCCCGGTAATGATCCTCCTGCCTTGTATATGATCCTCCTGCCTTGTATATGTATATGTTGCGGGCGGAGGGGACGCGCTCGCCACGCTCGGGTCCGGGGCTTCTGCTGCTGCTGCTCGGTGGCTCGAGCAGTGGGCCAGACCCGGGGACTCGAGCAGCGCTCCTCGCTCGTGAGTGAAAAGGGGTGGTATGTTTAGGGAGATTGTTCGTGACGCCACCCACGGGATGTGGTGATGATGGCACCACCACTGCTGGTAGCGGGGTTCCCGGGAGAGATGGTAGGGTGCAGCTGGGATGTTGTCCCCTCCGCGGGTAGGAGTGGTTGGTGATCCCGGGGCCCGGTGATGTAACGGGGAGGCTGGATGGCTGGGGTGCAGGGACTGCGCGGCGCAGTGCCGGATGGCACTGGTGTACTCACTCAGACAATCACTGACAGAGTCTCTGGTAAACCAAAACGGCCAGATGGACGGGTCCCGCAACCGGCTGCAGTGTTGTTGTTGTGCTCTCCCCGGACGGCTGATGGTGGCTGTCTTTCCCTGCACCTTTTAGAATGTTCTGACTCCTGTGGTTGCCCACCGGTAGTCCGCTCCCTGGTGTATAGGTGCCGTAGGCGCTCGTTTTGCCCGCAGGCGCTGGCCCTTGGATCTCTAGCCTGTGGCGGTGGCTGTATATCCTCACGGTGTGGACTGTTGCCTTCTGTTGGGACTTGGTTGGTAGGGAACCCCTGAGGTTCCTGTCACACTCGGATTTGACTATTGACGGCGGCTCCAAGCCTGGTCGGGGTCTGATGGCCCTGCCTGTGTGCTTAGCTTCACTCCGCTCACCGGTTTGGTACTGGCGGGCCAACGCCCGACCCCAGTCCTTACGGCTTCGCAGAGTTCCACCAACTCCTGCAGACGGCCACCACCGTCTGACAACCTTGCTGTCAGTGCCTGGGCTCCTACCCAGACACCTGAAGTGTTTACTCCTCTCACTTCCACCTCCAAAACTGATCTGACACTTTTCCCGCCTCCAGGCCTGTGAACTCCTCGGTGGGTGGGGCCAACTGCCTGGCTCCGCCCCACCTGGTATGGACATCAGACCTTGGAGGGAGGCAACAAGGGTTTTTTGATTGACTGTTGTAACTGTCTAGGGTGGGGGTGTGTATGTTGGTATGTATGTGACTACCTGGCTAGTCCAGGGCATCACATATATATATATATATTTTTTTATATATATATATATATATATATATATATATATATATATATATAGATATATATATATATAGATATAGATATATAGATATATATATATATATATATATATATATATTTTATACCTCGTCCTAGTATAGCCCCAATCCTGCTATATACTGCCATCCTGGTATGTGCTCCCGTCCTGCTATATACCCCATCCTGGCATATGGCCACATCCTGCTATATACCCCCATCCTGTTATATGGCCGCATCCTGCTATATACCCTATCCTGGCATATGCCCCTATCCTGCTATATACCCCATCCTGGAATATGACCTGTATCCTGTGGCACACAAAAAAATAAACGTTTATACTCACCTTTCCTAGCTCCATACAGCATCGTTCCTCCTCCCGTCTGTGCCAGCAGCAGCGCCACTGACCTGTGTGAAGCCGGCCATGATCCCTCCAGCATCACGATGTGCTCCTGTCTGCTGGCCGTGGCTGTGTGTGGAAGATAGCGGTGCGCACAGCGATGACTTCATTGCTGTGCGCACGTGTCCACATACAGCCGCGGCCAGCACAGACAGGAGGACGAGCAATGCTGCAGGGATCGTGGCCGGTAAGTATACTAATTCACTGCACCCCACGCTGATGATGATGCGCCGGGGGGCAGTGAATATAGCCACACATGATCACTCCAGGCTGCAGTTGTCAAAGGTGATCATGCGGGCCGGCTGTTTAGTATGCGCGCATCCCACCTATAAAACCCACCAACCTCTCAGCGCCGGCTTCAGCACTGAAGATGATGAGCGGGATGAGGGGCGTATATATGAAATGAGCGGGCCCACGTAGTCGCAGTAGGCGCTGCTGCAACCTGCGTGTGCCACCGATGACCCGCTCAATCTCATTCCCAGCAGCTATGCCCTAAATTCAGACTAAAAGACGCACCCCCCACTTTCCCCCAACAATTGGGGGGGGGAGTGCGTCTTATAGTCCGAAAATCCAGTACGTGTATATATATATATATATATATATATATATATATATATATATATATATATATATATACAGTACAGGCCAAAAGTTTGGACACACCTTCTCATTCAAAGAGTTTTCTTTATTTTTATGACTCTGAAAATTGTAGATTCACATTGAAAGCATCAAAACTATGAATTAGCACATGTGAAATGAAATACTTAGCAAAAAAGTGTGAAACAACTGAAAATATGTCTTATATTCTAGGGTCTTCAAAGTAGCCACCTTTTGCTTTGATTACTGCTTTGCACACTCTTGGCATTCTCTTGATGAGCTTCAAGAGGTAGTCACCGGAAATGGTCTTCCAATAGTCTTGAAGGAGTTCCCAGAAATGCTTAGCACTTGTTGGCCCTTTTGCCTTCACTCTGCAGTCTAGTTCACCCCAAACCATCTCGATTGGGTTCAGGTCTGGTGACTGTGGAGACCAGGTCATCTGGTGTAGCACCCCATCACTCTCCTTCTTAGTCAAATAGCCCTTACACAGCCTAGAGGTGTGTTTGGGGTCATTGTCCTGTTGAAAAATAAATGATGGTCCAACTAAACGCAAATCTGATAGAATAGCATGCCGCTGCAAGATGTTGTGGTAGCCATGCTGGTTCTGTATGCCTTCAATTTTGAATAAATCCCCAACAGTGTCACCAGCAAAGCACCCCCACACCATCACACCTCCTCCTCCATGCTTCACGGTGGGAACCAGGCATGTAGAGTCCATCCGTTCCCATTTTCTGCGTCGCACAAAGACATGGTGGTTGGATCCAAAGATCTCAAATTTGGACTCATCAGACCAAAGCACAGATTTCCACTGATCTAATGTCCATTCCTTGTGTTCTTTAGCCCAAACACGTCTCTTCTGCTTGTTGTCTGTCCTTAGCAGGGGTTTCCTAGCAGCTATTTTACCATGAAGGCCTGCTGCACAAAGTCTCCACTTAACAGTTGTTCTAGAGATGTGTCTGCTGCTAGAACTCTGTGTGGCATTGACCTGGTCTCTAATCTGAGCTGCTGTTAACCTGCGATTTCTGAGGCTGGTGACTCAGATAAACTTATCCTTCGCAGCAGAGGTGACTCTTGGTCTTCCTTTTCTGGGGCGGTCCTCATATGAGCCAGTTTCTTTGTAGCATTTGATGGTTTTTGCCACTGCACTTGGGGACACTTTCAAAGTTTTCCCAATTTTTCAGACTGACTGACCTTCATTCCTTAAAGTAATGATGGCCACTCGTTTTTCTTTACTTAGCTGCTTTTTTCTTGCCATAATATAAATTCTAACAGTCTATTCAGTAGGACTATCAACTGTGTATCCACCAGACTTCTGCACAACACAACTGATGGTGCCAACCCCATTTATATGGCAAGAAATCCCACTTATTAAACCTCACAGGGCACACCTGTGAAGGGAAAACCATTTCCGGTGACTACTTCTTGAAGCTCATCACGAGAATGCCAAGAGTGTGCAAAGCAGTAATCAAAGCAAAAGGTGACTACTTAGAAGAACCTAGAATATAAGACATATGTTCAGTTGTTTCACACTTTTTTGTTACATATTTCATTCCACATGTGTTAATTCATAGTATTGATGCCTTCAATGTGAATCTACAATTTTCAGAGACATGAAAATAGAGAAAACTCTTTGAATGAGAAGGTGTGTCCAAACTTTTGGTCTGTACAGTATATGTATAAATAAATAAATATATATATATATATATATATATATTTGCCAAATTAACTTTTAGCTCATTTATATGCTAAAGTGTGGACATGTCAGTCATATAGTTACTTTAAGAGAGAAGGCTAATATAGGGTCAGATAGAATTATTATTGATGCTGTTATATTATTTTATTACTTATTTATATTATTTTCTTTTTTAGATTATTTATATTACTTTTAGAGCTACACTTGTTTCTAAACAGTAAGCCAGGACACTAGAGATGAGAAAATCTTATGATGTTAAAATTTGCTGACTTTGCAAAGGTTTCCTAAAAAAAAAATTAATTTGCAAAAAATAAATTTGCGTGACTCTCAATATTGGAAAGCTTGTAATTGCTTGAAAAATATACCCTGGGAGAAAGGGAACGAGAGAAACCCCCTGCTGACCATAAGAGCCAACGTTTTAGAGGTTAGAAAAAAGAGAGGACCCTGCTAAGGGCTTACTATCTACAGGAGAGAGATAGAGAGGACCCTGCTGAACCTAAGAGTTTACACTCTGCAGAAAAGAGAGGATTTTGTTGATCATAAGAGCTTACACTCTAAAGGAAAGAGAAGGAGAGAACCCTGCTGCATAACAGCTTACACTTTACAGAAAAGAGAGGACCTTGCTGACCATAAGACCTTACACTCTATAGAAGAGTGAAGATTCTGCTGCTCATAAGAGCTTATACTCTATAACAGAGAGAAAGAGAGGACCCCACTGAATATAAGAGTTTACACTCTACAGAAAAGAGAGGACCCCGCTAAGCATAAGATCTTACACTCAATAGGAGAGAGAGGACCCAGCTGACCACAAAAGTTTATACTGTACAGAAGAGAGAGAATTCCGCTGATCATAAAGCTTACACTCTACAGAAGCGAGAAAGAGAGAACCCTGATGACTATAAGAGTTTACACTCTACAGAAGAGAGAGGATTCCGCTGATCATAAGAGCTTACACTCCACATGAGAGTGAGAGAGAGAGAGAGAGGATCCTGCTGACCATAACAGCTTACACTCTACAGAAGACAGAGGGCCCCACTAATCATAAGTGCATACACTCTATAGGAGAGAGAAAGATGAGGATAAGCAGCTCCACCCTCACCTCTCAGCAGGACATCTACCTCTGCGCTGCCTACATCCCTCCATCAGAATCCCCATACTTTAAGTTGGACATCTACGAGGAACTTCAGAGGGAGGCTGGCCAATTTCAGTCCAAGGGAAAGGTGCTCATCTGTGGAGACCTGAACACCAGGACAAGTACAGAGAAGGACTACATGTCACCTGACGGAAATGCATACGTCCTGGGAGATGAGCCCTTTTACAGAGACTCAGTACAAGCAACAAGAAACAGCTATGACAGAGTGGTGAATAAAAGCGGCAGAGCACTGCTGAACCTGTGCCACAGCTTGGGGCTGTATATACTGAACGGGCGCACCAGGGGTGACTCATTAGGGAGATTTACACTAAACTCCCACATGGGTAGCAGTGTAGTAGATTATGCCATAACAGACATAGACCCAGCAAACATAAATGCCTTCATAGTCACCCCCGACACGCACATGTCAGACCACAACCAGACACTGCTGTACATGAGATCCACGGACAAGTCACCCACACAAAAGCCCCACTTGAGCTGTTGTCTCGGGCGGGGAGGACGCCGCCGCTGCTGCGCTCTCGCTAACGCTCGGGTCCGGCGCTGCTGCGGCTGCTACTGCTCGGTGGCTCGAGCGGTGGGCCAGATCCGGGGACTCGAGCGGCGCTCCTCACCCATGAGTGAAAAGGGTGGTTGGTTTGGGGGATTTAGTCTGTGACGCCACCCACGGGTCATGGTGAAGATGGGCACTACTGCTGCTGGTGACGGGGATCCCGGGAGCTATGGTAGGGAGCAGCTGGGATGTTGTTTTCCCCCTCCGTGGGTATGGGTCGGTGGTCCCGGGGCCCAATAATGTGACGGGGAGGCAGGGTTGGTGAGGTGCAGGGTTGCAGGGACAGCGTGGCGCGGTGCCGGATGGCTCACTCAGTAAGAAATGTACAAAGTCCTCGGTAAACCAAACGGCTGGATGGACGGGTCCCGCAGGCGGCTGCCGTGTCTCTCCCCGGACAGGTGATGGCCGCTGTCTTTCCCTGCACCTTGATGTTCTCAGTTGACTACTATGGATCCCCAATGGTAGTCCGCTCCCCGGTGTATGGGTACCGGAGGAGCCCATTTGCCCGCAGGCGCTGGCCCTTGGGTCTCTAGCCTTAGGCGGTAGCTGTATACCGTCACAGTGTGGGCGGTTGCCTTCAATCGGGACTTTTGCTGTTAGGAAACCCCTGGGGTTCCGGTCACATTTGGATTTGACTATTGTCGGTGGCTCCAAGCCTGGTCGGGGTCCGATGGCCCTTCCTGTGTGTGCTGGCTTCACTTCGCTCCCCGGTCGGTACCGGCGGGCCAACGCCCGACCCCGGTCCTATGGTTTTGAGTTGCTTCACCACTCCTGCAGACCGCCACCACCGTCTGCCAACCTTGCTGTCAGTGCCTGGGCCACAAAACCGAGACACCCAAGTGCTCACTCCTCTCACTTCAAACTTCAAACTCTCTCTGTCACTTTTCCCGCCTCCAGGCCTGTGAACTCCTCGGTGGGTGGGGCCAACCGCTTGGCTCCGCCCCACCTGGTGTGGACATCAGACCCTGGAGGGAGGCAACAAGGGTTTTGTGTTTGGCTGGTGTCCCTGTCTAAAGGGGGTGGGGGTGTTTGTGTATTATTTGTGATGACCTGGCTAGTCCAGGGCGCCACACTGTCTCCACAACTTTCCACCATCCTTCAAGTGGCCCAAACAGTTAGCAAATGAATACACCAGCATGACCAACAGAACAGAAATTAAAGAGCTGCTTGTTAACTTTCACACAAAATCCTATACATGAAACCAGCAAGGGGTCAACCTGGCAGTAAACGACTTTAATAACATCCTACATACCATGGCAGAGCTAGCAGGCCTCAGAAGGATCAACTCCAAGAGACCTACAAATAAACAAGGCCAAAAATGGTTTTACAAAAAATGCAAGGCACTGCGCAACTCCCTAAGGGTAGCCTCAAATCAAAAACACAGAGACTTCGACTACAAGGAGCTAAGAGCGGTCCATGACACCCTACAGAGGCAATACAAGCGAACCCTCAAGGAGAAAAAACAGAAGCACATCTCCCACAAACTGCAGCAGCTCGAAGACTCCCTCCAGCACAACTCATTCTGGGGGACATGGAGCCATATCGGTATAAATCCCAAGCAAAGCACCCTCCACATTCAAAATGGCAACATCTGCACAGCTACTTCAAGGGACTCTACAAGAATATCCCAGAAGAAGACCTAACCCTAAAACAGGAGCATCTAACATCTAAACTGAGGGACATGGAGGAGACAATCAAGGACTTTCAAAATCCTCTGGACATACCAATCAGTGTGCTGGAAATAAAAGACAGAATCAAACTGCTAAAATGTAAGAAGTCCGGGGGCAGTGATGACATCCTGCATGAGATGATCAAATGCAGTTCCCCAGACATTCATGCAGCACTGGCAAAACTATTCACCCATGTCCTGAGTGCCGGCTACTTCCCTCAAAGCTGGAATCAAGGTCTCATAACGCCTCTCTACAAGAATGGAGACCAATATGATCCAGCAAACTACAGAGGGACCTGTGTCAACAGTATTCTAGGAAAACTGTTTAACAGCTTCATTAATAAAGGGATTATCGCCTTCCTCACCCAGGGTGACATCGTCAGCAGAAGCCAAGCTGGGTTCATGCCAAACCACCGCAACACCGATCACATCTACACCCTGCACATCAAGACCCACGTCTACAGCAAAAAACAGGGGAAAATATTTGAATGTTTCATGGACTTCAAAAAGGCATTTGACCCAGTGTTGCACCCTGGCCTGTTCCTGAACCTTCTGGAGAACGGAATAGGTGGCAGAACCTATGACGTGATCAAGAGCTCATACACTGAGAATCTGTGCAGCGTGAAGGTGAACGGGAAGAGAACGGCTTTCTTCCGACAGTGCTGTGGAGTCAGACTGGGCTACAGCCTGAGCCCAACTCTATTCAATATTTATATAAATGGACTAGCAGCAGCTCTAGAGTCCTCCCCCACTCCAGGCCTCAGTCTGTGTGACCAAGAGGTGAAGTTCCTGCTGACTTGTGACGCCCTGGCCTATCAGGTCGTCACAAGGGTGCCGTGCAATCTGCCCTTCTGCATGGTACCCGCTCATCCTTGGTTACGGGTCCTGTCCCTTTGGTGTTGCTAAGAACAGGTATACACAAATCCTGAGGAACACTCTGCACCACACCCACCAGACACCCATTGGGCAGCCTGAGGGGAATAGGGCCGCCCAGATGGAGGGATGGTAGAAGGAGGGCCAGAAGTGTCAGTAGTAGTCAGAGAGTGTCAGTGAGCAGTGACAGGAAGAGGTCACGCTGCGGAGCTGGGCTCCTGTACCCGTCCCAGGTGCCAGACGTTGGCCTGGCTTGGAAGGAGCTTAACCCCGGTCGCAGGGGGTAGTGGCAAGGGGCACGGTACTGCCACGGAGGGCAGTTCGGAGGCCTTGTGCTACAAACGGGCAGGGGCCAGGGCACGACGGGGTATGCGGACCCTAGGCTGGGAAGTAGCTTTATGCAGCGAAGTAATTCACCCGACGAGGACAGAATCTTCATGAACCGCTCTCCACCCACTCCAAAATCGGGGTACTAGCGCAACGAGAGGGATAGGACTTCCCAAAACTGTCCAGAAAATCCCAAGCATGAACCCTGAGAGCAAGCTCACTCTGCTAGCCACACAGGTGAGCAGGACCCGAGTAGTTTTAGGCAAAAGGGATCCACCAAGTGTAAACACAGTGCCAAGGAATAAGGCTTCAGACCAACCAGCAATGACAAAAGGGCACGGACCCAGCGTGTTCGGACTAAAACTGTAGGGCGTTCAAGACTTTGGTTTACCTGGTGTCAGCGTCAGCATCTCTGGACTGTGTGAGTTCGTTGTGCCCCTTTGCTTCCAACGGGTCCCCAGCCTACCATCACCAAGCCCCGGGACACCTTCCCCTGCCCACGGAGGGGTTAAAATCACCAGCTGCCATCCCATCAATCCCGGGCGCTCTCCCTCTCTCCTAAACGCAGCAGCAGTGGTATAATATTTAACCACCACCTGTGGGTGGCGTCACGAACACTATCCAATCCACCCTTTCTTCCCCCTTTCCATTTTCGAGAGGCCGCGCGACCCCGCCTTGGGTCCAGAGACCCCTCGAGCTACTGTGGATCCGGATCCGATGACCTCCTGCTACTCTCCCCAACCGAAAGAGGCCTCCAAGATAGCCTGGCACTACTGGAAACAGTCAGCACCACATGGGCGCTTCCCATCAACCAAAAGAAGACCAAACTCATGGTGTTTCAGAAGAGGAACGAGAATAAAATACCCACTCCCTCCTTCACATTAAATGGCTCCACGCTGGAGAAGACCAGCAACTATACCTACCTCGGTCTGGAGCTAAGCAATAATGAGAGCCTCAAGCAAGCAGCAGAAGCCCTGAAAGGAAAAGCGTGCAGAACCTTCTACGCCATCAGAAGACAATTGTACCACCTCAAACCACCTGTGAGAGTCTGGCTCAAGATATTCGACAGCGTCATCACACCTATACTGCTGTATGGCATCGACGTATGGGGCCCAGTGTCCTACCCAGACCACACAAAGTGGGATTCCAGCCCAACCAAAGTCATCCACACGGAGTTCTGTAAATATCTCCTCCAAGTCCATCGCAGCACCTCAAACATAGCCTGTCGTGCAGAGCTGGTCCGATTCCCCATATGGCTCAGTATACATAAGAGGGCGCTATCACACCAGGCGCACATACAGAACAGCAACCCCAGCTCCTATAATCATAAAGCACTACTGAGCCAGAGCCCAGAGCAAGCCAGGAACCCTGGCAGCTAGTACAGTCAAAGTCAGCAACACACCCTGACAAAAGCCCAAATAAAAGAGATCTCAGAGAGCTGCAAGATGCAATACATAGAGGATTAGAAGAGTGAATTAGAGAACTCCCAGAAACTCCCCATCTACCGGTCACTGCGGACGGACTACAATCTGGCCCCATATCTGGAAAGGTTACGCCACCCCAAAGACAGGCAGACCCTGAGTCTATACAGACTGAGTGCCCACAGCCTAGAGGTGGAAACAGGGCAGCACCGACAGACATGCAAGCCGCGAGAGAACAGACTGTGCCAGCACTGGGCCAGGGGGCTCTGGAGGATGAGGCACATTTCCTGCTGCACTGTAACAAATACTCAGAAGTGAGGGCCTCCCACTTCCAGAAACGTACCACTCAAACTCCGGACTTTCCATCCATGGACGAGGAGATGAAACTCAGCATCATACAGGGGGAAGAGGAATCAATGGTGGAGATCGACGCCCAATATTTCACCACATCTCATAATCTGAGGGGAACATAAAGCCCCTAAAAGAACTTTCAGAGCCCAAATTGTGCCCCAACTCACCATAACCCTGATCCCCTCCCACCACACTTACTGTATATCTCTTGCTTTGGCAACACTAATTCTATTTTGGTCCTGCCAATAAAGCATATTTGAATTTGAATTTGATTGAAAGAGAGGACCCTGATGACTATAAGGGGTTACACTCTACAGAAGAGAAATAATTCCTCTGATCATAAGAGCTTACACTCTACAGGATAGAGAAACAGAGGCTCCTGTTGTCCATAAAAGTTTACACTCTACAAGAAAGAGAGAGAGAGAGAGAGAGGACTATGTTGACCATATGAGAGAGAAAATGACATTGCCATACAAACTGTGCTCGACTGGGAATCACTGATCTGTGATGGCCCAGGTACTGACCACCACTGTACAAGGTGTGATAAGCCATAAAATATCAGATCTGTAAGGGCGTTATGGGGAGGAAAATGTGGTAATAGATATAATGCCATTAGATTGTTCTCTAATGCTTCAGAAGGGTGGGGAATTGAGTTGGGCAATTTTTCTTTTATTGGAAACCATGAAATTAATCTCAAAATGTTCAAATTTGCTTGAAACCACAAATGATCGATCTGCTCTTTTTTTGCAAGACACTCATGTACTGTATCATGAAGACTGCCTAGTCCTTAAAATCACCACTTGAATCATCTCTATGGCTAGATCCATCGGTTATATAAAGGATGATATAGCGGTTAGGGCAGGGTTCAATTTCCCATAAGGCCAAACTATACCATAGCCTAGAGGCATCAGTAAGGAGGGCGTATATTCAGAAAAAAAAACAACCAAATATTTACAAAGTTTTCAGTATTATTGTGAAAGGGCCATATAGAATGCTTTTTTTTAGGTTAAGATCCATTTACATTTACTATGAACAAATATGAACAAAAACTTCATGTGAATTGTTTAGGAATTGCAACAATTTTTTCTACAAAGACTTCTAATTTCAGAGGCTCAGAATTATATTTACTTATTTACTTTACCATAAATAAAAAGTTCCTTTTTAATACTTTGAGGAGAATCCTTTACAGGCAATGACTGCCTGAAATCTGGGAATCACGGACTTCACCAAATGCTGGATTTTCTCCTTTGTTGCTTTGCCAGCCTTTACTACAGCTGACTTCAGTTATTGCTTGTTTGTGGGCCTTTCTGCCCTAAGTTTTGTCTTAAGCATGTGAAATGTAGCTCGATGGGGTGGAGATCTAGTGATTTACTTGGCCATTGCAGAGTATTCCCCTTCTTTGTATTCTAGATTGTTTTCTCAGTATCTCTTGGGACTTTGTTTCATTTTCCATCTGTACTGTGAAGCGCAGTTCAATGAGGCCAAAGCCGTGCTGCACTTGGTTGAATCTGAGCAGAAAGTATAGACCTGTACATTTCAGAATTCATTCGGCTGCTTCTGCCTTCAGTCACATCATCAATAAACACCAGTGACTCAGTGCCATTGGAAGCCATGCATCTATCACACTGCCTTCACCATGTTTTACAGAGGATTGAGTGTGCTTGGATTATTGCATGTCTTCTCCATACTTTCTTCTTCCCATCATTCTGGTACAGGTTAATATGTCCAAAGAAAACTTTTACAGAACTGTGCTGGCTTTTATAAATTTTTTGGGGCAAAGTCTTCTGGTCTTTCTATTTTTAATGCTCACTAATGGTTTGCACCTTTTGGTGGACCCTCGGTATTTGCTTTTGTGAAGTCTTCTCTTTATGGCAGACTTAAATACTGAAACACCTACTGTGTTTCACTGAAAATAAGATGCTGTCTATTATTATTTTTTTCTGCAAAAAATGCGCTAGGGCTTATTTTTGGGGTAATGCCCATTCTCGGGGGAAACACGGGTGGGGGTCAGTTTAAAACTCCAAAACAGCAGACCCCTCTTCCCAAACCAATCATACTTACCAGACCCCGGACATCTAAGTCACTCCCAGGTCCTCCTGTGATCTTCGGCAGGCACTCCCAGCAGGTATGCTTCATGGGGTTACCCCTGACCAACACTCACATATATCAGATCGGACACACATACTCTTACATACACATACTTCAGATCGCATGCACAATCACATATCAGATCACACACACACACTCATACATACAATCACACATCAGATCGCGAGCACACTCTCACCACATCTGGCAATACCAATTGGTTTCTGGCCAGCAAGGCAACCTGGGACCCAGTGCAATAGAGCGCGAGGACCAGCCTCGTTCATCTGTACAAACAATTATACGCAAGTATAATCAAAATTGGAATGTACAAGCATTATCGAGTATTTTCTACTTCAATTCAGACTAACTAGACTGTGTGCAGACTTATTAGGCAAATGAGTATTTTCATCACATGATAATTTTTATACATGTTGTCTTACTCAAATCTGTATAGGCTTGAGAGCCAACTATCAATTAAGTAAATCAGGTGACGTGTATCTCTGCAATGAGGATGCGTGTGGTGTAATGACATCAACACCATATATAAGGGGTACATACTTATTAAGCAACTTCCTATCCTTTGGCAAAATGGGTCAGAAGAGAGATTTGACGGGCTATGAAAAGTCCAAAATTGTGAGATGTCTTGCAAAGGGATGCAGCAGTTTTGACATTGCCAAACTTTTAAAGCGTGATCACCGAACAATCAAGCGTTTCATAGCAAGTAGCCAACAGGGTCGCAAGAGGCGTGTTGGGCAAAAAAAGGCGCAAAATAACTGCCCATGAATTGAGGAAAATCAAGCGTGATGCTGCCAAGATCCTATTTGCCACCAGTTTGGCCATATCTCAGAGCTGCAACGTTACTGGAGTATCAAAAAGCACAAAGTGTGCCATTCTGAAATGCGATGTTGGGTGCAGTTAGTTTTAGTGGCCTCCCGAGAGTGAGTGAAGCACCAGGGCCCTGTGTAAGTGTGTTGAGCCGCAGGTCGCAGAATGACTCAGGCACAGTCCAAACGAGCATGCGCTGTAGCCCAAAATTAATACTTTGCCTCAGGAATGACACAGTCAGGCAGAGCATGCTCAGTTGGCGAAACACTGGAGTTAGGCTGCGGCTGGGGTAAATCGGCACACAGGAAGGAGCAACTGCGGAAACACTTCGTTCAATTGTGAGGGGAGTCATTGTGGAGTTTGGTGAGGAGTACCGTAATGCCAGTGAGCAGCATGCTGTGCCACAGATCAACATTCTTCCGGTGCTGTCTATACTGTTAACCATGATAGGAGCGTAAAGTCTGTATTTATGGCAACTGGACAACACATTACCCGGGTACGGTAGGCTGTGCCCAGACAGTAATGCGTGCACGCAACACTTTGTTTTATTATGAAAACACATATCTGTTCTGGGTAGGACGACTATATAGACAATCACACTTGCTGCCTCTGCACTGTCAAATTGTCACGTACAGTTTAAATCATAGAGGGACAGCGACACATGTTTGCATTGAATGTTGCTTTACAAGATTTGCATGACTGTGTTGCAGAGCTGTGTGGTTTGTACTCACACTGCTATCATCTGCCTTATCTGTGAGGCTTCAGCTAACAAGGGTATTCAGGGTGGGTGATGTGTTTTGTCTATGTTTAGGTAGATAACTGGGAAGCTCTTGTGATGCGCCACTAGTAAGTTGTCTTCGCGCGCACACACATACACACACACACACACACAAACATAATTACTGCTGCTACGCAGAGGGCTTACCGAGCAGTAGGCAACTGAATAGATTGTTCTATTATTTCAATTTAATGCAAGGTTCTTATTGTTTGTTTTCAGAAAGTGAAACAATCATTTATGAACCCAACTACATACAGTGCTTTTCATGTTGCGTAGTTTTGCTGCATACTGGGGATCACACCAAATACAAGACTTAAAATGAAGCATAAGTCGCAATGAGAATTTCACTGTGCTACAATGCGGCCTAGTGGGGCTGTGCAACCACCGCCTGCCCCATCACGTGCATCTGCATGCTCTTCCTCCTCTGTGACTGTGGGGACAGCAGTCACACATGCTTTCTCACACTGAACTTCCACCCCATTACCCGTAAGCGGGAGTGTGATTGGCAGGTCGCCACTTGTTTTGTAAGTGCAAACAAATGTTATTGTTGAGCTGTCAGACATCGAAAGAACCACCATTGGATGAAGGAAACATTATATCCACGCCTGCACCTTCGTCACAGATTGTCTGGACTACCTGTAGTTAATAATTACGTTCCACAAATGGAAAGGAGTGAAGAATGCACAGGTGTTGCACCTTGCTTGGCAGCAAAGGAACAATAACTTAGTATTCCAGACAATTTTATGATGGTAGAAAAAGAGTCAGCTCTTTGGGCAAATAAAATAGCATGGCAAAAGTGGGCAGGTGAGTACAGTGGCCATGTTCTGTGGGTACAAGGACAGTAAAGGAAGCCTCACTTTTTATTCCTCCTAATGATGAAATGCTGTAAATAGCTTGGCACCTGTGGGGCACAAATGGAGTACAACAGCCACTTTTTGTATGCCACTAAGTTGCAGCATTTTTTGCTATTATTATAGCTTTTGAAAACAGAGCAGGAGGGTGTAATGCAGAGGTGCTGTAAATAGCTTTGCACCAGTGGGGCACTAATGGAAGTCCAATAGCCACTTTTAGGATGCCACTAAGTTTACTCAGTGTTTGCTAGTATAATGGCTTAGTAACAATGAGTTTGAGTGTGCAATGCAGAGGTGATGCACATAGATTTGCACAAGTGGGACACTAATGGAAGTCCAACAGCCACTTTTAGGATGCCACTAAAATTACTCAGTGTTTGCTAGTATAATGGCTTTGTAACAATGAGTTTGAGTGTGCAATGCAGAGGTGCTGCACATAGATTTGCACCAGTGGGACACTAATGGAAGTCCAACAGCCACTTTTAGGATGCCACTAAGTTTACTCAGTGTTTGCTAGTATAATGGCTTAGTAACAATGAGTTTGAGTGTGCAATGCAGAGGTGCTGCACATAGATTTGCACCAGTGGGACACTAATGGAAGTCCAACAGCCACTTTTAGGATGCCACTAAGTTTACTAAGTGTTTGCTAGTATAATGGCTTAGTAACAATGAGTTTGAGTGTGCAATGCAGAGTGCTGCACATAGATTTGCACCAGTGGGACACTAATGGAAGTCCAACAGCCACTTTTAGGATGCCACTAAGTTTACTCAGTGTTTGCTAGTATAATGGCTTAGTAACAATGAGTTTGAGTGTGCAATGCAGAGGTGCTGCACATAGATTTGCACCAGTGGGACACTAATGGAAGTCCAACAGCCACTTTTAGGATGCCACTAAGTTTACTCAGTGTTTGCTAGTATAATGGCTTAGTAACAATGAGTTTGAGTGTGCAATTCAGAGGTGATGCACATAGATTTGCACCAGTGGGACACTAATGGAAGTCCAACAGCCACTTTTAGGATGCCACTAAGTTTACTCAGTGTTTGCTAGTATAATGGCTTAGTAACAATGAGTTTGAGTGTGCAATTCAGAGGTGCTGCACATAGATTTGCACCAGTGGGACACTAATGGAAGTCCAACAGCCACTTTTAGGATGCCACTAAGTTTACTCAGTGTTTGCTAGTATAATGGCTTAGTAACAATGAGTTTGAGTGTGCAATGCAGAGGTGCTGCACATAGATTTGCACCAGTGGGACACTAATGGAAGTCCAACAGCCACTTTTAGGATGCCACTAAGTTTACTAAGTGTTTGCTAGTATAATGGCTTAGTAACAATGAGTTTGAGTGTGCAATGCAGAGTGCTGCACATAGATTTGCACCAGTGGGACACTAATGGAAGTCCAACAGCCACTTTTAGGATGCCACTAAGTTTACTCAGTGTTTGCTAGTATAATGGCTTAGTAACAATGAGTTTGAGTGTGCAATGCAGAGGTGCTGCACATAGATTTGCACCAGTGGGACACTAATGGAAGTCCAACAGCCACTTTTAGGATGCCACTAAGTTTACTCAGTGTTTGCTAGTATAATGGCTTAGTAACAATGAGTTTGAGTGTGCAATTCAGAGGTGATGCACATAGATTTGCACCAGTGGGACACTAATGGAAGTCCAACAGCCACTTTTAGGATGCCACTAAGTTTACTCAGTGTTTGCTAGTATAAAGGCTTAGTAACAATGAGCTTGAGTGTGCAAAGGGCAGGAGGGTACAGTGGCAGGGTTATTGGTCTGGGTAGAGGAAAGGAAGCCTCCCTTTCTATCCCTCCTAATGGGGAAATGCAGCGAGGAAATCCCTGACCTTAGCTACACAGACATTGTCATCTTGTGTAGCTGTTAAAATCTGTTTTCACGGACCTGACTGTCACCTATGGCTCTGACCCTGCCGGTATTAGCCCTTAAAAGGACTAATAGAAACTTCTATCCCTATTCTGTATAGCGCTGTGTATAGAGCGTACACAGCAGTATCGGAGACAGGAGCTACGCCAGCGGTGACTGACAACCAGACGCAGAAGTCAGATAATGGCGTGCTGGAGGAAAATGTCCATTTTTATAATGCAGGGACATGTGACATGGACATCCTATCACACAGGCCGTTGCTTCTCTGGCTAAAAGTCCACTTAGCTGTGTGTGTGTCTGGGATTGGCTGACATGCTGGCCCGCCCCACTACACGCGCGCGCTTAGGGAAGGAAGACAAGGAAAAAAAAAAAAAATGGCGATCGCCATTATCCAAACAGCAGTGATCTGAATGCGCTGTTCCCGCACACTATACACTGAAATTTCAGAATAGTGTGAGTCACAGAGTGACTCGAACGTATCTAGAACTATCGAGCTTTAGCAAAAAGCTCGAGTTCTAGTTCGATCTAGAACAGCCCCCAAAATCACTCGAGCCGCGAACTGGAGAACCGCGAACCGCGCTCAACTCTAGTCATTACACCACACCCCTCCTCATTACAGAGATGCACATCACCTGATTTACTTAATTGGTAGTTGGCTTTCAAGCCTATACAGCTTGGAGTAGGACAACATATATAAAAATTATCATGTGATCAAAATACTCATTTGCCTAATAATTCTGCACGCTGTGTAGACATTTATGCTTTGATATCTTTACCTGTGTAGATTGGATGGGTTGTTACCAACATCTGGCGGGAAATTCATGTCTATTTCACTTTTAGAAATCTTCTTAGAAAATTGGTCATGTGTTCAATACTTATTTCATCTACTTATTCATCCTTTCTTATAATTTCTCGCCATTCTTCCACAGGTTAAGTTGATAAAAATTCTACAATTAGAAGTACATGTCATTTTTATCTGGATCATGAATGGATGAGAAACAGCATGATCCTTTTTTTCCTTTGTCCTGATGAAGAAGGCGGACATGCCTTTGAAACGCGTAGACTTGGCCTAAATAAAGAAAATATAGCAAAGAATTCATCACATCGTTTGGCTTCATGGTTTTAGCGCAGTGTTAAACCCGACTTTCTCATCCATTCATGATTCCCTGTTGCATCATCGGGGCTGCTGCTTGACCATTTTCTGCATACATAGGAGTTGTGCCTGTCACAACTTCCATAGGTGAGCACCTGTTTTCATTTTCTAAGCCTGCATTGTTTGCCAGATAAGACCCTATGTGCGCTTTTTTCTCCACAGCATTTTGATTTTTATCTGGATGTGATATTCATCCTATAAATAATTCCTTGAGATAAGAGTAGGGCATTTCTTACAGAATAGTAAATACAAGAATGTGATCAATGAGAGAAGAGGAAAGAAAAAATCTTTCAAGCAAAAGTATTATAGTTGGAGAAAATAAGGCAGGAGATAAATTAAAGAAATTAGATTTTCTAAGTTTTTTCTTTCCAGTTAATTAGATTTGTATTGAAAAAGCAGCGTGAGTGGATTTGATAGTAAGTGTATGGTGAGACTTGACATAATTCTTGATGCACTGTCACATTCAGCTACGATATTCTGCAGTGATTGAATGATCATGGAGCGTTATAGCATTGCATCCTAATTAGGTAAAAGTGTCAATTAGGCACACACTGACTTAATTTCAGAAAATGTAATGTCTTCAGGTATAATTAAGGTCAATCTGTTTAGGTCTCGTCTTAAGTGACAAGGTCTGTAGAGTACAGAACATTCTTGATGATAGTATTTCCGGCCTGTCATATTCAATACAGTATGTAAAAGAATGTTTAAGAACACATTTTTCTCCTTTAAAGAAAAACGTATTTTCCTATATGTTAATACCTTTTTTTCTACCTAGAACATATGTTTAAGTACTTTAATTTTGCTCTTGTATTAACCTGTTCAAGACCTGGCCATTTACCCAATTTTTTGACCAGCCACATTTTCAGGTTGTTTCATACGTTGGGTTTAAACAGCGGTAAAAAAAATTCTCATTCGGAAATTCAAGTACTTTTTGAGTCTTTTTTGTGATACATTAGGCTTCACTTTAAATTATTATTATTTATTAATTTTTAAAGCACTATTGTGCCCATTGTGACACTATTGTGTCCATTGTTCTCTACATGTGAAGGGGTTACATACAAAACACAAATATAAATTATTATGGATAAACTAACAATGACAGACTTGTACAGAAAGGAGAAAGGCTCTGCACTTGTGGGTTTACATTCTACAGGATAATGGGAAACGAGACAGTTAGGGGTTAATGTCACTGTCATTGGGAAGAAAATGATATAATTGTAGGGCAAATGTATGACAGCAGCAGTAAAGTAACATTTCTACACAAGGGGCATAACCTTTAGGGTTTTGATTACAAGGACTCGGAACCAAGGGGGTTTCCATAAGAAAATCGAGGGTGACATTTACGACTCCTTGGCTTGGGATACTGAGCTTCGAAGCCTGAACAGATGGTCCCTTGTGGCTAGGCTTGACATTTTCTATTCACTTCAGAAAGGAGGGAGTTTGGAAGGAACAGACCATTTAATATGCAAGGTATGCACCCCTAAACTAGCACACGCTCCTGCCACAGACCTGAGATTAGAATATTAACATCTAGGCGATTCTAGAACATGGGCTTAGGAACAAATATATAAAAATATGGGTAGTAGAAAAGAAAGTTGCTCACATATGGGGGCCTGCCTATGCTGGAGTTTGTTCCATATTTCATTTTCTCCTCCCCCCAAGGAAACAGAAGGCAATTTAGACTGGAAAGTTTAGGTATTTCTGTTATTTCTCCCTTTTAAGCGGGCTTTACACGCTACGATATATCAAACGATATGTCGTTGGGGTCATGTCGTAAGTGACGCACATCCGGCCTTGTTTGACATATCGTAGCGTGTGACAGCTACGAGCGAGTGTGAACGAGCAAAAATATTCACCTTATCATTGCTCGTTGACACGTCGCTCATTTTCTAAAAAATCGAACTTCCGGTTGTTCATTGTTCCCGAGGCAGCACACATCACTCCGTGTGACACCCCGGGAATGATGAATACAGCTTACCTGCGGCCGCCGGCAATGCGGAAGGAAGGAGGTGGGCGAGGTGTTACGTCCCGCTCATCTCCGTGCTCCGCTTCTTTTGGGCGGCCGCTGTGTGACGTCGCTGAGACGCCAAACATCCCTCCCCCTTCAGGAAGTGGATGTTCGCCGCCCACAGCGAGGTCGTTTGGAAGGTAAGTACGTGTGATGGGGGGTTACGACTTTGTGCGACATGGGCAAGAAATTGCCCGTGCCTCACAAACGATGGGGGCGGGTGCGATCGCAAATGCGATCGCACGACATATTGATATGTGTAAAGCAGGCTTTACTTTATAACTGTTTTGCATATTTGTGTGTCATTTTTATCTTTTATACCTTTTTGATGTAAGCACTGTATTATTTTATAGTAAGGCTTAAAACTTTAATAAGTTTGATCCTTGTGTGTTCTAAAGAATTCATAGTGTTAAAGCGAGTGTGTGACCCTTTTGATTGTCAGTCAGTAGTATATTTCAGGGACTCAACACCCCGTGTGTTTGATGAGTGGTGGCAGTGTGTTGTGTAGCTGGGGTGTGTGGACTGTATCGGGGTGTGATCTATGCTCACTTCATAGGCTATAACAGAGGTTGAGTGCTGGACTGAGTGAGAGGAGATACCCTAACACTTGCAATCACACCCCACATCATGTACTGAGAAGTATGTATGTAACAGTTCTCTTTTTTTTTTACTGCTGATATAGGGCGATAACAGTAAGAAAATATGGGAATTAAGTGTCTGTTTTTCCCATATTTTTTTTATAACCACTACATTTAAAAATTTGTTACGCATTCTGCAATAATTATTTTTACATATGGTCCATGAAAACACTTTACATGTGAATAGCACCCTAGGTTATAATTGATGCATGTTGTATACGTGAAAAAAAAAACCCCAGATACGGTATGTACATGCAACATGGACATGTGAAAGAGGCTTTATATAAATTCCCAAGTAGTTCAAACCAATCAATTTAACTAATATATATTTGAAAGCCCCAAATAAAACTTCATAAATGTTAAACAATATCTCAGTATTTTGCAACAACCTAATTATTTATCCTAGTCTGAGCAAGGGTTGGTGTGTTTTACTGAGGTCAAATCCAAGGCTGGACTCAAGTACAGTGGCATGCAAAAGTTTGGGCATCCCTAGTCAAAGAGTTAACAGTTTTGAACAGTTAAAGGGAACCTGTCAGCAGAAATTTTACAATAAACCTAAAAGATCCCCCTCTGCAGCTCCTGGGCTGCATTCTAGCAGGGTTCCTGTTGTTATTGTGCCCCCTTTGAGACCAAAATAAATACTTTATAAAGTCTTACCTTTTTGTATGCTAATCTTTTTTTATGTACACAGGGGCGGGCTCTCTTGCATCCGTTAGTCGTCCTCCTGCTGCTTTACGCCGTCACCCATCGCTCATTTCCATAACTGAGGACACTGCCCAGTGCTCCAGAGGTCCCCGCACATGGACAGTGCCACTCTCGCGTGAGTGAGCACTGTGCAGCATGACCGCTGGTGACGTGATTTCGCAGGTGTGAGATTATGGGCGGCGCTGTGATTGTCATCAGTAAGTACCCGCCCATAATCTCGTGCCCACGCTTTTCACTCTGCCTCCACCGTTATGCTGCTCCACTCTTCCCATCTATTTCCTGCTCCAGGGAAAGATCGGTAAGAGGTGACGTGGGTTCATCTGGCCAGTGCTTGCGCAGAACGGTGGAGGCAGAGGGGAAAGCGCGAGCACAAGATTATGGGAGGGTACTTGCTGATGACAATCACAGCGCCGCCCATAATCTCACGCCTGCGCAATCACGTCACCAGCGGTCACACTGCACAGTGCTCAGTCCCGCGAGGGTGGCACAGCGCATGCACGAGACCTCGGGAGCACTGGGCGGTGTCCTCAGTTATGGAAATGAGCAATGGGGGATGGCGTAAAGCAGCAGGAGGGCGACTAACGGATGCAAGAGAGCCCGCCCCTGTGTACATAAAAAAAGATTTGCATACAAAAAGGTAAGATTTTATAAAGTCTTTACTGTGGTCTCAAAGGGGGCACAATAGAAACAGGAACCTTTCCAGAATGCAGCCCAGGAGCTGCAGAGGGGGAATCTTTTAGGTTTATTGCAAAATTTCTGCTGACAGGTTCCCTTTAAGCAAGTTGAAGATGAAACTATCTCCAAAAGGCATGAAGTTAAAGATGACACATTTCCCTTGTATCTTAAACAAAAAAAATACTTTCTCCATTTACATTTTCAAATTAACAGTAAAGGACAATAGGCTGTTGCAAAAGTTTGGGCACCCTGCATGGTTAGTACCATTTTATTACTGACAGAGTTGACTCTTGATACACATAACAAAGAACAGACTAGAACTGCCAAGTTAAGTGATCCAACAGCCCAAGTGTCCCAATTTAGCTAGGATTACATGTGTGTTCCACAGCACCTAGCTTGGCAGTTCTAGTCTGTTCTTTGTTTTGCGAATCAAGTGTCAACTCGGTGAGTAACAAAATGGCACCCCCTTTGGCAAGTATCACAGATTGTAAATGCTTTTTGAGGTATTTGCTTTTTTGTAGCCAGCGAAGAGTTTTTCCAATTATTTTTTTGAGGGATTTGCATCCATTCTTCCTTGGAAAAGCCTTCGAATTCAGTGAGATTCCGGTGTTGTCTTGCATGCACTGCTCTTTCGAGGTCTAACCACAGATTTTTAATGACGTTCAGATCAAGGAACTGTGAGCGCTATTGGAAAACCTTCATCTTGCGCCTTTTGAGGTCATCAGTTGTGGATTTTGATTTTGATGTGTGATTACGTTCATTATTCATTTGTAGAAACCATACTCTTTTCAACTTCATCTTTTCTACAGGTGGTGTTATGTTTGCATCAAGGATTTGTTGAAATTTCATTGAATCCATTCTTCCTTTCTTACCTGAAATTTTCCCCTTGCAATTGGCTGCAACACAACCCCAAAGCATGATTGATCCATCGCCATGCTTAATGGATGGCAACATTTTTTTTTCCTGAAATTCTGTGCCCTTTTTCCTAAACACATAACATTGATCATGAATTCTATTTTAACCTCATCAGTTTACAGGACTTGTTTCAAAAATGCATCAGGCTTGAATAGATATTCTTTTGCATACTTCTGTTGGTGAATTTTATGGTAAGGACGCAGGAGAGGTTTTCTTCCAATGAGTCTACCATAAAGGCCATATATGTGCAATGTACCACAGGTCCAAAGTCTGCTAAATCTTCCTGATGGTCTTTTGCAGTCAAGCAGGGGTTCTGATTTTCCTCTCTAGAAACCCTACGAGAACTTCCAGAGAACATTTTTTTGTTCTTCCAGACCTTACCTTGACCTCTATTGTTCCTATTAACTGCCATTTCTTAAATACATTTTAAACTGAGGAAAGGGAAATTTGAAAATGCTTTGCTATCTTCTTCCAGCCTACACCTGCTTTGTGGGCCTCCACCACTTTCATTTTCCAAATTAAATTATTATTATTAAATTTCCAAGTCAAAATTATGAGTGCACAATTCTCCAAGGGTGCCCAAACTATTGCATTGGTCCATTTTCCTTTTTTATAAATTTTAATTGTAAAAGATTTTCATCTTTTTTTTGCTTCGCCTAAAATACAAAGTAGATGTGTCATTTTTAACTTTAGGCCTTTTAGAGATCATTTAATCTTCAACTTGCTTAACTGTTCACAATAACAGTAATTTTGACTGGGGGTGCCCAAACTTTTGCATGTCACTGTATATTCCTATAAGAATGCATAGATAGTCTTTCTTTATTTTGCAATTTTCCATTCAAAGGCCAAGACTAGGAGACCTAAGTAACAAATAAGTCAAGGACAACAGCAAGGTTTTAAAAACACAGGGACACAGCATAGCGCAGATATTTTTATTCAGTAGCATTATAATCATGCTGTTATTTTTCAGGGCACAGTGTCGGGATGTACTCCTGGAGGCCAGAGAAGAGGGAAATCTGCAGGGAAAAGCTGTTCATGTGACTAGTCAACATGACATCTCCTCAAGATGAAGAAAAGAAAGATAACCACTCCAATTAGAGAAGATGACATCTATAAGATACCTGGATGTATATATTTATTTGTGATACTGCCTGTGTCTCATTAGAATTGTGGTTCCTGTATGGGCCGCAGTCTGAAGATGGCTGGTAACAATAATTCCTAGTATTTTGTTACCAATGTAAATCATAATACATTTTCTATGAAGCAGACATGACATTAAAATTGTACTAATGGTGGTTCTGGTGCTGTATTCCGTACTAATGGTGGTTCTGGTGATGTTTTTCTGTACCAAAGATGCTTTGGATTATGCTTTTCTGTACTAATGGTGTTTCTGATGATGTACTTCGGCACTGATGATTTTTTGGGTGTTGCATTCATTTACTAATTGTGACGGCAGGTGAGTATGGACTCCCTATGGCACTGACCTGGCTTACCCTAGAGTAAAATGACTAAGCAACTACCTGGTATTTAATAGATCCTCAGATGGTGAGGATAGGATGGACTGCAGGTAGTCACCAGGTACCACTCTACCACTCCACTCCCAGAGAAGTCCTGGGACCTGCTGCAGCTAATCAATGGGTAAAGAAAGGTGTATGAGGTACAGAGGGCACAGACGTAGTCAGACAGTCCGAGGTCAGGGAAGGCAGCACAGGGTCAGACCACAGAACCATTGTGAGGAACAAATAAAATAAGGATGCAAGCCAGGTCAAAGACTGGAGAGACAATGTAGACACATACCATGATGGAACACTAAAGACAGGAAGCTACCTAAATATAGGCAGCATTTGGAGGGAGGAGCTGCCTAATATATCCCCTCAGGGAAGGTGACAGGGGGAAGCTAAAGCCTGCTGGACACAGTAGGGTTAAATTCCTGTAGAATCCTGTTGTACCTACAGTTGCAGACAGCAGGAGAATGCAGAAGGGCTGGGAGTGCTGCAAAAAGTGGTTTCAATGTGTGAACCTGAGGCTGAGTGGAGCAGCACACTGAATAAATCAGCAGTGAGAGAACATGCGGGTTATTGACAAGACACCAATGGTGATTCTGGTGATGCATTCATGTACTGATCATCATTGTGCTGATTTATTTTTGTACTAATGGTGGTTATTATTATTATTTATTATTATAGCACCATCAATTCCATGGCGCTTTACATGTGAAAGGTGTAGTCATAATAGGGACAAGTACAATAATCATAAACAATACAAGGCACCGACTGGTACAGTAGGATAGAGGTCCCTGCCCGCAAGGGCTCACAGTCTACAAGGGTTAGGTGAGGATACAGTAGGTTTGAGTAGAACTGGTTGTGCGGCGCTATATCAAACTGAGGGTTACGGCAGGTTGTAGGCTTGTCGGAAGAGGTGGGTCTTCAGGTTCCTTTTGAAGCTTGTCAAGGTAGGTGAGAGTCTGATGTGTTGTGGCAGAGCATTCCAGAGTATGGGGGAGGCACGGGAGAAATCTTGGATGCGATGGTGGGAAGAGGAGATGAGAGGGGAGTAGAGAAGGAGATCTTGTGAGGATCGAAGGTTACGTGCAGATAAGTACCGGGAGACTAGGTCACAGATGTAGGGAGGAGACAGGTTGTGGATAGCTTTATATTTCATGGTTAGTGTTTTGAACTGGAGTCGTTGGGCAATGGGAAGCCAGTGAAAGGATTGGCAGAGAGGAGAGGTCGGGGAGTAGCAGGGGGACAGGTGGATCATCCAAGCAGGAAAGTTTATAATAGATTGTAGGGGTGCGAGACTATTAGAAGGGAGGCCACAGAGCAGGAGGTTGCAATAATCCAGGCGGGGTGATGTATTCATGTACTGATGGTCTATTCTGCGACCGATCCATGTGAGTGAGATATGTCTGAGGAATGTGAGTATGGATCTCTGTGCAAGCAACGGTAGATAGCTTACTCACTATCTTTTCCTCCCATGCTTGACCAGGTGCATGAGGTATATCCAGGAAGGATGATGCAATGGTTGAACTTCAACTTATATATTCACAATATTTTGGTTTGATGAGGTAGGAAGTTAGTAAGGATGAAGGGATGGATGACGGTTACAAGATGGAGGATGCAGGATAGCAGTATTAGGAGAATCCTCTCTTCAGTCCTGTTGCTTGTGCAGCTAAGATGGCACCGACCAGAAAGAAAGGATGTGAGGAAAAGATAGTAGCTGTTGCCAAGAGAGAGGCATTATGGGAAAATTACAATATAATACATGAAAAACAAATAACAAAGGCCAGCAGATGGCAGCAAAGTACAACAAACACTGTACACTATACTATCTCTATAGAACGAATGGAAAAAAAACATCAGATTAAATATATATAACCTTTTCTGAAGTGAATGACTGGCAGCACATGGTCATTCTGGTAATGTATATCTACACTGATGGTGATTCTGGTAATGCATTCATGTATTGATTGTGCTTCTGGTGATATATGTCTGTACTGTTAGTGGTTTTGGTGATGTATTTCTCTACTGATGGTGGTTGTGGTGATGTATTTCTGTACTGATGATGGTTCTTGTGTTGTAGTTCCATACTGATAGGGGTTGTGATGCTTTATTTCTGTACTGTTGATGGTTCTGGTTGTGTATTTCTGTACTGATGGTGGTTCTGGGGATATAGCTATGTACTGATGGTACTTCTCGTGATGTATTTCTGTACTGTTGGTAGTTCTGGTGCTATATTTCTGAACTGTTCGTGGTTCTGGTGGTGCATTTCTGTACTGATGGTGGTTCTGGTACTGTATTTCTGAACTGAATGGTTGTTCTGGAGATGTGTTTCTTTTCTAATGGGAGTTCTAGTGATACAGTTCTGGACTGTTGCTGGTTCTGTTGACATATTGGTGTTACTAATGGTTCTGATCCTGTAGAAATGGAACAATTCATAACTTGAGAAACTACATGATACATGGCCATGTTAATAAAGTATTGTCCCATCTGAAAGTGAAAGCACCACTCCAGCATTTTTTTTCACCTCTGAAGTGGTGCTTTTAATTTAACAACCCTGACCCTATTCATATACTTACCAGCTGCTATTTTCATTTCTATCACTTATGCTCCTGTTAATTTCCGGCAGTTTGGGACTTGTTAGCTCACTTCAGTGTTCCATGGAATGAGCTGGAGGTCACTCTTCAATCTAAGTCTATGAGAGCATTATTTTGGCTCTCATAGACTTACATTCTGAACTTGTGATGTAACTTCCAACTTTCGGCCAGTCAGAAGTTGCGGTCACAAGATGGTATCACAGGACTGGAGCAGTGTTGGTAAAAGGTGAAAATGCCAGAGAGTGAGAATATTACTAGGGTCAGGGACCTTAAATTAAAAGCACCATTCCATGAATGAAACTTTTGAATTCTGACAACCCATGCATTGTATTCTGCCAGGATTCTCTGGTGCCGGCAGTGAGAACAGGAGGCCATTTAATGACAAGTATGCGATTTACATACAAGTGTTCATGTGTTGATTAGACGTGTGCTGCTTTGCTCAATTCATGCAAGGCTGCACATATTTAGTTGGAGTGGGGACTGAAGTATGGAAAAGGTATACTTTCAGTCACATGATCGTCATCTCTTGCCATCCATGTGGGACAATCTTGTCAATGTGCAGTGCACACTGTGAGGATTCAGAATTCTGCACTCACACTGAGTGATTGCAGACTTTTAGCTCAAAGCTGGGAAAACTCCTGTAATTAGAAAACTAAGCACTGTAGCATGCCCCTTCTTAACCTTTGTCAGGCTGCATAATTTTGCCAAAATTTCTCGCCCCTTTATCTCGGAAGGGGGTGGAGATATTTTATTGAAATTTGGCCAATATATTCTGAACCAAAACTGCTGAGATGTCACGAAATTTCAGCCCTCTACGGCTTTTTGAAAAAAAATTATTGAAATTTAAAAAAGGAATAGTTACAATTGTACCTATTCAGCCGGACGAAGGTTAATAGCCTGTAATATACTTACTGTCAGGATTAAAATACTTGGAGAAGGAGGGGTTAAATCCATGCTAGTGTATGAAGTAGGGTTACTTCATATGCCAGCGTGACTTAACCCCTTCTTCTCCAAGTATGTGATTTGTACATCATGGGGCTGCAGCAGCCATTTTACATGATTCTAAGGTGGTTGTGACTGTTTAAAATCCCTACAAGATAAGCCTGATTCATACTGTTCATTTCTACATACCTGGGTAAGACTTTATTGCGCTTTCTGTCTATTCCAGTTTTCAATCTTGAATTATTGTCAGGATTCGGCTGTACGTACCAGTCCTACCCATCATCACATTGTGGCATGGCACAGGGCGGTAGTTGCAGGTGAGAAGCTGTTTTCTCGTGTCCCAGCATGCCACAAGAAAGATGGGGTAGTCCTGGCTGATTGTGTGGACTTATGTTATAAGAGTGATTTGCCCATGCAGGCGGCATGCTGCTCATGGCTTTGGGCAGCCAGAACCAAATGTTAACTTAGGTAGAGAAAGAGATTACCAGTCCTTAAAACAAGTCTTTTACTTAACAAACACAGTACACAAGGAATAATGGGTACACATAATCTCGGACGTTCAACATCACAATACCGTTTGTGAGAGTCATTACATCCCTTACTGTGACTCTGCTTCCAGTTCTCCTTGCCTAGGAGATGGGTTGCCACTATGGTCAAACTCTAGCCTCACGCTACTGACGCTTTCAGAACGTTCGCCCAAAACTCCCTTTTTGCCTCACTTTCTGTACTACCAGGCCCTTCACTTTCTGTAGTCATAGACTGTCTCGGGCCTTAATGCTGAGCACACTGTATGAGAAACCGATTATCCGAGTCACTAATGTGGCGCCCCTGAGGCTTCAGGCACCACAGGTTACTGCACCTGATTCTAGGTGCTGTGCTCATCCTGGATTCCTAGGTGATCAGTGTCGGTTCCACACAACACCACAAACTACACACAGCAGACTTCCCTCCCCAATGGGGACTGGGACCAGGGTCGGGTCACAAAGTGGGTCACCACAGTGGTTGGGTCTGTAGGATGCCACCGCACTTAGGAAGTCCCGATCCACTGGATCCGGGACTCAGGGTCAAGGAGGAGGAGCCACCAGAGATTGGAAGGAGCAAAAGAACCATTGGTGTCGGTTGGGTTAGAGGGTCAGGAGGGACTTCGGTGGAGAGAGGAGATCACCCAGTGATGTCGGTGGGACATAGGAGTTACGGTCGCCGGTGAGATATGGTGTCAGTTCCCCCGGGATCTTTGCAGTCGGGGTGTAGAGCCCTAGATTAGGGGACACTTCATGCTTGCCTAATAAATCTACTGGGAGAGGAGATACTATGTTTCTTCACCTACCACAGTGTCTGGTGCACAGCAGGACATAGAGCCTGGAAATTGAGACTTAGATCCAGCCCACTACAGGTGCATTCTGCCTGCGAACGGACCGGGACTTGTACACACAAGAAGGGGACCCCAAATAGCTTTAAGCCACGGGGACCCACCAACAACAGAGCGCATAGAGTAAGGGCACACCAATCATAATACCGGCACCGGGATCCGAAGAGTTCGGAATCACCTGGAGCCCATCTTAGTGGAGACTGACACCCCGTGGGCATAAAAGACAATCAGTGATTAAACAACTTGAACCGCAGCCCATGTGTTGTCTGTTTACTTGCCGTTGCCCTGTACCTCAGCGCCACCGTCACTACAACCACCATCATCCTTGCTGGGGCCTAGCTCTGCTTACGGAGAGCTGAAATATCCTAGCTTCATCACACCATCAGCCCCAGCAGTGAGAGAGACTACGCAGTGGTGGATCCCTCTCATAGCCGCACACCTCAAGTGTCGTCACGAACTTTAATTATCTCTAAATTAAAACTCCCATCATCATCCACTTTATTGAAGAAAGACACCTCCAGGCCTCGCCACCGCTGACATCCCCGGACTAGTCCGGCCCGGTTCCGAGTATCGCCTAAGGCCCTGGGGCTGGGCGTGTCACTCACTAGTTCTCCAGGTCACCACCGAGCAATGTTGGACACTTTGTGCACCTTTCCCCTCGTTTTTCATGCTATCCTTGGCTACAATCTCCTTTAGTTGTAGGAATATCAATGTTATATGGCCTTGCTAAGCACTAAGAATCACATCTGCTCCAGCTGCAAACTAATCCCTGTCTGAAATTCTAGAAGAGAGATACCTGGTTCTTTCCCTGCATGCTAACCCATCCCCTATGGGCTAGTCCAAACATTAAAGGGGTAGGTCACTAATTAACATTACTTATTATATCGGTATAACATTGGGAAACAAGGCTTCTCTCAAATACCTTGTGTTGGCAGTAGTACCTCTAAGCTGCGCTATTGCGGTCTGCTCATCCCCATCGCTTGACCCCCAGGCTCCATAATCCCTGGTGTCCGGTGTTGTCACATCAACTTCCAGTTGACCTTACACTACCGAGGCCAGCCCCGTCTCTCAGCTGGGCTGTGACAAGCAGTGAAACGCGGCCCACATCCCAGTCACTCACAGAGACTGGGTTCCACCTCAAATCAACTGGAAGGTGACGTGACATCATCGGACACCAAAGGTCACGGAGCCCAGGGGTCACGCGATGGGGATGAGCAGACCGCAATGGCGCCGCTCACAGGCATTATTGCCAACACAAGATATTTGAGAGAAGAATTGTTTCTCAACGTTATATCGATATGCCTTGGAAAACTACCTAGTGAACTACCTCTTTAACTCTGTCTGCCCCAAAAGTCTGTTGCTAGGAAGACTTGACCTTTTACCTACATTTCTATACACACATTATAATGCTCTGCATTATCACATCCTTTATAACACTGCTATGCTTTACATTATACATTATACTTACATTACATTATCAACACTGCTACTTCTTACACATTATACATTCCTATCTTACATTACTAACACTTATCTTTATCATGTATTACATTACACAGCATTGACGCAATTGGTGTCTTCAGGGGGAAACACGACCATAGATCCACCTCCTTACAACGTGATCACTCATACGTGCTTTTCATATTGATGTTCGCTAGCTTCTTTTCCGTTACTATAATTTATTATATTTATTATGGCAAGGTATTTTACAGCATCTTTTCTATGTCATATTATACAGTAGAAGTTTATCTTTAAACATATTGCTGCAAGAAATTTCACATTTTATCACGTACAGTAGCTGTAAACTTGTTGCTTTTGACCTATCCATCTGCTTTTCCATATGTAGAACCTAGGAAAATAAAAAAAATATATGCTAGAAATATCTTTAACTTTTTTTGCATATATAAAAAATGTGATACACATATGTTTAATCATGATGTGAAGCAAATATAAATATCTAACAACCAAACCATGGGAGTGATTAAAGCGCAGTAATGAGCTATAGTCCCTCTGCTAGGAGTGACGCTGGGGCCACCCTCTGATTCACACACCAGTGCTGGAAAGAAACAGAACCGGCAAGATCCATAGATTTCCTGGAAACACCGTTCAATGGTTCCATGAAGACCACACACAAAACTAAGCCTCCACTCGGGTGTGCCAGAAAATATCCCGTGGTCAGCATCATTCACACTCACTAAAAGGAGACCAGACACCATTTTTTTAATTTCTAGGTGTTATCTGCTTGGGTAATAATATTTTACACATGTACTGAGGCATAAAATATCATATGCATTTACCATATGAGTAATAGTGTGCACATCTGACCAGTGTTAGAATTTTATTAAGCATATAAAGGACAAAATTGCAAAAGCAGCCTTGGAAAATAATTGTTTTATACAGTCGGATCAGTTTCTTTAGAAATAGAACAATGCATAATGGTTGTATGTTGCTAAGATAACTCCTGCTATATCTGATATCTTGTTATTTTAGATAAAGATATAATTATTATCTAACTAGTTGTTATATAGTAAATAAATCAATATCTATATTACTTTATGACTCAAGTCTTGAACCGAATTTTTTGCTCTCATTCTAATTAAATCATTAATTATGCAATTAACTAATAATGAATCAAGGATAGCAGCACGTCACTCAACACTGTGAATATTACAGAAATGCAAAATCATTTGCCGAGTTACATATTTACAGCTCACTAACCCTCAGTATAAATTGGTGAACTAGATCTTAGGATTGTTATTTTTGCTTCTTTCTTTGAACATCTAGGTTTAGCTACCGTGTTATTCCTAAAATAAGACCTCCCCCAAAAATAAGCCCTAGCAGTGATTTTGAGCATTTTCGGAGCAAGGCTTAAATATAAGCCCTCCCCCGAAAATCAGCCATAGTCGTGGATCAATAATGAAGTGTCCATGCAGCTAAAAAAGTTAAAGATACAGCAGGACACTTCATTATAGAAAGCAGGCACCCCCAATCACACTGACCAGACGCTGAGCGGCAGGACCTGTAGCGATCGCACCCCCGCACACATCACATCACACACACAATCACTCTTCACATCACACACACAATCACCCTTCAGATCGCTCACACACACTCACCACATCCAGCGATACCGATCCTGAGAAGTAATGCCGTGGAGCGTAAGAACCTGGGACACATGACTTCCTCCCATCCCTGCGGCCGGGGTAGATTCCAGAATGTACGGGCTCCTGACAGGTATAACCCAATGGACGCACTGTGTACCGTTGGATGGATGGTGTGTGTGTGTGTGATATCTGATGTGTGTGTATGAGTGTCTGTGTTATGAGTATGTGTATGTGTCTGTCCAGCAGCAGGAGGCAGCTTGCAGCATACTTGCTGGCAGCGGCTGTCGGAGATCACAGGGAGGACTTCGGAGTCACTGCGCCATCCGGAGTCTGGTAAGTATGAGTCTCCTGGGAAGGTGGGGGGGTCTGTTTTTTTTGGGAGGTAAACTTACCCCCAACCGTGTTTCTCCAAGAATAAGACCTCCTCCAAAAATAAGCTGTAGTGCTTCTTTGGGGGCAAAAAAAGTATAGGACAGTGTCTTATATTTGGAAAAATATGGTAGGTGGATGTCAGGGTAGGTACTCCAGGAGCAGAAAGGTCTTTAGGGGGGCATCATTGGCCACTGAGGCAGGGTAATGTTTTGATGATAATAATGGGGATGCATAGTAATTTGGCTCATTTTGTATGGGGGTAAAAGACTGGGGCTGATACCCAAGAGAAGTAGCGGGAACTACATAGCCAGTTATGTATGACAGGTACAGTTTTGCAACTCTACAAAGCTATAAAAATGTTGGCAAACCAATGGGCCAGTGGAAATGTGAGTGGAGCAATACTGTGCTAATATAACAAAGGTGGTCAAAATGTAACCAAGCAATCAATCCTACCAAGAAGATGACCACACACGTAAAAAAATATATATTTTAAATTTTATTGAAAATCAAAAACATACAAAAAAAAAAGAAAAAGGGGGAAACAGTATAGGTATGTGTGGCACGTTCAATTTGTTGAACGTGCCGCACAAACGATTAACCCCCGTCACACGTACTTACCTTCCATACGACCTCGATGCGGGCGGCGAACGTCCACTTCCTGGAGTGGGAGGGACGTTCAGCGTCACATCGACGTCACGCGGCAGCCGGCCAATATAAGCGGAGGGGCGGAGCTGAGCAGGACGTAAACATCCCGCCCACCTCCTTCCTTCTGCATTGTGGGCCGGGAGCCGCAGGACGTTCGTAAGATCTGTTCATCATTCCCGGGGTGTCACACACTGCGATGTGTGCTACCCCGGGTACGATGAACAATCTGACGTGCAATTCTAGAGAAAGGTACGATGTGTATGCGATGAACGTTTTAACGTTCAATCGCAATCGCACATACCTGTAACACACTGCAATGTACCTTACAATGCCGGATGTGCGTCACTTACGACGTGACCACACCGACACAATGTAAGATACATTTCAGCGTGTAAAGCGGGCTTAAGAGATTTCTCTCAAAACACATAAACCGGACCAACTAGACCTGGTGTTTCATATTTCTGTATGTCTCTGTTTATGAAGATTTTACCATAATTTTAGAATGAAGAATGAGTCTTTTTTACGTGCTGGACTTGCTATATTTTAACTGTAGTAAATTGTATTTGATTAACAAAATGGATAAATACAAAAAAAAACAAATTGTACATAAGAGTACCTAAAAAAATATAGTGAGAAATGCTGAGACAAGTTGCAAAAGCTGGTGGGTAGATATGAGAAGACCCAATGAAATTCGGTTCGGCGGGTTCAGCCAGACTTTAGCTAAAGTTCTGTTCTAGACCCAGGCTTGACCTGAACCCCAATGGAAGTAACTGACTGGGTAATTCAGAGGGAGAGTAGGATTTTTCCTTTTTTTTTTTTTGATGCATGCTACATCCAATAATGATGCCTATCAACTCTGGCAAGGTGACCTTTATCACCAGAGAAAGGTCACCTTGCCGTGGTTGATAGGCATTCAAGAATTGGCCAATTTTTGCACAAGGAACCTTCATTTTTTAATTATATTTTATATTGCACTCATGCAGTTTAAATGTCATTATTCTTTGAACACGTCTTGACGCTTTCTGAGTTCTGCTGTATCCCTTTTTTTGTGTTTTGTGTAGTTTTAGCAGTTAGCATCTGTTGACACTTGCTATATTTGGAAATGCAGTTTTTTTTCTACTTGGAACACAGTAGACAAAACAATAAAATGAAGACATTTTTGTCATATGTAAACACATTAATTTATTGGTTTATATGTAAGGGTTACATTTGCATAAAAATTGAGCTCCGCTAAATATAAGACTGCACATAAAAATACAAGAAAAAATAAATAAGTGTAACTCTCAGTAAATTCCGTATTAACCCTTTACCAGACCATATTTCTGACGTTTCTTTTGGACTTTTCATTTATGTAGTGTGTAAATCAAATCTTTTTGTATTTTTGCATCCAAGCAATGATATAGGGTCTTCTTTTTTGTGAAACAAGTAGATAGTTATATTTACCACTTATAACAATTTCATTTAGTACATTTAGTAATATTAAGTGCCATGCTGCCATAATATTTCCCTTCTTTTAACAGTGTTCGTCACTTAACTAATTGTGTACATTAATAGCACATGTTGCGATGGCTACTGGGGTACTGAATATGTACACATATGAAGACATGGACCGAGGGTCCTCCGCTCTACAGAGCAACTCACGGGATTAGATGGAATAATGGATAAACCAGGGAGAATGTTTATTTACAAGAAATAAGCTGAAAAATAAGGAGCGCTGATAGTGTAATACCAACAGATCAGTGAGGTAGATCAAGAAAAATACACTCACCTGAAATGGTTGTGATAGTCACAACCACTGATAGAGCATAGAATGATGGCGTCTGCTGCAGCCCCACGTGGATGTGCATACAAATCAGAGTGAAGAGGGGGTTAATGCTGCGCATCAGCCAAAATGAAGATGTAGCACGTTGATGTTATAAACGTATTCTTTTATTCCATCAGTCTACGCGTTTCGAGGATATACCAGTGCATCAACATAGTAACTATGTTGATGCACTGGTGCTGAAGAAGAGGTATATCCTCGAAACGCGTAGACCGATGGAATAAAAGAATATGTTTATAACATCAACGTGCTACATCTTCATTTTGGCTGATGCGCGGCATTAACCCCCTTTTCACTCTGATTTGTATTTACAAGAAATGACAAACACAAGCTGCCAAGCAGCGGGAGGGGATAAAAAGGAGTAAAGGCAGGAAAACATCCCACAATACAAAAGTATACTCTTTAGCTGAACCGACTGCTCAGGTCGCCAAAACTAGTACAACATACAATATAGTTTTAACAGTAGTACAGTGATATGCATATATTCAACATTAAACAATCCTGCTCTGTCCTCTCTGCTAACTGGTCTCCCCTAGAAAGACCGTGAGGATACCGCACTCTGACTACAGAGGCCTACTATAGCTCCCTAACCGCTACGCCCGGGCGTACACTCATGGCACTGTCTGCAGGACCAGTTTGCTATGAGGTTTAATGGTACGGTGGTGTGCACTTCACTTCGGGAGGGTGATGCAGGACTTCTCTTCCCATGAAGAAAAGCGATTCCGGCAGCTAAATAGGAAAGGGTTCTTTACAGTTAGAGCAGTCAGACTGTGGAATGCCCTACCACAAGAGGTAGTAATGGCAGATACTGTAACGGCTTTTAAAAAATGGCTGGATGATTCCCTCAGTACACACAACATTGTTGGTTTTAAATGACTTAGGGACAAAATGTAGAACTGGTGGAGGAAAATTTAACTAAATGGACCTAGATCTTTTTTCAACCTATGTAACTATGTAACTATGATTCACCAGGTAGCTGGGCTCATCAGGCGTCGTCTTCTAGCAGGTCGGATATCGACTCTCCTTTGTACGTCCCTCTGCACGACCTGGAACTCTCTCACACTGTCTTCTACTTCCAGCTGCACTTTTCTCAGGGCAGACCAAACACACAGCAGCAGGGGAGATGTAGCCCATTCCATTGTGCTCTGTAGGGGAGCAGTCTCTTAAAGCCACAGTACAACAAAGTATTAAAGACACAGTAAAGCAACATCCTTAAAAGGGACTGCACTCCCCTACACATGCAAAAAAAGGTTTCATGGCATTTTTCTAAATAAAATGTCTTCTACTGTATTTAAAAAAAATATGTTTTAGTTGACAGATCGTATTATGTTTAATTTTACAATACTTCATTTTCTTCATCAGACTTTTACAAGAAAAAGCCTGTGGCACTTTCGTTTGCCCATTGGAACACCAGCCCAGAATATGAGGCAATGGTTAATTTCATAAACACTAACCCTTGCCCTCTCCTAAAGTGCTGTGGCGTGGTGCAACACCACATGCTAACAACTTCATCAGCGTTGGACGTAAAGTGAGTCCCCTATAATGCTGCCATCTCCTGACAAAACATGGCTGCCTTTGCTATGTACCACGACCTGCCATTTGCACAAATGTCCCTCAGACAGTAAGTGGAAAATACAACACAGAATATCACAAAATGTATATGAGATACACAGCACCAAACAAGCTCCCATACGGCCTTCTTCTCACAAAATCCATCAGTCTGTCTCACGCACAACTGCTGTTCAGCACCACAGTTTATTATCTATCCAAGCACATTTTAGAAGAACTGAGGTGAAGCATGCTGTAACCACTCCACAGCTAACATGGATTTTTCTAGCTATTGCATTATTTAAAGAATATCTTTAGGTTACCTTCCATGGGTTCTTATTGGGAACAGTTTCAATCTCTAGTTTAGTTTTTCTCTGCTCATAACAGGAGAATTATACCGCCATGTCTCTTGGCCCCACACTGCCTTACTTTCTGGAAACAGCTTACTATTTGGATTCCTTACTTTCTGTTGCCACAATCACATCTTAGTGAGAACACTTAATATTTCAGCATTAAATCAGACAATCATAAGAGACAGCTGTGAACACATTTAGATAAGCAGTCACATTGCTAAGAGGTGCTATGGTTTAGAGATGACCGAACCTGAACTTTAAAGTTCTGTATTCGTACCGAACACAGATTTTACAAACAAATCAGTGTTTGAGCTCGGAGTTTGGGTGCTGTTCATGTGAACACCACTCAAGTGAGCATCGCTGTGCTCCAGTACGCTCTGTGCTTGGCCCAGTGTGAGCCACTTGCAGCATTTGAATGGCTCGTACCAGAGGTAAAAACAGTGTTATTAGATGTAGTATGTACCCCCCCAAAAAAATATGCTAACACCTCCCCTTCCCTCCCCAGGAAGTGCTTAAATAATGGCTGGCTGCATGTGGTTGGAGAGCCAAACTGCCCAATCAGTAACTCCCAATAGGGTTCGGGTCAAGTTCGTGTTCAGAACAGAAATATATCTAAAGTCGAGCTCAACCGAACTTCCATGGATCTGCTCATCTCTACCTACAAGCCAAACACGGAAGTGCACATGTAGCAAAGGTTATCATGACTCAGAAATCACCAACTTGAAAACTTTTCAGAGAAGGTTATCTCACTTGAAGGGATTGTCTGTAGAGCTGAACGAACCGAACTGTAAAGGTCGGAGTCCGTACTGGACACTGGGTGTCCAAGATTCGAACACAAACACAACGTTTTTAAAAAAATGGTCTTTGTCCAAGTTCAGGTGCAGTTCATATGCTACCAACTCGACTAAGCATTGCTGTGCTCGAGTACACTAGGTGCTCGACCCTGGGAGAGCCACTTACAGTCTCTAAATGGCTCTCAGTGGGGGTATAAATAAAGTTTTTGAATGTTGTGTGTCCAAAAAAAGCTCTGTTTATGGCTGGATGTATGTGGATAGATAACCAAACTGCCCAATCATTGACTTCCACTATTTGCATTACTCGAGTCGAGCCTTTTAGTTTGCGTCCCTCTTGACTTGTATGGGGTTCGGGGTCAGGGAACAAATTCAGGTCAAGTTTGAGTCCTAAGTCAACGAACTTAACTAAATTCCGACCGAACCTGACAAACCCAAACATACACGAGTCCGCTAATATCTAATTGTCTGGGAATTTACATTGATTGTCAATCCTTAGGATAGGTCATGAATATCTGATCGGTGGGGGTATGATACCCAGCACCCACACCAATCAGCTGTTTCCGGTGCTGGAGGTGGGTGGAAGTGCTCAATTTTGGAGCTGCACAGAGCAGAGCCATCAACTGCGTAGATGTTGCAGGTGGTTACTGCACATCCACCACTATTCAAATCAAATAGGAGGTTAATGTGCAACCCCTTGTAAGTAGAGTAATTTAGCTTATTATTGCACAAGCCATTGACAGATCTACAGTTAGGTATCCACTACACTTTTCTGGGCAGGGACATCCCAGAGTCAGGATATCCGAGTCAGTGTACCTTTGCTAGATCTGTATTTAGGTGGGAATTAACATCTTTGTTTGTTGCAGGATTACTAAAAACTACAATTTAATTTAGGAACATGGACAAAATTATGCAGGGCGACAATCTTTGTTGTTCGTATTTACTTTTTTCATTAATTTATAGTATTTAGTATTCTTTTAAAGGGGATATCCACCTTTGGGGACAATTTCTTTCATACTTAAATACATGTAATTGGGGCTAAAAAAAATTTTTGCAGCTGTGTGTCAATACAATTGTGACACCGTTTGATTTGTATATTCTTTGTGTTGCAGCATGAGAAAAATGAGAATCTGTTAGTGAACTCCTTAGCTTCTTTATGACCACAGAATACAAATTGAATGTGCAGGGATACAATGCTAAAATGCTACAAAAAAACCCAAAAGACAATGACCAATGCTACAAGCCAAATGATGCAACATTTTTAATGAAGCACAATTTAAAAATTTATTCTAGCCCCAAATAAATGCATTTAAGTAAATAAAGTCCCCAGAGGTGGACAACCCCTTTAAGTATGAATGAAAGTATGAATGAAAGAAACGCATTGTCAAACCTAGACCCTTTTGATGGTAAAAATTAATGCAATTTTTAGCTTTGTCCACTATATAATGTATGTACTATGCAATGAAACATATAATTACAGTTATTTTATTATATCATGCTCACGGGTACAGTACAGTTGTGAACAGGAGGCTGTAACAGCTCATGTCTGATTATATAACAAGTTGCTCTAAGTAAATCTCATTAAAACAGACCACACTGAACATATGTCAGAAATGTCAATTAATCAAGACGCTGTGCATACGTCTTACATCAGCCAGCTATTTGTGGCCATATTACGTATTTAGGAAGGAATTGCATGTCATATGTATTGCAACAGGATGTGGCAAAATACTGAAAATCTGTCAGATTGCTCATCATTTTCATGATGTCAAAAAACTGTGGCTGTCTAACCTGTCATATACTGTATGTATATATGGATAGGATGTAGGAATGATTTATGTGTCATATTATAAATGTACGAATACTAATAATCATAATTGATTACGACATATGCATTCAATCTCAGCCACGAATAAGGTTTTCTCATACTCTTCTACCTTGAACAAACCCAACAGAAATCAGCATTACTCTGTCCTGCAATTACTGCACTTTTTAGCGTTATTAAGCTTCAGCCAGAGCTAATGTCATTATTTCCTAGCTTTAAATATAAAAATGCTGAGAAAGTGATGACAAGTTAACATGGGAGACTTCACCACTGCGCTGCTCATCTGGAGATGATATATACATGGACACACGGAGCATTCATCCTCATCGGGCTGACACCAGTGCCATCTTCAGATTCATATCACTGCTTATGAAAGTCTATGATCGGACCAAATATGTTAACTATCGCAGCTAATCTCTTTCATGAAAATGGCGGGATGTCATAGCCCCTTCTTGGCTACATGTCTCGCCGAAAAGTAATAAGGTCTATACAAAGCCTGCCATGTAACCGTTTATACCTAACTTAATGATAACTCTGCAGAAAGTATTTCATAGGTGAGCAGTTCTTCCGTCTCTTAATAAGGAATCAATTCTATTAAAACTCTTTTCATCCAACTGGAACCTGAAGTTAAAAGTCATCACTGTTACAGTTTGGAGACCCGACGGTCAGAAGCTGGTTTTATTACATAATTCATGATGTGAATTGGATTTTGTATTCTCCTTCTTTGAAAAAATATATTGACAATTTTTTCATGTTGAATTGCATATTGTCTGACGAGTGTCCTCATATAAGTTGACCATTAAGTTGACATAATTCATATAGGTACATCTAATATATAAAGCTGAGTGTATATACTGTATGTATGTGTGTGTGTGTGTGTGTGTGTGTATATTCGCTTAAGGAATCCGCACCGTTGCAATTACAATCACGAAATTTTGCACAGCCGCCTCATTTGACTCAGGGAACGTCATAGACTATGTTTTGAGGGAAAATATAACCCCACGCTTTACAATTATTCGCCAAAAAACCTGCTTATATTAAAGTCAATAGAGCTGGGAGCCACAGGTCATTAATAGGAGCTGTGATTGGTTGCTTAGTATAAGAAGGTTATGTGTGAGGTAATATGATTTTGATTTAGATATGGATAGGGAGAAGGACAGACAAAGACAGACAGGGAAAGAGACAGGGAGAGACAGACAGACAGAAAGAGACAGAGAGAAAAACAGAGAGACAGAGATAGAGAGTGAGGCAGACAGGGAGAGAGACAGTGAGAGAGAGACAGACAGAAAGAGAGAGAGACAGAGAGACACGGATAAAAAGAGAGAAAGACAGAGAGACAGAGAGAGGAACAGAGAGCGACAGAGAGAAACAAAAAGACACAGAGAGAGGCAGACAGGGAGAGAGACACACAGAGACAGAGAGAGAGAGTAACAGAGGCAGACATGGAGCGAGAGAGACAGAGAGACAAACAAGAGACAGAGAGAGAGAGAAACAAAAAGACAGACAGAGATAGAGAGAGAGGCAGACAGGGAGAGAGACACAGGGACACAGGCAGACAGGGAGAGAGACACAAAGAGATAGAGAGACAGGGGCAGACAGGGAGAGAGACACACAGAGACAGAGAGACAGAGGCAGACAGGGAGGCAAACAAGAGACAGACAAAGACATAGAGAAACAGACAGAGAGACAGAGAGAAACAGACAGAGAGTTAAACAGACAGCGAGGGAGTGAGAGAGAGAGAGACAGAGATTGAGACAGACAAAGAGGGAGACAGACAAAGAGGGAGACAGACAGAGAGGGAGAGGGAGAGAGTGAGAGAGTGGGAGATAAATAGAGAAACAGTTACTATTTTGGGCTATGGCCGGGTGCTACAGCTAGTAGTTAATAAGGTTGAAAAAAGGCACATGTCCATCAAGTTCAACTGATGGATGGAAGCTGCTAGAGATGAAGGTAAGAGGTATAGGTAAGCATTACTAACCCTCCCTTAAAGGACACATTTGTTCCTCCAAATTCAAAGTGTCAGACTGTATTAACATTCAGAATATGAAACATATACATTTACATATTTATCTTGTTCTAATAAAGCATTATTTTATTCTACATTGTGTTTATAGAAAAGATGAGGGGATATATTAGAGTGAAACTGAACTTCACTCAGATATTTAAAAAAAAATCCACATTTGCAAAAAAAGTGGATTTTTTTGTAATTCACTCGTGTGGATTCAGCATTTTTTTTAGAACCATAAGGCTACATGCGCACGCTGCGTTTTTTTGGTGCGTTTTTACTGCGTTTTTTGGTGCAGTTTTGTTGTCAGAACTTTCTGACATTTGACTTCCCAGCAAAGTCTATGAAAACTCAGATTTCCTATGCGCACATTGCAGTTTATTTGTCAGCGTTTTATTTGTCAAAAGTTTGTGACAAAAAAAATGCAGCATGTTCATTCTTCCTGAGTTTTTGTCAACATTTGTCACAAAAATGCAGCAAAAACGCATGTTGTGAAAAATGCAGCAAAAACGCACCGAAAACGCAGCAAAAACGCACCTGCAATTACAAGCATTTTTTGTGACATTTACAGGCTCTCTCTGACAACATGCAGTTTTGGCTGCAGTTTTGGCTGCAGTTTGTGACCACAAAAAGATGCAGCATGCGCATGCAGCCTAAAGGGATATCAAAATGTTAAAATTGTTAAAGAAAAATCCTTATACTTACCTTACCACTCACCTCTATGGGTCCTGTGTACCTTACTGTCAATCTTTGCATCTTCCTCGACGCATCTTCTAATCACCGCCGATCTTGTTGAAGTCACTAGTTCTGCGTATGTGCACAAGATTATGGCTCATGTTGTAACATCATGATGCCAACACGTTTTGTGTGCTTGCTCAGAACCCTCACAGACTTCATCTGAGCCAAAATTTCCTCCTAGCAAGAGAAATATGGGGATTTCAGCATGAGCAGCAGTAATCAGAAGATACGGAGAGGATTGGATGGTTGACAGCAAGGGGCAGAGGTGTCGGAAAGGTGAGTGGTAAAATAGGCATAAGGATTTTTTTTTTGTTTTATATTTTACGTTTTTTATGCTATGGGGTCTGAGTGGACTACAGAGCATAATAGCAGACATTAAATATGTAGAAAATAACTTTTCACACAGTGTATGATGAATAACGTTTGAGGGAAATAATAGCTTGGAATTAGTGATGGGTGGACCCACTGATACCCAGGCTCGGCGGGTCCAACTCGGTTTAAAAAAAAAAAAGTTCCAACCCAGAATTGATGCCAGATATCTGCCCGGACACCAGTCCCCATATGAATCTATGGGAACCCAAATCCGGCACTTTACAATGGTGGTAGGAGAGATAGGGGGATTAGAGCAAGCGCATTATACTTACCAGTCTCCTGCGCAGCTGTAATGCTACTTCCAAGGCCGCTCATTATCCTTCATACATATGCACTGCTTCACCCACACCGGCAGTCCCAGCATCTCTAATTGGTTGCAATGAATGTGACATTATTGGGCAGCTGCAGGCTACTATTTTTGGCTGGAGGGCTCAATAAACATGGGACCTCCCCAGCCTGAGAATACCAGCTCCTAGCTGTCTGTTTAATCATGGCTGGGTATCAAAATTGGGGGAAACTGCACACCGATTTTTTAAATTATTCTTTTTTTTCGGTTAAAAAAAGGAAGTGGCTCCTCTTCTTTTGATACACAGCCAAGATAAGCACATGGCTGGGGGCTGCAGCCTGTAGCCATATGCTTTATCTGTGCTGGGTATCATAATATGGGAGGACCCGAAGCCAATTTTTTTTTTATTTATTTTCAAACTATAGGTACGCACACAGCATCTGTGATTGAAAACAGTCAGACATGCTGTCACACAGGGTAGGGGCATGGTCTGACTGCAACCAATCAAAGACGCTGGGACTGCTGGTTGGCAGGGGAAGCGGTGCATGTGTATGAAGGATAATGAGCAATAGTGTTATAATCCCGTGGGGCACTGGTAAGTATAATGCATTTTCTTTTCCCTTATTTTCTTCATTTTTCCTTTCTCTTTTTTTAGTTACCCGATTTGCCGGATCCGATTAGGTACTCGGAGTTCCCTAAAAACTCCAGGTCCGGGGTCAGCGCTCGGACACTTTTGAACCCGTGTGGATCAAGTCTTTTACCGTCCAGGTCCGACCATCACTAATTTGGACCTTTTAGGCTAAGATCACGCAATGAGATGGGCAATGAGCCCCATAGGGGTGAATGAGCCCCATGACTATCGGGAGGGTATAGGGTAGAAAAGGGTTAATCTTGGAGAGTAATAGGGCTGTGTAAGGGATTAGGGGATTGGTGGTTTGGTGAGCGGCGAGGATTGGGCCAGAGGTCATAAGGGGTGGGGAGATAGGGGGGGTTTATAAGGGGCAGTTAGTTACAGTACCTCCTCTTTTGCCTTGGTGCCATTCTTGTGTGGTCAGCATCGCCGGTTCCAGAATGGCTGACCTAGCTGAGCTGCTGGAGTGGGTCCGTGGAGCCTCTGAAGTCCTGGGAGTGGATGTGGTGCGGGAGCAGCTGTGTGCGGCCTGTAGGGACGGAGCGATGGTGCCTTCTGCTGTGGCTGCTGCTGCAGCACCCGGACCTGTGTTGCGCGCTCGGCGGTCGCGGCCGCCGGAGCGTTACTCCCCCAGCGGGAGGGGAGCGAGATCCAGGAGCCCCTTGCGGGACCCTCCGGGGCAGGGGAGCCCTCACCAGCCTGCAGGAGCTTCGCCGGCCTCCGGGAGGAATCCTCATCGGAGATCCCGCGGGCCGGAGGTGGGCGGAGCTTGTGTGCGGCCTACTTCCGGTCCGCGGCCGGCAAGGCCCCGGACCAGATTAACAGCAGCCCCCGGTGATGTGCCGGCCGGGGGCAGAGCTCTGCAGACTAATGTGGCGTTGGAGACTCCCTGCAGACGGCAGGGGAGGCGCACAGATAGTGCAGCCCAGGAGCTGCAGATCACCAGCCAAAGGGCTGCAGAGGAGGGGTCCAGCAACCGGCAGGGCCACAGCGGGCGGTCAGTGGTGACGGTCCCCCCCAGTGTGGATCGTGCTGGGGGGAGGACTCAGCGTCTATCAGAGGGCGGACGGCCTTCCTGCAGTCGGCAGGGAGGGAGACCAGTGGGGATGGCAAGTGGAGCCGCAGTGCAGCAGTCGGCCTCGGGATCATCGTGGGTGGACGGCGGCAGGACGCCGCATCGGGCGACACGAAAAAGGTCCAGCAGGAGGCGATTGGAGGAGCAGAGTGCGGTGACCATGGGGGTTGACGGCCGCCAATTGCAGGCTGTCCCCTTGCTGGTCCCCCCATGAGGTCCTCAGCGGCGATTCGGACTCTGGCGACGAGGATGGAAGCGACAACGCGGCAAGACGGATGGAGCGTCAGGAGAATCGTGATACGGCTGTTCCGGATCCAATTCAGAGGCAGCCCGGTGAGCGAATGACGAGTATGCTTAATGTTGCGGGTAGTGCGGGGGGTGTCTTCTGTGTCTGTGAGTGCGCAGGGCTCTGGGGCTGGGGAGCCGTCGGCGTTACCGGGGGCAGAGTTTTGGGGCCAGTTATTGGGGGTGCTGCGGGGGCTGTTGGCTGAGCGAGCAGGTACGAATGGGTCTGGTTCGCCGGCGGGGGCTTGGGTGGGTCCCTCGGGTGGCGTGCTGCCGGGGGTGGCGGCACAGAGTGTTGCTACGCAGGGAGCTGCAGTGACGACAGAAGCAGGGCAGGTGGCAGGAGTTGCGGCCGGGTCGGACGCGGTAAAGGACGGGGAAAAAGAGAAGGAGAAAGAGGATGAGGTGGTGCGGCTAGATGATAGGGCGCGGAGCGAGGTATACGTTTGCTTCGAGAGTCCGCTGGGGGTGCATTTAAAAAAGGAGGTGAGGGAGAAGATATGGAAAGGGGAGTATGTGGAAATGTTTTCCCTGCTTCCCCTTGAGAAGTTTAACTTGGATAAGGTGAAGCCAAGCGATTCAAAAAAGGAGAAGGAGGATGAGGAAAAGAGGAGGTATAGGTTTATTCCCAGGACATTTACCAACTGGTTACAGGCTTTTGCGATCCTAGCCAGTGTCATTGGGGAAAAGGAGCCGGAACATTGTTCCGCACTTTTCTGGTACATGGATTCGATTGGGGAGGCATATAGAGTGTACGGCGGTTTAGGGTGGTTGAGGTACGACGAACAGTTTCGGCAGCGCAAGGCTCTGCGGGCCGGAATTAAATGGGACCACAAGGACATCTCCTTGTGGATGAGGTTAATGACAGCCCTGGCCCAGCCCTTTCGGGGGGCTGCCGGGGGTTCAGGTACAAGCAACGGGTCCCCGGCGGGTCAGAGAAAAGGAGCCTGCTGGCAATTCAATGAGGGACAGTGTAAATTCGGGGCCTCGTGCCGTTTCAAGCACGAGTGTTCTGAGTGTGGTGGTTCCCATCCTTTGTCCCGGTGCTTTAAGAAAGGGAAGGGTAAGCCCGGGGAGGGGGCTGGAAAAAGGGAGGACGCCGGTGAAGGTAGAGGCGATGCTTCCCTATTTAAGTAGGTATCCGGATGTTCGGGCGGCCGAGTTATTGAGGAAGGGTTTTACTGAGGGTTTTCGGATTCCGTTTGAATCTGGGGCCCCAGTGTTTCGCCCGGGTAACTTGAGGTCCGCAAGGGAACACCCAGAGGTTGTGAAAGAGAAGCTGGACAAGGAGGTTGAATTAGGGAGGATGACGGGCCCGTTTTGGGACCCACCATTTTCCAATCTTCGTATTTCGCCATTGGGGGTGGTTCCCAAAAAAGAGCCGAAGAAATTTCGGCTCATAAATCATTTATCTTACCCGGCCGGGTTGTCGGTGAATGATGGGATATCACCTGAGCTGTCAGCGGTTTGTTATGTTTCTTTTGACAGAGCTTTGGATTTGGTGCGGGCGGACGGGCGTGGGGCCCTGATGGCAAAAGCGGATGTGGAAGCAGCTTTTCGCTTGCTCCCAGTGCATCCAGACAGTCAGCATCTGTTGGGATGTATGTGGGAGGGAGAGTATTATGTGGACCGTTGCCTGCCCATGGGATGTTCTATTTCCTGTGCTTATTTCGAGGCATTTAGTTCTTTTGTGGAATGGGTAGTCCGGGACATGGCGGGGGTTCACTCCGTGATCCATTACTTGGACGATTTCCTTTGTGTTGGGCCGGCAGGGTCTTTGGTTTGTTCGTTGTTGTTGTTTACGTTACAGCGGATAGCGCAGAGTTTGGGTATTCCTTTGGCAAAAGAAAAAACGGAAGGGCCAGTGACGGCTTTATGCTTTTTGGGCATAGAAATTGACACGATGGCAATGGAATGCCGGAAGGGAAGTTGGTGGATTTAAAAGCGTCAGTGCGGTCATTATACCAGGCTAAAAAGGTGAGGCTGAGAGAGTTGCAATCAGTTTTGGGTAAATTGAATTTCGCCTGTCGCATCATGCCGATGGGGCGCATATTTAATAGGAGATTGGCGAGTGCGACTGCTGGGGTGACAGCGCCGAATCATTTTGTCAGAGTGACGAGGGTGATGAAAGGGGATCTGCTGGTTTGGGATTCCTTTTTAGACAGGTATAATGGTAGGACACTGTGGATGAGCAAGGCAATGTCCAATAGTCAGATTGAGCTGTTTACGGATGCGGCAGGGGCGATGGGTTTTGGAGCGATTTTCCAGACTCATTGGTGCGTGGAACAGTGGCCACAAGCATGGAAGGAGAAGGGGCTGGTAAAGAATTTGACTTTGCTTGAATTGTTCCCGATCATAGTGGCGCTCGAGCTGTGGGGCTCTGAATTTTCGGGAAAAAAGGTTTGCATGCATTGTGATAATATGGCGGTGGTTCATTCTATCAATTCGTTGTCAGCGAAATCTCCCCCGGTGGTGGGGTATCTGAGGCATCTGGTGCTCCGTTGCTTGGCACTGAACATTTGTGTTGTGGCGAGGCATGTGCCGGGGGTTCAGAATGAGGTGGCTGATGCGCTGTCTCGGTTTCAGTTTCGCAGGTTCAGAAGGCTGGTGCCGGGAGCAGACGACGATGGAGCACTATGTCCGGGATGGTTGTGGGATCTAGCATTGGTGTAGCTTTGGAGGGCATTAGGAGATCGGTGTCTGAGGCTACTTGGTGCCGATACCAGGCAGTTTGGAATGAGTGGGAAGAGTTAGGCAGGTCGGATTTCATGGAGCCGGGTTATAATGGCCGAGTGGTGGGGGTTTTGGCGGTGATTAGTGGCGATTTTTCAGCAGGACGGTCCGTATCGGTAATGAGTTACCGGTTGTCAGCCTTGGCCTTTTTATTCAATTTGCAAGGGGTGCGGGATGCCACGAAGGATTTTTTGGTGCGGCAGGCCATGAAGGGTTTTAGAAGAGGGGTGCGGTCGCGGGACACTAGGCGGCCGATATCGCTTCCATTGTTAGTGCGTTTAGTGGGGTGCTTGGGGGAAGTGTGTGCGTCCCCTTACGAACAGAGGTTGTTTGCAGTGGCATTTGTATTGGCCTTTTTCGGGGCCTTTCGGATTGGCGAGTTGGTTAGTCCGGCGAAGCAGGTAGTAGGAGGGTTGTTATTGGGAGACGTAACGCTTGGAGTAGATCGAGTGGAATGTCGATTACGTTTTTCCAAAACGGATCAGGTGGGGCGCGGGCGCCTGGTGGTTTTGTACGGGATACCTGGTCACCAATTGTGCCCGGTTGTGCAGGTAGCAGAGTTTTTGAAGATGAGGGGAGGTTATCCTGGGGTTTTCTTAAGGCACGTGGATGGATATGCACTGTCCAGATTCCAGTTTATTGCGGTTTTAAAAACTGTGTTGGCACGAGTGGGGGAGGATTCCTTTCGGATTGGGGCAGCGACAGAGGCGGCTAGGTGGGGTTTGAGCGATGATTGTATCCGGTGCATTGGGAGATGGGAGTCGTCCAGGTTCCATTGTAACGGGGGCGCCTCAGGGGGTGTAGTCGGGTCCCCTCGTCTTGTGGGCCGCAGGCTGAACCCCGGCCCGGCCGTCACTTGCAAAACAGGTGTGTTGTTGGGGCAGAGTGTGGATGCATGGGGCCCATTCATGACAGCGTTCTTTCTCAGCTCTCCAGCTCCTTCTCCACTTTCAGGAAAGAGACAATTGCAGGCAGCAGATAAACCAAACACCGATTTATTAAACAAAGCTTCCATCTTTTTGTTTGCAGCAGGTTTACTTTAGTACGTTACAAGTTACAGGTCCTTTTCTACAAAAACGGTTTCCTTTTTCTCTACGGGCACTTTCCTTTGCCTGCAGGGTAACAGAGAGAGATAACAATGGATCCCAGCCGCGGCAACCCAAGTGGCTGATAACAGAGAGAGATTTGCTTTGCCTGCAGGGGACATACGTTAACCCCCTAGTAGCTGCGCTCTAACCCGGATTTACTGTAGGGCAGATCCAGCACACACTACCGGCTCTGGATAAGTTCTCACCTCTCCACTTCTTTGTCAGGGCACTAACCTTCGCCTGCAGGGGCCACTTGTTATCCCCCTGATAGCTGCACTCCACTCTAGTACACACCACCGGCTCCGGACTAGTCCCAACTCTTCCACCATTTCTCATGGGTTTCCTCTGCTTTCTAGCCAAGAGTACTCACTCAGGCTGACTGCCCCATCTCACTCCCACACTCTGCCCCGTCACCTCAGATCGAGCTTGCTCGCCTCTCACATCTCACTGCACACTGGACTCTGCATTCAGAACCCTTCCTTCCCCACCTAGGCTGCCCTGCCCCTTCCTTCCCTGCCACTGTTACCAGGGGAACCACTGCTCTACACTGGCACCTAGTGGGGAAACAGTTTACGACAGTTAACATTTTACCATCAACATTTACAATTTGCCACCATACTAATGTGGCATTTTCAGGGGGGAAAAACCGCTCCACTACCAGGGGTCCAACTACCCCTTACACCGTTTGTACATAAGGCCGCACCTGCTGAGGGGTGACGGGGAGTGATTCGGCTGGTTTGGAATTACGGGGGTTTATAGGTGTTTATTTTGAGACTTGGTTTCTTAGTTCAGTTGCTGTTTATTCTTGGTTTTATATTTTTTAGGTGTGTGCCTGGTGTGGATTCTCGGGCATTCCTTTGTTCACTGGGGAGCATTGCGGGCGGATGTGCGTACCGACGGTCGGCAACTTGGAGTGGCGAGAACGGATGTGCGGGTCAAATGGATCGGGATTCGGGGCATGACCTGGGGGAGAGTTCGGCCAGAGGTGGCTTACTATAGCAGGATCGACCAGGATCCTAATGTTCTCATTTTGCATGTGGGGGGAAATGATTTAGGGGTGAGGACAGCGAGGGAATTGAAAAGGGACATTAAGCTGGATCTTCTGCACCTGTGGAGAGCGTTCCCGGGTATTATTATAGTATGGTCGGATATTGTAGCTAGGGAGAACTGGCGTTTTAGGAGGTCGATCGACCGTATTAACAGGGCACGTATTAAATTGAATAGGGCGATTGGCCGGTTTGTGGCGCGGAATGGGGGCTTGGTGGTGCGACATAAGGAATTGGAGGAGTCGGCAGGTCAATATTTGCGGAGAGATGGGGTGCATCTCACAGATATCGGCTTGGACTTGTGGATGCTTGGCTTGCGGGATCGTTTAGAGCAAGTCATGGGGGTGTGGGGGGCCCGGGCCACGTAAGGGGTCACGTGGCTGGTCTGTGGCGGGGGGATAGGTCCGTTCCTAGAGGCCGGGAGCACCGATAGTCGGTGGGGAGTATGAAGTCACTCAAGGGTAGTGGCTTCAGACAGGATTGGGAACTTGTGGACGTAGGTCCTGCAGGTTCTGGGGAGGGGTATTTTAACGATGGAACGTTATTACCCCACACCTTGGGTTGGTTGGTCACGGCCGAGGTGGTCCTCTGGGCCGGTTGTATGTTACGGCCGGGGGATAAGGATGATTGTTGGCTTCTTGGACGGGCCTATCGGTTGTTTGTCAGTTGGGAGGGTATATGTGGCGCCCCTGAGGCTTCCGTCGCCACAGGTCATTGCACCCCATCCAGCGGTGTGATGCCCCATTCTGAGAGAGGAAGAGAGTGAACTCCGGTCCCCTGGTAAATCCACACTACACCCATTGCTAGGAACACACTGGGACCAGGGAAAGTGGCAGACAACTCTCCCATGCTGCATGCTGGGAGGGGTCGTAAGACCCATCCCTGCTCCTATAGGGTAGAACAGGGCAATTGGGGAGGTGGGAGGAGCCATCTGAGAGCAGACACAGAGAGGAAGGTCAAGTTTAGTCAGTCGAAGTTAGAGGGAGAGTGGTGAAGGAGGAGGAGGCCTGCCGGAGGCAGGCAAGGAGGAGAAGAAAAAGGAAAGAAAGCTCCAAGTCAGACAGGAGCAGAGAAACAGAAAGAGACACTTCCTGGTGAAGATCCTGGGACTCGGAGGGTCCAGGTGACACCACGTAGAGAACAGAAGGAGTCGCAGGGCCACGGGCAGTCTGTATAGCTGTCCAGGGCAGTTTAGAGCTGCGGTGGCCTGGTCCACAAGAACATCGGTGGAGGGATCAAGCTGTGACAGGGGACGGTCCCTAGAGACTGGAGGAGTGCAAAGATCATCTCCAAACAGTAAAAACCGAGGCCCAGGGAACGTTGTAGACTCCCCGGGCCAGAACCCATAGCAGAACTTCCAGAAAAGGGGTAATCAGCCGACAGGTGACCCCCCCAGCCTGGAGGCTGTAGTGGAGGCCAAGCCAGGTTTATCCTATCAAAGGCAAGGCTAAGGAAGACAGCAGAAGATAGAGACACTAAGAGAAGGGTACCGGCTTTTACTCTCAGAATCACTCAGAAACGGCGGAGGTCCCTGACAGTGGTCCCAGCAGTCCAAGGGTTCCCGGGAGCCGACAAGAATTGTGAGTAAAGAACTTGAACTGCACCCTTGGAGTGGTCTCTGTTATTTCAGCTGCATAGACATTCACAAGCACCAACTGTGCCCCGGGCATTGCTCCACCTGTGGGGAGCAGTACCACCATTGCTGCCATAACATCACCCCGGAGGCCTCACACAGCAGCGGCGGCTTAATAGCCGCATACCACAGGTGGCGTCACGAACACAAACTTTATTCATCAAGCCACATATTTTACTGACACCCACCAGGGCCATGGAGCCGGGCCCAGCCCCCACTGACTACCACCGGACTAGTCCGGCCCGGCACCGGGTGTCCCATAGCCCTGGGGTGGGCGAGTCAACTTTGGCGTCACGAACAGGATTTCGTGCCCGGTCACACTGGGTACTGTGCGCCTGAAGAATCGTGAAATAGCCGTGTTTTACTGTGAGAAACTGCCGCCATTGAAGCCATTGAGCGCGGGAAGAAGGGGGGCGTGCCAGAAGAAAGGGCGCGAAGAAAAGCCCCGCCCCCTTGTCCAAGAAAAGAGCGCGAAGCGGTGCCCGCCATGGAAGGCGGAAGAAGAAGAAATGGCGCCTAGAAAAGCTGGCCGGCTGGCAGAACAAGTCAAAATGCCAGACCAGCAGAGAGAGAAAATGGCTCCTGCAAGCGGAGGCCAGGAGGAGCTTACCTGGATCAGGCCTGTGACCGCCGCTGAGCTGGAGGCTGAGGTCGGAAGGATGGCTGACGGGATGAAGAAGCAGAGCGGACGGGAGACAGCCGTGTGGGGGAAGGAGATGGTGCTGGCCATGATGAGTCTGCAGAAGTCTGTGCAGCGAGGCCTGCGTGGGGGTGATGCCCACGTCCATCCAGAGTCCACACCAGCGATGCCGATCTTGCTGCAGAGCATCTCCGGCCTAGATCTGGGTGAGTCCCATGCTGCCCCTGCCGGCGCGAGTGCCCCAACCCCCGCTGCCATTCCCGCGGTCCCTGGAGAGACGCCCGGCACGGCGACGCCGATCCAAGCCGCAGCCACGCCAGGTGCGGCCCGCCAAGATTTCGCCGCCGGAACGGTGCCCATCCACACCGCAGCAGCGACGCCAAGCCCGGCCCGTCCAGCTCAGGCCCCAGCAGCGATACCCCGCTCGGACAAGCAAGATCCCGCCGCAGCGGCAACGTTAATCTTCGCCGCAGGTGCGGCCCGTCAAGAATCGGTCACAGCAGCGACTCCAATACAGGCCGCCGCCATGCCAGGCGCGGCCCGCCAAGACCAGCAGACGCAGACTGTGCTGACCGCTGTCTACCTGCTTCCAGGTGGGGAGCCGGAGAAGAATCCCTACATGTAAAGAAGTAAGAAAAGAAGCTGAACTGTATATAGCCCCTGTCTGCCCCTCATGCTTTGTGAAGATGTCCCTTTTGTTTTGCCCTAATGTGCTTTTTGAAGATGACACCCTACCCTGCCTTACTGCCCCTTGTACTTTTTGAAGACGTCACCCCCCTGTGTATGTGTACCGGGCCACTAGACTGGAATGTGGTCCCTGGTAAATGTGATGTGTAAAGTGTCCTATGTAACCAGGCCACTGGACATAGTGGCTGGTTTTGTTTTCCACTTTGTTGATTGAGAGAAACGAACTGCCGGGCTACTGGACTTGTTGTAGCCAACAATGTAATTAGTTGCACCCGTTGTACCCCCTACCAGAATTATGGGGGATGTGCCCGAACCGTGCAATGGACTGGAAGTGCACACATAGAGTTTTCTTTATAAGAAGTTCGTAACGTTCGAATCATTGTGCCTCCCATAAAGGAAAGAGATGTTTACTGTTTTACTGTTGTTCATAACATAAATGTTTTGCAGTTCTTCCACATGTTTTTGTTGTTTTTCAGCCCGAGGACGTGCTGGGATTTGCTGTGGGGGAGTGTGGCGCCCCTGAGGCTTCCGTCGCCACAGGTCATTGCACCCCATCCAGCGGTGTGATGCCCCATTCTGAGAGAGGAAGAGAGTGAACTCCGGTCCCCTGGTAAATCCACACTACACCCATTGCTAGGAACACACTGGGACCAGGGAAAGTGGCAGACAACTCTCCCATGCTGCATGCTGGGAGGGGTCGTAAGACCCATCCCTGCTCCTATAGGGTAGAACAGGGCAATTGGGGAGGTGGGAGGAGCCATCTGAGAGCAGACACAGAGAGGAAGGTCAAGTTTAGTCAGTCGAAGTTAGAGGGAGAGTGGTGAAGGAGGAGGAGGCCTGCCGGAGGCAGGCAAGGAGGAGAAGAAAAAGGAAAGAAAGCTCCAAGTCAGACAGGAGCAGAGAAACAGAAAGAGACGCTTCCTGGTGAAGATCCTGGGACTCGGAGGGTCCAGGTGACACCACGTAGAGAACAGAAGGAGTCGCAGGGCCACGGGCAGTCTGTATAGCTGTCCAGGGCAGTTTAGAGCTGCGGTGGCCTGGTCCACAAGAACATCGGTGGAGGGATCAAGCTGCGACAGGGGACGGTCCCTAGAGACTGGAGGAGTGCAAAGATCATCTCCAAACAGTAAAAACCGAGGCCCAGGGAACGTTGTAGACTCCCCGGGCCAGAACCCATAGCAGAACTCCATTCACAAGCACCAACTGTGCCCCGGGCATTGCTCCACCTGTGGGGAGCAGTACCACCATTGCTGCCATAACATCACCCCGGAGGCCTCACACAGTAGCGGCGGCTTAATAGCCGCATACCACAGGTGGCGTCACGAACACAAACTTTATTCATCAAGCCACATATTTTACTGACACCCACCAGGGCCACGGAGCCGGGCCCAGCCACCACTGACTACCACCGGACTAGTCCGGCCCGGCACCGGGTGTCCCATAGCCCTGGGGTGGGCGAGTCATATACATGTGTCGGTTTATGTTAAAAGAGGGTGGCATGTTGAGCCACAAGTTTTGATACATGTATACCGTTTAAATAAAAGCTGTGGCCATTCGTCCATAAAAAGTTGTTATGTCTTTATTTCAAGTAGATGGGTTAAGAGGTGTCTTGTACATTGGAGACCCAATTATCCCTTTTAGATATGTCAAGTATTTGGTCACTTTTATGTTGCAGATGTTTTTGCAGCATTTTTGCACCTAATAGGTAAATTAGGTTCTTAGGTTTTTACACTGCATTTTGTAGTGTGTTTTTGTCACTTTTTGGTTTCTCATGTTTTAAATTCGGCAGCTTTCTTTTTTATACTTCCTGGTATTTGGCATTAACAAAACTTCATTGAGAAACTTACGTGCAAATTATCTGCATTTCATACCTGCAGGTTTTTCTAATGCAAGTCTATGGGGAAAATCAACACATAAAACTCAGTGTACCTGTAACACCCTGGGGTCGAGGGTTTTTTTTCCCGACTCTTCGCTGGGCCGGGGGATTGCAGTTCTCTCCGTCGTCAGAGGCTGGCCAAGCATGGTTTCGTGACCTTGGGGCGTACAGGAGGGAGAGAAGGCGGTGGACGGGAGTAGTTATGGTGAGGAAAGTCTTTTTAGATCGTGACGCCACCTGTGGTCCGCGGCCAGAGATGTGCCGTCGCTTCGGGAGCTGCTCTACGGGGCTGATGGTGGAGGTCGCAGCCGGGATGGTGTCGCTCCGCACAGGTGGAACGGGGTTACCCCAAGGACGGATGGGGGTGGTGGTAGTACCCGTTGGCACCGCAGTGTTGGGCGATGGCGCCGGCAAATGAGAGGCAGAGGCAGGGGCTGAGGTTCCAGGTCTTTTACTCACTGGTAGTTCAGTTGCTGCCCCAGTGTACCGGTCTCTGCCATGATGAGCTCCAGCCAATACCAGATAGTCAGCGGGCACCTTATTGTTTTATGTGTGTGGTTTTGTGAAGGCACTGGCAGTTAACACCCTCCTAACCTGGGATGGATATTACCCCTTACAGGAGGTGTAATACCCTGTGGCGCCTGAAGCCTGAGGGGCGCCACATATTGACAAGAGATACTAATATGTTATGGATTTAAAACACTTGGCTCAGGTCACTTTACACAGCATAAAAAAAACACAGTGGGCAGGAGATTTCTAGAAATCTCACCCACTTTGTGGAACTGTGAGATGCTGGTTCTTTGTGCAGTAAAAATACAGTGCCAAACACTCACTAGAAACTCATCATGGGAACTTGGGGATCAGTGGTTAGCATTGCAGTCTTGCAGCGCTGGGGTCCTGGGTTCTAATCCCCCCAAGGACACCATCTGCAAGGAGTTTGTATGTTCTCCCCGTGTTTGCGTGGGTTTCCTCTGGGTACTCCGGTTTCCTCCCACACTCCAAAGACATACAGATAGGGACTCTAGACTGTGAGCTCCAATGGGGACAGTGTTCCCAATGTATGTAAAGCGCTGTGGAATTAATAGCGCTATATAAATGAATAAAATTATTATTATTATTTTTTTCTTTTAGTTTATAAAAGAATGCACACCATAAAAAAACAAAAATAAATTAAAAAAAACACATATAAAGAGATAATCCAGGACAGACATATTGATGACAAATCAAATATACATTTAATCAATATCAGATTATTGGGTGTCTGATCTGCAGCTGCCCCTTTCCCTGAGTAGATATCAGAAGCTCTGGCGGAAGCTTCTTGTAAGCAGAGTACAGACTAGGACCATTATTTGTGAAGTAGTCATTTTCGGGTACTTTAGCTCAGCTCCTGTATATGGTGCAGCTATGGTTCAATACACTGTTTTACTATATCATGTTATTCCATGCCCTACTTATCTTCTAATAGCTCAGCCCTGCAGAATATGGTGCTATGTCACAAACCATGTTACATTTACAGTACTTAAAGCTGCCTGTTCAACAGAGTGTGACCAGTACGGTCCAAAAATTTAAAAAAAAGGAATCACCACCCATACCAGCCTCTAACCTTTGACTCCTGGGGTTTGGTATATGAGTGCTGCAGCCAATCACTTGCTGCATTAGTGATCAACATGTCATTGCAGTGCCCAGTGAAAGATGTCAGCTTTTGCATGTCCTTAAAGGGGTGGTTCACTAGTTAGTTTTCATAGGCACATCGATATTATGTTGAGAAACAAAGTTTCTCTCACATTCCTTGTGTTGCCAACAGTGCCTCTGAGCAGCGCTATTGTGGTCTGCTCATCCCCTTCGCGTGACCCCCCCGGGCTCCGTGGCCTCTGATGACCGGTGATGTCACGTCAACTTCCAGTTGACCTGACATCACCATGGCCGGCCCCAGTCCTCCTGCGCCCATCTGAGCAATAAAGGGTTATTTCCATCTCACAACATCCTATCCCCGTATGTAGTAAATGTAATAATAATAATATTAGCAAATACCTCCAATTAGAAATGTAGTATAGTTCTACTGATAAAGCCATGTCTCTTACCTCATGTGCAGGGCATTTTAGCTTAGGTATCCATTGTTACTTCCACTGATATAATGACAGTTAGTTGGTCATGTTAGTAACCATGGATACCTAACAGGCAATGTCCTGCACATGAGGTAAGAGACATGGCTATATCAGGAGAACTATACTACTTTCTAATTGGAAGTATTTGCTATTATTATAGGATAATAATTATTGCATATTGGTATAGGATCTTGGAGATGTGAATACCCCTTTAACTGCTCGTTACGAGTACCACACATGGTAGTACTTGCTCATCACTAGTTTCCCCTAAGGGTGCATGCCCATGATCAATATTTGCAGCTGTTTGGACGCAGCAGACGTCAAACCACTGTGGTGTACAGAACAAGCATAGTGACCAGGATTCCTAGAAATCCCGTGCCCACTATGCTTCTTTTTTCCACAGCAAACACTGACTTACGGCGCATCTTTCCAGACTGCAGCATGCCAATTGTTTGCTGCGGAATTGCCTGCGTCCTCCGCAGGGAGAACACAAGCAGGAGACCACAGCGCATGGAACCCTGTTTGTGGGTACTGACAGCTGCGGTCTCCTGCATTCTCCTGCGGAGGAGATGTGCGCCCCCCCCAGTCAGGACTCGCTGCGTCCTGAATGCAGCGAGTCCTCATCGTGGGCACATACCCTAAATGTATATGTAGGAAATGTTTAACACCTTTCCCGACCTCAGATTTTGTATAGAGAAACTGTTTAGAATTTACACTATACAGAATGAAATTATTCTGGAACATTCTGTGTCAAACTCTTTTTTATGAATGCTAGAGGTAAAGAATAAAAGAATGATACAGTCATTACTAATGTAATACTCCAAGGACACCATCACTGTTACCTTACAAATCTCTTATTGATTTACACCGCTCTGCTCTCCTCATTTAGGCTCCAATAAAAAGCTGAGCATATCCGTATTCCTCCACAAGTAACCACTCACCTCTGACACTTCCTTCTTGGCTCATAGCCATTCACATCAGCACATTGGCCTCACCATTACATACACACTCCACAATCTGTATCAATAACAAGTCCAACATGGCTCATTGGCTTTTTCCAAATGTGCAGCTGTGTAAAGGAAATTATTTCCATATTGCTTTTTTTCCTTTACAATAAAAAAAAAGTGATTCAATATGGCTCATGGTTGGCTGTCTGCAAAGTATATACTTTAATAGTTGTCACAGTCTCTTAGGTCTCATGTACAGAGCACTGCTCCTATACAAGCGCAATACTCTTTCTGTCCCTTCCTGGCAGACAGTTTTTCCAGTCCCTTATTTTGAGGGGAACAGTTGTGTTAACTTAAAATATTTAAAAAAGACATCAATGGAACTTATGTGCTGTTCCTATTAGTAAACACCTTAGATATGGAATAGGGATGATCGAATACTTCGATTATTCGGCTTCGTGCGAATATTTTTCGAATACCTCTCCGCTATTAGACTATTCGATGCGCAACGTAAGCCTATGGGAAGCCCGAATAGTTATTATTCGGGTTTCCCATAGACTTACAGTACAGAGCAAAAGTTTGGACACACCTTCTCATCTCTAGAACAACTGTTAAGAAGAGACTTTGTGCAGCAGGCCTTCATGATAAAATAGCTGCTAGGAAATCACTGCTAAGGACAGGCAACAAGCAGAAGAGACTTGTTTGGGCTAAAGAACACAAGTAATGGACATTAGACCAGTGGAAATCTGTGCTTTGGTCTGATGAGTCCAATTTGAGATCTTTGGATCCAACCACCGTGTCTTTGTATGAAAGGTGAACGGATGGACTCTACATGGCTGATTCCCACCATGAAGCATGGAGGATGAGGTGTGATGGTGTTGGGGTGCTTTGCTGGTGACACTGTTGGGTATTTATTCAAAATTTAAGGCATACAGAACCAACATGCCTACCACAGCATCTTGCAGCGGTGTGCTATTCCATCCGGTATGCGTTTAGTTGGACCATCATTTATTTTTCAACAGGACAATGACCCCAAACACACCTCCAGGCTGTGTAAGGGCTATTTGACTAAGAGGGAGAGTGATGGGGTGCTACGCCAGATGACCTGGTCTCCACAGTCACCAGACCTGAACCCAATCGAGATGGTTTGGGGTGAGCTGGACCGCAGAGTGAAGGCAAAAGGGCCAACAAGTGCGAAGCATCTCTGGGAACTCCTTCAAGACTGTTGGAAGACTATTTCCGGTGACTACCTCTTGAAGCTCATCAAGAGAATGCCAAGAGTGTGCAAAGTAGTAATGAAAGCAAAAGGTGGCTACTTTGAAGAACCTAGAATATAAGACATATTTTCAGTTGTTTCACACTTTAAGTATTTCATTGCACATGTTTTAATTCATAGTTTTGATGCCTTCAATATGAATCTACAATTTTATGAGACCTGAAAATAAAGAAAACTCTTTGAATGAGAAGGTGTGTCCAAACTTTTGGTCTGTACTGTACATTGCGCATTGAATATTCGCGAATAGTTGAATAGCGGCGAGGTATTCGGAAAATATTCGCGAAGCCGAATAACAAAGTATTCGATCATCCCTAATATGGAACATTCTTCCAGGTAGGAGATACCTGGAAATCATATGGGTTTTATACCGAATTTCTGAAAAAATGAAGGAAATATACTTAAAAGGTTCACTAATTTGTTGTTACAAGTCTGTCCAGAACTTTATCCACCTAGGAAGCTCTGGGGTATTCTATGATGAAATAACATACAGGAGTAGCATTTCTTAACTTGACACATGTCACTATGCAACAAAATATCTTCTTGATGCAGAAAACTGTTACTGATCACCTAACTTGCCACATTCGATGTCTTGTGCAGTGTTAACGTGAACCTGTCAGGTCCTGTATGCAGAACCACGAGCAGTTCTGGGTGCATATTTCTAATCCCTGCCTAGCAGTCCCTCTATCTAGTAGCATAGATAAAGAGATCTTTAGAACAAGTATTTCTAAAGATCCTTTATGATATGCTAATGAGGGCTGTGACTAGTTGCAAGGTATTACTTCCCTTGGCTAGTTAGTCCACTTAGCATGTAAGCACGCCCCTAACTTCTCATGTAAATCTGAAATCAGTGATTACAGACTTTCCCTTGACTGCCCTACTGCAGAGGCTTTCTTCATATTGTCAGCAGAATCCCCCACACCAAACCCCCCCTTTTTCCCAACCGCTAATAAAAACACGACACCCTTCTTTGGATAAATTGGCCAAATCGGCCCGGTTTATTAACAAACATTATAACAGATAATAAATAACTATTTTACCAATGCAAGGGCGGTTCTTGGAGCCCCAAAACCTGGCGGACACCAAATATTATTACCAAACCATCCGGCATATTTTGCCCCCAGCCGCGCCCACAAGCTCGGGGGCACCACCTTTGCTGGAAAACAGTGTCCCTAACCGACTCTCAGGGGACCCCACCCCTGGAGAGCCCCCCCAAGTCCGCCAGGCAATTACCATACCAGAATAAACAAAGGGGGGTGGTCCCCCATCTATCCGATGTACCACCCCCCACCCCGAATTTCCACCGACTCCAAGAACCCCCCTCGCCACCGCTCGCCGAAATGACTCGAACACCCAATAGAAAATTAAATGAACCTCGACTCCACCGTCTTCTCCGACAAAGATTAAACATATATGTATAGGGCGGGAGGGCGGGACCTTCTCTAACGGTACCTCGCGCCGAAGTAGTGCCCCCCCCTTTCTCCCTGGACATATATACAGCCCCCACCCTGTCCTCTCCCCTGTCCCTATAGATCCACCCCCCCTAAACTCTTGACCCCACACAAGCCCACTCTTTCTATAGAAAATCATTAACCCCTTGCTGCCCTGCAAAGGTGAGTCATGGGTCACTACGCCCATGGCTCTGCCCTGGCTCCGTTCAGCCTTGACTGCCCTACTGCAGAGGCTTTCTTCATATTGTCAGCAGAATCCCCCACACCAAACCCCCCCTTTTTCCCAACCGCTAATAAAAACACAACACCCTTCTTTGGATAAATTGGCCAAATCGGCCCGGTTTATTAACAGACATTATAACAGATAATAAATAACCATTTTACCAATGCAAGGGCGGTTCTTGGAGCCCCAAAACCTGGCGGACACCAAATATTATTACCAAACCATCCGGCATATTTTGCCCCCAGCCGCGCCCACAAGCTCGGGGGCACCACCTTTGCCGGAAAACAGTGTCCCTAACCGACTCTCAGGGGACCCCACCCCTGGAGAGCCCCCCCAAGTCCGCCAGGCAATTACCATACCAGAATAAACAAAGGGGGGTGGTCCCCCATCTATCCGATGTACCACCCCCCACCCCGAATTTCCACCGACTCAAAGAACCCCCCTCGCCACCGCCACCACGAGCATTACCTGACACCTCATAATGCGAGTCACCCCACCAAAATGAGTGCCCGCTCCACTCCTTCCTGAATGCTCAAGGCCCATAAATCAATACCCACGGCAGTCAGGTGCACACCATCTGATCGCCAAAAATTCCTCTCCCCCGACTCCAGGTCCCTGTGCCGAACCACAACTCCTCCATTCCTGGCCACAAAATTCCCAACCACCCTGTTGACCTTTATTCTGGTCTTGTCGATCCCCTCCAGGGACCGAGCCCCCCGCCAAACCTTTCTGGGAACAATGTCCGACCAAACCACCCTCAGGTTAGGGCAAACTGACCAAAGGCGGAGCAGGTCATACCGTATATCCCGAATCAACTCGCTCCAGCTGAACACCCAGCTCTTCCAGCAGCTGGAATGACACCGGCCTCCGACTGTCCAGTCTATGAAGCCCCTTTCTCAAGCCCCTCACAGCTTGTCGAACCAAAAAATTCTTTGTTATGTCAACAACCCCCCGCAATTTACAACCAAATGCAACCCCTGCCATAAACCGATTAACCCTGGAAAAAGACCACTGACCGGAAGCCATCCGGCACATCCAACAAAGCAAAGCGCCTACAGAATCCTCGGCAGACTCCCCCGCCCCAAATTCCTGCCTCCAATTTGTCTATTCCATCCAAGCTGCTTCATACGTAGCCCACGTGCCAGGGGCCAATGATGCTCTGATCAACGAACTCGCCTCTCGAACACCAATTCCAAGAGCTCCGCCGGCCAGATGCTGCTCCGGTGCCAGGCTCCGCTTCCGGTGCCAGGCTCCAAAAACAATCCCACTGCAAGCGAGAAAGGGAATCAGCAATGGAGTTCTCAACCCCCGGTACATGCACTGCCACAACCCACGCATTAAGACAAGGGCACCGCAACACAAAGTACCGCAACAAGCGGACCACCGGAGGAGACACGCCCGACAGGTTATTAATTGCCATGACTACCGACATATTATCACAGTGAAAACGAATTTTTCTGTTGCTGAAATGCTCTCCCCAAACGGACACTGCCACCACAATTGGAAAAAACTCCAACAAAGTCAAATTCCGTGTAAACCCTGCTTCATGCCAAGCCGCGGGCCACTCTCCCACGCACCATCTGCCGCCGAAGTAAGCTCCAAAGCCCTTACCCCTCGCGGCATCGGTGAAGAGCTCACAATCAAAATCATCTAAGACTTCCGCAATCATTAGCGACCGGCCATTGTACTTCTCTAGAAAAGTGCCCCATACCGCCAAATCCTCCCTAAGGTCCCGAGTCAACCTTATGTAATGCCTTGGGGAGCGCGCTCCAGCGGTCGCCGACGCCAACCTTCATGAGAAAACGCGGCCCATGGGCATGATGCGGCAAGCAAAATTAAGCTTGCCCAACAAAGACTGGAGGTCCCTCAACTGGATTTTTCTAAGACGCACAGCCGATCCCACCTCTGCCCGCAAAGCTGAGATCTTTTCTTCAGGCAGCCTGCACTCCATCAACACAGTATCAATAGTGATACCCAAAAAATTCAGACAAGTACACGGGCCTTCCGTCTTATCCTGAGCCAAGGGGACCCCGAACTGGCCAGACAACCACTGCATCGTCCCCAACAACGTCTGACACACTGCCGACTCAAAACAAAACAAAAAATCGTCAAGATAATGGATCGCCGACGAGAGCTGCGCCACATCACACACTGCCCATTCTAAAAAGGAACTTAACGCTTCAAAATAAGCGCAAGAAATGGAACACCCCATTGGTAAACAACGATCAACAAAATAGGAACCGTCCCAAAAACAACCCAACAGGCGCATACTCTCAGGATGCACCGGCAGCAAGCGGAATGCCGATTCGATGTCCGTCTTTGCTAGCAATGCTCCCCGACCACATTTCCGAACCCAGCTGACGGCTGCGTCAAACGAGGTATAAACCACAGCACAGAGGTCTGGGTCAATGCCATCATTCACCGACAAACCCTTGGGGAACGACAAATGCTGAATGAGCCGAAATTTGTTCGGCTCCTTCTTTGGGACTGTTGAGGATAAAGAATTGAGTATCCAAAAATACTTAATTCAGCCATTTCATAGACTCAGTTATATAGTTCAGTAGATGTGAACTAACACACATATTTGTGAATGCTTTTGTTTCTTACTAACATGTATATATGTATATTGCATATTCAGTGTATTTTCCTTAGACACAGTATATACCAGCACATGTAATTGTAAAGATGGCTGCTATTTCCTGTTCTACACCCAAGACAGATGGACAAAAGAAATTCTTGGAGCCTGGACTGACCAATCCAAGAAGGATGTGTAGATCTCTCTACGTCATGAAGCCCTGCCCTGCGATACTTGATTGGACTAAAACTTTTGTTTACACCCCCTTACTGTTTGGTCTAGAGTTTCTTTCAAACAATAAAAAACACACTTGGTCTAGAGCCAGTCATGGAGATAGATATAACTGACTTGCTGTGCAGTTATTTATTCTCGTGTGCACACATGACATTTTTAATTAGAAACAGCAGCCGGATATCGAGAGATCCTTTGAGTCTCATCATCATCGTCATTTGGACCTTGACAGTTGGCGCGCCAAGTGTGGGGCCACCGAAAAGGGTGAGTCAGAGCTTCCATTTTCCGGACGTCTGGGGGCTGCTCCACAAGTATCCAGGTGTTGCTCGATATCGAGGACTTGATCACCCTCCGTTTCGCGGTAACCATCATATACATTGTGTGTGCTGTTTTACCTGTGGTTCGAGAGACACCTGGCGAAAGGGGGTGGTCACTAGTCCGGAGAATGGTAGTGCACCGGAGACCTAACAGTGTGACTGTCACTCGCCGGTGGGCTAGAAGGACCCAGCTCCCATAGGGGCTAGGTGTAGGTTTTAAAGTATCCGGCTGTCTGTATTTCTGAGCTGTAAGTAAGGTAGAAATGCGGGGCTTTTTGAGTAGCTGTTGGGTTGTATAAAGTGTATAGTTAATCAAGCTTGTGATTTCTCTGTTTGGTTCTCGGAGAGTTAATTGTCTGTTATTGTTCACGGAGGGAGAGAAAATGGAGGCTAGGGATGCAGCTGCTGTCTTTGTTCTGTGAAAAAGCAGGGTGGGAAGTTAATCACCCACTGCCTGCAGTTTTTTTCTTCTTCACTGAGAGCGAAGAGGCAGACTGCGGGGGTCTGGTAGAGCCCAGGGATATCCATGACAGTCTTTCTGTTGAGAACAAAGAATGCGAGAGGGGGGCGCAGAAGCCCACAGAAGCAGCTACATCCTTACATTCTTACACTCAGAGGAAGCAAAAAGGTGGGGGCCATATGTCCACCAGCTGCTTGAGACAGAGCGGAGATCAAATTGCACAGCTACGTCTCTGCTGTCTTTTAGCTGAGAAACAAGGGGGGTGGAGGAGACACCGGTGGTCAAGAAAGCGCAGCTCTTTGCAGTGAGGAGAACGGAGGGGTCAGTGGGGTAGTATACAGGAGATGGTTGCAGCCTTTGTATAGTAAAGCAAACAGAGAAGTTGTAATGATTTGAAAGAAAGACAAGTGTTATTTTGGTTTGGATTAGAGAGAAATTAACGGGTTCATGCATTTTTCAGTTTTTTTAAATTGTTTGTTTTTGAACAGAAGTATGAGAACTAGCGATTCCCCTGTGTTGCGGATGACACAGCCACTGTTTGTTAGATATTAGATATTAGACATTAAATATTGAATATTAAATATTAAATATTGAATATTGAATGTTGGATAGATAATAAACGAGGCGGGAAGGGTTCTGTTAACTTAAGTGGATTTAGCGTATTCCCCTGCGGTTCAGGCGCATGTCACTGTCTGCGTGGCAGACGAGGCGGGAAAGGAACTCACTTTAGTTGAGGTAAGGGTGCTGGAGTTAGTGGATTCTCCTGCGTATTAGACGCGAGTCACTGTCAGCGTGTTACAAACGCGGACGAGGCGAGAAAGGACTCCGTTGGAACGGCCGATCCAATTAAGCACTGTATACTCTGTTCAAAAGATAAATATGTTGTTTTTAGTAGGAGCTGAGCACGCTGTCGCCCTAGTTACAAAAAACGGAAAAAATATAAAAGATTGTAAAAAGTTGTGTAAAATCGTTGGACTACCACTAGATGGCAGGCTGCAATCCATGTACTGAAGTTCAGATTAATCTCCAGTGAGAGTATCCTGGAGAACAAAGACCTCATTCACTGTCTGTTGCTGTTTGTAGAATCACTAAATGTTTTTCTCTAGCGGTGCCTCATTGTTCTTCTCTAGAAGTCATTATATCTGGTGCTAATCAAATCTCTCCTTTGTATGCTGGAATGCAAATTTACAGGCACTAAAAGTATCCCTGGTTTACTACGTAGTTCCAGCCACTCCCAGTACACCCAGGGAGTCACAACATGGATGCTACACCCGGAAGTCAGGTGCCTGGAACTTCCTGTGGCAGCCGTCTTGCTACACCCACTGATGGCAGTACACCTCATAAGCCACACCCCTCGCAATGGCTCTTTGTCTAAGGATCTCCACCCATCCCCGGTGGGAGGTGTTCTGTGGTATAAATGACTAACACATTTGAATAAGTATAAATAGTATATTTGTTTACTCAGCTATCCCATACATGCAAGTCAAAGATGAGTAAGTGAAACTTTTACAGAATTGATGAATAGAACGATATATGTTCACATAAAATCAATTGGTATTTTAGAAGTCCTACAGCATTATATCATAAAATAAAATAGAGGAAGGTAAATATATATATCTTTGTACTGTGTTAGTTAATTTAAAACAAAAATTGTAAACGACTTACCCCTACTGATGTCAAAATGTATCAAATCCATTTGTAAAAAGGAATTAGGAAAAATGTATAATGCATCCAATGTAGATATGGGAAATGGATGTGTTCACTGCTACGTCTTTGTTATAACAAAGGATGAGGTTTTTTTTCTTCTTCCTCTCTCACTTTTAAGAGATAAGGATGGAATGTGTTTTGATGGAATGTGTCTTTCCCCAATAGTGATGTAAGTTTGGTTTAACCCTTAGAGTTCAGGATTTCCCATTTTTAGTTTGCTATTTATACCGGAATAGGGAATATTAAATTTCATGGGATGTGCAATATAATTTGTGTTGTTTTGTTTTTAATGGCGATTTATTTGAACAATATATTTTTATTTTGTGACTCTATCACCTTTTCTGTTTTTACGATTATTTCTAAGCAATTCATATATTTTTGCAGGTTAGTCGCCCAGTCACAGCTGTCATTTAATCATGTCTCAGTTGTTTCTACTATGAAAGGTTTTTCTTTTCTTTATGGATACAGTGTTTATTGTAAGGTTTTAAAATTTCCCAGTAATGTATATTGTTGTGAGATATACATTATTTTCAGTGTTTGTTCTTTTTAAGTTTTAGTATGTGGCTAATTTATTACCTGCTGTTTTATCTTTTCTTTTAGGGAATACCAGTATAAAAACGCTGAATTTTGCCATATTGGTAAATAAACAATTAAACAAGGGGGGAATAAGGTATTAATTATATTCTCCAGTTTCTTCGAGGGTGCAGTAGGCATATTAGATAGGTTTTGAAGCTGACCTTTTTCCCATAGGTTATGTTTACTAGATTACTATGAGGTATATCTGTTAACTGAAATAGGAATGTCTTGTCTTATATGTTTATTTGTTTATTTGTTTGTTTATTTATTTAGTATTCTCAGTCATGTGAAGTATAGATGACCACAAACTGTATTATGATCAGAGATGAAGTTATAAGAATGATCTAATGTATTTTTTTTAGTTTTTGTTTTTATAGATGAAACCAGATGGTGGTCGATTCTGCACTGGATATGCTGCTGTTTACACCACATGAGGTAGTCTAAATTCGACCACTCCCTCCAATCCTGTTGATACAGGAGACAGTGATGCATTAATGCCTCTCTTGATGGGTAGAACAGGAGTGGGTAAGAGTCTTTAGAGGTGTATGTAGGTTGTAGATTTTTTCCTGTTGTCAAATGAATTAGGTATGCTGAAGAGAAAGTCTAGATCTGAGCTGATGGATTCGGATGGAGATCCTCGCACAGGTGCAGCTGACCAAGAAGCAGTGAACGGGCCTAGAGTTGAGAGTCTTTCACCAATACCGACCATACCTTGGTGACACCGGTCACGTCAGTGACTTCTGTCACTCCTTGTGTTCTTAAATCCCTACAGGAACAAGCGATACAACAAGGAATGGAGTGTGACATGAAGGGAGCCAGCTGACTGAGGAAGGTCTGTGGATAAAGGGTGGTAAGCTTTCTCTGCCATGAGAGCTCTTCTTAATGATGGCCCAGGTAACATCTGTGAAAGACAATTGTCAGTGTGTGCTTTGGTGACACCGGGTTCAGTACCCGGGTGGGCAGATTCACCCAGTCTTGTAAGACATGTGCCTAGAACGAAGTGAGATAAAAATGTAAAAGAGTCCGTAGAAACACCCTGCACCTACTCTACCCATTCTTAGAGACTGCAAACTGATTATAGATGTATATCATGAGCACGCTGTATGCAAGTCTGTGCGTGTTGTGTAAATCTCTCTCCAGGTTTAGTCAGAGGTATTCCAGTGCAGAAAACGACATTATTGTTGAGAAGCACATGAAGGTGGTATGTAAAAAAATGTGTTTACAAAAAGTGTATATTTTATAGAAAAGTGGAAACTAGTAAATCGTGTATAAAATGTATATGGTTTTCTTTTTGCAATAAGCAGGTCTTTATGTAAGATGTTTTTTGGTTTAGCATAGACATGTATATTTTTATATAATTGACTGAATAGTGTGATAAACAGGTGTATTCTCCAATTCCAGATCTTAAATCAGAGCTAGTAGCATATGGTCTCCAGTCAGGAGACTGATTGATCCTAAAGGACAAGCGAGAAAGAGCCATGAGTCAACACTAGAGGAGCTGATCCAACCACAGAAACATCTATGGATCCACGCCTCGCATTGTAGAAGGGTTAATCAACCAGAGCTGCACTGAGCGTTCTGCTCATACTTATCCTTTTCAGAAAACCCTGTATAGTCTTAGACCAGCATTGCCAGAACAGTTAGGAGAGAGGACTGAGAGAACCTTGAGACATGGGAAAGTCCAACTACAAAGGGTGATGACTCGCCTAGGAGTCCTTGGTCTCAAACCGGTGAAGAAAACCCCTTTCCCCTTTCCGCCCATGTTTCAACGTTCAGTTAGGCAGGTTTTTCAACAGATCTTTCTACCTCTCTTCCTAAGGGAACACAGTACCCTTAGAATTTAGAAATGGCAGAAGTAAGTCTTTAGGGGGGACTGTTGAGGATAAAGAATTGAGTATCCAAAAATACTTAATTCAGCCATTTCATAGACTCAGTTATATAGTTCAGTAGATGTGAACTAACACACATATTTGTGAATGCTTTTGTTTCTTACTAACATGTATATATGTATATTGCATATTCAGTGTATTTTCCTTAGACACAGTATATACCAGCACATGTAATTGTAAAGATGGCTGCTATTTCCTGTTCTACACCCAAGACAGATGGACAAAAGAAATTCTTGGAGCCTGGACTGACCAATCCAAGAAGGATGTGTAGATCTCTCTACGTCATGAAGCCCTGCCCTGCGATACTTGATTGGACTAAAACTTTTGTTTACACCCCCTTACTGTTTGGTCTAGAGTTTCTTTCAAACAATAAAAAACACACTTGGTCTAGAGCCAGTCATGGAGATAGATATAACTGACTTGCTGTGCAGTTATTTATTCTCGTGTGCACACATGACATTTTTAATTAGAAACAGCAGCCGGATATCGAGAGATCCTTTGAGTCTCATCATCATCGTCATTTGGACCTTGACAGTTGGCGCGCCAAGTGTGGGGCCACCGAAAAGGGTGAGTCAGAGCTTCCATTTTCCGGACGTCTGGGGGCTGCTCCACAAGTATCCAGGTGTTGCTCGATATCGAGGACTTGATCACCCTCCGTTTCGCGGTAACCATCATATACATTGTGTGTGCTGTTTTACCTGTGGTTCGAGAGACACCTGGCGAAAGGGGGTGGTCACTAGTCCGGAGAATGGTAGTGCACCGGAGACCTAACAGTGTGACTGTCACTCGCCGGTGGGCTAGAAGGACCCAGCTCCCATAGGGGCTAGGTGTAGGTTTTAAAGTATCCGGCTGTCTGTATTTCTGAGCTGTAAGTAAGGTAGAAATGCGGGGCTTTTTGAGTAGCTGTTGGGTTGTATAAAGTGTATAGTTAATCAAGCTTGTGATTTCTCTGTTTGGTTCTCGGAGAGTTAATTGTCTGTTATTGTTCACGGAGGGAGAGAAAATGGAGGCTAGGGATGCAGCTGCTGTCTTTGTTCTGTGAAAAAGCAGGGGGGGAAGTTAATCACCCACTGCCTGCAGTTTTTTTCTTCTTCACTGAGAGCGAAGAGGCAGACTGCGGGGGTCTGGTAGAGCCCAGGGATATCCATGACAGTCTTTCTATTGAGAACAAAGAATGCGAGAGGGGGGCGCAGAAGCCCACAGAAGCAGCTACATCCTTACATTCTTACACTCAGAGGAAGCAAAAAGGTGGGGGCCATATGTCCACCAGCTGCTTGAGACAGAGCGGAGATCAAATTTCACAGCTACGTCTCTGCTGTCTTTTAGCTGAGAAACAAGGGGGGTGGAGGAGACACCGGTGGTCAAGACAGCGCAGCTCTTTGCAGTGAGGAGAACGGAGGGGTCAGTGGGGTAGTATACAGGAGATGGTTGCAGCCTTTGTATAGTAAAGCAAACAGAGAAGTTGTAATGATTTGAAAGAAAGACAAGTGTTATTTTGGTTTGGATTAGAGAGAAATTAACGGGTTCATGCATTTTTCAGTTTTTTTAAATTGTTTGTTTTTGAACAGAAGTATGAGAACTAGCGATTCCCCTGTGTTGCGGATGACACAGCCACTGTTTGTTAGATATTAGATATTAGACATTAAATATTGAATATTAAATATTAAATATTGAATATTGAATGTTGGATAGATAATAAACGAGGCGGGAAGGGTTCTGTTAACTTAAGTGGATTTAGCGTATTCCCCTGCGGTTCAGGCGCATGTCACTGTCTGCATGGCAGACGAGGCGGGAAAGGAACTCACTTTAGTTGAGGTAAGGGTGCTGGAGTTAGCGGATTCTCCTGCGTATTAGACGCGAGTCACTGTCAGCGTGTTACAAACGCGGACGAGGCGAGAAAGGACTCCGTTGGAACGGCCGATCCAATTAAGCACTGTATACTCTGTTCAAAAGATAAATATGTTGTTTTTAGTAGGAGCTGAGAACGCTGTCGCCCTAGTTACAAAAAACGGAAAAAATATAAAAGATTGTAAAAAGTTGTGTAAAATCGTTGGACTACCACTAGATGGCAGGCTGCAATCCATGTACTGAAGTTCAGATTAATCTCCAGTGAGAGTATCCTGGAGAACAAAGACCTCATTCACTGTCTGTTGCTGTTTGTAGAATCACTAAATGTTTTTCTCTAGCGGTGCCTCATTGTTCTTCTCTAGAAGTCATTATATCTGGTGCTAATCAAATCTCTCCTTTGTATGCTGGAATGCAAATTTACAGGCACTAAAAGTATCCCTGGTTTACTACGTAGTTCCAGCCACTCCCAGTACACCCAGGGAGTCACAACATGGATGCTACACCCGGAAGTCAGGTGCCTGGAACTTCCTGTGGCAGCCGTCTTGCTACACCCACTGATGGCAGTACACCTCATAAGCCACACCCCTTGCAATGGCTCTTTGTCTAAGGATCTCCACCCATCCCCGGTGGGAGGTGTTCTGTGGTATAAATGACTAACACATTTGAATAAGTATAAATAGTATATTTGTTTACTCAGCTATCCCATACATGCAAGTCAAAGATGAGTAAGTGAAACTTTTACAGAATTGATGAATAGAACGATATATGTTCACATAAAATCAATTGGTATTTTAGAAGTCCTGCAGCATTATATCATAAAATAAAATAGAGGAAGGTAAATATATATATCTTTGTACTGTGTTAGTTAATTTAAAACAAAAATTGTAAACGACTTACCCCTACTGATGTCAAAATGTATCAAATCCATTTGTAAAAAGGAATTAGGAAAAATGTATAATGCATCCAATGTAGATATGGGAAATGGATGTGTTCACTGCTACGTCTTTGTTATAACAAAGGATGAGGTTTTTTTTCTTCTTCCTCTCTCACTTTTAAGAGATAAGGATGGAATGTGTTTTGATGGAATGTGTCTTTCCCCAATAGTGATGTAAGTTTGGTTTAACCCTTAGAGTTCAGGATTTCCCATTTTTAGTTTGCTGTTTATACCGGAATAGGGAATATTAAATTTCATGGGATGTGCGATATAATTTGTGTTGTTTTGTTTTTAATGGCGATTTATTTGAACAATATATTTTTATTTTGTGACTCTATCACCTTTTCTGTTTTTACGATTATTTCTAAGCAATTCATATATTTTTGCAGGTTAGTCGCCCAGTCACAGCTGTCATTTAATCATGTCTCAGTTGTTTCTACTATGAAAGGTTTTTCTTTTCTTTATGGATACAGTGTTTATTGTAAGGTTTTAAAATTTCCCAGTAATGTATATTGTTGTGAGATATACGTTATTTTCAGTGTTTGTTCTTTTTAAGTTTTAGTATGTGGCTAATTTATTACCTGCTGTTTTATCTTTTCTTTTAGGGAATACCAGTATAAAAACGCTGAATTTTGCCATATTGGTAAATAAACAATTAAACAAGGGGGGAATAAGGTATTGATTATATTCTCCAGTTTCTTCGAGGGTGCAGTAGGCATATTAGATAGGTTTTGAAGCTGACCTTTTTCCCATAGGTTATGTTTACTAGATTACTATGAGGTATATCTGTTAACTGAAATAGGAATGTCTTGTCTTATATGTTTATTTGTTTGTTTATTTATTTAGTATTCTCAGTCATGTGAAGTATAGATGACCACAAACTGTATTATGATCAGAGATGAAGTTATAAGAATGATCTAATGTATTTTTTTTAGTTTTTGTTTTTATAGATGAAACCAGATGGTGGTCGATTCTGCACTGGATATGCTGCTGTTTACACCACATGAGGTAGTCTAAATTCGACCACTCCCTCCAATCCTGTTGATACAGGAGACAGTGATGCATTAATGCCTCTCTTGATGGGTAGAACAGGAGTGGGTAAGAGTCTTTAGAGGTGTATGTAGGTTGTAGATTTTTTCCTGTTGTCAAATGAATTAGGTATGCTGAAGAGAAAGTCTAGATCTGAGCTGATGGATTCGGATGGAGATCCTCGCACAGGTGCAGCTGACCAAGAAGCAGTGAACGGGCCTAGAGTTGAGAGTCTTTCACCAATACCGACCATACCTTGGTGACACCGGTCACGTCAGTGACTTCTGTCACTCCTTGTGTTCTTAAATCCCTACAGGAACAAGCGATACAACAAGGAATGGAGTGTGACATGAAGGGAGCCAGCTGACTGAGGAAGGTCTGTGGATAAAGGGTGGTAAGCTTTCTCTGCCATGAGAGCTCTTCTTAATGATGGCCCAGGTAACATCTGTGAAAGACAATTGTCAGTGTGTGCTTTGGTGACACCGGGTTCAGTACCCGGGTGGGCAGATTCACCCAGTCTTGTAAGACATGTGCCTAGAACGAAGTGAGATAAAAATGTAAAAGAGTCCGTAGAAACACCCTGCACCTACTCTACCCATTCTTAGAGACTGCAAACTGATTATAGATGTATATCATGAGCACGCTGTATGCAAGTCTGTGCGTGTTGTGTAAATCTCTCTCCAGGTTTAGTCAGAGGTATTCCAGTGCAGAAAACGACATTATTGTTGAGAAGCACATGAAGGTGGTATGTAAAAAAATGTGTTTACAAAAAGTGTATATTTTATAGAAAAGTGGAAACTAGTAAATCGTGTATAAAATGTATATGGTTTTCTTTTTGCAATAAGCAGGTCTTTATGTAAGATGTTTTTTGGTTTAGCATAGACATGTATATTTTTATATAATTGACTGAATAGTGTGATAAACAGGTGTATTCTCCAATTCCAGATCTTAAATCAGAGCTAGTAGCATATGGTCTCCAGTCAGGAGACTGATTGATCCTAAAGGACAAGCGAGAAAGAGCCATGAGTCAACACTAGAGGAGCTGATCCAACCACAGAAACATCTATGGATCCACGCCTCGCATTGTAGAAGGGTTAATCAACCAGAGCTGCACTGAGCGTTCTGCTCATACTTATCCTTTTCAGAAAACCCTGTATAGTCTTAGACCAGCATTGCCAGAACAGTTAGGAGAGAGGACTTAGAGAACCTTGAGACATGGGAAAGTCCAACTACAAAGGGTGATGACTCGCCTAGGAGTCCTTGGTCTCAAACCGGTGAAGAAAACCCCTTTCCCCTTTCCGCCCATGTTTCAACGTTCAGTTAGGCAGGTTTTTCAACAGATCTTTCTACCTCTCTTCCTAAGGGAACACAGTACCCTTAGAATTTAGAAATGGCAGAAGTAAGTCTTTAGGGGGGACTGTTGAGGATAAAGAATTGAGTATCCAAAAATACTTAATTCAGCTATTTCATAGACTCAGTTATATAGTTCAGTAGATGTGAACTAACACACATATTTGTGAATGCTTTTGTTTCTTACTAACATGTGTATATGTATATTGCATATTCAGTGTATTTTCCTTAGACACAGTATATACCAGCACATGTAATTGTAAAGATGGCTGCTATTTCCTGTTCTACACCCAAGACAGATGGACAAAAGAAATTCTTGGAGCCTGGACTGACCAATCCAAGAAGGATGTGTAGATCTCTCTACGTCATGAAGCCCTGCCCTGCGATACTTGATTGGACTAAAACTTTTGTTTACACCCCCTTACTGTTTGGTCTAGAGTTTCTTTCAAACAATAAAAAACACACTTGGTCTAGAGCCAGTCATGGAGATAGATATAACTGACTTGCTGTGCAGTTATTTATTCTCGTGTGCACACATGACATTTTTAATTAGAAACAGCAGCCGGATATCGAGAGATCCTTTGAGTCTCATCATCATCGTCATTTGGACCTTGACAGGACGACCCCTAACGGAGATACTACCAAATTGGGAATGGGGGGAGATGCAAACGGACCCGCCATCCGCCCACAAGCAACCTCCCCAAAAAGCTTTTTAGCCACAACCTCTGGGTGTCGCCGCGCCGACAACAAATTCTTTAACTGAAACGGAACAACATGAGGAGGGGGAGGGATCCAGAAACCAACACGAAAACCATCCTCCAACAATACCGCCTTATCCCGCTTAGGGTATCTATCTAGATAAGGGGCCATCTCGTGAAGCCTCACCGGGCTCACCCCCTTTTCCCAAATTTCCCCCTGCCTTGGGCCTACCCTTCTTAAAGCAACGAGCTGCTCCATGGGAGGACCCTCCACAACCTGAACACTGATGCTTAAACTTGCAGGAGTTTCCAAACTTGCACTGGCTGTCGTTAAACTGCCAGCACACCCCTGCCTTTGCTCCAACACCCCCTGCCTGGGTCCCCACTCCCCCAGCAGTATTGTGGCCGGCCGACCCGGCCCCCCCGTGAAAGGGCTGACCATAACGAGCCGGAGCCATGACTTTTAACCATAAACCAATATCCTTCTGATCCCAACGGATACTGGGCCGCACAGCTTTCTGCTGCCTAAATTGTTCATCGTACCGCAACCAAGTCTGCCCACCATAAATCCTATGAGCTTCCACTATAGCATCCATGTAGCAGAATAGCCCAGAACAATTATCCGGCGCCTTTTCGCCAATGACGCTAGCTAGGATCGCAAAAGCCTGCAACCAGTTAACAAACGTTTGAGGGATCAGCCGCCACCTCCGCTTTTCTTCCTCCTCCTTCTTGCTATCATCCTTCTTTCTCTTATCTAAATTAAACTTCTCCAAAGGAAGGAGGGAAAAAATTTCCACGTATTCATCCCTCCAAATCTTCTCCTTCACTTCCTTCTTTAAATGCGCCCCCAGAGGGCCCTCAAAGCAAACGTACACCTCTCCTCTGGCCCTATCATCCAAAATAATCCTATCTCCCTCCTTATCCTTCTCCTTTTGCCCGGGATCCGCCACACTATCCCCAGCAACCACCTCGCTTCCCGTCGGTACCACAACCACAGCCGATGCTGCCGCCCCAGAACCCGGCACCCACGCTGGGACAGGAGACCCGGTCGCCCCCTGACTCGCCCTATCCAACTGCGCCAACAAATCACGCACACCCTTCAAAACATTGCTCAGACTACCGACATCAAACCCCGCCGCGCTCGGCCCCGCGACCCCCAGACCCCCCATGACGCCCTGCGCCTGGCCCCTGCTCACTCCCGGGGAAACTAAACTAGGTGAGGACGCACAAAACATAGAGGAGTACTCACCAAGCTGCGTCGGTACATGAGACCCACCAGCCGAAAATCCTGACTCCAGACGGCGATCTCCTCCAGAATGGCCCAGCACGGAAACGTCTTCGGCAGCTGGACCAGGGGGGACCTGGGAACCCGCCGCGCTCGACCTTGGTCAGATGACCCGGGAGCTAACCGGATAATGAGATGCAGGACGATTCCCCTCAGATGCCGACCGTGAAGGCGACCTCCTCCTGGATCGCGACCTCGACCGGGATGACGCAGGCCCCTGCCGTGCGGGCGAATTTCTCCCCGTCACTAACCTCCCTGATGGCGACCCGCTCCTCCGCGTCGAAGGGGACCTGAACCTGGACCGCGACCTCCTCTCTGGCGATGATCTCCGCAGCTGCGATGCCCCACTCCTGGCAGTATCCTCGAACCCAGCGCGCGCTGTCATCTTGGAAGCTGCATCCATCCTGGGCTCGACAGGTGATGTTCCTTGCAGGGTCGTACTCCACACTCCCAGCCCCGGAGGCCCCGCAGAAACTCCATCTCCATGCTGTCTAGCAGTCCCCCGACAGAAGCATCGCCAGGGAGGACCGCCGCCATTTTGTTGTAGCTCGAAGCAGTAGAGGCAGCTGAGCCGGTCACATGACCCCTGGAGGGACCGCCCACCGCCGCAGGTCCTGAACGCCGAGCAGGATTCCTCCCTCGCCTGCTCCTGCTAGCTGCTGCAGGTGGATTCTTCTGGTGAGGAGGGTCCCCGGAGGGGCTCCTACGGCGCCGCTGAGGACCAGGAGCAGCATCAGGCGAGAACCTCCCTGGTGCCCTCGCCCTGCGCCCACTCCGGAGCGGTGGGGGGTCAGCATCAGACACCGCATCCGGACCTCCCAGGATCTCCCTCAACGCTGTCCTGATCGCCGCTCCATCTGCGCCGCCGGCAGCAGCCCGAAGCTGCTCCAGGAGTCCTGCAACCGATGCCATCAGATCAGGGGGAGACCAGGTGAGGTGACACGGGGACCTTCTCTAACGGTACCTCGCGCCGAAGTAGTGCCCCCCCCTTTCTCCCTGGACATATATACAGCCCCCACCCTGTCCCCTCCCCTGGCCCTATAGATCCACCCCCCCCTAAACTCTTGACCCCGCACAAGCCCGCTCTTTCTATAGAAAATCATTAACCCCTTGCTGCCCTGCAAAGGTGAGTCATGGGTCACTACGCCCATGGCTCTGCCCTGGCTCCGTTCAGCCTTTACTAAGATAGGAGATGACAGTCGCTTCTTATAAGTTTTATAGAGAGATGAGGGGTGAGGAGTCGGAGACAGAAACAGACATTCTGCTGCAATGTCTCCTAAGTGGAAATCTACTCTATAAGGCCTAGGTTACACTAGCATATCGTATCCAATGTGAGAGCATCGGATGCAATATGCACATGACCCTCGGCTCAGACTCTGCTGCAAGCGTACTTGGACCACCCCTACTCACGCCCCAAAAAATAAATAAGTCTATACTCCCCTCCAGTGCGGGTGTGGTTCAAGCAATTTCTGAAGTTGCGTTCCCGAGGTCCATGTGACATTGTTTGACCCACGACCAAAGTGACCCACGACCAATCAGCGCTAGCTTGTTTCACTCTGCCTTCGGACATTTGAGCAAGAAGTCAGTGCAGCGCTCACATCCTCATCAAATTTCCAAAGGCAGGAAGACAGACGCCGGGTGCTTACTGGTCGCGAAGCTCACGTGTCATAACAATGTCACATCAGAATGCAACTTCAGAAATTGCTGGAGGTGAGTATAGGCTTTTTATTTTTACGGGGGTGTGCTGCCCCCGTGCCAGCAGCCAGCGCTGCTCAGATCTGGGCCTTCAGGGGTGGTGGCTCGAGGGTCTCCAGACCCGGGGGTCTCCTGGACACACCGAATAAATGGGGGGATGTAGATGTACGGGCTAGGCCATAGTAAGTTCGTGACACCACCCATGGTGTGTGGTGAGGTGGGACACCACCGCTGCTGTTATGGGGCACCCGGGAGAGATGTTGTGCAGAAAGTTGTTAACCCCTCCGTGGGCAGGGATGGTGGCCCCGGGGCCCGGTGGCTCGGTGCAGGGGATAGCGACCGCAGGGAGTGTTGGTGTACTCACTGTTAATAAACCACACAAGTCTCTGGTAAACCAAGGTGATGGTGGCCGGTGCCGCGGCCAGTTGCATTCAGGTCCCCCCACCCAGCTGGTGGTCTCTATCCTTTTCCTCTGCACTGTTTGTGTAAGGGGGACTTTCCTAGTGTGAAACTCAGGAGTCCGTTCCCGGCTGGATGTGGCCTAAAGAGCCGTGTCCACAGACGCTGGCCCGTGGGATCTATGGGCCCTGGCGGTGACCTCTCTTCCCTATCAGTGGGCTGTTGTCTTCTATGAGGGACTTTGGGTGGGACAGGACCTTTAGGCCTGGCCTCAATCGGGGAATTAACCAGTCCGCTTGGATCCGGATTCTGGCTTCAGGGTCCAAGTACCCCCCTTTGTGCTACGGTTGCCGGGTCGGTTCCCTGTGTCGATACCGGCGGGCTACAACCCTGTCCTGGTCCACCTCAGTTCTGCCGAGCCGAATTTCCCATCTCCTGCTGACGGAGACCACCGTCTGCCTCCTAGCCAATGGCACCAGGGCTCCAACCCTGGTACCGTTCAACTTGAACTTGCCTGCTGGAGCTACACTTAGCTTCAGCCCACACTCCTCTCCGAACTCAACTCTCAGCTTAACTCACTGTTTAAAGAGAATGAGTATGGGTTATCCAAGTAGTGGGCATCTTCTTTAACACTGCATAGCTCAGTAATTATTCGACAACCTTTTCAAAGTAGCTTGCATAGTACAGCAAGAGTTGTGTTGAAAGATCAAAATGACCCCCAAAATAACAAGTACCCAATTTCCTAAACTGAAAATGGCCCTAAAGGGGGCTTTACATGCTACGACATCGCTAATGCGAACTCGTTGGGGTCACGGAATTGGTGACGCACATCCGGCCGCATTAGCGATGCCGTTGCGTGTGACACCTATGAGCGATTTTGCATCGTTGCAAAAACGTGCAAAATCGCTCATCGGTGACATGGGGGTCCATTCTAAAAAATCGTTACTGCAGCAGTAACGAAGTTACTCCAACCCTGGTACCGTTCAACTTGAACTTGCCTGCTGGAGCTACACTTAGCTCCAGCCCACACTCCTCTCCGAACTCAACTCTCAGCTTAACTCACTGTTTAAAGAGAATGAGTATGGGTTATCCAAGTAGTGGGCATCTTCTTTAACACTGCATAGCTCAGTAATTATTCGACAACCTTTTCAAAGTAGCTTGCATAGTACAGCAAAAGTTGTGTTGAAAGATCAAAATGACCCCCAAAATAACAAGTACCCAATTTCCTAAACTGAAAATGGCCCTAAAGGGGGCTTTACATGCTACGACATCGCTAATGCGAACTCGTTGGGGTCACGGAATTGGTGACGCACATCCGGCCGCATTAGCGATGCCGTTGCGTGTGACACCTATGAGCAATTTTGCATCGTTGCAAAAACGTGCAAAATCGCTCATCGGTGACATGGGGGTCCATTCTCAAAAATCGTTACTGCAGCAGTAACGAAGTTGTTCCTCGTTCCTGCGGCAGCACGCATCGCTCCGTGTGACACCGCAGGAATGAGGAACCTCTCCTTACCTGCCTCCCGGCCACAATGCGGAAGTAAGGAGGTGGGCGGGATCTTATGTCCCGCTCATCTCCGCCCCTCCGCTTCTATTGGGTGGCGGTTCAGTGACACAGCTGTGACGCTGAACGAACCGCCCCCTTAGAAAGGAGGCGGTTCACCGGTCATAGCAACGTCGCCGGGCAGGTAAGTAGTGTGACGGGTCTGGGCGATGTTGTGCGGCACGGGCAGCGATTTGCCCGTGTCGCACAACAGATGGGGGCGGGTACGCACGCTAGCAATATCGGTACCGATATCGCAGTGTGTAACGCGGCCTTAAGAGAAGCATGTGCTACTATATGGCGGAGCAATAATCACTTTATGATCTATCATCCAATCATCCACTTGAACAGAACTTGGATCAGGTATGTAATTAATGGCAACATTTTGCATACAGTATATTTTTGCACCAAACCCATCGTAAAGGTGGTATAAAGCAGGGCTACCCACCCAATAGTACTTCCGGGACATACCTCAAACACTGATACATGGGCAACTTGGCTGCACATTTTTCTATGTGCATCAGAATACGCTAAGTTGTATGTATTACTTGTTGGGAGGGGAATCAAACGAAATATTTGCCCCTGGTTAAGGAAATTCCATCTGTAGTGATGCACGTATTAATGGTGTTATAAACAGACACAACTAACTTTAAAGAACTGTCATATTGAACAGAGACTTTCAGGTTTATAACTTTGCACAAATAATAAGTGAAATATCGCCCCAAATCCATCTTTTATGAAAACCTCCTGTGGCCGGACCACCCAGGCAGTTGCAAAAGAAATAGTGCATTTGATTGTATTGATTTTGTCAAATGTCTTAAGTGTTTCCATCCATCATTAAAAAAGTTCCTTCTGATTTAATTTCCTGAGAGCTTTGTAGAGATCTATCCTGAAAATCAGCTCTGACAAAAGACGAAGGTTCAAAGGGTTCTTGATTAATAAGTTTCATTTTTATGATTTGCCTCTAATAGATTATTCCTTTGCATCTCATTCTCTACATTTTCATGATGGTTTTCTCCAGTATTTGTATCTTTTTCTTCTGCTGTAAAACCCTTAATTGTATGTATAGCTATGGCACTTAGGGTACCGTCTCACTAAACGACGTACCAGTGATTCCGACCACAATACCACCTGGTCAGGAACGCTGGTGCGTCACTACATAGTTGCTGGTGAGCTGTCAGTCAGATCTCACCAGCGACCAGCCACCAGCGACTCTGTGCTTGGTAACCAGCGCTTTGCTTAGTTACCCAATATTTACCCTGGTCATGTGTGCAAGGAGCCAGCGCTAAGCGGTGTACGCTGGTAACCAGGGTAAATATCGGGTAACCAAGCAAAGCGCTTTGCTTAGTTACCCAATTTTTACCCTGGTTACCAGCGTACACTGCTTACACACAGTCGGTGCTCGTTGGTCTCCCGCCGTCAAACGCGCTGATGTGTGCTGCACAGCGGGAGACCAACGAGCAAAAAATGGACCAGAACAGTGTGTAATGATCAGCGATTTCACAGCAGGGGCCAGGTCGCTGCTTAGGGTCACACACAGCGAGATCGCTGATGAGGTCACTGATACGTCACAAAACCTGTGACTCAGCAGCGATCTCACTAATGCTCTCGGTATGTGAGAAGTACCCCTTACTGACCTTCTTACACAATGATCCTCTCATCTACACTGATTATCCTAACTTTATTATCAGCAGAGATATATCCACCAAGGTGCTAATCTATATATAAAAGTTTGTCTATTTCCGCCATAATACCATAAACCAATACCTCTATATACAAAATATGAATGTATTTATATACAGTATATTGTATATAGAAAGGTTCCTATACTTTTCTTGTTGGCATAGCTATTGTTACCATAATATTTAATTTCATCCAAAATATAGCAATAGTAAAATGTACTGTAGTGTGTGCAATCAGGTGCTTCACAGAATTGTATAACATTGAGCAGTGAACATGAAAAATACATTTTACCCACAAACATGTTGCTTTTTCCCAATATTTTTTATTTTCATAAGGGTAGCAGGAGAAAATGCACCATACAATTTGTTGTGCATACCCCATATGTGCTGAAAACTATTGTTTGGGTGCACAGCAGGTCCGGAAAGGAAAGAGCGCCATTCAATTTTTGGAGCACAAAAGTGAATGAAATAGATATCAGACGCCATGCTATGTTTGCAGAGCTCCTTATGTGCCTAAACATTGGAAACCACCAAAGGTGACCTGATTTTAGAAATTACACCCCTCAAGGATTTTTTTTAGAAGTGTGGTAAGCACCTTGGATGCACAGGTGTTTCACAGAATGTTTTAACAGTAACAATATTATTGTAATACTATTGTATGTTTTGAGGATTTCGATAGCGTTAGGGCAATGACAGCCAGAGACGAGTTTGTGGTACAAGATGTTTATGATATGTAACCACGGTAGATACACAACGGAAATACACAGTATAACAAACACATGAAAATACCTTTCCGAAACGGAGCGAAGGGGATTCCCGGGGCCACGCACCGGACTCCCCCAGGGAGACCACCAGAGCGAACCCCTATACAGGGACTGTCCGGCAATCAACCCCGGAAGGCCTAAATGCGCCGCAGCCGGGACACAAGGGGCAAGCGGTAAAGTCCAGAAGTGTCCGTACGGGATGAAAGTCCAGAATGGTTATGAACCGGAAGAAACCGGGCAGACGTGCTGACCAAAGACGGCAGACGGAGTCCAGGCACAGTTTGAAGAAACCGGGTGTGGTCCAGAGTCGGTCGGTAGATTTTCAGGAGGATCCAAAGGTAATAAAGTAGCAGCAGCAGTAAAGCAGGAGCACACAGCAAGCAGTATACTCAGGCACTGGACTAGGCTTAGAGGCGGCCTTTTAAGCAGCTGGACAGGAAGTAGGGCAACAGAACATAAAACTCCATGTTAACCGAGGGCAAGCTCTTTCAAAAGAGGACTGGAAAACCCGGAAACCTGACATTACTCCCCCCCCCAGAAACGGCCTCAGGACGGATCAGGGCCCGGCTTGTCCGGGTACCGTCGATGAAACTGAGCGATCTTCCGGGGTGCTCGAATGTTACCCACCGGTTCCCAGGAATCGTCCTCGGGGGCGTACCCCTGCCAACGTACCAGATACTGAAGCCGACGACGATGGAGCCGGGAGTCAATAATGTCCTCAACCACGAACTGCTCCTCGCCGTCGACCATCACAGGCGGAGGAGGAGGCACGACACGACCATGAAACGTATTGGGAGAGACGGATTTGAGGAGAGAAACATGAAAGACCGGGTGTACCTTTAGATGGTGCGGTAACCGCAGCCGACAGGCCACAGGGCTCACGATCCCGGTGATCTTGAACGGACCGATGAATTTTTGTCCCAGCTTCTGCGAAGGGACACCCAATCTCAGGTTCTTGGTGGATAACCATACAGAGTCCCCTACCTTATACATGGGTGCCGGTTTCCGGTGAGCGTCTGCCGACCTCTTGTAACGCTCCTGAGCTGTAGCCACAGTGTCCTTCAGAACCTCCAGATTTTGTCGTAGCTCTGTCAATCTGTCCTCCACCGCAGGCACTGAGACCGCAACCGGTGACCTAGGCAAAATAGTCGGATGGTAACCCAAGTTAGCAAAGAAGGGCGTTACCTTAGTGGAGCTGCTCTGAGTGTTGTTATACGAGAACTCCGCCAACGGAAGCATCTTCAACCAATCGTCCTGCAGATGGCTGACATAACAGCGAAGGTATTGTTCCAGGGTTTGATTGGTCCGTTCGGTCTGCCCATTTGTCTGAGGATGGTATGCAGAAGACAAACAGACATCAATCTGGAGTGCCGTACAAAACCCCTTCCAGAACCTAGACGTGAACTGCACGCCCCGGTCAGAGATGATCTCGTCTGGTACCCCATGCAATCGGAATACGTTCTGGATAACCAGATCCACTGTCTCTGAGGCTGAGGGAAGACCGGCACACGGAATAAAGTGAGCAGCTTTAGTCAACCGATCCACCACCACTAAAATGGTATTGTGACCGTCTGAGACGGGCAACTCCACAATAAAATCCATTGAGATAGACCCCCAAGGGCGAGATGGCACGGGTAACGGTTGGAGGAGTCCTGTAGGAGCCACACGAGGGACCTTGCACCGGGCACAAACCACACATGAGCGGACATAGTCCTTTAAACAGGTAGGCCACCAGAAAAAACGGTTCAGAAATTCCTGCGTCTTCTGTACCCCCCTATGACCAGCCAACACGGAGTCATGGACCAACTTGAGAACCCGAAGTCTTACGGCCTCCGGGACATATATGCGTCGTTCTCTCAACCACACACCATTCCGAAGAACAAGAGTTACATCATTCGGGGGGGCAGCAAGAAATACGTCACCATCATAGGCCAGCTTGATGTCCTTCCACAAGTCCTGGTCCTGGATTACTCCAACGAAATTGGCATCCGATAACACGGTCTGAGACGGGGTTCCAGGCACGGAGTCCACGGCGTGGATTCGGGACAAGGCATCGGCTTTCCCATTACGTGAACCTGGACGGTATGTAACGACAAAATTGAACTGGTTAAGGAATAGGCTCCAACGGGCTTGCCGTGGAGACAGGCACCTGGCAGACTTAAGAAATTCCAGATTACGATGATCTGTGAGTACTATCACTTGCTGCGCGGCTCCCTGTAAGTGGTGTCTCCATTCCTTGAAAGCGGAAATAATCGCTAACAACAATTCTTTGTCCGCAATGTCATAGTTCCTTTCTGCAGGGGACAACCGGCGGGAAAAGAAAGCACACGGATGTAAGAGACTCTTGTCCCCAGTCCTTTGAGAAAGGATGGCCCCTAATGTGTAGTCGGAAGCGTCGACTTCCACGATAAAGGGAAGTGCGGGATTCGGATGTACCAATATAGGCGCTGAGGTAAAACAGACCTTGAGACGATGGAAGGCTTCCTGGGCCTGGGCGGACCACACAAACTTCTGTCCTTTCTTGGTTAACAGAGTGATGGGACGAACGATCTCTGAAAAATTACGGATAAAACGTCGGTAAAAGTTGGCAAAACCGACAAAGCGTTGTACCTCTTTGATGTTTCCCGGTTCCGGCCAGTCTAGAATTGCTTGTATTTTGCCAGACTCCATGTTCAGTCCCTGAGGAGAGATGACATAACCTAAGAATTGTATCTGTGAGCAATGGAATTCGCATTTCTCCAGTTTGATGTACAGGTGGTTTTCCCTCAGCCGGGTAAGTACGGTCTTGACGTGCTCCTGGTGTTCCTGTAGGGAATCAGAAAAGATTAGGATATCGTCCAGATAAATCACCATGAATTGGTCCATGATATCCCTAAAAATATCGTTAACTAGATGTTGGAAAGCCGCGGGAGCGTTACAAAGTCCAAAAGGCATCACTAGGTACTCAAAATGTCCATACCGACATCGGAACGCGGTCTTCCACTCGTCTCCGGGACGTATGCGGAGTAGATTGTATGCCCCACGGAGGTCCAATTTGGTGAATATTTTTGCCTGTTGGACCCTCTCCAATAGCTCAGGAATCAATGGTAACGGATACCGGTTCCGGATGGTTATTTTATTCAGTTCCCGGTAGTCAATACAGGGTCTTAGAGTCCCCTCTTTCTTTTTCACAAAAAAGATGGGTGCCCCTGCTGGTGAGGTAGACGGACGAATAAATCCCTTAGCTAGACTTTCATCAATGTAGTTTTTTAGTGCTTCTAGCTCAGGTGCCGCCAATGGGTAGACATGACCAAACGGGATCTCCGCCCCTGGGAGTAAGTCTATGGGGCAATCATACGTGTCCACTTGCCTCAGAGATATCGGACTCTGCGTCCGTGTTGTCACACTCTGCCATGGCTGCCAATACCTTATTTGGGCGATTTGGACGTTTCGGGCAGTCGATCAAGAAATGGTCTGATTGACCGCAATAGAAACACAAACGCTCACGGAGCCGGTGTTCGCGACGTTCATTGGTCTCTCGCTTTTGCAGAGAGTCCACTTGCATAGGAACGTCCTCGGCCTCCCGTGGCGTCCTGAGAGCGGGTTCTCTGGAAGGAAATGCAAAGTTGTTTACACGGTTTACAGCTGCCCATTTTTCCTGTCTACGTTCCGTCAAGCGGGTATCAATACGCACACAGTGCTGGAGAAACTGTTCAAAATCCCCTGGAGATTCAGAACGAGCTAACTCGTCCTTGATGGTACCGGACAACCCCTTTCTGAAAACAGACAAAAATGCATTGTTTCCCCAGTCGGTGTCTACCACTAACCTCTTAAATTCAGTGGCGTATTCAACGACAGAACGCTTTCCCTGACGTAAGGAAAGGAGAGCCGATTCAGCGGTAGCACGGCGATTCGGATCATCAAACATCTGCGCCATTGCGGTCAGAAAATCATCTAGGTGATTTAAACGGATGTCCCGGTTCTCTATCATAGGATTAGCCCAAGCCAGTGCTCGTGAAGTTAATAACATAATTATACATAACACTTTGGACCGGTCAGAACGGTAATAATCAGCATGTACATCAAAAAACAGTATACATTGGTTCACAAATCCACGAAACTGACTACGGTCACCATTGAAACGGAATGGGGGTAACCTAGGCATACCGGCAGCTGATACGGACGTAGTGGGGCCGGCTTCCTGAGCCTCCACTCTGACTTGCAAGTCCTGTATAGCCGGACCCAGTACCTGGTGATCATGGCCCAGCTGTGCCTCCATATCTCTAAGTTTAGTCTGCACCACCTCCATCTCCTGCTGCAAGGAGTTAATCATAGAAAAGAGCTGATCTACTCCTCGTGTCTCAGTCATTGCCCCAGCGAAATCCTCTTGTGGCCTGAGTATAATGTAATACTATTGTATGTTTTGAGGATTTCGATAGCGTTAGGGCAATGACAGCCAGAGACGAGTTTGTGGTACAAGATGTTTATGATATGTAACCACGGTAGATACACAACGGAAATACACAGTATAACAAACACATGAAAATACCTTTCCGAAACGGAGCGAAGGGGATTCCCGGGGCCACGCACCGGACTCCCCCAGGGAGACCACCAGAGCGAACCCCTATACAGGGACTGTCCGGCAATCAACCCCGGAAGGCCTAAATGCGCCGCAGCCGGGACACAAGGGGCAAGCGGTAAAGTCCAGAAGTGTCCGTACGGGATGAAAGTCCAGAATGGTTATGAACCGGAAGAAACCGGGCAGACGTGCTGACCAAAGACGGCAGACGGAGTCCAGGCACAGTTTGAAGAAACCGGGTGTGGTCCAGAGTCGGTCGGTAGATTTTCAGGAGGATCCAAAGGTAATCAAGTAGCAGCAGCAGTAAAGCAGGAGCACACAGCAAGCAGTATACTCAGGCACTGGACTAGGCTTAGAGGCGGCCTTTTAAGCAGCAGGACAGGAAGTAGGGCAACAGAACATAAAACTCCATGTTAACCGAGGGCAAGCTCTTTCAAAAGAGGACTGGAAAACCCGGAAACCTGACAATTATACATTTTTCCCCGCAAACATGTTGCTTTTGCTCCAAAATTTTAGCTTTCAGAAAAGTAACAAGTGAAAATAAACCATGCAATTTGTTGTGCAATTTCTCCTGCATAAACAGATACCCTATATGTGGTGGAAAAGTACATTTTGTGCACACAGCAGGGCTCAGAAAGGGAAGAGCGCTATTTGAATGTTATGTTTTACCTCCTTCACACAATAAAAACAATTTTCTAGAAAAAAATATTTTGCATCACTATTTTCTTTCTGACAGCTATAGTTTTTTATTCTTCCACTGATGGAGTTGTACAGCAGTCTGCTTTTTGTGTGATTAGAAGACCTGTACAGGTATACCATATTTATTTTTATTTGAATTTTTGATCAAATGTTATTCCACTTAATATTTTTTTAAAATATTTTTACAATTGCATAGTGGTCAATGTGAATAAAAAGCAGGACCCTCCAAGGGTCTCTGTGAGTTTTGCACAGGTACAAAGTCATGCATAAACATGGATATGTGATCTTCCCCATAGACTGTAATGGGTCCGTGCTGTGTCTGTAAAAAAAAACAAAACGGATAGAACAAATGTGTGAAACACAGACATCTGCATGAGGCTTTAATCTGACTTATAAGTAGGGAGCATAACTACTTTAAGTTCTTAGGGCAGTATGAACACCACAACCGGACCTGCCCCTACCCTTTACAGTATCGGCTTGCGCATGCATGCTGAGAATTTTTTTTTCTTGGACCACGCAGTCCAAGAACAAAATTGGACTTAAGCATGACCTCAATGGATAGCATTGGTCTGAGTGCGCTCCAATGTTTTGTCAGATAACATTCGGACCAAAAATACAGTTGTCTGCATGAGCCCTTAGGGTGCAATGCCATAGATGGCTCATGGTCACCTGGGTAAAAGGACCACTCAGAAATTTTGCCCCCTGAGCCAACCCCCTAATTACACCTCTGATGCATTATGCATATAAAACATTTTTAATTAACCCCTCTTTTTCAGGCAGTAAAAAAAAATCTAAAAAAATAACAAATGTACTTATTTGGTATCTATACAACCAATAAAATAGCATGATATCTTTCCCATTTCATAAAAAAAATCAAGAGAATTGAAATGGCCGACTCCCAGTTTTCTTTGTCATGTCACCTGCCAAAAAAATGAGTAAATAAATGATCAGAACGTTGTGTGGTCCCTAAAGTGATAATGATAAAAACTGCCACATAAAAAACAAGCCCTTATACAACTTTATAGACCAAATACTTAAATCGTTATAGTTCATGGAAACTGAGGAGGAAAAAGTGAAAACAAAGATGGGCACACCAGGTCTATGTTGCCCAGATGCCAGACTATACCTGGAGCAGACCACCAGTAGTACAGTTGTCCTCATGGTCTGCAACTTCTCACCTATGACAGCTCCTCCATTTGGTCCTCCATTTACATTATTTGCCCATTCAGGCACTAGAGCTCGGTTGTTTCTTCCAGCTCTGCACCAGCTGTAGCTATACACCCGTCACTACATATCTTAGGACTGTCTACAATGAACCGCCTGCTTGATTTCCATTTCACTGTCATTGTCCTAGTTGTAAACCCAAATTGCCTGACAACATTTTTGTCCTGGTACTTCTAGTGATGACTTGGCTGCAGTGATGGCAGCAGTAGATGACTACTGATTGGCCAGGCTTGATACATAGGAAAATACCAGGGACACCAGAAAGAATAGACTCTTAGCTGAGTTACCCTGTCAGTTTAGCAATACTTCCAAGCAAACCTTGATCATTTACAGACACTGTTTATTTTGATTATTATTATTCTTTTATTTATGTTTTTGCTAGTTATGCAGCGTCTACATAGTCTAAAAGCGCTGTACAGAAATTGCAATTATGGCTACACTCCGCTGACTTTCAGCAGTATATAGATACATTATGTGTAAATCCAAGCATATACACAGTTGAAGCCAGACGTTTACATCCACTATCTAAAAAGACACATATCCATGTTTTTCTCACTACCTGACATGAAATCAGAATAAACCTTTCCCGATTTATGTCAATTAGGAACCAAAATTATTTATAATTGCCAATCATTGCCATCGTGTCTTTGAAAACGTCCGAGGTTTATTGGCAACATCTGAGTTAATTAGAGACACACCTGTGGATGTATTTTAATGCGCACCTGAAACACACTGCTTCTTTGTGTAGCATCATGGGAAAGTCAAAAGAAATAAGCCAAGATCTTAGGAATAGAATTGTGGACTTTCACAAGTCTGGCTCATCCTTGGGTGCGATTTCCAGATATCTGAAGGTGTCTCGGTCATCTGTACAGACATTATACACAAGTACAAACAAGATGGGAATGCCCAGCCATCATACTGTTCAGAAGGAGACGGGTTCCATGTACTCGAGATGAGCGTGGTTTGGCCAGACATGTGCATATCAACCCAAAAGCAAAATACCTTGTGAACATGCTGGCGGAAGCTGGTAAGATTGTGCTATTATCCACACTGAAACGAGTACTGTATCAACATGGGTTTAAAGGCCACTCGGCCAGGTAGAAGCTATTACTCCAAAAGAAACATAAAAAAAGCCAGGATAATGTTTGCAAATGCACACAGGAACAAAGACCTTTATTTTTGTCCTGTGGTCTGATGAGACTTAAATTGAACTGTTTGGCCATAATGACCATCATTATATTTGGAGGAAAAAGATTGAAGCTTTGAAGCATAGGAACACCATCCCAACTGTGAAACACAGGGGTGGCAATATCATGTTGTGGGGTAGTTTTGCTGCAGGAGGGACTGGTGTTCTTCACAAAAGAGATGACATCATGAGAAGAGAAGAATACATGGCAATACTGAAGCAACATCTCAAAACATCGGCCAGGAACTTAAAGTTTAGGCGGAAATGGGTCTTCCAAATGGGCAATGACCCTAAGCATACTGCCAAACTGATTACAAAGTGGCTTAAGAATTACAAAGTCAATGTTTTGGAGTGGTCATCACAAAACCCTGATCTCAATCCTATTGAAAATTTATGGGCCAAGCTGAAAAGGCCGATGCGAACAAGGTGATTTACAAGCATAGCTCAGGTACACCAGTTGTGTAAGGAGGAACGGGCCCAAATTCCTACCAACTATTGTGAAAAGCTTGTGGAAGGAAATCCAAAACATTTTACCCAAGTCATACAGTTTATAGGCAATGGTACCAAATACTTATGAAATGTATGTAAACTTTTCACTTTTCAGACAGTAATAAAAAATGCCTGAAAACATTTTCTCTCATTATTCTGGCCTTTGGCAAATTATAAATAATTTTTGTAATCCTAATTGACCTAAAATGGGAAAGTTTTATTGTGATTTCATGTCAGATAGTGAGAAAAACATGCAGATGTGTCTTTTTCGATTTAACTGTATTTGCATAGCACCCGCATATATTAAAGCACTGTACAAAAATTGCAATTATGGCTGCACACAGGTGACTTTCAGCATTATACAGATAAATGTCTAGATCCAAGAATATATATTAGCATAACACCCACATATTCTAAAGCGCTGTACAGAAATTGCAATTATGGCTGCACGCAGTGACTTTCAGCAGTATTCAGACACATTATGTCTAGATCCCAGGTTATAATGCACATTGTGGACTCCTTCCATCTACTGTTAATATACTATCATAACAATATCTTAGTACTGTGCATGAAGGAAAAAGAATATTAGAATATAAAATTGTGAAATGAAAATGAATAATCCCAAACCATGGAGACGATGGTGTTTGTGTTCAGTGCAGAATTATAGACAACAATGAATTTCAGGTTCCCAGGACTGCCAGACTATTATTGATCCAGTCTAGTCTGACTAATGCCTTCTGCTTCTTATAGAGACTGCACAACTAAATCAGCACTGCCACCTACTGACTAAACACGGGTACGGAAATAGATTTCCTCACATATTGCTGAAATCAGCAATTACGCTTTCGAATTTTCCCTGTTTGGAAATATTTTTAGTCACCATTTCATTAATTGTTTATTCTTTAAAAGTATTTTTACTTTTCTTGACTTTCTTTTTGCGTTAGCGGATTTTGTACCTAATTCATCAACATTGCCACAGACTGTGTAATGAATTGGCATAAATCCAAAGATTTCTTTTATATTGAGGTTTTGTGCATTTTTAGGCATTTTTACATATACAGTATTTGACGAGCTTTTGATGTTGGAAATATTCTGGAGCATATTCTGGAGCACATTTGTACCTTTTAGATAAATTAGGTTACTTGCGATTTTTCATTGCGTTTTTGAGTGCATTTTTTTTCAAGCAATTTTATTGCATTTTTTTATACTGTGCCTTTTGGCTCTTTTTGGTAAGTTTTGTTTTAAATAGAGAATTTTTTTTATAGTTGATGGTTTTTAGCTTTGACAAAACTTTATTGATACACTCATATGCAGAATACACGCATTTTTAGTAAGTTACCTGTAATGTGATAGTAGATGGAACTGGGACTACCAGGCTGACCCTAAGTCTGGGCACCCTGCGCTGTCCCTTATCCTGATGGTAGACTTAGAGGTAGAGGCTGTTTTCATTACCTGCGTGGAGGTGACCGGAGCGGCGGTGTCTTCTGCAGCTCCTGTCACCTCCATGCAGCAGAGCTGGATGCGACGCTGGACCATCCTGGATGACACCGGACATGGAGGGCTTTTTGGGGCTGATTAAAGTGGTGAACCAGGGTATATGTGTGTGTTTTATTTCTAATAAAGGATTTTTTCTGGTGTGTGTGTTTATTTACTGTAACTTACAGATTAATCATGGAAGGTGTCTCATAGACGCCTGAGATGAATAATCTAGGACTTATTGGCAGCTATGGGCTGCCAATAATTCCTTATTACCCCGATTTGCCAACGCACCAGGGCAAATCGGGAAGAGCCGGGTACAGCCCCAGAACTGTCGCATCTAATGTATGCGGCAATTCTGGGCGGCTGCTGACTGATATTGTTAGGGTGGGGGGCTCCCCATAACGTGGAGCTCCCCATCCTGAGAATACCAGCCTTCAGCCGTATGGCTTTATCTGGCTGGCATTAAAATTGGGGGGGACCGCACGCCGTTTTTTTTTAATTATTTATTTATTTATTTTACTGCACAGTATAGACACGCCCACCGGCTGCTGTGATTGGGTGCAGTGTGACACCTGTCACTCAGCGTGGGGGCGTGTCTCACTGCAACCAATCATAGGCGCCGGTGGGCGGGGAAAGCAGGGAATAGGAGATTGTTTAATGAGCGGCCGGCTTTTTCAAAATAGTAAAAGCCGCCGCAGCAGTGTGAATGCCGTGCAGCGCCGGGGATCGGGGATCGGTGAGTATATGAGAGAGGGGGGGACACTTCAGTCACTCGGGGGATTAGTGGTCACCGGTGAATCCTTCACAGGTGACCGCTAATCAGTACTCGACACAGACAGAGCCGCGGTATGAGGATGAAGTCGGGTGAAGTTCACCCGAGTTCATTCTCATCGCGCAACTCTGTCTGCTGTCAGCCGACATTTATAAACGACATTGTGCATCACACACACAGACATTCCACACGGACATTCCACGTACACATACACGTTAATTCCACACGCACACACGGACGTTCTGCACACAAACACGGCTAGCATACGCAATTCACACAGGTGCCACACGGACCATAAAAACGGACACAAAAACGGGACACGGACCCGAATAACGGCCCGTAACACACGTGCGTGTTTTTCACAGACGTGTGAAGGGGGCCTAAGGGGTACTTTGCACACAGAGATAAATCTGCGGCAGATCTGTGGTTGCAGTGAAATTGTGGACAATCAGTGCCAGGTTTGTGGCTGTGTACAAATGGAATAATATGTCCACAATTTCACTGCAACCACAGATCTGCCGCAGATTTATCTGTGTGTGCAAAGTAGCCCTAAGCCAAGACCAGGAGTGGAACAATCAGTGGAAAAGTACTTACAAATACTGAGGTAAAAAAAACCCTCACCAAATACTGAATGTGTGCACATGGCCTGAGAGTGTGTTCGCTTAGATTTTGGAACAGAAGCATTCGAAATATCACAAGGAGTTAAAAAAAACAATGAGTTTTTTATTGGAGAGTCTCTGCTTTGAAAGCTCAAAAAAAAATCAGTGTGAACACACCATTAGAATTATTTTTACACTAGAAAAAAAACGCAAAGCACTTATGTGTTGGCCTGTTAGGCTATATGCACACGTTGCCTTTTTTTGTGACAACAAAGATGCATTTTTGTGCGGTTTTGGTCACTAAAAAACGCACAAAAACGCACCTGTGTTAAAAAACGCATAAAAAACGCATGTTTTTTACATGTTTTACCAAGTTTTTTGCCATGTTTTTTGTTGCTGCGCTTCTTCCAATGCATTGCATGGGTGAAAAACACTGTCAAAAACACAGAAAGAATTGACATGTTGCATCTTTGTGGGCACCACAAAAACGCAACTAAAACAAAACTGTACTGTGCGGACAGCAAAAATGAAAACTCATAGACTTTGCTGAGGAAGCAAAGTCACGCAGTTTTAAGACAAAAAACGAACCCGAAGAACGTGCAAAAACTCAGCGAAAAACGCACCGTGCACACATAGCCTTAGGGCAGAGTCACACTTGCGTATGACTCGCATGAGTGCAGTGAGCAAATCTCACATTGCATTCGGCACCATATAAGACTGCTGCAGCTCAGACCTGCAAGGTTTTTTTTCAGCCCTAAACGGACTGAGGAAAAAAACGTAGTATGCTGCGATTGTCTGCGAGAGACGTGTCATATGCATCCATACAAGTCTATGGGTGCGAAAAAAAACATTGGACTGCACTCAAATGTCATTCAAGTGCAGTGCAATATATGCACAGGCTGACAATGGAGGAGATTCGGGGATTAATCTCTCCCTCTCCTCTGCAGCTGTCATCCAATTGCAGGATCGGATCACAGTCTCATGACAGTCTGCTCACTCTCGCAGCAGAGACTGAGCCAAGGGTTATTAGTATATCACATCTGAGGCTCTCACATCAGAAGCGATACGCAAGTGTGACTCTGCCCTTATTATTAATTGGCCAATGAAATTAATCTACTATAGGAGACAGATTTTTCTGCTTTTTTCATTGCTTTAATATACCAGTTAGAAAATAATAAATAGGTCCATGGCGAATTCTGTTTCTTAGAACAGATAATGTCTCGATTCCACTGTGTCCAGGATCTGAGAAGGAAACAAGGGTCTTTGGGGTTTTATTTTCATGTTATCCTGAAATCTTTTGATCCTGCATACTAAATTACAACCTGTCCAGACATTACAAATTTAAGAGAAGTAATAATACTGTATATAAATGTCACCTTTAAAGAGAACCCTTTAACACAACTTTGGAATGTAAAGACATGGCTGTAGTGATGCTGTAATACTCATAAGATTGATATCTTTTGATGTGGAAATTCACTTTGTTGTTCTTCTTTAATCACCATTTGAAGTTTTCTGCTAATTAGATTTCATGCACAGAGGGCCGGACTGTATTCCTGGTCTTTTCCTCCCTGTCTGTGATTCCCCGACTCCTACTTTCTTATTTTAGCTTCTTACCCATTGTAAACCTCTATCTTGAAAACACTTTTCAAATTACACTGTTCAAAAAGTACTTAACTAAACATGACTAGATAAGATAGGTATCCATACTTTTTTTATACATAACACTAAAGTAATAGAGTTCACTGTCATACAACAGGAGCGTAGGAAAAACTTGTGATGACTAAGGCAGTTTGGCATTGTTAGTGTATAAACATGAAGACAAGACAAGGCGATGCATATTTTCTTTGGCAATCTGTAGAAGAGATGATTGGAGCATTGTATTATAATGCAGCAGGCTCGTATTTGCTTAACTTGGTTTACATTCCTTAGTAACTAGGAGCAGAACTTCATATGGCTCTCATCAGCCATGTGCAGGCGGCCACAGAAGTGATTGGAGCGTGGTTCTGGCCCATTGGAAACATTCATAAAGAGCATTTGGATAGAATTATGAACTTATGACCATTCAGATCTTTTTGCCTATCGCTACTGTAACTTTATGTTTCTATTAGGAAACGAGAAGGTGAAAGAGATATTTACACATGTAACTGCTATAGAGTTGGACATGTCAAGGTTCATTATGGTCTCGTTTGATTTTCTGCAGCAGATAAGATTTGACAAAGATTGGCCCAGAGAACCCGACATAATCCACAATATTTCAATCAGTGTTAAACAAATTGCTCTCTGCCCTATTACAGTTCATAAACTGTGCGCTGTAGAAGGCTGGATACATTGCTAATTTATCTGCTAATCACTACACATTTGGCCTTAGTTCAGAAACCGCTTGGTCTTAAACCACACGCTGAGAAGAATAGAGAGGAGAAAGGGATTGGCATTTTACACTAAATAATGAACTGACTTCTGGCCACATTAGGTCTGAACTCTAAATGTGGTTTTATTAGACTTACAGGCAGATTCATATAATATGCTGGTGTTGTGGGATATGAGATTTCCAGTGTACAGAATATAATGAATTCGTAATTTGTGACATCATGCTGTATACAAGTCCCCGCATAAATGACTACACCCCCTTTGAAATGTAAAATTTTAATCAATCTGACCACATAATATAATCTATAACTTCAAACTTCACCAAGAAATATAATGAATCACTGGTCAAAGGTACATCCATTGTTCGTCTCTATGCCTCCTATACACTTGTGCTTTCTTTGTTGGTCCATAGTGAATTACGACATTTAACATGACCATTCCCTATGGTCACTCATTCCAAGTCTTGTCTTACCACACATGTCTGTCGCCATTTCAACTCTGCATTGACTCAGTGTTGTATCCAGATTTTATGATATAACTTTTACTGGACAAATATTGTTATAGTATGTCCAAGGAAGATCTTTTTTGTCAACATCATAAACAGTGCTCGTTATAAATGAGTACACTCCTTTGAAAAGTAAGATTTCAATAAATTTCTCACTCAACACAAAGACTGGTTTCCAAATTTTGACAAGACTGAGTGTTATAGAACATTCTTTTTAATTTGTAATATTAATATTAATTAGTGATGCTGGAATAGTAACTATTTGTGTTTGGATTATCCATAATGAATCCCAAAGTGCTATTCTGGTATTCATCACGAATAATAAACATAATGCAAGTCAATGGTTAACCTGAACATTTTTCTTGTTGTGACAAATACTGGAATATTAGTTGGTACTCGATAAACATTATCGGAACACAAATAATTACTATTCGCCCATCTCTACTTATTAATAAAATTTTGATTTCAAAATCTTCAGTTTTACTCAAATTAGTTGATGCAAAAATTAATACAACCCTCATCAAAAACTACTAGATCTAGTATTTTGTATGACCACCATGATTTTTAAGGTCTTCTAAGCAAGGAATGAACATGTTGGCAACATATTGCAACATCTATCTACAGTATTTTCATTGTTCACAAACAACCCTTTTTAGAGCCAACATGCTGGAACCTCTTTTAGATCCTGGATGCTGGATGGAGAGTGATACTCAACTTGTCTCTTCAAAATTCTCCACAGGCATTTCGATTGGGTTGAGATTAGGAGACATACTTGATAGCGGAATCACTTTCACCCTGTTCTTCAGAAAGGCAACACATGTGGTTTGGATCATTGTCATGTTGGAAAATTGCACGCCTATCAAAGGCATTCAGTTATGGGAGCATTTTCTCTTTCAATATAGAGCAGTACACCTGTGAATTCATGATACCATCGATGAATTGTACCCCTCCGACACCAGAAATACTCCTGCAGCCCCACGTAAAGAGAGCACCATGTTTCACTGTAGGCCACATTTAAATGGACCAATTGTAGGCGGATGTGGCACCTGCTCCCATAACCCCTTCTTCCACCAGAAGGCACATTTTCTTGTACATTGTATTGTCTAATAAATGGTGCACTGAAAAATACAAATCCTCCCACAAAAAAACAAGCCCCCATATCACTGGAAATATAAAATAATTATGACTCAAAAAAAACAAAGGCTCAAAAATGAAAACTGTACGCGGTAAGAGAGAGTTAATGTTATGGCTGATTGGTATAAATTTACACATATCACATTTGGTTTCTCTGCTTTATGATTTTACCAGAACACAAGCAGTATGCAGTCCCTGTGGAAATATCAGTTGTTTGCTTAACAAAATTAGTATGAGAAAGTTGACTGAGAACGGAGCCAAGCTTAGAGAGATGGGGGGGGGGTTACCAAAGGACAGGCAAATCTGATGTAACCAATTACAGGGAACATCCGCCAACATACACCTAGACTTAAATTGCCATTTCCTTTGAACTTATGTGACTCGAAGACTTTGGCAGCCACTATCAAATTCTTCACACAATTATTACAGCTGTGCCAACTAAAGTGCCAAACCATCATCCAACTGCTAATTTTAAAAGGGAAATTTCCAGCCAAATAAACAGGCTGCCATCCTACTTAACTTAGCTTCCTCCACTAACTTATTGCCACTGGTAAGAAACAGCAAAGAAAACTAGTGTAAAAGCAGAGAATACCATGAATATATTATTAATCTCATGCTCGATTTATAAAAGCGTACATCTACACATGGCATATTGATTTGACCGAACTGAAAGAAATGTCATCTAGATATTAAATAAAAACTCTGATGCAGTTTTTATATGCCATAAAAAACTTTTTTTTTCTCTTTTTTTTTTTTTACAGACAAGTTGCTGTTTGTCCCTGGTGTTCTACAGAACTGGACAGAACACCACTGAGTATAAAAATTGGGACTTTCAGAGACTGATGGTCCAGGGGTTCCTAAACTGGCATGTAGACTTGAGACCCTGCACTGTCCCTTATCTCGGAAGGAAGCTTGATGGTGGACAGGTCCGAGCCCCCAATGTGACCCTGTTTCCTGTCCAAGCCCTGATCTTACTCCCCCCACCTTAGAGAAAATACACGGACAAGGGAGAATGAAACCTTGTACACACTGCACTCAAACACAAAGAAAAGACAATACGTGTACTGGAGAATAAAAAAAAAGGGTAGGGAATAAACTCACAACAGGAGAACATTCACACCACGCAGGAAAGCAACTATTGTTCACCATGAACTGACTACCACTGAGACCAGGATTGCTGATGCAATCTTTGGTAATCTCCTACTACACTCCCCAGCCTTAAATAGAAAGGGAGCAGCTGTGGATGGTAATCAGCAACTGGCTCACAGAAGAGTCGCACACTGCTCCAAAAAAGGATTAACTTCTGTACGGCTGCGAAACAACTCAGCCGACGCCCAGCAAAGCTGAGCACTTCAGAGAGACCAGGTTGTCTGTCAGACTCTGCAATTTGAACAGAGTCCAGTTGCATAGTAGTAATCCGTGTGTGCGGATCCGGACAGCGCATGACCGTACCACAGATTGCCTAGTTACGGTGTCCCTGAAGTTGTCACTAACAATTTATGCACTAAATGCCATGAAAAAGATAATAGCACCTGGGACACAGCACCAGATAATAAAATAATAACAAATAATAATAAAGTAGGGGTGACTATTAGGATACTTTGCCTGGATTACTATACGTGGCACATAAATATTTCTGGATTCAGATGTGGTTACTCGGTGTTGTCAAAGGCAGTAATGTTACTCCTAAGGTATAATAAGACATCCACACCACTACTTACACAAATAAAATACTTTATTTCCTAACATTTATGGATTAAATGAACACTTTTCTTCAATTACTTCAGACAAACTACACAGAAAGGAAACCAAACACAATATTATCTTGATGACATGCCATAGAAAATACAGACCATTAACAGAAATTTCCTGTATAGAAAAAAAAAGCTGCTAAGGTCAATGTTTGTCCTCAAATATCCCTTGACTATTTATGGAAAAACATTACTAACACCACAGAGATCTGTCATACACATTTTAGCATGATATATTACAATAATCAGTGTATGTAATGACTTTTCACTTATAAAGAAAAATATAGCGTGTCTTAAAAGTTTGTGAACCCTTCAGAATATTCTATATTTCCGCATAAATTTCAGCTTACACTATGTAAGATTCTCAGACAGTTCCTAAAAGTAGATAGAGACAAATCCAACAAATGAGTCAAAAATATTAGCTTTGTGATTTATTATATGAGGAAAATGATCCAAAATTACAGGGCTGTGACTGGTAAAAGTGCACTAAAAAAAACCATATAAACGCAACACTTTTGTTTTTGCTCCCATTTTTTATGAGCTGAACTCTAAAGGCTGCTTTACACGCGACGACATCGCTAACGAGATATCGCTGGGGTCACAGAATTCGTGATGCACATCCGGCCTCGTTAGCGGCGTCATTGCGTGTGACACCTACTGTACGAGCAACCGCTAACAATCCGAAAAACGGCAAAAATCGTTGATCATTGACACGTCGTTCCTTTTCCAAATATCGTTGCTCATTTTGGACACAGGTTGTTCGTCGTTCCTGAGGCAGCACACATCGCTACGTGTGACACCCTGGGAACGATTAACAACAGCGTTCCTGCGTCCTCCGGCAACGAGGTGGGAGTGACGTTAATGCGGCTGATCTCTGCCCCTCCGCTTCTATTGGTGGCCCGCTGTGTAACGTCTCTGTTACGCGGCATGAACCTCCCTCTTAGAAAAGAGTATGTTTGCCGGCCACAGCAACATCGTTAGGAAGGTATGTGCGTGTGACGCGTACTAGCGATATTGTTCGCCACGGGCAGCGATTTGCCCGTGACACACGCACGACGGGGCGGGTGCGATTGCTAGCGACATCGCTAGTGATGTCGCAGTGTGTAAAGTGGACTTAAGATGTCAGACATTTTCTATGTACCCAAAAGGCCTTTTTCTCTCTGGGGTTCGGACCTGCCTTCCCCTAACTCTGTATGAGATTTTTATTATAGTTGTAATATGTTAAATTTTCTCCAAATTTTAATTACGGTACTTTGTCTTCTTTATTAGGGATGAGTGAGCACTACCATCCTCGGGTGCTCGGTACTCGAAATGAGCAGTTGGATGCTTGGACGGGCGCAACTCGTGCAACGAGTATGATGGAAATAAATAGGGAACTCGAGTATTTTTCCAGAAAATCTTCATGAAAAATCATTAAGTGCCTCTTTTACTTCAATTATACTCAGTACTCGAGTTGCGTCCATCCGACCATCCAACTGCTTGTTACGAGTACTCTATTGACTTCCATTATACTCAATACATGGGTCGAGTCTGTCCAAATGTCCAATTGCTGGTTACAAGTACCGATCATCCGAGCATGGTAGCGCTCGCTCATCACTATTCTTTATGCAGTTTATATTTGTCTTCATACACCATTTTTGAAATTTACATATGAAATATTGTATATCCTCTGACATTTCCTTTTTACCATATACAATTGTTCTATAGTATATACACAACTCTGCAGTACAACATATCTAATTTTTAACATTGTATTTTGTTTCTACTCTTTTATAAACACATCTTTTTTTGAATACTGTGCCTAAATTTACCTTTATTTTTTTGAACATTTCAGATATTTTTTTTCTTAAGTTTCTGGATCCAACTGGTAATTTTTCTACAAATCTACACTTAGGAGATAGCTCTATTCCTTGAAAATCTTGATAATTGAGATATAAATAATCCCACAGAAGCTATAGGTTCAAATCCACCAATTTAATTAGCAAGGCACAACTAAGAAAATCTCTTAGTTGAACTCTTCCTCTTTTTTTTATACTTTTTTCATTTTTTCGTTTTTAATCGCACAATTAAATAAATGCCAAATAAATGCTCATTTTATTTTGTTTAAAATGTTTTGATAAATGTAGAGAATTGACATGTATCACATGACCTCACCCTCCCTCGATGTTCTTATGGTGCTTCATTTGAATTTTTTATGTATCTCATTACAAAAATGGATTTACAAAGCATTTACATTTACATTTTTACATTACAAAAATATTTTGTATGTGGTTGCTCCGATGAACGAGTTAAATTGACTTTGAAATGCATTGACAATTAACCACATTCTTGAATTCTTGTCCTGGAGCCTTATTGGAAATCAGCAGAGCAGATTGAATCCGTTTCCCATTGTTGTTTCTTATGTACAATAGTGGATACTGCAGTGAGTGTGGCACTTTGGAGAGCCTCAGAAGAAGACTTGTTGGTGCTCATTGGGCTAAAGAGTCAGACATATTGTGAACAAATGGAGAAATTTGAAGACAGTTATAAAACGCAATCTGTCACTAGATTTGGTGACTATAAGGTGCGACCGACAACCACTACTGGGCTCTTATATACAACATTCTAACATGCTGTATATAAGAGCCCAGGCCACTGTGTAGAACGTAAAAATGACTTTATAAAATACTTATCTAAACGGTCGGTACGGTTCAGACGGGTCAGATTGGTGGCTCCGTTCTCCGGGTGCGGTGCCTTCTCTTTTGGCCATCTTTGTCTTCCTTCTTCTGAAGCTGGGGTGCATGACGCATCCTACGTCATACACTCGTGCCGGCATTGAGGTCCTGCGCAGACGCACTACAATACTTTGATCTGCCCTGTTAAAATATCTTTATGTATGCTACTTATAGCCTGGGACTGTTAGGCAGGGATTATAAATATGCACCCAGAAATGTTTGTGGTTCTGGGTGCATATTGCTCCTGACACGTTCACTTTAAAGCTTTGGAAAGGCCAGGTCAAATTCCTCACCTTAGAAATGTTGTGGACGGATGTTAAGACAGTAATAGGAGTTATCAATAGGGTGTATTCCAGGATGTGCGCCCACTATTAGAAAATTGTATGTACAAAAAAAATGTATTAAGAGGAAAATTAAACTTAGTAGTTCACAATATAGTTGGTAGCTGGATACAACAGTAAGGGGCTGCAACGCCAAACTACTGCTGCAGCCACTACAGCGGGTTCATTTTATTGAGATCCTGAGGTTGGACACTCTGCAATATAACGTATGCAGTCCCCGAACTATATGTCACTTCTTGCTCAGATGGGAAGATTAATTCTTTAAATTGTGTGACTTCTTTCCATAGTTTGGAATACAGAAGCGCTAGAGAGACCAGAATCCTAAAACTTGTCACTAAGTTTATTCACTGTCTCTCTAAAATGTAAATCACGTAACTATATTCTTCATCTGTAGTTATGACAGGATGCACACCGTCTCTTCATGTCCTCAGCTGACATCACCATCACAACCTCTAGATATCTATGTCCTAGTCTCTGTAGACACCTGGTGGACAATATTTTAATGGCACCTCATAATGCTTATATATCTTAGATGTCTTGTACACTGATTTTTCTATATTTTTCTTCAGCAATTGATGTTTGAAGAAATTGGCAGGAAATAGTTTTAATGCCATTAATTTGTGGCACTTATTAACTAAGTAGTGTCAAGAATCCTATGAAGACGATGTGAATGTAGAGCACTTGAAACACTGCGGACACCTGGGCCAAAAACTACAACTGACATGCTAACGCACCTTTGTAAATTGTAAATGCATTAGAGTAAGGTCATATATTTTATACAGAAAGACACAATGTCATTTATCATATACAGGGGTGGATTAAGAGCAATGTAAAGAGTGTTTTCAGCTCACCATGTTCCTATAGTTGGAGTAAGGCTCCTGAGACGGTGCTCGGGACAAGGGGGGCTAGTGCTGCAGCAATCAAGAAAGGGTGGACGTCCAGCAACAAAAACATCCAGGAAATTGACAATAAAAGCAAATGTTTACTAGAAAATAATTAAGCACATTTGAAGTGATGGGTCGGATTTCTGAGGTCTTTTTATGCTTTTTAAACATAAGGTTCCTAATTATAACATACAGCAGGGAACAAACCATGAGGTTAAATAGTCTCAGAAGAGAAAATGTCAAGGAAGAAAAAAAAGCAATAGTGAAATAATTAAAACACAAGATTATAGATATAAGTATTATTTGCCAGATAATTATTTCAATATAAAAAGTAACAAATGCCATATTTTCAATTAATATACAGTGGAACCTTGCTTAACGAGAACAATCCATTCTGGGAGTGTGCTTGTTAACCAAGTTACTCGTTCAGTAGAGCAAGATTTCCCATAGGAAATCATTGTAATGCAGACAATTCGTTCCACAACTTGTTAAATGTCCCATCCTGGTCCCCTATTCTATCATTCCACACACGTACAAACGCACACAAACATGTACAAACACACATAAACTCACACAAACACACAAGCACGCACGCACACGCACATATTATATGCTCACCTTACCTTCCATTCCATTGCCGGTCTCCTGGGACTTAATGTTCTCTGGTACGGGGCCGGGCTGTGTATCGGGTTACCATAACAACGAGGGAGGAACTTTTGCGGGCAGAGCACTGACGTCAAAGGCAGAGCCACTTGCCTCTGATTGACCAGCGTGCTGCCTTTGAGTAGCAGTGGCAGCAAGTTCCTGCTTCGTCGCTATGGATGCTGATGCATAACCTGGAGTGGAGTGGAACGGCGTACTACAGGACCCAGGAGGCCAGCGATTAAATGGAAGGTACACATATTATATGCTCACCTTACCTTCCGTTCCACCGCCGGCCTCATGGTACTTGTAGTTCGCCGCGAGGACGTCGCGATGTACCCGGGAACTACAAGAACCATGAGGCCAGCGGTGGAACGGAAGGTAAGGTGAGCATAATACTGTATGTGTGAGCGTGCATGTGTGTTTGTGTGTGTTTTGTGCATGCTTGTGTGTGTTTGTGTGGACTGCAAGTGCGGGTCAGAGTGCGGTGGATGTACGGAACCGGAAGTGTGTGCAGTGAGTATTTTGCTCGTCCAGCAAAGCTTTCTCGTAAACCGGGTTACAAATTTACTGAAAGCTTTGCTTGTTAAGCGAAATTCTCGTTAAGTGGGTTACTCGTTAAGCGAGGTACAACTGTATATAATCTGATTGAAGGTTTATCAATTGGGGCTTCTGGTCTCCAGACTAAAGGGAATCTGTCACCAGGCTTTTCCCTTATAAGCTGTTGCCACCACCACTGAGCTCTTATATACTTATTTTCTAATAAACAGATGATTTTATCATCAATTTCCTGGATGTTTTTGTTGCTGGACAGCCACCCTTTTTTGATTGTTGGGGCAGATTAAAAGTAGCCAGGGCCCGTGGCAGTTTAGAAGGTGTGGGACGCCCTCAGCCCCAATGTATCACATGAAATGTCACATGATCCCTTTAAATAGATCATGTGATAGGTCATGTGCTCTGGCAGACATTTGTTGATGCAAAACAATAGAAACAGTGTTGTAAAAAAAACAATTCCCTTATATATAGTGTGGCGGCCCTGAGGCTTCAGTCGCCACAGAGTATTGCACCCAACATTGGGTGTAATGCTAAACCCGGTTCCTGAGGAGGTCAGTCCCGGTTACACCACATTACTCAAATTCACCCCAGTTTGCCCTGTTCCCACTGGGGCTGGGCTAGGGTAGGGTGATAAAGGGGTCACCGACAGAGAGGCATTTACAGGATGCCCTCAACAGGGGCCCCAGTCCCACTAGCTTAGAACTTGGGAGGAAGGAGGAGCAGTCAGCTTGGGGAGTCAGGAGCCAACACAACAGTTAGAGAGTTCTCCACCAGGAGAGCAGTGGAGCAGACGTGCCTCATAGGTGCTCCAGTGGGAAGGAGGAGAAAGTTCACACGGTTGCCGTGGGGAGAGTAAACCTGCTCCCCTCGGAACTGACGCCATGCAGGGCGGCAGGACCTTAGGGAAGATCATACTTCACGTTAGTTTTCCAGAATCTGCCTGGACGGGGAAAGTTTCAACCTTCCCTGACCATACAGCACCCGACAGCACAGTGCCATATAGGATCCGAGATCTCGCTTCAAGCCGCGCCCCATATCAGAACCGCGGCACCTGCAGATAGAGACAAGAGTATATCTCGTGAAACCCAGGGTCCCCTCGTAGCTTCAAGCCAGGGGATCCACGGACAGGCATTACAAGGAGAAACCCACCGAACACCAAACCGGACTGATCTCTAAAGGGATTCGGGTTCAACGGAGCCCATCATAGCAAGTGACCGGTATTACCTGGGTGAGTGGCATCGTACAAAAGTGAGTAAATGACCTGGAACCACAGCCATAGACTCTGATTCTTTATCTCCCGTACTGCCGCTCCTAGCCGCCATTATTACTCCCCTCATCATCATCTCTGGGGCCCGCTCTACCTGTGGAGAGCCATACCAACCCTGGCTGCTACTACCATCTGCCCCAGAGGAAAGCGACAGCAGTGGCGGCCCATTCCCTGGCCGCATACCACAGGTGGTGTTACGACTAACACCTCACAACTACTCCCATCATCTCTCCCCTACCCTCTTCTGTATGCCTTTGGGCAACGGAGCCGGGAAAAGCCGCCTGTGACAACAACAGTCGGCGGCCTGGCGACGAGTAGGTTAAATGCACCTGCCCTGTGGGGCGCTACATTAGCACTATACACAATTTAATACTCAACCAACAGGCTGAAATTAATTCTGCTCAATGTTCATATTGTAATGCCTCAGAACTGGGAATTTGATTAACAACTCGGAGAGGAGTGTTAACTCTTTTTCTATGTGTTGCATGCCATATACAAAACAGTGCACATCTTCCAGTATTAAAGGCGTATAAACATACAAAACATACATCAAATAACCTGGTATTCTGTTATGTGAATTTTAGGTGTATGCTGTTCCTTGCCAGAATTTACAAGATGAAACATTTCACTGTTTCATGACTTTATTATACCAATATGACTCTATTATCTTCTACACTTCTGCGTTCTATTCTGGTTGTATGAATTGCTTGGGCTTATACACGTTCAACTGGGGGAACGGGCAGAGTAGGATGCCATATCTGCCCTATCAGGCTCAGGCATGTCATATTTGCACTTTGTACTGCATCTGCGCTTCATGTTGGTCCCTCATATGCGCTCCATTGAGGTTCAGCTTCTGGCATGTTACATCCGCACATATCACATGTGTCCATTGATGTTCAGTTTCAGGTGTATTACATCCACCCATGCAGTCCATTGATATATTAACCCCGTCCTGCCTCCTGACGTCACTTCTGGCACAAGGAGCACATTTGCACTCTACCGAGGTCAAGTATTATCCTCCAGAATGTTACATCTACCCAATGGAATGCAGTTACGTTCCCTCATGTGGGATGTTAACTCCTCCCATAAACTCCACGTCACTAACAGCATATGGAACATAATATTGCAATACATAGAAGTATCCTGATGACACACATCCATCACTAGCATATGTTCTATTTCAGGATATTGGAAAGGCAAATAACCATGGCTCTTCCCACCCTGATAATACCAACACCCAGTGGTCCTCTTTACCTTTGCTGATTATTAAAAATGAGGGGAACCCTACATCAATTTTTAAAAATATTTAGTTAAATACTTTTAAAAAATTGAATGGGATCCCCTCTATTTATGATAACCAGCCAAGGTAAAGTGGACAGCTGGTCGCTGCAGCCCATAGTTGTCTGTTTTACCCACGCTTGCTATCAAAAATGATGAGCCAAGTCATTTCTTCTTTTTGTTTTATATTTTTTCCAAGTGGTGTGGCAGCAAATCACAGCCATGCCAATACTTACTTGACATATCTATAATGGGGCCGGAAGTGCTCACACCCATAAAGCTTGCGGATTTGCTACTCTGCAGTCTTTCAAAAAGCTTTATTCGGATGGCAAACCATAACGGGAACTGGATGCCCAGGTAAAAGTCTTGACCCTGGAATTGCTGACTCCGGTCTTCCTCCCGTCTCCATCCACCATTCCCATTCTTATCTAAAATGACTACGCAGACACCGAATATCTTTGGATAATTCTGGCCATAGCAGCCATTTATTAACATAAATACATAACCAATAAAATTGCAATATGGTAAGGTCCTTGAAGCTACGACCCTGGTGATTCCCATAAACCGAACCATAAAACCAACTTGCTCCCAGCCGTTACCCACACTGGCTCAGGCGCACCAAACTGTAAGGGTTAATCCTTCGTTAACCCCAACACACCCACAGGGGCCCCGACATCCCCGTCGGGATTCCCCTCCAAATCACCACGTGACCAGCAATTGTGCCAATGACGGGATCCACACCCGTATGGATTCCCCGAACAATTTTAAACCAACTTCAAGGACCCACCAATAACACGCCACAACGAAGGCACCTTGATAACCTTCAAGTGCCTGAGACCCCCCTCAACCTCAGGGCCCTTTCAATGCCTCCCTGCAGGCCGAGGGCCCACAAATCGATCCCTACCGCATTTAAGTGTACCCCGTCCGCCAACCAAAATTCCTCTTCCGTCCTTTCCAACTCCACATGCCGGATACAAACGCCCCCATTCCGACTAACAAACTTTGAAATCGCCCTATTAACCTTTGCCCGCGCCTTGTTCAGCCTATCAACAGACCGCGCTTTCCGCCAACTCCTTCTCGCCACCATCTCCGACCAAACCAACGTAATCCCTGGGAAGGACACCCATAGCCGTAATAAATCGTGCATGATGTCTTTTATCAAGATTCTAAAAGGCCTTTCCCCTAGATCGTTCCCCCCAACGTGTAAGACCAAAACTTCAGGAGGCCTGTCTAATCGGGCATGTTTATGCACCTCTTGCAACACCCTGCTCCACCCTAACCCCCGAACCCCGAGCCATCGTACGAGAGCCACGTCCCTGGCGAAGCCTAACTGTCTCCCGTTCCTTCTCGCATCCGCTCGCCGGGCTCCCCAATACACGTAAGAATGGCCCAGGATCCAGACCAGCGGGGGGGAGGGAAAGGGTGTTTCTGCAATACAAAAGCACAAACAAACAACCATTTTAGTGCCTTATACCCTCAAAACGAAACACCCACACCCCGGCCACCCCCCCCCCATTCACCGTAAGAGTCCCCACTCAGTTTCCGACCACCGCCTGGGGGCGGACGTATAACTTAAAACGCCCCGACTTCCACCTACCAATCTGTTTAACCGCGTCTTCAGACAAACCGCGCATGGATGCCTCCGTTGCCGCCCCTATGCGAAAAGAATGCGATCCGAAAGACTTAGGATCTAACCCCAACGACTTCAAACACGCCCTGAAAACACTCACAAACTGATATCGTGATAAGAAAGACCCGTCGTCATGACATAACAGCGGGCCGTCCACCTTTTTACGAATCTGTTCAAAATTCTTGAAACACCTCAACGGGCACATATCCGATCCCCCAACCGCTCCCAAACACACTCGCTTCCCTGCCCCCCGTTGATCAGTTTTAGATTTTCTTATCCAAAACTCAATTCCCCTATCCACCGCCATAATGTCACCACGACTCAAACCCCCAGGGGACAACTTACTGGGAGATACCAATTCCCCCACCCGCAAGGCTCCAAAAAACGCCAACGAAAACGCCAACCTAAACAAATGTGCCTCAAACGGAGATGTACAGACCTCTCCCAACACCCCACCCAGCCGTTCCAATAATCCGAATGACACTGGTCGTCTACCATCCAGTAGCTTTCGTCCTCTGCGAAAACCCTTCAACGCCTGGACAACCAAAAAACACTTAGTTAAATCTCGTAACCCTCGTAACCGGAAACCAAATGCTAACCCTGCCATGAAACGATTTGCCTTCGCAACTGACCACCCTGCTACCGCCACTTCCCCCAACTTTTCCAACAATATTCCCAACTGATCCTCTTCAGAAAAATCCCCACCCTGCAACCATTGCTCCCAAAGCCCCCATGCTGCCTGATATGCTGTCCACGTGTTACCCGACAAGGACGCCCGAATTAGCGGTCCCGCTGCCCGAAGACCACATTCCAAAGGTGTGCTGGGCACTCCAACCCGCTGGACTCTGCCTCTGGTGCGCAAATCTGGAACCGATCCCACTGAAAACGAGAGAGGGAATCAGCTATTAGGTTCTGAACACCTGGCACATGAGCCGCCGTAATACATGCGTTAATTTGCAGACAAACCAATACCAATTCCCGTAACACCCGAACGACCGGAGGAGAGGACGCCGAAAACTGATTAATCGCCAGCACCACCCCCATGTTGTCACAGTTAAAACGAATCTTCTTGTTTGCCAACTGGCCTCTCCAAAGATGAAGTGCCACCATTATTGGAAAAATTTCCAATAGCGCCACATTCTTTGTCAAGCCTTCAGCCGTCCAGTTGTCCGGCCACCGACCCACACACCACTGACCCTGGAAGAAAGCTCCGAAACCTGAACTGCCCGCCGCCTCCGTAAACAACTCCAAGTCAAAATTGTCCACTGCATCCTCCATGAGCAGGGAACGACCGTTGTAGTGCTCCAAAAACTGTCCCCAAACTACTAAGTCCGCTTTGTGTTCTGCTGATAACCGAACGTAATGGTGCGGAGCAAGCACCCCCGCCGTTGCCCTGGCAAGTTGTCGCGAAAAAATCCAGCCCATTGGCATCACCCGACAAGCAAAGTTAAGTTTTCCCAGTAGGGACTGCACTTCCCTTAATTGCAGTTTCTTCACCAGCCGTGCCCTTGCCACCTCGTCCCTCATGGCCGCAACCTTGTCCTCAGGAAGCCGGACTTCCCAGGCCACTGAATCAATTACAATGCCCAGAAAACTTAAACTAGTAGTCGGTCCCACCGTTTTTTCAGGCGCCAAGGGGACCCCAAAGCGGTCCGCAACCCACTCCATAGTTGCCAAGATCCCGGCACACTGCGCCGAATCGGCAGGACCTACACACAAAAAAATCATCGAGGTAATGTACCAATGCTGACAAGCCCGAAACGTCCCGAACAACCCACTCCAAAAAGCAACTAAACGTTTCGAAAAATGCGCATGAGATTGAGCACCCCATGGGCAAACAGCGATCTACAAAATACGCCCCCTCCCAAAAGCAACCCAACAACCGGACACAATCTGCATGCACTGGCAAAAGCCGAAAAGCTGATTCAATATCTGTCTTAGCCATAAGTGCCCCCTTTCCACATTTTTTTACCCATCTTGTGGCCTCATCAAATGACGTATAAACCACCGAACACAGTTCAGCCGGTATCCCGTCATTTACCGACCTACCTCTTGGGTAAGACAGATGGTGAATCAGCCGGAATTTTCCCGGCTCCTTTTTTGGCACCACCCCCAGCGGCGAGACCACCAGATCAGGAAAAGGAGGGGCCTGGAACGGCCCCGCCATCCTCCCCAAAGCCACTTCCTTGCCTAATTTTTCGGCCACGACCACCGAATGCTGGTAAGCTGACAAAAGGTTCTTTGTCGCCGCCGGCACATTAAAATTGGGAGCCGGAATTCTGAAACCCTCCCCAAATCCCAACCGCAAAACTTCAGCTTTCTCCCTATCAGGGTACCTATTTAGGTACGGAAGCATCGCGGCTAAGCTCACCGGCGTCAGACCCTTGGGTATGAGTTGTTCCGGGCTTGAGTTTGCCTTTCTTAAAGCACTTTGCCGCTCCAAGCGAGGTCCCATTACAATGGGTACAGAGGTGCTTAAAACGGCAGGTGGCCCCGAACTTGCATTGCCCCTCATTGAATTGCCAACACACGCCGGGCTTTTGCGATCCCCCCTGACCTTGTTGACTACCGGCACCCTGCGTTCCAGACTGGCCGGCCGACCCGGCCCCGCCCTGAAAGGGCTGGCCATACCTCGACGGCGCCATAACCCGTAACCACAACCCGATATCCTTTTGGTCCCATCTAATAGAAGGTCGAACGGCCTTCCGCTGACGAAACTGTTCGTCATACCTAAGCCATGTCTGTCCCCCATACACCCTGTAAGCCTCACCAATAGAGTCCATATAGCAAAACAAATGTGAACAGTTCTCCGGCGCCTTTTCGCCTATCACACTCGCCAAAATAGCAAAAGCCTGCAACCAATTAGTGAACGTCTGAGGGATCAAGCGCCACCGCCGCTTCTTCTCCTCTTCTTTCTTGCTATCATCCTTTTTACCTTTGTCCAAATTAAATTTCGCCAACGGCAGCAGGGAGAAGATCTCTACGTATTCATCCTTCCAGATCTTCTCCCTCACCTCTGTCTTAAGATGGGAACCCAAGGGACCTTCAAAACAGACGAAAACCTCGCCCCGCGCCCGATCATCTAAATGAAGCCTGTCCTCCTTATTCTTTTCCGTCTGAACCGACACCGACACCGGGGAAGAAATACCTGCAACCGGCGTTTCACTAATGCCCAAGGGAGGTGGATTAATCCAAGCCCCCACTGGCCCTGAGTGTTCCCGTGCCCCCCCCATCCGCTCCAGCAACGTACGCACACATCCTATAAGCTCTCCCACCTCCCCCCTTCCTGACCCATATCCTCCATCCCCCGTGGGTATTCCCTGACTAAACCCTGGGTGACCTACATCCCCCCTTGCGTTCTGGACCTGACAATACTGGGCAGACAAACAAGACATAGAACCATACTCACCGGGCTGCACGAGGGTAGAGGCCCCGCCAGCCGGACCACCAGACTCCTGACGTCCCTCCGGCTGCTCTGTAGACTCCCGGCTCCGCACCTCCGCTTCGCCGCCGTTGGCCCCTGCTGCTGCAGGGCCGGAAGATCCCTCCAGGAGCTGATCCTGTGGCTGATGTCCGCCCCCCCAGCCGGCTGCAACAGGGGGCTGTCTGCGGTCCTCCGGATCCTGCCGACGCAGCTCCCACATCCCACTCCACGGGGCCCCCCCGTCATTCCGGGCCTCTGCTGCTGAGGGCCCTGCGCGCCAGGCCCGGTGCACTACCGATCCCAGCCGTCTTGATCCGCCCCCTCCGCTTGGGCCCGCCCCCTCATCCGTCCTCCACTGCAGACAGGGCTCAGGGCGCTCGGCAGGCACATCGCCAGAGCGCCCCGCCGCAGCTCCGACATCCACCGTTGACACAGTGGGAGCAGGCCCCGCCCCCAACTCCAGCAGAGGCCTGCTCTCCACCGCTGGACCCGGCCGCACTCTTGAATTCCTCCCAGACCGGGGCCTGCTGGACTTTTTTGCACATGGCGCCCGGCCTGGAGGGTCCCCGGAGGGGCTTCTAGTGCGTCGCTGGGCCCGGGGAGTCACCTCAGGTGATAACCGCTCCGGCGGTCTGGATCTACGGAGGCGCCGCTCACGTGGGGGGGAGCCCCCACCGCCTCCAGACTCCCTCCGATGAGTCCCTGCACAGATGCCTGCAGCCAGCCTGGAGGATGGTCGCCAGCCGCCGCTCTCAGCCGTTCCAGGATTTGTTCCACCGACTCCATTGCCGCAGGTAAGGTGGCTGCGACTCTTCCTTCAGCCAGGGGAGCGGGAAAGTGCCGCTCCTCCCCTTTGGCCATCCAATCCTTTCAAAACGGGCCCCCCCCCATCCCCCACCCATGACACCCTGACCTCCCCACCAATCAGGGGTCATGCCGGCCTCCGCAAATGACCCGGGAGGGTGGAGGGGGGCAATGCTCCGTCCTCTCTGTGTTCGGATCCGAGACCCGGAGGACACCAGGTGTTCGGTACCAACCCCAAAGCTTGGTTCTAGTTCGCTCATCCCTACTCATCACTAGTGATCATGTCTTCCAAGAACCAAATGTCATTCCTTTGTTAAAGGGAACCTGTCATCAGAAATTTAGCTTGAAACCTAAAAGTTTCCCCTTCTGCAGCTCCTGGGCTGCATTCTAGCAAGGTTCCTGTACTTTTTGTGGCCCCTTTTAAACCAAATTAAATACTTTATAAACTTGTACCTTTTGCTATGTAAATTTTGTAAATCGTCCATGGGGGCGGGCTCTCTGCTGACCGTTGCTGTTCCTCCAGCAGATTTACGCCGCCCCCCAATTCTGAATTTCATATCTCAGGACGCCGCCCCTGTAGCGGGACTGTGCACTGTGTGCACGTGTGACCGCTGGTGACGTTTACAAAATTTACATAGCAAAAGGTACAAGTTTATAAAGTTTTTAATTTGGTTTAAAAGGGTCCACAAAAAGTACAGGATCCTTGCTAGAATGCAGCCCAGGAGCTGCAGAGGGGGAAACTTTTAGGTTTCAAGCTAAATTTCTGATGACAGGTTCCCTTTAATGTGTATTTTAATTGTCAAAAGTATTTTATATTTTCTACCCACTCAATGAAGAATACTTTGTTTATATTTCTTTGTTTATATTAGCTATAAGAGTTGCTTTTTCTATTTGATTTATCCTTAAAGGGAAGGTATCGTCAAAAAAATAATAATAATAATAACTGAAAAAATGTAAAGTAATAATGCTTAAATGTTTTGTTTAAATATTATGGGTTTTTTTTAATTCTGCAAAATATAAAAAAAAAATTAAAAAGTTTGATATTTTCCACTGTTAAACACTAGGGGGAGCAGCTTCTGAAATCCTACTGAATTTCCACTGTATAAAAAGCTCAGATTACAGCCTGCCGTAAAGTGGGCGGAGTCTGCTCTCCTGTGTGTGATGGCGCCTCCCTCCTCCTAATCTGAGTGTATACAACAGATAACAGAGAATGACATGTAAGGACACAATGCACCTCCATTTTCCTGGTGACCAGAAATGTCTAAAGTGTCACCAAGGACAGCAGGAGTATCACACAGGATAGGATTAGATACATAGCTCAGCAGACAGTATCACACAGGATAGGATTAGATACACAGCTCAGCAGACAGTATCACACAGGAAAGAATTAGATACACGGCTCAGCAGACAGTATCACACAGGATAGGATTAGATACACAGCTGTGCAGACAGTATCACACAGGACGGGATTAGATACACGGCACAGCAGACAGCATCACACAGGACAGGATTAGATACACGGCTCAGCAGACAGTATCACACAGGACAGGATTAGATACACGGCTCAGCAGACAGAATCACAAAGGATAGGATTAGATACACAGCTCAGCAGACAATCACAAAGGATAGGATTAGATACACAGCCCTGCAGACAGTATCACACAGGATAGGATTAGATACATAGCTCAGGAGACAGTATCACACAGGATAGGATTACACAGCTCAGCAGACAGTATCACACAGGAGAGGATTAGGTACACAGCTCAGCAGACAGTATCACACAGGATAGGATTAGATACACGGCTCAGCAGACAATATCACACAGGATAGGATTAGATACACGGCTCAGCAGACAGCATCACACAGGACAGGATTAGATACACAGCTCAGCAGACAGTATCAGACGATAGGATTAGATACACAGCCCTGCAGACAGTATCACACAGGATAGGATTAGATACACGGCTCAGCAGACAGCATCACACAGGACAGGATTAGACACACAGCTCAGCAGACAGTATCACATGATAGGATTAGATAAACAGCCCTGCAGACAGTATCACACAGGATAGGATTAGATACACGGCTCAGCAGACAGTATTACACGATAGGATTAGATACACAGCTCAGCAGACAGTATCACACAGGAGAGGATTAGATACACAGCCCTGCAGACAGTATCACACAGGAGAGGATTAGATAAACAGCCGTGCAGACAGTATCAGACAACATAGGATTAGATACACAGCTCAGCAGACAGTATCACACGACAGGATTAGATACACAGCTCAGCAGACAGTATCACACAGGAGAGGATTAGATACACGGCTCAGCAGACAGTATCACACAGGATAGGATTAGATACACAACCCTGCAGACAGTATCACCGGTACACACACAGGTACTCACATGCAGTGGCGCACGCGTGCACACACACACACACACACACAATCACCCCTGATGGGGACCTTGTGCCACACACACACACGCACACACACACCTTTCACATCATTCCTCCCCTGCGTCCGGCCGACATTTCACACATCCGATCGCATACACTCACACATCCGATCACATACACTCACACATCCGATCGCATACACTCACACACACACGATATCGCACATACCTGTACAATCGCGCACACACACTCACAACATCCGGAGATATCACATGCTTCCCATGTGATCCTCTCGCAGGTCCTGGAAGCTCACTGCACAGCATCGCAAGCGCCGACACACACTCACAATCACCCCTGATGGGGACCTTGTGCCACACACACACACACACAATCACCCCTGATGGGGACCTTGTGCCATACACACACACACACAATCACCCCTGATGGGGACCTTATGCTACACACACACACACACACACACAATCACCCCTGATGGGGACCTTATGCTACACACACACACACAATCACCCCTGATGGGGACCTTGTGCCCCACACACACACACACACACACAGGATAGGATTAGATACACGGCTCAGCAGACAGTATCACACAGGATAGGATTAGATACACGGCTCAGCAGACAGCATCACACAGGACAGGATTAGATACACAGCTCAGCAGACAGTATTACACGATAGCATTAGATACACAGCTCAGCAGACAGTATCACACAGGAGAGGATTAGATACACAGCCCTGCAGACAGTATCACACAGGAGAGGATTAGATACACGGCTCAGCAGACAGCATCACACAGGACAGGATTAGACACACAGCTCAGCAGACAGTATCACACGATAGGATTAGATACACAGCCCTGCAGACAGTATCACACAGGATAGGATTAGATACACGGCTCAGCAGACAGTATTACACGATAGGATTAGATACACAGCTCAGCAGACAGTATCACATGACAGGATTAGATACACAGCTCAGCAGACAGTATCACACAGGAGAGGATTAGATACACGGCTCAGCAGACAGTATCACACAGGATAGGATTAGATACACAACCCTGCAGACAGTATCACCGGTATACACACAGGTACTCACATGCAGTGGCGCGCGCGTGCACACACACACACACACACACAAAATCACCCCTGATGGGGACCTTGTGCCACACACACACACACAATCACCCCTGATGGGGACCTTGTGCCACACACACACACACACCTTTCACATCATTCCTCCCCTGCGTCCGGCCGACATTTGACACATCCGATCGCATACACTCACACATCCGATCGCATACACTCACACATCCGATTGCATACACTCACACACACTCACGATATCGCACAGCAGATAGAGTTTGGAAGGAAAAGTGAGAAGAGAGTGAAGTGGTAAAGGAGCAGACAGAAAGTGGTCCGGGTGTGTGGCCCAGACGGAACAGCAAGGTTGGCAGACGGTGGTGACCGTCTGCAGGAGAGGCCTATTGGAGCTAGCTAGCCGTAAGGACCGTGGACGGGCGGTGGCCCGGCGGTACCGGACCGGTACGCAAAGAGAAGCCAGCACCATCCGGCAGGGGCTTACGGACCCCGACAAGGCTAGGAGTCGCCGTGCAATTTGTCAAATCCGTTAGCGAAGGGAACCTCCTGGGTTTCCCAGCAGCCAAGTCCCGACAGAAGGCAACAGTCCAACCGTTTGAGGGAAACACAGTCACCGCCAAGGCTAAAGTTCCCAGGGCCAGCACCTGCGGGCAAAAGGGACTCCTTCAGCAACCTTCAAGCTGGGGAGCGGGTTACCGGTGGGAACCCATTGGAACCGTTTACACTACACAGGTGCAGGGAAAGGCAGTCACCATCAACCTGCCGGGAGGAGAAACACCGCAGCCGTCTGTGGGACCCGTCCATCCAGCCGTTTGTTTTACCGGAGACTTTGTGTACATCATTGGCTGAGTGAGTACCACCGTGTCATGCGGCACAGCGCTGCCCCTGCGACCCTGCACCTCGCCAGGCCCCGTAACCCGCCTGCCATCCATCCCTACCCCATCACCGGGCCCCGGGACAACCAACCCCCCTACCCATGGAGGGGAGAACCAACATCCAGGCTGCTCCCTGTCATCGCTCCCGGGATCCCCGTCCACCCGTCCAGAGCAGCGGTGGTGTCACCAAACTCACTACAACCGTGGGTGGCGTCACGGACAATATCAAATCCCCACAATCAAATCCCCTTTTCACTCACGGGCGAGGAACGCCGCTTGAGTCCCCGGGATCCGGCCCACCGCTCGAGCCACCACCGAGCAGCAGCAGCCGGACCCGAGCAGTGGGAGAGCGCAGCGTTCCCTCCTCCGCCCGCGACAACTTGGCGTCCCCGAACAGGATCTTACCACTATGCCGTCTGGTAGAGGTGCGCCTTGTGACCGCCGGAGGTGTCCGGCCGAAAAATTTGAGAAGCCGCCATCTTGGGCGCGAAAAAGACCTGCTCGAGCGTCTCCTCGAGCAGTGGAGGTGCGAAGGCCAAAACCCCGCCCCTGTAGAGGAGGAGCCGGAAAGAGACTAAGGGGGACGGAAACAAGATGTCTGCGCCCGACGAAACCGCTGGAGGAGCGGCGGTCGCAGTCGCAGGGGCACCCGTAGATGGAAATGGGCCCGCCCAGGTCCCGGCCATGCTGGCAGGAGGCGCCGCGGCCCCAGCTCTCGCTCAGGTGATGCCGTTCTCCTTGCCCTATGTGCCCGGAGTTGCCTGGCTGCCGCAGTACGATGGGAAACCTGATGCCTTGCAGGTTTTCCGGAAGAAGCTTAGTCCGCTACTGGAACTGTACCCCCTGACTGATAAGCAACGTGCAGCGCTAGTGCTGGGGCAGCTAACCGGCGCGGCTGAGCAAGAGGCGGAGACCTGAGCCGAGGGGGACCGGTCCTCTGTAGCCACCATCTTTGAGAAGCTGCAGACTGCCTTTGAGACCCGTACCGAGGCAGAGTTGCGGATGCAGTTCTATCAATGCCGGCAATGGCCCGCGGATAGCATTCCGCCTGCAAACCGCATTCCGCACACTGAAGCGGGTGGACACCATTAACAGTGTGGACAGTAGCAAAATGTTAAGTGAGCAGTTTGTGCAGGGGAAGAGGTCCTCAGAGGACCGCAAACAACTTCGGCTGTGGGCCCTAGAACACCCTGATGTGGACTTTGCCGTGTTAAAGGAATGGGCCATCAAAGCCCTGCAACCCCCCGCATCGGAAGCCCCTGAGCCAGCCCCCTGGCCGGTTGAGACTGCTCCCGTCGTGGTGGCCCCTACCCCACCAGCACCTCCATTACCTGCAGCCCCAAGCGGAACGATGGAAGAACTCGCTGCTCAGGTCCGCCGCATGGATGGGGACCTCGCTAAGATCCTCGCCGCACTCCAGCCTCCGACCAGATCCCAGGCCCCGGTGAAGATGCAGCTCGCCGACAGCCCTGAGGACATCCCCTGGATGCAGCGGAGAAGGGCTAATGACTCACGGTATGGACCCCCGATCTGTTACAGGTGCAGCAAACCCGGCCACTACTCCCGACCGTGTTCGTTAAACAAGCAACCCCTGGGGCCACGGGCCAATCCTCAGGAGTAGAACCCCATGGCCCCCCAGACTGGCGGGACCGGTACATCGGGGCCCGGCCCATCATCCCCGTGGCCATGGACGGCATACCAGTGATGGCTCTCCTGGACACTGGATCACAGGTAACCACTATACCATACACACTGTATCAACGGTACTGGGGAAAAGACGAACTGGCTCCCCCAGACGCCAGTATGACATTGATTGCTGCTGATGGACTCCCATTGACCCAAGTGGGGTACAAACTGTGACGCCCTGGGCAAGCCAGGGGTCACAGGTCATGACACCACCACATCCTACACCCCAGTTAGGAACACCAAGGCTACCAAAATCCTTGTTGCCTTCCTCCAGGGGCTGATGTTCACACCAGGGGGTGGGCCAGGCGGTTGGCTCCGCCCACCGAGGGGTTCACAGCCCTGGAGGCGGGAGAACCAGGCAGTTCAGTTATGGAGGTGAAGGAGTAAACAGTGAAGTTAAGTGAGGGAAGTGAAGTAGTAGTGGAGCTAAAGAGGAAAGCTGAAGTAGCAGTGGAGCTAAAGAGAAAAGCTGAAGTAACAGAAAAAGTGAGAGTAGTAAAGCCTGAAGTTGGTCCGGCTGTGTGCCCCAGACAGTGACAGCAAGGTCAGCAGACGGCGGTGATAGTCTGCAGGGGGACTGCTCGGAGGTTGCTGGAAGGACCGCGGACGGGTGGTGACCCGGCGGTCTGGAGCAGTATACGAAGAACAGTCAGCACCAGGGCAGGGGCCTTTCGGATCAGTGAAGGGGACGTCTGTCTCCCAACAACCAAGTCCCAATTGAAGGCAACAGTCCAACGGTAACGGAGAGACACCGCCACCGCCAGAGCACCAGTTTCTCAGGGCCAGCGCCTGCGGGCAAAGTAGGGCTCCTCCGGCCCATATCCAAGCCGGGGAGCGGGTTACCGGTGGGAACCCATCGCAACCATTATCAACATAGGTGCAGGACAGAGGGACCGTCACCTACTGGGGAAAGCAAGTGCAGCCGTCCGTGGGAACCGTCTTTCCAGCCGTGTGTTTTACCGAGAACTGTGTCATCGTCTCAGGCTGAGTGAGTACCACAGTGCCGCAAGGCACAGCGCTGCCCCCGCGTCCCTGCACCCACCAAGCCCTGCATCTCCCACCTCATCACTGGGCCCCGGGATCACCAACCTCTACCCACGGAGGGGCAACACAACAACTGGCTGCTCCATACCATCCCTCCCGGGATCCCCATACAGAGCAGCGGTGGTGTCAACAAATCACCACAGCCGTGGGTGGCGTCACGGACAATAAACAATCCCCACACCCAAAACACCCCTTTCACTCACGGGCGAGGAGCGCCGCTCGAGTCCCCGGGATCCGTTCCATCGCTCGAGCCACCGAGCAGCGGCAGGCCGCAGCAGCCGCGGCAGCCGGACCCGAGTAGCAGTGGGAGAGCGCGGCGTCCCCTCCTCCGCCCGCGACACAAACAAGTGGCCATGACTGTGGGACGAGCTGAACTGCAACACCAGGGTATGATTGTGATAATGAATGAACCCAGTGATCATAACCCGAAGGTAGTGCTAGGGACTAACGTGATGGAGCACTGTATGAGTGACGTGCTGACCCTACTGCAGCAGCTGGCCGCCACGGCGGCGGGGAGCCGACAGAGAGCTGTGCAGCGTGAGATCCGAGCCCTGATGTACCGCCAACATGTGAACTCGACAGGAGGGGAGATTGGTGGGGTGAGGGTGATGGATGTTGCCCCTTTGATTGTACCTCCCAGGAGCGAGATGATAATTTGGTGTAGGGCAGCGGTAGGGCCCCAAGGGCGTGACTACCCCGCCATGAAAGAACCCATGCCCTCTAAACACTGGCCCACAGTAATGGCCGCCCGAGGGGTGGTAGACGTAAAGAAGAGGAGAGTGCCCGTGAGGGTGCTGAACTGCGGAGAGGAAGAAGTCAGGCTTCCCCGGTACGCTACCCTTGCCAAGTTGCTCACTCTGGATCCCCACACCATCCACGAGGCCATTCCCCCAACCTCACCACCTACTGCCAGCACTTACCCATCCCAAGGGGAGTTAGACGAGTGGTGCCGACAGCTACACGTAGGCACTGACGATACCCACACACATCACAAAGAAGGGGTATACCGGATGGTACGGGAGTATGAGCGAGTTTTTAGCAAACATCCCCTAGACTTTGGGCAGATTAAAGGGGTCCAACACCATATCCCCACCGGTGAGCAACCCCCTATCAAAGATAGGTACAGGCCTATTCCCCCTGCACACTACCAATGTGCCAAGGACATGTTGAGGAACATGAAGGAGGCAGGGGTTATTAGGGACAGCTGTAGTCCCTGGGCCGCCCCGTTGGTACTGGTTAAGAAGAAGGATGGCACCATGCGGATGTGTGTGGATTACCGAAAAATTAACCAGATAACGCATAAGGACGCTTACCCTCTGCCCCGCATTGAGGAATCCCTGGCTGCGCTGAGAACCGCTAACTACTTCTCCACCCTTGACCTCACCAGTTGGTACTGGCAGGTGGCTGTGGTGCCAGAAGACCGAGAGAAGACTGCATTTGCCACCCCTATGGGACTCTGCGAGTTTAGTAGCATGCCGTTCGGGCTGTGCAATGCCCCTGGAACCTTCCAACGGCTGATGGAATGCTGTCTGGGGCATCTAAATTTCGAGACTGTCTTGCTGTACCTGGATGATGTGATTGTGTACTCCCAGACATATGAAGCCCACCTGGAGCACCTAGCCGAGGTGTTCGCGTCCCTTGCTAAATATGGGATGAAGTTGAAGCCCTCAAAGTGTCATCTGCTGAAACCCAGAGTGCAGTACCTAGGGCATGTGGTTGGTGCAGAAGGTGTCGCCCCTGACCCCGAGAAAATCACCGCCATCCAGGACTGGCCGAGGCCGACCACGGTGAGGGAGGTGAGGCAGTTCTTGGGCATGGTGGGGTATTACCGTTGTTTCATCAAGGGGTACACAAAGATGGCTGCCCCCATGCAAGACCTCCTCGTGGGACAGACCAAAGGTGGTAGACCCCTAGGGGCCCCACTGGTGTGGGAAGAAAGGCATGAGGAATCCTTCCGCCAGCTGAGAGCGGCCCTGACCGGAGAAGAAATCCTAGCGTACCCTGATTACAGCCACCCCTTCATCCTCTACACCGATGCCAGCAATGTAGGCTTGGGGGCAGTCCTATCCCAGGTCCAAGACGGAAAGGAAAAAGTGATTGCTTATGCTAGCCGAAAGCTCCGACCGACTGAGAGGAACCCTGAGAACTACAGCTCTTTCAAGCTTGAGCTCCTGGCACTGGTGTGGGCTATCACCGAGCGGTTCCGCCATTACCTGGCAGCAGCTAAGTTCACCACTTTCACGGATAGTAACCCGCTGACCCACCTTGACACAGCCAAGCTGGGTGCGTTGGAACAGCGGTGGGTGGCCAGGCTAGCCAACTACGATTTCACCATCAAGTACAGGGCTGGCCGTGCCAACGTTAATGCCGATGCACTCTCTCGGATGCCCCACCTGTCGGAAGAAGGGCCCGAAGATGACGACCTCGAAGAGATTGAGTTGCCCGCATTTCATAGGCCGCCAACCGAGAAGGTGCATGTCCATCAACAACGTGTGAACCTGGACCCGCTGCCCAGCCAGGAGTGGCAAGAAGCTCAGGACCAGGCACCCGCTGTCCGCCTAGTCAAGATCCTGGTAGAAAAAGGCTGCTGGGATAGACCCTGCCGCCCCAGTCGAAGCCCAGCGCCTGTGGCGAGAACAGACCCGGCTGTATCTACACCAGGGGAAGTTGTACCGTGAGCTGATTAACCCAAAGACCCATGAGAAGATCCGCCAGTTGGTGATTTCCCAGGCTAACGTGCCCACCATCCTGCAAGCATACCATGATGGTGCTGCACACTTCGGATGGAAGAAACTAGAGATGCTGTTGAGAGAGCGGTTCTATTGGAGTTGAATGCGGGAATCTGTAGAGGCCTGGTGCCGAGAGTGTGGCCCTTGCATGCTGAGAAGGAAAGACGAGGCCAGCCAGAAGGCGCCCCTACACCCGATCGTTACACATCAACCGCTGGAGTTGGTTGCCCTGGACCATGTAAAGCTCACCCCAAGCCGAAGTGGGTACACCTACGCTCTAACCATTGTAGACCACTATTCAAGGTTCATGGTGGTTGTCCCAGTCAAGGACCTGACCGGCCGTACCGCCGCTAGAGCGTTCCAGGCTTATTTCTGCCGACCACATGGATACCCTGAGAAAGTGCTTACTGACCAAGGCCCGGCCTTTGAAGCGGAGGTATTCCAAGAATTTTGTCAGTTGTACGGCTGCAAGAAAATCCGGACCACGCCTTACCATGCCCAAACCAATGGCATGTGTGAAAAGATGAACCACCTGGTCCTGGGCCTCCTTAAGACATTGCCGCTAGAAGAGCGGAACCTGTGGCCGGAGAAGCTACCTGACCTGGTCGATATCTACAACAATATCCCTTCCAGTTCAACTAAATGCACCCCAGCATACCTGATGAGGGCTCGCCCCGGCCGGCTACCGGTGGATCTGGACATGGGATTGGAAGCCCCGGAATCACTCCCTTTGACAGCTGAATGGGACACTCGGTGGAGGGTGCAGTACCGACAAATCCAGGAGTATGTTGAAAAGAACTTGAGTCGGAGTCGGGAACAACAGGAGCAGCGCTTCAACCAGAAGGCATCTGCTGGCCCTTTCCAGCCTGGAGATGTAGTGCTGAAGCGAAAAAGGAGGACCCACAAGCTGGATGACCAATGGGAGCAAACCCCGTATGTCATACAGCCCACAGGATGGGAGAATGGGAAGGCCTACCAGATCAGTCGTGACCAGGGGGGAACTTTGGCCACGGTTTCCCGGGACCATTAAAGAGGTGTCCACCAGCATTGAGGGTAGCGGCTGAAGCTCCGGTTCCCAGACCGGCGGAGAAGGCAAAAGAGGTAATCCACACCATCATGGGTGATTTTCCAGCAGACTGGCCTACACAAAAAGCGCGGTGATTCTTCCAGTGATACTGTTCCCACAACCCGTGGATGAGGAAGTGATGGAAGTAGCCAACCATGAGCCAGTGCCCAGGGATGAACCTGTACCCAGCTCCCCTATGCCTCCACCTGCCCCACACGATAGCAGGGAAGAGGAACTGATGGTTCCCTCTGCCCCACTGCCTGTCACCACTGACACCGGACCTCGGAGGTCCACTCGTCCCAACCTAGGTAGACCCCCACTTAGGTACAGGGAAACTACTCTTTAGAGGGGGGACTTTGTGTGTTGAAAGTACCGTTGTGAAAGTTTTGAAAATGATAAGTGAATGATTACCGAAGAAGTTACCTGATTTTCAACCCTGATTTGAACCGGTCGTTGCCGGCAACTGTTGTCCCCGTGGGGACTGTTTGCAAGTTATGCGTAGAAACTACTACGGACAAGCCCGAGAACTGGCAGGGCAACCACGAACTTGTGGTATGTAAATAAAAATGTTGGCTTGAAACCGTGACCGCCTCCAGAGAGGCTGATTTGGAGGATGGGCCTGGAGGGAAGTGATGGCCCAGGCCCGCCACTACCGCAACCGGTGGCGATCCTCCGGGGGTTTCAGGGGTTCCCCATGGACGTGGGTCCCCTGAAAAGGACAGAACCCGCTCGGGTAACTTGTGCTGGACTGGGGTCAAGGGGTGCTGCCCATTTGCTTAGGGGCAGCATCAGGGCCAGGTTGCTTGGGTGGGAGAGAGCGGAAGCCGTTACCGTTAGCAACGTTTAAGTATGTGGGAAGATTGAAAAATGTTTTTATATGTATTTTACCGTTTATCTTTTTCAGTTGTGAAAATAAAACCGGTGATGGACAGGCAGCCCGCGGACGGTCTGCATTTTACTAAGGGGGAATGTGGTGCCCTGGGCAAGCCAGGACGTCACAAGCACTACACCAACACACCCCACACCCCCGGTCAGGCACACCTAAGTCAAACAAAAACCCTTGTTGCCTCCCTCCAGGGGCTGATGTCCACACAAGGGGGTGGGCCAGGTGGTTGGTCCCGCCCACCAAGGAGTGCACAGTCCTGGAGGCGGGAAAAGAGAGCAGGTAGAGTTTGGAAGGAAAAGTGAAAAGAGAGTGAAGTGGTAAAGGAGCAGACAGAAAGGGGTCCGGGTGTGTGGCCCGAATGGAACAGCAAGGTTGGCAGACGGTGGTGACCGTCTGCAGGAGAGGCCTATTGGAGCTAGCCGTAAGGACCGTGGACGGGCAGTGGCCCGGCGGTACCGGACCGGTACGCAAAGAGAAGCCAACACCATCCGGCAGGTGCTTACGGACCCCGACAAGGCTAGGAGTCGCCGTGCAATTTGTCAAATCCGTTAGCGAAGGGAACCTCCTGGGTTTCCCAGCAGCCAAGTCCCGACAGAAGGCAACAGTCCAACCGTTAGAGGGAAACACAGTCACCGCCAAGGCTAAAGTTCCAAGGGCCAGCGCCTGCGAGCAAAAAGGACTCCTTCAGCAACCTTCAAGCTGGGGAGCGGGTTACCGGTGGGAACCCATTGGAACCGTTTACACTACACAGGTGGAGGGAAAGGCAGTCACCATCAACCTGCCGGGAGGAGAAACACCGCAGCCGTCTGTGGGACCCGTCCATCCAGCCATTTGTTTTACCGGAGACTTTGTGTACATCATTGGCTGAGTGAGTACCACCGTGCCGTGCGGCACAGCGCTGCCCCCGCGACCCTGCACCTCGCCAGGCCCCGTAACCCGCCTGCCATCCATCCCTACCCCATCACCGGGCCCCGGGACAACCAACCCCCCTACCCACGGAGGGGAGAACCAACATCCAGGCTGCTCCCTGTCATCGCTCCCGAGATCCCCGTCCAGAGCAGCGGTGGTGTTACCAAACTCACCACAACCGTGGGTGGCGTCACGGACAATATCAAATCCCCACAATCAAATCCCCTTTTCACTCACGGGCGAGGAACGCCGCTCGAGTCCCCGGGATCCGGCCCACCGCTCGAGCCACCACCGAGCAGCAGCAGCAGCAGCCGGCCCCGAGCAGTGGGAGAGCGCAGCGTCCCCTCCTCCGCCCGCGACACAAGCGCTGACACACACTCACAATCACCCCTGATGTGGACCTCGTGATAGACACACACACACCAATCACCCCTGATGGGGACCTTGTGCCATACACACACACACACACACAATCAACCCTGATGGGGATCTTATGCTACACACACACACACACACACACACAATCACCCCTGATGGGGACCTTATGCTACACACACACACACACACACACACCAATCACCCCTGATGGGCACCTTGTGCCACACACACACACACACACACACACAATCACCCCTGCTGGGGACCTTGTGCCACACACACACACACACACACCTTTCACATCATTCCTCCCTGTGACCTCCGGTGGGCGCTCCAGGCAGCTGTGCTGCATGCCATCCTCCCCTGCGTCCGGCCGATATTTCACACATCCGATCGCATACACTCACACATCCGATCGCATACACTCACACACACTCACGATATCGCACATACCTGTACAATCGCCCGCACACACTCACAACATCCGGAGATATCACATGCTTCCCATGTGATCCTCTCGCAGGTCCTGGAAGCTCACTGCACAGCATCGCAAGCGCCGACACACACTCACAATCACCCCTGATGGGGACCTTGTGACACACACACACACACAGCAGTGGCGGGCAGAGCTGGGGGAGCTGCGGCAGCGGGCAGAGCGGGGACTTGGGAGAACGGAGGGAGGGGGTGTAATTGGAGACGGTAACAGCAGGGGGGAGGGGCGGCGTTAGTAGCTGGCGCAGAGCAGGGGCTGGGGAGAACGGAGGGATGGGATGATATCGGAGACAGTAACGAGGTGAGGGGAGGGGAGGCGGCCCGTACTCACACATCCCGGCGGGTGACAGGGGTAAAGTGGAGCAAACAGCACACGCTGTGAGCTCCACAATGATGGCGCTGGTCTCCTCCCTCTGTTGTGTTCTGGACAGCCCAGGGGGCGCGTCAAGGTCACAGCAGACGCCCACTGTAACGTACTTCATGGGGTCGGAGCGCGACTATCAGAGTCTATGCACAGGGGCTGCCATAAAGGAAGGAGTTACTGTCGTTATACACACATCAAATCCAGCATGGCAGCCCCCAGTGCCTCCAGTAAAATAAGAATTACATAAAAACTAAATAAGCTGCGATTTTCATTTTGTATTAGAAATACTTGATTTCATAATCACTATTTTTAATACAAACATAAAAAACCGCGATACTTTCCCTTTAAGGTCAGTTGATGAAAATTAAACACTAACATATCTGTAGTCCAATATAGCACATATAGACGTTATGTTAAAATAAACAAGATCCTTTAAAGCTGCAAAAAAACAAAAAACAATATTTTCTGACATTTACTTCTTCGCATCATATGTTTGATATATCACCTGTTCTTTCGTGTCCATCATTTTGGAATTCAACTTGATGATTGATCTCAAATGTAATAACGCTGTGTTTTTTAGCATGTCTGCTCCATTTCTGGTATTCCAGATGGTACCGTCCACAGCTTCATGAATAGCTGCCATTAACTACATAATGGGTTATATAGGAAGGTAATATAGCACTCTGCAGTCAACGTGCGATTCACACTTTATGAAATAGAGAAAGCAATGCAATACATAAGAAAAATGGTAATTCGGACAATATTTCTCTCTTGATACACACGCATCCCCCACACTTGATAAATAATAATAATACAACAAGCAGAACGATTTCCACTTTGAGAACACTGCCTCCGGCCGCACAGCTCTGCGTGACAAGCTTCGATATCTTGCTGGAATTGATGTTCAATGTTTTCTGTTTTCCTGCACAAAAAGATATTTATGAAGAGGCCTGGAAAACATTAATGTTTTAATAAATGAGGCCTGGTTGTTAGAAAAGACATTGTAACATATGTAGGGAGAATCATCTGGTTAAAGGAATCAGGCTAAATGATGTTCACTATAGAAATATAGACTGGAAATGAACTGTTTAGTAACTAACAAATTCCTTGAAGACTCACTTAAGAAAATGTATAATTAATAATGATAATAATAACAATAATACATTTGAATTTTACAACATGTGTTGTCTGTATTTTACAAGTGTGCCAAAGAAAATCATAGTATGTGTGCGTGTGTGTGTGTGTGTGTGTGTGTGTGTGTGTGTGTATATATATATATATATATATATATAGATATAATATTAGAAAAATGAGTGCACCCCTTACATTTATGAAAATATTTTTTTATTTCTTTTCATAGGACAACACTGCAGATCTGACACTTTGATACAATGTAAAATAGTCAGTAAACAGCTTCTATATCAGTGAACATTTGGTGCCCTCTAAATAACTCAACACATAGCCATTAATGTCAAAAACACTGGGAACAAAGGTGAGTACACCCCTAAGTGAAAATGGCCAAACTGTATCCAAGGTATCAATATTTTGTGTGGCCACCATTATTCTCAAGCACTGTCTTAAGTAACTCTCTTGGGCCTGTAGTTCACTAAATCTTCCCAGGATCCACTGGAATCCTCTTCCATCCTCTATGACTCATCACAGAACTGGTGGATGTTAGGGACTTTGTGCTCCATTACCCTCTGTTTGAGGATATGCGCCGCCCCGGTGGCAGCAGCCGGCACTGCTTGGATCCGGACCCGCTGCGTGGCTCGAGGGATCCTCCGGACCCGGGGGTCATGCGGACACGCCGAATGAAAAGGGGGATGTAGTTGTATGGCCTTGACCGTAGTCGGCTCGTGATGCCACCCATGGTGTGTGGTGAAGTGGGACACCACTGCTGCTGTTGTGGGATACCCGGGGGAGATGTAATGGCAGCTGGATGTTAACCCCTCCGTGGGTAGGGATGGTTGCCCCGGGGCGCAGTGTCTGTGCAGGGTATGGCGATGGCAGGTGCTTGCGCGCCCGGACGTAGCAGGCGATGTTTGGTTACTCACAAGTAAATGAATCACACGAGTTTTTTGGTAAACCAAGGTGCTGGTGGCCGGCCGCCGCGTCCGGTTGTACTCTGGTTTCCCCCCCAGGCTGGTGGTCGCCGTCTCTTCCTCTGCACTGGTTGTGGTTGTGTGTTTGGACTTCCTGGTGTGGAACACGGGTGTCCGCTCCTGGCTTTCTGTGTGCCTGAGGAGCCATGCCCGCTGATGCTGACACGTGGGATCTATGGGCCCTGGCGTTTGCCCTATCCCTATCTGTGGGTGATTGTCTGCTTTTGGGACTTTGGTTGGGACAGGACCTGTAATCCTGCCCTCAATCGGTTGATTAGCTAGGCCTTTGGTTCCGGTCCTGGCTTCAGGGTCCGAGTACCCCCTCTGTGCACGGTTTTCGGTCAGATCTCCGGTGTCGGTACCGGCAGGCTCCAACCCTGCTCCGGTCCTCCTCGGATCTGCCGAGCTGTCTTCCCGTCTCCTGCTGATGGAGACCACCATCTGCCACCTAGCCATGGTACCCTGGCACCGTTCAACTTGAATTTCTCCTCTGCTGGAGCTATACCTAGCTCCAGCCCACACTACTCTCAACTTGAACTACAACTTTTTACTGCTCGTATTCCCGCCCCGGGGTGTCTAGACCCCTAGGTGGGTGTTTCCTAACTGCCTGGTCCCGCCCACTGGTGTGCCTGTCTTGCCCTCAGGGGGGGTGACTAGGGTTTCAGGTCGGCTGTATGTAATCTAGGTGAGGGATGGTGTTATGCGGGGGCCTATGTGTGACTACCTGGTTTGCCAGGCCGTCACAGATTCCCCATAGAGGCTCAACAGAGTTTATGTCAAGCTACCACTAGGGGGCGCAGGGACTCACTAAAGAAAAGAACTCCTAAGTGTAGTTAGACAGAGGCACACTAGAGGTCGCTAATAAGAGCAGGGATAGTCGATCAGTCAGGGTCTAAGCCAGGATATCATGTTAGTAATAAGAAGAAAACTATCCAAGGTAAAAGAACAGAGCCGACGTCAGAGCAAGTAAGCACAGGGAAGGATGTGGGGCACAGGGAAGGATGTGGGGAACAGAGCAAAGGACAGGAGACCAGCGGTTAGGGAGGTATGTAAGAAAGGAAGGGTAGGAGGGCGAAGGTACAGAAGGGAAGGAAGAACGTAGATAAGGACAGGCCAGGGAAATGGAGGTCAGGTCAGGTGGGGGGGACGAAGGTCAGGTCAGTCAAGAGGGATGCAAGTCAGGTCAGACAAGGGGAACGGAGGTCAGGACAAACAGGTAGCAGAACAAGAACCAAAGAACTTCTCACAAGAACGGAGCACAGAGCACTGGCGGCGTCCCAGAGGCAGCAGCACCAAGATATGGCGGCGTGACTCCCGGAACAAGGCCAGAACAAACAGACTCCTGCTGTAGGCAAGGTACATGCACTGGCTCAGGAACAGCAGAGCCGTGCATGAATCATGACAGTTTAGGTCTGGAGACATGCTTGGCCAGTCCAGCACCTTTACCCTCAGTTTCTTTAGCAAGTGGTCGTCATAGAGGTTTGTTTTGGATCGTTATCATGTTGGAATACTGCCCTGTAGCCCAATTTCTGGAAGGAGCTCATGCTCTTCTTTAGTATATCACAGTACATGTTGGTATTCATGGTTCCCTCAATGAGCTGTAGCTCCCCACAGTCGGCAGCACTCATACATCCGAAAATCATGACACTCCCTCCACCATGCTTTACTATAGGCAAGACACTCTAGTCTGTGTTGTCCTCACCTGGTAGCCACCTAGTCTGTGTTGTCCTCACCTGGTAGCCACCACACATGCTTGATACCATCTGAATCAAATACATTTATTTCGGTCTCATCAGACCATAGGACATGTTTCTAGTAAATTCATGTTCTTAGACTTAATATTTTCAGCAAATTATTTGCGGGATTTCTTGTGCAACTGTAGTGCCCCTGACTGTATCAGGGTGGTACAGGGAACTGCATCCTGTACTCCAGGGTGCAGGGCGTACCCTCCCGTGGTTCCAGGTTCCCATCAACAGTGTCACTGACATCCGCACCACAAATCCCAACCACACCTCACACCAGGGCTGGACAGACACACCAGTGGGTAGGGCAAGTTGGCGCATGGCCGCCCACCTAGGGGTCAGGCAGACTGGTGGGAGGGGAGAGAGTGGAGTTTAGAGTTAGCCCTCAGAGAGTGAGGAGCAAGGGAGTTGGAGCTCCCAGGGAGGCAACAGGTTGGGTCGCAGACGGTGTCCGCGACCACAGGAGTCAGGGACCATTATTAGGAACACTGGACAGGAGTGTAACAGACGCAGTCTAGGAGGACTGTTGACACCAGAAAGCTCAGCCATCTTACCGGTATCTAGCACGGCAGGGTACTGGACCCAAGATCAGGGAGTAACTTCAAGCAACCTGATAATTAACCTGTTGAGGATAGTCTCTTTATGAACTTTCCCCAAGAGCTCAGAGATTGGAGGCATCAGCAGAATACACAACCCACTGAAATCCCAAGTGCCAGCCACCAGGAGCACAGCTGCCATACACACGGGTAGCGGGGCCCCGAAAGCTTCAAGCCAAGAGGACACAACTGTAAATCAATTTGTGCACAGAGGCAGGGGTCCGGACTTACTAAGTGGCACTGGTGGGAGCGGGACCTGGACGGGCTCCCCCCATAGAGACTGCGGTGCCTAGAGACTTTGGTTTACCATCTGTGCGAGTGTCTGCTTAATCCACCTGATCCAGCACCACGACTACCGCAGTGAGTAATCTGACCCCTGAACTCTGCTTCCCAAGGCCAAGCCACCCATTCACCAAATCCCCACTGTCTGGGGCCTTCCCTACCTGCGGAGGGACTGACATCAGGCTGCCCCACACCATCTGCCCCGGTACTCCCATCGGCAGCGTCGGTACTCCCCTTTACTACAACTCGCAGGTGGCGTCATGAACATTCATCCCCTGTAAATATCACCTTACATTTGAAGTGGCCGCCAGCCCCCGGGTCCGGAGACCCTCGAACCACAGCAACCCCGGATCCGAGCAGTTCGCCTGCTGCTGGGGCGGCACACATCAGCTTTAGAACAGGCTTCCTTTTGGGTAACAGCCATGAAGAAAAATTTGCTGCTGTGTGTGGCATATGGTCTGAGCATTGATAGGCTGAATCTCTGCAGGAATGCTGGCAGCACTGTTCTTCCATGTTGAACTTCCAGTGACCAGTATGAAAAGAGTGTGTGAGCAATACCACCAAATTTAACACACCTGCTCTCCAGGGAACAATTTGGCTATTTTTACTTAGGGGTGTACTCACTTTTGTTGCCAGCTGTTTAGACATTAACAGCTGTGTATTGAGTTAGAGGGTACACCAAATTTAGACTATTATACAAGCTGCCCACTGACTTCTTTACATTGTATCAAAGTGTCATATCTACAGTGTTGTCTTATAATATATATACACTTCAGACAGGGTCAACCAAAGAAATCCAGAAAATCGCATTGTATCATTTTAAAATAATGAATTAGCACATCATTGCACGAAACAATTATTTGATACAATACAAAAACAGAACTGTGTTTGAGATTACAGAGATCAGACATTTTCTATAATTCTTGACCAAGTTTGCACACACTGCAGCAGGGATTTTGGCCCACTCCTCCATACAGATATTCTCCAGATCTTTAAGGTTTTGCTGCTGTCACATGGCAGCATTGAGTTGCAGCTCCCTCCAAAGATTTTCTATTGGGTTAAGGTCTGGAGTGTGGCTGGCTAGGCCAGAACTAGGCATAAACACAATTAATTTTGCTATTTTAAAACTGGTGCTTAAATTTTTGAAAATAAGGAGGCTCATACAGATATTGATTATCTATAAGCTTTCATTTCACAATATTCCTAAATGAAAATCCCCATTCTCTTGGTATTCTAAATCAAAAATGTTCCAGACTATCACAGTATTTGGACTATTAAATTCTTACACCTCTTACTTATATTTTTAGATCAAATAATAAATTCCATTTTCAATATATCACGCTCAACATGAGATTGATAAAATCATAATGCAGCAGTAATGAACATTTGCTGAGATCAAAGATTGGGATAACGAAGACCATTTTTAAGGAAAGTCTAATTTTGTATTAGCCATAATGCCAACCACCACATAGAATGTGATTACCGAGGCAGCCTACAGTGTCATTATACTAATTATATTCACAACTTATTCAAGAACACTCAAAGCGTGAATTTATTCTGCTATGACATATTTTGTGTAAGTACCTATTGATGGGCTATAATGTTTACCAGTCAGAAATGATGGTTTGGAACATATCAAAAGTTTACTGTGCTTGGTTTTGCATACTGGGGAAATGATCTGTTTGCCCTTCTCATCTGGTAAAAAAAATGAATACGAAACTACTGTATACAAAACATATAATATTTAAACAAAGTTCTTTCTAATACTTTCTAATACTAGTTGCATTACACATTAAAGCACTTTTTAGTTCACAGTGGCATACCACACTTCCAGTTGTATCAGCATCTCAGCATCACAGATACTGATACAACTGAAAGCAATGATGAGAGAGGGAGCGGAGTGCTCTCTCATCATTCTCCCGCTGTGTCTGCAGCACTTTGATTTGTCGGCACAGCGTAGTGAGATTACGTCACTACTGCATGCCACTGTGCTGAGATGTGCAGAATGGCAGAACAATGGACACACTGAGGAGACCGGAGCAGCAGGGGAAAGAGGAGAAGTGAGTATTTATGTATTTAATCATGGTCGCCAGAGGACTATGGGGGTGCATTAAACAATATGGGAGCTGCATACTCTTATATGGGGGTGCATAATACTATATGGGGCTCAATAATACTACATAGGGGATGCATTCTACTATAAGGGAGTTGCATAAAAGTATATGGGGGTTGCATATTACTATATAGGGGTGCATAAAACTATATGGGTGCACGCAATACTAGTATAAGGGGCTGCATAAAAGTATATCGGGTCTGCATACTACTATTTGGGGCTGCATAATACTATATGGAGGAATATAAAGGGTGCATAATACTACATGGAGGAATATAAGAGGTGCAAAATACTATATGGAGGAATATAAGGGGTGCATTATACTATAAGGAGGACTATAGGGGCTGTATAATACTATATGGAGGAATGTAAGGGGTGCATAATAATATATGGAGTATAAGGGGTGCATAATACTATATGGAGGAATATGGGAGTTGCATAATACTATATGGAGGAATATAAGGGGTGCATACTACTATATGGGGGTTGCATATTACTATAATGGGGCTGCATATTACTAAATGGTGGCTGCATAATGCTATACGTGGCTGCATAATACTATATGGTGGAATATGGGGCTGCATACTACTATATGGAGGAATATGCAGTCTGCATAATACTATATGGGGGCATATGGGATCTGCATAATACTATATGGAGGAATATGTGGGCTGCATAATGCTATATGGCATAGTATGGGGCTGCATTATATTATATAGAGGAATATGGGGTACATTATAATACATGGAGGACCATGAAGAGTGCATTAAACTATATGAAGGACTATGGAGTGCATTATACTATATGGAGGACTATAGGGAGTGTATTATAAAACATGGAGGTCTATGGGGTGAATTATACGATTTGAAGGACTATGGAATGTGCTTTATAATATATGGATAACTATGGGGGATGCATTATAACATATGGAGAACTATGAGGAGCATTATAATACATGGAGGACCAAGGGGTGTATTAGACAATATGGAGGACCATGTGGGGCCCATTATGCTTTATGAAGGACTATAAGGGAGCATATTATACTTTATGGAGGACTATGTGGAACCAATTACACTATGGAGGACAATGTGTGGCCCATTAAATTATATGGAAGGCTTTGTGGGGCCCATTTTATATATATATATATATATATATATATATATATATATATATATATATATATATATATATATATATTTGGAGGGCTATGAGGGAGCCTTTATACTTTATCTACAGTTATTTGAGGGCTATTATACTGTATGCATGCATATATACAGTGTGAAGGTTTGTGTGGAGTCTATCATGCTGTATGGAGGGCTGTGTGGGGGCAATTATATGATTTGCAGGAGTAGTAGGGGCCATTATGTTATATGTAAGCCCATTATAGTGCATGGAGGGCTTTGTGGGGGGTCACAGTTGGGGATGTTACTGTGTCGGGGTCACCATTCATTGCCAGGTTAGTTGAATTGGGTGCAGCAGGGTCACCATACTGTGCATGTGAAGGACAATGTGGAGGAATTTACTGTAGGGTATCATACAGTGTTTGTGGGGCCCTTTTTGTTGCTATCATACTTTATGGCTACAATGAATGGGGAATCTAGGGGCTTTAATAGGAGGAAATTACTTTGTAATAACGGCTGTAAAGTTTCGAAGTATGCTTTTCTGTGACCCAGCCAAATATTATTATTTTATTTTAATTTTTTTTGGGGGGGAGGGCCCAATTAGAAATTCTGCTATCGGGCCCCATGATTTCTATGTACGCCCCTGGCTGTCCCTACACTAAATGTAGCAAACAGTGGTATTAGTAAGGAACAGATTAGACATAGCCTCGACAAGGGACTTTTGGCTTTAGGGTGCAGCAGCAAGGACTGTAAGGCTATAATCACTGCTTATATGCCTGTTATTCAAACCTATCCCTTCTCTTGCAGCTCTCCTTACACTGAATGCAGCAAATAGCAGTATTAATAGGGAACAGAATAGATGTAGTCCCAACAAAGAACTTTTTCTTTTAGGGTGCAGCAGCAAGGAGTGTAAAGGGTACTTTACACACTGCGACATCGCTAGCGATCTCGATATCGATGTGAAATTCTAGATTGCAAGTGCGATCATTTGAGATCGCACATAGGTCATTTTACGCATGTGCGAGAATTTCACATCGCTAATGAGATCGCTAGCGATGTCGTAGCATGTAAAGTACCCTTTAGGCTATAATCCCTGCCCATATTCTTTATTGATTCACTTTAAAAACACATGAAGACCGTAGATGACAAATTTCAAGTCATAGCTACCTATGACTTGAAATTTTTCATCTACGGTCTTCATGTGTTTTTAAAGTGAATCAATAAAGCAAATTAATTTTTTACTTAATCTGGAATTTGTGCTGGATCCAACCTCTCCTTTTTTGGCTGTCTATTGAATGCTGGTCAGGACTAACCAGCGGATCTCATGCACCCCTAGGATCCAGCAGTACTGGGTGACAGGTGAGCTGATTCTCCCTTTTTTTCCTAAATCCCTGCCCGGATGCCTGTGATCCAAACCTATCCTTCCTCCAGCAGGTCTCCCCGCACTGAATGCAATAAACAGCAGTATTAACAGCGAATAGAATATATGTAGCCCTAACACGAGACTTTTGGTTTTAGGGTGCAGCAGCAAGGACTGTAAAGCTATAATCCCTGCCTACATGCCTCTAATACAAACCTATTCATCTTTCAGTAGTTATCCTTTCACTGTTTCTGGGGTAGAGTGTGCCAAGCATCACGTCACTGGGTGTTATATAGACCTGATGAAGCGATAATGCAGGCCAATCTCAGTAATGCCAGTAACTAACAAGGCTACAGCATTACCATGATTAGCAGACAATGGTCACATGTTTAGTGGCTGAAAATCAGCCGCAAAACATGCAGGGTGAGGACTCAATCATGGCGCTCAAGCACCTGCGATATTTGATCAAGTAATGAGCATGCTCAAACACACCAAATCTGGAGTAGACTCACCCATCACTATTTGCAAACTTAGCGCCATATTAATGGCATTGGTTACAGAATAATTTCTAAACTACTGAAGGTTCCAATGAGTACTGTTGGGAGCATAAACCAGAAGTGCAAAGAACATCATTTAACAATAAACCAGTCACAGCATAGATGTCAGACAAAGGACTGAAAATAATTATAAGAAGAGTTGTCCAAGAGCCAAGTACCACCTGTGGAGAGCTACATAAATAAAAAAAAAATGTACCCTCATTGCACAAGATTGAATTGCTGAACAAATAGCATGTTCAAGCTCATTTAAAGTTTGCTCAAAAACATTCAGACAAGCCTGTGAAATATTGGAAGAATATAGTTTGGTCAGAAGAGATCAAAATTAAACTCTTTGGATACCATAATACACACAATGTTTGGAGGCCAAAAGGCACTGCATATTGCCACAAAAGAACCATAGCAAAAGTGAAGTTTGGAGATGGGAACATCATGATATGTGGCTACTTTTAGCATATGGCACTGGCAAACTTCATGTAATTGAAGGAAGAATGAATGGACAAATGTACCGTGACATTCTTGATAAAAATATGCTGCCATCTACCAGGATGATGAAAATGAAATGCAGATGGACATGTCAACAAGTAAATGATCCCAAACACACAGCCAAGGAAACTAGGATAGTTTCAGAGAAAGAAAATAAAGCTGCCAGAATGGCCCAACCAATCACTTGACCTGAATCCAATAGAACATTTACGGAAGCAACTAAAGCTCAGAGTTTATAGAAGGAGCCCACAGGACCTTCGGGATTTGAAGATTGTTTGCGTGGAAGAATGGGCCCAAATTATTATTGAGCAATGCATGCGACTAGGGTCTCCAAAAAAAGAAGCGTCTTGAAGTTGTCATCACCAACAAAGGCTTTTGTACAAAGTAGTAAATAAATTTCAGTAAGCGTGTTCAAAACTTTTTCCCTGTGCCATTTCTCAGTATTACACATAACTTAATTTATGGACATCTATGGTTTGATTTCCTTGTCTGTGTGCAAGAAAGGTTGATACAGACACCCGGGGAGAAATGAATGTCAATAGCACCTTTAGAAATATATTTCCTTAGAAAATTGGTGAAATGTTAAATTCTCCTTTCTCTGATGCTACAGTATATATATATATATATATATATATATATATATATATATATATATAATGTTACAGGCAATGTAGGAAAACCCGGCACTCTATAGAATACTAGGCAATGTGTGCAATCCCTGTCGTTTTCAGGCAAGGTATGAAATATCTGTGTTGTTCTATACTTTTCCTAGGCATTACATAAAATGTCTAGGTATTATAAATAATGACCAGAACTGCTCAGGGCAAAGTCTGATATAATGCCCAGATTGGAAAAGTCTTTAGTAAAAATCAAAAACCTAATGAAAGAAGAAATCCTAAATGAACAACAGAATAACTTTACTGGGAAAAACACAAAGAAACAGAAGTGTCATTCCTGACTATTAAGGGTGCTTTACACGAGACGATCTATCGTGCGATAGATCGTCGGGGTCACGGTTTTTGTGACGCACATCCGGCATCGCTTGCGACGTCGAGCTGTGTGACACCTCCGAGCGACGCAGTATCGCTCACAAATCGTGAGCTCGGTTTCATAATCTCGTTTAATTAAAATGGCGCCGGTTGCTCATCGTTCCCGGGGTAGCACACGCCGCTCCGTGTGACACCCCGGGAACGATGAACAGCAGCTTACCTCCGTCCTGTGGCACCCGCTGGCTATGCGGAAGGAAGGAGGTGGGTGGGATGTTTACGTCCCGCTCATATCCGCCCCTCCGCTTCTATTGGCCGGCTGCTGTGTGACGTCGCTGTGACGCCGAACGTCCCTCCCCCTTCAGGAAGAGGATATTCGCCACCTACAGCGACGTCGCACAGCAGGTAAGTTCGTGTGACGGGGGTTAACGACTTTGTGCGCCATGGGCAACTAATTGCCGTGACGCACAAACGACCGGGGCGGGTACGATCGATCGTGAAATTGCACGATAGATTGTACCGTGTAAAGCAGGCTTTAGTCTTTAGTAACAAACAGTCAAAAACATGAAAGAAGAAATGCAAAATGAACAACAGGATATCTTTGCTGGGAAAAAAAAAGGAATCAGAAGTGTCATTCCTGACTATTTGTTGCAGCACAGGAGGCTAGAATGGCATTTTAATGCTAAGGGCAACTGAGCCAGTTTCACAGATCTGCTGCTGCCTGCTCTGTCCATCTACTTTTGGACGGACCACCCCTGTAGTATTCTACACTCCGCCTGTTTGTTATTTAGGTATTCTATAGAATGACTAATGATTGTTTAGCTTGCAAAAGAGAAGACTGAGAGGAGACCTAATAACTGTCTACAAATATCAAAAAGGCTGTCACACTGTAGAAGGATCAGTTTTGTTCTCATTTTCACAAGGAAAGACAAGAAGCAATGGGATGAAACTGATGGGGAGGAGACACAGATTAGATATTAGAAAAAAAAATTTGACAGTGAGGGTGATCAAGGAGTGGAACAGGCTGCCACGAGAGGTTGTGAGCTCTCTTTCAATGGAAGTCTTTAAAAAGAGGTTGGCCGGACATCTGTCTGGGATGATTTAGTGAATCCTGCTTTGAGCAGGGGGTTGGACTAGATGACGCAGGAGGTCCATTCCAACTCTAATATTCTATGATTCTATTCTATGATTTATGACTAGGAAATGTATGAACATCTGATGTATTTCATACTTTGATGACCTATTTCCAGCATTGAATACATTGCTTAGGTATTCTATAGAATGCCTGTTGTTACACATTGCCGGTAAATTATATATATATATATATATATATATATATATATATACACCGTGTTTCCCCGAAAGTAGGACCCCCCCGAAAGTAAGACAGGGTGGGGGTTACGGGGGGGTCCTTCAATGTAAGGCCTCCCCCGAATGTAAGGCAGGGTTGGGGGGCCGCTGTGAAATGTAAGGCCCTTACCTTTGGGCCGCCGCTGTCCCCCATTGGGTCCCCAGGCTCCAGAGGTGTCCTCAGGTGCAGCTGGGCGGGTCCAGCGCTCATGGGGTTAACTCGCCGTGTTAACCCCGCAATCCGCCCAGCTCAACAGCTCATTGGCCGCCCCTGCTCCCCACATCACCGCCGACCCCCGGCTCGAGCGCTGATTGGCCCAGCAGCTCGGGCTGTAATTGGCCGCCCCAGCCCCACGTCACCGCTGTTTCCCTGCTGATTGGCACAGCGTTCCCTGCAGCGCAGGCCTTCCGCACCCACAGCCGCACCGCAGAGGAAAACGTCCAGCATTTAAAAACCAAGTAGGGAAACATATACTGTATAGGGTATGGGGCTGTGTGCAGTGGGATACGGCACTGTTATGGGGTGTGGGGCTGTGTGCAGTGGGATACGGCACTGTTATGGGGTGTGGGGCTGTGTGCAGTGGGATATGGCACTGTTATGGGGTATGGGGCTATGTGCAGTGGGATACGGCACTGTTATGGGGTATGGGGCTGTGTGCAGTGGGATACGGCACTGGTATGGGGTATGGGGCTGTGTGCAGTGGGATACGGCACTGTTATGGGGTATGGGGCTGTGTGCAGTGGGATACGGCACTGTTATGGGGTATGGGGCTATGTGCAGTGGGATACGGCACTGTTATGGGGTATGGGGCTATGTGCAGTGGGATACGGCACTGTTATGGGGTATGGGGCTGTGTGCAGTGGGATACGGCACTGTTATGGGGTATGGGGCTGTGTGCAGTGGGATACGGCACTGTTATGGGGTATGGGGCTGTGTGCAGTGGGATACGGCACTGTTATGGGGTATGGGGCTGTGTGCAGTGGGATACGGCACTGTTATGGGGTATGGGGCTATGTGCAGTGGGATACGGCACTGTTATGGGGTATGGGGCTAGAAATTGTCATTTTTTTTCGGCTAATGTAAGACCTCCCTCGAAAGTAAGACAGGGTGGGACTTTTTGGGGTAAAATTAATGTAAGACAGGGTCTTACTTTCGGGGAAACACGGTATATATATATATATATATATATAACACACACACACAGAAAGAGACACACACAGAAAGACACATACACCAAAAGACACACACACACACACCCAAACAAAGAGACATGCACCGAAAGACACACATACACAGAAAGAGACACACACAAAAACAGTTTTTTTTGTTTGTTGTGTTAGTATAGGACAGCTTATGAGTGAGTTAATATAATTTCGGTGGTGACGCTTAGACAGTGCTGTTGTAGAGGCTGATGTAAGTTACATGACCTTACCTGTATACTAATTGTGTGGATGTTTTATATACTCTCAATTACAGACGATAATGCCCTCTATGAAAAGAAAATTGATTGGACAAGGAATCTGCACCGTCGCATTACAATCCCAAAATGTTGCACAGACGCCCCATTTGACTCTGGGAACATCTTGGATTATGTTTTGAGGGGAAATTTTAACCCTGCGCTTTACATTTATTCACAAAAAAAAACCGCTTAATTACTGTTTGTATGTGTGAGGTAATATATTGGCTTTTTTGACAGGTAGCCTGGATATTTATCAGGTGGCCTATAGTAACAATCACAGCTCTGCTTCTATTTTGCTACAGATCATTAATAGGAGTTATGATTGGTTGCAATAGACAACAAAGGACATTCTTAGTATAATAAGTTTATGTGTCAGTTAATATGATTTTGGTGGTGAGATGGAGAGAGGGAGAGGGAGAGAGAAGAGAGGGGGAGAGGCTGTGTGGGAGAGAGGGAGAGGTAGAGTGGCAGAGAGGGAGAAAGGGTGAGTGGCAGAGTGAGAGAGGGGGTAGTGTAGGTGAGTGGGGGAGAGGGAGAGTGGGAGAGAGGGAGAGTGGGAAAGAGGGAAAGAGACAAAGAGAGAGCAACTTAGTGACTATCCTTGGCAACGCCGGGTACTGCAGCTAATATATATATTTATATTTAGAATGTCAACACATGCACGTCATGTAATAATCCAATAGTTTTCAGTATAGATAATGACATTATTATTCTCTGCTAGATATAGCAGTAAAATTAATGTGGCTGGATCTTGACACAAGATCATGTAGCCTATGAGCTTGTTGCACTTGGGAAGAAGCATATGCTATAGATAGAACTACACAAGTCTCAGGATGGAACTGAAATTTCAGGATTGGCCCTTTTAATACTTACTTTTGAGCAGTTGTTTAGACACACTGTTATCCTTAATTTTCTCCTGTTACTTTGAATGACTGTAATGGATTTTTCTTATTCTCTAACACTACACGTAATATTGCTGGGATTGATGGGAACGAGAAGATAAAAAAACAAACTGGCATTGCCGTAAATTGGACTCTGGCGAGTTCCCTTGGCTGTTTTCATGGAGATAAATTAAATCTCACTTTCAAGGACAGCTGCACTATAGAGCTAGTAAACCAGGCAAGATGGACGGAGATGGGAATAAGGATCTAAAGCAGGCAAACAAACTTGGTCTCACTTGTGTGACACTACAGTTACAAGCACAAGATCAATGGCAGTGCCAGATGTGGTGAACAGGGCCGGCTCCAGGTTTTTGTGGGCCCCGGGCGGAAGAGTCCCAGTGGGCCCCATCCACACGCAGACACACATACGTACACATACATATACATATTTAACGACAAACTCACAAAAATACATATAGAACTGACACATCTATACAGTCATATACACTGACAAACATAGATACACATTATACATGCCTACAGACAAACACACACAGCTCTGCTGGATACATACATACAGACACAGCCCTGCTACATACATACACACATAGCTCTGCCACATACATACATAGCTCTGCCACATACACACATAGCTCTGCTACATACACACATAGCTCTGCTACATACACACATAGCTCTGCCACATACACACATAGCTCTGCCACATACACACATAACTCTGCTATATACATACACACATAGCTCTGCTATATACATACACACCTAGCTCTGCTACATACACACATAGCTCTGTTATATACATACACACATAGCTCTGCCACATACACACATAGCTCTGCCACATACATACACACATAGCTCTGCTATATACATACACACATAGCTCTGCTATATACATACACACATAACTCTGCTATATACATACACACATAGCTCTGCTACATACACACATAGCTCTGTTATATACATACACACATAGCTCTGCCACATACACACATAGCTCTGCCACATACATACACACATAGCTCTGCTATATACATACACACATAGCTCTGCTATATACATACACACATAGCTCTGCTATATACATACACACATAGCTCTGCTATATACATACACACATAGCTCTGCCACATACATACACACATAGCTCTGCTATATACATACACACATAGCTCTGCTATATACATACACACATAGCTCTGCTACATACACACATAGCTCTGCCACATACACACATAGCTCTGCCACATACACACATAGCTCTGCCACATACACACATAGCTCTGCCACATACATACACACATAGCTCTGCTATATACATACACACATAGCTCTGCTATATACATACACACATAGCTCTACTATATACATACACACATAGCTCTGCTATATACATACACACATAGCTCTGCTATATACATACACACATAGCTCTGCTATATACATACACACCTAGCTCTGCTATATACATACACACATAGCTCTGCTATATACATACACACATAGCTCTGCCACATACATACACACATAGCTCTACTATATACATACACACATAGCTCTGCTATATACATACACACATAGCTCTGCTATATACATACACACATAGCTCTGCTATATACATACACACATAGCTCTGCCACATACATACACACATAGCTCTGCTATATACATACACACATAGCTCTGCTATATACATACACACATAGCTCTACTATATACATACACACATAGCTCTGCTATATACATACACACATAGCTCTGCCACATACATACACACATAGCTCTGCCATATACATACACACATAGCTCTGCTATATACATACACACATAGCTCTACTATATACATACACACATAGCTCTGCTATATACATACACACATAGCTCTGCCACATACATACACACATAGCTCTGCTATATACATACACACATAGCTCTGCTATATACATACACACATAGCTCTGCCACATACATACACACATAGCTCTGCTATATACATACACACATAGCTCTGCTATATACATACACACCTAGCTCTGCTATATACATACACACATAGCTCTGCTATATACATACACACATAGCTCTGCTATATACATACACACATAGCTCTGCCACATACATACACACATAGCTCTGCTATATACATACACACATAGCTCTGCTATATACATACACACCTAGCTCTGCTATATACATACACACATAGCTCTGCTATATACATACACACATAGCTCTGCTATATACATACACACATAGCTCTGCTATATACATACACACATAGCTCTGCCACATACATACACACATAGCTCTGCTATATACATACACACCTAGCTCTGCTATATACATACACACCTAGCTCTGCTATATACATACACACATAGCTCTGCTATATACATACACACATAGCTCTGCTATATACATACACACATAGCTCTGCTATATACATACACACATAGCTCTGCCACATACATACACACATAGCTCTGCTATATACATACACACATAGCTCTGCTATATACATACACACCTAGCTCTGCTATATACATACACAACTAGCTCTGCTATATACATACACACCTAGCTCTGCTACATACAGACAGAGACAGACACGCGCGGCTCCGGGGGGGGGCATAAATCGGGGGGTGGGGAGGGCACATACCGCTCAGGTCACGGTGGAGAGGGGGCCCACACAGCGCCGGAGGGACACGCTGTGCTGGGGGTCGCTGGCTGGCACTGCAACTCTCATCTGTGGGACTGAGCAGGATGCCGGTCTGTAGCTCCGCCCACAGATGAAGTTCAAACCAGGAAGTCTGCGCGCCTTAAAGAGACGGCGCCGCAGATTCCTGCCGAGGACTGCGGTCCCCGGAACTCGGCCCTGGGACCGCAGAACTAAGGAGAGTGGGCCCCGGCCAAGGTGCACCAGAGCTGACGAGGCCGAGTGGGCCCCCCCGGCTCTCCAGGGCCCCGGCATTTGCCCGGGTATGCCGGGTGCTGACGCCGGCCCTGGTGGTGAACATAATTTACTTGTTATTAGAGATTCCTTGGAGAACTATACAGGCATATTGCTTGTGTAAAGGCTGGAGAAGCATCTGCTTCGTGAAATAGTTTGCCCTGGCTATTGGGCTTAAGTGTGTAATTATTCTTACTCAACTAAAATGACAAGTGGGATGGATTATAGTAAATTACATCTCTAATCCACACAGTGGATTTTTTAATTACAGCAGCAGCAATATAAACCAGCAAATGTGAGCAGTCATAGCCAATAAATATATGCAAAAGCAGCAACTTAAATTCTAGCACTACGTTTTCAATTACACAAACATTTTGATCCTTTTTTCCATTCTCAGGGAACATTAATTTATCGCAACTTTTTATGCTTTGTGTCTTTTTGTTTTGCTTTTCTCTGCAATGTAGACCAGGTATGGCCTGTAAGCCATCACAAAAAGACTAAAGGCCACTTTACACGCAACGACATCGCTAACGAGATGTTGTTGGGGTCACGGACTTCGTGACGCAAATCCGGCCTTGTTAGCAACGTCATTGCGTGTGAAATGCATGAAAGACCGTTAACGATCAAAATTACTTACCTTATTGTTGATCGTTGACACGTCGTTCTAATCCCAATTATCGTTGCTGTTGCAAGACGCAGGTTGTTCGTCATTCCTGCAGCAGCACACATCGTTATATGTGACACCGCAGGAACGAGGAACATCATCGTACCTGCAGCCACCGGCAATGAGGAAGGAAGGAGGTGGGCGGTATGTTCCGCCCGCTCATCTCCGCCCCTCCGCTTCTATTGGGCGGCCACTTAGTGACGTCGCTGTGATGCCGCGCGAACCGCCCCCTTAGAAAGGAGGCGTTTTGCCGGCCACAGCGACGTCCCCTGGCAGGTAAGTACGTGTGACCGTTCCTAGCGATGTTGTGCGACATGGGCAGTGATTTGCCCGTGACGCACAACCAACGGGGGCGGGTACGTTCACCAGCGACATCGCTAGCGATGTCGCTGTAAGTAAAGTGGCCTTTAGAAAGGATGCTGATACAATAAATACACTGGTCTTGTTTGGGGGCCTGTTAGAGCAGACACTTCTGATTCAATAAGAGACACATGCCTCTTAATGAATTAAGCATTCTCCTAGTGGCATGTGCCAGTATATGTGCCTCACCAAAAATCTTACTGCAGCCTCTGTTGCCAGCAGTTTAGACATTAATGGCTGTGTTGGGTTATTTTTAGGGCACACTAAATTGACACTGTTATAGAAGCTGCACACTGACTACTTTACATTGTATCAAAGTGTCATATCTTCAGTGTTGTCCCATGAAAAGATATAATCAAAATTGAAGGGTGTACTCACTTTTGCTATATACTGTATATATTTATATACAATACTGTGTAAATGTTTTAGGCAGGTGTGGGAAACTAAGAATGCATTCCAATATAGAAGTGATATTTTTTCTAATCGATAAAAAAAATTGCACAGTGAGTAAACAAGTGAAAGATCTAAAGCAAATCAATATTTATTGTGAGCGCCCTTTGCCTTCAAAATGCATCATTTCTCTTAGGTACACTAACACACAGTTTTAGAAGGAGCTTGGCAGGGAGTTTGTTCCAAATATCTTGGAGAAATAACCACTAGTGATGGGCGATCCCGAACTATAAAGATCTGGGATCGTACTGATCACATAGTGATTGTGTACACGATCCTGATCACAAACTTTCCTGGGAAGCTCATGTTACAGATTATGTCCAGAGGCTGTAAAAAAAAAAAAAAAAAGCACATTATTAACCCCTTAACGACCACGGGTAGTAATATTACGTCCCAGCGGTCACACCGACCCAACTGCTCCACACCGACCGTTTAGGTAAGTATTATAAACTGTTTTTTACGTTCTACACAGCGGCCTGGGCTCTTATATACAGCATGTTAGAATGCTGTATATAAGAGCCCACTGATGGTGGCCGCAGCTTATAGACCCCAAATCTGGTTACAGGTTCCCTTTAAGCTGGAAGCCTACAGAATCCCTACTTCACGCGATGTGCAGATGCTCTGGTGACAGGAGCAGTGGTCATCTTCTTACAAGTATGCATTATGCATAGTCCTGGCCACATTCCAACTAGACTATATCCAGCTTTGCTCAAGTAACCGACCCATCTAATAAGCATCCAGTATAAGAAGAAAATAATGCACTCACCGGGTCTTTGCTGTGCAAGGTGCGGTTTATTCAGTAGTGGAGGTTACATGTGTGGGGAGGGCTGGTAGGGGAGGGAGTACACGCCGTACGTTTCTCTCCTGCTGTTGAAGTCCATCTAATAAGCATGTGGCCGCATGTATGCAAATTGCAAACTACAGACTTCTAGCTTAAAACTGGACAACCCCTTTAATTCCAAGATGCTGTACACGTGAAAAGGGCTTGCATACATATATAAAATACAGCAATAGCTGGATGTACCTTTGCTCATTTCCCCACCCCGTGTAAATAGCTGGATGCAAATTTTGCACATTACACCCTTCTATGCCCTTTAAATAGGTGGGTGCACATTAGTGTCCCCCCTCCCTCCATTGTAAAGATCTGAATGCACTTTTTGCACATTATCCATCCCACCTTGGAATGTGCAAACTGTGCAAACAGCAAACTGAATAACCTGCAAACTGAGCAAGCTGTGCATCCGGATATTTATCCTCTTTTCCAAGTATCTGGATGCATTTTTTTTTTGCATATTACCCAATATCTACCTCCTCTTAAGCTGGATGCAAAATCACTCATTGTCAACTTGCACATTTCCCTATCTCCCCATTTTTAAAAAGCTGGCCTGAAGCCTTGATCTTTATAAAAGTAAGAAGGTGGCATGGGGACATTAAAATTAATTATAAAGTTAATCTTAATGCTACTATACCAGTACCACCATTGGGCATGACTCACCACTACCAGAGGCAATGCTCCCTGCCAAAATCAAGTCAGAGCGAGCAGTACCAACTGAACCACCAATGGCTGTCTTGCAAGTCTGCATAGCTCCTCTCTGGCTGATTACCTACATCAGCCAGGGGGCAGGGTGTGCTTATGCAAATTTACCAGAGAGTGGAGTCGGTGGCAGAGCAAAAGAGCTCAGAAGAGGTACATGGCACTAACATATCGTCAAAGGCGCAAACACTGGCCAGCTGCCGGACAGCATAGGGTCCAGGGCCTCCACAACTCACGGGCCCCATAGCAGTTACGCCGGAGTGTGTAGCTGTAGAACTGAGGGAATTACTCTTGTCATTTGCACTTCTTAGAGGAGGCGATGTGTGGGTTGCCGAGAGTCAGGCAGTGCCACAGTTAAAGCATGCCCATCTATCCCTGCACCATCCACACATACACACGTGGTCAAAATTGTTAGTACCCCTCGTTTAATGACTTTTTCGTATACAGATAGATATATATATAGGGGTCAAAAATTACTACTATGTATTATTCCTTGAGGGGAAAATTTACATTGGGGAAGTGACCACATTTGTGGAGTGGGGTAGACAGGATCGCTGAGGGGTTGGAGGATTGACTTACTTTGTAAGGAGGCTATACCCTTTCCCCCTGGATGTTTTTCATGTGGGAGCATTTGGTAGTTCTATATATAAAAAACCCTATTGGATTAATTTTCTGATGTATATGTTTAGAAGTGTGCTGTATCTATACTGAGAGATTGTATATATTTCTCCTTCCCTTTCTCTAGATCCATATTGAATGTTGATAATAAACTCATGGATCAATGAAACCTCCTGATGAACCTCTTGGTTTTATCATACAAGGGGGGAAACGCGTCGAGGTGTGAGGTGTAAATTGTATCTTGGGATTGTGAAGCTATCAATCAAGCACAGTGTGTCTAACCATTACCTAAAGGAACCTTGGACATATCACATCTGTGAAAGCAACTGCTTTTAGGAAGAAGGACATTTATAAAGTACTTCTCTTCAAGATAATCTTCAGTGGACATGTGATAACTGATTCATCTATCAAGAATTTCTATTAAGGAATGAGTTATAGATATTGGATTCCTTATCTCAATTTATATTATCTATGCCATATGTGTGTTGGATTGTATTGCTATGGAAATCTTCTAAAATAACAGTTCAGATGATGTGTTTTTGCTGATCTTAAAGGGAACCTGTCAGCAGAAATGTCCCCTAAAACCTAACAGATTCCCCCTCTGCAGCTCCTGGGCTGCATTCTATAAAGGTCCCTGTTATGATTGTGCCCACTTTCTGACCGAAAAAAAGTGTTTATAAAGTTGTACCTTTTTGGCTTCTGATTCTGTAAATCCGTCACGGGGGCGGGCTGCCTGATGGCCGTTATTCTGCCCCCTGGTCCTGTATGCCGCCCCCATCGCTGACTTCAATACTTATGGACGCCGCCCACTGCTCCAGCCATCCCCGCGCATGCCCAGTGCCCATCTCTCGGGGATGAGCACTGTGCCCAGCGTCACCGCTAGTGACGTGCACGCAGGGTTAAGATTATGGGCGGTGCTGTGATGTTTATTCCTAAGCAACCGCCCATAATCACGGGACCGCGCTTTCCCCCTCGGCCTGCTTCTTTCTGCGCAAGCGCGCTGCTGCTGACCTCACTTCGCCTCCTTCCCATCTTGCCCCGAGGCAGGAAATAGATGGGAAGAGCGCGGAGCAGTGACTACACCGAATGCGCGGTCCCGCGATTATGGGCGGTTGCTTAGGAATAAACATCACAGCACCGCCCATAATCTTAACCCTGCGTGCACGTGACGCTGGACACAGTGCTTATCCCCGAGAGATGGGCACTGGGCATGCGCGGGGATGGCTGGAGCAGTGGGCGGCATCCAGAAGTATTGAAATCAGCGATGGGGGCGGCATACAGGACCAGGGGGCAGAATAACGGCCATCAGGCAGCCCGCCCCCGTGACGGATTTACAGAATCAGAAGCCAAAAAGGTACAACTTTATAAACACTTTTTTTCGGTCAGAAAGTGGGCACAATCATAACAGGGACCTTTATAGAATGCAGCCCACGAGCTGCAGAGGGGGAATCTGTTAGGTTTTAGGGGACATTTCTGCTGACAGGTTCCCTTTAAGTCACTGTTCTGTAGTGAATGACCCCTTCTGTGCACTCCATGATATTGGGGGTGATATTTGATTGTTAGGGGTCACAACTATTGGTCAATACCTGGGTGGGGATTTGGAGCTGGACATGAAGACGAAATAAAAACTTTTTGTCTCCATGGTCGGCTCCCTTACCAATTAGTGGCAGAGAATATAGTAAGGGGCTTTTGGAGAGTTAATATTATGAGTATCAGTAAGAGTTATATACACAAACCCCTTGATGGTTATAATATCTGCAATTTTTCCTTATTATCCTCTTGAGACAGTTATTTTTCAACAGCTGGAGGAAGAAAAAATTCTTGCTGTGTTTGTTGGAGTGTCAAAGGGAAAAACAAATATTATGCATCACTATATTTATATCTATCCCTCAATTGATTTAACCCAGTTGAGACATTGAATGTATTTATGTCTGTGAGTCAATTTTAGCTTTGTTAAAATAAAGGTCATTTTTTTAAAAATTTGGGGTTAAAATACTTTTTTGAAATACCCCTTGTTTAATGAAAGAAAAACCCATAATGGTCACAGAAATAACTTGAATCTGACAAAAGTAATAATAAATACAAAAAATCTATGAAAATGAACAAATGAAAGTCAGACATTGCTTTTCCACCATGCTTCCACTGAATTTTTAAAAAAATAAAACTCATGAAACAGGCCTGGACAGAAAAGATGGTACCCCTGAAAATAATGTGACAAAAGAGACATGTTAAATCAAGGTGGTATTAGCATTACAGGTGTCTACAATCTTGTAACTAGTCAGTGGGCCTGTATATAGGGCTACAGATACTCACTGTGCTGTTTGGTGACATGGTGTGTACCACACGCAATATGGACCAGAAGAAGCAAAGGAAAGAGTTGTCTCAGGAGATTACAAAGAAAATTATAGACAAGAATGATAAAGGTAGAGGTTATAAGACTGTCTCCAAGCAGCTTGATGTTCCTGTGACTACAGTTGCACATATTATTCAGAAATTTAAGATCCATGGGACTGTAGCCAACCTCACTGGACGTGGTTGCAGGAGGAAAATTGATGACAAATCAAAGAAAAAGATAATACGAATGGTAACCAAAGAGCCCAGAAAAACTTCTAAAGCAATTAAAGGTGATTTTCAAGCTCAAGGAACATTATTGTTGAAAAAAAAACTTAAAAAAGTCAGACTGGAATTTCCCACCTACATATTGACAAGCCACAAACCTTCTGGGAGAATGTCCAATGGAGACATGAGACACAAATGGAACTTGTTGGTAACGCACATCAGCTTTATGTTCACAGACGGAAAAATGAAGCATATCAAGAATCATTCATATCACTGTTCCTACTGTTAAACATGGAGGAGGCTCTGTTATGTTCTGCATCTGACACAGGGTGTCTTGAATCTGTGCAGGGTACAATGAAATCTTAAGACTATCAAGGGACTCTAGAATGAAATGTGCTGCCAAGCATCAAAAATGCTTGGTCTCAGTTGCAGGTCATGGGTCTTGCAGCAGGATAATGACCCAAAACACACAGCTAAAATCATCCAAGAAAGGCTAAAAGGAAAACATAGAACTATTCTGAAGAGGCCTATGAGCCCTGACCTAAATCCTATTGAGCATCTTTGAAAAGAGCTGAAACATGCCGTCTCGAAAAGGCAATCTTCAAACATGAGACAACTGGAGAAGTTTGCTCTTGAAGAGTGGCCAAAATACCTGTTGAGAGGTGCAGAAGTCGCATTGACAGTTTTATTTATTATTACTTTTGTTAGATTCAAGTTATTTCTGTGACCATTGTGGGGTGTTTCTTTCATTAAATGAGGGGTACCATGTGTGTAGCATAAGTGCGGGGAGTCTAACTCTCCCTCTCCTTTATCAGAACTACAGTATATCACAACGCACATTTGTAATAAGGCTCTTTTGTAGATCTAATCTTGATTGACAGGTCTAATCACCAATCAGATTATGCGCTCCTGTCTTAAGGCCCAGTCACACTAAACAACCTACCAGCGATCCCAACAACGATACAACCTGATAGGGATCGCTGGTAAGTTGCTAGGAGGTTGCTGGTGAGATGTCACACTAAGCGACGCTCCAGCGATCCCACCAGCAACCTGACCTGGCAGGGATTGCTGAAGCGTCGGTACACGGGTTGCTGGTGAGCTGTCAAACAGGCAGATATCACCAGCAACCAGTGACCAGCCCCCAGCCAGCAGCGCCGCTTGGAAGCGATGCTGCACTTGGTAACTAAGGTAAATATCGGGTAACCAACCCGATATTTACCTTGGTTACCAGCGCACACCGCTTAGTGCTGGCTCCCTGCACACCTAGCCACAGTACACATCGGGTTAATTACCCGATGTGTACTCTGCTACGTGTGCAGGCAGCAGGAGCCGGCTTCTGCGGACACTGGTAACCACGGTAAACATCGGGTAACCAAGAAGCCCTTACCTTGGTTACCCGATATTTACCTTCGTTACCAGCGTCCGCCGCTCTCACACTGCCAGTGCCGGCTCCCTGTTCCCTGCACTCCTAGCCACAGTACACATCGGATTAATTACCCGATGTGTAGTCTGGCTACGTGTGCAGAGAGCAGGGAGCCGGCACTGACAGCGTGAGAGCGGCGGACGCTGGTAACGAAGGTAAATATCGGGTAACCAAGGTAAGGGCTTCTTGGTTACCCGATGTTTACCGTGGTTACCAGCGTCCGCAGAAGCCGGCTCCTGCTGCCTGCACATTTAGTTGTTGCTCTGTCGCTGTCACACACAGCGATGTGCGCTTCACAGCGGGAGAGAAACAACTAAAAAATGGCCCAGGACATTCAGCAACAACCAGCGAACTCACAGCAGGGGCCAGGTTGTTGCTGGATGTCACACACAGCGACATCACTAGCAACATCGCTGTTACGTCACAAAAGTGGTTCCTTAGCAGCGATGTTGCAAGCGATGTTGCTTAGTGTGACGTGGCCTTTACACCAGGGACACAATGCAGGTGTTGAAATAATGATAGGATTATACTATGGGGAATCAAAAAATTCTAGCTACATATGATGTTGAAAGCCTCTATACAAGCATCAATCATAACAAAAGCATTTCGGCACTGAATTCTCTCATGTAATGTTGAATACAACCAATCATGTCGAGAATTTGTTCTCAGTCTTGTAAGATTTATTTTCAAACACAATTACTTCCTGTTCAACTGTTTGAAATATTTATTTGGGTTGTTGGGAGGATAAGGTAGTTTCTCTAGAGACTATGACTAAATTTGTCACCAAAATTAACACTCAAGTAACGTCGTTATATAGACAATATTATCATTTGGGGTTACGACTATTAGGAACTGTGAGTTCATTAATTTACTCAACACTAATGACCTGAATTTCAAATTGACCGTTCTTTTGTCCCTTCTTCTATTTCATTCCTGGATATTACCATAAAAAGGACATTGATAACAAGCTATAGACAGGCTTGTATAGGAAAGACACTGCTACAAAGTGTCTTGGATGCCAAAAGTGCCTGGTCAGCAAGCAGTGTCATAGAAATCCTTAAGAAGAAATTTATACGACTATGAAGAAACTGCTCATCCTTTGTAGGTTTTTAAAAAAGAGCTGATGAACTTAAGAGTAGACTCTAAGAAAGGAAATACACAAAGAGATTGATAGAAAAGAGCCTACAATTATGCCATTAGAACTGATAGGGAAGATTTCCTGGTACAAAAATCCAGGAGTAGAAATCAGGACAAAATAATACTTGCGTCATTACAGAATACCACAAAAATTGGAACGATATGGAATGCATTCTCAATAAATACTGGCCTATACTATAGTCAGATTGAGACCTAAGTCAATATCTTACAGCACGAGCCTCATCAGGATACCAAAAGACAACTTTTATCTTAAACCTTTTGGTGAGTAGCCACTTTTAAATGGAAGGAGACACCGACCGAGAATTATGACTCTTGGTTTTTTCCATGCAAGTTATGTAATGATTGCAGGATCCTGGTCAAGAAGAAAGAATTCTTGGACACCTGTGGCAATAAATACCACGTACTTGAACATATGAACTGCTCCTCAGAGGGTGTAGTTTACTGCCATAAGTGCCCATGTGGCTTGGAATATGTAGGTAAAACCACTATGGATTTGAAAACAAGAATCCCAAAACACATCAATTCCATTATCAACTATGAGAAAAGTGATTCTTCTCAAACTATTTTGTCACACCCCTATTGCTAAACATTTTAAAATATCGCACAATTTGGACTGGACCCAGTTGAGCGGTTGCACAATTTGCTAGGTCAAAACAAGAATAAGAGGTGGGAACCTGGACTCAATCTTATTAAAACAGGAAAGTGAATGGATATTAAAGATGAACTCTGTAAACTTTCAGGGATTGAATGAAAACTACAACTTTGGCTCTTGGGATATATATCAGGCAATATTGAAATCATGATGAGAGAACTAGACTTAGATACCCTGAATTCACTTACTGGAGAATTGCTCATTCTCGGACTCTGTTAGGTGCCATATTCTTCATTTCGATATCTTAATTGGGTGACCTTCAGTTAATGTAATCAAATCATTAATATCATACTTTTATGAATCAGTACAGTTTGCTGAATGATGCCAATGAAATTATTTTTGTATACTACATTGGTTTTTGAAAATAAAATGGAATGGAATGAATAAAACAGCTGTGCTATGGACCGCATTTTCATGCATCAATTCATGCGTAGTTTAAATATATTAACATGTGGACTCATGTAGACATTAAAATTTAAATTAACTTACAGGAATACCATACATTAAGGGTAAGAAATGAACCCACTTGACTATTATCAAATATTGTATTTAACTCCGTCCAAGGTTGTATCTGTCCCTTTAATGCAGGCTCACGTGGTGGGCTGCTGATATGATCAGAAGACATGTGCAGCTAACAGATCTCTGATCGACTTGCACCTGTTAACTAGTTAGATTCCGCTGTCAAATTCTGACAGCGCAATCTGACATGCAATGGCGAAAATCGCTCTATTCTCTGCTGCCATCGGTGCCTTGGCAATCAGGGTGATATAAGGAGTTAATGACAGCTGTGATATGTGAAGAAATAACAGTTGTCATCAAGCCCAAGGTTAGTAGTAGGTAAAAGTATATGAGAACCCCTCATTACTAACTGCGTAAATACTCAAATTGCCCACATAACCTAATACAGTTATCCGCCATTGATTTCAATGACTTCACCTGAGGTCACACCTGAGGTTCTCATAGTATCCCGGCTGTGACCTCAAGTGAACTGACCTGAGATGAACTCAGTGACTTTATCTTAGGTAAAGTCATTTAACTCAATGTTGGATTACCAGATTAGGCTATGTGTGCACATTGAGTATTTAATTGCAGACATTTCTGCACCAAATCTGCACCTCCTGGCAACACATACTGAAACCGCATGCATTGTTTATGTGGTTTCAGTGCATTTTTCTGCCACAAGATGCATATTTGGTGTAGAAATATTTGCAATCAAATACTCAATGGGCACACATTGCCTAATCCAGCATTGAGTTTAATGAGTTCACCTGAGGTTAGATCACTGAGTTCAATGAGTTCATCTCAGGTCAGTTCACCTGAGGTCAAAGCTGGGGTACCGTAGGAACCCCAGCTGTGACCTCAGCTGAACTCACTGATGTCACTGCTCTCACAGCTGCGGCTCTGTCAGTGTGTCCCTGAAGCCGCAGTGAGCAGTCACGTATTCTAATGTGACCACGCACTGTGACCTCAGATGTAGCAGAGCTGGGATCATCGTGAAACCTTGTGTGCATTACGTCTGACCTGCAGGGGTGTTTGGAGGTTAATAAATTAGAGAAAGAGATTGTTTGTTTGTTTTATTTTTGTTTTTTAAATAAGGGATTTTCTGTGGGTTTTGTGTTTATTTCTTTTAACCTACATTTCTAGTAAAGGGGGGTCTCATAGACCCCTACCACTTTCTAAACTTGGGCTTGATGGCAGCTGTAATTTTTTGCCAAGAGATGAAGATTTCATGCTGGAATTTATATATTAAATTCCTGCACCAAATGTGCATCTCCTAGCAAAAAACCACATCGCGTTTTGATGCATTTTTTTTTTGCAGGAGATGCAGAATTGTTGCAGATATTTGGTATATAAATTCCAGCATCAAATCTGCATCTCTTGGCAAAAAAATGTGGTTTTCTGCCAGGGGATGCAGGTCTCATTAAACTCAATGAGTTCACCTGAGGTAAGGTCACTGAGTTGAATGAGTTCACCTAAGGTGAGTTTACCTGTGGTCACAGGTGGGGTATCGGGGGAACCTCCAGCAGTGACTGCAGGTAAACTCAGTGACATCACCACTCACAGTCAGTGTTTGCCTGAAGACACCGAGGATGGTCATGTTCTCTAATGTGCCTGTGCGCTGTGACTTCAGTATGTAGCAGAGCCGGGCTTGTCGTGAGACCTCATGTGGATTATGTCAGACCTGGGGTTAATACATTTTAGCAAGAAGGTGGGTTTTTTATACTTCATTTCAAATAAAGAATTTTTCCAGTGCTAACCTAATGCTTAGCTGGCAGCTGTGAGCTGTCATTAACCCCTTATATTACCCTGATTGCCACCGCACCAGGGCAATCGGGATGTAACAATTTTTGGGCAGCTGCAGGCAGATATTTTTAGTCTTGGGGGCCAATAACCATGGGCCTCCCCAGCCTGAGAAAACATAGCTCCCAGCTATCGGCTTTATCATGGCTAGGTATCAAATCGGGGAGCAACACTACAACATATTTTTATTTCTTTACATTTAAAAAAATAAAAACAACACATAGAATCCCTCCTATTTTGATACACAGCCAGGGGGACTGTAGTCTGTAGCTGTCTGGTTTATCTGCACTCAATTTCATATCATTTTTTTATTTATTTATTTTTACACCACTAAAGGGATGCAGACAACTTGTTTCATTCCAAGCAATCACAGATGCTGTCACACAGGGTAGAAGCATCGTCTAACTGCAATCAATTACATACGCTGGGCCTGATGGTGGGTGGGGGAGGCAGTGAATATGTATGAGAACTAATGATTGGACCTGAAAGTAGTATTACAGCAGCTGGGAAGGTCAGTAAATATAACAGTCCTGCTTTAGTCCTTACTTTCATTTTTCTTTTTTCTAATTGTTGTCATTATCCGGGTGGCTGAACCAGAACAGTAACACACACTTTCCGTGTTTGGAATCCATGCATGGACACTAGATATTTGGTATGGACCTTGAACTTTACAGTTCAGGTTTGTCCATCACAAGTCAGCACAACTGTTAGTATAAGTTCAATGTGTAGGTGCACTTTAATACTGTGGCCTCCAACAGACAAAACTTTGAAATAAAACAAAATGAGCAAATACTCTGCAGTAAGTAAATAAATAAGTAAATATTTTAATACATGTAAACAAAATAAGGCACTTAGTTGACACTATTTTGATCAAAACAACATAAAAGCCATCCCAATCAGGATAGTCCCTAACTCTAGCATCACATGTCGCTTTTTGAAAGCAGACCTCAAAATAGATGGGGGCAGAGCAAGACCTAGACCTGACCATCACAACCTAAAAGAGGGGAGGCATGCCCGCATATGTACATATGTACAATATGTACAAAGTACAAGGAACTAAAGTAAAACTGAAAAAAAGGGGGCTGGCTAGAACACCTGTTGGTAGAAGTGCAATGTGTTGATATGTAGATGCACTGAGGCCATTAACAGGCAGAACCTAAAATTAAAACAAATGAACAAATACCCCGCAGTAAGTAAATAGTAAAGGTACATGTAAAAACATAGGGTACTTAGTTGACACTATTTTGATCAAAAGTCATCACACCATGACAAGTTGTGCCTAATCATGTTGGTCCCTAACTCTAGAATCTCATTTTGCCAGCAGGGCTCAAAATATGCAGCTGGGAGAAGAGCAGGAGACAGACCATCTTGATTGGGTGCATCTTGTTGCGGTTGGTTGGCTTTTAAATTCTTTTGATCAAAATAGTGTCAACTAAGAAGCCTATGTTATTTACATGTACTATAAGTATTTATTTACTTATTGCATGGTATTTGCTCATTCTTTTTGTTCTAGAGTTTACCCATTTCATTTTGGGCCTGACTGGGGACATGGAGTAATTAATAATTAGAGATGAGGATCACCCATATTCAGGTTACATTGGCTTTGTTGGATGTCTTTTATGCTTTTTGAAAAAAAAAATGTTAACTAAGTAACCTATGTTTTTTACATGTACAGCAACAGTGTATTTATATATGTGTCACGTGTTTGTCACATCTGCAGTTATATATATTTTGTTAGAGTGGATTTACTTGCATTTGATGATGAATGGGTTACAGACTCTTTCATTTCTGGCTGAGATTACTCATAGTCTTAATCACAGCTGCTGCATCTTGTCATCATGCCCTACCACTATATTTAGTCACTCCTGGTTTTACTCCATGCCGGTGATACATCATGTATACTGACAACTTTAAAGGAGCCTTTCTCTGCAGAAGCTGAGGTGTCATTTTAGTTGCAGCTGTGTAGTTTCCTGCTGAAGAATCCAAGGACTGTTATTTTTTGTGTCTTTCCCCAGCCATTTGTCTTACCTTCCTTGTGTTGTGTTACTATAGTAGTGGGACTAGTGTTTTGCTGACCTATTCACTAGTCAAAGTAAGTTCAGCATCAGCGAGGGCCTAGGCATGTGATGGCGCACAGGGAAAGGACCCATCTAGGGATGTTAGGGAGCTCAGGGATCAGTCACATGTGAGTGTGAGGGGGTGACCCCTCTCCCCTCTCTCTAGCACCACGGCCTTCCTTTACCTCCCCCCTAGTTTTCCCTCTGTGTTTTGTTGCATGTCGTGCCTTCCCTCACCCCGATGTGACAGTATGTTTGTATATTAGCCACATAGCGTATTTGCACACCTGTACATTAACTTAATAAAAGTTTGCTTTTTTCGTTTTTGTATTTTTGTAATATACAGAATGCCCTTTGTAACAATTTAGATATCATTAGATATAATTCTGCAATTCCACACTAATGATCTGTTATCAAAGTGAATTCCTGTTAATGTCCAAACATTTTTATCCAAACCAATGATGATAATTTAGAAATTCTCAAATCATTTTCTTTCCATAGCAATGTCATATGTAGCGGGATGTTAAAATACACTAATGGAATATTAAATGCTGGGCTTAACCCTGGTGGAAATGTATTATTTTCAGTAAATTCAATTCCTAACAGTAAAATGCAATTTTACAAACCATTCTGTGATACACATACCGATGAGTCAATGGTGGATGGCTTTAATAATGAGGTTACAAAAAAAATATGAGATACTGTGTATATGAATGCTTCCTAATGTCTGTAACCTTCCCATGTCGAGGCAAGATAGTGTAATAAAAGTGCCGATTAGGTGGTACCCTGATATATGTCTCATTGAATCATAAGTAATATTATGGCTTTTATAGGAAGCCTACTGTTTAAATGGTTTATAAGGCTCAAACTATTTATCTGTGGAGCAGTGTAATTGCATTGTGCCTCATTTCCGATATAATTTATCTGTAGGTCCCTCTGTGACACGGGAGCATGAAGAAAGTGACACCATAGAAGATTTAGCGAGCTTGTACAAATGTAGCAGGACATCTCAATGTCATTGGTCTGAGACAGCGCTCAATGGGCGCAAGTCTCATCCCGAATTTAGGAAAAGGTTTTCTTCTGAATCTCTTTTTGTGTGCAGCTTTTATGTCAGGTACAGTAAATGAGATGCCATACTTGAGAATACTTTCAGTGCAGTCAGGCACAAATTTCTGTATTTTTATATTTTTTCAAAATATACAAAAAAAAAACCCTTAAAATAATATTGGTAAATATCTTTTTTTTTATAAAATAAGGTTGTAAGATGGTCATTTGGGGTATTTAGCCTTAAAACGTTTCCAGATAATTTTGCCATTAAGAAAGACTTGGTGCATTTCCAATAAATAAGAGATATCCCACATGGAGCAGCCAGGTACTATATACAGTATACAGTTAGGTCCAGAAATATTTGGACAGTGACACAATTTTCGCGAGTTGGGCTCTGCATGCCACCACATTGGATTTGAAATGAAACCTCTACAACAGAATTCAAGTGCAGATTGTAACGTTTAATTTGAAGGTTTGAACAAAAATATCTGATAGAAATTGTAGGAATTGTACACATTTCTTTACAAACACTCCACATTTTAGGAGGTCAAAAGTAATTGGACAAATAAACCAACCCAAACAAAATATTTTTATTTTCAATATTTTGTTGCGAATCCTTTGGAGGCAATCACTGCCTTAAGTCTGGAACCCATGGACATCACTAAACGCTGGGTTTCCTCCTTCTTAATGCTTTGCCAGGCCTTTACAGCCGCAGCCTTCAGGTCTTGCTTGTTTGTGGGTCTTTCCGTCTTAAGTCTGGATTTTAGCAAGTGAAATGCATGCTCAATTGGGTTAAGATCTGGTGATTGACTTGGCCATTGCAGAATGTTCCACTTTTTTGCACTCATGAACTCCTGGGTAGATTTGGCTGTATGCTTGGGGTCATTGTCCATCTGTACTATGAAGCACCATCCGATCAACTTTGCGGCATTTGGCTGAATCTGGGCTGAAAGTATATCCCGGTACACTTCAGAATTCATCCGGCTACTCTTGTCTGCTGTTATGTCATCAATAAACACAAGTGACCCAGTGCCATTGAAAGCCATGCATGCCCATGCCATCACGTTGCCTCCACTATGTTTTACAGAGGATGTGGTGTGCCTTGGATCATGTGCCGTTCCCTTTCTTCTCCAAACTTTTTTCTTCCCATCATTCTGGTACAGGTTGATCTTTGTCTCATCTGTCCATAGAATACTTTTCCAGAACTGAGCTGGCTTCATGAGGTGTTTTTCAGCTAATTTAACTCTGGCCTGTCTATTTTTGGAATTGATGAATGGTTTGCATCTAGATGTGAACCCTTTGTATTTACTTTCATGGAGTCTTCTCTTTACTGTTGACTTAGAGACAGATACACCTACTTCACTGAGAGTGTTCTGGACTTCAGTTGATGTTCTGAACGGGTTCTTCTTCACCAAAGAAAGTATGCGGCGATCATCCACCACTGTTGTCATCTGTGGACGCTCAGGCCTTTTTGAGTTCCCAAGCTCACCAGTCAATTCCTTTTTTCTCAGAATGTACCCGACTGTTGATTTTGCTACTCCAAGCATGTCTGCTATCTCTCTGATGGATTTTTTCTTTTTTTTCAGCCTCAGGATGTTCTGCTTCACCTCAATTGAGAGTTCCTTAGACCGCATGTTGTCTGGTCACAGCAACAGCTTCCAAATGCAAAACCACACACCTGTAATCAACCCCAGACCTTTTAACTACTTCATTGATTACAGGTTAACGAGGGAAACGCCTTCAGAGTTAATTGCAGCCCTTAGAGTCCCTTGTCCAATTACTTTTGGTCCCTTGAAAAAGAGGAGGCTATGCATTACAGAGCTATGATTCCTAAACCCTTTCTCCGATTTGGATGTGAAAACTCTCATATTGCAGCTGGGAGTGTGCACTTTCAGCCCATATTATATATATAATTGTATTTCTGAACATGTTTTTGTAAACAGCTAAAATAACATAACTTGTGTCACTGTCCAAATATTTCTGGCCCTGACTGTATAACAAAAGTAAGTACAGTCATCACATTTTTGTAAATATTTTTCATGGGATGACACTTTGATACAATGTAAAGTAGTCAGTGTACGGCTTGTATAATAGCGTAAATTTGGTGTACAGTCTAAATAACTCAACTCCCAGCCATTAATGTCAAAACTGCTGGCAACAAACGTGAGTACACCCCTAAGTGAAAATGGCCAAATTATACCCAACGTATCAATATTTTATGTGGTTACCATTATTTTCAAGCACTGCCTTAACTCTCTTGGGCATGGAGTTCACTAGAGCTTCACAAGAGCCACTGGAATCTTCTTTCATCCTCCATGACATCATCACGGAGCTAGTGAATGTTAGAGACCTTGCGCTCCTCCACCTTCCATTTGAGGATGCCCCACAGATGCTCAATAGGATGCAGTCCTGCACTTTTACCATCAGTTTTTTTTTAGCAAGACAGTGGGAGTCTTCGACGTGCATTTGGAGTTATCATGTTGGAATACTGCCCTGTGGCCCAGTTTACAAAGGGAGGTAATTATGCACTGGTTCAGTGTTACGAGGGGGACCCGGGGAAGCGTGCCAAGATGGGAAATGGACTGCTTCCGCCGGTCAAGGTCCACTGTGCGGTGTAAGGGACCGCCGCTATGGTGGGTGAAGAGTGAGCGGGTTGCTGCTAGCGATCGTCTGGAATGTCACAGACGATCTATGTACACCGATCTGCCCTAACCCGTGAGGGTTGTATGGCACAGATCTCACGGCTCGGTGTACCTGTTGCACGGGGAAGCACAGAGGTGCCCACACACGGGTGCCAGTGGAAGTCACGAGAATATGGCACGAGGGTAGCACAGAGGTGCCCACGCACGTGTGCTTTCAATAACCAGGTGAGTCCAATGGAGACTTGAGGAGCTCACCTGGGACAGGAACACGGCCTGTTGACGGGGGTACTGCCGGAGCAGCAAGGCAGGAACACGGCCTGCAAACGAGGTACTGCCGGAGCAGCAAGGGCCAAGTCCACAGGAGACAGTAATGCCTGAGCAGTGGCGTGGCAGCACGCTGCCAGACATCCAAACATAGAAGGACGGTCGCGCGCCGCCATGATGGCAGGGGGAGCTTTTAAGGAGGTGCAGCTCCACCCGAGGGCGGGCGCGAGGCGGAGATGACGGACTTGACCCAATCAGGGTCCACGACGTCCCAGCCTGGCCAGTCAGGATTCACCACGTCACCAGCCTTGTCATCAAGCCGTGTGACGTCAGTGAGCGAATCAGGACCCACAACGCATTGCACATGCTCACCCTCCTGCCTCTGGGAAATAGAGGCGGGATCCTCGGTCTCACAATGTGGAGAGATAACGGGAATCTCACTGCTTCCGTGAGCAGTAAACCTCTGCACATTGCGCAGCCTCGCAGACCTTCGGGGCCGCTGAGCAGGAGAGTCTGCGGCAGGCCAGGAATGGGAGACCGCTTCACTCCTTGTAACAGGAGAACCACTAGGTGTCACCCTTCTGCTGCCTCTCTGAGAAGGTATCTCCTGCACACTGCGCAGTCTGGCAGACCTTCGGCGCTGCTGAGCAGGAGTGCTCGTGGCAGGCAAGGAATGGGAGACTGCCTCAGTCCTTGCCTCAGGAGAGCCACGAGATGTAACGTTACCCCCCCGTCTAGGCCCCCCCCCCTGTCCGTGCTTGAAGGCCGCTATCAAACCTGGGGCGCGGATATGATCCTCCAACTCCCAGGATCTATGCTCCGGACCACGGCCGTCCCACTCCACGAGGTAGTACCTCTTGCCCTGTATGACTTTTGTCTCCACAAGTTTTGCCACCTCAGTGTCGTCGGACGGGGAGTCGGTTTGAGCCGGCAGGGACCCCGAGAATTTATTAAGTCGTACGGGTTTCAGGAGGGACACGTGAAAGGTGTTGGCTATAGCCCAGCGTGGAGGGAGCTGGAGTCGATATGCCACTGGGTTTACCTGCTGTAGTACTTTAAACGGACCCAGATACCTAGGGGCGAATTTGGCTGCCTGTACCCGTAGGTTAACATTATTAGAGGACAGCCATACTAGGTCACCAGGGGCGAAGGATGGTGCAGGGTGGCGGCGAACATCAGCCGTTGTCACCATCCGGTCTTTAGCCCTTTTAAGAGCCTCTTGGGTGTCATCCCAGATCTCCCGGGCCTTGGTCGCCCAATCCTCCACTCTAGTATCGGGTGACGTAATGGGCATCGGAACCGGGATTCTGGGATGTTGTCCGTTATTGAGTAGGAACGGAGTCTGGCCAGAGGATTCATGGACCGAATTGTTAATGGCAAATTCGGCCCAAGGAAGGAGGTTAGCCCAGTTGTCGTGGTGCGCGGATATAAAATGGCGGAGGTAAGTTACCAAGGTCTGATTAGTCCTCTCCACTAGTCAATTGGTCTCAGGATGGTATGCGGAGGAGATGTTCAGCTCTATCTGCAGGAGCTTACAGAGCTCTCTCCAGAAGCGAGACGCGAACTGGGGACCCCGGTCGCTCACCACCTTGTCAGGCATGCCATGCTACCTAAATACATGCCGAATGAACAAGGTGGCGAGAGCACGTGACGTCGGGAGTCGTGGGAGAGGCACCAAGTGGACCATTTTAGAGAAGTGGTCCGTGATGACCCATACGACCCTGTGCCCTGCTGACTTGGGCAGATCTCCCAGGAAGTCCATCCCTACCACTTCCCAGGGACGATCCGGCACTGGCAGTGGGTGAAGAAGACCTGCCGGTCTCTGCCGGGACGGCTTATTCCGAGCACACGACATACAGGCTCCCACATATTCCTGTATGTCCTGGGGTAGTCTCGGCCACCAATAATGCCTGGTCACCAGGTCTCTGGTCCTTTTGACCCCGAAGTGACCCCCGACCTTGGAGGCATGGGCCCACGATAGCACCTCGTTCCGTAGTTCAGGGGGAACGAGGGTTTTGCCAGGTGGCACCTGGTCCAAAGAAGTGGGAGTGACCATCCTCAAGCTGTCCGGGGGTAGTATAAGATGAGGCTCCTCCTCGTCCTCCTCCAACACAACCATACAACGTGACAAGGCATCGGCCCGTACGTTCTTCTCACCGGCCAGGTGGCGGATAATAAAGCGGAACCGTGAGAAGAATAAAGACCAACGGGCCTGCCTTGGGTTCAGGCGTTGTGCTGTCTGGAGGTATGTGAGGTTTTTGTGGTCAGAAAAAACCTCAAATGGATGCTTCGCACCCTCCAGGAGATGCCGCCATTCCTGGAATGCTAGTTTCATCGCCAGTAACTCCCTATCCCCTATGGAGTAGTTCCTCTCGGCCGGAGAAAAGGTCTTGGAGAAAAAGAAACACGGATGTTTCCTTCCTCGTTCGTTTTTCTGGTACAGGACTGCACCTGCACCGACCGAAGAGGCGTCTACCTCCAGTAGGAAGGGTTTGGAGATGTCTGGACGATGAAGGATGGGAGCTCTGGAGAAGTGAGTTTTGAGAGTGTAAAATGCCTCTACCGTTTCCCGTGTCCATGCTTTGGGATTAGCGCCCTTGCGGGTAAGGGCAATGATGGGTGCTGCCACCGTCGAGAAGTTGGGAATGAACTGGCGATAATAATTGATAAATCCCAAGAATCGCTGGATCGCCTTCAGCGAGCGGGGCTCAGGCCAGTTCATCACTGTCTCCAACTTCCCCGGATCCATTGCTAACCCCTGACTGGACACTATGTACCCCAGGAACGGCAAGGATTCCTGTTCAAAAACGCACTTTTCCAGCTTAGCGTATAACGAATGGGTGCGGAGCCTCTTAAGTACTCGGATGACATCCCTCCGATGGGTGGTAAGATCGGGGGAGAAGATAAGAATGTCATCCAGGTATGCAACCACGGAAAGATACAAATCCCGGAAAATGTCATTCACAAAGTCTTGAAATACGGCGGGGGCATTGCAGAGTCCGAAGGGCATTACTAGATACTCGTAGTGACCGTCCCTGGTGTTAAAAGCGGTCTTCCACTCATCGCCCTTTCGGACTCGCACTAGATTATACGCCCCGCGTAGATCCAGCTTTGTGAAGACCTTTGCCCCGCGGAATCGATCAAATAGCTCAGTAATGAGGGGCAAAGGGTATTTGTTCTTGATTGTGATTGCATTTAATCCCCTGTAATCGATACAGGGGCGCAGATCCCCTTCCTTCTTCTGCACAAAAAAGAACCCTGCACCAGCCGGTGAAATAGACTTGCGAATGAACCCCTTCGCCAGGCTGTCCTGAATATATTTGGACATAGCCTCCGTCTCTGGAGCAGAGAGTGGATACACTCTGCCCCTAGGGGGCTCGGAGCCTGGCTTCAGGTCTATTCGGCAATCATATGGCCGGTGAGGAGGAAGAGTAGCTGCGGCCCTTTTGGAAAAGACATCCCTGTAGGCCTCATAAGGTGTCGGTAAACCCGGCCCCTCAGTATTCCCTGAGGACCCAACCGACCTAATGGTAGCGGGTGGTTCGGTAGTCACGAGGTGCTCTCTACAGGATCCTGCCCAGGATGAGATCTCCCCTGTTGCCCAGTTGAGTATAGGAGCATGCTGTCTCAACCAGGGAAGGCCCAGTAGGATCTCATCCGTCCCCCCTGGAAGCACCAGGAAGGACACCTGCTCATGGTGTCCCGGTGGTACATCCATCCTGAGAGGGATGGTGATCTGGGTGATAGGATCGAGTAGTATGGACCCGTCGACTACCCGGACCCTGAGTGGCTTGGGCAACAGAACCAGGGGAACTGAGTATCGGGTTGCCAGGGAGGTCGAGATGAAATTGCCTTCAGCGCCTGAGTCCAAGCAAGCCAGGGCAGAGAAGAGAGTAGTGCCGAACTGCAACTGGGCGCTGATAGTCAACCTAGAGGGAGAAGTAGCGTCTAGAGTCCCCCCTCTGATAGAAACTAGACGCTGTCTTTTCCCGACGGTTTGGGACATAGGGTAGCTATGTGTCCCCTCTGCCCACAGGAAAAGCAGATGACACAAGACCGAGAACCTGGGGCAGAGGAGACCACCTTGGACACCTCCATTGACTCCACGGAGTCGCCTACAGGACTGGCTGGGGGACCTGTCTGATGGAAGACGGGAGTCAGACGCTTTTTAGGCCGAGAAGACGTGGGTGCTGAAGAGACCTCGAGCCTTCGCTCTGCCTGGCGGATGTCTATGCGAGAGGCAACCTGAATCAAGGACTCTAAAGTGGCAGGCACCTCATGTGTGGCCAGTGCGTCTTTGACAAACCCTGCCAGGCCCTCCCAAAACACAGGGACAAGGACCTTATCCGGCCAGTCCAGCTCTGCGGCCAGTGTCCTAAAGTGTACAGCAAAGTCCCCGACTGAAGCAGACCCTTCCCGAAGTCGTAGGAGGCGCAGCGCGGAATCGTGGGTGACTTGAGGCCCGAGGAACACCATTCTCATGGCCCCAAGATAAGCTGCTAAGTTATTCACCACACGATCTCCGCGCTCCCACAACGGCGTGGACCACTTCAGCGCTCTCCCTGTGAGCAGGGACTGGACGAAGGCTACCTTCGCCTTCTCGGTAGCGTAAAGAGTCGCGGACAGCTCTAAGTAGGTGGTAACCTGGTTTATAAAACCACGGCACTCAGAGCTGTTGCCGCTAAAGCGCTCTGGAAGCGCAAGGCGAGGAGACCTTCCGCCCAATAGCCCAGCCTGGGTAGCCGCCTGGGTGGCGACTGTCGTCAGAGTAGTCTTATCGGAGGAAGACTGCTCCACTGCTGCCAATCGTGACTCCAACTGCTGCACATAACGCAGCAACTGCTGCTGCTCTTCAGCCATAGCCAGACCTTTGGCGTGACCGTAATGTTACGAGGGGGACCCGGGGAAGCGTGCCAAGATGGGAAATGGACTGCTTCCGCCGGTCAAGGTCCACTGTGCGGTGTAAGGGACCGCCGCTATGGTGGGTGAAGAGTGAGCGGGTTGCTGCTAGCGATCGTCTGGAATGTCACAGACGATCTATGTACACCGATCTGCCCTAACCCGTGAGGGTTGTATGGCACAGATCTCACGGCTCGGTGTACCTGTTGCACGGGGAAGCACAGAGGTGCCCACGCACGTGTGCCAGTGGAAGTCACGAGAATATGGCACGAGGGTAGCACAGAGGTGCCCACGCACGTGTGCTTTCAATAACCAGGTGAGTCCAATGGAGACTTGAGGAGCTCACCTGGGACAGGAACACGGCCTGTTGACGGGGGTACTGCCGAAGCAGCAAGGCAGGAACACGGCCTGCAAACGAGGTACTGCCGGAGCAGCAAGGGCCAAGCCCACAAGAGACAGTAATGCCTGAGCAGTGGCGTGGCAGCACGCTGCCAGACATCCAAACATAGAAGGACGGTCGCGCGCCGCCATGATGGCAGGGGGAGCTTTTAAGGAGGTGCAGCTCCACCCGAGGGCGGGCGCGAGGCGGAGATGACGGACTTGACCCAATCAGGGTCCACGACGTCCCAGCCTGGCCAGTCAGGATTCACCACGTCACCAGCCTTGTCATCAAGCCGTGTGACGTCAGTGAGCGAATCAGGACCCACAACGCATTGCACATGCTCACCCTCCTGCCTCTGGGAAATAGAGGCGGGATCCTCGGTCTCACAATGTGGAGAGATAACGGGAATCTCACTGCTTCCCTGAGCAGTAAACCTCTGCACATTGCGCAGCCTCGCAGACCTTCGGGGCCGCTGAGCAGGAGAGTCTGCGGCAGGCCAGGAATGGGAGACCGCTTCACTCCTTGTAACAGGAGAACCACTAGGTGTCACCCTTCTGCTGCCTCTCTGAGAAGGTATCTCCTGCACACTGCGCAGTCTGGCAGACCTTCGGCGCTGCTGAGCAGGAGTGCTCGTGGCAGGCAAGGAATGGGAGACTGCCTCAGTCCTTGCCTCAGGAGAGCCACGAGATGTAACAGTTCAGTATGTCAAAGTACATGTTGGCTTTCATGGTCTCTCAATGATCTGTAGCGCCCCCACAGCCGGCAGCTCTCATGCAGCCCCAAACCATGACACTGCCACCACCATGTTTGACTGTAGGTAAGACACACTTGCCTTTGTATTCTTCCCTTGGTTGCCACCAGACACGCTGGACACCATCTGAACCAAATAGGTTTAACATGGACTCATCAGACCACAGGACAAGGTTCCAGTACCCCATGTCCTTAGTCTGTTTGTCTTCAGCAAACTGTAGGTATGCTTTTTTAGTCTGCATGACCTTTAGAAGACGCTTCCTTCTGACAGCCATGCAGACCAATTTGATGCAATGTGCGGCATAGGGACTGAGCACTGAGAGGTTGACCCCACCCCTTTAACCTCTGCAGCAATGTTGGCAGCACTCAAGCGTCTATTTTGAAAGGACAACCTCTGGATCTGACGCTGAGCATGAGTACTTCACTTCTTTGGGCGACCATGGTGAGGCCTGTTCTGAGTGGAACCTGACTTGTTAAACCGCTGTATGGTCTTCGCCACCATGTTGCAGCTCAGTTTCAGGGTGTTGGCAATCTTCTTATACCTAGGCTACCTTTATGTAGAGCAAAAATGGGGTTTTTTTCAGCTCCTCAGAGAATTCTTTGCCATGAGGTGCGATGTTGAACTTCCAGTAACCAGTATGAGACAGTATGGGAGTGATAACATCAAATTTAACAAACTTGCTGCCCATTCACACCTGAGACCTTGTAATACTAATTAGTTTCATGACATCAGGGAGGGAAAATGGCTAATTGGGCAAAATTTGGCCATTTTCACTTAGGGATGTATTCACTTTTGTGGCCAGCAGTTTAGACATTAATGGCTGTGTATTGAGTTATTTAGAGGGCACAACAAATTTACACAAGCTGTATATTGACTACTTTACACTGTATTAAAGTGTCAGATATTTAGTGTTCTCCCATAAAAAGATATAATAAAATATTTACAAAAATGTGAAGGATGTACTCACTTTTGTGATTTACTGTATAAAAGCTTTTGGTTAAAATATAAGGTAAAGAGACTTGGAAATTATAGTCTAAGGTAAAGTCTGATAACAGTAACACAACTGTAGGCATTGTAGGTTTACCTTGGTCTCTGGTCAAATTTGATAGCAGAGGTCAAGAGACACTTACTCACCATTGGTACAAATGCCACAATCCCTGTTGTATCCTATTAATTGCTTGAAATTTATCTAAACATTGGTCAGGACAGTCTAATTTTTACAGTGGATGCTGAAACTGGACAAGTCTTAAAATGCATAAAATATATTGCAATGGTTCATGCTGTAAATCTGATGTATTTTTAGACTGAATAGTGTACATCACTTACAAGTTGGCTTACTTTGTGCCAAAAATTTGCTTCACATAAGGTCACCTCTTTCAGGTAAGTCACACCACGACTGTATGGAACAATAAAAAGTATAACATAGTGTATTACTGCAGAATTCTGGTATATTGCGCTTGATAGATTTCACCCATTAACATTCTTGACCCTTTCCCAGCACCTGCCAACTGCCTAGGCATGTTTGCCGTGCAGCTTGGCTGCCTCAACATGTCTCTGTCTCATGTCTCTGTCTCTGTGCGGAGGGGACGGGGCAGGCAGGTGTATTCGTATGTGCAGGGGTTGCCAGGCCGCAGTACAGCCACTCGTTAACACCTTGTGTCCCGGTCGCCGCTCCACTGCAGGGATGCTTTCGCCACAGTCCATTCTTTTTCTGAGTCAATAAAGCAGACACCGTTATATTTCCTTTAAAAAAACAAACTTTACTGATCTTCATTACAGGGACTTTATCCACTCGCATAACACGGGCACCATTCCTGGTCCCGATGGGGTTCCCTCCAGACTCCAATCCAACAATTAATTTGACGGCCGACTGCTTTCCTGGCACCTGTGCTCTATCGGACACCACTGGGCCCCTCAATCTCCCGTCTGACGTAAAGGTGCACAAACTGATTCAAATAATCCTTAAGCCTATCCGTCCCACCCATAGAGATTAGCTTGCGCTTTGGAAGGGCTCAGTGCAACAGCACTCCTCCATTCATGCACCTGGCCAGAACCTACCCTTCTCCTTAAGGGCCCACTGATCTTCTGTCTTGTAGGGGATTTCTTTGGGATTTCTTATACAGAAAGAACGGACACCACCCCGACTGACCAGACTAAACCCCTCTTCTGGGGATGTAGTTGTGACAGTCCTCTTAAGAGCAGGACCCCGCATGTCCGGGATCAAAGGGTTGACCCTTAGGATGTCTTATTTCAGTATATATTTGGGCTTGTTCTCTGTATCTCCTACTGGGGACTCTCCTACCCTCCTTCTATGTCCTGTCCTATTTATACCCTATCCTCCTGCTTTACTTAACCCTTATTCTGCCTTATAGGTGCCAGGGCAGCCATCAGGAACCACACTACCACCTGGTGGCCAATTACAAAATACACATTACAGTTTATTACATCAGATAAACCTTCTGTGTGCCGGCTACTTCTGCAGGGGCTGGCATAGCCTTGACCCCCCTACATCTGTGAGGTATCAAGGAAGATTATTGTCATTCACTTTAATTGTTGTCACTTACTGCTATGGCAATAATTTTTAAAGAATCAGCTAGCTAAAATTCTTATTAACCTGCCAAGTCTTCTTATGCTTTTGGAACACCTAAATTATCATTGTTTGTCACTATGCAAAGAGCTTTATCTCCAACCGTGAGAATAGTGACTACTTACCGGACCATTACTGAAGAGGCAATTTTAACATCTGTGCTGATCTGTGCTTCGGCTACTAGGCAGCCCCACACTGTTGTTACTGGTGATGTTTGATATAACAATCCTATTTTTTTTCCTGGGTTTTTTGGTTCTGTCCAGTCTGGAAGCTATGGGGTTAATCTTGTTGTCTTGATTTCATTCTGCTGTCAGCACTGGGTGGGCCTGTTCTACATAACCTGTCACGATTCCTCTGTGCAGAGCATCTTGCACACTAAGACATGCTCTGCTAGGTTTTTCTAGACTACTGAGCTGGCAGTGTCAGTATTCTTCTGTGCAGAGCATCTTGCACGCTAGGAGATGCTCTGCTGTGTTTTCCTGGGCTACTGAGTTGGCAGGTTGATTGATTGCTCAGGTGTTTCATCTTTCTGGTAATTGATCTGCTTCTTTATTGAGCATGCTCCCACACAAACTTGCCAGTCATACATTCTGGTTCTGTAGTTGTGCTGTTGGCCTGTGTTTCTGCATATGTTTTGATCTTTGATCTTTGTTTTTTTTACTCAGTACTGTTGTTTGATTCCTCTCTGCCCGCTCCCTGTTCCTGTCACGACCGACTAGCTTTAGACCTCAAACCATTATTGCACCATGTCTCAGTTTACTCCCTGAATCTATTACGTGCCTTCCTGGAATTCTGACTCCTGGATTGTGACCTGACTATACCTCTGTGTACTCCCTGTATCCATACGTGGAGATTCTATCCTGGTTTGTATTTTGACCTGATTTTACCATAGACCACAGCTTAACACTTGAATACTCCCTTGTTTTTTTATTCTGTTCCTAACATGAACTCCTGGATCTGACCCGGCTATCTAACTATACTTCTTGACAGCTTGTGCCGCCGAACAGCAGCTGACTCTGTGGCATTTACCCAGGGACCTCTGTTTAAGTCCAGATCACTGTACAGGGGTTAAAAAGTGAAGACCAGGGTAACCCCTGAATTCTGAGAAATGGAGTAGCTCACATCTGTTCAAGTTAGCCATTTTGGAGCTACCAGGTGACTACTAATTGTGCGTGCATGATGGTAACTGTAGAGCAGGATAGAATAGTAAGTACCTGTATATTGTCACTTAAAGGGGTTTTCCACTTTCAAAAACCATGCTCCCAAATGCGTTTATATGTATGAAATAACAAACACAGGAGTCATACCTTTCTTGGGTCCAGCACTGACTGTCTGCTGCTGCTTTGGTCTTTGTGTACTGCTTGGAGCAGTGATGTCACCATTACAACGCACATCACTGCTGCAGTCAATCACTGGTCTCAGTGACTCTGACGAAAAGACCTAGTTTCTCGTGAGAATTTTTGGA